>NC_134315.1:47774118-49240252 GCF_964195595.1 Calonectris borealis
CTCTGTGGAGACAATATGAAGCCTAATTAACTAATCTTTACGTAGACAGCAAAAGCACACCTGGGAAAATATGATTATGTCATTTTTAGGCAAGTTTATTATCCAATGTTGAAAGACAGCAGCACCTACGTTCTCTTTTTCTATTAATATTATGCTGCCATTGTATATATGGGTTTTTGCATATTTGTTAAAGATTTGAAGCAAACAGTGCTACTTCCACTTTGAAAGAGGTGTGCCAGATTAAAAGATAAGATCTATATTCAAACTTCAGCAAAATATTCAACAGAAATTCCCACTCAAACAAGATGATCTTTTTTGCAGCTCTCTGCAGCTCTGTGTTACACAAACTAGAGGTGAGCTGAAATGTGTCAGTGGCACTAGAAAACTTCAGATTGCTCCACAGAGGAAACTAACATTGCTGTGAAACCTGAAGGGAACGTTAACAGTGAGGCACCTGTTTCAAGGTTGTCCTTATTTGTAATACTCCGCATGCCTCACCAACTCAACTCAGCAGGTCAGGGTTTTCTTTTAGAAAGAGTGTTACCTGAAGTACATTTCTTTTGCTTTAACCAATTGGTAGTTATAACTATAATTGGCAGTTTTAACTACCAACTGATTGTATTTTTTAACCTGGAAAAAAATAGAGGAAAACAAAGTTTGCCACCTAGATGTCACCAAAAAGGAAGCAGTGTTATCAAAGAAATAGCAGGCAGAACGGGACAGATGACAAGTCAGGGCCAGTAACAATCACCAGTCGGAAAGAGTACATGAAGCTGGATTTCTCATGTTGTCACATACTGTACAATTCTAATGAAGAATTAAGAAAGCATAGGTTTATATCATCTCCCCCTATGTAAGCTGAGTAGAAAACCTAAATGTGCTAACATTTCACATTCTACATTGTCTGATCAAAATACCTGTAGAACTACCAGGGTAGCTGACAATCAACCCTAATTGAATTTCTTAAAAAGACAACCTAAATCATTGTATGAAGTAGACAATAAACTACTGCCAAATTTAAGACTATGTCGCATGTAACTCAGCTATTATTACAGTTCTACTTTGCTGTAGAAAACCAAGACAATTTGGTTTTGTAGTTATCTTAGTTCTCTGCGAGATACTACTATATGTGCAAGTATACCAAATCTGTGCGATGATAAAATGTATTGGAAGCACTTCTTTACTAAAAACATCTTGTAACATACACTTCAGAACTGCAATTCTGCTATAAATGTAACATCTATAATGATACCATTTTAAAAATAAATGAATCAAGTATAAAAGCATCAGTAATGCCCTCACTATCTCCCAAGGCTTCACTGTTCTTGTAGTACAGCGTTACAATTTTTCCAGACTTACCCTTATTTTCCTGTCCAGAAATGTAGTCTAGGAAGATTCTGAGGCTCAGATTTCTCCATGGTCTCTGAATGTCTACTAGTATTAAAAGTTCTGGCAGTCCTAAGAACCACTGAAAGTTTTCTAACATCTAAATATTCCAACTATTACCAGAATCTACAAGTACATTGGCACAGCCGGTTTTTTGAAAGTTTCCTTGCAGATCAGTTGTTGCATATTCTGATCTGTTGATCTGCACATACTCAGTATACCCATTAATATCAAAAGAGTTGGATATACTCAGCATGACCAGTTACCAAAAGTAACTGTGCGCTGAAGGCACAGTGGGTTTCTCAGATTCTTGGAACATCTGCCATATTGCATATGCACTGTTCTTGTTCCATCCAAGAAGATCCTAAAAAATATGACCCTAAAAACCAGGGGAATCCTAATAAATGGTATACTGCACCACCTTTGAAAAGCCAGTTCACAAAGTAAACTATCACTGTGTACTATAAGCTATCAGTAAAAATCCAATATTGCACTTTTCTCTGCCTGTAATTTACCTGATACATAGATAGATACAGGTAAGTGCCTCTAACAGATGGCAGATGGCATTCCGTGCCTGAAAAAGACTCCCACCTGCAGATGCAAGTCAGTCAGGCCGTTTAATGCCTGACAGACTCCATCAACTCCACCAGAGCATATAAAGAAAGCCTAAATTCTAAGTGCATAGATTTCTATCATCTGTTCCCCAAGCCCTGCTGCTGTTGCTCACTTCCCTGGAAGCAGAGCTATCAGTGTTACTCTGCAGGGTGCTCAATCTCCTCCTTCCTTAGCCCACTCAGGCTTGGACTCAAAAGTCCCCAGCCTCATATGAAGGAGCTCAATCTTCCTCGAAATCTCAATTCTCTAAACTTACTCTCTAATTAAACCCGGATGCTCCATCCCATTTCTACCATAGGTCAACATTCATTTGGCAGCATACATCCAACTTGCAGCACAAGATTTACCACTACAAACTAAGCAAGGGTCATCAAGCTTCCGACACTGTTATAAAAATGATTACAGTGATACTTCATGAATTACCATAGGTTTGCTTGATAAAGGGGGAAACTTAAAATTGGTTTAGAGCTGTCTTACATAGTTCAGTTCAACCCAAAGCAGACAACATACATCCAGGTGCCAGTCACTACAACTTTCATTAGAAGGCGTTTGGATCCCACGTTGTAGAAAAGAAGAGGTTATGCTGACACTTAAAAGATTATTTTCTTCCTGTACAAACATTCAAATACTACATAAATAAGCATTCTTTATTCCAGTTAGGTAACTGTCATGAACAGGTTCATAAACTGACCTAACTGCTTTGTGTTATTCCATTGTTTCCTGGTTTATTAAAATTACCTTTTACAGGTTTTGTTATATATCAAGCAACATGAGGTCAAGTAAGGTCTGTTCTGCTTTTGTCATTCAACCTCAATAAAATGCGGCTCCCCATTTCCCATTGTCATTTCACAGAAATCTCATCACAACAGGCAAGTGGGAAGGATGAGGGAAGTCCCATGACAGACTGAGGGGTTAGTGCTGGATGGCTGAATGGGAAAAGGTGCAAGGAACAGATTTCCCAAATGGTCAAGTGTTAAGAAGAAACTTCCCACTAGATGGCTCACAGGGTCCTTGCCGTATAAATGAATGTAGGAATACCTGACCCACCGACCATGGAAGTAAAAATCTGTAATGAAAAACGTGACCAGAAAATAGCATTCAGAATTTGCCATGACTGCAGTCCTCTGCAGCCATGAACACTGAAAAACATCACGCTGGAATTCATACAGCTCAGAGTCTTGATCTCTACCTAGTCTAGACTCATAAAAAGTAAGAGCAGGAATGAGCTACTACCTAGGGGATACTTGTGACTTCTAAGGTTTTTGTTTATATTGCTACACAATGTACTTAGTAATACATTCTGTTTTCAGAACTGTGTCATTTTATTTCCTTCATTACTTTGTTTTCAGAATTTGCCTTTTACTTGAAAGGTAGAGCTAAATGATGTAGAAAAGGGCAGTATTAAAAGACCTTCATCTAGCATTCTGTTCACGCACACTCACTCATAAAGCCAACATTATCTAATAGTTAAAAAAAGCAAGTACACTTATCCTAATTCAAATATATATCCTAATTCAAATACATTCTGGAAAAAAAAAGCACATTATATTTTATTTAAATTTGGCCAGTGCTATAGTTGACCATATATTTTATTCCTATGCAAACGATCTTCTTCATTTCCTTTAACTGCACTTGGAAAAGCATGCAGTCATCAGCAACAGCGGACTAAACCATGAGGAAACAGAATTCTTGTGAATGCAGGATGCCCTGTGTGCAACTTGGGCTTTCACATCTCTTCCTTATATACGCTTTCTTAAATGGCACCAAAAATCTAAAAGCATGGCAGTGCTCCATAAAAAACCCCCACAACTTTTTATCATGCAATCCAAACAATGGAACCATTGTAGATTGCTATATTATTTGACTACAAGAATATGGAAATAATCTGCACTGCTCTTAATTACTGTGGTTCATTGCTATTGACAAGCAATGATATTGCAAGATGACACTTCAGTGTATATATGAAATTTTAAAAGCTAATTGTAACTTTGGTATGACAGTCAACACCAACACGACAGTACAAGACCCTAATATTCCCCACTATTTACCACTTCTATGAAAATACAGTAACTGATACAAAAATGCCCCAGAAGCTACACTTTTTTTTTAATATCATGTCACCACTGGGCATCATGACTATAAAAACTATTATTATTACAAAGTCCACATTCCATTTAAATGTAAAATACCGCCTTCATTAAGAAATTAATTAGGAAATTAAATTATGCAAAACTTTACCAGATTAATTAACTGTATTTTGTGGGTCATCAGGTAACTTTTCTGTTTTGTCATTCAAAGACTTATTATTTTTAAAATGGGGTGCTGTAATTAGTATGTCATTGACAGAAATAGCTCCTCAAACTACAACATTCTACTAGACGATCTTGTACTGCAGGAGCAGAACTTTAATTCTCAAATATGGCTTGTGTAACTATCTTGTTGAACTTCCATACTGAATAAAAGGACAGGAACTGGTGTTGTCATCAGTAGCTAGAAAGTGTAACAACAAATTAATCTTGCCAATTTACACAGTAAATCAATATTGATACATCCAAAAAACACAGAAAAGGACAAAGCTAATTTCTCAGACTCTTTAATTACCTCAAGATTAAGTACTTTAAAATACTTAACCTTGTTTATATTGAGTGAATACTTAAATTGAATGGAAGATCTAAATTTTGTAACGTATTGACAACTTTATTCAGTACTGGTAAAAACTCGTTACATGATCTCAAGATGCAGTTTTATGGCTTTCCAGTTTCCATTACTTAACTGAGCTACTTAAAATACCTTTAATATATTTGGTTTTATTAGTAAAAACTATAAAACAATCTATCTCAAGAACTTATTCCTCAAAAGCCTACTTAAAATAATTTTCTCCAAGAAGCCAGATATGAGAAGACACTATGAATGCGCAAGACAAGTACCTTATGTCGTGATCATATTCTTCATGTGATTTAAAGAGTTAAGTGTTCAAGTCTTACAAAGGGATGTTAGTGTTTAAGTTTCAAGACCATTTAACTGCTGTTAAAATACTTGCTGAAACGACTCCTCCTCTGAGACTTACTAATTTCATTTTCAACAGAATCTGAATTCCTCCCCATCATTCAGCATATTCATAAAATCAAAGCAGACCATTTCAAATTAATTTCATTAAAAACTCAGATAAATGTCACACAAACTAATTTCTACAACGATGACCCAAATCCTTCTCTTCTTTTTGAAGTGCTGGTTACAAGGAAAACCCACTGTCCACTCCTAGAGCTAACTTTAGTGCAATAAACCTACTGATACAGAGATAGCTGTACTACAGCCATGTTGCAGCATCTACTACTACAGCTTTGCTACATGCTGTCATACAGATGTAGATTTGTAAGCACGATCTTGATTTCATCATGGGAAACCTGAGAACATAAAGGAAACAGTATGTAGTATAAAATGAACTGGAAAAAAAAAGGAAACAGCAGCAGATTTTCAAACCTCACAAGTGAAAAAGAACGGGAGAAAGGAAAGTGTATCTGCTGTGTGGTGGGAAGAAATGCACAGAACAAAGACAATCTACACATAGGACCATAATCAAAATGTATACTTTAGCTTTTTTTTAAATGAGGTTAATGTAAAGGAAGAATAAGTAATAGGAATGAGGGTACAGAAATGGAAATGATCAAAACAAGATGGATGCAAAACACAAATAACTCATTGCACCCATACTGGGAGAGGGAGGATAAACTAAATGCCAAAACACAAAAGCACTTTCTCAAGCAATCACAGATTCTGTAGTGAACTGTAGGTGCTACTACCAGAGCCTAGAACCATAAACATACTGCCTGGACTCAACAAGAATGAAAAAGTATTTAAAGCAACTGCAGCTCTTTTGGTCTGAAGTACTGAATGGCATGCACAGCTTCAGATGACATTTTAGTGTGAAAACATTTGAATACAGAAATGACTAGGATTTGTAGGAAAGAAAATTGGGATATCAACACACATCAAGCCAGACAATGGGAAATTATTTATTTGTTATATATGAGAAGTGGAGCATTCTGAGCACTAGAATGCTAGAAATGAAATTAAACTTTCCAGTTCAAAAGCATGGCCCAGCACTCTGGGACCAATAAGAAAATCTGCAATAAAATGGAAGACCTTCAGTTGGATAAAAACGAAAGAAAAGAAAGGCTAATCTATCACTATGATCAAAATGGTTACCAGCAAACACTGTGACACAATGGGGAGAAAAAGAAATACTAATGCCTTTGTACAAAGCATTGCTGAGATCTCAGATGGCATACAATGTACACTTCTGTTCACACACATTCAGGAACAATTAATTCAAGCTACGACACACACAGAGAAGAGCTATGAGATGATGGGGGACCACAATGCCTTGCTTGGAAATCAAGAATAAGTATAGTTTTGTTGACAGAAATGAAAGCTTAGAAAAAAACATACTTGCTCTGTATTAATGCATCAGGAAAATAAACACTGAGATGAAAAAAAATCTACATAATAATTATTAATGTACTGTAACAACTGAGGATAAACTAGTTACAAATACATTTAGACTGGAAAATAGAATAATGTTTCTAACCATAACAAGAGTGGTATTATGGAATGATCTGCCCCTAGGAGGAGTGCAAACACAACTTATACACATTTATACTTAGAGTATATCAATTTAAAAAATAAATTACACAATACTGGAGAATCTTCGAACTGTACTGCTGCAAATTCATTTGGGCCCAGCACAAAATTACCTACCACAGCGCACACTTTGATTAGAACAAGTAAGAAAACTTGATGAAAACTTGAAAGAGAAGATCAAGGAATAATATGTTTCTTTCATCAGACACAATTTGTCCTTACAAACAAGGAAGGAAAATTATATTAGAAAGGAATAAATCTTATTTTTAATAAATATTATGCAAATACTAATTTGAAATTAAGCTTTCTGAGTAATATATATAACAAGATTTTTGAAGCACCAGTGCTTTGTTCACTAAGCTCACTGAGCTGTCTGCGAAAGACAGTATTTGGTGTAATGTGGAGAGAGAAAAAAACGAAACCTGGAAAATAAGAGAGATGCTTTGAGGAAAAAAAGACATATTGATTACTACATTCTTTCTTTTAAAATGACTTTCACAATGGCCTGAACCAATTCTTTTGTGTGTTGCCCAGATGTAAGGACCTTAAAAATGAAGAAAACAGCTGAAAATTAATCACTTGAACCCTCTAGACCACAAAAATGTATAACCGTATCTTCACTAATACGCTATTGGATGCAAAGTGCAGTCCTTCCATTATCTCAGTGCTCAGATCTACCTCTCCTCAGTATTTCAGCTACGTACTTTTTTTTTCTGTCAAATTTAAAAAGCCAAACCCATACTCTCTACTCATATCTCCTTCACTGTTTCATGAAATGCCAGTCCTGTAGCCCCTGCCTCTTAAGGTACCGAGGAGAGTCCACGGTAAAAGTTAGAGATTTCATAACTGAGTCTTTTGTCTCCTTCACCTCTCAAAGGCTTCTGTGGAGCTAGTCAAAATTTAACTCTAGAAACATGTGTTCTATAATTCTTCTATATCTCAAACTTCAAAAATTGAGGCTGAGGTATAATTCATAATTTTTTACCTCAATTCCATTTAAAAAATTAGTGTGTTTCTTCTATTCTCACTGGTTTTAGAGATTTCCTGTGAGGTTTTTTTAGGAGCTTGAATATCCTGATGAGCATAAAGACAGACTGAGGTTCATAGACAGACTGCTGTATGCTTTCTCTCTTTTTGCATAACCTCTTGTAATACAATCAACAATTTAAATACCTTTATAAGATAAAAAAGTATATCTAAGTACTCATAAATCTAGAGGCACTGGACCATGTTGAAGATCCTCAGAAAAAACAATACTACTAATCTTCAGGCCAAATTTTCCTTGCCTCCCGATGGACAACACTTTTGCAGGAGAAATGACTCAAGGGGTATTGTCAGCTCTTCTTATGTTTGTTGCTGGCTTTTCACTATGGAAGAGGACTTCTTTATAGGACAGCAAGGATTATCATCCTTCCAGCATTTTTCCCACGCCCAACTTTTCATTCCAGAACTCTTGCCTCTTAAGCAAGAATAGGTAACGCTTGCATAATCTTTTCAGCGAAAGCTAAAGAATACTTCTTTGTTACGAAGCAGTTCTGCTTGCTTTTACTTTGGCAGAGGATCTACTCTTAAAGACCATCAAAACAGTTAGAACGAAACATATTGGTCTGTCCATGTCATACTGTTGGTTCAAAAATAGGTACATATAAAAAGATTTTCAATAAAAACTAATGCAGACAGAGAGAATGTAAATTAGTCTAATTATTGCTCTACATGTCATTTTTGCTTTGTGAGATGCATTCTTACCTTACACATGGGACTAGTTACAATTCCTCTTTTAAAGTGGAAAAATAGGTAGTATGATTGATTTCATTCGTGTATCAGGTTTGTACATATTTTTGATGAATAGAGCAAAAACATGACTGAATTTTAAAAGTAATTAGCTTTTGTTCTCTTTGTACCACTTTGATATTAATTTTCAATATGCCTTCAAGCAGGTGGAAAGCATGGAAATGTTGCAGTGAATGTTATGCTTGCATACTTACGCAGTTGTACTTTGTTTCTTTCTTCTAGTGCTGTAGCCCATGAAAGTAAGCAAGGCAACTTCAGGAGTTAACATGTGTAGACAATGCTTTAAAATTACTTTCTGCAGTGTTAGGCGAGCAGTAATCTGACTTTTTTTTCCCTTCAAAGTTCAACTATGTGTCTTGGCTAATGCATACATCAATGGCATTTACAGCAGCTGCTGAGAAATCACTGAAGGTAAAAATACTGTATGACTGTGGATAGTGTCAATAATATGCACCAGAGTGATGAAATTCCACTGCCCCACTATCTGATGCTCCATCAAGCAGTATCTGTGATCTGACAATTATAGAGATGATGCACCTGTACAAGATCAACTGAAATGACTCCTGGATCTTCCAAGCTGTGCATGTAGTCCTATTCACAGTCTCACCACTACAATCCACTACTGATTTGAGAAAAACGATGCACTCCTGGAAAACCACAGCCACATACATTTTCTTCGATGTTTTGCCCATTACTTCAGGTTGTAAACCCAAGAGAAAATGCAACAGCAATGCACTATATATTGTTTAGGCACTATATATTTGTTTAGGCTTCCAGTTGCACTAAGAACTCTAAAAGCACTATCCCTAAGACAGAGACACTAGTAAGTATCAGAAGTGGTAAGTATCCCAACTCAGTGAAACAGAACTTTCAAGACTTGGATCGTACTCGCAGTTTTGCTAGTAGCAACTTTGAGATCTCCTGAGGAAAACTACTACACGTTCTGATATTTACAAATATATAATCGAGAGACCTGACAGATCTGCCATTAAAGAAAAATTGTGTATCTATAACATCATTACTAAGAAGTAATAGTTTCCTGCTAATGTTTGCTGCTCAGCAAAGCTCTGTCATCACCTTTTTCTTTTTTTTTTTTTTTTCTTTTTAAAATGCTGTTAAACCCATTATTTCTGCAATGATATTTTCTATGCAGGATGTACCAAACTTCTGCTTCTCATCTTAAAGCAGCACTAGGAACACTAGAGTACAATAACTTTTCATCCCTTTTTTCTCAGTTATGTTTCTTGATTCAGTGCCAACTGATGCTCTACTCACTGTTGGTAAGAATATCTCCTAGTCTGTACTACCTTTAAAGTTAGGCAGTATGTACCTAAAATAGGGTAAAGCGCAAAGGCAATACATCTTTTGTCATGAGTGCCAAGGCCGTTATCTCCAAGTCAAGCGACATGGACTAGCTTGTACGCCTACTCCCATACTGTCTGTAGGGTGTGTGGTGAGCCACCATCTTTCCTCCACCTGGGTTTTTCTAACCTGTATCTGGACTACTCTATTCACCATGGTACCCACTGGAGCCAGCCACAGCCACTGCAGACATGAACTAGTATGCACCTACCGTAGGTGGCTCGAAGACTACAATCCTAAAACAAAACAGAGAACAAGCTAATGTGACATACCTGACATACCCAGGCTAACGTAACATCTCAACGAGTTCATGTCATTTAAGCAGTCATAGAAGCTGGACAAAGACTTGAACCCACCTCTTTCAATTAACATCGCATACGTATATTCAGCTATTCAGGATAGGATTTTTCAGCCAACTTTCACCATCTAGCTTACTGCTGAGAATTCCTTTTCGGAAAATACTGAGAAACATCTCTTTTTCACTTATGTAAAGTATTATCAGAAAACATGTTTTAGGAGCAAAGAAAATTCAGTTTACTATTCTCATCCCCGGTATACAACGATCCCTCATTTTGTGCTGTTCCAGGAATTAGGACTACCACTGAAGATTTAGGCCTAGTATACATTCCCTCAATAGAAAACAAACTTGCAAATAATGCCACTTCTTGAAGAGACAACAGACTAACTGAAAAAAAACCCCAAATGTTTCTTTTAATTCATGACACTGACAGAGAAAAAGCCAGTCCATTTTAGCTTGCTGCTAGAAAAATACTCAAGTTGTTTCCAGCTGTTCAAAGAATTTGAGTCCTAATTTCAGGTCATATAAAAGTCACACATCCACTCCAATCCAGCCACCATACAGAAATACTCTGGGTGAAATATTAGTCTCCTTAGTGCTAGAGACCGCTTTCACATTGCCTTCAGCAAAGAGAGTTTCATTCTTGAAACTTGAGTTTCAGGTCTCCCAGAAAGAAATTCTGACAGCTGTTATTTCTTGAAAAATAACTGGGCAAGTTTAAGTGATTTTTAGCAAATAGTAGATAGAGCCATCAGGCTAAGAAGTTGCATTACACACAATGCACCAACTTGTTTGTGATAGAAACTGCCGAGAAGGAATTTCCAGAGATCATTATAGCCTTGCCCGTACAGAGCCAAAGCTAACTTAACAAAAGGTGAAGGATATACCCTCACAGAGCCTCCACCTGATTTTTACAAAAATAAGTTATAAATGCTCAGAAACACTAGTTGTGTAAAAATGTAATTGGGAAGATGTATATATGTGTTAGGAGCACAAAAACTACATACTGATGCATGCACATACAAACGTTTTTTGTTTTAAAAGAAAGCCTAAAAATTTCGAAAGAGAAACTACTCAAAAGAACTGACCTACTGTTAGTTCACATTCAATCCCCAGTATAGGCATGATCTGCAAGGTTTATGCTCACAAAACCAGAAACACGTGCTTGTATGCTTCTAAACACTTCTAAACACTCTTAGCACAATCCCAATCTCATTTTTACTAGCTTACACACCTGATGTTAAGTTTTGGTTTAGCCAACAGGAATGCAAACAGCAGCAGGACTTATTACTGGACCTATCATCAAAATCAGAAAATAATGCTTTTCTACAGTTAAAACAAGTACGGTTCCCCTTTAGTTCGTTACCAGTTAAGTATGCATTGCAGGAATCAGTGAAAACCATAATCTAGCAGTTACTGCTCTAACTATACAGCACATTAAAAACATTTGTGAGAACTTGTTTCATTTCACTTTATGGCAGGCTATGTTTGAAATGCAAACGTAATATTTATAACTATTTTAAAGTACATTTTGTTTAAACCTAACACTATCATTATCCATTGAAAAACATGAAAACAACAGGTTTTTTGTATTTGTAGCACTTCAGATCCACTTCCATCTTACAGTGAGAGACATACAAGCACGCAGACAAGGCACAACAGTCACGGTGTTTTGCCCAGCAGCCTTAGTGTCTCAGTCATTTGCTGGATGGATTTTACCATGTTAGCTGGTGTCTCAAGGGCAGCCTGAGACACACACATTGGAAGTCTCATGCATTTTTAAAACCGAAATACACAGAGGTAGAAGGTGAGGACTGACAGGCTTCCAAGGCATTATTGTAATGCAAATACAAGTAGTAATTGTTTTCAAAAGCAGGCATGGATTTACTACAGCAGCCAACAGGGTTGTATCCCATTCCCCATCTGCAAGCTTGAAAAATCATGTGAAATACTTATTAAAAAAAAGACTGTGCACCTTCCCATGTCCCTATTCACTCTGTGACTACCTAAAGTATAGCACAGATATTAAATAGCCTTGTTTATAATCGTTAGCTCCTGTCTTACAGCTTAGATGAACGACATCAACTCCCTTCTCTGAACATACCTTGTTTTTTACTTTACAGTGGAATATTTTTTCGGTAATTCCTTGCAGCCACTTTTGCTTTGCATATTTGTAACATGACCCTTATATTTATATATAGATAATAAAATGTAAGGATAATGAATAAACAAAAACACTTATACTTGTGAGTTAGGCTGCACATACCACATTTTTATAGCAGCCTTTTAATAAAGCCTAGGGAAAACACATTTACATGAGTGAAAACCTATTTAAAACAAAACAGAAATCTAAAAAGTAGAAATTCTTACCCTAAAAAACTCTTTAGTGGAGCCAGAATCTAATGTCCCGTAAGCAATTTCTGTTTGCTTGGAAAGATCCTCTGCACTTTCAATGGGAGACACCATCCTCTCAACCGTCAGGAAGGCAGCTAAGTTAGCCGTGTAGGATGAGATTATGATGAGGGTAAAGAACCACCACACACCTCCAACAATGCGCCCAGACAGGGATCTAATAACAAGTATGAAATGGATTTGTAAAGTGAAATGAAAGTCCTAAAAAGGAACACATGTTATCAGTTTTATGCAAATGATGCATTATACTACAGGGAAGCATTTCAGGCTATCTCGTAGTGCAGCTCTACATGCTAATCAGATGGAAATCAATGCATACTCCACTACATCTCCTGGACTTTGCTGAAATCAGGACTCCAGAGTTTACTTTAGGGAGAATTTAGTGATCCAGTTCTTCAAAGTTCTGAACATCCTGAAAGGAAACTGCTTGCATCATACTGTGCTATATTTAACACATAAGCTTGTCATTCCCTCTGAAGTGAATTTCTGTGACATTATGAAGGGGATCAAACAAAATCAGTGAAACAAAGCTTTCAGATAAACCAGTATGCACTTAAAAATTAAGTGCCTTTAGCTTGCTTATTTTCCTAAGACATTCAGACAAAGACTGATTTCCACAAAACAATGGCTTATGCTGCTGTGGACAACCTATACTGAGAAACAAATAGCATTATTTGCAATAAAAACTGGCCCAGGGAATATCCATAAGCTAAAAAGCACACACAACTTTTGAAAAGTCAAGCATTTAACAAACTGAGGACTGGACATGAAACGATCAGTGATAATACAGAAAAATGGTGAAGAAAGTGTATTTTTAAATAATAATAATCTGATGTTTTTGACTGCAGCAGGTGGGCTCTTATGGATCTTTGTTTTGCATCTCCTGCTCAAGAAGAGAGAAGAAAAGAGAACTCAAGAAAATATATAAAACAGTATAGAGCACACAACTAGAGAAATTCAATGATTTTCAATACTAGAAAACTAATAGAAGAGAATTATTGATACTGCCATTATTGTCAAACTTGACATTTTTTAATTGATCCTTTAAACTTTGAAATTACTTACTACTTTGTTTCCAAACAAGACATTATAGGAAGGAGTACATAATCTTTGGAGATGTGCTTAATTATTTGGCAGAAATGTGCATGTAGTTGAAAGTCTAGTACTAAGGCGTTGCAGTAGCTTAGGTATGTCTTGATGTGTCTCCTCTATCTATTAAGTAAACAAATTACAAATCACTTACCCAGCCTACTGTATTGTGAATGAGATTTCAAACTAATTCTGACAAAATATTTATATAGATATATAGATAGATGTAACTCTATATATATACACACACATTAAAACATAATAGTTATGTAAAACTGATTTATTAAACTGGGAACAAAAATAAAAAGAACCAATTCTGGACAAATGATTTTTACTAATTGCTATTGTAAAAAATCTCTGTGATAATTCAGACATGAAAAGACTTATTCCATGTCACAACAGACTCACTAATTCACTCTACTACATGAAAATCAAGTCAGATAAGGTCCAGAATATGTTATTAAAACGGACCATAGGAAAGAAAATATTTCAAGTTCCTTCTAAATTGAGATGTATTCTAAAAACATGCTTTCTGTCACCTTTGAAAAAATATTAAATACTTATTTTGACATGGAGGCAATATGAGTACAAAATAATTCTACAATTAAAAAACTGAATTATATGATAAAGGTATATTTGCAAGGTAAAATCTCTGACAACGTGTATTTAATAACTGCTGATTTTATGGCACTATATACTGTATTGATGACATCTGCTATAAATTATAACAATCTTCAAAAGTCCATAATCTGTCAGCAAAGTCACTACCAACTTTGTAAAAAAAGAATAAGCTCAATGCCAATCCAGACATTATGCTCCCACATGACATTTTATAGGTAAAATTTTTTAACTGTCATTTGTATTCAAAATTTTCCCGTAAGGTCTGTCCCAGTTCAATAAATAATTTCTTTTTTATGTACATTTCAAAAAGTTTCTAAAGATTGATAATTATATGCTAGTATGAATCCACAATTGTACAAGCACCTCATTCATCAGATTATTAAATACTAAAATAACAATTTCTGTGCACAATTACCTAAACTTTATACTTACAAAGGTATGACATGGCAGTACTGAGAGTACACTCACATCTCAAAAAAGATGAGGAAAACTTTGCTAAGTTATTGTTATCATATCACTATTCTATTTTATTGTTTCTGTACTACATGGCAACATGGGAATTGCTATTGCAGACCACTTTCCAGGTGGTCCAGTCTTACTCAGCACCACCTTCTATTTCAGAGTCAGGAAGCCCTAGTTACCTGTCTACTCGACTATTCTTATAGTGGTTGTCACTTTTATTAGAGAAATGATAGTAGCAATAACGCAAAACTTAACTTCACAAAGACATTTTGCTAATGTCTGAAGAGATTCCTTTTCATATCTGCTCTAATTCATTTGCAGGGAGTTCAAATTCCATAGTAATGGTTTTGGTGCAGGAACAAAAATAACTGAGGTGTTTTCAGCCCTTTTCTATTTTTATAATAAACAGATAACATACAAACTAACTGCTTTCCTCAAAAATATGTTCGTAATGGAATAAAGTGCTGTTAGACACCTCACTGAAACTGAATCTTCAATCTCCAAAATGATTAGTTTCATGTACCTTTTATGATGACGATTTACTATCATTATTCTTACCTCACCTTTCAAAAGTTATCAAACCATACACAACAACTGTCATGCTTTAATAGCCAGTAAAATAATAATAAAAAAAGATCGTTATTCTACTATGGCCTTGATTCAATAAAAATAATTTTGTAGCTAATAGAGGACTTTTTGCAGACAACTAAACCTGTGAAGTGTGTAATCAATACAAAAACCCCAAAGGACTAAAATTAACACAGCTTCTCATGACCTGAAACGATTGGCTTTCTCTTCACTGTCTCGTTTCTTGTGTACAATTCTTGCCAAATCTATCACATCTTTCATCATAAAGGCTGGCATATCTCACTGTGATATGCGAGCCTTTACACAGAATTGCTAAAGTTCTCACACAATAAACGCTCTGCTATTTCCACAGTAGAACAACTTGAAAACCTGCTGTTACCTTTTGGGATGCACAACTTATATCTAAGAAATGCTCCCTCGGTGTGATTTATTTTGCACACTAGCCTCTAGACTCACTAGAAATTGACCTGTTCCCTGTCTTACTTTAGGATGTTCAGAAGAAAGTTAAATTGCTTAGTATAATTAGGTAGGTCTTCTGATTTGATTTCCTTAAACCCAGTTGCCCTATTTCACTTCTCACTATAGTTCCTTCAAACAGCAAGTAGTTATTTACCTACCTACTTACCACTTTGCTGAATCAAGGCTAGAACCACTTGTGCACAAGGGAAATAGAATATTTAATGAGCTGCAAAGGAATTCACTTAAGTGCTTTACAGTTGTCCCTAATAAAGTAGGTGAAAATCCATGAGGAATTAAGCATTTATAAACTGGACCTTCAAATTCATTTTAGCGATATCCTTTGTGACTTTTCTAAAACTAGGCCATGAAAAAACAGCAGTGTTTTGGAACTATTCACATGAAATTAGAGCCATCACATCACTTTTATTTCCATTTAGGGCTCTTCTGCAGAAAAACAATGGGTTAATAACTGTGTTATGATACGTAGTCAGTTTTAGAAGAAAAGTGCTGCCTGTGTAGTTCATGACTAGTATGTTACCCTTTTTTCCCATTACAGTTGTTGTGAACCATATGCACTGTCAACTGTAAAATGGGAATATGCAGCAAAAACACGGTACCCCTCCAAGAAGGCATGGAATGACTTGAACCTTATGCATTTCACAGTCTCTGCATGGTGTATATAACTTCACTTAGCAAATATATGATCGACGTTAACACAGTATCGATCAAATACATCATGACCCTATGTCACAGACAACTGCTTTTATTTCAAGGATTTTTGTGATTTTAGGGAGAGAAAAAACACAGTAATTAACTTCTTTCTGAGAGTGAAAATATATGCACCATGAACCTCCTCTGGCTGAGATGGCTGAGACCAAAAATGCACAAAGTTGAAATGGGCGAGTAACCAACCTTGGCGAAATATCGCATCCTTGCTGCATAAAGGCACCCAGGGAAAACCAGAGACTATTAAATATCCCAAATTCATTAGTTGATTCATTAGTTTGCGTTTCTCTTCCATCTTCAAATTCCTCAGTGTGCCACTCGTATGGGCTAAATCTGCTGACCAGGAATAAAACTACACTGACCCCAATGTAGGCAAAAACAATGCACATCCAGATTTCATATGCTAACGGATCAAGAAATGAAAACACTCCTGGCTTGGACTTCTGAGGCTTCTTGATCATTATTGATATCCCCAGGCTCATAAAGGGCTTTGAGAAGTCAATCACCTCTTCTCTCACCAATGTTATAGTTAATGGAGCGATTGCAATATCGGCTTTCTGTAAAGGAAGAAAAAAGCAAATAATAGCTAATACAATGATCAGAGCAAAGAATGGTTTAGTTTCAATTGCATTTCACAAATGGAAAATAGGACAGCAGAGACACCAGCAACATTCGTTTCACCAAGAATGTCCTATGGAGAATTTCAGAAATTTTTAGTTGCAAGTCTTCTTACTGAAATACATATAACCATATGGTTGGCGTATTTCAAGCTTCCCTTTTTACACATGCCCTTTTAAAAGTGTATGACATTTAAAAGTGTTAGTAAAGTACTTTGCCTTTCACCTGATCAGAAGGATGAAATATGCACTCACTTCCCCGCAACTTCATTTGCATTTAAAAATCTAATTCCATGCTTTACTTTCAAAATTTCTGATGTCAACTCCAGTTACTAATTCTCTATCAAAGGAATTAGATAATTTTCCTCTACAGAGAAAACTAAACCAAATCCCACTCCTTCCATCAGTCATCTTTAATGGCTTTATTATAAAAGATTTTCTTACCCCATAAACAAGTTCTCCAACCATCCCATTCCAGATTTTCGTGTCTGCATCCCTTGCCCCATACTTGCCATCCCCAACAATTGTGAGCTTATATTTGAATCCACAGTGTTTAGCAATTTCTGTAGCCAAGTCCACACAATAGCCCTCATATCGATCATTTCCTTCAAGCATTTCGTGATTTTTCTTCATCATGACGTATGGGGACTCCTGCACAGAAAGAACTTGCCTTAGCTAATTGGAAAAGAGACAGATGTATCAGTTGTGCATTTCATAGATTAGTAAGTTTCCTTTTACATGTGAAACAAAGAGAGAAGGTAACATCTGAATCATACATGCTATGTATGTTAGGTGTTAATTATTATCGTGACATGTCCTTAACACATTTAAAAGCTGCATTCTCCACAGTCATATACAAATAACAATACTTACAGGTATAGTGATTCCCAGCAGTATGTTAGTAATGACCATGAATGTTAACAGGAGTTATGCATTTAGAAAAGAAAGAGTAAGTTCCAAAATCAGTTTTTTTCTCTCACACAGTTTGGATGGAAGAAAGCAAAGGTATTTTGTTGCTTTTGTTTTGTCTTAATACAAGAAAATTCTTTCCTATTTCACAACCACATTCCTCCCTGGGAAAACACTTCAGGCTCTCCAGGCTATATCTTATTGAGTTACTACACAAACAATAGGTAAGATAACTGTAACTATTAAAGTAATGTATTTCTTCTTTGCTCAATTGCTACCTAAGTATTCTTGCATCCAGTGAAATTCCTATGCTAGCCTGTGACTTGCCCAAACTGATAAAGAAGCTGTGTAACTTACAGAAAAATGCTGTTCTATGATGGTACACAATGTTATTTTCTAGACAACTAGAATACAACTTTTAATGTTTTTTTTTACACTTCACCAATCCATAGCAGCTACAATTCTGAAGCATAAGAACCAGTCTCCTTCCTGCTTAGCAAAATACATTCTCTAAAACTAACACCATGGTTCTGCCTCTCAGACAAAGTTCCCTCCTTTGAAAGCAGGTATTTAATTTCCATTTTCATGTCTAAAATTTTAACTTTCCAGGATGTTCAATGACCATTTGTCTTCTACAGAACAAAACCACATACTGAATCACATACATTTCCTTAATTTCCAGATTTTATTTATGTATCATAATGAATAACAGGTCACAACCTCGAATAATAAAAAGACAATCTATTTAAACTAGCATAATGACAAGAAACAAAGCACTGTAGGACAGACTGTCTTCTGGCAAAATATGAGGTTAATTACCAAAATAGTGGTGACAATAATAGTCTTATTCTCTAGTCCTGAAGATTCATTTCCAAGAGGGCCATCAAGAGGATTCACAACCATTTTGTCCACTTCACTCCAATATCCAATCTAAAGAGAGTTTATAGGATGCACAGAGACCAGTGAATATGAACTTTCATAGAAAAGGTAAAGCATGTTATTGCTATGCCCTTGATTTATGCTCACAGAGAACTATTTTAGCCATGGATTTAGCAGTGTAAATATTTCTATTTATGCAGTTAAAGACTATTACAAATAGTAACAAGATTGAACTAATGACATTTGTTCACATTAATTTGTCTAATAGAGGCATACCATTTTCATTCACATATTAACAGGTTTTAGCATCAACATCACACACTGTAGGATTGAAAGGGTTATGAAATACTCCAGATTAGGAAGACATGAGAAACTGGCTTTTCCTGAAAAGTTTGGAATTAGAGCAGAAAGATAATCACATTCAAAGAAACATCACTGAAAAGCTGTATTCGGCATTCATCGTTCAAAAGCATATCCCCCCAATTACTGGCTCACATTTAGCAATTCAGATCAGAAAGCAAAAAGTTTAATCCACAAAACTGAAAGGAAAATACTCTTATGTAGTACTTACCAGAAATAACAACTTGTATTTGTTAGAAAGAAATAACACACATTTTCTGCAAGACCATTGGTAGAATACACCTATGAATAAATATTATCACAACTCATGCTTTAATTAATCTATAATGTTTCATTACCTACCTTAACCCGTTGCTTAGCATGGTAAAACCTTTAAAGACACCGTAAGACAATTCAAATTACCTTCCGAGGACCAGTACTTTTGAGTTCCATGATGTTTATTGTAAAATTGATTCTCTTTCCATTCTGATCAAACTTTATATTCCCTGTTAGACCTTCCACCTGAACCTATATGAAGATAAAAGTAGTAGAAGAATTAATTTTGTTTCTTTCTAGAAAATGCATTTTGTATTTCCATAAATGATTATTGATATTTCAAAAACATTCAGTTTAGACTCTTTTCCATACTTAATATATTATCTTAGTATAAGACATGTTCCTGAGGAGTTCACTTCCACATTATTCCCAGCAAGATCCAGGCAGGTTAGGAGACTGGAAGGTTCTTTTCAAACATTTATAAAGAATTTCACACATGCACTCATCCCAGCATTCACCCCAGGGAAGCTACCTGTTTCAATGCCCTTTCTATTTCTACACCATGACCCCAGGGTACAGCTGGATTTGCAAGACAATCTCCAGCATTTCCTCTTCTGGAGATCTCAATCCTCTGTTTACGCAAATTACGGAAAGCTTCTGTCATCACTTGAACAGCATCATAGGTCAGTGCAGACGTATACTGAAAAGAAGTGAAAATATTTAATTAAAAACCAGCTTCAGATTCACTATGCCTTCCAATCCTCATTAATCCATTAAACACAGAAACATACTAAAAATAAAAAGGTCAGTAAGATATACTTGAAATCAGACCAGTTTTTCTTTGGTTTGGAGGTCACTACCCTCTGAGGGGCATCTATGCAAATTAATGAAATGTTCTCCACCAGAATGGTTGGGGGCAGTGCTAATAAGTCTAAACTGAAGATTTACAGCCATTTTCAGTGTGAGTTACATTCCTTTCTCACTACAACTGTGTAACAGTTCTGTGTGCAGATATGGCTGGAAGTCCATGGAGGTGAAAGGGGAAAAAAGAAATAATTTCCACTATTTAACTTGAGTTAGCCTCTAAAAATAAGAAATTGTTCCTCTGATTGCACTCTTCATGGAGATGCATTTATATACAGATCTCTAGACTACATCTCCTCCCACATACACATACACAAAACCAAACAACATATATTTGTATATACGCATGCTTAATTTTTATCTGTTAAATATAAAAACTCAGGGGTAGCTATTTTCAAATATGCAATACCTTGTCAACACCGTGCAAAAACAGGTTTTGGGCTGAGAAGTCTGGAAGAAGTGGTGCCCCTCAAAGAACAACATAGGCGAGGAAGAGCCCCATGTTCCTAGTCTGACACAATATAAGGAGCTTTACAACTTCTGAGACATCAGAGAAGAATCCTGCGATCACATGCATCAGAAGCTGGGGCTAAACAGTCAAAAGCAGTTATCTTCAGTGACTGGAAAATTTTACATCTTAACTAACTAACCGAACAGAAACCACATGTGCACGTACACCGAGGACTTTGTTGGATGGGCTTTATGAGTCCAGAACGTTGCAATTATGCCAAATTTAAGGGACATTTTTGGAAAGATGGGCCAGAATATAACTACTTACAGCCTTATGAATGAATGCAATGATCCCTATGAAGGCTATTAGATGCTGAAAATACATAAACTGTAAAGCAGTGAGAAATGATACATTGGCTCTTTGCTTCAATGGCTCAGACTTCAACGAGAATTTTAATTAGCTAGCTCAAGTCATGCAAAAGGCTCTTGTAATTGTAATCAAGGCAGGCTCCTGAATTGAGGTCATTTTTATATGCAGCTGTTAGACCTTGGAGAGGAAGAAAAGGAAGGTGGAACTCTTTTTTCAGATGTATAAGCTTACTGGGTGATTAATGTGAATCTTCTCAAGAAAGTTCTCTCAGTGACTTGTACGGAACTTTTTAAAGGGAACAGCAGAAGAATGAAGTGAAAGACTGGCTGGAGCTGCTAATACTTTCTACTGCTGGAGTAGCAGTGATTTAAGTGGTGGACATGGATTTGGATTTGGAGATGAGAAGGTAATGGAGAGAAGAGAAAGGACCCTGACTCGTTTTTCTGGGACTGGCTAGCAATACTGCTTTAAGTGCAGCTCTTTGCAGTACAGAAGCATATTGTACCACACTAGTGTTTTGAGAAACTTTGGATACAGCACTGTCATTAACCACTGAAACATACTTTGGGTAGCAATGAAAATGAGAGTTTAATTAAGAATTTATAGTGCTATCTAATTCAGTCATCCTATGTTTCATTTCATCATTGGGGTATGTTTAATGTATTATTTCAAGAATATTATCCCTATAGTATATAATTACTGGCCAGAATATTCACAACTCAGTCATATATTCAGTTTGTGTAGGGCTTTGCCTATCAATATATATCTGTATGTGTTTATATGTCATCACATATGTAAAGTCCACATGCTTTAATTTAGGTTAATTCAGCTTTAATCTAAGGATCTCAAAATATTTTACAAGCATCTTACATCTTCATGTTGTTGGAAATGCCACGAAAGTAAACAGCCCATGCATCATTTCTTACTGCTTTACTCTGCATACAATTTCAGCTCCTAATAACCTTCATGGGGCTCATTACATCTATTCATTAAGCTGTAGGTAGTTTTAAAGTTGACAAACTAAAACAAAGTGAACTCATTACCATAAACAAAAAATGACAGACTGATAACCTGCTCATGCAGAGGGGTGTCTGCGTGTCTGCATACATAACTAAAATTGTCATAAGTTAAAGGATGCATTAGCTCTGTCTTGATTCACTTTGTTTTATACCGGTGATTCAACCACATTCTGATTTGCACTATTAAAATAAGTGAGAACACTATTTGGAATATTGTTTTGTGGAAGGGGGATGGGTTCTTACAGCCTACTACTTTTACAGCAGAGTAAATTTCCTACTTCATTTCAGTTATTTTCAACCTTACATGATAAAATCAGCAATTGATGGAGAATCTCCATCCTCTATGAGATGCGGGGGGGAACGTTGCCACCAAGGATGAGGAAAGGCTGAGGTACTTAACGCCTTCTTTGCCTCAGTCTTTAATAGTCAGAGCAGTTATCCTCAGGCTACTCAGCCCCCTGAGCTGGAAGACAGGAACAGCGAGCAGGATAAACCCCCCATAATCCAAGAGGAAGAAGTTAACGACCTGCTATGCCACCTGGACACTCACAAGTCTATGGGGCCGGATGGGATCTACCCGAGGGTACTGAGGGAGCTGGCGGAGGAGCTTGCCAAGCTGCTCTCCATCATTTACCAGCAGTCCTGGCTAACTGGGGAGGTCCCGGATGACTGGAGGCTTGCCAGTGTGACGCCCATCTACAAGAAGGGCCGGAAGGAGGATCTGGGGAACTACAGGCCGGTCAGCCTGACCTCGGTGCCGGGGAAGATCATGGAGCAGTTCGTCTTGAGGGCGCTCACAAGCCATGTGCGGGACAACCAGGGGATCAGGCCCAGCCAGCACGGGTTCATGGAAGGCAGGTCCTGCTTGACCAACCTGATCCCCTTCTATGACCAGGTGACCCACCTGGTGGATGAGGGAAAGGCTGTGGATGTGGTCTACCTGGACTTCAGTAAAGCCTTTGACACTGTCTCCCACAGCATTCTCCTAGAGAAGCTGGCGGCTCACAGCTTAGACAGGTGCACTCTTCGCTGGGTAAAAAACTGGCTGGACGGCCGAGCCCCGAGAGTTGTGGTGAACGGAGTTAAATCCAGTTGGCGGCCGGTCACGAGCGGTGTTCCCCAGGGCTCAGTACTGGGGCCGGTCCTGTTCAATATCTTTATCAACGATCTGGACGAGGGGATCAAGTGCCCCCTCAGTAAGTTTGCAGATGACACTAAGCTGGGCGGGAGTGTTGATCTGCTGGAGGGTAGGAAGGCTCTGCAGAGGGGCCTGGACAGGCTGGATCAATGGGCTGAGGCCAACTGTATGAGGTTCAACAAGGCCAAGTGCCGGGTCCTGCACTTCAGCCACAACAACCCCAGGCAACGCTGCAGGCTTGGGGAAGAGTGGCTGGAAAGCTGCCCAGAGGAAAAGGACCTGGGGGTGCTGGTTGACAGCCGGCTGAACATGAGCCGGCAGTGTGCTCAGGTGGCCAAGAAGGCCAATGGCATCCTGGCCTGTATCAGAAATAGTGTGGCCAGCAGGAGTAGGGAGGTGATCGTGCCCCTGTACTCGGCACTGGTGAGGCCACACCTCGAACACTGTGTTCAGTTTTGGGCCCCTCACTACAAGAAGGACATGGAGGTGCTGGCGCGTGTCCAGAGAAGGGCAACGAAGCTGGTGAAGGGCCTGGAGCACAAGTCTTATGAGGAGCGGCTGAGGGAACTGGGGTTGTTTAGCCTGGAGAAGAGGAGGCTGAGGGGAGACCTCATCGCGCTCTACAACTACCTGAAAGGAGGTTGTAGCGAGGTGGGGGTTGGTCTCTTCTGCCAAGTAACTAGCGATAGGACGAGAGGAAATGGCCTCAAGTTGCACCACGGGAGGTTTAGATTGGACATTAGGAGAAATTTCTTTACTGAAAGGGTGGTCAGGCCTTGGAACAGGCTGCCCAGGGAAGTGGTTGAGTCACCATCCCTGGAGGTATTTAAAAGACGTGTAGGTGAGGCACTTAGGGACATGGTGTAGAGGGCATGGTAGTGTTGGGTTGACGGTTGGACTCGATGATCTTAGAGGTCTTTTCCAACCTTAATGATTCTATGATTCTATAACTTTAATATAAAATAGTATAGGTACTATCCTATAGTTCCTACAGAATCACCCATATTAATTAAAGCATGGCAAAGAACATGCAAAAAAAAAGTCTCGCTTCCTCGTAATTCTAGAACTATGATAGTAATAAGCTGATAATTTAAACTACAATATAGTGACTGAAGTGCCTAAGGATTTTATGTTATTTGCTATGAAACACAGATAGCATGCATGCCAGATGAAAAGAATTCTGTCTCTCTAAATAAATGCCCTAATTGCCAAGAAAAGAAAACACAAGGTCCATATGCGATTTTATTAACTTAAATTTAAAATGTACTATAGACCTTAATAAAATTTGTAAGCTGCAATTGAGAAGATGAATTTGAAAAGTAAAGACAAAACAAAGTCATCCCAGACTAAGCAGAAGATATTAATCATGTGCTGTCCAAGAAAAACAGGCACGATGTTGGCTTTTGTAACTTTAGCTGTTGTCCAGTAATTCAGAAGATACCAGAAATCTTTAACTAAAAGGCCC
Organism: Calonectris borealis; assembly: GCF_964195595.1. Classification (NCBI taxonomy): domain Eukaryota; kingdom Metazoa; phylum Chordata; class Aves; order Procellariiformes; family Procellariidae; genus Calonectris; species Calonectris borealis. The sequence continues at coordinate 47,798,895 of NC_134315.1, forward strand.
AGTATTGTCCTTCATACAACCACTAACTGAATCTTCTGAAGATGAAATTGCAGAAGACACCCCCAGAAACACCAGATTTTTTAATATATATATTTTAAAGCTGGAAGATATTATAAAAAGATTTAATCACATAATGTTAGCCTGTTAGTCCTCTGTTTAACCTAATGCCTGTCAATGTGCTAAAGACAAAGTTGAGAGATATGCTTAGAGATTTAAAATGCAACATTAAAAGAATATAGTTGAGCAGTAGAAAATAAATGAAAATGTGAAGACAAATAAAAAAAAAAGGGAAGTATTCTGAATCACAAGAAGTAGAATTCTTTTTCTCTTGATTTGGATATCTGCAATGTCTAAATCTGTCCTTGACATACTAGTTATTTTTTTACAGTCAGAGAAGAAAAATAAGCATTTTAAGGTGTGAGTCATTTGACCCATGTTAGACACCTTCTTTAAGATGAAATGAACCGTGCTTTAGAATCGTGCCTTCCATTAATTTGATCTCCAGAGACTTCTGAGACTACTAGAGGAGTCCAGGGTGATCAGCTTAGATACATATGTCTACACTGAAGACACACTAAAAACAAATTAAAACCACTCAAGGGGACTATGAACTAGCCATTCAGCCCTAATCTAACACAACAGTGAGAAAGACAAACAAAATAATAGGATATTTTGGGCAGAGACTGTACCAGCAGAGTCAAAGAACACAGTGCTAGTGTACAAGACACTAGGGAGACCTCAGCCAGAACGGCATACGCAGCTGAAGCAGCGTTCAAGAAAGCTGAAATCAGTCTGAAACAGGCGCAAAGAGGATTCCTCACCACGTATGGGGGACTGCTATTGGAACAGCAGGAGAAGGGATACTCTGTATCACTAACAGAAGTTAAGAGAAAGGAGGTCTAAAATCAGATATAAATATTTTTCCTTGGAGGGAGGTAAGATTCAAAGAGAGGTAATATAGGAAATGTTATTTGTTGCAAGAGCAGGTGGGTAGAATCAATTGGTATAAGCAAACGTTCAGCAATTTTCCTTATATTTAAACAATTTAAATATACTTAAATACCAAGAAATATACATCAGAGGCAATAAATATACAACAAAGACACAAACTGTGTGTCTTTTATATATAACAAAGACACAAACTGTGTGTCTTTGTAGATTGTGGGTATATTAAATGTTTGGCTTACTGCCCTACACTAGCAATTTTTTTTCCAGTGGTTCACTATGCATTTTATCACCTTGTAATACTTCGCTAAACTATACACAGACTAAACTGAGATATCAAATGGTGTCTTGTTTTAATAAATGTTACAGCTTTATTTTGCTTTGAGGATTATATTTAATAAAATCTCTCATCTGAGTTTTTTTACATTTTTCCCCACAATGAAGTATTTCTCTACTTGACTGCTAGTATGTACCACAAAAGCAGAATTGCCTTTTCATAGTGCTTTGTACTATAATTGTTGCTTTTTGGTCAAAACACTCACAAAACTCTACCAAACTGCTTATAATTTCAGAAGTAACTGCTAGAGATTGGTATACAGATATAGAAGCATTCCTACATTTTTATATATTATATATAAAAATGGGTATATACATACATAAACCCTCAAGCAAAAAGAATGAGAGACAAAGTTACTTGTCAAGAACTAGTAAAGGAACTGGGCAACTACCTCCTGTTGACTTTCAATGCAGTCAAACTAATGTAACTCAGCCACCTCTTTCTTAAGGTCTTTCTTTAATTAATGTATCTATGGGCTATTTTGAAATGGACAGTATTACACACACCTTGGAAAACATTTGAAAGTGGCTTGACAGATGAAATAGTTAGTGGAAAATTCACTAACTGATGGGAAATGGCTACCTCCTTCAGGATCTCTTGTGATACTTTGCACACTGTTATGACAGAGCATGGGAGTGCAAATAGTTACTTTCAATAGAAGTAAGAGACATTGTCAAATATTGTACACATAAATGTCATTGTAAATCCAGATGGTTTTTAACTGTGCTCATAATCATGCATTCTTCTCATTTGTTCTGTATCAGCATTAGCATGAACGGTGTTTGTATGAAGCAGCATGTCTGGCCAGTTGCCATTCAAACTTCATTCTGGGCTTTAAGCACAGGAGCATCTTCATTACCTACGGGAATGTTTCAAACACTGGGGATATGAGGTAGAGGTCAGGGAGTCCAGAAAAGACCGTAAGCTTGCCTTTTCCTCTTTGATCTTTACATTAGAATGGAGCTCTTGTGAAAACAGGCAGCTTTTACAGACTTGCTTCCAGCTGAAAATAACTGTATATATGCAAGATATTTGAAAGTATCCATTGATTATTTGTAACTTTTTTATAACAATCCTGGTCCTGACTAAAAGGGGAAGAGAAATAAATAAAAAGTAAAATTACCAGATCTTCAAAAAAAGGTTTTTTTAATTAATCTCAGTAAAGATGAGGTTAGAGATCAAGCCCTATTTATCTTAACAAATACACTATCTTTATTAAATTTTGTTTCCAGAGGTTGTAGAGTCAGACCAACTTACATATTGATGACAGCCTTTATTTAAAAGCAATTCCAGCATTCTGTGTACACAGAACAGCTAAATAAGTAATAGGTATTTTTGCTCCGAAACACTGTAATGTTTTGGGCAGACCGCCAGATGCAAAGAATGCCTCAACCAACCTTAGAAAAATTAAAGCGTTCAGGTCCAAAACTCCTATCCAGAAAAACACATCACAAAATCAGCAGGTTAAGTTCTTTAGGTATCCCCTTGTTTGGTTTAGACAGGCTGCCTTCTGGGCACACCCAGAACAGCTTTGTTTTCTAGCCCAGTAGCTAGGCACCTGCCTAAGCCTACATCCCTGGAAGTCTAACTCCTATTTGAAAGACACGCTCAGAGGACATGCAGCAGACACTGACAAGACTGGGGCACTTGAATTATCCTAACGCTCCCACTGTAGGGTATTTATAGGGGAACGTGACCTTCTTTCACTCCTTTTAAAACTGAATATAGCAAAGATCACAAGATTCATGAACCCCGAGGTGCTTGGCCTTTCTATCTATTTCACCTACTACTGTAATAGAAAGGAGATTCCAGGACTGTAGTTCCTCCCCCAAGATTACTTCCAATCAAGAAGAACATTCTTCTCACTAGAGTCATCACAGGTGCTAATTCAGCACAAGAAAAAACAGTGCAGGTACCTGCCTTTTTTTTTTTTTTCCCTTCTCCCCTTTTTTTCTTTTTTTTGATTTTACAACGAGGACAGAGGTTTTAAAGTACTTTGGTCTTTCATTAGATTTAATGCAATGGCCAAAGAGAAGAGCTAATGCTACTGTAAAAGATGTTTCTTCACAATATCAGAAAGATGTCAGAGAAGAAAAAAATTATGGATCTTGGCAAGTCTTAGCAACAAAGCCTGTCTTCCAGGAGGAAGCAGAGCAATGCCAGATCTTATTAATAGCATTGGCATTTGGATCTACCGAAGTTCCAGACCTTTTTCCAATCAAAAGAACAGAAAGTCAGCATGCATGTCTTACACTCATTCAGGAGTGTTAATACAGAAGCTGTGTGGGACCTTATCCCTTCCATTATTCAGAAGGTCAGATTAGCCTAACACTGTGGCCTCTTTATTTTCTGAAAATGCATTAGAGAAAAAGAGCTTCGCCATGTCAGACAATCTTAGAAATCCTTTGACCTTTGTCTCAACTAAGCCATCTGTGCCCACAGAAAGATGGGCAGATGCTTTCAAAAGCATCCTGCCATTTACTCCAGGTGTACCATGTTGTTTTGTCTCAGCTCTTGTTGATCATGGCGAATGGACCTAAAGCGTGCAACTGGTGAAATGATTCAATGTTGTTCGCTCAGAGTGGTCAGTAATGCTGTTATAGTGCAGTGCACTGCTGTACCAGGCTTTTATTTTGCTGTTGCTCCAATAATTATGTATAAGGAATTTAAAGTCAATGAAATACTGAAGCAGACACCAAGTTCTGCAATGTGTTCTCCTAGCCAGTGCCATTAAAAACAGCATGGCAGTTTTTATGCTAGTATTATTAAAAAAAACCACCACCACCACCACCAACAAAAAACCAACAAAAACCACCAACCAAACACATGTTCACAGCTGTAGCCTTTTTTTCTAAATCTATCATTCTGCAAAACAAAATTATCTTTCCTTTAAACACTTCTTAATGAGAAAGAACAACTAACAGGTATTAAAACAAGATCTTGAAAGGAGTACAGTAGCTTTTAATGCAAATCTGCACACTCTATCTTTTTTCTCTACCTTATACCTTTCCTTCTCCCTCTGAAAAATTCTAAATAATTGAAAGTACATAAATCAGGAGGAGTAAAGGCAGAAACAGCTCTAAACTATTAATAATTTTCATATTTGTATAAATAGTACATTCACTACATTTATGTAGCAACTTCTTTGAACCTCAAATCACGGAGGTTCTTAAAATCTCAATTTTGACTCAATGAGTCATTACTCATTGGCTGAAAAGTTTACTATCTAAATTCACTTCTTTTTATTAAGTTCCTTAAAAAGTCTATTAATTCTTGCCCTATTGTTTTCCATTTTTCTAGAAGCTTTTTAAACCCTCCTAAGTCTCAAACCTAAAGCTTACTCCTGGTGAACTTTATATCACCAAAAAACACACAGAGCTTGACAAAAAATTAAAACCAATTACTTGGATTTAAATCCATAGAGCTTGACAGAAATAATAAAAACAATTATTTGGATTTGAACCCACAGCATTTTATTTATAAAAAAAGATGTTGTCTTCTAATCCATGCCACTGCCTGTAGAAAATATACATACTGATAAAATAAGTAAGATTTTACAATTATTTGTATGATCTACTTCTAACTTTAAAGAGAATGCACTTGCAAAACAGCAATGCCACTGATGATAAAATCACCTTTAATTTACTGTAAACCACAAAGAACATATGCCTTTATAATTGTTACCATATGAATACATAAAACCTTTTTCTTCAAGGCTAAGTTAGAGGAAAGTATGTCACTCTTCACACTGTTAAAAATCAGCAGGATCCAGCAGCAAAAACTGAAGCCTACGGTTATAGTAGTGAAAATAGACCAAGTAGGAAAAATTAAAGCAGAGGATGAGAACAAAATGTACAAATAGGAAGGCAAAAGACTTGGCTGAAAATTCACGCTGTAAGAAATGGATTTGAAAGAGCTAGTATGAATGTTTAAAGTGTTAAAGTGGGGGATTTTTTTTGGGGGAAAGGGGGTTGGTTGTTGTTTGGTGGGGGGGGGGTTGTTGTTTGGTTTGGTTTTGTTTTTTTTTTTTTACTGCTGTACCCTAAAAACGTACTTGAGTCTTTTTAAATTCCGATGTTCTATCACAAAAGTCACTTCCTCTTCAAAAATTAAGGTTAGTCATAAAGCAGTAAGCATATGTGATTTACAGGAGATATAAATTTTAAAATATAAAATGCTCTTTTACAAAATATTTACTGAAATACAGTCTTCAATCACTGCTCTTTTTATGATAAAAATGGCCATCCAAGCATTATTAACTATGGTAAATATCCTTGAGTTGAGCTTTTAACCAAGAAAAAGTTATTGAGATGATCATAAAAATGTATTCTAGATCATTTTCTAGTAAAATAATTCATGGTTGGTGCAATTAATGAAAATGGTAGAAAAGAGATTAGAGATTGCATCATTCTGTCTTATAAAATGACTGATACTATATGAATGATAATAACCTGAAAATTCCATTAGGCTCTTCAGCTATATTATTTTTACTCATAGTCAACAGAAAGTCCTATATAGGTAAATAGAAATAAATTATTTACCCTAGAAGCTGAACAACACTGCAGTAGAAATGATTCTAAATTGGAATTTCATATGAGGATTCTTTAGATTAGAATTTTTGACTAGCCTATTAAATAAAGCCACACTAAATGATCTTTTAATTTGGTTTTAATATATGCTGAATCATCCCCATTCTCTGTAACAATCTGTAGGAGGGGTACGTGGACTTGATATTATAATACACTTTGCACAAATTCACTTACCAGGAAAAAAAAGAAAAAAAAAGAAAAGAAGAAAAATTTCTTACACCCACATTTTTCATATATATTTTTGCAAGCAGAGAAGATTGAATACTGGGATTGAAAAGCCCAGTGAAACCAGGTAGCTAGAACGCCAACTGCTAGATGTATATTTTTCATGCCCAGGAAACCAAAACACGAGGACTGGAAAACGTGGGCAGAAAAATCTCACAAACCTACAGTTTTACAAGGGCACTTTAAAAAAAAAAAAATTTGACTCCGGTGCAGTTCCTGATTAAATCATGTAATAAATACTGAAATCAACTGATTTTTTTAAATTCTTATTTATAAATCTTTATAATCTACTTGAATTCAGGCATAATCAATCATATTTTCCCATTAAAACTGTAGCAGGTGCAACAGAATATCACTTATAACTCTTATTAAAATGCCTGGTATTATAAAACCATTTTCCAACACGCTGCAATCATAAGAGGCATGCCCCAAAATGAAGGTATTGTCTAATTCACTAATTGCACACTTTTGCTTAGTCTATATTTAGACAAGTGCTTTCCGAATTCCCAGTTTGAAGAAATGTTTTCACTCTTCTCTTCTTTGTTTCTTATTATCAGTGAGTCATCTAAATTTTAATTATTTCTGCAAGGTAAATAAGTACTTTTATATTTGTCTGCATGTTCTCTGTATTCCATCCTTAAGATAAATCAGCACCAGTAGAGTTAAACCAGCAGCTTTCAATTACAAGCTTCATTCTTCCTGACTTACGGTTTAAGACTGGCAGTTTTCAACTTTTGCAATTTTATCATAATGAGCACACTTTTTGGTATGATACAGACACTTCAAATTCTAGAATCACATAATCTTTAAAAAAAACCAAAACAGATTTCTTAATAATTTTCTAAAAGACTAGATGACTTGTCTATAAAAAAGAGACTTGAAAATGTGAAACTACTAAAGGCAAAAAAATCGGAAGGCAAAACTACTCTATCGTTTTGTTATCTTAGCTACACATTAATTGTGTGTGTGTGTATGAAGAGATTATGAAGCTTGAAATACAATCGTATGAATTCTGAACAACTGAAACATAATATACCAGCATGAAGCAGTTAAAGCCATCAAAAACAGCTGCAATGAGTACTGGGGTTGTTATCATGTTCCAACACAATGGTATTTTCTACAAGTCTGAACTGCTTTAGGTTTTCAAACAGGCAGCCCCAAATTCTTTTCTGCATGCTGCACGTAGTTTCTGTATACATCATACGCAAGTTGTCTCAGATACTTCTTGCACTCACTAAGCCTAAGGTTGCTCTTAGAAAAGCTCATCACAGACTAGGATGACTTTAGAGAATAGCATAGACTATTTCAGTTGCATGGGACCTACAACGATCACCCAGTCCAACAGCCTGACCAATTCGGGGCTGACCAAAAGTTAAAGCATGTTGTTGAGGGCATTGTCCAAATGCCTCTTAAACACTGACAGGCTTGGGGCATTGACCACCTCACTAGGAAGCCTGTTTGACCACCCTCTTGGTAAAGAAATGCTTCGTAATGTCCAGCCTAAACCTCCCCTGGCGCAGCTTTGAACCATTCCCACGTGTCCTACCACTGGGTATCAGGGAGAAGAGACCAGCACCTCTCTCTCCACTTCCCCTCCTCAGGGAGCTGTAGAGAGCAATGAGGTCCCCCCTCAGCCTTCTTTTCTCCAAACTAGACAAGCCCAAAGTCCTTAGCCACTCCTCACAGGACATGCCTTCCAGCCCTTTCACCAGCTTTGTTGCCCTCCTCTGGACACATTCAAGGACCTTCACATCCTTCTTAAATTGTGGGGCCCAGAACTGCACACAATACTCAAGGTGAGGCCGCACCAAGGCTGAATACAGTGGGATAATCACCTCTTCTAACCGGCTGGTTACACTGTGTTTGATGCACCCCAGGATGCGGTTTGCCTTCTTGGCTGCCAGGGCACACTGCTGACTCCTATTCAGTCTGCTGTCAACCAGCACCCCCAGATCCCTTCCTGCAGCGCTGATGTCCAGCCACTCCTCTCCCACCACTCCTCTCCCAACTTATACTTGTATACTTTAAGCTTAGTACTTATCATGTCTCACTAGCCTTCAAGAAGTATGAATTGAGCTTCTTCCTGGAATTAGACCAAAGGCTGCCCCCAAACAGAATGGATTAATCAGATTAGGAAGTTGGAGCAGTTGGAGGTGAATGGATGTGTTGTCCTTCAGAGTCCTTCCACAACAGCAAGAGGTTTGCCTTAGACATAATAGCCTGACACAACACTAAGGCTCAGAAAGCCCAGCAAGCCCAGCATATTTGTAAATACACAGTAACGGATCAAAAGGGGATTTCAACTTATTGTTATTAGGCCCTTATAAAATTAAATGTGGGTTTTGTTTTGCTACTTGACAAAGAAATTCACCAGGATGCTCAGTGGTATGTTTCAAGATCTACACATTATTAGCTCTTCTAGAATTGCATGCAGAGACTGACAACACCCTTGGTTACAACAGATACATTTGAAATTTAATCTGAGGTAAACAGTATATCAGCTTTACTTTTTAAAGATGAGAAGACCTTTTGTAAAAAGGCAGCAAAGCACTAGTTTTAAGTGTCCTGCTTAATCTTTAAATCTTGTGGGTTTTTTTAATCAGTACAGGTACAGTACAGCAATAACTAAAATCGGTGTCTCTTCTCATCTACATCCTAAGACTGCAGTTTCTTACAATTAATATTTTTTAAATTGTGAAGATACGTTTTTAAAGCAATTTGATCCAGGTCCTCTTCTGGGCATCTGTAGAACAGGTTTTCAACGTTTTTCTTTCTTGAAAAGCACATTCCTTTGAAATGCACTTTTTCTTAGAAAAAGGTATCTTTCTCCATTTTCAGGACTGTACTTGGATGCTGTGATACATCTTCTCACGTCAGGTCAGTCATATTCCATTAATTTGCATTTTATAATGTAAAATGAATATATACATCCTTTTGGATTACAAAAGGAAGACAATACAACACAGTTGCAATGCTATTGCCTGCAATGAGATAACATTTGCAATCCCAGGGATAACATTACCTGCTAGGGGCATGTAACCTCCTCTCATTTCTGCATTGATCATACAGGATTTTTATTTGCCTTCTTATCTGTTTCATACAGCATTTGCAGTGACTCCTTCCTGGACTCCATGGGAACTAGTGGCAAAAGCTCATTTATAACCACTGACAATTTGGACAACTGCCTCAAAACCAAAGAGGGTGGCAAAAGCTCATTTATAAACAGTAACAATGTGGACAACTGCCTCAAAAACCAAAAGGGGAGAAAGGTTTTCATAAGATCACGGACGGGACAAATAGGAGACCAGTGAGTTAACCTGATCAGTAACTTAGATGTCTATACACTATTTCAAGAAGCAAAGGATAACAAACACACAGAGCTACATTATTAATATAAGAAGGAATGGCGTGTTCAGGAAGGACAGGTGGGGAATGCAATTCAACAAGAACAGATGAAAAATCCTGTATTTTAAAGGAATGATCAAGTGCACAGACATGATATGAGACTGTCTGAATTGGCAGCAGTACAGAAAAGCAATGCAGAAAAAGATCTGGATGTTAGTGTGTATCTCATGATAAATATAGTTCAACAGTGTCATGATGGCGGAAGGGGGGGAGAGAGAAAAAGAGTAACACAAAAGGAAGCCCTGAAAGGAATACTGTCTCTGGGATACATGAAGCCATTATTTTGATTTCTACAGCACAGCACTCAGATGCAATGCAGTACGCAGTCTGGCATTTCAAAGAAGATGGGCACCAATTAGAAAGGTTCCAGAGCAAAATGATGAACAGGATCTGAGAGTAGAAAATTCAAGGGAAAAAGGATTATTTAGTTTAGCAGGGAGGAAAGCAAAGACAAATATAGTAGCCATCTTCAAACATAGAAGGACAGGTGAAAAGGAGAACTTCCTCATATGCATTAGAAACAGATAAAGCAGTAATGGATTAGGGGATATAAAGGCAGCTTTACGTTAGACAAAAAACGAAAAATAAGACTATTTAAGCTCTGAAATAGAATGCTTGGAGAAGTTGTGAAACCACTATCCACAGGAACTGCATAGGTATAGCTGATTCTGCCTTCAGACAGGGAGAATGGACCAGGTGACTGCCTGCTCAAAGACCTTTCTTGCCCTGTTTCTATGATTTCTATGATTCTGCTCTGCCTCTAGCTCCCTCAAGAATGGGAATGAAATGTGACACAGCTCTGTCCTTACATGCAATGGCAGGCAAAAGTGACAAGTAATACATATATAAGGGCAAAAGATAGAAAACTACACAAAGAAATACAGTAACTAATACAATCAATCTCTCCAAACACCCACTTCTTCCCCCCAGATACCTCTAGCATTTATAAATTATCTGATAATTTAACATAAGTCTCAATCTCTTGACTGAGTATCAGCGCGATCCTGCAAATTCCTTGAGCATATTCCTTCCTATATAAAGGAAGACATATTGGCCTTTTTAATTGAATTTAAAACTTGTTTTAAGTTAATGAAATTCATGAAAATAAATGTTTCAATTCATTTATTTTTCCTATCCGTAACAAAATAAACCTCACAAACGTAAGATATTCCAAATACTCTACTCCAACCCTTTCAATTTCTAGTAGACTTGAAAGGACCTATCATGGAAGAAATAAAGGGAATACCTCTGATAAAGTTACAGATTTTAATGCTATAACAAAACATTGCAATCACTTCATCTTATCTAACACACATGCAATTTCCCCCCTACTGTAAGTAATATCAGAGGTACCAGAATCCTTAGCTCTGTGTCCCACCGATTTATTTTTCCATCAATGAGAAAAACTGCATCTTGGTTTCAGTTAGACTGTTTTACTTTAATCATGCATTTCACTGTGATCATTTCCAGACCATGATTCTGCAACTTTAGTAGGTAGGTAGATTTGGGCACTCAAGCATCAGAGACAAAAGTATTGTATTAATCATCCACAGCCACATCCCTTCCCTTTTTCCTAGATGAGAGCAATATATATTACATATATTACATGTATGTCGTATGAATGTATCTAAAAGCATGACACACACCCTTGATGTTTGTCAAACATCAAATGAGAAATTCACTTATTCTGTCATAAGGATTTTAAAATACAAAAAAACCCACAGAAAAATCATAGCCTTGACTAAGTCCCCCACAAATTTGGCCTCAGAAAAAGGGAACCTACAAACCGTATTTTTCAATTTAAATTAACGTTGTGCACTTTAAAGGATTTTTGTTCCAGGAATTTAAAAGATGGCTCTTCCATTCCTTGCTGAAACTTCTTATCCATCTCATTATAGATCAAGAATATGCTTCATATTCAAACTATAGCACAAAATAAAAAGTTATGCCTAGAACATTTGCCATTTATCTTTTTGTCTTAATACATTTCAGAATTTTTAAGTACACTCATTCTTAATAAAATTTCTCATTGTATTACTGAAAAGAAAAATTATTTAGCATTAAAATTGTGTTATTCTTTTTAAGATCTTGCAAGCACTAATTGATCCTCATAACGGTCACATAAGGTAAGAAGGTACTATTATCCCAGTTTTATCCAGAGGGAAAACTGAGGTAAGGAAGTTTAACCACTTGCCCAGTGTCACATCTTGTCTCACTCAGGCGTGAAATCAGACCATGATTCTGTATCTCGGGCATACCATTTAATTTTAAAAGTCTTTGTAGGATATAGGCATGTCTCTCAAAGCAACTGTCTTACCATTTCTTTGGGAGATTAAGTTGTATCAGAAAGTGCTAGATCTGTGCTCCCTGGAAGCCTACGTATGACTACATATTTGCCTTTAAAACATTTTGAAACACAGAGAAAAACCAAAAAAGTCAGTAGATACTTTATGTATCATCACATCCAAAACAATTACCTAACAAGCTGTCACGTGCAGATTTACAGTGACACAAGAAAAATTAAAGTTGTCTTGAACATTTTTGACAGTGCATTATCTTTGCTCAACCAGTCCTATGATGGAGAATGTTAAAAGTACCCCAGAGAAATATAAAATTGTGTTGGCACAGCTGATTTTGAAGTGTTTTCTCCATCTCTTGTTTTTCTATTCCAATTCCCTCACTTCCTCTACATCTGTCATGGTTAAAACAAATGTAAGACATACCTTAATTGTACTAGTGTGTGCACCAGGATACTCTTTTTCCTCCAGTGTTGACCAACGTTGTATAAATTTTGACACCAGAGGATCATCATAGTCAACTATCTGAAATCCTGAGACATTGGCTCCTCCAAACTGAATTTTTGACAAATCTCCATCAGTAAATCCCTGGGCACAGAAAACATTATGCCTGTTATTCCAACAGTTTTGGCAGATCTCTCAATAGTATATACAAATAGTTACCATATGACTTCTACTGAAGAAGCATAAGCCAACGTTTTCCTCAAACAGGATCCAAGTTTAAATCCTGGGCTGCCAGGATTAAGTCGTCAGCTCTGCCAGCCAGCAATGCCTCTTGTTGCTCACTAGACATACACCTTTATAGAGCAAGGGCTGAGTGGACCTGCCCGTGCCATGCTTACTTTCCTAAACAATCCTGTTAATTTCAATGGGACTGCTTAAATGAGAAAGGGAACGCTGACATAATAGCAGTTAGGCCAGCAAGTTTTAGGCAGGAATAGTTACAGCCACAGTTGAGTCCTCTTTTTTGCTAGGAACACTAAAGCATGTGGAAGGACTTACCATCCACAGGACTGCCTCCTCCCTCCAGTATAAAGAACTGCTTCTCATTCTTACAAACAGTACGCATGTTTTGTTTTCCATGTTCTGTGCTTTAACTTGCCCCAAATAACCATACAAGTGAATTTACATGAGATACTGATTTCAGACACTTCAGTGTAAATGAATGCTCTGAGTAAGCAAAAAAAGAAGTAGCAACCTCAGACCACGTTATCAGAAGTTCCTACAATTGCTGTACTAGGTGCTCTTGAAGTACTGCACGGTAATGCTACTCATCAGTGATGTGTTGCTGCATGCTAATACAGACACTTCTACAGGGATCATGAAACTTTCTTCAATATTATTGTGAGCTTGAGGTTTGAACAGGAACGTTCATTGTATACTTCAACCCCTTCTCCATTTATCAGTATGTTTTGTTCTTAAAATACATCAATTTCTTGACTGATCAGACGGGAGAAGACCATTATTACAGCGAAGAAAATAAGAAAGAAGGTGGATTCAGTGAAGAAGATGGGATATGATCAAGTATTAGATAAGTTTTCTTTCTGACAGAGAAAAACACAGTTTTAAAATCATTAACATATATATTTTATATGGTATTATACAAAAGAGCTACAATATTTGCATTTAAACTGTATACATCTGTAGGAATATGATATTAAACAGCTTTAAAATACAAGATTCAATAAGTTTTAGATCTTATGGGCTTACTGTTACAAACTTAAAGCAATGGCTAAAATAGCAACCAGTCAACATAATGAAATACACTGGGTAATTTTTCTAAAACATTTATTTCCCTTAAGACTCAAAATACTATTTATACAACATTTGCAATGCAAAATACAAATGTCTAACAGTTAGGGAATTTTTGAAGTTTTGTAAGACTTTTATGCTTGCTTTGTGAATATCAGTACCCTAACTTCTTTACCGTAAAAATGAGTTAATAAATATAAAAAAGAAACCTCACTGTTGTGCTTTTAAAGAGGCCTTTAAACTATAAGGCTTCCTCACACCTGTCTAGTGACATACATGATTCTTCAGAATACTGCCTGCCTGGAGGGGGGAAGTGTTTTGATCAAAGGTTGGGAGAAGACAGGGGTTATGTCTGAAGTGTGATAGACATGCTATGGTCGTTCTGTTTCCTCAGGCCCCTCAAAGAACTATGGAAGACAGAGTGTAAATTAGAGCACTCTGGGCCCTGCTGGAATTTATATCAAACGCTACAGTCCAAGAATAAATGATGAAAAAAATGATGTAGAGGCATTCACACCATGGAAACCCCAAAACTCTTTTCTGGAACAGAATAACTGAGATTCAAGCCTGCAGAATTTGCTTTATCTGTTACAAAAAAAAATTGAATTAAATTCCCTAGCTTCAGTAAATAAGTGGTGTTGACTTTAACGTCAGTAAAATGGCCCCTCACCTTTAGACACAAATTCAAAAAAATTACTTTGACAGAATTTAGTGAGTTCCTTGAACTTTCTCCCTTAGGAACACTATTAGCTATACTGTCTGATCACCTACATTCAAGAAAAGATTAATTCAAACTGATTACCAAGACAATCTCAGGAATGAAGATGTGTGTCCTGGTTTCAGCTGGGATAGAGTTAAATTTCTTCCTAGTGCTGTGTTTTGGATTTAGTATGAGAAGAATGTTGATAACACACTGATGTTTTCAGTTGTTGCTAAGTACCTTGTCAAGGACAATTATCCTCTGCTAGACTGGGAGGGAGCATAGCTGGGACAGCCGGCCTAGCTGGCCAACAGGGTATTCCATACCATGTGACGTCATGCTCAGTATCTGAATGGTAGGTGTAATCCAGGAAGTAGCAATTGCTACTTGGTTATCGGTCAGCACGGGTGGTGAGCAATTGCATTGTGCATCACTCATTTTGTATATTCTATTATTATTATTTTCTCTTTTCTGTTCTATTAAACTATCTTTATCTCAACCCACAAGTTTTTTCTCATTCTCACCCTTCCGATTTTCTCCCCGCCCCACCGGGGCGGGGGTGGGGGTGGGGTGGTGGTGGAGTGAGCAAGCGGCTGCGTGGTGTTTGGCTGCCTGCCAGATTAAACCATGACAGTGTGTAAAGCTGAGACTCACTAATCTAGCAGAATGAAAGCCGAGAACTGTAATTTTTAAGTACTTTAGAGATGAGAGAAGAAACATCAGTTTGCTGAATGAATATATCAGCCTATAATGTGGAAAGTTATTTTTCTGATTTCCATACCCTACTTTTCTAAAGTATGTAGAAAAAGGGGTGAAGCTCTACTGAAGGTGCTGAGCAACCTTTACTCCCATTGATGGGAATATCATGGGAGGCATTTGAGCCCTGAAGAGACTCAGCCAATAAAACAAATACCATCTCAACACATGCATTCATTTAGCAAGGATAAAGATATTTAGCTTTTTTCTATTTTCTAAAATGCATCTAAAACAAAATACTAGTTGATGTGCTTCCATAAACAGTAAAATGAGTAATACAGGTATTTTAAATATTAAAAATGCTTACCAGATTTGCAATGATATAATGGTATCCTTTAACATGTTTACCAATTGTGATAACCTGTAAAAAAGAAGAAATACCCCCGTAATGGAGAATGTTCACCTGATATATGGACTGAGACTTAAAAACTACAAAATGCAGTATGATGTAAAAGCTAGTTATGAGCTTTATTGCATGCAATACTGAGTTTGTCCAGTGCTTCACTTTTTATTTTACCTAATGCACTACTGAACATACTCTCTGCTGGCAGAAATTAGTCATGTTGAAGTCCAAGTCCCAAGATCTGTAAACAGAGGAGCCGAATGCTAATTACTATGCTATGTATTAAAGCCACAACCTGGACAGGAGGGAGCGGGCATCATGCAGTAGAAGCACTGTGCCTCAGAGATTCCTGCTTAGTTTCTGCTCCCTTTGTAGCAAATTGTAACGTACCTTGAACTAGAAAAAGTTTAAAAGCCCACTGACATTAATGAAAGCATCTACATTATGAGGAAGTCTTTTAAAGTTCAAATTGTTGTTTATTGCCCAAAGGCTTCCTCATAATCTCCCTCAAAGCCAGCTGGTGGTTTCTCAGCAGTCTCCACTGGCAGGCATGTAGCGTGGATTCTTCTCCCAAATAAGCCTAATTAAGACTATGTCTGCATGGGGAATTCTGCATTTTGAAGCAAAACACTTCTCCAGAGAAAGGATGTGGGAGATAAGAGGACTCTAGAGGTTTCTTCCATCTTTTGAACAATGAAAACAACTTAAATCAAGAGAGGATGATTCATTTATTTCCCCATTTAAAATATAACTAAAATATTCAGAATAGGTATCCTGTAACTCGTATCAGGCTGGTAGTGAACAACATTCCACATACTTGCTTTAATGAAGTTACAGGAATATAACTGAAGGCAGTGTTTAACACTAAGTTTTATATTACTACAGTTTGAGACTGAGAGGCATCATATTACATAGGCCATAGAAGTTATTAAATTATTCCTCTTTTGAGCTTAATTTATACATGATATATGAACTTAATTATTCTAAAACAATTACTTGGTTCAGACTACTTAAAACTCATTACTTATTAAAAGGTTTAAGAACTGTGTTCAGATGTATTTCTTATACAGCTGCTGCTTCCAGAGAAATTTCTGTTAGACCAAACAGATTAGCTTTTCTGCATAAAATGCTTCTTCGTCATTGGTATCTGAGAAAATGACCAGTAGCTGCAAGTCTTTAGATCCATGGTTAGTAACTCTGCTCTAACTGCCACTGGGTACTATTTAATTAATCTAGCTTTCTAAAGTTGTGCCACTCATCCATATGAACACTAAGGATGCTGCTAGTTAAAACTCTAAGAAGATTCAGTGGTGGCTCCAAAAGCCATGATGGAGCAGCTGTGGACAAAAGAGGTATTCACCAATGTCCCTAGTTTAGACTAGCATCTCAAGCAGGGATAGACAAGAAGTGGCAGTAATTCCACATCTGCCCAAAGGGTGTAATCAGGGGGAAATGAGATTCTGCAAAGGAAGCTGGCGAGAAGAGATAGAGGCTATATAATGAAGAGCATGGTAACACTGAACCGCCAAATAGAGAAGAGGAATATAAACTAGTCTTAGGAAAGATGGGGAACCGAAATATTTTTCAACTTCAATTTATATAAATAATTGAAATCTGGAAGAGAAACTGTAACATGAGACAAAAACAACATTGATGAAGCAACTTTGCAAGCACATTGTGTGTCTGCACAAAGATCCAAGGACTACAGAGGGTAACTGGGTGAACCTGAGGCTGCCACCACAGCTTAGAAAGTTAATGGGATAAATCAAAGCACTACAACAGAAGTTTTGTTCAAGAATGGAAAGCAAGGAAGAAAGTAAAGAAGTTGCTGCTCTATATATCAAGAATGCAAGTAGTACTTCAGTATTCAAGAAAAATCTGGTCAACACAAGGCCTGTTGCACGTATCAATAAAAATACACAGAAAAAGAAAAGGGATACTGATACAAAGGGTCTACTCCAGGCACCTCATGAAAAGAAGGAAATTGCTGAGGGTTGTTTGACGGCAACAATTAAAAGAATTTTTTAAAGAATAGATCTGGTAGCAAAGCGAGACTTGAAGTACATATTCTGCTTTCAGAAAAGAAAATCAGAAGAACGTACTCAAGGGATACTCACAGGCCAAGAAATCCTTTGTTCAGCACAGATCTTCATTTTAAGAGATAGAGAAAATTAATAGAGAAACAGTTATTTTAGACTTTATTTTAGGCTACCCGAGAAATTGAAGGGGGTTTACCTTTTTGTGTAAGGAAGGGAACTTACAGAAACAGAGTGTAAGGATAATGGACTTAAAAACAGACCGAACTCCAGAAACTGCTAGGGTATCTTGCAAAGAGAATCTCAAGGCTAAAACCATATGAGACAGCTGACAGCAGTTTAAGAGACCATATTCTAGGGCATAGCAGAAAACTATTTTGAGGAGAACAACTAATTGGAATTATATTAACTGACCTGTGTGGCTGATCCACAGTTACCTAGAATTCTTCAGTGACTTCGAAATCAAAACAGCAGAAACAAAAGTTTATCCATCCATATGCTTAAGGAGTAGCGCAAGTCTGTGGGGATAAGCTGAGGAAATCTAAGATTCAAAACAAGGCAGAATCTATCAAAGTGCAATCAGCGCAAGAAAAATATCCCAGACCTGCAATCAAAATAAGAGAAACCAAAGAAAATAATAGGTCTCTTACTAAACAAAGATAGTAAAAGTGAGTGGTAACTGAAGGATAAGTAAGGTTCTTGTCTTTAAAAAGTAGTAAAAGGAGAAACTGAAGAAACTTACAGTCAGCCAAACTTTCATATCAGGGAAGAGATTATAATGAATATTACATACTTAATTTCAAAAGAATCTATAAGATAATAAGATGATAAACAGTCAATACAGTCTTATCAAGATTAAAATATGTCAAAGCAATTTCTTTCCTTTCTCTGACATGATAGCTAGCCTAACAGATGATAGGGAAACAGCAGATGAGACATATCTTGAGTCTAATAAGGCTTTTGTCCTGTATGACATCATTACAAGCTCTTAAGGGAACATGGACAAGACAAAAAGTCACTGTAAGGTAAGCGAACAACTGTTTGAAAAACCACACAGAACCAGCTGAAGAGGACCTGTAAGTATTAATTTTCTCAAGCATTCCTCTACTCAATACTTTGCTTGACATGGATAACAAGTCAGAAAAATATGATTTTAAAAAACTGCAGATGATAGGGAGGTTGCAAATGCTCTGGAGAACAGGATCAAATTCAAATTGATCTTGAAAATTAGAGAAACAGTTTGTGGATATGAATTCCAAATAAAACAGACAAATACAATGCACTCCATTTAGGACACTGCTCATTGCCTGAGCCTCTCTAAAATGTAATGGCCTTCATAAAAAAGACCAAAAATAACAAGCCCTTCAAAAAAGCTTCAAACCAATAAATCTACACTCTGATGATGCACAGCCTCACATAGTCAAGCTCAAGCCAGCAGGGAGCTATCCTTATAACCATTGTGCTCTGCATGCATGAAAAGAAGAACTAAGAAACAGAGACAGTAAGACATTCCTAGATGCTAGGATTGAAGAGGTGGATTTGAAGGTAAGGCAATAATTTGAATCAGATCACTGTGATGCTGTTGTAAAAAATAAAATTTAAAAAAAAAAATCATTCTGGCAAATAATATATGCGTGGGTGGAGAGGAGACAAATTTTTTCTGTTCTGTTTAAAGCTCAGGAGGCCTTAGCTATGGAAAACAGCATCCAATTTTGGTTAAAGCACTTTAAGAGGGAGACAAAATGAAAAGACACCCAAGGACAGTACGAATGACAAAGAGCTTAGAAACATGAACTACGAAAGGAGTTAAATGGAAAACAGAAGCTTTGATACAGCCTTCCCAAGACGTAAAGGTTCTTGGAAAAAGCATTAGAAGTAGAAAATACTTTCTAGGTGTAAGGAGAACTAATCCCTAGACATAATATAACTATTTATAATGCACAATAGATAATAGTGTATCAACTACATATAATATAGTATACTACTTAGGTTGTGAAATAGCCTTAACGAGTTGTTTGCGTTTTGGGTTTTTTTGGTTTTTTTGTTTTTTTTTTTTAAAACAATCAGGCTACAAAACCATACGGGATCATCCAGATAGAATTATCTTGCCTTTGAGCAAAGGGAGTTATTATAGGATTTGTATGTTCACTTTCTGCCTGATATATATGTGGTCCTCAATACAAACTTGTCACTTCCAAATGATGCATAACAATCACAAAAATAGGATCAAGAGAAATGAACTCATTACGTTTACTTATAGACTATAGCTAACTGCTGTCACTGAAAAATGGAGAATAGCAAACCTGATCAACAATGTCGTTGACTTTATCGCGCTCACAGTCCAAAATCACTCGCCTTTCCTTTTTTACCTCTAGATCTTGAAACAGTGAACGGTAAGTTTCATCTTTTCTGTCATTGTTAATATTTCCTACATTGATAGCAGTCACTTGCCATTTCTTTTCAGCAGCAGAATCCAGCACAGCTTGCAATGTTGATAAGCCTAGTTGATAAGCACAGGAGAAAACAGAAGATATGACTGATAAAGCTTTGGGAATAACAAGCTTCCAGAACATGATTTATGAGATTACTTATTTAAGATTTCCCTGTAACTTGTTTGACCTGTCAGACATTGTTAGGACTCAAAAATGAAGATATGTGTGGGCCCAAGCAGTTCTTATTGCATGAAATTTCTATTTACATCGCTGCAAGGAATCAGGGTAGAGCCTTGTAAGGACAACCTTTTGGTTTTGCTTCAACCTTCTTCAGGATGGGATTTTGCCAGTTTCACTGATCCACTGCTGGAATTCCACATGCTGGGAAAGAGGTCTTCTAGGAGAAAAGGGATCCAATTACGGCAAGAGGATCAGCTGTTTATTAGGAAATGCTATTGAACTGCTTTTGTTCTCAGCGCTTGAGCAGCACTGTATTTAAACCCGGACCTCACTGAGGTCTATGGCAAAATTCCCATTTCTGCAGTGGTGCTAATGGAGTTGTTATTCTGTTGCCTACAGTCATATCCCTGATTATGAAAGAAGATGTGCCGAGACATATTTTTCCATGTAGATAAGTAGGCTCAATGCTAACACCTACAAGCAGTCTACAGAAGTTTGCTTCCATTTTACCCTTTTGGCACGTTCCTGCCAGGAAGCTGTAATGTCTGTACAGCTGCAACTGCCTACAATATACTGTAAAATCAGTGAAGATTTTACTTGACTGGTTTTTCTTTTCAAGGATTAATTAACAGAGTACAGAAACATGAAAATTACTGCTGGAAATTAATTTCTGTTACACAAATACCATTTTAACAATTTCCAGCAGTACAGGAATTAGAGTTGTTATGTTTAAATTCCTTCCAGAGAATTCTACATAATTCTAGAGAGCAATTTTAAGGATAGCAGATAGTATTATAGAAAAAAAGAAAATCAGACTTTCTCAGAAGCCAATTGACATTTTTGCACATTCATCTCCCCTGAAACCACAGAACACCAGGAGTCATTTATTTGAGACAAATTTCTGACTTAGTATATAAAGGAAGCTTCAGGTACAACTCTCATGAGAAATAATAGTGGTTATGCCCATACACATAGAAAGAAAGAGCCTAAGAATTGATTTGTCTCATAGTTTGTAAATACATCATTAAATTAAGATTGGTCAGTGTTTAGCAATTCAGCTTTATCAGTGAAAATGGTAATGACATACCGCATTACACAAGACTGGCCATCAGCAAAGGTAGAAAATGGCAGGCTTCCAAAAGCGTAAATTCAATGATTATCTCAAATAGTTGTGGTTTTCTATGCCGTCTTTAAAAAAGACTGATATGAAGTTTTATATGTCATGCAATTAATATTTATGTTAAAATAATAGATAACTACTGTCCAAGGGTACATATAAACTATTTATAACATGTTAAAGATAAATGTGGAGAACTCATGCTAAAAGGAAAAGACAATTAATGTAAGCAAAAGATGTAGGGAGTATCTTAAAACATTACAAAGCACTAAAAGTCTATACCTCAAAAGTCTATACCTCAAAATAATGTTTTAAGTGGTAATTTAAAATAATTAAAAAAAACAGACAAACAAAAAAAAACCCCAAACTGAAACAGATATAATCTGAACCATTGTTTCAGATCTCATTTAATAGATTTCAGGTCCTCCAATCTGTCTATATGCTTCCTCTGAGTTAAATAGAATCTCAGTTAGGCATAAATTAATAAGGGCTATTAATGTTAACACTATCCATTACAAAGGGTTTCTATATTTTACTCCTCTGATCTTCCACTTTTCCTAGGGGCTCCCTTTTCTTGGGATGCCCTCTGCAGAGATATCAAATGGCTGCCTGGATTTCTTGCTCTTTATAGGTGGCAGAATTGTCATCTCCATACAGTTTAGTTTATTCTGATAGCAATAACACATTGCAAAAGAATGAAAAATAAACAAAAAAAAACATTGACAGCAATCCTTCTATGGACATGGAAGTATCTGGAGAATGGTAATGGAAGTGGGACTCTGCAGAGGAGAAAACTCCAAGAACTTCAGTTGCTTTTCTTAAACAGGAATACTTCTGTTTGGGAACCTCATGTGCCTGAATGGGTTATCATGAGACAAACTCTTAATTCAATGAGCTCTGAAAAGGAGGACTGAACAGAGGCTGAGTAAATTCATAATTCTGTTACAGATAGAATCCTCCAATAATGTCACTACTTCTTCCAAAATCCACTCTTTAGTATTGGTACAACACAGAGGAGGCAAGGAGGGTAAAGGACACTAATCCACATTATATGAGAGCAACTGCCATATTAAGCCAGTAATAGCTTGAACATGCATGCACTGAATGGCCTCACTTCTTATAGACAGGAACGAGATATTGCCCTGCACTTCAACCAGTCAGTCCCTAACCACAGAGGAGCTGTAAAAGTAGCGATAAATTATTCTTTTGGAATAAGTCATCAAACTGTTAGCTTTCACAGCTTCCATGAAGTGTGAGTCTCTTTGCCTTTTTTATCTCACTCCTGAAGGTGGCAACATTTTAAATTATATATCATTCCTTAAATATACGTCACTGTCACTACATTAACACTTACGCAAAAGTGTTTAGAGGAATTGTGGACCCTGCGTATTCAGGGTTCGATGTCAGTGTTGCTGACTACATACTGCTTGACTCTGCAGGTTAACCTTGTGCAATCAGTGGGAGCACTGAGGAGCAACGACTTACTCAACATAAAGGTAAGAGTTTCATGCCTTGGAGCTTGTTATCACTGGGGCGCCTTGACATAATTAAAACAAATAAGAAAAAAAGGCATAGCCAAAGGGTGACTAGAAATAACAATTTCATGCTGTTATTCCTGGCCAGATTCAGCCAGTGCAGCTCACAAGAAGAACTAGGTGTTTTTCAGTATTTCCTAGATATAAATCACATGCAGGTCACATACTGCACACTGCTAGCTGACTGACACAGTATTGGCTAAGCAAGTAGTTTTACATCTGTGGCAGTAGATGTTTCTGATTCTAATGTGAATTTGAAAAGGATCTGCCAGAGAAATGGGCTTAGGATTCATCATCCCACATGACATTACCGTAGGAGGCTACATACCAGTATTAGTTTTTCTAACTTTAGTGCTTACAACAGTGATAAAGCACTGTCTTGAGTTCTAAAAGAACAGTCCCCTCAGCTTCTGAACAACGTAATGTATAAAATGGCATCAGAATGCAGAGAATCTAATGTCACCCCATTACTCAACAAACCATGGTGTGACATAACCATCCTTTAAATCTAGTAGCATCTCACCATTTAATGTGCACTTAATATTCAACTCTGACCAATGAACATGCAGGTGAGCCACAAAATAGCCTTTTTAAAGAGAACAGGAGGAACAGGAAAAGGTAAGAATAGAAAAGAGTTAGCCAAGGACTACTAGGTGAGGAGAACCTGAAAACAGAATGACAATAATGGAATTCCAGAAAGGGCAGTCAAAAAAACCCCACTTCTC
Organism: Calonectris borealis; assembly: GCF_964195595.1. Classification (NCBI taxonomy): domain Eukaryota; kingdom Metazoa; phylum Chordata; class Aves; order Procellariiformes; family Procellariidae; genus Calonectris; species Calonectris borealis. Next base: position 47,822,269 of record NC_134315.1, read on the forward strand.
TATAATGCTGCTTCTTCTCAGAAAACTAATTAATACACCACAATTTGCAAATGATTTTTCCAAGTTCATAAACTGTTATATTATTAGTATTACAGCCATAAAAGGGCATAGGACTTGAAAAGGCTGTACCGCGGAGTAAGTTGCTCACAAGCAGTGGATTTGGGTTTATCAACAACAACAAAAAACCTAAGCTCAACAGAGGAGAGGAAGTTGAGTATTTATCAAAAGCAGTCTCCAAAGAAGCATCCAAGATTCTTGCTTCCTTGGTGTCCAACTATTGACTTTGCATGTGTAGAGTGAATCAGTGGTAGCAGATTGCCCTTCATGCTCAGATGTTTTTTTTTTCTCCTTAGATGATTCTTTAAAAAAAAGAAAAAACTTTTCATAGGAACTTTTTTACAACATGTGATTAATCTCACATTGCTTAACAGCACATGCTTGCAATTCTATTAATATGTACTGTAATAATTTCATTCTCATTTAAACAATTTTGTTTCTGTCCCAAAGCTTGTTTCTAAATTGAAGACTACACTTGCTGCAGGTAAATATTCCTTTCCTTGTTTACTTTTCTAATACTAATTCAGCATTTCAGTGAGATACATCTAGCAACCAGCATGGAGACAAAAAGTACCACATCTTACCTCTGTCGCTATCATACAAATATGCAAACTTGGTCCACTGATAGTATTCGATCAAGCTAAGAAGAGCTCCCTTGAGGTCAGGTCTCATCTGAATGACAAAGGGATGTGTTCCATCTGTTGGGAAGCTGGGAGTTATGAAGGAGACATGAAGAGTCCCACAGAACGATGTTATGGTATTTACAGACTTCTTGTCATAGAATCCAAAAATAGCAAAGACTCCTCTTGAAAACTGGGAGCAGACTAGAAGGGAGAAAGAAAAACAATTAGGTGGGAGAATTTTTTCAAAAAATTTATTGAAAACTGTATCATGTATATATTTACGAGAAATAATGAAATTGTCTGATCACATAAATACCAGGAGAAAATAGTAACATTCTGCTATGGAGATTATTATTTGCTAGTATTATCAATCAGTAATATAAAGCTTCCACTAGAAAAAACAACAACAACAAAAAAAAATCAGAGATGTGCTTCACATTCCTAGACAATTAATTTAGAAATAAAACTCACGAAGTTATTCTTAAATTCAATTTATACTGTAAATAATAGTGATGCAAACATCAATGGCAGCTGTAATTTATAAAATGAGTCATTATGACCACACGTAGTATTATGGAAATAGATAACTTTTTGTCACGTTAAAAATAAATTGGTTCTGAGGTCAAGACTCACTGAGCTTTTTGCTAAATACCTTAAATAACTTTCAATTTGGGGAAATATAAAGCCAAAACTAGAAGCAAATCTATTAACAGCAGAAAAGTAAAAAGTTGACTTGCTTTAAAACCCTTCTGTTTCAAGGCGTTATTTTAATTCTTGCTTTGTAGGACTCAGCAAAAGCTGGTCCTTCTGATAACACTTGCGGTCATGCTGCAGAAAAAATAACCTCCTAAGTGTAAACAGCATGCTGATTATTCACTTTTTATCACTGGGGACAATGCAAGCCAACTGATGAACGCTACTGACCACCGCAGCCTATGCAAAAGAGCTAGTTCTTCTGGGTTATTCTCTTTGACACTGCAGGCTATTCTAGTGCCTAAGTTCTAAAACCAGGGTACAGTAAGGAAATGTTCATCTCTGATTAATTCTCATTTATCATCTACGTACTCTTTGGTTTGCACATAGTCACCTTGAACAAGAGACATCCTTCTAGAGAAAACATCGAGTCAGCCTCATTGCAATCCCTGCTACACCTGACCTGCTTATAGATATAAATCACAGTGTAATTGAAGCTAATTTTGCCCAGCTATTTAGTGCACTAATCCTTGAACATAATTCACAAAAGGGTAAAAATAAGTTGACTTATTTTTAAAATTTCTGAGATTTGGATTAACGTTAATACAATATTTTATCTTTTAAAGTTATCGCATCTTTAATCTTATAAAAAATAACACCCCTTTATGCCTGTTATTTTTCATTGCTATTCTCTTTTCATGGCTTTGCCTATCTATCTTTGCTACCAGAGTCATCTCTCATAGCCTAATTTTTTCGATACTCCAATTAAAAGCACCTAAACAGTATGGGTGAAATTCTGAGTCTGCCAGTTTCAACAGCTATCACCTATTAACTTTAATTAGGTCAGAATTTCACCTCAGGTGAGAGAATACAAGTGATTAAAAAAATTGATGAGTAATATCCCTTTACAAAAGGATGCTGCAGGTTTTCCAGGGCTAGGGTACAAGACGGTCAGACCTCCTCCGTTCCAACTGCAAATTGTTACATAAAGTCCCAATAATATTATCTCAAGTGCATTAAGGGTATAACACTGTATAAACAAGGGTTTCTGAAAAAGGCTGTGAATTTTCTGAGTAGCTTTTCTGTTTAAGTTACTGGAACTCCTTGTTCTATTCCAAATCACTATGCTCTCACTGAGACAAAACCAACTCACTACCTCCCTACACACTCAAGAACAACTGTTTCCCATCTGCAGCGAAGGCTAAATACTTTCTGAACTTGCTACAGTAAAGGTGTTAAGGTCTCATAATCCATCCTCAAAAATGCACATTAAAATAAAGCACCAGTTTATATTTGGATCCCTGGGCAAGAATTCTGCAGAAGACTCTTTCTGGCACACTACTGTGATCTTCTGTATTAAACCATTTTAATGCTGCATGTAAGGTGACAGAGAGAACAGTGTCATCCCAGGATCACTGAAAAATAAAGAAGTTTTATGCCAGTATTGCTGATTCCTAGGATGCTATCACGTCTCCTGTCACACTGCTTTTCTTCGATCACCAGTCAATGATTTTAGGCATAGATGAAATAACGCTGCCTCCAACAGCCAACACCAGGGCCAGCTACCTGCACCAGAAAATTTGAAAACCATAGGTGGTGCCTTCTCAGAAGTACCACCGCCACCCCTAATAGAGAAAAGCCTGGCTCTCTGGAGCACTGTGCTCCAGTCTCTGGCTCAGTTCCTCCCCCATCATTCCCGCCCCTTCCTGACACTGGAGAGATCTGGACTTGTCAGGCCTTGGCTAAACATCTTTTGGGTAATGAAGTTCAATCTGCCCATGCTGTTGGGAAGTTTTAGTTAAGGCTCTGTCCTGGCTCCTGAACTCACGTAACTAAATAGATCTCAACTTCCATTTAAAAAAAAACCAAAACACTACACTTGGAAAAAGAAAAAAAAAAAAAAAGAAAAAACCAAAAAAATCATCACAATTATTTGTGATAGCAAATAAAAAGAGCCCAGATTACTTATGCTAGGCTTCAAACATGAACTGTGGGCATGTACTGGGTCTGGCTGGGGTGGTGTTCACTTTCTACATAGCAGCCCATATGGTGCTGTGTTTTGGATTTTTAGCCAAAAAAGCATTACTAACACATCAATGTTTTAGCTATTGCTGAGCAGTGCTTGCACAGCGTCAAGGCTTTCTCTTTTTCCCTCTGCCCATCCCAGTGAGTAGGCTGGGGGTGGGCGAGAAGTCAGGAGGGGACACAGCCAGGCCAGTTGACCCAAATTTGGTCAAAGGGATATTCCATGCCATATAATGTCATGCTCAGCCATTAAACGGGGGTAGAGGAAGAAGAGGGTGGAGGGCTCTTGCTTCCAAGGGGACTATCGCTTGGAGACTGGCTGGGCATCAGTTTGCTTGTAGGAGAGGGTGAGTGATTGCCTTTGCATCAGTTGGGTGGGTTTTTTTCTCCCCTCTTTCCTTCACTTATTAAACTGTCTTTATCTTGACCCACAAGTTTTCTCACTTTTGCTCTTCCTATTCTCTCCTCTGTCCACTGGGGGTAGCAGGGAGTGAGCGAGCAGCTGTGTGGGTGCTTTGCTGCTGGCTGGGATGAATTCACAACAGTGCAAAAGGTGTTACTCCACCTTTCACCCACAGGACAGAGCTGTTAATACCGCTGGCCTGCACTCAAAGGTGTGAAGGAGTTCTGTAGCCCTTCAGCAACATACACATGCAACCAGTGCAGCAGTTTTCAGAAGAAAACTGCTGTTCTTTCAAACTGACCATCCTCCCTGACATGGCACAAACTCATACTACTCTTCACTAATTACTTACTGCCTACTGACCAAACACAGTTCTCTGGGATTCACACAGCGAATGGCTCTTCATTTAATAATTTTTACACCTTGTAAATCATCAATCTTTACATGTATGTGTCGTCTTCTGGGGAAGATGGGTAAAACTGGAATCTCCTCTCCCACACAAAGTGAGAGACAAGTACAAAGAACCACCTCCAGCTAGGTAAGTCAAGTCACTGCAGTTCTAGCTACATACAGGAGCTGCAGCTTAAAAGCTGAATTCCACACACGTGTACTTAATCCTGATGAATACTAAGATAAGAGCAAAAACATTTTATATTTTTAAAATTATTAATAAACCTGCCACACAGATATAAAGTCTCATTTTATTCAACTACAGCCCCCTGGATGTGAGATCAAAACTCTTTCTAACACAAATCTTGAAATTAAGGATATAACACACATAAGCAAATATTAAGCTATGTGGGTCACCCAGAAAATCAGGATCAACTTTAATCCAGGTGAAACTAAATTTTCATCAGCAGAGATCAGTGTCATGGTTCTATGCTGAAGAACCTCAGTGCTGGGCTTTTGTGTGTGAGATTCCTCTAAAGATAAGTGGGAGGGCACCTATGCCATGTAATAAAAACTGCTAAAAATAAGCATTTAGACTTTGTCTCGAGACAAATGCTTGCAATTGTTCTGGGGCATTCGGTCTCTCAGGAGCTCGGGGAAAAGAAGGGATGGTATTTCCAAATATATAGTGGTGATCCAGTGGATAATGCACAAAGTGTAATTGTTTTTGGCAGGATTCCCACCTTAGACTAAGTCTACAGTCATGTTGTTACTGCTGGGAGACATTAGTTTTATAATGGTGCATCACAAGCTGTTCACAGTTATTAGATTAAAAAAATCATGATGATTAGGACTCATAAGCCATTGAAACATGAAAGATCTATTTTATTAAAGACATTAGAAGCAACTGCCAGGATTCATCTCTTTCACGCTCTTCTATATTAATTGTTTTTCTTTGGGTTTATGTTGTCCTTTCTAGAAATAGTCAACGGCCTACTTAGCAACAAGACGGCAAGAATATAGTAGCTCATTTTGTGATCACTTTTCTAAAGAGACTCACCTAGAATGGCAGATAACTGGGAATTCTAAGAAACAGGGTAAATAATTAAAGGTACCTGAGAAACAATTCCCGGAAGGTTTTGTTGTAGTTAAGAATTAAGTATTTTATATTTGACGACTCCTTGTTCTTCTACTTTTGCCTAGCCAGGCAAAAACCTAGTTTGTCCTTGTTTTCCAGAACACTGAAAATGTGTCCTAGTTTTTTGTTCCAAAAGCTAGGGTTCAGATTTGTTCAACAACAAAATTAAGCTTAAGCCTGCAATGAGAAATAAGTGCTTTGTCAAAGGAGGGCCAAAACTACTTGCTCCATTATTAACTCTTCTATTGTTAACTACATCTGTTTCTTCTTAGACCTCCTTTTTACCATGATGCACTCACACCTTTCTCTCTTTCACACTTTCTCCATTTCACTATCCTGTCTTGTCAATGAACTTTACAGGCAGGATAACCTGATATTTAGCCCTGTGGCCACAACTGGTTCTCCAAGAAACAAAGAAATACAGCAACAGATATTCTTTGCCTCTTATCATATAGAACATATTTCTGTGATGCATATCATCTTATACTTTATACAGACTTATACTATATACATTTTAAGACTCAAAAAATGCCAACTGAAGAGTACATTTTAAAATTCAAAATATGAAAATATTACAAATACGCTTAGCTTTACACAATGAAGCGATGCCAGTTTAGGAATGATAGTTCATTTTCATGACTGAAGAACTGAATCTTCAGAGGCATAAAATCACTTAGAAATAGTTGCATTTGAATACATATGCTTAGAAACTATTCCTGATCTTCCTCAGCCAAGATTTCCTTTCCAAAGGGAGAGTAATGAACCTAATCATTGTTTACATTCAGGGACAATTAAATTGGAAAAAGAAAATTAGCAAAATGCTCACTTAACTTACTGAAACAAATGTCTAATAGTATCTGCATATAGGTAAGTTTCCAAAAAATGTTCTATTACTTAACTTTTTCTAAGTTTTCCAAGTATTTCTGTATTTTTATTTATATGAGAGTTTTGATACTTGGTTTCTGTCCAAAGATGAAAATTTAAAATGACTGAGAAAGTATTTGCTGTTTGGTGTTCAGATTTTAAATGCTGTCTAGTATTAATGTGGCTTTATATGTTATTATACTAACTTGGTTTACTATAGTGCTAACAAAACTGGTTTAGTATTAATATAGGAAATAAGTCTTCAGTGCATATTATTTAATCACACCCAATAGAATAATCACTCTCTTACTTCTAAGAGAAAGAAAATATGGCAGTGTAAACAAAGAGTCAAGCACTGTCTCTGCAAAAGGGGACTAAAACACAAAGGAAACGCTCATTGGTCTGAAAAGTTGATAGATGAGTCAGAAGTAGCCAGGAACAAGACGTGGAAACTGACTGCCCAGTTGGTAATTTCAGCTTCTGAAAGGTGACATTAAGAACAAGCAGACAGTAGAAAGGAACCACAAACAATACATGGAACAAAAGTAGCAAAAAATAAGCAAGAACCACAGCTGCCAAAAGAATTCACATATGATTGAAACTGCATCAGAAAATCATTATGAAAATAAAAAACAATATGGATTGCTTCCAAAGCCATTAAGAAAATTGTAGCACAGCAGAAAGCATATTGTATACACTTTTATAGACTACAGAATTTTTTTTGTAGTAATGTTATATATAATCTGCATGGTCTGTTTTACTCAATCAGATTATACTATCATCTTCTAGATGTGAGGGGTAAACTTATCTTCAGGAAGAGTGAGTAAGACATAGGGAATCACGTAAGTCCATGCAAAGTGTTATTTAGAACCATGGAGGAGTATGTATTTAAAAAGCACAACCTAACGTGAAGTTACTTTTTCTAGGGCCATGGTAGGCTAACTAAAATTGGGAAAAAACAGTTCCCCAAAGCTCAAAGAAGAGCATGATAATCAAAAGATAAGACAATGGACCAAAGCTTCATGCTAGGATTCAATAAAACATGGACACAGAAACCAAATAAAGGCTGGCATTTTAAAATCCCAATATATCCTTTACCAAAGCTGAAAGGCAAATCAATGCCAATTATAACATCAATAGCAATCAGAACTAAAAATATGCTATACTTCTGGATAACAAAACACTGACTTACATATAAAAAGACCTTCCTTTTTGTCTCTTTTTGCGGTTTTTAATTCCAGCGCCAATAAATGTGGATTTTTATCTTATTTTGAGCATTTAAGAAAATCTACATGCCTGGAATTATAGTCATTCAATACTGATCTAAACCGTGTATTTTCCTCTTTGCAGACTGTGCATATATATTTTTTATTAAGCATCGAATATTGAGCTCACACACAAAAATAAAGAATGATGTGGACCTCATAAATACTTCAGTGATGAGTTCCTCACCTGTACATTCAGCATTAAAGCACAAAACACAACTTAAAGCAGCAACCAGGCAGCTAGCAAACAAACAATCCATGACAGAAAGGGGGCCTCAGTTTTGCACAGAGATGACTAGAGAAATTCTCACAGCCTCAGAGAAGGAAGAAAGCAAAATTTAAATCCTGAGGCTGGAATGTCTGTAGAGGACAGTTATGGTGGAGCAGGTATAAAGGATGTTTTCCCACCTTTTCTGGTAGACATGTGGTCATCAGTTATTGCTACAAACTGAACTGTTTCTTCAGAGTTTATGCGACCGAATGGAACTTTCCACACCATGTTATTAGCAAAAGTGGCTTTGATCATTGTGCAAAATTAGAATCAAAACCTGGGTTGCTGCAGTACAAAACAAGCTCAAAGACCAGAGGAGAGGCAGATTAATCTATTTCAACCAGTCAATCATACTTCACACTGAAGAAAGAAACTTTGTGCCAATATGGGATATTTTAAGCAACTACAAAAAAGCCTTCAAGAAGTTAGTGGCCATCTGTTAGGAAAGTACATGATGATACGGCACAGCTTCTCTATATGCTAATGCTGCAATAATGAAGGCGGTAAATAAACATCATGTTCAGATTGAAACAACAGGTCAGAAAAACAGTCTATTTCAATGACATTTGCATTCAATTACATATTGCTTGGCTGTGTATTGTAAGCATTTGAAAATCTTTTTCATTGCTAGGACAATTACCATGATGCAAAAGAAATCATTGCAAACACCGCTGAAAGAACCACGTTTAAACAATTATGCTTTTACGAATAAAGTAAGGTTCCTGTAATAAAATTAAAATGCAATGCAAGTCTTCTCATGAAAAAAACTGCCCATATTTCACACAATTCTTACACAGCTCTTCCCAGAACTGCTGGGATCCTAGTGTATTTGTCTAAATCCCCATTACTGCTAGCTGAAGGAGATATAATGCTTCCTGAACCCTTAATCTGGTGACCTGGCAATTCTGCTAAATAACAGAAATGTGACTTTATCTTGTCTCCAAAAAACCATTGTGTCCAAAATCAGGACATTCTTCAGGAAGCTGCTCTCCCCTGCCTCCCTTCTTTTTCTCCTCCCACCACCCCAAATAAAAAACATGCTATTTCCATTTAATTACATAAAATTTAACTCATTTTTCCTTCAAATCTAAGAACTCACCTTGCAAATCTGCCTGTCTGGCTTTCTGGCTGTGTTTGTACCTTTCCCAACAATTACAACCTTCCAGTAAGATAAAATTGTGAGTGTCCAACAAAGTATTACCTCCTAGCTGTAGAACCAGGTAATCAAATCTAAGAAGAGACTACTGGCTTTTCAGTGCCACGCTGCAAGTCAAGTTAGCTCTTTCAGGGCCAAGCTCTTAGTTCATGCAATCAGCATAATTCTACTGAATTTAACAGAGCCAGTATAATTTATCCCAACTAAAAATGTGGTTCTCCATTTTTAGCATGACCATTTTCACAAAATTCTCAAACCAGAAATGTTATATACAACAGAACACTCATCATCTCCTCTTCCCCTTAATCAGCATTGCTGGAAGTGTCCCTTTTCTACATTTCATTAAACTAATCATCTTCCAGTTCCCAAGAAAATGTCACTGTGTAAAACTGTGTATTTGAAAACTTGTAAAAGGATTTGGAAAGGGATAAAATTAACTTGGGAGGTAAAACTACTTTTCGTTAAAGTGTCAGCAGATTGGGATTCAATTTACGAAACCTGTTTTTCTTTTCTTGAGCTAGAAGGACCAACAATCACTCCTGAACAGATTGTCTAATATTACCTGAGAACATGTTACACCATCTAAAAAGAAATACGGTTTCAGCACCGAGTTTCTCTGTTAGAAGGATAGGGATAGCTGAGAAAAGACTCTGAGGCTGACTCTTAAAAATACTAAAAAAAAAATTGGAATAAATCTTAAGGAAACTGCTATAAGGAATAAAGAGGATTTCCTGAGGCAGAGAAGGTATAGCAGAAAATATGTAAGTGATCTGTTACTCTCAGAAGACTTCATACTACATTTTTAAAGGAACAAACTGTTATTTTCGAACTGGTCATTTGTGACCTGCCATATTCTGAGAAAGTCAGATGTTTAGTCCTAGACATTTATTGCTTATATATCTCTCTCTGAAATGATGCAACTGGGAGTCTACTTCATTCAGCCAACAGAGTCCAGCCTACATCTTGTTGCTTGAGCGCAGCTAGCACTGTAGCATGCAGCTGTACTGCAACAACCTGTCGTACTTTCCTAAGGTCTCAGACCCTCCAGATGGCTGAACCTGATTTTAAAATAAATCATCTAACTAAAAATTTTGGCATAAACACAACTCCGCAGAGAGGAATATCTCACACAAATTAATGATTAAATGTAACAATAAGCAAGACAAGAGACCTCGACTCCCTACATTGTCTTGAGTCTAACAGCTTCTACCCCTCGCAGAAAAAACGATGGGCCTCTTCCACCTGCAACAACTTCCACCCAGCATTGTTCCAACCTAAACCACTGACCTACAGCAAAGGGTGGCTTATACTTACATGTGGGGGTTTCGTGGCTTTTTAGGCTGCACTAGCAGACATAGTCTCATTTCCTGTAACGTCTTACGGATTTATAACATTCATTGGGATAATCAGCTGTTAACCTAATTGCCGGGCTTTATTTGCATTTACAAATGGTCTAATACTCACATCACACACCTTCCTATCTGCATGCCCTTTTTCTACAGTCATTTTTTCAATGACTGTAGAAATAACAGAAACATTATTTATTTGTGAAGTACTCAAATACCATTCAATAAACATTATTAGTAATACAAATCAGAAAAGCAGTAAAATCCTCTTAATTAGGACACCCTAGTGAACAGCTTATTGTCCTCATTATATGACTTTTTTAATTAAGAGAAGAAGTTATTCAAAAATAAAACAGCATGGAGAGCTTTAAAATTATAAAGGTAAAACGAGCACTCATTGCAAGCACAGGAAGAAAACTGCTATTCCTTGCCTCTCCTTTGTGAGCGTCTTTAATTTTTAACAACTTGATGCATTTCAAAATGCATTAGAAGTTTCTAACTTTCTAGCTCCTATTTAGGAAAACTCCAAAGTTTAGCACTGGTGGAATAAATTCTTATTAACCAAACCTGTTTACAAAGATGTGATAAAGCATATCATTACCAGTTACTTTAACAAAGCAATAATTCATCCTCCAAAATGGAAAATATTACAATATATGCTTCACTGTGACTGAAATTTCAGTTCCAGATTTTTTCCTCCTGTGTTCAGATCTCACAGGAGCGGGGCTAATAACCTTAGGTGAAGTTTTACACTGTTTAACCTCTAAGTTTTGCCTATATTACCTGAGCTAATCTGAGCACCTATATTGTACTGCATGCTATGTATAGACATGCACACGCACTACATCAAACTAAAAATAAAATCATTTATAGAGGAAACCTGTCCAACACCTAAAACAGTGTGAAAACATGATCCCACTCAGCATTCTGATAGTGTCCGAGGTTCACAGTTTCTCGGCCTTTAAGTTCTCTACGGCAAACCTCCTGTTATATGATGCATGCTCTCTCACCATATAAAAGTTCTGCAGAGGCTTACAGAATTACAGGATTAGGCTTTATACAAATATGCCACCCACCTTAACTGCTCTTTCTGTGGTGAGCCCAAGTTATCACAAAAGAAAAAAAAAAGAAGGAAAGACATTGTATGGCCTTGCAGTTTCAAACCATACCTCTTCCTTTAGCTGAACAAAGTAGATCTCAATGTCAGGAAACTGTGCATATAAAATCAGTAACACATCTTTGGAAATTGAGCTTTTTCACCAGAAGGATTTGTTTTTATGCTTTAAAACTTTATCATAATTTACCTGAGATAAACAATCATTAAAATATTTACTAACACTATTTAGTAAATACTATTTAGTAAATTTGCTTTATTAAAGCAAATAAAACTTTGCAATTTCCCTTGCTAATAGTCACCTGAAATTGACCCTGTTTATTAAGAGCTTCTAGGCACAGATTTAGTCAAAACAACGGTCTTTTCCAGGCACGTTTACATCACAGAAATGAAAATCCACATCTCCTTTGTATTAAATACCAGAAAAAAGTATTTATAGCGTCCTTCCAGAAAACTGCAGGTTCAGGGAGATGCATCAACTTAAAGCAGCTCATGATAAGCCCCCTAGAAACAGATTACTGCCATTACAAAAAAGAAACGACCACCTGCACTGCACATCAAAAGGCCAGACTAAGGATCTAGCATGAATGCCCCAGCCCCTTGGAGAGCTATTCATAGCATATACTGTGCTCTGGTCATTCATACTCTGCCTTTAACTATGTGTATGTTAGGAAGCAGTGCACTGCCCTAGGAGCACATCTGTAGAATGGAAAGTTGGTACTGAAGATTGAATATATGGGTTTCAGGGGTTTTACTTTAGGCTAACTTTAGGTCATTCCCTTAGACTAAATGCCCACTAGCAGTTTGAGTGCATTGGTGAAACTCCAGAAACACATCCTCCAGTTGAGATTAATTCAAAAAGAATTCCTTGTGCTCCTAAACCACTCCATAATGAGAACCAAGGAGCAGACTCAGGGCTGATTAGGAAGTTTCCTTCAAAAAAACCATTCTTAATCCAAATGGAATCACTCAGGTGGAGGCACCCATGTATTTTCAGCAGGTATGAAAAACATGTTTCCATTTGGACAGAAGTACAATTTGATATGATGGCATACCACCAGAACTGGTTATATTGGGCTGCGTAAATTTAGTGTCAGTTGAGTATTTCAGGTTCTTTCACTGACAACATTATAAAAAGGAGTTTAGACCAAGAACAGAAGTATTAAGCTTCAAGTCATCTTTAACTCCCTGTTCTTAACAAGTACTTAGTTTTTCACACTGATATATGAACAGGTTATACCAGTTCCCACCATAAAAAAACAAAAAAACAAAAGATACTCTGTTTACCCATGTTGACATCTTGTACAGTCCTACCATTAGTGTCTGGTTTGGCATTTTGTTTGAAGTCCTAATTGGTTGAAATAATCCTAAATGCGTCACTTCCCAAAGAAATATTACCTCTCTTCTCTCCTGTTATTTTTAAAAACTCATGATTTTCAAACAAGTGTCATGATTTGGGTGTCTGTTTCATGAAGTGAACACCAGGCACTGGCAAAATACAGTACACCATGCTGTAGATCTTGTAGACTGCTTTGTTATACTAAGTGGCGAATTAAAATTTCTAGCACAAGCCAGCTGGAGTGGTTGCTGTGCATTGCAGAGAGTAGTCTCGTCTTGAATAATCAGACTTCAGAGCTATAAAACACAACTGAGCTCCTACAGTTTAAAAAATTACTGTCTCTCAGCTCTACTAACATCCTCTGTTACTTTTGGCCAATCAAACTGATTTTATTTGTACACTGAAAATATTCCTTGCCTCCTCATAGAATCATAGAATCATTAAGGGTGGAAAAGACTTCTAAGATCATCGACTCAACCATCAACCCAACACCACCATACCCACTACACCATGTCCCTAAGCGCCTCATCTACACGTCTTTTAAATACTTCCAGGGATGGGGACTCAACCACTTCCCTGGGCAGCCTGTTCCAAGGCCTGACCACTCTTTCAGTAAAGAAATTTCTCCTAATGTCCAATCTAAACCTCCCTTGGCGCAACTTGAGGCCATTTCCTCTCCTCCTATCGCTAGTTACTTGGGAGAAGAGACCAACTCCCACCTCGCTACAACCACCTTTCAGGTCTCCCCTCAGCCTCCTCTTCTCCAGGCTAAACAACCCCAGTTCCCTCAGCCGCTCCTCATAAGACTTGTGCTCCAGGCCCTTCACCAGCTTCGCTGCCCTTCTATGGACACGCGCCAACACCTCCATGTCCTTCTTGTAGTGAGGGGCCCAAAACTGAACACAGTAGTCGAGGTGCAGCCTCATCAGAGCCGAGTACAGGGGCACGATCACCTCCCTGCTCCTGCTGGCCACACTATTTCTGATACAGGCCAGGATGCTGTTGGCCTTGGCCACCTGAGCACACTGCTGGCTCATGTTCAGCCGGCTGTCAACCAGCACCCCCAGGTCCTTTTCCTCTGGGCAGCTTTCCAGCCACTCTTCCCCAAGCCTGTAGCGTTGCCTGGGGTTGTTGTGGCCAAAGTGCAGGACCTGGCACTTGGCCTTGTTGAACCTCATACAATTGGCCTCAGCCCATTGATCCAGCCTGTCCAGGTCCCTCTGCAGAGCCTTCCTACCTTCGAGCAGATCAACACTCCCGCCCAACTTGGTGTCGTCTGCAAACTTACTGAGGGAGCACTCGATCCCCTCGTCCAGATCGTTGATAAAGATATTGAACAGGACCGGCCCCAGTACTGAGCCCTGGGGAACACCGCTCGTGACCGGCCGCCAACTGGATTTAACTCCGTTCACCACAACTCTCTGGGCCCGGCCATCCAGCCAGTTTTTTACCCAGCGAAGAGTGCACCTGTCTAAGCTGTGAGCCGCCAGCTTCTCTAGGAGAACGCTGTGGGAGACAGTGTCAAAGGCTTTACTGAAGTCCATCCACAGCCTTTCCCTCATCCACTAGGTGGGCCACCTGGTCATAGAAGGGGATCAGGTTGGTCAAGCAGGACCTGCCTTCCATGAACTCGTGCTGGCTGGGCCTGATCCCCTGGTTGTCCCGCACGTGGCTCGTGAGCGCCCTCAAAACGAACCGCTCCATGATCTTCCCCGGCACCGAGGTCAGGCTGACCGGCCTGTAGTTCCCCAGATCCTCCTTCCGGCCCTTCTTGTAGATGGGCGTCACATTGGCAAGCCTCCAGTCGTCCAGGACCTCCCCAGTTAACCAGGACTGCTGGTAAATGATGGAGAGTGGCTTGGCAAGCTCCTCCGCCAGCTCCCTCAGTACCCTCGGGTAGATCCCATCCAGCCCCATAGACTTGTGAGTGTCCAGGTGGCATAGCAGGTCATTAACTTCTTCCTCTTGGATTATGGGGGGTTTATCCTGCTCGCTGTTCCTGTCTTCCAGCTCAGGGGGCTGAGTAGCCTGAGGATAACTGCTCTGACTATTAAAGACTGAGGCAAAGAAGGCGTTAAGTACCTCAGCCTTATCCTCGTCCTTGGTGGCAACGTTCCACCCCGCATTCAATAGAGGATGGAGATTCTCCTTGGCTCTCCTTTTGTCATTAACATACTTATAAAAGCATTTTTTGTTGTCTCTCACGACAGTGGCCAGATTGAGTTCTAGCTGGGCTTTTGCCTTCCTAATTTCCTCTCTGCACGACCTAACGAGATCCCTGTACTCTTCCTGAGTTGCCTGCCCCTTCTTCCAAAGGTGATAAACTCTCCTTTTTTTCCTGAGTCCCAGCCAGAGCTCCCCGTTCAGCCAGGCCGGTCGCCTTCCCCGCCCGTTCTTCTTGCGGCACATGGGGACAGCCCGCTCCTGCGCCTTTAAGTCTTCCTTCTTGAAGGACGTCCAGCCTTCCTGGACCCCTTTGCCCTTCAGGACTGTCTCCCAAGGGACCCTCTCGACCAGTGACCTGAGCAGGCCAAAGTCTGCCCTCCGGAAGTCCATGGTAGCGGTTTTGCTGGCCCCCCTCCTTACTTCACCAAGTATTGAGAATTCTATCATTTCATGGTCACTAAGCCCAAGCCGGCCCCCGACCACCACATCTCCCACCAGCCCTTCTCTGTTTGTGAACAGCAGGTCAAGCGAGGCACCTCCCCTAGCGGGCTCGCTTACCAGCTGCGTCAGGAAGTTATCACTTTCCACACACTCCAGGAACCTCCTCGACTGTTTCCTCTCTGCCATGTGGTATTTCCAGCAGACGTCCGGAAAGTTAAAGTCCCCCACGAGAACAAGGGCTAGCGACTGGGAGACTTCTGCGAGCCTCTGGTAGAATATTTTGTCTGCCTCCTCGTCCTGGCTAGGTGGTCTATAACAGACTCCCAGCAGGATATCTGCCTTGTTGGCCTTCCCCTTCATCCTTACCCGTAAGCACTTGACCTCGTCATCACTACCATTGAGCTCTAGACAGTCGAAGCATTCCCTAACATACAGGGCTACCCCACTGCCTCTCCTTCCTCGCCTGTCCCTTCTGAAGAGCTTATAGCCATCCATTGCAGCACTCCAGTTGTGAGACTCATCCCACCATGTTTCCATGATGGCGACTAAGTCATAGCTACCCCGCTGCACAATGGCTTCCAGCTCCTGTTTGCCTCCCATGCTGCGTGCATTGGTGTAGATGCACTTGAGCTGGCCTGCCGATTTCTCCCCCGACACTGGCGTGCAACCCCTAGGCTCTTCTCTAGTGAGCCTGGTTTTATCCCTTTCCCCCTTCGAACCTAGTTCAAAGCCCTCTCAATGAGCCCCGCCAACTCATGAGTGAGAATCCTTTTCCCCCTGCGAGACAGCTGAACTCCGTCCGTCACCAGCAGGCCCGGTGCCGTGTAAACCTCCCTGTGGTCAAAGAAGCCAAAATTCTGCCAGTGGCACCAGCCCCTGAGCCACATGTTGATCAGGTGTGTTTTCCTGTTCCTTTCAGTGTTCCGCCCTGCCACTAAAGGGATCGAGGAAAACACCACCTGTGCTCCCGATCCTCCCTCCAATCGCCCCAGCGCCCTGAAGTCCCTTTTGATCGCTTCGGGACTTCTCTCTGCAACCTCCTCACTGCCAGCCTGTATAACCAGTAGCGGGTAGTGATCGGAGGCCTGTACCAGACTGGGGAGCTTCCTAGTAATGTCCTTAACCCGGGCCCCAGGGAGGCAGCAGACTTCCCTGTGGGATGGGTCTGGCCAGCAAATTGGGCCCTCGGTCCCCCTCAGAAGGGAATCGCCTACAACAATTACCCTCCTTTTTTTCTTAGCAGAGGCAGTCGTAATGCGTGGGGCTGGCTGCCTCGCCTCGGGCAACCCCCTGGATGGGCCTGCATCTGCGTCCTCGTTTGCCTGGCCCTGAAGATCCAGAGCCCCGTATCTGTTCTGTAAGGGCAACTGGGAAGGTTGAGGTGAGGGAGGCCAGGCGGGGGTATCAGAACGATAAAGTTTTGAATGACACAGGCATTATTCTTTCATTGATGAAGACAACAAATTTCATAGCTAAGAAACAACAGCTTGATCAACTGCTGAAGTTCAAGTTAAACAGTTAAGACTTTTTGCTCTATCCTAACATTGAAGGGAAGAATATGCTTTCTAGTGTTTCCCTTATTTGAAATTCAGTACCTATTTCAAATTTTGGATAATATGGTTGGGGGGTTTGTATGTTTGCTTGTTTTGGTATTTTTCCATAATTAGATCAGGAAACAACATTTAGATTATTCCAAATGATGATTTTTAAAAATATTACTTATCTCCATAAGCCACACTTACTGTATTTAACTGAAATGCTACCCACATTATGGTAACTTTGTTCAGGGTAGTCTAGTATCTCACACTGTTTGCCCGGAGTAATCAGTTTTTGCACATACAGCATTCTAATGCATACAGCATCAGGCTTTTAAAATAGCTTCTATAAATACACCTGATCAGCATGTAATGCAACAAAATACAGCATTTTGTAGCATATGGCATGCAAAGCAGTGAAGTGAAGGGCATGCCTAGATCTCAGCTGTGGCATGCCACCTAGTTTGTTCCGTAACACTTGTTTAACCATACGGCTCATCCTAGGTGGCAAGCCACCACTGAAGCACAGGTGTGCATTCTTTCACTTGAATTCATGACCCATGCGACAAAGCTGAAATCAGCTCTTCTAATCACATATTCAAGGTCAGTTCAGTTGTATCAATTTACTTAGGGTTTACTACAAGAAACAAACAGAAATTCTACGTAACAGCTGCATATGACAAAATACTTAATTACACTGAGCACTGTTTAAAAACATTTCCCTTTGGAGGACAAGGCCTGATCTAAAGCTCATTCTGAAATAGACAGTGATATAAACCACAGAACAAGGATGATGCATTTAAAAGGACAAATTTACAGTGTCTGTAACAGCAAATGGGTTCTCCAACTTCCTCTGAAACAAAGTCATCAGTGTGGAATCAGAACCTCATTTATTCTGGCTCACTTGTCAATGAGGCAAACCTGAAAATTTCATCTCACGGGTTTTCCCCAGTCTCAGCTATTCCAAAGTTCTTATTTCAGAACTCCTCTGCCTGTGAACTAGATCCTCACCATTGACGCAGCCTTTCTCTCTTGCTTTCCACCTGGCTAGAAGCAATCTGTTTCAAGAAGTCCTCTGAGCTTACTAGGCTTCGTCCCCTAAAGGACCACAAATCGACAGAAAGGCTTCTGTATTTCAGACAAACACTGCCAATTTGTTACAGTATCACAGGTACCCTCTAATGCTTTATAAATCAAAAAAGGCTCAAACACATAAAGACTTTTTTGCCGCGCTCTATATTAAGGCATGCTAAAAATGTTGTAAATCATCTAGCTGAATCTATTACATAAACCAGGATTGGGATTTTTTTTTCCCCCCAGCTCTTTTACCTTTTCATCAAGCACCCTTTTTTGGAGATACTGTGAAATGTCTTGCCCTGAAAACAAGAAGCGCCTCAGTTCATCCTCTATGAAACACAGAAAACAGATAAAGCCAATTTCAGAGTCGTCCTGAGCAGAGCTGGTGTTTCAGTACCTTAAATTACCATTGGAAATATTTGCAAGAACTATCATTTTATTATGCAAACATATGAAATACAGTAACAGCTTAATCTTATTCTCATTGGAGTCATTGGAAGTTTTGCTATTTACTGGAACAGGAAGCAGATCAAACACGAGAAGCTTAATAATCCAAGCTCACTCACCATTGTGCAAATAGCACTTGATTAATTCTGTGCAGGAAAAAAGAGAAGCCTCGCTCTTCACAGGGACAGAAAACATTTCTACCACAGAAATCCTGGGAGCAATCCATCCTGCCTCAGTGTGCCAGTGCTGGTCAAAGGGCTACAGGATGGGGCTTTGTGCCCAACACGCCCTCAGCCGTCAGAGCTCGAGTCCCCACATAACTCACCACCTTGCAGATACCCAAGTAAATCCCACTGAAAATGTGGTTCTCCAGTCAGTTTACTGAAATCAATGATGCTCTACAGCTATGAGTTTACAGCATCAGGCAGAGCAATTCTGTGCATAGATATATTTGTTTTTAATGAATCCAGAACAAAGCTGCATTTTTATAGTCTTTAGCTTTAGCAAGATATTTCATGTAACAGCGAGAATAAATTTGTTTAGACAATGATAAATGGTGAGGAGATAGCGTACATTTTGCTGCTATTTTCCGTCAAATAAATGCTAGTCAAATACCTCATCAACCCTTACCATGGATACAGACTGCCAGAATGGTAGAAAAGTTTTGAACCTTTATAAGACACTTTAACCATATGCCTTGATCAATTTATATGCAGATCCCTTCCCTCAACAGAACTTTTTTACAGAAACTGTTAGCCCATATTGTTGAACTGAATCCAGTAGAACAGGAGTGAATATAGGAACTGTTCCCTTTTAATTTGAATGGTGATAGAAATGCAAATCAAAGTATTTTTATAGCAGCCTGCAGGTTTTATATGTACCTGGCAAATCATAAAAAGATGCACATTTACAATATTTACATTAAAAAAATAAATACAAGAATTACAGGCAAAAAATATAGTTAAGTAAACTGACTGTAGATGTAAATATAAATCATACAGTATCTTGAAAGCTGCTGTGAAAAAGAACAAGGGGAAGAAAAAAAAAGGAAGAAAACCAAAGGCTGCTAGAAGTCAGAAATAAGGCACAACCTCTCCTTCTTTTCTGCTTAATACAGTATCCTGAGGCGTGAAGCTACAGCCTTATAGTACCTTAAAAGTCATGTAAGTAGAAAACTGTGCCAAGAACAATTGTAGACAATTATGCTATCCTAACATAAAAATCAGTTTTGTTTTCATGACTATGAAATCTGCACGCAATGCATAAGATATATGTATGCTTTGTATATTCAAAAGACAATTGAAAAATATTTTCGAACTAAAGGGACTACTTTTTATTTGTTTTGAATTACTTAAGTAAATACGGTGTACATTAAAATACTGCAGATGTATCGTTCATATATAGTTGCTAATTTCAAATGAAGTACGCATTTTTTGTGCTTAAAAATAGAAAATACTTTATATTGCTTTTGTTACTAGTTTAAAAAGGTAGAATGTGCTGTAAAATATGCTAGTTAGAGACTTAACCTAAAATTAATGAATTATACGCCATAAGTAGGCCCAATTACATGAGCTTTCAGAGAAAAATAGTATTGTATTCCACACGACAATGCCAGAATAGATGAATAACCTTCAGTGTAAAATAAAAGTTCAGAACAATATGGAGCAGGGATACAACATAAAAGGCTAAGCAACACTGTTGATGGCAAAAGGTTTAACCTGCTTCACATAAATATGGGAGATAAATGACTTTTTTATGTAAATGTAACTATTCACAGCTTTCCTTGACAAATTCAAATGACAACCATGAAAGTCAAATTTTGAACAAGCATGTGCTAAGTACCTTAGGCAAAGGATATCTCAAACATTATTTATCTTTTATATAAAAATCTGACTTGGCCTGTGTTTATCACACATACTCCATTAAAAAGCTTACTGTGCATTAAAATGACGATTTAAAGAATTATTTATCGAAGAATGGTGTAATGGTTAATTTTCTTTTACTTTCAACTTCTTTGTTTGCCCTTTTTAATTTTTTTCAGTCCTTTCTATTATTACCATGGTAGCGCTGCGTAAGTGTTGAGTTCCAAGCTGTCCATATGGCCAACTTTTTGATTGGATTAAAAAAACCTCCTACCAGGTTTATACAAAATCACAGGCAATAGAGATGACTAAGACTGCAAAAATCTTCTCATCTAAGTCACTCTCCTTCCAGGGCAGGACCATGTCTTTGACCCACTGACATCTCCTAGTAGACACTTTCACCAATCATGAAGGAGTCTCACATCCACTACGGGAGCTAAGCAATGAAAGCTGTAACATTAAATGACATAAAGTACATTTAAATTCTCTTTAGGCACTAACATACAGAAATGAAGGGGGTTTAGTTGGGAGTTTTTAAAACGCACATTAACTTTACGACTTTAGCCAAGTCATCCTAATTTTTGTTGGGTATGTCTGCATAGACAATCTCAGAGTTTCAATCATTGCAAAAGGAAAGTCTTTTAACCTATATGTTATCATCAATGGATGCTAAGCTGCAGTTACTGCAGTTATCAGCAACATCTTTTACAGGGTGGGTTTCTATATTTAAGCCCTCAGTAACATTTCATAGAGAGGTATTTGGAAAAAAAAAGTCCCCTTTCCAGTACCTTACAATAATGGGTATCTTCAAAAAAAAAAAATTATCTAAGAACTTGTATTTATAGAGTTATTACCAGCAGAAATTGTACCAGAATTAATTACACTCTTTTGATTATGACAGCATAGCTCTCCTGTGGACACTCTTATTCTGGAATACTCCATAAGAAATAAAGCCTTCACTACAAGTCAAAAAATTTTAGCCGAAATTTTAGACTTGCTTTCAAAGGCTGTAAAAAAGGCCAAACAGTCATAATATTACTTAGTGGACTTAAAAAGTTAAATCAATACAGTATAGCGCAGATCAAAGAAGACTTGTGCCCCAATGCTCTCACAGCAGACTGTGCAAAATTCCATGTTTTTCATTTTTTCAGTTCCATGAGATGTACCTTATACTTACCTCATGCCACAGTGTGAGGATGTTTATGACAAGAGTAATTGAGCTAATGTAACTTTATATAAATAAAGAAGCAGCCAGAAAAGAAAGGCAAAACTGTTAATTGCAAATGTAAAGAGGGAGGCGGACGAAACAAGAAAGAAAAAAAAAGTGTAATTTCTGTGTAAGATAAAGGCAAAGCCAAGAAAGAACAACTGTAAAATCATCACTGAAAAAGTGTAATTTATCCAGTTAAAGGAGTTCATTGCA
The DNA here is from genome assembly GCF_964195595.1 of Calonectris borealis. Classification (NCBI taxonomy): domain Eukaryota; kingdom Metazoa; phylum Chordata; class Aves; order Procellariiformes; family Procellariidae; genus Calonectris; species Calonectris borealis. The sequence goes on from NC_134315.1 coordinate 47,843,904, forward strand.
TATTCCTTGCTGTTTTCTCATGCCAAAGAGCTTAACCATTGAAGGTCTCCCTTTTCTCTTTCTGTACTATAGCTAGAAATAATGCTGTGTCATTGCTGACAAGCTGCTGTTCTCAGAGGTGTTCTTCAACTGAAAGTCTGCATACACTGGTTTTGTGTCTCCCTTTAATATGGCATGACCTCAACCACTTTCAGTTTCAGCACCAAAAGTTGCACAGCCCTACAATTCTTTGCTCCTTGAACAGTTAAGCTCCTTGGCAATTGGCATTTGTAATTATCTGAAACTGTGCAGAACTTGTACTATTTGATAATGACACCGAGCACAAGGAAGTAGCATCTTTGCTTTACAATACAGGAAAAGACTAGTCTGTGTCATGATGCCAGCATCATCTAGATGAGTCACACTAGCAGATTAAGTGGGGCACCCACATCAGAGTGGGGCAACAAGAGTACAAGAAGAGCAGAATGTTTTTCTAGATTTTTAAGCAGCAATAAAACCAACAGTGGGACTAACTCCTTAGGAAGCATTAAAATTAACAGAATTCCTTCTAGGGGTGACTCTTGCAACAGAAGAAATTAAGGAAAGACTTCCCTTTGTGTTCAAAGGCCTGGAATATTTATCATTGGAAGATCAATTGTATTTACAAATGTAATGACAGTAGTAAACCACCATTACTATAATTAACCATATAATCTTTAGTGGAGAACCATCTTCTATGTATAGCACATTTCAGTCTCATTTTAATAAAAATGGAGGCATTGTCGAGTGGTTTAGCCGAGAGGTTTCGGGGGGGGGGGGGCGGGGAAACAAAATCATACATGTACTGTAAATAGAATTAAGATCCAAAAGAGCAAGTATTTCAGGAAAGCCTATCTACCTGTGATCAGATCCCTTGTAACAAGTTCACATAAGGTACTAAATGCTCAATCCAAATACTGGCAGGTCAGTCAGAGGAGAAAAGCAATCTTTTTTAATGGTCCTTTGGGAAGACAGGGCTTGCAGCGAATTTGGTGTTTTCTGGTATATTGCCTACACGCACAAAAAAAAAAAAGTAGTATTAAATAGTTAAAGGACCTATGGAAGATGAATTCATTGTGAATACAGTCTAGTGCATGGCAGTCTCAGAAAGGAACCCATTAAAGCTCTTTAAATCCCAAGTCGCAAGTTCTGAGTCGGCAGTGTATGCCAGCTTTTAACAAATCACAGCAAAATGTGGATCACTTTGGAGCAAGCTAATGACAAAAACAGGCCATTAGGTCAGATGTAAGCAGTGTGAAAGAAGAAAGCAGCTAAGGGGATCAACCCTGGTAAGTGGTGTAAGAAATGCTAAACTCCCTGTCAAGATTTTTATTTACATTAGCAGGAACTTGCAATGAGTCTATGAAAACTACAAACTAGGGAGAAGGAAAAGGGGAGTGATGACTAGTCTTGAATAGTGTTCTCAACGGGGTTTTCCAAAATGTATAGACTGTATCATCTTGTAATCCAAAGTAAAATATTACAATGACAGTAAGGAAATAGTATCAAATGCTACCTCACAAGAAGGACTTGGGGCAGCATACTTATAGATAAAAACTCCAGTGATGTATACACTGAGAAAACTAACACCAATGCAGCAACATTAAACTCACATCAAAAATAGAAATATCCATTGCTTCATTGTCCGACATTCCATTAGTATGCACATGGCAGCACTGCAACATTTCTACTGATCATCTTCTTGGCAAACCACTAGCTTCTTCAGTGCCAAGACATTAGTACATGATCTTAGAGATACAAATGTATGACCTTAAAGTGAAATATATTCTGGAGAGAAATCCCTGTCTGAGATGTTCAGTTACTCAATTTTCTAGACAGACCAAATAAAAAGAGAAGAAAGCTATGGAGACGTGTATTTGCTATTACAAAATACCTGCTGGCATCTGAAAATAAACTAGCAGAAAAATGGAATAAATGATACTTGAGGCAAACAACCCTTTGAAGAGAATAATTAAGTGATAAATAAAAACAACACATTTCCAGGCTAACCAAGTACTTCAAATGTAAGAAAAGGATTGAGAGCCGAGGCTGAACTAATGGGGAAAAGATGAAGAGAATCTCAAGGAAAATCTGTCCAAGTATTCTGGAAGATAGGGGCAACTGATCTCTTTAAACCCAGAGGAAATCAATGACTGTTGATTTACATAGCTGATTAAAGTAATTTAACAGGTGCACCTTCTGCTCCTCTTTCACATGTCACCATCGCAGGGTAAATTCTGACCGTTGGGTCAAGATTATTTGGAATACATTCTTAGCTTTAGGAGAGAAGTTGAGCAATTAAAGCACCTGTTACTGATGGGATATCCAGGAACACAGATTTGACACATTTAATTCAAGCCCAATTACAATGAGCAATACTAAGAGGATAGGATTGGTCTTTTTCATCTCTCTCTTCTGCTTTACAGCCTGCTCTGTCTTTAGTGATACTTGTGAAACTTTTTAATTAGCTTATTTTTAGAGAGGAGGAAGTTAAAATTAATTTCCCTAAGACAGAATTATTATTGGTGAAGGTTTAACATTGGGTTTGTTGAGTCTAAAAGTGGAACTTGAATTAGCAGGAAAAGACAGCTTGAATTTGTATTCTCCCATCTCAGCCCATCATTTCTTTATGCATTGCAAAGTATTTCTTTTCCTCTGTCTCTCTACGCACACGAACCTACTATCCTTCGCATCACCATCACATCTGAATAAATTAAATTTCATTTTAATTTAATCATTAGATACTGTATCACATCAAGATCATCCTGGAAACATGAATCTCATATGAACCCTGACTCATTACACTCCTCTTTACACAACCAGTCATTCCCTGGAAGTAATATCTCAAAGTACTGCTGACCAAATGAGTCCCATTTTTGGATAGTAAATGTCTCGTGATCACTACCCTGTCAAACCAGTTTTCAAGCTGTTCTTCATATGCAGAGGATGCAAAACTTTGTTTTTAGTAACAAGTATGCTACAATCTTAACCGTAGGTGTTCTAGTGCATACCGAAAGCAAATATTTAAGACAAAATATTGCCTTTTTTTCTCCCTGCAATTAAAGAGACTACAGTTAAACTTCTAACAGTTAGTCTTTAACAGATTAGACCACCAGAGATTTGGCCTGAATTAATACTACAGAAAAAGGACAACAGATGCTGCAAAAATCAGTGCCTTTAAACAATTACATCTCTGCAATGGCAACAGAAACAGAATTTCTCGTTTCTGAGAATTCTGTTCAGATACTGGAAGGAGGACAACTGGTACAATCGGGTAAGATTACAAGATCCCTCTAAACAATGTCTTTATCTTGTTTAATCAATGCTCTCTATTTACAAATACATTTAAGGTATAAAGATATTTGAAATTCAATGTCATAAATTCAGTTCTATTTATACATTATTTAGTGATTTTTATTTTTAGGATCTCTTGTTTTTTGTTAAGTGACCATTAATTTTATTAATATAATTGGAACTGGTGGCTTACTATGTACTTCTGCCAGATGTCTCAGATAAGTTAGTCGATTTCTGACCTTCAGGGACATGGAAACAAGAAAGAGGTAATAGCTTGGTCAATCAGTCAGGGACAAAAGGGAATAGTAGCTCCCACCCACAAACCACAACGAAAAAAGAGAGGCAAAGCACCTTCAGTAGAAAGCCTGGTTCTGTAACACTCGCTATTTTCAATATGCTTAACACTGGATTCACACCAGTTCCTCATTGATCAAGATGCATTTTAGCATCTCAGTTTGATATAAGGTTACATGCAACTGACCAAAGAATATTTTGTTTCCCCCAAGACTAGATGCATGTAATTTAATCAAACTTTCTGTAATAAACACCAGTAATGCAAAATAGCAACAAACAGCAGGAAGAATCAGTGCATGTGGTGGGTTGACTCTGGCCGGACGTTGGGTGCCCACCAAAGCCGCTCCATCACTCCCCTCCTCAGCTGGACAGGGGAGAGAAAATATAACGAAAGGCCCGTGAGTCAAGATAAGGACAGGGAGATCACTCACCAGTTACCGTCACAGGCAAAACAGACTCGACTTAGGGACATTAGTTTAATTTATTACCAATCAAATCAGAGCAGCATAATGAGATAAAAACTGCATCTTAAAACACCTTCCCCACTCCTCCTTCTTCCCAGTCTTAACTTTACTCCAGATTTTCTCTACCTCCTCCCCCCCAGCAGCACAGGGGAATGAGGAATGGAGGTTGTGGTCAGTTCATCACAGGTTGTTTCCTCCTCAGGTGGAGGTCTCCTCACACTCTTCCCCTGCTTCAGCGTGGGCCCCTTCCACGGGGTGCAGTCCTTCAGCGCAACCATGGGTCTCCCTCAGGGTCACAAGTCCTGCCAGCAAACCTGCTCCAGCGCGGGCTCCTCTCTCCACATGGCCACAGGTCCTGCCAGTAGCCTGCTCCAGTGCAGGCTTCCCACGGGGTCACAGCCTCCTTTGGGCATCTGCCTGCTCCAGTGTGGGGTCCTCCACGGGCTGCAGGTGGATATCTGCTCCACCATTAACCTCCATGGGCTGCAGGGGACAGCCTGCCTCACCATGGTCTTCACCACAGGCTGCAGGGGAATCTCTGCTCCGGCACCTGGAGCTCCTTCTCCCCCTCCTTCTTCACCGACCTTGGTGTCTGCAGAGTTGCTCCTCTCACATATTCTCACTCCTCTCTCCAGCTGCACGTTGTTGTGCTGTTGGGGTTTTTTTTCCCCCTTCTTAAATATGTTATCACAAAGGCGCTACCACCATCACTGATGGGCTCGGCCCTGACCAGCGGCAAGTCCGTCTTGGAGCCGGCTGGCATTGGCTCTGTTGGACACAGGGGAAGCTTCTAGCAACTTCTCACAGAAGCCACCCCTGTAGGCCCCCTGCTACCAAAACCTTGCCATGCAAACCCAATACAGTGCGCCATTCAGTGAAGAAATCTCCTCATCACCTTTTCGAGCGAGCAAATCTGGCAACTTGAGAATGTTAGTTTCTTCTACTGCTGAGAAGCTGCTGACACAGGAACCAGCTAAACTCTGTAACTTTCTCCTTTACATTCATTCATCAAGGTTAGTATCACAAAATTTACACTGTCTAGCTTTCTACTAGGTCAATCAAAGACTATTGCTAACCTAATCAGAGGTCTATGGAAGAAGTCTACGAAAATACCAAAAATAATCTGAGTTCTTCCTAGACAATGACAAATGGAACCAGAACTACCAATCTGGGTACTTGCAACATCCCCACCAGGACCAATTCCCTCATATTCATAACTGATGTACAGCCACCAGTACAACCAGGAAAAGAGGAAAGTTATTGATATCAACAAGAGAAGGATGATAAAGTACTATTCCCATTCATCATAAAATAGGTAGTAAAGCTATCATTAAGATGTGAGTCATTATTAAAATGACTCACAATCCAGTTACACATAAACAACATGTGATTGAAACATAACTCATTCAAAACAACAGCAATATTGGTTAGCAGAAGAAAACAGTTTTGAGCTCCTAAAACTAGAAGGTCTTCTTTCATTTCATTCATGGGGGTTGGACTAGATGGTCTTTGAAGGTACCTTACAACCAAAACCGTTCTATGATTCATGTGTATGCAAAGCAACAGGTCTTGTCATTCTGAAATTTAGGAGGTTGTTACATTATAAAATTACAATTATTTTTTTGCAGGAGGTTATCTCCATATTCAGACATTGTTTGTTAGAAGGTATTTCACCACTCTGGTGGAGATCATCTACCATACTGTACAAAGTATTTTATATTTACTGCTAGTATAAAAACCAGAAATAATACCTCCAGACCAGAGATGAGCAGGATTTCATACCTTCCTTTCTCATTCAATGTTGCTTTCCTTAAAATACTGCATGAAACTGAAGGTTTCAATCCTGTATTTTCAGTGAGAATAATGAGCAGTCATGAGGGCCCAGGATATCTAGATAACGCAAAACCTGGTAGGAAGCCTTCAGCAAAAAGTCCTCTCACCACGCACAACGGTACCAAAAAAGGACCATTTGTGAAAGGGAAGCAGCTTTGCCTGGTACAAAACATGATTCTGCACAAACCCCTAAGAATCACATTTTTTAACAATCAAAAGACATTTAATTCACTTGTTCTTTGCTGCTAGAGATACCTGCTGACAACAATGGAATAAAAGCGACAAAATCCATCTGAAATTTTACAACTGCAAAATAAAGTTTTACATTTCAGCTAGGAAATAAAGGATTAAGCATTTCACAGATTAAACATCATAGATCTTACACTGTAACTCACGCCTTGGAAGACGGGTATTCCATGGCCAGGAATGGTCTATATTTAAGATCTATTTCTGCAATATTCTTCATTTTACTTTTGTCTTAACTACTACTGTGAGTTCGTGGTGGTTACTAGTGCAAAGCCCTTTTTATATCACCAGCTGGAAACTTAGTATTAAATGGAATTTAGAAATATTCTTTAAAAAAAAAAACACCTGAAATTCATGTCCGCTCTAAAACATATATGCCAGAAAAAAACAGGTTGTTCAATTTTTTGTGTGTCTTAGTGTGACTCTTCTCCAAAAAAGAGGACGTATAAGAGTTAGTCTGTTATTCTGCATCTATGCAGCTTCTGGACTATAATGATTCCTGACTGAAGGCAGTGTAATGCAATAATTAACAGAAGTAAGACAACCTAAGGTTCTGCAGTGGGATTTAAGTATGGGGTTGGTCAGAAACATTTTGGTAAGACGTTCATTTTCTGTCAACTTGAACTTTTTGTTGGAACTGATCTTTCCCCCATTTCCTTCTTCCCTCTCATCCCAAAAGAGAATTTCTAAGGTCCAAAATAGAGTTTTGGGTCACAAACATAAAGAAAAAGGACAGGGAAAAGGGCAAGTGTTCTCTAATTGGCACTTACTTAAAACAATACATTGGTTCAAGTACCTGAATCATGCAGAGGAGAAAGTGACTTGGATTTTCCCCCTTTGATACAAATGCTCTGACATACTTCTCTCTCTTCCTTCCACTTCCCTTCCTCTCTCCTGCCTATTTATTTTCTCTTCCTGTGTCTTTCTTCCCCTCTCCAACTTTCTCTGTCTTTTTTCCTTACCCATAAGAATTTTCTGATGGATTGTTTTCCCTCACTTATTAGAAAGGAAACTAATGTCAAAACAATGAATTTTTCTGTCAAACAGAATTCTTGATTTCTCACCAGCCCTTAGGAAATCTAGACTCATTTCCAGCTCTGCTGGAACATTCATTACGACCTTGAGTAAATAATTAAATCTCCCTCCACCCCTCTTTTGCACTGCATGTGAAAAGAGGGAAGAAAGTTCTTCTGTGTCCCTTATGTACTTCAGTTCTGAGCTTTCTGGGCCAAGGATTGGTACTTACCATACAGCTGTGCAATGTCTAATATAATAAACTGCAACACCTCCAGGGACAACCAGACACGAATGTAATGCAAATAAAATGCAGACAATGCTCTGCAGTACAAACTAGTTCTTATTTACAGTTGCTGCGGGTTCTACCATGAAACTGTTTGCAGTTACCAAACGTACAGCAATGACTCTTAATACCTGCTTATAAATATAGAAGTACTTACAGGCTTTTGGAACACTAAACAAAGCAGTCTCAAATTAGCAATCCTGTATATTATAGCAGTCTTGATGCAAAAAGGAATTGATAAAAAGGCTATGCAGTTCAAATCCCTCAAAACTACTGACAGATGCAGACAAGTCTAAATGTAATATCCCAAGTGCTCTTAACTGCCTCTCATCATCTTCAGCACTCCCCTTGTCACTAGTGTATGATACCCTTAAGGAAATGGAAATAATCTGAAACGAATACCAGGACTTCAGAAAAAGCACTGATTCACAATCAGATTACAATTCTTATGTACACTGACTTATAATGATGTGAGTTGTAACGGTGTGATTTATGACATGATTATACATATGGATTATATCTGACTGATAATAGTGTGCATTCAAAATCAGGATCTTCACCTCTGTAATCGACTGTTTCATGCTATGCTGCAAATTGACTGGCAGAAGCACTTCCCTTTCCATTGTTCTTCCCTAAGGATTAATATTTAGACCATACATTTTCTTCCAGAGCCTATATACTTTGTTGAACTTGAGCATAAGGTGAACTAAGTCTTTCAGTAAATAATTTTAAAGGAAAAAATTCACAAAAAAACATCCCAAAAACACACACAAAAAAATGTAACCCAAAAAAAACCCCAACCCCCCACAGAATCACTGAGGCTTGAAGACAAGTCCACTTCAAAAATCAGTTCATTTTTAAAGCCCAGTGGAACACTAACCTACAGTTTGAAAAAAGGGCCTGTCTTCAGAGAATTGCAAGGCCTTGAAACCTACCAAACATTATTGTAAATGAAGGACTAGCTGATACTAGAAAGCCCTCGAACTGCAGCTTGGTATCAAAAAGCCACGCTTCAGTCCAATTTATGTTTCTTCTTGATGGGAAATATCAAATCCCAGACTAGAATTACACACCACTGTGACAGTTAAATCAGAACTCCAGAATAATGCAAACACTGCTGTTCACATTCAGGACTAAATTAGACCCAGTAAAACAATCAATTTCTTCTATCAAACATTTCACTTCTGTTAATGCTACACGAGGTAAAACACAGCAAAGCAAACAACAGAGGAGTGCTCTTAAAATAGCAATGTATTTTTCTCCCAGAAAAAGTATTATGTCTATAACTTATACATGGATTGAACTTGGCAGCATGAACATCTGAAACAGGCTCTGGGGTTTGTAATGCATTGCCAGAAGTTAGCATTAATAAGAATTCCAGAAAAGCATAGGAAAAACTGCACCCAGTTTCCCTGAAGGATATATCACAGTACATTCAGAATCTTTTGCCAGAAAAGTATACAGCATTTTGTTGATAGCATAGTATCTTCTTTTTTTCCCCCCTCTTCATTTTAGTGAATTTATTTAGAATTTAGCAAAACTGAGAATTAATGCAACATGAAACCACAGAACATTGCAACCAGAAAAAAGATTTTAGTAAGTTAATAGGAAAGCGATGTTATGCCTTTCTCTGGAGATTTCTTTCTATTAAGCTAAATGTAAAGACAAGTCAATTAAATTTGCTTTGTGTTTTGCAAGTATCTTCTTTTGCACAAGAAGAGTCAACTTTTTCATTACTGAAAACATGCATGTAGGAGCATATTGGTTCCTATTACCAAATATTCCAGGGCAAAGGCCAAGTCATACATGGAGAATGGTAGAAGAGACACTTCTGACACCTCTCTGTATTCATAATTCCTGGAGTGCATGGCAGGAAATCTGGAATCTTGGTGTGAACTCAAGTCTGTCCTTAATTGTGTCATGCTGACGAGGCCTGTCCCTCTCGTTCTGCTATGCAAACAACAGCTCCAAAGTGATGCACTCCTGACACATGCCCCCATTCACTCCTGCCTATGATGTACTTCTGACAGATCATCTATTCTAGAAGGGGGATATGCAAAAAATCACAGGAGCAGAAGATAAATCAGGAAGGAGGATTTGAAGTCACCTACGATACGCCAGGCATATCCTGATGTCCTGCAATAGTGAATACAATAGTGATAGAGCAAACAAGATGAGCCCCTACACATTCTCCATCCCCACTGCCACCGGTTGGGCAACTCGCATCCCAACAGCAACCACTCTTCCCTTAAAAACAAGATGGCTAACTCCAGATTGCCTACTACAAACAGGTCCTGGCCTGCACTTTCTCTAGACCACGCTTGGACGTTGGCTGCAGCTAACTGGCATAGATCAGAACCTGTAGTGCTGGTACAGCTAGAGTGACTAATGATATAAGCCCACTAGATGATAGCACATTATAAGGCATTACCAACAGTCAGAGAAGACTACTTGCAAGTTGCAAAATAAGTAGTTAGAAAGTTTATTTAAAGGTGAAATTACTCATGCTAATCAGATAATCCTAAATGATCACTCATGAAAACTTTATACGACATCCAGTCTCTATGACTTGTTTAATCACCATCACATATTCAAGTTTAATTGTTTGTCTTATTCTTAAACTTTTAAAAATACTTCTATTTTGGAGGACTCCGAACATACAAGGTTAAGAGTCATAATAAATCTTCTCAATCCCTTCACACTATACATGCACATTTATTAATTTTTTTTAAACTGACACGTCTCTACTTTTAAGACCCAACCACTCTAAACCTTTGCCTACTAGAAGCAAATCTAAGGTCATGCTAGGGAGGGGAAGAGCTCTCTTCTCCAATGTTACAATCCAGTTTTTAGGCTTTCAGATACAAAACTGTAGGTTCAACTTCTGCTATATGAGCATAATCTTCCAAGTTTCAGAACATGAAATTAGAAATTAAAGAAAAAACAAAACACTACATCATGAGCTTCAATTGTCATTGAAAAAAAAAAGAAAATCCTTGTTGCACACATTTTCTAGACTATGCACAAAGGATGAACAAATAACCATTCTGTGCTCTATGTGTTGCCTGTATCTTAAAAAGTGGTAGATTATCATCACCACAAGATGGTACACATGCATATTTTCTGAAGAGGGACATTCACTTGTTGTCAAAAAGTTTGTGAAAAGAATTTAAAATATTGAAAGAAATACCATCAAGGTGTTACATTTTTTGAGGAATCAATAACTGCTACCTGCCATTTTATCAGAAAACTCAACAACAATGCTGATGATTTAATTGAAATGATTAATTTTAAAAATATAACTACAGCTTACAATGAATTACAACTAGATGTGATTAAAATTAACCATGTCTCAAAAAAGAAAAATTCCATGACATTCACTATGAGGAGAGATGTATGGCTAAAGATCCAAAGATAATGAATCTGAGAAGGAATAATTTTAAAGACAGAGAGGTGCATACGCAGACCTTCACTCTAGCCTATTCTGTTCAACAGGATTTCTCTTGATTAAGTCATGTTTTCAAACAATCTCCAGAAGAATATTTGCACTGAAGAACAACCAAAGGTTTAAAGGAATTTCCATCTTGAAAATTGCCAGAATTCCTGTATTTTTTTTACTAATTATAGTTTATTTAGGCCAATCAGTTGGTATATTACAAATTAATCATTAAGAGCTGGTAGTATTGCTACCTAAGCAAATGGCATGATTTTAAGAAGGACTGCGTGTTCTGCTCATCTGTGACTACCTGTGGACAGCAGACCCAGGAGCCCCACAGAGCACCTCTGCTCTGGGTGAGAGTTCTTGCTGACATTTGGGAGGATGACTGTCCCTTCAAAAACACCCTTCTGTGTGGGAAAGAAATCCAGACACACAAGAAAGAAAGAATGGTAGTGTGCACTGGTACCCAGTCGGTATCATCACGGGATTAGAATTACAGCCTCTATCTGTCATCAGCCATAGTAATTTAGTAATAGAAAACATACCATTTAATTCAGCCATGTGTGAACTCTCTGTAATGTTTTTTCTTAATTTAAAACTCCAAAGTTTTCTGTATATTTTGTTTTTCATAATTACGTGGGTGAGCTAAAATGGGATGAACTGTAGTCAAATGCATGCGGAAGGGTAGCACAAATCCTGTGAATCACAGCCCTGCTGAGCTTTTGCCATTCCAGATAACTGTTGCTGGCATGCTAAGTACCCTGAATCTTTCAGGATTCAGCCCTATAGGAGCTGTCAGAGTGAGTTACATCAACTGAATAGAGATTTTGAAGGAAAATCTAGTAAACGTATTCCTGAGGGCTGCCTAAGATTTTGTGATCACTGTTATTTCATCACCTGTAAAAAGGTACGGGCACACCAGAACAAAGCTGTTCTGTTCATTTTTCTCTTGATGCAGTCATTTGCTACTCAACAGCTTATCACTACAGTTATTCATGCTATTATTCTGATTTCCAGGTTCAAATTGTTCTCTTTTCATGCTATGTATGAATAATCCAGATCTTGACAAGACTGTTTTATTTGTTTGTAAGCTTGTTTTTCCTTGAAATTTTGCTTCCTGTTTCTACACAGGAAATGAAAAATCAGCATAGTATATAGCATATATTATGTGCCTCTAAAGGGTGATTTTCCTTATGCGCTTTACCCTAAATGGAACTTCCATTCTTTGTGCTCAGTAATCCAGAAAAAGGGAGAGGGGAAGAAAAACCCCTAAGTGCTTTATTGCTATCTCCTACTTTCCCCTTCATAGAAATGGAGCATGATATAAACTAATCATTCCCTGCATGAAGATTATACAGAAATAAACAAGCTAATTTTATTTTATCTGATGACCCAAAGGAAAATATCATTCCTAAAAATAATTCCTCTTCTCATTTTCCAACCAGCTCCTTCAGCAAATACTTTGGATGAAACAGATTGTCTGACAGATCATAAAAAGCACATAGAAAGTTGAGCATCCTTCATAGGAAACATCTTGCCAACAGCATCCTAATCTTTAAATCTAGTGCCTATTAGCTTAAGTGTCCATGAATGTAGCTGCTATAATAGCTAAACAAGAAGAAACCTCTATTCACATAGCCAGAACTAAACATACATAGAACTCTACAGATTAAACTCCCTATCCTGAATTTAATCTAGAAACAACGAAGCAACCAGACCCATGGGAAGAGCAAATATCATGTTGCTCATGGCCAGTGAAGCTTAAAATACAAACAGCATTAACTCTTAGCACCTAAAATATACAGCGTAAAATACAAACTGTAACTCCAGGATAATACCAAACTCATTCAAAAAACACACTGCAATCCCTCCTTAAGGGAGGCCAAAAGACATATTTTCTGTTACAATATCAGGTTCAAAAATACAGGTCTACTAGTACAAATTAAGATGAAGAACTTCAATCCAATGAGAAACCTTGAAGTTAGTATATCCCAGAGAAAAAGTGACCTGATCGCATAACTGCTTCTTTTGACATGTAAAAAAAAAAAATCCTTCTCGCCCCGGCCCCAACTGTGTTCCATAAAGATAAGGCAAAAAGTCAGCTCCTCTCTTCTACCCTCTGCTGAGCTCCCAGACTCTCTCACTTCTTTCAGCACCATTGGGCTATTCCAACCAAAAGGTGGAAGATCTGCACAGCATCCAGGGCACCATACAACCAGAGCATTTAAAGCCATTATAGCTGAGAAAGTAGCTTCTGACCATTGCCTCAGAGCTGCGGTCAGCCACCCAAGAAGGGAGATGAACAGTTTTAGTTTGACAGTTTCAGTTAGAAGCTTCTAAATAGCTGCTTCCTGTCATTTAGGCTGACTTCATATCTTTTCCATCAGGTGCTAAGTGTTGCTAATTTCATTGTTAGGCATCTAATTCTCACCACTCAGTCTCGGTAACACAGATGCCTCCAGCCATTCCTGGACTCCTACATAAGTTCCAAGTTTGTGCACATGACAGCGTTATGCACCATAGTTCCCAAATCACTTTGGGGACTGGCCTGTATTGGCCTACTTTAAGAAAGAGAATTGGAGATGTCTCAACAGCTAGGAAGGACTCACAGCAAGCATATAAACCTACTAAGGCTTATAGAACAAGGAATTCCCAGAAATACCAGAAGCAACCTAAACTGCAATGTGCATGTCTGCCCCTGGCTTGAAAGCCTGGAAGGATGCATAGGACAGATCTGAACCACATGAGGTTTTTTTCCTCAGAACTCTCCTACAACTTATCAACAGTGAGGTATACCTCTTCCTGGCTTGCCAAGTTATACAGTCTCTCCTTTGGTCCGTCATACACATTTGGGAAGCTGCTTTGGAATGAGATGAGAACTCTTGAGTTCTAATACACAAAGCATTCAGAAAAACAAACAAGCGAACAAAAAGAACCTCACTTTACATCCATCACTAATGTCACTATCACTCAACGGATCTGTATCCTAAACAAAACCAGTTACTGAGCATGGAGTTCTTAACAGACTTGAACCTGGAAAGCAGAAGACAATTCTAATAAGATGGACTAGGGTTCCTGAAAGAGATACTTTTGGTATACTTAGCTGGTTGGCAGAGATGAAAGGGGGAAAAGCAAGCCTACACCGAAAAAAATCAGAATTTTTCTTAAAGAGAAAGGGAAAAAAATCAGACCAAAAGCAAAGATAGTTAAATTGCAGTGCACAAAATTAAGCTCACAGTTGGGAAGCAATGTGTACTGGTATGACTGAGGTTAACCATGTTCCTGCAAACATTGCTAGCTTCCTCAGGAAGTTTCAAGTGACATTAGTAAATAAGACATTTCATTTTAAAGATATGAATTTCTTCCTACAGAACCACCAATGTGTCAAAATTAAATAATTAACACAATTACTTCCAGTCTTTTTAATAACCCAATAGTAGCAACACTTGTTTTGGAGAACCGTTTTAAGCACTATGAGAACAGCACGAGGGGGAAAAAAAAAAGATTCAGAATTAAATCTATGTTGTTGAAATATATCACCTATATAAATAGAGGAAACACACCAAGTGAACTTTTTTCCTAATACATCTAGTTTTTAAGGCAGCTGATACTTAGTTTGGAAAATGGCTTCTACATGCTGCAACATATACATCTCAAGATGTCATGTAACAACGAAATACTGCAAAAATTGAACACTGCAAGCTCCTGGAATGCAAGATAAAGCCAGAAACACAGGCACAGGAAATCGCGATTCTGCGTACCAGAAAATGGAAAGTAATGCTAGAAGTCACAACACTGACTGAACCACTGTATTGATGAGTCCAAAAGGAAGCCAGAAACAGTCCATACAGAAAGGAAAACAAAAATCCTAAAGTGAAGTGAACCATTTTTTGCACCTCCAGAAGGACAAAGCTAAATGTACGGACACCCTTCAACATGTTGGAATAGGCATATAGTACCCTTGAAAGTATGTATTTTTTTGGAATGACTAAGTCACGACTTGATATGATCCATGCCTTCCACTACAAACACCAACTAATGGCAACACTACTTAACAGCCTACAAAAATGTCAGTGTTCCTAAAAATTGGGACATGCTCTTTTCTCATCAAACTCAGGAAATTATTGAGGTTACTAAGTACATGTACCAAGTGCTATTTTAGACATTGGAGTATCTGACGCATCCCCATAGGCTGCCAGATGTGCTACAGGACTTACAGGACATTCACGTTTTCTGAAGCTGCACCTTGAGGTCACGCAGGATAGCATGAATATCACAAACTAGGTCTTCAGCTGTATTAATTGCAAGTCAATTTAAAGTGCCTCCACAAATAGAGACATTGAAGAATACATTCTCTTTTTATCGTATCGAAATAGAAGTAAAGAGATAAGCTCAAAAAAACATTAAGTGCTCCACTTGCTAAAAAGTCATCATTTGCAGCTCACAGATGTTGGCTTACTTCTATAGCCAAAGTACACTACTGAGTTCTATAAAGTCAAGCCAAAACACATTTTCCTGCAAGTGAAAAAGGAGTCAAGAAAAAATGAAAATTTCAAATTTATGCAAAGATTTTACCAAAGAATAACGTCCATGATCAAATGCAAACAAAGGAAGGGAGCAAGCGTTGTTTTTCCTCTTCACCTACACAAGCACAGACCAAACCTTTCCTTTTTCAGCTAAGCTAACTGTTCTATTTACATATCTATACTGAATTGAAATGGTCTAATAATTTTTCTAAGGTTTTCATACTGAAACCTGACAAAGCACTTAAGAAATGTGTGCGATACTTAAGAAAAAAAAAAAAACAAGAAAAAAAAGCAGTGTCATTTATGAGCATGTACTGTAAAGTTTGAAAAAAATATTCTGTAGGGCCGACAGATGCTAAAATATTTTAGCACTTTTTAGGGATTGTTTAATCTCTGCCTCTTTCCATATAAAAAAAAAATAAATCAGTCTTCCACACTCATGCACAGAAAGAAATAATATGAATTTTGGATCTCTTTTTGTTCCTACTACCATCAGCAGAATCTTGACCATTTATTTGACTGAGCAAAAATAGCCTGGCCTTATTACTCTGGAGTCCCAGACTAGGGGATCAGGTTGTTGAATACATGAACTAATCCGATTAGTCAGTGAAAGGACTGAATAACTTTTCAGTCATGATTTTTCAGAATTTCACTCTCACCAAATGAAAGCACCTTAAAATGGGGCTGAGTGAAATTAAAACGAGTCTTGCACTGCAATTTACTCATATTCTTATCTATTTCCTGATCTCTCAAATCCATCCAGTCTTTAAATATAATAAAATTATATGATTATGTTTCCAGATGTTCATTTAAAATGGCTTTAGAAGTTTAAAGCTGTGTATAAATCTGGACAATTAATATTTGTTAATTGAGCAATTATTTAAATTAATATAACTTTCCTAACATCTTTTTTCCTCTATGCTTTATCATAGTAAGAACAAAGGGCAAAAAATTGTCTTCCTGCTCCCAAAACCTAGAAGTTACTTCTCCCCTTCCTGCATCAGGACAGAAGTAAGATTACTGAGATTTTTTTCACCAAAAATTAATTAAGGCAGTAAAAATGTAGAAGAGTGACAGACAGAGAGGGAGACTGACGTCAAAACAAAAATGGCCCAGCACTACGGGCATTCAACTGGGAAGTGAAAGACGAAGGGTTAAATTCAGGCCTTCTGCCTGACATGGACAAGATATGAAATAACTGTGTTAAATCCTGGATGATTCTCCTAACCATTCACTGTAATTCCAGTGTGGATCAATCCTGCTTCTGCTATAAGTAACATTGCTGTAGCTTACGTAAGTATGAGCTTGGTATGCACTAGCCATGCAAATTATTTACCCTGTTTTTCAAGTATTACACCTGGAATGAACTCCCTGACATTGGTACGTCTGCACAAGGCACAACCACGCAGGAAAGTTTTGCTGCTCACAGGATCCCACATTTGTACCAAGAACCCCGAGACCGTGCTATTAAAGCATTATGAATTTGCTACATTCATATGAGGAAAAAACAAATTAAAAAAAAAAAATCAGCATCTTGGCTTGGAAGACATTTTGTCAAAAACAACTCATACCTAGTATCAGGGAGGAACATTTTGAGCAAGCTAACCCTCAACATCCTCAATTTCAAAGATTTACGAGATTATTGAACAACCTACTCTGACTTGCTCAGAGCTGTACAGTCTATTTCATTAGCATACATTTGCAGACATTCTGAGGTTTTTTACACATATACAAGGGAATGCAACACATTCAAATATTTCTGATCCCCATTACATGGGATGGTAAACCATATCAGACTTTTCATTTTATGGATATAAACCCGAGTCCTACAACTACCAAATACATTCATAAAAGGCAGAAGCCCAAGGAAAATAAAATAAATCCTTTCTCCAGGCTGCAAAGCAGTTGCAAAACCATTCTGCTAAGCTCTCCACCCCTGTTGCTGACATGACTCTGAAAGCAGTCTTCTCCATATAGATGATCAGAAAATTTCCACATTACTTAACAGATTGCTGTTTAAATTATCTATCATACCGAGTGTTTAGAAAGACTCTGTTATCTGTAATTTGTAATGTTCAAAGTGTGTGAAAGAAGGAAAATCAGTTCACACCATTTGCGGTAAGCAGAGGCATCTTTTCTACCCCAAGTCATGTTTTTAAACTTTTAAACACATTTATACTGAGAATAAATTACAGTGGTATGACAGCCTTAACCACAGCACCCTGAAAAATTGCAGCATCAAATCAATGCAACATTAACTACCTGAAATTCAGATTAAACTGAATAGGTGGGATAGCATAGCAAGCATGTCTTCATATATCTATTTTGAATGTTTCATATAATTAGTCACTATCCCTTATTGAGCTTTGAAACTCTGCTACCAGTTGTGCAAATATGCATTTATGAGTCAGGGCCAATATGAACATTTTACAGAATTTTGTCCTACTCTTGTTCATTGGAAGAATCATTTGGAAAAAATACGTCCATTTTAAAACAGAAATGGCAAAGTACTCTTTCTTTTCAACAGTGAAATGCAAGCACGTTTACCTTCTGTAGTTAAGTAATGAAGATACTTTTTCCATGTGCAATAAAGTCCAGTAAGTCATTTGTGGACTAGCTGAAGTGATTGGTAATTCAGTTACAGACCCAGCACCCCAAGCATACAAAGCAATCACACACTGATTTAAGTTAATGAATACAGACCTGAGCTCCTCTGATATCAAATAAAATAGTAGATTAGAGTTGAAATAAGACATTTCTTGTGCTTGATTCCGTCACCTTTAGTTGAACTGCATGTAACATTTCAACCCTCAAAAAAATCCTATTAATTTCTCTGAGTCAGTTTTGGGAGCAGGTGGTGGGAGATAGTAGTAGCTGGAGCTGAACTACACCTCGTTGCAAATCATAATGAGTATCTTTTCCTTGTAAAATTTTTTTACACTCTCATAAAGCGACCAGCCATAGGTAAATGCATTAAGTATCTGTACATTAAATCAGATTCAGGACAGAAATGTTAACTCAATCTTTTAATCTCTTTTAAATGGGAACTTTAGGGGGAAAAAGGTAATCTTCTCATAAACTGCCTGATTTGAGAACCTTTCTTAAAACAATGAAAACCAACAAAAAAAAAACAACAAAAAAAACCCCAAAGATCTCTTATGGAATAATTGTTAAACAAGGAGGCACAGCAGTGTTGCATTAGAAAATCAAAAATGTTCTATGGTGGGCCTACATACAGATAGATAAAGAAAAGTAAATAGTATTTCAAAAGTCATCTATACCATTCTGTAACTGCACGCAAATAAATACAAATGCAGTATTTTAAGCACGGTTATTGATTTTAGAAAGTACAATATGAATTTGTTCAACATGTGGTTATTTAAAACCTGCTTTTACTCCTTACTGTTGATCTGTTTTATCTGAATATGCATTCACTATGTTTGTTTGATGCTTTTATTCACTCCTTATTGTTTATCCATAAAGAATTCATTATTGGAAGGACTTATTCACTTAAATCAAAGCCCTTTTTCAGTTTTAACAAGGCTACATCTAATATGTACTTGCACTCAATGCAGGGTTTTCTGGGTTTTGTCGTTGGGTGGTTTTTTTGTTGTTTTTTTTTGTGTTGGTTTTGGGGTTTTTTTTGTTTTGTTTTTGTTTTTACGAACTTATTAAAGGAAAACATTAAGGTTTCAAGACAAAATAATAACCATGCTCCACAAACCTACATATTTTGTATAAAAACATGCAGGCTTTTGCCCTATAGCATTTCAGAAGTCTACATGGCAAAAGGAATTAATCCCTTGCCCACAGACTTCTAAAAGCAGATGCCACTGTACTCATGTTCTGATAAATGCAACGATCAGTTACAAAATAATGGAAAAATCTTGTTCATTTCAGAAATGAAAGTTCCAGTTAATTGTCATATGAGAAGCCCATTCACATATACATATATAGAGAATTTGATATATACAACTAAATTTTTTACCTATTCAGGTATCTTTTCAGTGTTATTTTCAGTTTGACCTGACATTCCTTGGTTTTAGGTGCAGTGACGTTGGTTCCAGAACATGGGCATGAACCTTCACTATAAAAAATCAGTAATTCATGCACTCAATTCACAGAGGTGAGAACACTGACTTAAAGTCGTAAATTATCTTACCAGTAAGAGCTCTGAGATAATCCTCTTCAGAAAATGGATTGTAGGGTTTAACCAATGTCCTGCTTTTTATTTATGTGACATTCAAAATAAACTATTGTTCACTATATAAGTACATATGGATGTACGTTTATATATACATGTGTGTATACATACAAACATATATACTCACATTTATGTTTACTGTGGGTTATTTCCTCCTTTTAGTTTCCTAAACATTAGTCCTACCAGTACATATTAGAGAATTATTAATTTAAAACTGTATTTTCCTTGAGCAAATATTTTTTTACAATTTAATCATGTTTTCACAGAAGATGCCTGATAAATTAATTATGCTGTTTATCTTGATTTTCTACATAATGGTAATGGAATACCTGTTTAATGCATTTTCAAACTAATAACATGTTCCCAGTTATTATATACTTCCCTAGTAATTATAAACTGTTCAAAAAGAATTATTTATCTGTTAAACGTGCCTTAATTCTCAAAAATATTTTAATCATGAGAAGCTTGATAAAAGAACTAAAGAAATCGGCAGTAACAGTATCACTTAATGCAGCAGCCCTTGGTTTAGGGTGTGTCACACACACTGGATAGTACAGTAAGTCTTATGTACGCAAGGGGTTAAGTACATCCCCAGTTATGTGCAGTCAATAGTCCTATCAAAGTTGGTGTAAATTAAAGCTTTCATTAGCATAAATAGGAAAAAGTTACTATATTTTTATACCTTAGATATAAATAAAAGCATATATAAACATATGAATATATTGAAGAGATTGACTGATAGTATTGGTTGATTTAAGAGCTTGATTGGTACATCTAAGGCTTGATTGATATGCTGCTCACAAACTGCTATTAAATATAACTCACTTTAAGCTTTATAAGAGTAAAATATATATTCATATTATATTCAAAACTGCATGGTAAATTTTTATTTCAGATATATGGACAAAATTAATGCAATAATCAAATAATAAAAATCTGAAAAGTCAAGTAGCCAAGCCAAAACTGTCATATTTGTATCTGCCCACATTCTGGATCACGGCTGTGTGAAAATGCTCTGTGAGCCAGGAGAAAAGATGCACAGCAGGGACAGCACTGTCACACAATAAATACCCCAGGTTTCTTTATGAATAACTCTCAGGAGTAGAAGAATGTTTAAAGTTTGCTACAGAGCTTGATTTTGACGGGAGAAATGTTTTGAGAACAGCAAAAGCACAAGAGTTCCTATCGTAGGCTGCACCCTGGTCTTACTGTATCATTTTACTACAGAAACCCATCCGATCTTGTCCATTTTAATTACAAGGGGGTACAGAACCTATTTCACGTCTGCTCACTGAGCCTGAGAAACGTTTTGTAGTGAAAAGGAAATGAGAAGTACCAGGAATACAAACAACCTGAAACATAAGCATTTAATAAATTCCTCCTTTCCTTCAAAACCAGTTCTAACCATTTATTGTGAAATATATTTGGGCTCGGTCCACAGCTTATTTTAATTCAAATAATCACATCTAAATTCCTCCCATCTTTACCACCACAGGATTTTTTTTTTTTTGCTTATTCTTTAATCATTTTGCCAGCAGTATGCTGAACACTATTTCTTTAAGAATGCAATCTATAGCATTATATTCCAAAATGGCCATGACTCCCAAGTTGCAACATGCTAGATATTCATAGGTTTTCAAAGCTGCTGGTTAAAGAAATAATGAAAAGATCTAAGGTTTATGCATGAATCAGCATCCCCTTGTCATAATGTCATGGTGCAGTGATCCCTGCAGAGCTGTAAGACTTGATTTAACACAGAAAAGCTCAACACTGGCTCTTGAGCCAGCAGGATTAAAGATACAAGATCGTGCCTATATTACTCTGTGCCGAAGCTACTATATGAAAAACTTGTTACAGTTATGGAGATTTTATAGTACTCCATAGGAAACCTCTCTTTAGGTGACTCCAATATCCTTTCACTGAAAAAATATGTGAGTACATAATACAGCTATCCCTGTTTGGGTTGGTGGATTTAAGAGGAAAGGACTTCATCTTCACCAGTTTGCTCTTTCCTTGTTTTGAAGAAAAAAATCTGATGTTGCTGATGGTCAGCACTTCTCCAATTAGACTAGACTCAATTACACTGCGCTGAAGGACAATAAAGTCCAGTGGTTTGGATACCTTCCAATTCCACCCCATGAATTAGCTGCAATGCTGTACCTCTGCCCCAGCTGCTAAAAGCCAAAGAGGTTCTGTTAGAGTGAACCGCTTTGTTAACATTTGCCTTTACCACCTAGACTGTAATCCTCTGAATCACCAAGAATTCTTAAAGAGGGCTAAGCCTAGCCCATTTCTCTTGAAGGATGTAACAGTAGTCATGGCAGTGAACATTTCTCTTAATTTTGCCGTCAGTTTGAAGAAAGACTGCACCATCTCTCGATCAAAACCATAAGCCTCCTAGCGACACCGACTTGCGAGGTGTCAAACTCCAATTAGATTCCAACAGCTACTCCTGATGACCTGTCAACACAGCTTTGCACAAGACTTGCAACCGTCCAACAACCTGAAGTGACTATTTGCTATGGATATATTATGTGAGTTAAGGCTATCTACTCACACAGTCTCCATTCCTCCTCTGGTACACATATCTTCTGGTCACCTTTAAATGACTGAGTAGTCTTACACTGTTTCAAACATCCCATTTCCTCTTTTCTGGAAGTTTAGGAACCTAATTTAAAAGTAGTACCAGCAATACAACTCGTTCATCTAAAAACTGTTTGCTCCATCAATGAGCTCCGAGCAAGGGCTGACAAAAGCACTTCGTAAAGTTTGGAGATTCCTTTAAATAGTTTTACAGTGGGTTGGTTGGTTGATTGTTTTTCAAGCGGATGGGATTGCACGCCCCGGCTCCCCTCTGGTTGCCAGGCGGCGGGAGGGAGGCTGCCACCTGCCGGGTGCCGCCCCGCCCGCCCGGGGCGCAGGGCTGCACACCGCCTCCCTCTCCCGCACCGCCGGCCGGAGCTTCTGCAGCCCGAGAGCGGGCTGGTTTGGCGCTTCTAAATCGAAAGCTGAAATATTTCGGCTGTTGATTTCAGAAAATTTACTTGTTATTCTTAGGGCAGGACAAGGTCATTACTTCTATTACGGTTTAAGCCTGCCTCTATGTTTCTGTGAGGGAAAATCACCTTGCCTGAGTGAAACACTTGGGTAAATACTGAAGCATTTTCAGTTTTCATGTTATCCTACATTTCTGTGACCTTCTTTTACACCTGCATTGTTTAACTATTGATAGCGCTGGTTTTGGACACAGGTTCTTTGTAGACTATTATGAAAAAAACAACCTGCAGGTTTTTCAATATTTTAAATGAGTATAAAGGGGACAAAAAAAAAAAAAAGATGGATCCTCCTTAACCATTTGTGCATGCAGTGCTCTGCGATCAACTGCTAAATTCTGCTTCTTGTATGGCAAATATTTGTCTTCAGAATACCTTGTTCTCCAATCAAACCTTTCTCAGACGGTAATCACGGAAATACTATACATATTTTTAGCACAGGCTTCACTAGTCAATTAAATCCAATTGACAAGATAACTTCACTAAACCATCAGTGATGAAAAAGCAAGTACATGTTCATGTCTTAATTTGGTGCTCTTCAAACTGCTTGAAAATGGAAGCCTTGGATGAGGTTCAGAGAAAGGGAAACCCAAAACGTGGATAGCATCTCCCTTCTGCTTAAGTCTGAAAGTCCATCACTGCAGAATACAGCCTACACACATCATCTGATTATTACAAGAGTTCTCCAAGGAAGACAGCTAAGCTCAAAAACAAGGCTGATGCATGCACACAAACACAGATAAAAAACTTGATGGGACTGGAGAAAAATATGAATCCTTTACTTTCACAAAGACCAGGTGGCTATACTTGTCTCTAGTACTAGTAGAAAAAAAAAAAAATCGGGCATTTTACACAGATTATTTTCAGGATTTCATTGACTTCAGAGAATTGAGAAACACAGAAAGACCTGTCACATTTCTGCAGAATGCCGTCTAGACCACTACACAACCCCTTACTTCACCGACAGTCCCACTAACATATACTTCAAATACTAACCACATGCAGTTCTGGTTGCTGGAAACCCTCGTCACTTAAGAAAGCAAGAACTCCCCAAACAGTTTGCAAAGATTAGCAAAGTAGTCTTACTGTGGCTGGTTACATGCTCCGACCTTTTTTGACTTCAGCTGTGTGTGTTATACCCTCCTATCCTCGCACATGAAAGCTCCTTGGGCTGAACTCCTACACCACCTATCCCAGCGTCTGTGCCGAGATGCCCCTCTTCAGCACCACCTCACCTACCATAACGTAGCGAAATTAGGGAAATAAAAAAAAAAAAAAAAAAGGGTCGCCAATGGAGGGGAATTGCTCTCGCTGATAGCTAACATCCAGATTCCGTGTCCCTTACAGCTTGTCCCAGGAGGGACGAAGAAACGCCTCGGGGGAGCGCAGCACCGGGAGGCCGATGAGCCGTAGCTCGGCGAGAGCGGCCAGCACGGCACAAGAGCGGGCTCCCTCCTCCTTGCTGACCGCGCTGCTGCGGGGCCCCCGCTTTCACTTGCAACGGACAAGCGGGGAGACGCGAACACCCCTCCTCGCTCTGGGCACGATTCCCTCCCGCTCATAGTTCTCATCACTCACGGGCAGCGCCCGCAGCCCCTTGCTGCAGCAGCCCCTTACCGCACGCCTGGCTGCCCAACGCCTCTCGCCCGGCCGACCCTCCCCCGCCAGCCACGCCGCTCCGCGGGTCGAGCTGCATCCCGCCGGGCCAGGCGCCGGGCAGCTGCCAGGGGGACAGCCACCGAGCAGCAGGCAGAGGCAAGCATCACTGCGGGACCTCCCCGCCCAAGGGCTCCTCTCTTCGAGCTGGGACGACCGCGCTGCACCACCTCGCCGTCCGCGTCGCATCCCCGAGCAACGCATGTGCTCCGCGCCCCGCGGCACGCCCGCGGCCGGGCCCTGCCTGGCCGGAGGCGGAGCCAGGTCAGAGCCCCACGGCCGCCCGCGCAGCCCGCCGCCGGGCGACTGCCCGCCGCGAAAACCGCGGGGAGGGTGGACTCCCGGCGAGGCCGAGGGGGAGGCGAGAGGGCGGCGAGCGGGCAGGACCCGGGCCTCCCACGAGCCTGCCAGGCAGGGGGCTCCCGGGCGGCGAGATGGAGCCCGGAGCGCGGCGTAAGATGGCTGATCGCCCCCGCAACCGCCCGCTCCGCGCCCGCTCGACTGCCGTCGGCAGCTGTCCCCCGCCCCGCCCCCGCCGGTTAACGGGAAGGCTCCGCAGCCGCGGCGGCCCCCGCGGCCAGCCCTGGGGCGGTGGGGGAGCGCTGCGGGCGGCCCCCGGCCGCGTAGCCTTACGTAAGGCGTGGGGAGAGCCGCCGGGCGGGGGCGGCAGGAACCATTTTAAACCTCCGCGAGGGCTTGGGAGACCCCGCGCCCCGTTTCCCGGGGGCCGGGCCCGGGCGCTCCCGCACCTGCTCGGCAGCGCGGCGGCCCCACCGCCACCGCGCACACACCGGCGCCCCGTCCCCGCCGGCACAGCAGGCTGGCGGCGTCCGTTACTCACAGGCGTTGGTGACGGCGAAGCTGTTGGCCACCTCCAGGTTGTCGATGTGGGGAGTCAGCCTGAACTCCGAGGTGGAAAACTGAACCATCCCTACCCGAAACGCGCTGTACTCCTGATCGGCGCCCCTCGGGAACAGCCCCCCTGCAGGGAGACACACACGCACACACAGATCAGGCGGGCGGCGGCACAGGCAGAACAACGCCGGGGCCGCGTCCCTTCCCGCCGCCGGGGCTGGGCTGGGCCGGGGTGCCGGCGGGCTCCGCCGGCTCGGGCGCCGCTGCCGGAGCGAGCCCGGCTGCGGGTCCGTCCCGTGCCCGGCCGCCGCGGCGGAGCCTGGGGGCGCGGCGGGACAGGCGGTGCGGCGAGGGGGAAGGCGAGGGGACGGGGGAGGCGTGGGCCACGGCCGCCGGAGGGGACCGCACAGGCGCCTGGCGGGTGCCGCGGTGGGGCTGGGCTGGCGGCGACATGACAGGAATGCCCGAGTGGCACCGGCGGGGATGAGGGAGCGGGAGATCCGTCGGGAGGAGAGCGAGGTCCCCCGGCATGCGGGCACCTACCGATCTGTATGCTGTTAGAGTCGACCCCCCAGATCAGTCCCCACAACACAGGAGCCAGGACGACAGAAATATGCATAATCTTTTGCATTTCCAGGAGAAGTAGAGCATCCACAAAGCCACGGAAACAGCCCTTTCTTCTTCCCCGTCCTCCTCCTCCTCCGCGGAGCGCGCTCCTCAGCAAATTAGATCCCCTGCGCGCCGGGCGAGCGGCCGGCGGGACCAAGCCAACCTCGACAGGAAAGAAACGGAAATAAGCCCTCGGCGGGCGGCGGGAGCCGGAGAAGCCGTTGCCCACGCTGCCGCTGAGCGCTGCCGCCGCTCCGGTCCTCGTCCCGGCTCCGGAAATAGGGGGCGGGGGGGTGGCCGCGTGCCGTTGGCGGCGGCGCCGCTGCGCTCCCTCTGCCTGAGCGCGCCCGCCGCCCGGCCCTGCCCTCACACGCGCTCGCCCGCGCTGCCTCGCACTCAACGGGCGGGCGGCGCACCCGGCGAGGCGGCGGCGCGCCTGCGCGAGCAGCCAGGCCGGCGGGAGCGCGCCCCGCCCGCCCCCTTCGCCGCCGCGCTCCGCCCCTTCGCGCGCCGCCGCCGCCACCAAGCTTCAGCACCGCGGACAGAGGCGCGGCGGCGGCAGCGGCGGCGGCGGGAGCCGGGGCTCCGGCGGGCGGGGGGCGGCCCCGCCCCGGCCAGTGGAGCCGCCCCCGCCCCGGGGAGCGGAGGGGAGGAAGGGCGGGGGACGGCGGGGGTCCGGGCCGCGGCCCGCGCAGCCCCCCCACGCCTGGTCCCCGTGTCCCGTCCCGACCCCGCTGCCGTTTTACCCCCCCCGAAAGGGCGTGTGTGAAGCCGGGTACCTCGGCCCAAACACCGCCCCGCGGAGGGACGCGCTGGTCCGCGCGCGCCGCGCAGCGAGCAGAGCCCCTCGGTTTGGGCTGCTTTAAAGAGGTGAAAATCGGAGCGATGAATCAATCACACGCCGGTTTGTCTCTGTGGCAGCGGGAGATGTTAGCTTGGATGGAAAGCAGAAATGCGGAAAAAAAACGACCTGGTTTTTTTAGAGTCTTTTTAATTTTTTTTTTTAATTTCACTAGTCTTCATTAGGATGACATTTCGATGTAGTCACCTTCCAGGTATACCTGAAAAGCATATTTTTAACTGCCGTAACCAAAACACAAGAGTTAATATGCAGGAAGATATTTCATTTTCATGTATAATGGGGAATTTTTTTTTTTTCAAGATGGGTTGCAGCTATCTTATTTACTGCAAGCTAAATTTAACATTTTTCAGTTTGGCACGAAGTCTGTTGCTATGCACCACACACGCAGGCACACACAGACACACACACACATATCTTCTAGAAGAAGAAGCAGTGTAGCAATACTGTGACTGTGACAATGAATTTGCTATTAAATGATTGTTTGCTTGTATTTTTTTTTTTAATTTTTTGTTGTTGTTGTTAGTAAAGATGAGGAATACCCATGTAGGAAAGGATACTGATCTTGCATTGCATTTCCTTTTTTTTTTTTTCATTATTAAATTGTCTTAATTCTCCTTTCCAGAGACAAAGAAAGGTCTCGAAGCTTCAGGTACTCAGATGTCAACATAAGTACATATGCTGAACACATAGGAAGTAGGCAGTTTGAGGCCCTTTACCCATCACTAATTCATGACGAGTTTAGTTTCCTTTGAGTCATTTCCCCAGGAAATTCTGTATTAGCTTCTGTCTGTCCTTGTGTCATCATCTCTCTCTCACCACAAAATGAGATGAGCCTGAAAAAGAAAGAGAGTGAGCTTTAACATCATGAGCTCATAGACCCTATCGCGTTATTTGGGTGGAACGGCAGAGCGACTACACCCTTCCTTGCTCTCTCCCCCAGCCTGGTCCCTCCCAGTAGTCAGGTTTTGTGCTCCACGGTAAAACCCACCGCTGAATCCTGTGAAAGCAAACGGTGTTACTGTGACAATGGACCACGATATCAGAGGAAAGCTTGCATTCAGGCAATCCTCACTGCACCCTGGACAATGAGATGTACCAGCATTTACTTTTAACAAATACTTTAGTGTAATATTGCCAATCTTTAACAGAAGCACAGATGAATCATAAACATACACTTTTTTTTTCACTCAGGTCTGAAGAATCCCCTTATGTATATCAAATGAGGTTAAAATGCAGCAAAGATCTCAGTTTGAAGATGGCATTTTAATATTTTATAATAAAAGAAAAAATCCTGTTTTCCAATATATGTTACAGCTGCATAACGAGCTAAAATGTAAAAAGGATTAAGATGATGCAAAATACAAAAATGAAATCTAGAAGAGTCCCACTTTTTGAACTCATTGTCTTC
The DNA here is from genome assembly GCF_964195595.1 of Calonectris borealis. Classification (NCBI taxonomy): domain Eukaryota; kingdom Metazoa; phylum Chordata; class Aves; order Procellariiformes; family Procellariidae; genus Calonectris; species Calonectris borealis. Next base: position 47,871,965 of record NC_134315.1, read on the forward strand.
ACAGTTATGGAAAGGATTTAAACCTCTAAGCTGTTTTGTTTGGTTGGTTTGTTTTGGGTTTTTTTTTGTGTCATAGAGAACAGTGCTATTCCACATGTGCATCAAGACCTTTGTCAGATACAGTAAGAATAATTCATGGTGATGCATGTTTTATCTGGTTAGATAGTAAAATGCTATTTTATTGCTTATACTAAACCGTGGATAAATGCTAAAGCAAGTTTGGATCCCACTGTAGAGGGCCCTACACAACGAGCAACCTTACCTGAGTCAAACAGTTTATAGATGAAGGTCCTGAACCCACTTTCTCTCATGACAGTGTCCTTGCTACACCTTTCGAGTTAAAGACCTTCGGAACACAGCATAGCAGGTCGGTAAAATAAGAGTGACTTGGGTAAGAAGGTGATTACCAATTACAACTGGGGGTTTTGTACAGACTATTTGTGGTGAGTTAGTAACAACTGCCACGGCAATCACAACTGATAGCACCCCAGTTGTTGATTTTCTAATTCATATTTTTCCATTACAGAATTGTGAGTATGTATATGTATACATCATGTACAATGTGTGTGTGTGAGTATGTATGTGCCTGTAATATTCCAGATTTGTATCATCATGTAGAAATTTGTATCATCATGTAGAAAAAATGTCAAATTATGTGGCCACATTCTACTGTTGGTGTGCAAGAGAAAAATAAAAGATTTCAACTGAGATGAGTAAGAACAAAAGGACAGCATGGGCTAGCAAATCAGCAAGAAAACAGTTTAATCAGAATTTAATAATGGGGAGAAACACTGATAATAAAATAAGGCCTTTTTCAACACTCTATTTTTTATAACAGTCATATGCTAATCGAAAAGATGCAAGCAGGCAAAGGAGAAAAAAGAAATTTATAGGTGATAGTAATTTATGACTGTGTGCTAAGAATAGACATACTCATTAACACTGTGCATAAAAAAATCAGACTACATTACTGGGAATCACACTCAATACTTTTTGCAGAAGAAAAGGAAAAGAATCTAGCAAGAGGTAAGTACGGATTGTAATCTTAAAAGCAGAAGATTATATTGTTATATGCATTCTTCTAAATCCATGATAAAAGCTCATATAAAAATGCATTAGTTCAGAATCTGAACAAAGCATCAAGAGGGGGACTGTTAATAATAAGCATCAATCACTTGTTGAAAGGAACATAGCGGTGCAATAACAATGAAAACAATGACAGAGGACAGAAGGCCAGATATCAAAAAATAAGATGTCAAACCCCTAAAAAGGTTAAGTGCTTAATCCTGATTCCATAGAAGTCCAGGAGAGATTTGCTACTTATTGCAAAGAATGTAGGATTCAATCATGGCTATATTTGATTTAATAGGTTCTAATGGATGATATTCTGAACATAAGGTAGAAGTTGGTGAGGAAGCTGAAAAGGGCTAATATATGTGCTAATCAGAAATAAATACGAGTTTATCAGGAATACATTTCCTTAGCGATTCATTCTGGCACAACCCTGGTTCAGGCAGCGGCTGCAATTCAACCAAATGTTCATTTCTTTCAGCAGGTGCACAGGAGACATGGAAAGAAACTTGGAAGTGACTGAAGAACTGGAAAATTCTGCCTTGCGCTCAGAAACATTTAGCAATCATTCCGTATACTTATCAAAAAGATAGTTCAGGAATGACTTGATGACATGGAGTACATGCTTCAGGAAAGTAACTTTGATAATATAAAGCATTTGAGGAGATGCATTCAGTAAAAAACCCAGTACTTGAAAGCTGATATTAATCATATTCAGATTAGAAATAAAGTTTATCTTTTGTTTTGCTGTTTTAGTAATGTGTTATTGACCATGACAATCACATGCTGAGCGGTGCAGTGAATTCCTCAGCCCTGGAAAATGCTCAGTTAAAATCAGATTCTTTTCTAAAAATCCTTGTTGAAAAAGTTAAATTCTGAGAAGGCAAGAGCTCAGACTAGATGGTTATAGTGGTCCCTTCGGGCCTTGTATTCCATCAATATCTGTTTTTTATATGCAGAATTACTATCATTATTTTTTTCATTAGAAAAAAATCTTAAAATATGCAGATTTTGTAGGATGCAAAAATGCTGTATCAACATATGAATCCTTTGATTCTATGGCTGGTCAAGAAATTCTTCCCTTCAAGAAAGATTCTTGTCTTTGGATTTTTGAAATCTGCAGAACTTTTGCAAATACCAGTAAATGTAAATAAAGATGAAATACAAATGGAAGTTTCAAGTTCCAAACCTTTCTTAAATTGTTTAGACCCATATGTTCATTCTGGATCTCAAGAGTCTTTTTAAAAATAAAAAGTACATCCTGATCTCCCGTGCTCATTCTGCTTCCTCTTCTGATTAGCAAACACATACTGTTCCCATTAACAGTACATACACCCGGGGATGACACGCGCTAAGGAATAGCTTCTGCTTCTATTATGTGATTCTGGTGGTGAAAAAAGCATCACTACCCTGTGGTATAACTAATGTAAAATAATTAGCGATAATCGTACAACTTCAAGTTCCCTTTGCTGTATAGTAGCTGTGACAGTGCAGTTTGTTACTAGCTTAGCGAACCATCGTGAAAAATTTATAGCGAATTGGGATTTACCATATTTATCCGAGCTACTTGCATTCTTGCTATTTGCAAGAAACTGTATATTTATTTTGCCGATAAAATCACTTAGGTATATGCTGAACTATCCATGTCCATGGAAAAATCTGCTATAGATTACTTCAATTTTTTCTGCTGAGATTATAGCAAATTACATTATTAAGGCTCCGGAAAGAGATAAAAGGAAGATTTTCAGATTAGACTATGCATGCTAAATCCGTGATTCTTGTCAGGCAATATCTTCTCTTTTCTTCCAACAGTATAAACAACTTCCACTGCTTTATCTCAGTCGAAGGAATACATTTTGTATTCCTGTCCTAATTTTTTCCTGCCTACCTGCTACCTCTCTTCTCCCTTGCTGTCTCCTTCCTTGCCTCATTTCCACCTGGTTTTCCAAAGCATCGCCATCAGAATCTTTTTTTTCCTCTCCTGTTATTTCGATTTTACCATCCCCATTCCCCCTGTGGAGCACAGCTAATTCAAATGTGTTGGGTTTTTGCTTTAGACTGTAACAGCCAGCCTTGATCCTCTCTCTTTTCATCTGCAATCTCTCCCATCTGTTCCACGAGCAATGCCAGCCTTGACTCCAGTGTTGTTTTTTATTCTCATCATGTTCTTATTCCTTTTTCCATGCCGACGTCTATGTTTGAAATATGAAACCTACACCCATTTTTCAGGTCAGTTCTTAATCATTGAAATTCCTCTTTAGCCTTGCATCTTTTCTGTCACCTGTGAGAAATGTATTACTCGTTACTTATAACAAAAAGCCCTTTGGAGATGATGAAGACATCGGATTTCATATACCGGTGGACTGTACTCTGCCGAGGTATGGTACTTGTCAAATCGCCTCTCCACCTCAGTTCCCTGCATTCATAACAACACGCTAAAATGTTGAAAGGCAAATACAAGCTGACAAGAATATTACAGTCCGCTCTCTATTGACGTATCTGCAGTACACATTTGTTGTTGCGCGTTCTCTGATTTCTACTCATTTGTGACTTGGGCCTTTTTTCTGTACAACAGAAGAAATTTCCCGAAAATTAGGTGTTTTCTCCCTCAGCAACCACAGCACCATGTGGTGATCTCGCATCTTTAGAATCCCAAGCGATGATAACGAGGAGCAGCTCCATGTCCACAAATTACAGACAGATGGAAAAACAAAGATAATGCCTGCCATTGATAATAACACCTTTGTACATGCTTGCTCCAATGTTCCTTGTGGCTGCACTTAACACTATGAATATTGTAGGAAGTTGTTTCTATCATTTTAGTGAGTGTGCTGAGGCAGTATTTTGAACAAGAATACTGGACAAATACCAACCCGTGGGAAATGGACCGTGTAATGATCATTCTTGAGATGGAGAAGGCACCTTCTTGGTTTAATGTTTCATTCATAAAAACTACCCATGAAAAATATGCCTACTCCGCCTACCTTAGAAACTTGGAGAAATCAACCAATCTTCTCTGAATTTGAACCCGTTGCAAATCTGATATCTTGACAAGGTCAAAGAACGTCAGAGACTTGACTGCTTTTTGTATCCCGACAAGGTAAAATTAGTTCATGAACTCTTATGGAGAATGGAACAGCGGTATTGCACTGCTAGTCAATACTCTAATCTGTTTTATGACCTCACACAGCTTTCAGGATAGGATTCAAATAAGCTTTGCAGAGATGCTTTCAAGCACAGCAGAACTAATGAATCCCTAACTTTTACGCTGAACTCCTTAATGCAAGTAAGCCAGCTTCTCATTATATGTTGCAGTGCAGGAGTGAATCTCTCCTACTTAACTTCTTGACCGAAACAACACCTGTGCGATCTCGCTCCCATCCTTTGCACAAGGCTTCGAGGCCAGGAGCTCTTTGAACAAGCAGGAAGGCTGCAACGACAACGCCAGCGTGAACCCTGCTTTTGGCCTGGGGACCAACTGGTCAGGACCCCAGGCAGGGGAGGGGGAACGGGCGGTGTGTCACCCCCCTCCCTTGGGGCTGGGGTGCCCGGCTCCAGGCTGCTCAGGAGAGCACAGGCAATATGTGGCTAGCTGTCAACGTCGTGAGATATACGGCGGTAACAGGCTGCCTTTCCGCTCCCTCCGCAGTAAAGTAGAACGAAATTCACTGCAGTCGCCAAGGGAGTAAATGAAACCTCCCTTTTTCTTCTTCTGTAGGGGTGTTTCCCTTCTGAGCCGCAAAGAAGTATCAGAGGGTACACGGGCATCAGCTTCCATTTATACCAACACCACTGGTCACAGTCATAACCACTCTACACTGAACTGGCAACGTAATACGGTTTTGTGTGTCCGCCCGTCACTGAGAATTAGGTCATATATTCATTTATAAGCAAATTGCGTGAAGCTGGATTTTTTTTTGGTGAATTTTGCAAAGTAAAAAACCCCCCTTCCTTTAAAAAGAGAGATGTTCATGTTATGTGTTTAATTTAAGCAATGGCTATGTTATTACAGTGCATTTTGTTGAGATCACTTTTATAGTTTTATAGTTTTGTCAGGGCTTCTGTCACTAGGAAAATAAAGCAAAATTTAAGCTATAGTGAGTAAGAGATTAAACAGATCAGTCAAACGTTCTCTGTTATGTTTTTCATAAAAATAATAAAAAAATTATATCAATCATACAAAAACACTTGATCAAATGTTAAAATAATGTATTTTACGACACAAATAAGTAAGAGACAAATCGTGCTGCTGCAGAAATTATACTATGGAGCTCAAGCACTCAGCAACATTAAAAATAAATTAAGTTGGAGGAATAGACAGAATTGCATGAGACAAGATAATAATTCCTTTCTTCAGGAAATATCCAAAGGATATAAAGATTTTTTTTTTGTTTTGTTCAGTTACCCACTGCAGGCATTTTATACTATTCTTTGAAAAATCCCCTAAAAAATAGGATATAAGATTAAAAGGACTATTGTGATTTGAAACATCAGCTCTCTTATCCTTATCATTATGATCTTTCTGCAACAGAAATATCTCTTGGGTTCACTGTTACTTGTTTGGCATCGATAACTTGTATTTTGAGAAAATCATCTTGTCAAGAAACAGCTCACTCGAGTTATCACGGAAATGTAGAGAATTGTGCTCAACAGAAATTTATTTTTAGTTCTGAAAAACCACTTCAGTGGTTCAGTCCCAGAGCTAGTTCACAGCACAGATAAGAGATATTTTTACTCTCACTTCTGCATAGACATATCTTCCCAGAGATTAACTGTGATAAAGGGTGGTGTTAATGGCAAGCTTTTGCAGAAGGAAAACAACAAACCAGAAATGTAAGAAAAAAAACCAATTCTTATGAGGCACTTAATTACATACTTTGGACTAGAAATACATCTACATCATAGTAAACGTGCAGAAAATAACATTCTTCTAATTGCATAATTGCTTTAAATATAGGCTTTAATTGCAGAGCTTATAGTAGAAAAATTTCTGCTTATAATATTTATGTCATTAAAGACAACCTAAATGATGCTGCTTGTCTTTACTGAAATTTCATTTGTGTTACAATGGAAAGTTGTCTCATACGATTAACTGCTAGCCGTTATTAGAGTCTATGTAGTTGCCATTTGACCTGAGACTTACCTTATTCCTTGCTAATTGCATTGCCCTAATGAGACGTACGCACAGAGATGACATGCGTAGGTAGCTGCGTTCAGAACAATTTTAAATTTATGTTTTCCTTTCATTACAGGTCAACATACACAGCGCAATGCATCGAGGGCTTAAAAAGAAAGGGACAAGCTGATGGGGTTTCAGGGGCGGCTCAAAGACGGTAGTTACGGGTACACCACAAAAACCTAACCTTGAACTTGGAAACACCACTGTCCTGAGCCTAAACCAGCTACAAGAAAAACAACCTACGGACAGAGAAAGGATTCATGCCACAGCTAGGAATACGTGGACCGATGACAGGCACACTCCTGTAGGGATCCAGCATCCTCTGTCCCATAGTTTGGTCGTCCCCAACCTGTCAGTACCAGCTGTAGCTACTGTGAATACGGCATTTATGCCTTGCTGTTAAATCAAACGGATCTGCTAATGTGATCTAATGATCTCAGTTTCTATAACTAAAACTATAAAAAGTGCTCGCTAACGGTATCTGAAGCAAATATGAGTACTGAAAGGCATTTTCTGGAGGAGAACCCTCACCAACGTTTGCCTGTATTCTGCTGGGCTCCCTGTGGTTTTAGTAGTAATAAGAAAATAGGACCTTAATTTTAGAGGTTGGTCAGCTATAGCAAATAAATGTCAAAGGCAATGAAATGAGCTTACCCAAAACACACAAAAACCAAGGGAAATATAAAGAGATCAGAAACTTCTAGCCTCAAACGTGTATCCAGAATAATCTGGTTCTTACTGATGTTTTCATACCAGAATAGTAGCAATAGTTCAGATTTTCTTTCAGTGAGAAGAGTTAGGTTATTTGAGGCAGTTAGGGAAAATCACAAATCTCGCAAGCCCTCTGAGTGCTACTGCTGAACAAGATAGCAGAATGCAATATTGCTTCTTCGCAGCTGCACTAAAAAATGTCTGTAGTATAAATGTTATGCTTTGGAGTGGAATTTTCTCTATTCATCGTCTGATTATTTAATAATTTTATTAATTATAACGCATCTCAATACAGCATCTCATTAGAACACCAGACAATTTGGTGTTATTGACAAACGATTGTGTGATACGTACAGATAATCAATTACAGTAACATCCCATGAAATGACAGTGAAATTAAATGGATTGAAAATGCCACGTTTTATGGGCTCCCGCAATCTTTTGTGTTTAAATGTCAACCATGAAAGAAAACCCCGTTTTCGGACAAGAGCAGTGCTGGGCTTTCGCTCCATCCTGGAGAAGGCAGTAAGCAATCCGCGAGTCAGACAGAGGTGTGGCATTCAATTTTAACTTTCTGTATACAAAACAGCGCCCAGGTGATTATATCTACACTGCGGTTGGATTATTGTCCTATAAATGAGAGACACTATCGCCTAACATGAGCGTCCCACCTCAAGGATTTAGCTAACAATCCCCAGGAAACACATCCATACTTTTCAGTATCCCTTTTATGAATTTATTTACTAGTAATTAACTTAATATACTGATTAATTACTATATAGCATTACTAATATTAACAATCTAGGAAAAAAAGAGGTACCTATTAATCACCGTTTTTCTTTAAAAAATAGTACTCATTGATTACATTCTATGTGACAAAACTTGTTCTGAGCTTGCAATTGAAGGAGCTGCTCCAGCAGGTGATTTAATATCCCGTGGCCCCCATAGCTCACTCTGCTCCATGGCAGGGGATGACTGACTTCACAGGGAACTGAAAAAATACATGGTATGATATTGATGTACTTTGAAAATACTTGCAAAACAAAATAATAATAATGGAAGGGGGAAATACTGGTAAGTTATTAAGTCCTGACAAGCTGTTTTCATGAAGGCTTAGTCCTAAGAATACCATTATATTAAATATTGATATTTATGCATATCTACATTAACTTCTAAATGAATAAATGTACCATTTTAAAAGATACAACTTCTTCCTTTGTTATTCTGCAGATTCTTCTGCGGAATTTGGATCCGAGGAAGGAACTGTGAGGTTATTTTAAGAATCCTTTTTAGAGATCAGAAAGGAGTAATATTGAAGGGAGGAATACATACATACAGTGGGTTTGATCCTCCTCTGAGAGTAAATCAGAAGGAACTACATTGTAAAGCCAATGTAAACGAGGGGAATATCAGGCACTTGATATCAGAGCCAGACTACTTCCAGAAACGTTAAGACCAGGGGAAGACAAATACGGGTATCACCACTGTATACTACCGAATCTATTATTAATAATGACTGAAATCATTTTTATTATTATTTGTGTGCATCACAGTAGTGCCTTAAGGCAGTGTACAACATAGAGCAACAGATTATTTTTCGTCCCAGCCACATCCGATCTAAACAAAAGGTCCTTAGCGCAAGAGAAAGCAGCATTGTTACCATCTCTCGTTTGATGCAGGGGAACGTAAGAGAACAGAGGAAAGAGTCTGCCACGCTTGCACGGGAGATCTGGGGAAGGGACACCCGGCTCTCTTTGCTTACTGGGTCCTCTGCTGAGCTACAGACCGTCACGCACGTACGACGTTCAAACTTGCGCTGGGTACGGAGCCATCCCTTCAGTCACGCACCGTGCGGCAGTCAGCTCACAGCAGTTGTTTTACTGCTTGGTCAGAGAAGAAATAATCTCATCATCTGTTGAATTCTTCCAGCACGAACTGGCAGAATGAGCATATTAGGGGAGAGCAGGCTGGCCAGGCGCAGATATAAGGTCAGTATGGACAAGACTACCTGGTCTTTTCTATAAAGCTATATTTTTCTTTTCAGCCGCGAAATGAAAACTGCTGAAAGATTCAATGTTGTCCTGTCTTTTAAGGCTGGAATCTCCTTTCAGCCAAAATAATTTATTCCAATTGTCAAAGCTCATCAGACTCTCAGCGTGAGTCTTGCATAAATGGATTCATTCCTGACTGTTTCATCTGCACACTCCATGAATTTTTTTTCCACCTGTTTAATTGCATCAAGACTTTCTTCACAGAGACTAGTAAACTTGCTGCAAGAGCACTGTAATGTAAAAGACAATATCTCTTTCTTATATTCCTGTGAAAAAAAATCGGATAAAACACAATATGCTTTAATAATTCATATATTTAGAAACATTCCCATTTTAAGATGCTGTTCCTGAAATGGGAACAATATGGAAGCATACGATGAATAAAGCAATAAAACCATGCTTATGGGTAACAGATAATAAAGTGCTGCCAACTTGGATACGCCTTTTCTGTTTAAAATCTCCCATGGTGAAATTTATAATATTCCGTATTCTACAGTAGTGGTGTAAAATCCTCCCATGAAACTGCAGTGTCTGGGAATATTACTATGGCACCGTTGTTGTTATTTTTCTAAATAAAGTGCCTCTCTGTTGCAAGAAAACTCATCAAGCGGAAAATGTGATGAACGCGTTATTGCAAAGGCACAGGGTTTGGGAAACCTAGCTGTGTTTCCCTTTGCCTGGTTTGCATTGAAGGCAGCAGTGTAGGGCAGGTCCTGCGCAGGGGGTCTCCTCTTCGTCCGTGCTTCCGTAGGGCAGCCATAACGACTTAAGCGGCGGCAGATCCTCCGAAGCCCTCTTGGCTTTAAGACCACAGCAAGGGAAGAGCTTTAAGTCCAGGGAAAACAAGCAGGGCCAATGCGATCCTCTCCCGCCGTTATGCACATTTGTTTATTCATCTAAGAAAATTATTTATTTAAGAAGTTTTCACCTCAGGGAAACAACCAACTAGAAAATACGAAGAATTAATACAGAAAAACTAAAGTTTAATTCCATGAAGTAGATTATAGCTCACGGTGGATGCTGTGTATCATTTGTATTTGCTTGAAAAAAGAAGATGATTGTTTCTGTAATAGCCTGATCCTAAAGCACATCCAGGAGGGGAATGGAAGCAGAGCTGCCTCAGAAGCTGACACAATCAGACAGATATTTCAAAAAGCCGACAAAGATTTTACACCCTCCAGTAGGCCGAGGCTAAACAGGATTTGTCAGAAGCGGGAGCAGGTAGCAAGGTAGGCTTTGTCAACAGTAGAAACTGGTGCCGGAGTGGTATTGGTCAAAACCATTAGTCCTGACGGTCAGTTCCTGTCAGTATTACACCTTTGACATAGCCAGTCTTCAAATTAATGTTTTCCAATGAGCTGGCCTTTGGGAGTCAAAGAAACGAACAAATTAATCTGAAAAAACGAGTGTGCCTGAGACACTGATAAATCTGTTATGACAATGTAAGGCTTATTAAACACTGAGAAATGTATTTCCCTAGCCTCTGGGTCAAATGCAAGTTTTAAGGTTAATGGAGGAAATCAACACTTAAAAAAATATCACACGGACTACTTTTTTTTGTATTCTGCTTTTGACAAGAAATTCATGATTCCATACATTTAGCTCAAAAATATAACACATGTAGTGAGGTATTATCCAAATAACACAATATTCTGAGTTATAGGGACATAACTAAAATAGGATAACATAAATGATGTTAAAATTTGAGAAACGAGGGAGTCCCGGGTCTCCTCATATATTACCGTTCATCTCTTCTTGAACACCAGCGCTGGCTTGCCTTCGTGAACGCCGTCTGAGTCACACCACGGCCTTTGCTCTGACCGTACGGAGATGAAAGGTAGGCTAGCTGAAGCGTACTGCCGAGGAAATAACGCCATCTTGATAAAAGGAGTGCTTTGCAGAACAGAAAAGCTGAACAGTGCTATTGATTATCTTGATGTATGCTACAGCGAAAGAAGGTGGAAACGCAGGGGCTGCCTACACACAGCTTTTCCTCTCAGCAGCAGTTTCAGCAGGGATTTTTCTTGCAATTTATGGCGTTAGAGAAGGATTCCTCTGAGTTGAAAGGTTGTTGCAGGGGGCAGTGGTACAGCAACTTGACCTGCTATACTCAGGAAGGTTTCTTGGGCCCAAAAAGCTCTCGAGTTTGCTTCCTCGAGTGAAAAATGACCCCCACTGTGGATATTCATAGAAAGAAACAGACCTAAACAGATATATATGAAAAAACCCACACTATCCACTGCCACAGCCTGACGAACTCATCAGGTGGAGAACAGTTATCCAAAACCTTATCCTTTCTACACCACAGTCCCCATACTTCTTCCTTTCAAAGCACGTTATGTGGCTTAAGCAATTGCCTGGTGAGATAGAAACTCTTAGTAACCCACGTTGCCTTACTGGTTGTTTTCCGTCACTGTAAACCATACTTTCAGGCAATAAGGGGAAAGACCGTAAATTTTCTTGTACTAAAAGACATGTGCTTAACGTACCTGCTCTCTCTGTGTGATAGGTAATGGTGCCAGGCAGACTTTGGATTTACCTCAATACTCCAAAGAAGAGTTGACTAGCGAGCTTGAAGGCCCTTCAAATTCTTTCCTTGTTTGGAGGGAGTCAGTCGATGCCGTTCTCCAGAACTCTGATAGACACTGACATGTTGGGAAACACTATGCTGAAAGGCAATCAGTGCCCCTCAAAACCAGGGTTGACCTCCCTGGGCAACCTGGAGGGCAAAAAAGACTTTTATAGCCTTAGTCCCATTAGTCTCACTAGTCTCACTAGTCTCTTTAGTCTCATTATTCATTTAAAAGGTTATGATCCAGTATCCACTATTAGAGTAAGGGACTTAGACAGAATGGGTCTTTTAATGTGTAAAAGGGATAGTCTTATGACCTAGACAACGTCATTCATGCCCAAGTGGGCGAATCCAGCTCATTCTCTTACCTGTGCATTGGTTTGGGAAAATGAGTTTCATTTTTGGCGCTACCGATGAACACTTTTGCCCGTACACAAAATTAAATATGGCAGAAATCCTGTATGTCATCAAAACCATAGAGGGAGTATTTTACAGTGGCATCTTTCACATCACTGGTGGGAAAAAGTAATTCCGTTCTAGCGGAACAGAATGTCATACAACGCACATCTGCATTTCGCAGACACGGGCTGATAAACACCCACACGAGCTAACTTCAAACCAACTGTTTGAGCATAATAGCCAAGGCAGCATAAAGCTTTGTGGGGGTTAACACCAAAGTACATTTTTTCATTTCCTACGCCAGCAGGTAGGCTTCCCAGCCCGAGCTCACCGTTACCATGGCTACGTTGCCAGCCGTCCCCGAGTCAGCTAGTTTAAAGCTAATTTGGATAAGCCTGCATTAGCTGCAGATACTTTAGTGACTGCAGTGTAGACATATTCATAGCAATGAAGGGTTTTCAGAAAGATTTCAAAATAGCCATGTAATTTTTTTTCTAATGTCTGCTGACACTATTACCACTGATGGAATGAGGACGGGTGCTGGGAGGTGGGTGGGCGGGCGACTTTCCTGAGTAAGTCGAAATGCAAGGGAGTGCTGCAAGCAACCCAGATTATTTGTGATTTATTTGATACAACGGTATAGACAAAGCCACAACAATGAGAATTTTGTGTCTTTAAAACTGCGTTTTGTTTTCTCTATGTTCCATTGCTTATTGAAGTGTAGAGCTTCCTACGAAAAGAACTAGTTTCTGTATCTTTCTGGCACCACAGATGAGCTTAAGTTTTCTTTTTTTTAGTAATTCTTTACATTTATATAAAAAGAAGGTAACTGTTATAGCATATTCTTACTATATGGAGCAATTAAATTGTTAGACACAATTTAATTAAATTGTAGACACAAAAAAAGCTCTTATTCAGTCTCTCTCTATCTGAATTTCCTTTTCTTTCCACATTATCTTCTCTAATCCTGGAATTAGTACACCAAAGCATCAAGTAACAGTGTCCTATCATTCCCTTATCTGCTACACACCACATTTGTACTCATTTCAGCACTAAGCTATCTCTATAGCCTGAAAAATCACTTGACATTGCATATATTCATTGCATATATTGCCTTGGAAATAAATAATTTACTGTTACCTATTCTATAAATATCCTCAGCACAAGTCATCCAATAACCATAATGGTAAGCTGCTTTAATGGAAGAAGAGCCCAATGGCCTCAGCTGTATTATAACGTCTCTTAATAGATTACCTTAACAGCTGTGACAGACTACTTAAGGAAGTTATTGTCTCTCTTCAGAGTGAAATATTTTCAAATAAAGATTACTTGTAAGTGCATTTCCTTCAAAATGATTATGCAGCCAGATCAATCTCTCTGGGTCATGCTCATTGAAACTACCCCAAAAGGCAGTGTTACTACTTTCTCTTAATAGGGCACTGAAGACGCTCTCTCTTTACCCACACGTTTCCTGTTCCAAGTCCAAATTCATTTGAAGACTTTGAAGAATGAAAGCTGCTTGGCAAATGCTTCCGAGAGGTCAATCTTCTGCATGCTGCACTTTTACAGAAATAAACCCCCTTCCTCACTCAAAAGACAGCCTGCTCACATACACCGTCCCAGCTAGAATTAAGATGAGACTGAAAAAAGAGGAGGTGCCAAAACCCGCTGCAGAGCTGCTCCTAACACTGGGTGTCAAACGTGAGCAGAAGCAGCACGAGAAAGCAGGGTGTGGGTTACTCCGCGCAGTACATTTCACGCACCCTAACAGGCAATTAACGCATAGCAGCTGATCTACTTTCCAAGTCATATCCTTACTTACTGTACAGCTTAAGTTCGCGGATGCAGTTAAGCAATGGCTTAATTCATCTCCATGGAAAGGGTCTTTTTCAACATGTAAGTTTTAAATGTTATTTTATTTTCATTCCCATATCTCCGTGGAAATTCCCAATGCAGTGTTTGAGTGTGTTCTAAAATCCCAAAATAGAAAGATATCTAAAGGGCCATAACACTTTGAATGAAAGGAATGAACTGCTTGGATACTACCCCTCGATGCTTAAGAGCCAAGAAAATACTGAGGTTATGTTAAGCGCAGAACAAAAATTTGTAACTCTCCTACCAGTAAACAGGAGAACTTAAAGTAAATGTCAGCTGAAACACAGATGGTCTTTCCCTCAGAAACAGATTTTGCTGTCATGCAGTTTGTTGAGACATCATGACTAGTTAATCTGGTTACTAATGTGTACTTCATGAGCCTCACCTTTGCTACTACTAGAATGTCTTAATTTCTACAATTTTAAATTCATATTGCATGGCAAGTTTCTAGAGCTGTCCATTGATTTTATGTCCATTTATTTTTAATTTATTAATATTTTTTCCCTTCATATTACCACTACCAAGTAACATCCTATACTCCCTATACAGTTTTATATTTGCACCTCATTCTGGAAATAAGTCAACAGGCAGAATTTTACAACTAGAGGGTGCTGGAGGACCATGATGTGATATGGTATGCAAAACTCTCAATGACCTTTAGTGGAAAGAAGAAAAATAAAATAAATCAATTATTAGTGCTCAGTAGGACAAGTTAATATATTCCAAGGTAATACAAACGCTGCAATATTATCTAGTGTAAGTAAAAAGAAAATTAATACTTTATAGCTGATACTGTTTTATTTTAAATTTTGTTTCAAATTTGCTGTTAAACTTCGCTTCTGTCCTTAGTTTTTGTGCTGTAATGAACGAAAAACCTTTATCGTAACAATACACATTCCTTTTGCTTCCTTTTGTGTGAGTTGGAAAGCAATTACAGTGTATTATTGATTAAATGTTTTATGATAAAACACAAAAGCTCTCAAGTAAGCAGGAAAGCAAGAAGGAACAAAGATTAATTTAACAATAAAATCTATAATTGAGATTATACAGATAGAATGTGGACATTAATTACAGATAAATCGTTTAATAAGAGTTCTAACAAGAAAATTATCTTCCAAAATTCATATAATTTCCAACATAGGGTAATTATTTTCTCGCCTTCCAGTACCATAAGAAAAAATACAAGTATGAGAATAAATAATGTCTATAAATATAGCACTCTGATTGCACATAGAAAAATTACCCCTTCCTTCCTTCCTCTCTTTGAATTATCCTTATTGCTTCTCAGAGTCTCTGACAATTCTGTAAATACCTTCAACAGACAGAAATACTGAAATTTTGAACTGGACCTTAAAGATATGATTTTTTTTTCCTCTGGTTCAACACGGTTCAGTAACATTTGGTATTTCCCTTCCGTTTCCTCTGATTGGAAAGAAATCCGAAGGACAAACTGTGGTCTCCTGGTAAAGTGGCTCCCTGAAATCTCCGCGAGGAAGTGGCCAGGAAGCTGGCAGAAAGCGTGTTCTGAAGAGCAGATCTCTTCAACCCGAACCCAAATCGTTGCAACCAGGGTGTTGATCACACGGTGGCAGTGGTTAGAAAAAACCCTGGTGCAGGTCCGCCAGGTGCCCAGTGAAGCCAGCATGGCATGCTTCGCTCTTTCTGCATTCCCACTTTTGACCTTCTGGTTGTGCAGGCTCGCCGTATGTGGACAACATTCACGTGGTGGGCAATACCCAAGTGATCCAACAGTCCACTTGGGGCCTGCATCGGCTCAGCACATCCTGGATGAGCTAGAAAAGTAGCACAAGAAGCGTGACTCTGTCTGTTTCCTCACTATGGAAGGTTTCGGGTCTTTAATTCAGTCCCTTCCTCGCCTATGAGGCGCCAGTAATCCTTATTTCCTTTTATGAATTGCCAGGTTACCGAGAAATGTCTTATTTTAATATTTTAACTAAGTGTGGTGCCCCAGCTTTACAAGAGGAGACCCGTTTCCCCATGGCACTCTCACAAGGGCTGAGGCGCAGTCCCTGTGCGTTCCCGGGGAAGACGCGCTGCTCAAATGCCTACACACAAGCAGCTTTCTCTTGCTGCCTTTCGCCTCATGACTCGCCCTTGGGAAGGGGTGTACCCTGGCACCCGCGGGAGACCGCAGGTCCTGCCCTACGCACCCTGGGGACATCATGTTTCTGTAGTCTCCATGTCACGGGGTTTCCTCTGGAAAACGGAGAGCAGTCTCCTATCGGAGCAGATTCACGCATAGGACCTTATTCTCCAAGAAGTAGCAGCCAGAACAATGAGTTGGTGAGGGCAGCCATTAATTAACACGTAGGCACAAAGACTCATGATACGTTTAAGAGTCTCAGCCCCTTAGACCTTTAGACACTTCTTCACTTCTACTGGTGGCTAGCCAGTGTTAGCTTTAGTCATCTGTGCTACAAGCAGCAAACAAAAAAAGCATAACTAGTGGTAAAAATGGGATTTCATCTTGACAACAACGGGTTTGTTTAAATTGAAAGCTTTCAAGGGGGTAAACAAAACAAATCGAGTAAGATGTATCCGATGCAACAACAAAAAAATTGTGACTTATATACTGCAGGCTTGCCAGACACTACAGAAGATGAGCCAGAGGACAGAGTAATGTAAAAAAATATAATATAACCTAATACTGAACTGCATCTTGTGATGTTTCTCCAAAACTCTCTATACCTTTAGTCTAGAAAGTGGCCTGTTTGTTTTTGACATATTTTATCTAGTTTGTGCCTAAGGAAACAGCAGTCAGAATTTGGCCCCATGTTTTATTGTCAGCATATTCTCACACACTTAAGTGAGCCTGCTTGATGGATACAATTGGTTTTTTTTCTAAATGAGCTGATTTTACAAAATTAGTAATTCTCTGATCTTTATTTTTCCACATAGACAAGATCAGCTTATTCAATGCTGCCTGCACTTACAAAGTCTAAATAATATGAATTACAACTTAGCTTTTTCTTCAACAGTGCCATCGAAATCATACAAGAACAAGATGTTTGCTTTTTTTTTCCCTCTGGAAGTCAGCAGAAAAGCTGTTAAATACTACATATACTAGAATACTGATTTTAATAATACTCAACGTGCACATCAGTTTCATTGTCAGAAACACTTTAAATCTCTGTATGTTACTAATAACCGAAAAGCGTTATTCAGCTTTATAATGTAGTATGCATTGTCCTTCATATATATTCCTAAAGCAGGATGTATGCTGTACATTTATATACAACGTTGGTTGGAGCACAGACATTGCAGTGTCATGCTTTCATTCAAATTTCAGATGCCTTATGTTCAGTACAATCGCATGGCATCAAAATGCAACATATTGCTTTGCAAATGCAAATAATTTCACACAGTGGCCTTCATGACTGGGAAGGGGCAATGAGATGGGATATGTTTTACACATATGAAAAAAATAAATAAAAGATTTATCATAAATATATGGACCAGTATATGACATTGAAGAACAAGAAGCAAAAAGGGAACAGTGCTCTTGCATAAAGATCGATTCTCTTTGCGGCTGATGGAATGACAGGCTTGGGCGGAGGAGGCTTCTTGTTGTTCTTGGCTTGAGATTTCCCGAGCCCATTGTTGACTTCAATGGGCTTCCCATAACAGTCATAATTCGATAATTCAAAATCCCTTGGCAAGCTTCCAACAATGCTGAAATCATTGGATCTCAGATCAGATTTCGAAGTGCAAACTTTTTTGCATCTGGTCTCACCAACCTATGAAATAAAGAGTGAGGGGAATCATGATCGACTCACCATATTTCATTAACAAACTTAATGCAGCTGCTAGAGAACACTGCAAACAAACATATAGGAAATTACTTGTTGATAGGGATACATTACATCAGCCTAATTTGCTGAATGGTTGTGTTATGAAGTACTTAAGGATGATCAGTCAATCATATAAACTAATCCAAACATTCATAATTGTGTAATTTTTCATGCACAAGGTGCCTCATGCTGTGCAACCTGCTATAGTCAGACTCCTTCATTTTAAGATGATAGAAGGGGAAAGAATATTTCTGTAGAGAGTATTTTTGGAAATCGGTTCCGTGCTGATGAACCTGCAGGACAGATACTATCCATTACTTACATTTTTCTGAGGCCTGGAAGCTACAGTCAGAATTAACCCTAAAATTCGGTGTTTGATGCAACAATTAAAGTCTATTCTGGTTCTACATAGGAGCCACTCAAGATCCTATATCTCATCCTAGGGTGACCACCTTGCATGGCTAGAAGGCACTCTCTTTGTAGCTGCAGTCCTTGGAGCCTCTCTAAAGACAGGTAACAAAGATGTGACACTGTTCTCAGCGCTTCCCATCGGTACGCTGGAGAACTGTGTAACTGGGAAATCTAAATCCAGCAACTGAATACCTGTCTTTCCTACAGCTCCGTCAGTGTTCTTGGGGATCAAGTGCTACTGTGCAATGGGTAACCCCAGGTGAATGATTCTCTTTTACAGACCAGACAATCGTACTGGCACATACAATGAACATTTAAAAGAAAAAAAGTATTTGGTACCCTTCAAACTTAAGTGTTTTGAGGACAAAAAAAGCGCATTCCTACATTTGCTTCCTTGGATTTTATGAAGTTTGTATTTCAGATACAACAAATCTCTAGGAGGACCACCCCCACACTGTTCAGGGAGCTTGAGGAGACTACTTCCAAGGTACTGTGCTTTGTGACTTGGGTAAATCTCTCCCAAAGTTTTGTTTCAACTGGACTATACAGTAAAGCAGGGGAAAAAAAAAAAGAAAAAAGAAAACAGGTTATGAAACTTAACTGCATTATTAATAATGCACTTGTTCACATATATAACCTGAGAGTTAGTTGGAAAAAATGCTGCTTCACAAATCAGGTTATACACATGGGCAACCGACATTAACATAAGTTTCACTAGGGCTTCCTGGAGCCACAGATACACTAAAACTTGGTTCTTCCAAAAGCTGCCTATCCCTCCTTCCCAGTAGCCTATCCCTCCTCCACAAAGCCTTCAGGCATTTTACTCCCAGCTCTCTCCACCTCTGAGTTTTCTGTAGTCTTAGGCTGATGGTTCAGGATATTTGCATCATCACATTTTGTAATTAAAATAATAATAGTGAAATACAGTACCAGACTTAAGGATGAATGAAAAGCATTCTGGAGAACATTATTCACTTCTCTATGACGACTGTCAAGGTATCCTGGATGAAAAGAACTGTGGCAGTCAGGAAGAGATCTACGCTTCGACTGGGGCTTTTACTTCCACTACTGACAAGGCTGATTCTGGTGCAAGGTGGAAGAGAAGCACAGCACTATTCCTTCAGCCAGGAGTGGCAAACCTCCCCAGGTTTGCCAGACTTGTATTTCTCAGGAACTAACAGTAAATTTTGAAACCAATGCACTAAAACTGAGGTGCAGGTTACATAACAAAACCAAGATTACAGGTTACAAAAAAAGAAAAACAAGATAGGTGTTCCATGATGGTAAGGCAAAACTATACATATACATGTCCTGCTACTGTTTCCCAGTCATCAAAGAGCCGACAGGCTGGGACAGTGTTCAATACTGGAGTAGCAGGGGCAAATTGTCTAGTAAGGTGGTGATTGAGACACATGATTATGTGACCCTGGGTGACATGGAGGCTGTCACTCAGTGATCCGAGAGGTTCCTTCCAATCGGATCATACCCAACAATATGGGTAATAAAGACAGAAAGCAGACCCTTGTGCAATGAAAGGGTAACTTGCAGGACTGGGGTGTATGTTAACTGAAGAGTCACAGGAATATTACATTTTTTCCATGGTCAAAACTAGTAAGAATTAGTAAGGCCATTGCAAGAAATAGAATCATGTATGAAATTATAAGCCTCCTTTTGGATTTGCAAACTTGTAGTCCATTCCTCATACTACCGGCGATATATTGTAAAACTCAGTGACACTAATTGTGGCCTAAGCGCTCTCATTTACCACGCAGAACATTTCCGTTCCAACTGCAGTACCTAGAGAGTGCTCCCCTGAAGGCTGTTACAGGTCGGTTCTCATTCGCTTGCGGGACAGAGGACTGAGGGAATGACTTCTAGGTCACCTGTGCCTTACAAGCAGAGGACTGTTCGCAGCGTGTTCACACAGAGCTCTGCTTTGCTTAGTGTCAGCTGTAGCACTGATTTATCAGGGTGACACAATTTCCCTTGTAAGAGCAACCTGGCCCAAATTTTTCTTTAGTTGGTATATGCTACTTTTAAAAATAATTTCTTTCATTTCCCTGGCTTTACAACTCTAATGTGCTTCTATTTTCTACATTCAGTCGCTGCGTAGACATATTTTTAAATTTCTTCTCATACACCTCTTCAATTCTCCAATATTGCTTTTGCTTTAACCTAAATTCACTTCAGTTGACCTACAGCTTTCCCTAAACAAAGTGAGATAATAAATATTAAAAGTAGTTTATCTGCTTTTTATTCATCCTGTCTTGGTTTGTGCTAGAAGGGTAACGATATTCCTGACACTTACCAAAGGCTACAGGAACCATGTCTGTGGAAAATGATACTGCAGGACTTGATTTTAGAATACTACACCGAAGACTCGTAACGGAAGTAAAACATTGTTAAATGTTATATCCTTTTGACTTCATCCTGACACAGAACTTGGCCCTGGAAAATATTTTATATTGTTTGCCTTATCCTGCC
Source organism: Calonectris borealis (assembly GCF_964195595.1). Lineage (NCBI taxonomy): Eukaryota > Metazoa > Chordata > Aves > Procellariiformes > Procellariidae > Calonectris > Calonectris borealis. The sequence goes on from NC_134315.1 coordinate 47,892,530, forward strand.
TCAGCATCATGACCCGTGGGCCAGACCCAGCTCGCAGGATGCTTCCACCAGATCTACGGCTTCTCCCCTGCCGGGGATGGGGAGCAGCTGTTTGGGAAGGGAAGGCTGCTGGAATAGCGCAGGGCCTCCCCACGTCCCCGATGGGGCCGGGCAGCTGCTCCTCGTCCCTCCAGCATGGAGGCGGGGGGGCTGAGGAGGGCATGGGAAGGTGGCGTGGCTCTGGGGGCTTGGCCCAAAACACAGACCTAGGGCCTTCTCCCAGGACTGGGCCACCTTGCCTAGGTTTGGTATGTTGGACAGGACACCTGCCTTTTGATGAACAGCTCAGAAATACCTAGAAATGACTCCTAGAAGCCAGAAGGCCCCTTGCGATGATCCTTCCTCACCTTTTACAAAATTCAGGCTGATGGGTGCCCACTGCCAGGCTCAGCACCTGCCGCTGCCCTGGATGCCGTGGCGTCCAGAGCTGCGCCGTGCGTGCCACTGCGGCAGGGCCACACCTGGCTCAGGAAGCCTTCGTGTGCAGAGTTAGGGGAATAACGCGGTAAGAAAGTGGGGAAAGAGAAGAAGAAGAAAGAAGTGCTGCCTGTGTGCGCAGACTGGCAGGGAGGGGGAACTAGCTCCCCATCGCTGCCTCTGCTGTTTCTGGTGCTCCTCATCACTCTCCACATTCACTGCCCAAACTACTTATACCAGATTTTCCTTTAAAAACATCCAGAATGAAGAATTTTTTCCATTACCTTGTCACTCACAAACATATGTACCTTATTTCTAACCTGAATTTATTTGGCTTCAATTTTCAGTCATGAGGCATGACTATAGTTAGTCTGATTAACTGCTGGTACTTACAGATGGTAACAAATCTAACCTTGATTTTGCATAATTCAGATGACGTAACCAGGCCGACATATGAAGCCAAGTCAAATGTTCTTCAGAGTTTCTTACCTCCACATCATTACCTCTGTCAACCTAATTAATTGATAATCTTTTAAAAAAATATATTCAGTTTGATTAAAACAATAAACACACGGATCAGCTGTAATTTCACTGACCCATTTAAATTTATTAGCTAACATGGGGCTGAATTATGAATAATATTAATGATAATTAATATTTATGAATAATAATTAGTAGTCAGCCCCCCCTGTTAGCTATGCAATATATTCCATTGATTGATGTCAGGCTTATAATTATTCACGTTATGCCACTTAGCCTTTAAAAGTACTGGCACGATGTTAGCTTCTTGCTGTCTTTTGGAACCCTCCCAGTTTTAAAGGATTTATTGAAAAATCAACATTAATATTCCACCACACTCATGGACCAGCTCTTTAAAAAATCCTAGATGCAACTTAAGCTGAAATCTCAATTGTAAAATGTCTAACTTTAATAGCTACTGTTTAACATCCTCATTAGCCACTGTCAATGAAAGCTATTTCATCATCTGATTGAATATATCTGGTTTTCCCTAAACACAGAGCAGAGTATTTGTTCAACACTTTTGTCTTTTCCGCTAATTGTTGATACTTACGGCATCTCTATCTAGTATTGGACCAATACTCGTTACTGGTTTTTGTATTCTTGCTATACGTGCAAAGTAACTTCCTATTGCCCTCAATTATGCTAACCATATATCCCTTTTGTTATCTACACCTATTATCTACACCTATTTTCTGGATTTCGACTTATATTAATTGCTATCAACTTCTCCATTGGGCAGTGAGAAGAAAAGAGAAATGCTTGAAGCTGAGTTAGTTTTCAATCTTTGGGGAGGTTGTTTTCAATTGTGCTGTTTGTTGGGGTTTTTTTTAAATTAGTATAGCTTCCCTTCTGGTCTGTAGCTGTTTTGAACATTGTTAGATAGCTCACCAGCATAATTAGTATTTTTTGTTTAAATTCTTCCACCCAAATGAGAAAAAAATAGTTTTCAAATCTGTGAAATCCGTCCTTTCACAGCACCAAAAATACCAGGACTCAACTAAATTTGTTTTGTGCAAATACAATAAAGATCCTTTTCAACTGACTGTTCATTCTGTGATCAAATCCTCTTTATCTGTCAGGATGAAGTGTAATATAAAATGCCATCATCTTGGATTCAAGAATTTTTGAGAGCAGAAATGTATTGTCCATAATTTCTAGCAAAGCTTCAAACATGCTACAGCACTGGCAGCCTCTCAAGCTCAGCATGCATCCCTCAGGCTGAAGTGCCTCCCTACTGTAATGCAGCATTCTCTGCCCTACACAGCATCTCTTCTCTGCCATAAAATCATTTCTTCTGCTGCACCCAACCTCTTCTGGCATGCAGATCTGGCACTAGTGCTGCCAGTTGTGTAAGTCTTCTACACAAGATGAAAGAGTAGTTCTAACAAACTCTGTCATTAATCTTTCTTCCGCTTGTTTTCTGCTCTTCTCTTGCTTTTGCCATAATGATAGATGTAGATCATCAATAAAGTAATGGTTGTTTAGCATTAGTGCGTATTCAGACTGAGTATGTTTTCTGGTGCAGCTCAGCAGGAATTTGCTATCTCAATCCAAGTATTATATTCCTTGCAAATTCTCATTACCCCACTAATGGCAAAGTACAGCACAAAAAATATTTATAAAACATCACAGAATCACAGCATAGCTGAGGTTGGCAGGGACCTCTGGAGATCATCTAGTCCAACTCCCTGCTCAAAGCAGATTGCTTGGGGCCTTTTTACAGTCATGTTCTGAATTATCTCCAAGGATGGCTATGTGAGTCACTAGAGCAGAAAGTACCCACCCTGTACCTGAAATGCTGTCAGGAACTATTAAAATAGATTGCAGCCTGTGGTTTTGTGTACAAGATAAAATATAGACCGGGTTTCTGGTCGTTGTACAAGAAAAATCTGAGTCTGGAGTGCCACTTGCATGGAAAAGACAATATGGGAAGATCAGGTCACCACAGGTCACCACCAGTGGTCAGGTATATTACAAATCAGCAGAGATGATCATAACCCATATCAGGTGTGAGAGCCTAGATGCGGCTCTGACAAGATAAGGCAAGCAATAGCACTACTTCGCTTTAAAAATAACTGGTTTAGAGCTATTACCATCACTTGCATAGCACTATTCATCATCCGCCAGAGCCATTCTTTTAGCAAATGTTCTCTCCAGTCATCAGCACATTATCTGTGGGGGACAGCTTCTATAAATGGGCTTGATGAAAATGTGACTTTTCAAATCGAGGGGTGCTGTTATAGTTAACCGTGCAATCTCTCCCTGTAATCACGCCACCAGTGAAAGCAAAAAGAAACTGATTCATCTTCAAAACATTTCCCTTGTTGCTAGTTTTTCTCACTGTATGATGTTACATTGCTAGGAAACACAGGCTAACTCCTACTGAGGATTCCCAATAAAAAGCCGGAGCCAGCAGTTACCACCAGGTTGCATAATTTTCTCCTCTGCTTAGAACAGCATCTACTTGCAGCTGCTATGAGCTCGGGGAGCCAAACTGTTCTTTCTCATGGCTTCTCGCCTGTAAATGCATGGGCATTGCAGCTCCTAGCAAACACAGCAGAAGTGCTCATGTTGAATTTTCTGTTTTTTCTACAGATTCAGGTTGATCTTGCCAAATGGACCACTTGACTTTAATCAGTCAGTCATACTGATAAAACTGTGGGCTTAAAATGGCACTGACATTTCAAGGTTTTTTGTTGGAGGGGGCATGAGTCATAAAGCATGGACTCGGGGGTTTGGCGCATGCTGGCAACATACAGCTTTTATGTCAGCCAGTACCCAGGATTTGGTGGCGAGAAGTAGCTATGCATCCATGGAAGGCATTCTGCATCTTTGGCTGATTCTCAGATTGTGAGCAGTGTTTTCATCCTGCCATCTTCACTGTTGCTGCTGGTGAGTATCGGTCGTGATCACCGACTTTACTGACACAGTAGTGCTTTCCACTGAAAACTTCCAGGTGGATCCTTACAGGTTCTGCTACGGGGAATCTCTTCTCCTCACCTTCAATTACGAATGGCATCGAGCTTTTAATTTTTGGGATATACTGAAAAGTTTATTCCTTTACCCAGTTTCTTTTCATAAAAACGGAACAATAGCCGCTTGTATTTTTAAGTATGATCACGTTTTTGTTATGGCTTGTTTTTTACTAATAGCAAACATGCCAAGTCTCCAGACCAGATGCCATTTTTAACTTTCACAAATAGAGCAAGCACATGAAAGTAAGTTGTTCCATGAGGGCTGGAGCCAGGGATGCCTGACCTCCCCACTTGCTTCCCTGCGCTCCCTCTGATCCTCCCCACGTCTGGGACCTTCCCATCCCAAGAATCCCACTGTACCTTATGTACCAGCCCCTTCCCCAAATCTCCTGCAGAGACATCACTGCTGCAATGCTGCATGGCTGCGAGAAACAGAAAGAGCACAACTTGCTGCTCGGGGAACGCTGGCAAACTGGCCTGGCATCGGGATCAGGGGCATTTTAAAGTGAAATAAAGCAATTTCTCTTTTTAAACTTGATTCCCCTCTGTATCAGCACCACTCAGTTAATGTCTCGTAATAAAGAAGTGCTTCATTTAAGCTGGAGAAACATTTATAAATGCAACTATTCATGCTCTCTGTTTTTCCCCACTTGGAGTCTTCTGCTTCCAGGTCTTTCCTGTTGGCTTTACCTTTAAGCCTCATCTGGTCTATCCACTGCTTCAAGCCTAGCTATAGTGAGATTCCCAGCTATGCCCTCAGTCACTTTTGCCTTAGTATCACCTCTTATGTGGAAAGAGAACATCCTCCAACATTTCTATAGGGTGCACATTCATGTCAGGGATGCAGTTCCAGGTTGTCCTCCTTTTCTCCTAAAGCTATACATTGGTTCGCCTAAGTCTTTCCAGACATTTAGCAGACATTTGCTCTCTCCTCACATACACAATCCTACACGACCCTGATGAGAAACAGCTCCTGAAGTTCTAAGACAGCACTCTGGCCTCTTTTTTGTTTCATATTCTTTACGCTTTTCAACATACATTTTTTTTCCATTACCTGTTTCTTTAATGTTTCCCTCCCTTGCATATTTGCCATATGACAAATGCATTCTCTACTTGATCATTACTAGGTCTGCATGGGAGCGATCCAAATTTTGTGGGGCAGGCCTAGTTTTGGATTAGGAGCCAGAGTTACCGAAAGATTTAGACCTGTTCTGATTTAGGAGTTTAGTACAGGCATCTCCAGGGCAGTACTCCTACGCGGTAGCTGGTTCAGAGAGGGAGTTTTCAGCTAGGCAGATTTATAGCATTCATATATATAGAAACTAGCATCACTGTCCTACCACATCTTGATTCCCAATGATTCATCGGTCTGGGACCTTTTTCTACCTCAGCCTGGTGATCTTCCCAGAAATTACCAGCCCAGGACACCCTTCCTCAGGTAGGCTATATTTCAAAGCAGGTGGCTGGATACAATCTGGAACACCAGCCATGAGGGGAGGTGACCACTCAGCCACATGAGCAGCTTTTACAGCAATGAATACGTATTTCCAATATGTCTTGGTAAACAAATGTTTTGTAACCCTTTGTAGAAAGATCATCACAAGTTACGCATGCCCAGGACTCCATATAAGTCCAACACAGATTACTGTTGCAGAGATTATCGATATTGGAATGTTAAAGGTCTCTTATAACAAATCAGGAAGACCCTGAAAAGTGCAGGTCAAACATGAGATGCTGGAGCTGACATTGCAAGATTGTGGCGGGGAGACACTGCAAGATCTTGGAGGGCAGACTGAGGTCTGAATCCTAAAAACCTTCAGCTTACTGCTAGACACCATTCATGGGGAATGTTGCTTAATTTTTGTGGACAATGACTTCCCTTCCTCTAAGTCTTAAAATGCACTGTACACCAAAACTTGCCTTCTTGAAAAAATGTATTAAAAGATGAAAGGATAGCACATGTGATAAAAGTTATCATTTTATTCTCCTTATGGCTATGACAATGGCAAGCACCTTAAAGGGTGTACACACCGAGGAGAGTCAATAATTTAGCAATTTGGTTTTGTTCACACTACTGAAAAACTGTAGTTTTTTGTTAATCTTGTCATTGATCAAACTGTACACTTACACTTGTTAAGTACTTGAAATAACAGGAATAAATAGATTTTACGCTGCTCTGGTGGACTGTTGCAACTATTTTGTCACAAGAAACAGCTGAATTTGGGACCCGCAAATTGCTGAACACAAAAATATCGCATTCAGTTTAGGGGAAGCAAAACTGTAGCAGAGCCATCTTTCTTTCTACTCAGTTCCCATGTTGCCTGGGCTTGGGGAATTACTTGTGACACAAGTCAAAGCAGACATGGGGTTGCTCTAAGCTGAGCCTGGTTGCCTGCCAAAACAGTTCCCAGAAACGCTTCTACCAGATGAGAATTATGGTAGCCAAGTGCACCGCTCTGCAACATCTGCATCTCCCCTGGACTGGGGGTAATTAGTCATGGGGCAGTGCCAGCTTGATACTAGGACAGGGTTTCTGCCATTCTGGCATAAACTACTCCCTCCTTAATGAAGTGTTACAGTCACATTGTACACTACCAATATTATCACTTGGATCTGGCCTAATAGCTTTATTTTACACATCTAAATTGCTGAGTCATTGAAAACTATAAGCCAAATTCGTATTTCATATATTGTAGCATAACGTATTTTCTTCTGTAGAATAAATGTCACTTAAATATCACTCAGGACTAAGGGCAGTTGGCCTGGGATGTCTGATAACTCTTGGAGCACAAAGAGGGAATTATACAACACCAGGAAGCTACCATCATGATGGAAAACTTTGGCCTGAGCTAAGATGCACATCTTGTCTTTATCCATATAATGAGTTCTGACCAATTTACCCGTAAACTCTATCTGGCAACACAAGAAATGAAGGAACTGTTTGACAGACAAACAGACCTGTCTTTTGTTTACAAATGCCAAGACTTCTGGATCCTTGGCTTCAGAGATGCTTGACATGCAATGCGGTGCAGCTGTGGCCATCCCGGGGAAAGCAATGAGACACGTGTTATTTGAGTACGCTCTCAGCAAATACTGACTGAGAATCCTGTCCTCTGAATAGTTACAGCTTGACAGCTGCTATTTATTATGAGAAAAACAGCAACTGTAAAGCTGCTTGCTACTTTATTTACCTGAAGTTCAGCAGCAACCATGGCGCTAGGATATTAAAAGACAAATCTTTCATTTAGTACCTCTGACCCCAAATCACTAGGGACCAGTCGGCCAAATTGCTAGCCATTAATTACCAGCACGTTTTTAAGGTCCTGGCCACTTCTAAGGTTAAGCATTATCCAAAACTACTACGACAGTATATTCCTAGAATTGCGTTAACAGAGGATAATGCTGATTTTGCATACACAGCTTCACAGCTCCTACCTGTAAAGTGCTGATGTGGACAGGAGTCCCTGTGCCATTCACAGTGTTCTTCTTGGCAGCATTTCCACCCTTCCCTTCCGCTTGCTCTGCCTTGGCAATCTTTGCTTTCTCGGCTTCAATTCTCTTTGGATTGTTTAGCATTACCTGAACCACCGCATACTCCACCAGGGATGCAAACCCAAAGAGAAGGCAAACAATCAGCCAGACATCTAAGGCCTTCACGTAAGACACTTTGGGAAGTTCAGCGGCAAGAGTGGTACATTCAGATGCCAAGCTGAGCACTGAGAAAATACCTACGGAAAGAAAAACAATATATCGATTAAAGAAAACTTACCCTTATTGACACTGGCTGTGCTCTTCCTCTGAAACAGACAACACTGAATGATGTTCTGTAACAGTGAATGGGACTTCACAATGCGGCCAGTGTATTTTGCAGCAGGTAGACAAAGTGCACATGCCTTCAGTTAATGAACAAGTTGAACTGAATACTCATGTAGGATATCACAGTTAGTGATGAATTATTAATAATGAGTACCTTCATTTTATAAAAGGAGAAAGAAATAAGTGAGGCTAAACTGGTTGCTGTGGTTTTCCTGCTTCATCACACAACTGGGAAATGGGCTTTCCAGAGACTTACCCTACAACACGCATCTAAGTCTGTGTTCCCAATTCACTGTGAAGATGAAAACACTGAGGTGACTGAAATCATTCCCTATTTCAGCTTCCAGGATCTAGAGGAAGCATTCCTAGATACACAGCTTTTCAGGAAGCCCTTATCATGAAAAAAAAGTACATCTGCAAAGGCTGTTGAAAGGTCTCATCGTCAAACTAGGTTTCAACAAGCACTGCTCCTTACAAGGCTTCCAAATGTCACCATCAACACAGGGCTCACGTTGCAAGAGACAAAATACAAGCCTCATCTCAAAAAGGCTCCTATGAAATGGCAAAAGTAGCATGAACAGCTACAGGTGGAAAAAGCTAACTTTAGAAATGGCTGTCATGTGGGGAAAACTTATTTCACACTCCCAGTTCAGAACGTCCCATTTTGGTTTTGTGAATGCTAATGATAAAAATCTTCTTTAGTTATGAGCGGGTGGCTTCATGAAATGTAATCAATGTCTACAGAAAATGTTGGCCAGAAGGAAATACTCAGTTGTAACTATGTTTCTTATATTGGTCATGTGTGCTATCCAAAGCATGAAAAAAATTGTAATTCATAGAGAGATCCATTTTAAGTAACTGAGAATGTGAAAATGTTAGTAAAACTGAAAGTACCTTATTGGCCTATCAAAGTATTAAATTCTAGTTGATCATAAATAACTTATCATTATTTTGCTGGTATTCCCATTTGGATTTCAATAAGATTGATATGATAATTTATTTGGTATTAATCTCAAATGGGCAACTTACTAGCTGCTAAAACACTGAAGAGAAACTATAAAGAAATCATTACAGTTATATGATTTTAAAACACAGAATCTTATGGTGTTTTATTCTGAAATGTATCATAACAACGTATCATTGCAAACCTGGATATTTTTGTCCACTGGGATAATACAGAATGGCCAGATGTGCTATGTCAGATCATAATGACATGGCAAATACTGAACAAACAAACCTCAGTGTCCACTCTGGCTTATTTTCAATCTACTGTATCTGAAGCGTTCAAGTATAAACATGCCCATAAGGATAGAAAGTCAGCATAGAATAGTCTCCTTTTTTAACAAATTTATTTTCACTGACCAACACCAGCTGTCTTGGGCTGAACACTAATTATGGATCATAATGAACTGCAATAACAAGTACAAATAAGGCTGTATTGCCTCTTAACATATAAAGGACACCTCTGCCTATGCCCAGCTTTCTGTTCGTTCTCTAACAGTGTACTGTATCAAGTACCATGCCATGTCTGTGCTAGACTTCTGAAAGGCAGCCTCAACCCTGAATAACCAAACTAACCAATGATATGGACTGGTTCAACATCTTGGATATTGTAATTTTTTTCCTACTAACTTTAAAAGTGTTTACTATCTCAATATGCGAGTATTATTATCATGCCTGGTGCTTAAAATATTTGTACAACCACTTTGTGGAGCTTAAAATACTAGATCTTACAATCTTGGATTTAATTCTACAAAACTAACTTATAAATTCTACCAGCTGAAAAGATTTTAGTGGTGCTTTCATCCATTTGTTCAGTAGAGCAATTGAGGTCATGGTGACCTGCCGCTAATTTCCATTTGCCTGGATTCTTAGGATGAAAAGTTCATTCTCAGAGTCTGAGAAACTTCTAGGTTTTCAAGGCAACAATAAAGTGAGATAGAAGCACAGAAATATTCTTTTAAGCAACCATTTGCTGCCAGATCACAGCTGGCGTGGCCTTGGAGACCCTAGTACCAGAGTTGTAAGTTGCACCTCCAGCAGCAGCTGCACTAGGTACCTGCCTAACAGAGTCCAAAGCCCAGGGCTCAAACTGAGTGAGGAGAATGAATAAATAAACTGCAAGATTACTTATCTAAAAAAAAAAAAAAAAGGAAACAAAAAAATCCCTCTTTTCTTCTCAGGGAGCACTAAAGAGAAGGGACAGAGCTCCTTCCTCTACACTTGCAAAGTAAAGGGAAAGTTGGCCTTTCTAGGAAAAACTTCTGCATTTTTGCCCTTAGTGTGGCATCCCTCTTGATGGCAAAGTTTAGCTCATCAGTAAGGTTAGCCTAAAGTGTGATTGCACAGAGCTACTATTTTAAAACTACTGCATAAGGTTACATGCGGATAATATCAGAAAGTGCCAATCCAGCAAAGCACTTTGGCACGTGCTGCCAGGTAAATAAATCTCCCTTTTTTGAATCCATCAAACTTACTGGCCTCAGCATTATCTCCTGGCAGTGAATTCCACAGGTTAATTATATGCTGTACAAAACAGTATTTTCTGGTTTATATTACTGCTTTAAAAATGTCTGGCTTCATCTCACTAATGTTATTGAAAAAGGTAATATTCTGTCTTCCTTTCCTTATAATTTGATATCTCTAATACATTCTCTTCTCTCATTAAACTTCATAATCTAAAAGACATACTCTTACCAATCCTTCTTCATACTACAGTTCTGACATACATCTTTATGTCTTCCTCTGAGACCCTACATTTGTTACAATTTTATAAAATTAAAAGACTAGAACTAAGACAGATCTGAGGACAGGAGGGACGGGGCAGAGGCATGTCCTTTGTATGTGTGGAATATATGATCACTACTCCAAGCCTTCAGTTACCCTGTTGTATCCCCACCTGCACTCTGGACTAATGCTCCACGCCGTCAGGCCGCTGTGCGTGGACAGAAGTCCGACGTCCCTCAGATCCCTACAGCTCCAGGGAAGATCTTACTCCCTTTGGGAATCACACGGCAGTGAAGGAAAAAAGGAATTTTTTAAACAGATGCTGGCACACTGTCCACCTGTAAAGAACTGGAGAGTCCTCTGTCGGGGGCATTAAAAGGTGAAACACCAGCATTTAATTAGAAAGAAGCATTCACTGATATCAGCCTTTACGTCGCTTAGCCACAGCTGTCCAGGTACCAGTACTTTGTGGACTTCCCTGCCACCAGATGATCTAACTGGGTGACACGTTACAGGGCTTGCAACTTACTTAGTTCCTACATTGACAAAGACTTTTTCTTCAAACAAACACACATCGTTCTCCCAGAACATTGATCAGTCTACAAAAACATGTTCTGCTTACTGGTTTGCAAAGTATCTTGTATCCCTAAATCACCTGGAAACTTCTGAGATGCCTAGCCATGGGGAGCAGTAGCCCACTATACTTAGTTCTAAGGATGACTGTATTAAAATATTCGTAAGTAAATCTGAAATAGCTTGAGATCTGTATCTGGTCACTGAGAGCGTAGTGGCTATTGATAACACTTTTTTGGGATTAGATATCACCCACTTGACACAGAAATGTTAATCTTGTTAGATTTCAAGGTCATCTATCTTCAAGGATTTAGCTAGAAGAGTTAGTTTGTCACCCTCTTGCAAATTGGAGAAACATAAAACTTACCCCAGTGACAGTGCTATCAACTTGCGTTACTAAAGGCTGACTCATGACTAAAGAATGGTCAGACTTAGCGGTTTTTGCTTCTCTGGGGAGTCAGGAAAAGTCACATCACCAGGCCAATGATTAGTATTTTTGAAAATGCATTATTTCAGAAATGCTAATAAATAAAAGGAGCCAATAAACACTTATCATAAATGAAAACAAATAAACAATAAACAAGCATGCATGTTTAGTCACAAAGACATCCATGTTACATAAATCAGCACTATACCTCTTATAAATCTAATATATAATTAACAAGCCTGCCTGGTCAGCTCTTTGAAGTGCAGGATTATAAAAGTAGAAATACATCTCAGGTTTTGATCATATCAGAGCTCACTACATGAAAAACATTTCCAGTTCTTGTTTCTCTCTTGTTAATTTAAGGCATGCTACATTTTCCCCACACTTTTTTTTCTTAAAATGTCTTATGTTTCGAATTATGGAATGCATCCTTGCTACTTTTCAAGGGAAGAGATTGTATTTGTTACTTGCTAGAAACTGAGATAGATTGTGACTCCTCCCCAAGTAACTATTAATATTTTTAAAGGTCAAGAAAAATAAAGCTGATTTGTTTTCTGAAACAGACCCCTAGAAAAAAGATACAATAAATATAATTAAATACTGGTTTTGTCACATTTAATTAGAGCAAGGACCCCACACTGACTCAGAAGCCAAAAGTAGCACTCCAGCCACAGGTCTCCAGATTTTTTACAGCTCTTAGTTTATTCTGCCCGTCATATCAGAGGAAAAGGCATGGTAGATGACCTGAGATGGGAGCAGTGGGGCTCAGGCCAGGGGGTATGTGGACACTTTTCCACCTAACAAAACTCAGCAGGCACCCTTCCCGCTCCAGCGGGCTCTTAACACAGGGGTTTCAGCTACCCACTACTGCAAGACTCTGCTGATCTCAGACACGGACTGGGAAGGTGATGCGGCAGGTCCTGACTCCAAGGGTCTCCAGTGCTTATCGACACCCGTGGGGCTGCATAGGACTGATGTCCTACGAGGGTGTGGAGGTTCAAGTGTGGGTGAGAGGTTTCTGAGGAAGGCAGGGGGCTGGAGGCATTCTGCAGCTGCACTCCTGGGGGCTTGAAAACAGGTGCGCTGAACCTCCTGGGACACAGGAAAGATTTGGAAAATAAGGGGTATGGACTTGTGGAGGAGTGCCGGGGAAAAGGGGAGCATGGGGAGGCCAGAGCATGGGGAAGGAGAGGTCATGGCATGGGGACGGGAATCCAAATAGGAGAAGTGTCAGGATGCAAGAGCCTGGCTCTGCATTTCATTGAGCTCTTGGGGTCAGCAAGTTTGGCCACCCTGGAGCTGGAGTCCCATGTACAATCCAATTAGTCAAGATAATATTGTTTTGATTAACTCTGTGTCCTACTATCTCGTAATAAATGAAGGGCCTGCCTACTGCGTTGTGCTGAGCAGCATGAAAGCATGAGCCTGAAGTACTCTCATGAACTGAGTCTCTAATGAAATAAAACCAATGAGGTAACAAGGATGCTAATTCTTTTCCAGACATCATTCTGTTTCTATTGCTCTTCAGAAAAACTGCTCCGAGAGGTAGCTATTTAGAGCCTTACTCATCTTCCTGCTTTCTTACTGATTATTCAGATGTTGAAATTCCTATAAACTGGCATATTGCCACAGTGTCTGCAGCATCACCCGTCCATGGATAAGATCAGATTTGTCTGGGTTGAGAGGAGCAGAGACAGTGTGCTTATCACATAAGTGCTGGAACCATTATCAAGCGAAGTCTCAATGGGGAGGTGGAGTTTACAGGACTAGGAATGAGGAAGTTTCAGTGAAAATGACGAGCGGATAATGGAAGTGAAGTTGCTTTTAGTGTCCAGTGTCATGTTATCAAAGCAACTGAGAATGGCTCAATGGCGTTAAAGTGGATTGTGACGGTATGTGTAAATGCAGGTTACCCAGTGGGACTCTTGCAGCACTTGCATCAGGATTGATCCAAAATGACAGCCAGGATAGAACAACAATTAGCAGTGTAGGAGCATAAACACCCATCATGTAAAATCCAACTTGTCTTCTTAAAGTGAAGATTACTTCTACACAAGTGTAATAACCTTTAAAGAAATAAATGCATTAAAGTTTAATGTGCTTTGCAGGTCAACCTCTTCAGATCCGTATCTTCTAGGCCTTTATCTATTTAAGTTAAGAGCAAAAGTTCAATCATTTGATTTTCTTTGTAAAGGCAAAGAGTTCAATTTGAAAAAAAAAATGTTCAAAACACAGAACTATATAACCGCCAAGTGTGGTCAGGCATGTGGTACCCTCTGTGCTCTGTAAGACACCCTCCGTCTTTTCAGAGCGCATCAGTAACAGGCAGTTAAAGTGACTCTTATCTTGATGCTGGCTTCAAGTTGCAGTCCAGATAAAACCAGGGTCTAGCAGTCATACTAGCTTAAGCTCATCTGAAAATCCTACTCAGCATTAATTTGTGCAAAAGATGGAATTAAGAAATATTAGTGTAGGAAGTTTAGAATGGAAAGAGGTGATCTAAATGTGACTCTAAGCAGAGATTCCCCCAATACTGAAAGCTGGTACAGCTGACTTCTAAAATTGGTACAGACTTTTTAAAAAAGACTCTAAAAACACTGTAAACTATGAAAACAAGGAATACTGCCTCAAGTCTTTTAAAATGAGGATCTAAATCACCCAAACATTTAAGATATTTTAAGATGAATTCAGTAAAAAATAAAGCTGCAGATACTAGAGGTTTTGCTGGAGATAACAGATGGTCAGGAAGTCCGATAACCAGAAAACAAATTCTGTTCGTATTTTCACTCAATTAGCAGAACTGGCATTTTTACGTTAATATTAACATAATAGCATTGTAAAAACAACTTCATAAACTATTCTATCACAAGGAAAAGGCATTCTTATGTTATATAACAGCAACTTCAAAATTCAGACCAGTTTATAACTGTAAATGAAGTTGGTGCAAAGCTGATTTAGAAGATAGAATCTGTCAAAAATATATGTATTTATCTTCCATATTTTATCAATTAAGTGCTGTAGAATGATAAGTCATCTTAAAAATGCTGTTTGGGCATAGAATAACCAAAACAACAAAAAAATAAAACACTTCCTATGTAGAAGACACTATATGGTATTTCATAGTTCATTCTATCCACTTCAGTGACCTGTTGTCTGACAAATTTCCTCCCTGTAATTTCTGAATATTTCCAGATACTTTTAGGTTTTATTTTCAAATGAAGGATGACCTTCAAAATCATTATTTGTTTGCTTTATGCCAGAAATGCATTCTGTATGGCTTTGTATCATCTCTCATCAGGCAGAGAATAGTATCTATTGCCCTCACCATTCAGCTCGTGAGGACCTATTTGGATCTGTCATACATTTTGACAAACAAACAACAGGCAATTTGCAAATTTAAATATTCAATTCATTGTCACAAAAAGTCACCCCAAATTTGTTGACCCTCTTCCTACTTAGGTGGGTATGATAAAACGTCAGTTGATGTAAATAGGCAGTAAAGATTAAGTTCTTTGCAATTGGCAAAGATTTACATAGTTAGGCTAAGAACTCACTCATTTTGCAGTTAACAAACAAACCTCATTTCAATTTTCATTACCTTTTCCAAGTCAAATTCCTTAACTCTGAGATCTACTAAGGTTACTTGAGATCTATTCAGACTTGTGATCTAGTTCAGGAGCAACTGCAAGTAACAGATCCTCGACTTCAGCTGAATAGTCAACAAGAAACTTGCAGAGGATCCTCAGAAGCTGCAGCACCACAATCATCCTTATTGAGTTTTAATGGAAGATTTATTCCTATGATGCAAAAGCACTGACTAAAATATGCCCTGTTGACTTCTGTAGTTGTAGAAAGTCTTGCGGTTGCCACAGTATGTGAGTAGTTTGGATATAATTATAGGCAGGAATCAAGGTAGAAAAGATAAATCATTAGAAGCCAGAGTACAGAAACCATTGGATAAATTTTTGCCCACAGGCAAAAAAAATTTCAGAAAATAATTATAGGATTGAATAAATACAGGGCTAAGCAGCCTTCTGTAATGACAGACTTTCCAGAACACTTAGAGAAAGGAAGAACTTGCAGGGCGACGCATTTGAAGTTACACTCTAATACTACCCACTTCTGGAACAAAACTCAAAACAGAAAAACAAAATTATCCTACTTTGCTGCAACTGGCATAATTCTACGTGAAAAGATAAGCATAAAAAGATATTAGGATTATAGAAACAAAATGGTGATAGTAAGATCAGAAGACATGTAAGCAAAACCAACAAAAACATTTAATCTCACCTTCAACCTAGATGTTTTTATATGTGAATTAGTTTGCAGTAATTATATGTGATAGCTACAATTATATGAACTACTGGTTTGTTAAAAGTAGTCTATTTTCTCCCATAGAATGTAAGACATGAGCTGGAGTATTAACCATCAACCTTAAACAGTAATTGAAGGAAGCTTAAAATTTTTTACCAAGAAAATCACTTATATTACGTACCTGTGCCTTTATAATACTTGGTACAGTTACCATATTCGATATCCTCCTTCTTAATATCAAACTGAGGCAGAGCGATCTTCTCTAGCTGTACAGGATCTCCAGACTGCCAGATAAACCTTAAGTCATCAGTTGTGTAACCAACTACAAGAACAAAATAATAATAACTGTTTAAAAACCATTTCAGAGTAAACTCTGCAAGAAAATCTAGCATATACATATCGTATTTCTTTCACTCTTTTTCTTTCTGTTTCCTCTTCAAACAATTAAATACAAAAATTACATAATCCACAACTGAATTTTTTTGTAGGCCTAAATTAGGACTTGGTGGATGAAACGTTACATTATCAGCAATATTACACTGATTAAGAGGTGTTTGTTACAGTGCTTACTGTTTAAACAAAGCAAGCAAAGCTCTATTCTCCACAGCTTTGAAGCCTCCATATTCATTCATACTCTACTTCAGCCAAAGCACGAAAAATATACCGAACTTTAACAGCACTCACAAGTCCTAGTAATGTCAAAAGAATTTAGCAACTCAATTACTGTGATGAATCTTGGCTTTTGTGTAAAACAACCTTTCTGCTTAGTTGTTTAGATTAAAGGCCCTGATTCATAAAAGCATTGACATTCAGGAAATACTTGACCAGGAATTTAAGTAGATATGTAGTCCTACTGAAATCAATTCATTGCCTTCATCACCTCCTGAGCACGGACAGACATCCGAGTATCTAAATCATGATATATACAACACCACCAAGTGAGAGGCACTGAACGTTAGGCTCACAGTATTCAAGCATAAAGCAATTAATTAAATATGCAGTCATAATCATGAATTTACATGCCATTTTTCTGCTACCTTCTGTTTATTAAGGATTAAGTTAATTCAAACAGAGATAATGTGTGTTAAACGGGAACAGAGATGGGGAAATATAAAAAAGATGGAGTTGGAATGCAGTGTTTTGCAATTCAAAGACAGATTTTTTTATATCTTTGAAAACACCTGTGATTAAAAAAGGTAAACTGTTCATAAGCTAACTTCTCTAAGATTCACAACAACTTAATAAAAACCACAATGTCTCAAAGCTCCATGCTGGAAGATAATATATAAAAAATATTAGTTGTTCTAATGCTTCATTCATAAAATCAGTCTCACCCCTTTACAACATACCGCAAATCACAAAACTGCCCAGATCCTTTATGATAACAATTACTGGACAATGAAATATTTGTCTACAGGGAATGTGTAGAACTGGGGATCATAACTGCAGATACAAGAACAGCTTAGTAAAAAACGGTGGCCTTTTTTGTTTTAGAAATCTAGCAACTAGAAACAAAATATTGATTTGAAACCAACTTAAGTAGAATAAAACTGCCAATGGCTAACAGGGAAAGCAAGCCCACTGTTGGAACTGGAGGGACAAACTGGAGGTCATGGATACCATTCTCACTTTTGAAAACTGAACTAAAAGGTAGAATAAAGTTGAGTGCATACTGTCTTTCCAAAGGAGCAATTTCCTTCTGAATTTGAGTATAGCTACTTAGCATGGAGAGAGACAATAAGGTTGTTTAAATAAAGTTATTGAGAATTTTTTTATGAGTAGTTCTTCCTTGAATAACTATACCTTGCAATGCTTGTAAAGCAACCCAGACTGAGAAAGCTTGAGCAAACTTCCATTGATATTACTGTTTATTCCAGTTTAACCCCAAACTGGTTTGGGTTTACTTCAGCTAACATAATATATACATATTAGCGATGGGCAAAACTACTATGGACATACTACAATTCTAAAGGTAAATGCTGGCAATCAAAAACTGATTGTAAAGCTCTGTTATCATTATTATTATTACCCTTGCCCCTACTGGGATGCCCTGCTCAGCTTTGATTAATCTTGCTCTTTCTTTGCTTTTGTCTTCCCTTCCCTAACCCCACCTTCCCCACCAGACCTGGTGCAGTAATAACTGAACAAAGTTTTTGCTATAGCAGGAAGGGGCTGGAGCAAGCCACCTTCTTTCTCTCTGCTTCACACTTGTCCTTACTCAGCAAAACAGATTGCCATGAAAGTGAGATCACCAAGGGTTGGAGTACTGGGAAAAGGCTGTACTGGAGTAGACACCCTTGTACTCGGTGAGCAGGAAAGAAGATGGGTTTCAGAAACATTTCGGCTGCAACTTCCAGCATGGCAGGAAGCCCTTCAGAGACGAGACCTGGCTGCCCCTTCATAAGATCAAATCACCTAGAGACCAGGGAAGGACTGGTAAAGGAGAAATGCCTGACTACATCCACAACACATCTTGAAACCATTTTCAAAAGGTTTCATACTAAATGCTTTCAATGTATTGGTGTCAAATATCTTTCTTTCAGTACCATATCAAAGGAGATTCAAAAAATACAATGCATCATCAATGCAAGGGGATAAATTGGACCCCACAACCTACAAAGCAGCAAAGGTTATGGAATTTAAAACTACCTGGGGAAACCATGGATTCTTTTTTCCAAATTATATGTGTTTCCATTTTACTAAGTTTATTGTAAATGTTTTTATAAAATTAATCAGCTGTCATTATGTTTGATAGCAAAAGCTAAAAACAGAGTGCATGGTGCCATAACCGTAAGAAAATTTTTGATAGGAAAATGTATGATGGTAGGAACCAGTGAATATTAATTTCAAGATTCATTAAAAATGTTGACATGAACAATACAGAATTGATCATTTTTTGTTTGATTCTCAGGCATGCCTAGAAGGCAACTGTTTTTATGCACAGACTGATTTACATACAGCTTTCCAATTGCATCTTGCAGCGCTGTGTATCCATAGGAAACAAGGTCAAGTCCAAAGGGCATGACAGAGTAATAGACAATCTGAAAATACAGAAATGGAATTTAAAAACAGTGTGAGCTGCTATGTAAGCAGTAGACTGCAATGAGAAAAAAAAAAATCACAGGTATTTGATTTTCAGCTTCTAAAACAGCAGAAAATTTAACTAAAGTTATAATAAGTAGCAGTTTGAAATTGAACTATCCTAGTAGTCCGAGAATAAAATTTTGTAGAGAGTTTTAAACGTATAGTAGTTCACAAATTAGAAACCTACTAATACGTGACAAAATACATATAGGTCATAAGAATAACCAAATCGAAGGTCCATACAGAACAGAGTCCTGTCTCCAGCAGGGCCAATGGCAGACTCCTGAAGCAGAATATGAAACTACAGCAATCAGGAAATGATATTTCAGCAGATATCCAGCAGCCTCCCAGAAGCTGCACGTCAAGGACTTTCCTAAACCAGGAGTGATGCTTCAATATTTAAGGGTCCTCGACAGATTTTTTTCCCTCAAAGAAGCTGCTTTGCTTCCAGTTGCTTTCTGGAATCCGTGTCAACTTTAAACATGCACAGCATCCTGCAGCAAGGAATGACATAGCTAAGCTGCACACATTCTAATCATCTCCTTTTATCTAGCTTGAGCCTGCCTCATAGTTCTTTTACTGGAAAAGAAGATGAGAAATCAATGTCCATACATTCTTCTGTGCCATTCATGATTTAGAGACCTCTATGCCACCACCTCAATTATCTTGTTTTTTCCAGTGTGAAAAGTTCTGCCTTGCTTAGCTGTTCTTGATAAAGGATGCGCTTCCATACCTTTGACTATCCTTGCCTCCCTTCTTGCAGTGGGAAGACCAGAACTGCACCTTGTATTCAAGATGCAAGGATAGCATGAATATAATTTATACAGTGGCATGATGTTCTCTTTAATCCCTAATACTTCCTAGAATTCAATTCACTTTCTCAACCAGTACTGAGCTGTTAGCTGACATTTTCAGAGAACTAGCCATTATTACCCAAAGGTCGTTTTCCTAGCTGGTAATAACCACCTCAAAACCAATCAGTTTTTATGTAAAATTAAAATAATTTTTCCCACGTGCATAATTTTCAGTTATTTACATTGAATTTCATCTCATACTTTCTTGCCTAGTCATTAGATTAATTTGTAATTCTCACTGTTGTCTCTTATTTTTACTATCCTGAATATTTTGGCATCATCAAAAGCACCTGCCAATTCACAGTCTTCCAGATGATTTATGTTGAACGGCACAAGAGCCAGATGAGATTTTTCGGTGGGACTCTACTGCTTACTTTCCCTTACGTAAGCCCTAGCTGTTTATTCCTACATTCAATTTCCTAATTCTTAACTACTTATGCAGGCAAGAGCTTTTTCTCACATGCATTTTGTCATTCATGTATTTTGATAACTGGAGATTCTTTTATTAATATGTGATAATATCTCTGTGAACTAAAAATACAAGGCATAGCAATTATATATTTTAAAAAATTAAAATCTTAGTAGCATGTCACCAAACCACAGTGCCTCAGAAAATTAATCTTACCTGCATGCATCTCATTTATGAACACAGTGTATTATTAAAATCAACAGAATATTTTTAGAGCGTGAGATTAATTTCAAACTTTATGGAATTTGGTTTGTTATTTGGAAGCTTTCAGAGAGGAATTTTTCCATCAGAAACACTTCTATTATATTCACTCAATATTCACTATTCGCTAACCTAAACTATTGACTGAAAGAAGCTCATTTATGAATACCTGCAACCTGGACAAATATTTGAAAAAAGTTTCAATGTTTCATTTAACATTTGCTTTTCAAATGGGAAGTTTCTTTTATAGCTGAAAGTGATTTTCTATTTTGAAATATTAATTTCTACAGACTTCAAAATCTGCTACATAAACAACTGAAATCAGAACCAGGACCTTCAGAGTGAGCCAAATGAAATGCTTCGATTGCCCAATATATTTTCTTTTCTGATCACTGTTGGCAAAAGTCTTGAGATTGAGTTTTCTCATCCTGATTCGGAATGGGCAAAAAAGAACCCAAGACTCTCCCATCTTCTTTCTTTTTTCTAGCCAATTCTACTCCAGGAAGAAATAGCTTATGTCATAATTTCAGAAGTGGTCCCCTCTTAACGGTAAAGTTGCAGTATATTCGAGTAATCATTTTTTCCTCTATCAGGGCAGTATGTTCCAGTTCACACCAGAAGAAACTTCACTCACTGTTAGGAAATTGAGCCTAATCTCTACAAATCATTGTGTCTATAAACTCTCCAGATCTGTAATTCACTATGAGATCCTTTTTAATCAACAAATTTGTTATTTTCAGTGGATGATTATTTTTATGGCATGGTGTATACCTTTGATAAACCAAGTCAAACCACAAAAAAGTATGCCTTAATTGCAAGGAATGAAATTAAACAATATTTTTGGGTCTTCTGAAAAAATCTATATCCAATAAGGCATAGAACTTAATCAGGATTATGTCCCAGTACTTTTACAAAACATTTATATTCACAAATTTTGTAATTTCTGCCTTTCCCTATATCATTAGTAAGTAATCATCATTTTCTTTAGTTGATGTAGAAATTCACATGGTGTGCAAATTATATTGTTTTGCTGAAGGCTTTACTTCAGGTATCTTATCCATTTTGTTATGCTTCCAGGAATCCAAGCAATTATCAAAAGGGTTCAAATTTTGTTTCCAATAATACTAGTTTACTTAATGTGTTAGCTTAACATGACATACAAACGTACATACACTTCAAATTTCTAGTACTTGCTGTGCTATCAACTGACATGCTTTAAAACATCTTCATCTGATTTCTTTACACACATTTAATTTATTGTAGTGTTGTTTACAAACTGTCATATAAATTTAAATATTAGTCATAAACTGTATTACGTTACTAAGTCTAACACAGCATATATATCTCATATCAAGTAATTTTAAAAAAGAGTAGAAATATATCAGTAAAATACCTCATGCTGACTAAGACATCTCCATCCCGAAATATAAAAAGAAGGATATTTTCTTGTGTGACATCATGGAAGTTAGCATTTTTTTCATTTGCAAAGAATAAGTCTGGCTTCCAAAGACATTTAAACATTGTTGGGTCCACTGTCAGCGTATCTGAACCTCTCCAGTCATTGGGCAGTTTGAGTCTGGGGTCATTCCACTTCTGTCTTAGAAAGATGTTGACTCTATAATCCTGATGGGAAGAATACATAAATATTAGATGAGCCGAAAGTCTAGCCAAAAACCTACAGAGAAAGAAAACCATTCTATCAGACTGAAGAGAAAAGCAATTTATGCCCTGATTTTTCTATCACAAAGATAGTAATCACTATTCAAATGACATTGATAAGTGTTAAGTTTACTACAAATTGGCAGATGATGTCTCATTCATGTTTTGAATATGGTAACATTTTTTTTAAAAAGGGCCAAATTCTCCCCCTAGGATCATTTTTCTGTCTCCTTGATATTAGTCCTCTGTTACCTAGGCATAGAGAAAAGCATGCAGCAGGACAGAGGGAGGCCATAGCTCGACTACACTAAATTGCTGCAGGCAGCAGGCACAATATCACTTCTATCAGGATATCCTATGAGTGTAAATTCCAGCTTATTCTCCATTTGGTCAAGTGGCACACTGATGGCAAAATATCATACTATAAAAGCAGAAAACAGAACAGGTAGATAATAGATTTTACACTACACACCCACAATACAGCCTCAGACCTTGTAACAGTGATTTGGGACTATTTTGGTAACTGAGGAAAACTGATGCCAGCTTGCAACACAAGTATTGAGGTAGCATGTACGAAAGCAGAAACAGAGCAGGTCTCAAAGAGATGAAATCAAGACTTTACACAGAGGAAACCTCCCTCTGAATTCAGCAGGACTCTTGCTCAAGGATGGACAGTAGTAGAGCCATGCTCAATGAGAACCTAATTTTGCCTTCGGGAATTGGAGTAGCATGTGTCTCAGGGCAAAAGGATACCCGCACGCGTTCTGTCCTTAGTGAAAGCTGTGTGCATCCGAAGGAAAAATCAGTTATGATTTTTTAGTCTTACCTCTAAGTCTTCTTGCTTTTTACATTCACATTTAAGCCAGTGCCTTTTTTTTATGTGTTTGTAAACTAGGCAGATCACATACAGAAACAGAATAAAGGTATTGTTGAAATAAAGTAAAAAAAAAACCAAAATAAACCAAAATTCTATATGTAAGATAACTTCTATCTCCAGTCTTCCTAGTTGTCTTCTATGGTGGGTTCTGTTTTTTCATAATTGTCTATTAGGTACAAAGCATCCTGAGATAAGAGCCGTGTCTTTTAGAGCAGTGAAAACACTGCTACTGCTTTACAATTATAGCAAAATGCTAGAAATCTGTGAGTGAAGGTTCTCAGCATATTTTTGGTTTGTCAATGTATTCTGCATAACAAACTAATTTTATAAAGCTGTTTATTTTACATGTTAATGCCCTCTTACACATTTTCCTGTTGATACAATGTGAGTTCTCTTCTGTTGTACTTACTGCAATGTATACATTTACAGTCCAAAGCAAGTGCCATGTTGAGACAGTCATGCTAACTCCAACAGGAAGGAGTTCGCTTGGCTAAGACCTCATGCAGAATAGTTTACCCTGTTGATTTACCCTGTTAATTGGAATACAGTGCCCACTTTCACATGTCCAGTCCACCAGTTAGATCAGCCCAGGTATTTCTTTATTACACTATACGTGTAATATTTTTCCTTACTGCATTGTAAGGAAAAGTAAAGCATCAAAACTAAATAGAAAGAACTGAGGCGATATTTATTAATATGCATAGTTCTGAGAGATAGTTACTTGTCGGCAGTCCATTTTTGAAAAAGTATATGTAGTCTGACTCTTATTTATACAAAGACCTATATTATCTTGTCAAAGTAAAGAAGTATAAAATAATAGTTAATATGAAGTGACTTTATACCAGAAGGCTCTCATAGAGAAGCTTCAGAACAGGAGGGAATTCAGGTCATTATCTCAGAAAGCATCTTTCAATTTCATACGTATATAATTGAAAATTTACTTTACTTGCTTCTGACTGAAGTTCCCATTCCATATGCACTTCTTGTCTCAGTGAAAACAATTACTTTAAACCATATGAGATAAATATTGCATACCGTTCATGCTCACGAGCATTACACTATTCATTACACCAAAATTAATTTCCCCATAAACAAGTGCATTACCCTAATTTTAACAAAATAAAACACCTTCTCAAAGCCATAGTGTCCAACACTTGCCTTCAGCTTACCCATTCAGAAGGAGATGTTTACATCACTGAGAAGCAGAATGCACTGGCAAAATAAGAATTGGAAGTAAGATCAGGTGGATGCTACTTTATTTCCTTCCTTGCTCTATTACAAATGAACTTAAATATACCCAACAACGGGATGTTGTGACATTTTAAGAACTTGATTCTGTTCCCATTTAAGTCAATGGAAGAAAAATACCATTAACCTAAAATAGGTAGGTTCAGACCTACCTAAATGACTAGGAACTTGTGACAGGGTGTACTTGGAGAGGAAGGCCACCAGCATACTTGAGACAATATCGAAAATGTAGAAGGAAGCAGAGATGACCAAGAGGTCGAGGGAGGTGTTTCTCCCCCTCTACTGCGCTCTCTTGAGACCCCACTTGGAATACTGCATTCAGCTCTGGGGCCCCCAACATAAGAAGGACATGGACCTGTTGGAGTGAGTCCAAAGGAGGGCCACAAAGATGATCAGAGGGCTGGAGCACCTCTCCTATGAAGACAGGCTGAGAGAGTTGGGGTTGTTCAGCCTGGAGAAGAGAAGGATCCGGGGAGACCTTATGGCAGCCTTAGGTACCTGAAGGGGGCTTACAAGAAAGCTGGAGAAGGACTTTTTACAAGGGCGTGTAGTGATAGGACAAGGGGTAATGGCTTTAAACTGAAAGAGAGTAGATTTAGATTAGATATAAGGAAAAAATTCTTCACTATGAGGGTGGTGAGGCACTGGAACAGTTTGCCCTGAGAAGCTGTGGATGCCCCATCCCTGGAAGTGTTCAAGGCCAGATTGGATGGGGCTTTGAGCAACCTGGAAGTTGTCCCTGCCCATGGCAGAGGGATTGGAACTAGATGATCTTTAAGGTCCGTTTCAACCCAAACCATTCTATGATTCTATGATAAAACTGTGGCTAGCCAGATGATCATGTGCAGAAGGGCTTCTTTTTAGAAGAATATGAACTATTACAGCATCTGGCAGCACTATACACTATGATCTGGTATAAATCTATTTTGAAAGAAGTCTGCAACCAGTCCTCTCAAATTTGGGTAATGAATTTTAAGATTCATGTGCACTGCAATTAGGTTCAACAGGGGCTGAATAAGTGGTCTGCATGAAGCACGTGGATTTCCTCCTATATATTTTACAAACATTCTTTGAATATTGCAGAATGATTGGCATTTTATAAAAAAGGAGAGTCAAATAGCAATTAAAAAGCCTGAAACTAGAGAAGGGGGATGAGATATTCATCAGCATTAGAGCTAGGAGGACCTGGTAGGTAAAAAGAATCACAGAAGTATTCTACAGGACTTTGTTTTCCCATAAAACTCCAACAGAAGGCAAGCTGTTTTCAGGGAGGTTGAAGCATTCTAGGAAATATTTCAAATGCAACCTACTAAACAGTGGGCATGTGGCCAGAAAAACTCCTCAGGCCAGAAACTAGGCATAGCCAATACATCTCTTTCTGCAAACTGGAGCACACAGAAGATCATGAAAGGCTGCTTCTACATGAACTGCACTCATACAAAGAAAGGAAGCATAATAGCACTGTCTGTTAATAAAGTAGAAAATGACATTTTTAAGATTAAAATAAGGAAACTGAATTTTCCTTTATATACATAAACATTAAAAAGACCTTTCTGCAAGGTTTTAAAGTAAAGTAGAAAGAGGAAGTGGTGTTTTGCCATTTGAGTCAGTGAAGAAAGGTTACACTGCAAGTACAAACCTTGAATATAGATTCTGCAGACAGAGGGTCAGACCATCAGCACAGCTGAAATATTATAGCCCTGTGGGTATTTATACCAGAAAGGATCTATTCCTAGGAATTCTTGACTGGTCACCCAGTCTATAACAGTTTCTAAATGTGACATAACCACCATATTATCCCACAAATCTGCAGTCTAAAAAAACATCTGCAAAATCAGAAGCAGAGTTAGCATGGGGATCCTAGACAAGCAGTCTAATGAGCTAGAAGGAAACACAGGATTCAACATAAAGGGAGTTTACTGGAAGATAGCAGCTGTGGTATAAGCTCTTCTCCATTTTAGCTGTACAAATCCTTACTCACTGTGCAGTTAACGAATTTTTTGTTTAGTTTTTCCAGGTAATTTGTTTGATATGTGTGTGAAAACATCGCAATTCTCTCGAGTATTCAACACAACATGAACACTACCCTTTCTAGACACAGAGCAAACGTTTGCCCTTCGGTTTCTTCACAAGGGCTTGATTAAAGCAATACAGGCTTCTGGGCACAGGATCCACGCTATGGGTCCTATCTTGCTTCAAACCAATATTACTTCAAACCTGTCAATGCTTTTCTATAAAGAAATTCTCTCTTAAAAGTAGGTAGACTCTAGCTCAGTGACAGGTAATCTCTACTCTTTCGTTGAGGATAAGCCAACTGCATAGCTAGGAATGCAGTCGTCATGGGACCAGAAGGACAGCAAGCAAAACATAATTGAAAATAATTTTGTGGGATTCCTGAAATATGTGAGGAACCATCAGAACCAGCCACCATGATGTCAAGGCGAGGGACACTGTGGGAGCCTGTTGACTAGTTAGAAGTTCCAGACATTAAGCCCAGAGTTGGCTATTTCAGAGAGGGGTCTAGGAGTGGGGTACAGGACATCTTGTTGAAGATATTGCCTTCTGCATCTCTTTTAACATCCTTCTGAATGAAAGGATATCAGCATGCCGAATCTCCTTTTCTCACTGTCACTCTACACATTTGTTTGTTGAGCCTTTTACCACCACCTCACTTCCAATCACCTGGCACCCATGGTTATTTTTCCCCACCCTTCCATCACCCAAAAGACGGAATCGTCCCTTTAGCATGGCTAAAACAGGATGCTTTACCCCCACATAGGTTTTGTGAAAACCTATGAATTCAGCTATTACAGCCAGAAGCGGCTACAGAGCCAAGAATCATCACAATACTTCATCGACTGAAATACTTAGAAATGTATTTTTTCACAGATTTTGGTATCAGTAATGCTATCACTCCAACCAGTTTAGTAGCTTCTGGTAACTTTAGAGACAGTCAAGAAATCAATACTCCTCACGATTCACACCAACGCCTGAGACAGTAGAGATGCAGACAGCCACTCTCTTCCCCAACACTGAGGAACCTTTTTCAGCAGTTGTGTTACTGCCTGCGAATGCCTCTCCTTTCTGCATGCAAGAGGCCCCTCTGGTCCTTCACAGAGTTGGTGCCTCAGCTCCAGGAAACACTTTTCCTGTAATTCTGGAGGTACAAGTTTTTTCCTAGTCTAAGGGACATGCTTCTACTGTCTGGTGCATTACGCAAACCATCTGAAGACAAGTACCAGGCTATCCCCAAGAGAGCAGTGGTTCCTGAATGTCCACAGGACCCAATGCCCACTGCAGCAGGAATAGTTTCCCAGGTGATATATGGAAGAACAGATTGACCGTTTCTTTTGTCAGTGCCTCCTGTGATACATTAAGGCAACAAAGAAGTAATCCAAACTTCACATAAACATGCTTAGCTATCATGGTGATTGGCTGGACATAGAAATCTAAATAAAAGCATAAATTAAAGTAAGGATGGCGTCTGAAGTTCTGAAATATGGAGGAGAGTATGACTTATCTTACAGAACATCCTAGTAAATTTGTGAGTGACCACACCAGGAATTCACAGATAGGCATACATGCATTGCTGTAGAGAACATACTTAATTTTGCGGGGGGGAGGGGGGAAGCACACCCCTTACATTCATGTTTTGTTACTATTTGGATCTGGGTGAATTGTAAAAAAGCCTCTGTAAAAGTCACTTTTTAAAGCATGCAATAAATTTCAGAAACTTGAAAGGGCCATCTGGCCTAATATACCTGCCATCTTAGACACTTATCTCACTCCTACTATTCTGCTCTTCCTCCCTGCTCCTCTTTAAACTTCAGTCCCCTTTTTTGTTTTCAGGAAATAAATCTCAAGGCATCTTCGGCATACTTACATTCTTTGTTTTAATATCATTTCCCATTAATGCTATTAGTTGACTTACTATCATTTGCAATCAAATCTAAATCTTTATTCACTCCCAGTTAAAGAAACAGAAATTTCTGGCCAAGCTGTTCAAAAGCTGTTTCAGCCATCACATATGTTTAACTTTGAGTGGCTCTGCAGTCCTACTGAAATGTCATTAGGGTATCGTGTAAGCTGGTTCTGAATTTTAAGTGGGTACTTACTTCCACCGACAACAAAAGGTGTTTTATTATTTATTAGCTGTATTATGGTTTATTGCTTCTGTGCCATTATGAGTAGGAATGCTGCCTTAGTCACAGCATTAAAAGGAGCAGCCTGGTTTTGGGAACTGCCTCAATGCTTTGGATGCAGCAGATCACCAACGTTATTTCTAAATGGGATGCCCAGGAAGCGCCTCAGAACTCCCACGCTGAGTGCATGCCCTGGCTGTGGCTTCCCATGGCAAGACATGATGTGCTCCCCTCTTTTTTACATAAAAGAAAACCCCAATCAGGTCAAAACATCTTCAACTATTAAATGTCTTTTTTTGCAATATTTTTGACAGGATTTATTGGAAATACCATTGCAAAAAAGATCTTCAAGTCCCAAAATATTTGGAATGGCTTTGCTGAAATGACTTTGTATTTTGAAATTGATATTATTTCCTATAGAAACAAAAGAGTCAAAATTGTAATGAGGATTATTTGGTGCTGTTATTGACATGTTCTTTATCAACGATCTGGACGAGGGGATCGAGTGCTCCCTCAGTAAGTTTGCAGATGACACCAAGTTGGGTGGGAGTGTTGATCTGCTGGAGGGCAGGAAGGCTCTGCACAGGGACCTGGACAGGCTGGATCGATGGGCCGAGGCCAACTGTATGAGGTTCAACAAGGCCAAGTGCCGGGTCCTGCACTTTGGCCACCACAACCCCATGCAACGCTACAGGCTTGGGGAAGAGTGGCTGGAAAGCTGCCCAGAGGAAAAGGACCTGCGGGTGCTGATTGACAGCCGGCTGAACATGAGCCGGCAGTGTGCCCAGGTGGCCAAGAAGGCCAACGGCATCCTGGCCTGTATCAGAAATAGTGTGGCCAGCAGGAGCAGGGAGGTGATCATGCCCCTGTACTCGGCACTGGTGAGGCCGCACCTCGAATCCTGTGTTCAGTTTTGGGCCCCTCACTACAAGAAGGACATGGAGGTGCTGGAGCGTGTCCAGAGGAGGGCAACAAAGCTGGTGAAGGGCCTGGAGCACAAGTCTTATGAGGAGCGGCTGAGGGAACTGGGGTTGTTTAGCCTGGAGAAGAGGAGGCTGAGGGGAGACCTCATCGTGCTCTACAACTACCTGACAGGAGGTTGTAGCGAGGTGGGTGTTGGTCTCTTCTGCCAAGTAACAAGTGATAGGACAAGAGGAAATGGCCTCAAGTTGCGCCAAGGGAGGTTTAGATTGGACATTAGGAGAAATTTCTTTACTGAAAGAGTGGTCAGGCCTTGGAACAGGCTGCCCAGGGAAGTGGTTGAGTCACCATCCCTGGAGGTATTTAAAAGATGTGTAGATGAGGCCCTTAGGGACATGGTTTAGTGGACATGGTGTGTTGGGTTGATGGTTGGACACGATGATCTTAGAGGTCTTTTCCAACCTGTATGATTCTATGATTCTATGATTCTATGTTGAAATTTTCTGACTGAACTGGAAACACATTTTTAGAAACTTCACTCCTCAGTTTACCTCTCTCACACAGTACCTAAACAGGATTAAGAGTATGATCATTGATGATCTACTCCTTTACTCCTTCTTCTTCTATTCCTCCACAATTTACTCCTGTCCTCAGAACTACATAAAACAGAGAACCTGTATGCTTCAGCTTTAAGCATGTATGTTGTTTTTCTCTCACACACAGTCTTAGTATTTTCTTCAGTAATATACCAACCAACCTATATATTAACTCTCAGGAAGATTACCTAATTCCCCCCAACTTAATAACTTATGGAAATAAGTGTATTTCTTGCATCTTGGAAACCATGGATTTCTTTTCATGTACATCAGATTCTAAAAGCTATGACAATGTGTGGACAAATATAGAGTGAAACAGATTAATAGGTTTATGACCTAAAGCACAGTCAGTCTATCATTAACCCCATTAACTCAGTTCTCAGTGTCTACAATCATAACAATTATTTCTACTTTATAGTTCATAATTCTCAGCCTGAAATTTAATTTAATAAGAAAATCTCCATGTGTGCTATATTAATTTCATTTCAGTCTTACCATAGTTGTCTCTTGAATTGACCCAAAGCTGTTAATGAAGATGTTGACTGCAACATCGACTGGAATTCCTTTAAAGAAAAAAAAAAAGATTTCTAGTGACCTGCAGAAGCCAGTAAAGGTACATTATTCTTCATTTAAAGTTCCTTTATACTGGTATTACAATGCGAAATATTTTTTTATAGGGTCATACAATTTTATCTTTTCAAGTTAGTACACACACAGTTTTCAAATGCTGCACTTTAATCTATTTCCATTGAAAGCCAATAGAAATCACAAAAGCTCTTTTTAACCTAGTGATAAGAAAACAGAAAAAAAAAAATCCTTAGTCCAGAGTGCTAAGCTTAAAGCATTTCACAGATCATAAATTTGAAGAATTTTCAATTCCACGATTTTCTGTTATCACAGAATGCACAATCCAGTATTACTTTTGCGTGCAGTAAAATGGATAGAGGCAATTCACATTTCTAGTGGCGGACACTTTAACTGTCAAGGTCGTAATGATGATCTACCATCCCAAATTACCTGTGTATGATTTATGATGACACATTTACTTATACTGTAAGAGGATACTTCTTTGTGCAAGTCAAGTACATAACTGTAAAGTATGAATACAGGCAGATAAAAAATTGTTGCCTGCAGCTTTCACAGCTACCTAGCTTTGGTGGAAGAGAAAGCTGCTCCATTTTACAATGGTTACCAATTCGCCAAGAAAAATTTCTAGAAGCCAACAGCTGTGAAGATATTAAAATGCACTGGATTTTTTCCTCTTTTCCACAGCCGGGATTCCTGTAGTTGAAGCGGGATGGTGTGACAGCTGCTACATCTGCCCTCTGTCACACTGGGGGAACTGATTGGCAGTCATTTAATCTGGTGTTAACAGAGAGTTATCACGAAGCAGGGAGAAGTGCCTGATGGTTGTGAGAACTAACTATGGTCCACTGGTTTTATTTAGCACCTATATGTTGAGAGTGTCAGTATGTACACTAGATGCACGTATCTGATCTCCTTTACACTGTTACAAGTACTTAATTCAGTGGAATTCTTCCTATTTTCAGCAACAAGAGATATAACAATATATAAAGACTATTTTGACAAAGTAAGCAAATACAAAGTAATATATGCTTCATCTAATAGTTTGCTTGTCTGCATACAATATTTCAGTGTACATTTAATACACAAATTCAAACTCATTCTCTTGGTTCACCAGAAAATCACTAAGTTAAAACTTCACTTTTTTCAGTTAAACCAGTTTGTTGGTTTTTTTTTTTAAATCAGACCAGTTGAACATGGTGCTTTTGGTTATGCAATAAGCATAATAGTTTGTCTAGTGCCTGACGCGTGTGACAGAGCACCCACCACGCCACTAGTAGCCAAGAGTGTATTATCTCTTCCAGATTTGAATAGGAAGTACCGTCCAAGAAAATCACTCGTGTAAGGAACGTTTTAACATGGGCAAACCACTTGTCAGAAAATGTTCTTTTTCTTCCACCTCCCTGTGAGTTAACATTGCCTGTGCTCCCTTTTCCTTCCATCTTGATTCTTACCAGACTGCCAGCACGGTTATCAAAAATATAAAGAAATCTGCAATATTCTTTGTGATTTATCATGCTGAAGAACAGGTAGAACAGAGGCTGGATATTTATTCTTTGTGACAAGGCTCAGTGCTAAAAACATATAAATAAGATTCTACAGAGAATAAGAAAAAAGCAGGCTAAGAACCGAGTTTGTACGTTTATAAAACTTAGTTAAACAGAACACCTGAAAATGGTCTCTTCAAAAGCACAATAAAGATTATAGTTTTCCAAATTTATCATACTATTGATATGCGTGTTAAAATATCTCTTAATGTACATATAATTAAATATAAGTTTTAAAAAGAAAGAACTGACTTATGTAAACTGCAGTGTCTATAATGTAATAAAATTGCCTATGTCTTTTCCCAGCAGGGAAATAATCTAATTCCTAGAAAGCTGTATGAGCTATTAGAGGTTTTGCAGAGAATATGTATTCCAACCTTTTCTGCATAAGTAAGGAAATCACATTTGCCTACATGGAAAATTCCTACAACACTTGACTACCAGGGAGATGTTTTAAAGTCAAAGAATGTGTTTAAATTCATTACCTATTTGAAATCCCAAAGTGTGTAAGCTGTATTACTAACATATCTTCAAGGGGTTTAATAACTGTATAGTTTCCAAATAGTGATACTGCTGATCCCAAGTTTTATAAAGTCATCTTAAGGGATCTCTACAGAGAATTTCAGTGTTTTAAAATACTGTAAAGCAGAGATACTACTAAAGTCTAACTAAAACGTAAGGATAAAAAGACATTTTAAAAACTTATTCTATAAAATCTAATTCTACTTTAAAAAAAATCTTTTCCATAATAATAATAATAATAATAATAATAATAATAAAAAAAAAAAAGCATCACATACTATGACGATCATAACCTTTCAGCTCAAAAGGGTAACTATCTTTTGCAGTTTCACATTATCTAGGGAAATTTCCATTAAAAAAAAAAAAACCACCAGAAATTTAGGTTGTGAATATTATCTCTATATAAATTTTTTGTGTGTGAAAAGAGTAAAAGTTAAATTCCAAAGATTAAAAAAAGGCTGAAATATCTGACAAACCTTTGAAATTAGGCCTTATCCTGGGATCATAACTGAGCAATAGCCTATTCAAGATATTGCTGGTAGAATTAACTGGTACTCTTGCAAGGTCTTCAGCTGATTGCTGGCTGTAAAAAAACAGTGCATTAGTTACTATTAAGACAGCAACAATTGTGTGCTTAAACTTAACTCATTTTAACGTCATGCCATAAATGCCATTTCAGGAGCAAAATATGTTCAGTATTTTCAGGTTCCATAGTGTATAGTCTTCCCTTCTTTGTGATGTTTCAGTATTTTTCAAGAAACTATAACAAAAGTCAAAGCTCTCCTAGATACTCTTAACTGTAAACTTGAGAAAATAAATAAACCACAATTCACTAATTGTTCCCTTCCCCCCTAATACAAATATCCAGAGAGACAGGGTTTCTTCTTTAGTAGAAAGCAGCCACCTGAACTATTTTTAGTGACTGTCAGATTAGGAACATAAGTAAACTGACAGGCACTTCGTAGGTGCCAAACCATGCAGAGGCTTTTGGCAGTCTGCTGCTCTCCCACGCCAGCGCCAGCTATTCCACCGAGAGCTGGAGCCATTGCATAATCTCCTTGTCAAGTGCTAATAAAAGCTTTGTTATGGAAAACGAGGCCTTGGACTCTCCTCTGGTTTTGCAGGGGGATTGTAAACATCTCCATTTACCTTGCTGTTATTGTGTTGAGTACCAAAATTAAAAAGAACCTGTGATAGGTAAATGTAGCTACAAGAGTAACAAGGAATTGAGTATAATAAACAGCAATAAGGGTGCATCAGTCCCCACCTCATGTACCTTACGCACCTAGCAGGCTGATAACGTCATGTAAATGAATTTATGTGTTGTCTGTAGAACCTGTCCAGTGATGTTTTCCAATTTTGAATCCCATCTTGTAATCACTTTTCCATCCATTTTATGATGACAACTCTGCTGACTTTCTGCCATTACAATTTAGTAAGCAAGATGCCTTGTAAAAATAAGACAAACACCCTACACAGGCATAAGTCATGTGCATCAACACTATTACCTCTAGCAAACAAATGTATGAATATATTTTTAAAAATGATCCAGTTTATTTCCTAAATGTTTTCCAGAATCGGTATCAGCTGCCGTTGCCTCCTTTACCCTGCTTAATTTCTTTTTTTCATTATTCTTTCCCATATCAATGTCAGCTTGACAGACCTATGGGTTATTCTTTATAACATTTTGGTTCACTGCTAGTTTTCTTCTCACCCTTCAGTTTCCTTCATGCCCTCTGGGACTTCTGTGTTATTCAAACATTTATTGAAGAAAATATTAACTCTCCAAAAGGTTTTTGGCCAGTTTAAAAAAAAAAAGTTGTATGACTGTATCAGACCTCTTGATTTTAAGATGTCCAATTACAGTAGCTCCTGTTCAGCAACTTCCTTAATGACTACTGGGAAATTAATTAATTAATAAATAACTGTCACCATTGCATGATATCACTATCTGATTGAAAACTGGAGATAAGACCAGTTCCTTGCAGAGCTTTTCTGAATCACCCCACCTTTAAAATCAACTGTTTTAATTCAAACCATAAGGGAAACAACAGGAGCAATTGAACAAGATCTGCTGACTTGGCAGCACTTACTATGCCTTCACAATGAGATTTAATCACCTCAGTTAACATTTAACAGCTAAAATATTTATAAATACAGCTATGAAGGAATTCCCTATTATTAAAAACGTATCAACCATTTATGATAACATAACTGCATTTTATTCTATCATAGTCTACTGGATACCCTTTGAGCATTTTATCCTTCAGAAACAAAACAATTAGATTTCTGTTTTCCCTGTTGTATTCAGGATATTTCTGAAACCTAAAGCTGCATATATGTTTAACTACTTGCTTGTATTTGTTCAATGTTACACCTGAGGGAGAAAAGTACACCAACTCAGCTAAGACAGCAAATAACCACCCAATTCTCCTTGAAATTTCAGCCTACTCACCAGTCGCTAGCAGGATTAGTATGAATTCTGAAGGCTACTCAAAGATGTAGCTACCAAAAAGTGTGTATCCATGAGTATAGCTTAAACTATAACATACAGGACGAGAAAAAATTGTGGAGCAGCTTAAGTGGCTGCAGTACATAATTCCCCACCCATCTCTTGCAGAGGCACTAAAACTACTGCCACATTTAACAACCGCATAGGTGAACTACTTGTTCTATCAGCACTTATCCAGAGATAAATGGCCCACTGATAAAACAAAGAATTTGTTACTTTTAGTAACATATGTTAACTTCCTCTAGTATATCCTTATTCTGTGTACAATAAACCTCTGCTAATTTACTAGCAGATGTAATTAAATAGCAATAAGTTCTAACCTCTTTGAATAATTGATAAATTCACTTTCAAACAATTCTCCCAGGGTTGGGTTCTGTTTATGGCCTTCTATATTTGATTTAGATTTGGATCATTATGCAAAAGAACTAATTTATTTCTGTCATTTGAGATTTGTGTTCCGTTTTCAGTGATGACCTTTACCAATGAACAGGTTGCTACAGAAATATCATAACCCAGCTTTGTATGCTTTTTTTTGCAGTTAGCACTAATTGGACAATAGGAAAACATAAAGTTAAATGTTAAGTTTATTTTCCATTTTGTAGTAGGAACAAGACAGAAAAAAATGTTCATTTAACTATTTAAAAGGTAGGCAAACACTCTGTACACTGTATTCTATCTG
Organism: Calonectris borealis; assembly: GCF_964195595.1. Taxonomy (NCBI): domain Eukaryota; kingdom Metazoa; phylum Chordata; class Aves; order Procellariiformes; family Procellariidae; genus Calonectris; species Calonectris borealis. Next base: position 47,928,236 of record NC_134315.1, read on the forward strand.
ATACAAAAAGGTTCACAGCATTGCTTCCTTGCAAGTCGCACATCTTAACATCTAAAACATCTACATCAGATGCCTACAGAAATTAATTCATAAAAGTGGAGTCTCCTTAACACAAGCAATAGGATTTCTTTCTAAAACATATATGCCCGGTATTAATGAAATATCAAAACAAAACCAAACAACAACTAATGGACAAATTTAAATCTTTTTTTTTTTTTTTAAATTTCTGCTATGGATTATACAAAGAAGTTCATTAAATAGTGATGATAGTAACCTGAACCACATGGGATAACATGGACACATAAATTAAATACAGATGCTCATAAAATGCAATGAGGAAAAGAGGAAAAAAGTCTGAGAAATTAAATGAGTGAGCATTAAAAGCAAAAGAAAGCCAAATATAGCTGACAGGTTTATTTGTCTCTTCAAGTAAGAGGAATAAGGCAGTAGTTTTGTGAGATCTGAGTTGCACTGCAGAAATACATTAATAGAAATATCTGTTCAGGCTGTTTGTTCAAAGATCAACCATGTATTAGGCAAAGGAGATATACGGCACTGGGAAGACAGTGAAAAATGGGTGGCAGTACTGCTTTCTGGTAAAGAACATCATAATCACATCTTCCCTAAGTTGTTGGGTAGTGTTTTGAACTTATACAAGTGTAATGGCACACATTTATCCTCATTTATATAAGAACCAAGTGAAATACAACAGTGTTGGCTGTTTTGAGTTGGGAAAAGAAGCACAGAAAGTCAGTAATTGCTATTTTTCAAAAGTGACTTTGAATGAAGTGGTTGGAATAGCTACTGGGAAAAAAGCTCTGCTGAGTAACAGTGATATTTTCACTGTGGTCTTTTACAGCATGCTGTCATGGAACTACCGTCACTGAGTAGCACTCATGCGACTAAACATCATCACAAGGACTGGATTTCCTTCAGAGAGGCTGATCAAAATGCCTAAATTTCACCTGCAAATCCATACATCATATGTGTAGCTTTTGGTGAGTTAAGAGGTGATGCCACTGTTGTGGTTTAACCTGGCAGGCAGCCAAATACCACGCAGCCGCTCGCTCACCCCCCTCCGCCTCCCAGCGGGACGGGGAGAGAATCGGAAGGGTAAGAGTGAGAAAAACTCATGGGTTGAGATAAAGACAGTTTAATAGAACAGAAAAGGAAAAATAATAATGATAATGATAGAATATACAAAATGAGTGATGCACAATGCAATTGCTCACCACCTGCGCTGATAACCAAGTAGCGATCGCTACTTCCTGGAACACGCCTACCATTCATATACTGAGCATGACGTCACGTAGTATGGAATACCCCGTTGGCCAGGTGGGCTAGCTGTCCTGGCTGTGCTCCCTCCCAACGCTTGTTTTGTTTTGTTTTGTTTTGTTATGTTTTTTCTTGAGCTGAATGTCCTTGACTAGCAGGGCACTTAGCAACAACTGAAAACATCAGTGTGTTATCAGCATTCTTCTCATACTAAATCCAAAACACAGCACTAGGAAGAAATTTAACTCTATCCCAGCCAAAACCAGGACAACCACTTTCAGAGTGACAGATGAGCAGAATGACTTAATGAAACAGTGAATGGGATGGGTTAGGCCTGGAGAAACAGGCTGGGACTATTCATGCCAGTAAGATACTTACCTAAAGCCACTACCACCCCTGCTTAATTGGCCATTCTGGAATGAATTAATGATAGGCAAATGTGTAGACTACATAAGAGAAAAAGAATTTGCGCTGAGATCTCCCTTCCTAAAAGAAGCAGCACTTCAATTTGCTAAAGGCTGTCTGATTCTCATATAACAACACTCACACCAACTGGGAAGTTACTTACTACTTTTTCTTATTCAATCCATAATTTTCACATTTGTGAAAAGCTGATAACTAGCATAAGATTCCCCTTAGATTTCCACCAGTTGTAGCATGTATTGTAATTTTAATACATTTATTTCAACTTGAGTTGAATGTATGTGGAGCTGCTGGAAAGCATTAGGAAATGGAAATGCAGCAGCATTCTTCACAGTAATTGATGAGTTCTAATCAAGATAACGGTGAATACCAAACAAAGTCTCACAGTTGCTATAAAGAGAATTTAAAAGCAAGTAATAGTAAAGCTAGAAATTGCCTTAACAAGAATTTTGCCTAAATAACAATTTTGGAAAAAAAACCCAAAACACAAAAAACCCAAACCCAAGGTATGTTTTCTCTTTTTCTGCAAAAAAAGAGAAAAAAACCAGTATTCTCAAAAGTGTTCTCACATCTACAAACTGTGTCCTCAAAAGCCAGAAAGAAAACAAAGTACGGGTAGTCTTTTGGCATAACATCTCTGCCTGATATGACTGGCCTCTTTCTGATCTTTGGGAGGTCACTTCTGGTATCATTGATGAGTAAATTTATGACTTTAAATACTGTATTTCACAGGATATGCAGTAAGGTGTCCATCTCCTCTTCCACTGCAGGTCCACACATTTTATCCCCACCTTTGAAGAACCTAATTAACATTCTCAATTGATGGCAACGGATAATTATTTTCATAATTCACTAAACGAAATCCAGAAGTTTAGATAAGCAGATATGCATGGCAAAAGGAAGCATGTATTACACTTGGTTTGAAGTTTATATAGCTTCCTTACATTTGCGTTAAGCAAGTGTGTCAGAAGACATTATATCTCTACAGGTTATCGTGACATTTAGTCTCTTAGAGCTCACTGAAGTTACAAGTAGTCCTTATCACAGCAGTGCTACAGGAGGATGACTGGAGAATAGAATATAAACAATATTCTACACAAATGGGAAGGAGAATTTTTGCCGTTATATTAATTCACCGACCGCCCTGATCCCTAGTCTTAAGATCCCATTATGCTGAAGAATCTCTAATTTTAGAAGAGAACATGAACATACTTTTTACTTACAGCATGACAATCAGGAAAAAAACAAAAAGACATGTCATAGTAATGTATTCACACGCCATCTTATAATAGATTGCAGTCCAGACAGTCAGGTAGCATGCTTATTCTATTGTTGGTGTTTGCTTAGAGTGAGTAGCTTGGATAATCTAGCATTAAGCTTGCCTTTGCATAGTTCTAGATTACTGTCTGAGAGATAAAAATACATATTCCAACTCACACTGTTCAGTTATCTCCAGCAAAATTTCCCATATAATGCTGAAACAACAGATTTTAGTACACTTCATCTAATCTATGTGATGGAAACTGACATTTTAGTTATATAACACGGCAGTGTATATCTGAGAATGATAAAAATAAGTTTTGGGAAACACAGTATCTGTCATCTCACCGTATATTGTAAGTGCTATTTCCCTGATATAAACTATCAATGTTCTGATTTGCAGGCATTTGATTTTCTGAGTGCAATAACTCAAAGCATAAAAACAGGTTAATACAAATCAATGAGATTCTATTATAATTCTTCTGAGTGATCTCTATGATCTCTACTATGCTTAATAGCTACATTTTCAAACTGTACCGGGTGACATCTCTATTACTAGGAAGAATAATTGCGATGCCTCCAATGCAAAGTGATATCCCTCAAATTACATTAAAACTATGGAACTCTGAATAACTGTTTATGTGTCCTCACAAATGCAATTGACAGCTAAACACATAAATTAGATATGTAACTTCAGTACCTAAATTTGGAGGTAATGCAGCGTGGTGAACAAAGAGAAAGGTTCCTTCACAGCGGAATTTGAAACAGAAACCCAGACTGGGCACCCCAAATTGTGAACCCTGAATTGTGGGGGTGAAATAACTCATCTTTTATCTCCTATTGTAGATAGACCAAAGAGCGTAGTCTCCTAATGTGGGCATGTAAGCAACCTTCCCGAAGTTTGGTGGTGTGAGTAGCTCAGTTAAGTGTCACTACTTCAGTCCCTGTCTATCAGAAATCTCTAAGTCCGGCTTTGGTTTCACATTCAACCTTGCCAGGGCTGGACACCTTAAGAAGTGTTTACATGGTAATCTGAAGTGCCTTCTTATTATTCCCTAAGCTAGAGAAAAGCGAGCTGATTCATCTGCCCGCCACAGACACAACAGCCCCCAAACCAGTAGAACCAGGTTAGTATGGTACTTCATCCAGCCTGACTAGTACTGCTCACAACAAGCTAACCGTCCTTCCATTTCTTAAAATTAGCTTGTTTGCTCCTAGTTTAGGCATCTCTGCATCCTACCGAAGCCACCACTTAAGCGACCACTGTGCGTAACGGGTATCCTGTTGTGTCCTGATATTGCATGCAGACATGAAACATGATCAGCAACCAGATGATCAAGCGGAACTACAGACATTTTAAAAATAATTTATCCACATCAGTTCCTTGTCCCAGTCTTTTTTCCAAATGCGGTAAGTACTGAGACAATACATGGATCTTGGTAAAATCTAAGCACCTTGTATGGTGGTATAAGTGGAGATAGGTTCTATATAATTTGTCTTTCAAAGATCCATTTGGTGGAGCTGAGAACAGAATTTAGTCCTATGGTTTTCCTTGCGCTTAGGTTTAGGGGGTGTAATTTAACCTGCAGATCCAAGTATTTTCTCAGTCTGGAGGTTGTATATGAAATACAAAGTCTGTAACTTTACCGCATGATTGTAGTGTCTCATCACTACAGTGTTCAGAATAGAGTAAAGGCTGTTCACTAAGAGGGAGAATTACTGAACAAGATCCAGCCTACCATGCTTAATTACTGCTTTACAAAAGAACTTATATAGCTTTATCTTTTACTCCCCAGCACCTTTATCCACTCTGAAAACAAATTCCCGAACCTCCTGGAATATGGCCCTATCTGTCTGGGATCACGGCTTTCCATGAGAGTTACATGCTACAGAATAATTAAACCATTGACCAACTGCTGTTACTATGGGGCAAAAGAATTTTTATAGGAACCAGACCCGGGCTTTGCAATGTACTTATCTTCAGAATGACTGTGAGATGTAACTGCCTCCACAACCAAATTCAGGCTTTTCTTTCAACTTCATTCCATCTTCTCCCACAAACCGTATCCACCCTCCCATCACACCTACAAACAAAAATGTTCACAAACTATCAACAGTGTCTTCTACAAGATGGGAATGAAGACAGAGATGATTCCGCTTTCCCACCATTTACATTTTGGGGAGGATCACATCCTACAGATAGAGAGGCCACATATACCCAAACGCTTGATATAATTTTAAAAAGTCCTTGTCCATGGGAAGGTGGAGAAGATACAAGATACAAGATACACTTCAAACTTCTACTTTAGTCTTTACGGGAAGAGTGTGTCAGAAGCTGACAGTTAATCAAGAGAAATTTTAGGACAGGCTTTCATACAACTCTCATTTTAAACACATCAAAGGCTTTTTTCCCTAGTTCCACTGTCTTTTGTTGTTATTTTTTAACAGAAGCTCTTTATTGAACCTTGGCATCTGTGACCTTTCCAAGCTTCTGCCCTGGCAGATGGTACAAGCCATGTTTTCTGGAGGGCTTAGAGGGCCATTTCAGTTTCTCAAGTAGCTGATATGCTTTATTGAATACAAGCCAAAATATGATTTGTACTCCTGCCTTGTGGGTAAGTCTCTACAGATACCATACAGTATTTAGTTAATCATCTACATGGATATAAATCTCCATGTGGAAAAATGCACAAAGGTGAGGAGGGAGGCTATGTTAAAAGCACAGTCTTGATATCCAGACAAAAGAATGAGATTTAGTGATTGAGGTTATACTCTTAGCATTGCCGTACCATTAGAGGCGCTGTGGGATCTTCAGAAATGAACATTGTGCAAGTGAACAGCTGAGTCATACTAAAACTATAATTAACAGGGATAGTTGTGATTATGAGCATAGTCGTAACTGATTTTGTTAGCTGCTATATTTGACACTCTTACATCTCTATGCCTTTTATAACGCTGTCATAACCAAACTTCCTTTTCCTTATAATTTCATTTGTCTAGAGATCTTGCAAGTAGTTTTGAGTAGAAACCTTCTGGGCTACTAAGGATTGTGGGGATAACAGCAGCAGCTCACACATCATAAAATAACTGAAGTGTTTATTACAACATAACAAAAGGAAAAACATTTTTCAGCTCTTAGAAAAAGACACAGCTACATGTCCAACATGTTTACCAGAAACAGGTATTATGAGGAATTATGAAGAAGTTAATAAGAAGTAAGTAACAGAGGTAATACAGCTGATGGGTAGTCTACAATCAAGAAAGACTAAATTCATCTGTAGCTGTATTGAAATAATCTGTATTCAGTATAGTGAATTTCAAAATAAGCTTTGTAAACAGAAAACTGTAATCCACAAAATTCTCAATGTTTTTCTTGAAGAGGTGGACCTGCTTGGTTTTTTTTTTAATATTTTCCATGGAGACAAAAGGCAAGAGTTTTGTTACACTAAAGCTTTACATTTTATTGCACTATGCATCTGTGGAAGCTAGCTTCTCAGATTTATGCTGCAATACTCCCTATTATAGGATTTTAGGCCTAATATATCAATTTCTTTGTTAATCATTGAACATTCAGGAATCAGACACAAGTATAATTACTCTATGTTTCATTTGGAAAGCCTGAGGTAAGAAGGAAAATGATCTAAATATAAGATGTGAAATCTTACATCTGTTCTGAGCAAGCATTAAATCAAAATAAGAACCAAGTGATTAAGGATCAGCTTCATGAAACCCCTTGATAAAAAAGCTCGGAAAAACAGTTTCAGAAATAAATGAAAATAAGATGGCCAATCAAGCCACTATCACACAATGCACTGAGAAGTACAGCGTTATGAATAATCACAAGTAAGAGGTTTTGCTCCAAGATAAAAAATAGAATTTTCCTAATTGAAGGCAGCAAATACCTGTTTATGAGACAATAATGAACTTTTTATGGGGTTTCTAATCAGCTTGTTTTCAGCTTATTCTAATAGTAGTTAATTTCATGCCAGAGGGACGCATTTGGCAAAAGGCTTGTATTCTGGAGAGCCATAAAAGGAAAAGTTCAAGTATGCTCAGTTTTCATACAAACAAATTCATGCTTAAGTCCCAAACCAGCCTTATAACCATCCATTTCTTAACGTCAAACTAAGGAACTCAAGCAGTAATATCAGATTCAGCCTGAATCTTTCCCGGAAAATTATTTGCATACATTTGGAATTCATTATAAAGTTTGTAAAGAGAAGACTGTTCCTTATATAATTACTAGTGTGTTTTTTTGTTCTCTTGACGAGGTAAATTTTAGCTTTTCACATGTTGTAAGGAAACAAAAGGCAATAATTAGTTACAATTAAGCTTTAAATTTTATTGCACCAGTAATCAATGCAAATTAAAGGTAGATTAAGATTTTAACTTATAAATGTATGTTTTCATTAGGAATTTGTAACATTCAATTTTATAAATGATGCAAAATCCTATTTATTTTCTTTAAAAAAGATACAACGCATTCTTCTAAAAGATTTCTCTTGCGCTTTAGTAGTAAATTTTTCATTCAACCACTTCCTTTGAGACTATTTTTGGTCAACCCTCATGGTGTTGCTTAATTCCCACTCCACTGCATTGTGTTTTGGTTTGTTTATGAGGAAAGATTCCTTACTTTTTTTTTCACAGGAAAAAAATTATTAAAAGTAGGCAGCCTTTTTTATAATGCAGAGTTTCGCCAAGTAAAGAAGTTTTGTGAAAGATTATAAAAACCATGCTGATGATTGAAAGTTTGCCATCAGTAGCCTGAGTTAAGAGAGCATTAGGTAATTTCTCTGCAAGACAGAACTGACTTTCATTGCTTATTCACGTGAGAGCTCTTCTAGGTGCCAGCCACAAAAACAGCAATCCTGCAACCCTGCTATTACAAGTGGTTGCCTCTCAAGCTGTGAACTTCAGCCAAGGCAGATATAGACAACTTCTTCATTATTCAGAAAATCCAACAGGGCTTAGTGCTACGGCAATTAATTCTAGCTAGCAACACTGCACACATAATACATCAGACAAATACCGGATCCTGCTAGTATTTTCGCAGAAAGCTTCAACTGGCTGGAATGTAAAAGCATCACTTCAAAAATTATAGCATTTATTCAATGCTTTTCAAGTATATTGGTGACAAATGGCATCATATTTAATGGTGGTAACGTCAACTCGTATCGAAAGAACAGGGTACCAAGAAATACTGTGCTTCAGAGAAAAAAAAACAAAAATCCACCCACTTATCAAGATAAAATGACATCAATGTTTTGAATTCTAATTAAGTCCAAGTCAAGAACGGGGGGAAACACTAGCTGCTTCAGTGACACCATGGAAGATCTGGATTCAGTTCCCAGCTGTGTAACTCCGTTTCTGAGAACTTCAGTGCTTACGTCTGTCCTGGGAACTATGACATTTCTCTCCTTGCTACAAATCCTCAGGGTAGGTCAGACCAAAAGCTCCATACAGAGCTCAACTTCACTATTCAAAGGGGATAGAACGAGTAGGGGTCACTTCAGATGAGTCATGATCACATTTGAGACTTCTATCTTAATGTATTCAAATCCAAAGACACATCTCATTTTTTAGATTTGATATAAAGAATGAAAACACTCACCATATGTAGAAACTTTCTAAAAATTTTGGGTTACAAATAAACATCACTGTGAATATTTAAAAAGAGCGGGAACTTTAAGAGGGATTATTCAAACATTGCTTCCATCTTGTTATTCTACTTATTTTTTTCTTTGGAAAAAGTCTATTAATGTTAAATAATCAGTCTCATCTTCCAGTCTTCTTCTTTCATGGTCAAAGAAATGTTTTAAATTTGTCTAAACAATTTTATCATTTCAGGCATAGTTACATAATAGTATATATATAGTATATACATATATATAGTGTATATATATAGTGTGTGTATATATATATTATTACATTCCATCAATCTTTTCCTTGGATATTTACACCATAACACTAAAAAGATGAGCAAGGCTGGCCAAGAAAATGACAAAACAGGCCCTCACAAATAAAACTTTTGTATTGTCCTATGAATCACAACCTAAAACATGGTAGGCATCAGAAAGAGGCAGTATTCTTAACATCAAGTAATCATAGATGTCCAGAATACGTTCTCTATTCGGCTGGGCAATCACAGATTTTAATTTCTGTATTTTTAAAGAGAGATTATTCCATAAGGGCATGCTTTACAGCAACAATCAATCCGCCTCCATGAAAGTTATAGTACTGTAGTATAGTACTGTAAAGTTGATGGAAGATGCTGAAGACCTCCAACATGCAGTGAGAATATGCATAGGACAAGCCTTCTCTTACAGAACTCAGCTAAACGGAAACTGAATTTCAGTATGACAGTTTTGCATCCTCTTTGCTTTTCTCAGTATACGTGCAACACAATGCTAGACAGCATAGCACTATGGGACTACATCACTATATCCCCATAAATACCAAGACACTGGGTGGGAATCCCCCACAAAGAAAGAAACGATTTACTATGGCATAGTTTTTTTCCTTTCATTAAAACAGAGGACCTGCTGCAGAAGAAACACAGTCGTTGACAGAACTTAGCTATGATGCTGGTCAAACCCTCTTCCTCCCATTCCCACCCCAAACCCCATCCTCTCAGCAGAAAGCATCACCTTCTACTTCAATAGTCACGTAATTTCCACTGTTAAAAATATGGCAGGATCACCATCATACAAAAGCATAAAAGAAAAAAGGAACATACGATGGACATAGATATTGCTTCTTTTTCCCCTTTCCTTTCTTTGAAGACTTCTCTTTGGAATAGACTTCTTCAATCCATAAGGAGAACGAGACGAAAAAGAAAACCGCTAGTAAGAACTTCATCTTGAAGATTAAGCTTCAGTCTGTGGCAAAAGAAAAGAAAGAGGTTTATGTTAGTAGGGCTAGATGTGGCAAATGGGAACACATACTTTAAAAAGTAAACAAATGGGTTTGGGTTTTTTTTTAAAAAAGTTTGATCTTAGTTGCCTTGGGGGAGAGAGTCTGTTGAGGTGTACCTCTGATATGGAACCAACTTAGGCAATTTTCTGAGAGTCAAGCAGCTTCCCAAAATTAAGAGAATGACAGTGAGGAACAGATTTAAGCCCAAGTTTGCTCCAGTGTGTTTAAGAAATAAACGTGATGTCCTTCAAAGTCTGCCTAACTCAAAATCCTCAGGAACTTGGAAACAGAATTCCTCACCAAACATGTCATGTATCAACTGCATTAAATATGGTTAAATGTGACCAACCAGTCACTTAGCAAGGCAGAGAACTGCCAGCCCTCTATGACCTTGCACAGATAAAATAGCAGTCATTTCAATGATAGTTAAGAGAAAGGGCAGCAAATTTAATTTTATGTGCAGAATTTAAACATAAATTACTATTTTGCACGAAGTATTCTCGCTGTGGAGCCAGCACTGAAAAGGCTTTGCAAAGATGACTAAACACAACCCGCAGTACTGCGCTTTATTCCATCCTGTTTAATATTTTAACTTCTCACGGGCAAAAGCACATACCCCAAAGGCCGGGAGCTGGGTTTTTTTTCGGCCAGGGATGGCCCCACCTGCCCCTGGTCGCAGCCGCACGACACCCCCGGCATTTTCCACTTGTTTCCCATCCCACAGATACTTCCCAGCCGTTTTCCTGAGGCCAGCGGGAACCTCGCGGGTGCCTCAGCACCAGCTGCTTTTTCGATTTTTGTGTTATTGATTTGTTTTTGATTCTTTTAAAGGAGCAGTGACTGCCTCTCCCTCCCTCCCCACCACCTCCGGGATGCTTCAGTCCACCGCGGGAGCTGCGGCCCCCCACCCCCCGGCCGGCAAGCGTCGCGGAGCTGCCCCCGCCGCCCCCTACCCCTCGCCAGCCTCCTCGCCTCCCCGGCCCGGCCCGAGGCCTCCCGCCGGCCCCAGCACCGGGAGACAGCGGCCTCCGAGCTGCCGAGCGCTGCCGCCGGACCGGGGGGAGCGGGGGGCGCGGGGCGGCGGGAAGAGGGAAGGAGCGGGGCTCCCCGCACGGCCCTCTGCCCCCCGCAGCGGCGGCACCCCCGAGCCCCGCCGCCGCCCGTCCCGGCCCCACCGCCGCGGCCCGGCCCCGCCGCCACCGGCGCTGGCCGAGGTGCTGACGGGGCCTCGGAGGCTGCCGCCCGGCGGGGCCGGGGCTCTCGGGCCGGAGCCTTGCTCCGCCGTAGCCCCTTTCCCCGCCCGCCCCACCGGGGGCACGGGCCGCGCGCAGACACGCAGCCCCACCGCCGCCATGGCCCTCACCGCCGGTGCCCAGTGCTCAGCGCCAGACGCTCCGCCGCGGGCCGCCCCCCCCCACGATTACGGCCGCCGGCGACCGAGGAAGCGGCGGCGGGCCATGTCGCAGCCCGGTCGGAGCGAAAGCGCGGCTCCTCCGGCGGCCGAGCGAGCCCCTACCTCCGACGGTGCCCTCCGCGGCCAGTGAGCATGTGCGGTAGCCGCGGCGCGGCCCGGCGCCCTCCCAGTGAGCATGTCCCGGCCGCCCGCCCGCACATGGGCACTGGGCGAGCGGCGTCGCCGGCGGCGGGAGGGCCGGAGGGGCGGGCGAGGGGGGGACCCCTCCGCTCCCCCCCCGGCCCTCCCGTCGCCAGCGAGGGCGGCGGGAGGTGCGGGAGGCGTGGGGTGGGGGGAAGCATCCCGCGGTCTCTGGCGGGAGGAGAACGCGTTCGATGGCATTGCCGAAAGATGGGTAAAGGAGTTGGCGGGAACCAGGGAATATTAGCCGAGAGGGGCTGAGTAGAATGGGAGGAAGACGGGGTTCAGTGCTGCATGGATTTTATATCTCTATATACACGTATTTAGTCAATAGTTATCGTCGTTTCATTTAAAATGGCAGACGTTCCCTGTGAAAAAGCAAGAAGGTTTGCTTTGGGGAAAAACACGTATCCTTGTTACAAAGGATGTTGGTTTTCCAATTGCTATAGACTGTAATTGCATTATAAATAGAGACCTAATGGAATGGAAATTTCATACATAAAATTCTTTCTGGAGCTCCTTGTGTCTCACACTTACAGAAATACAGGTACATGCCGAAGTTCTTGCTTACATCAGCTGTTTGGCCTAAATTTTGGAAATGGACAGCCATCATTATACAGCTGAGTAGTCTTAGGTTAGCAAATGCTCACCCTCACATTAGAGTTCAAAGGCCTCGTCTCCCATTTGTCTCACGTTCTTTTTAGCGACCAAGTCAGTGAAAATCATGACTGTTCCCAAGTCGCCTTTATCTTCCAGCCTTATTTCTTATCACTGCTTGTATACACTGCCAGAGCTTCAGTCTGCAGCATGATAAAAGAGCAGCATCACCTGAAGAATGCTTTTTATTCTTCAGAATGGATCCAAGGATTAAATGTAATACATCAATGGACACTTTCTGCAACATCCTGTAATCCTCATCATGCTTCTTTGTGAAGCTCTGTTGGGGTTTCAACTACAATATAGTGACAGATAAAAAGTGAAGAAAGTCACCTGTTTGGCAAATGAGAAGTAAGTGGGCGCATGACCCAGTGAGCATGCGATGGCAGGCAGCAAGCAGTGTGTAGATTCTGTAATACCCGAATGTCGGGTACCCTCAGCTCCACCTTCTGAGCAGCATTCCCATCCTAACTGAATTATAGACACACTCTGAAAATAATTCCATGCCCTTCAAAATTTGCTGTCATATGGTATACATATACTGCCATATACATACATACATACATATGTGTGTACACATACATGCATGCAGATGTAAAAATCCATTGCCATGGGTCAGTTTAAGGCCACAGGTCTCTCAAGACACAGTTTTCCAGCTCAAACACAGGAACTTGCAAAATTCAACAAAGTGAAATCGTTTCCTGAAACGGAAAGCAAAGCCCAGAGGCTTCCCATAACACGGTCTACATGCCGAAAAAAAAGTAAGCTTATTTTTTTAAAATCCTTCTGAACTTTTTCTCAGGAATAGAAACCAAGATGCTGTAGTTGTTCTAGAAGCTCTGGCATAAATGTAGTTGAGACCAGGTACCCACTGATTTCCATCTCCATTTTTCTGCATTTTTGTTGTGTTACAGGGCATAGAGGTGTGAAAAATAAGACCGCAATATGCTTAAGATATGAGGACAGATGTGTCCCTTGTTTGTGTTAAGAAAGCCTTAACACAGTAGAGCAGAAAAAGCATCTACAACGTGCTGTGGTAGCGGCAGCCGAGGAACAAATGATGGTCAGCACCAGCAGCCTGAGCTACTGCAGCCACAGCAGGCTCCGCTTTCTGCATGCTGCTTCCCGCAGCCACCCAGCCCGCTGCTTGTTACCTCCTCTTGTACACAAAGCACCTAATTGCCTCCTTTGGCTGTCAGCAAAGCCACTGGTATTTGCAAGTGCTTCCTGATGCAGCTATGATTGTAAACACCTAAGGATAGATGAATACTTGTGGTAACTCAACAGGACAATGCATAAAATAGTAATGAATAACATCCACCCCTCAGGTTCGCATTAAATAAGAGCATACAGCTAATATCTTTCTATAGTTAATAAAAGTGCGATATATGTGACAAAGACAAGAAAAGGGACTTGCTTCGGTAAGATATCTATGTAGTATCTTTAGGTGTCTTACGCCTCACAAATAATATCAAATATTACAAGAAATATTTCAATAACCCTTGATTTTTTTTAATGCACTTAAATGGAATAGGTGTCAGCTCTCAAGCAAGTGCCGGCAGTGAAGGGTCTGTGGGAAAAGGGCTCTTCTCCCCCCTCTGGCCATATAAAAGCTGGCCAAGGTCACAGACAGCTGCTTTCTTACCTGGCAGCAGCTTCGCGGCAGGCCAGCAGGGACAGAACAATCACGCTGCTCACGCCACCCCCTCGCTCGGCACTTGCCAGAAGAAGCCAGAGCTGTCACACGTGCAGGACTTTGAAGGACAGCCCGCATGCCATCCAGATGTCCTATTGCAGTGCTGGCCAACCTAGCAATGCCAGAATGGGAAGGACTGGGGAAGAAAGCCTCCTATAAAAGCCTTGTACCAGCAAGCTGGTTGATCATGAGCAATGGGCCAGGTTCTGCTGATTGGTTTTGGTGGTGTTTTGTATTTCAGAAATCCTCTTACTACTAAATGAATGCATAAGGGCAGACCTACCTCTGTCTCAGCACGCATTGTATTTCACAGTGCAGGAGTGGACTTGGCTATCTTTCCGCTGCTTGCCTCTGCTGCTGTGTCCACTGTTGGGAATATCTAACCATGTTCATTTCTCTGATTCAGCAATAATTCCCAGGAATTCCTGATCTTAGATGTTATCCTGATCACTAGAAAATAGTTGTGTAAACCATAGGCAAAATATAACAAGACCTTTCCTAATGATCAGCCCAGGGACATTAGTCCTTTCTTTAGTTTGCAGTAGTGGAACATGGAGATCTGAAGATCCAGCAGTCTAGCTCTGCTGTTCAGTCACACTGAAAAAATACTTCATAGCTGTATAAAATAGAATTTCTTTGGTTTTATTGCACTTTCTAGTCTACTTTGTTAAGGTAATGGGTTTTGTGTAATAACACTCTGTATGTGTGCATGTTTCAAACAGCTTGTTGCAAACGTTTGATTTTTTTCAACTGATTGATACCACATTTAAAAAAAAAAAAAAAGGCAGAGAGCTAAGAGCTATTAAGTCCTGCGTGTTTTGTAAAGACAGCTGGCTGGGAAGACAGATTGAGCTAATGTTCCTGCAGGAGGAAAAGAAGTGAGAAAGAAAGTAGACTGGCATGAGTGATTACTAGATATCAGAAAATCCACCTGGGAGAAAGCTATTATAAATTCTTTAAACACAAACATATTTAACTCATAAAGTATCTGCTTTACTAGAGGAGGAATTATGACTGAAAAACGGAACTAATGTCAAATAGCTGACAAAATTTTATTAAAGCCTTTACCAAGCTTTTTTCAGGAAAGTGAATATGTATTTTAAAACTTCTAATAAAAGGAGAACCCATGCTGTAGCTTTCAGATTAATTCAGTTAAAAAGCCAGGCAACCACAAGACCTACATCGATTGGAAATCAGATTTCATTAGTTTCAATGCTGACCAAACTAGTTTTTCTTATAAATTGAGTTGAATTAATTCACACAATTAGAAAACATAATTTTAAACAGGATTTCATGTTCTGCAACCTTTGTAATTACCGACGTTTTTGATTTAAATCACCTGTCACATCTTGAGGGCTTTGGTGATCATCCAGAAGGTGTGGAGGTTTACAGGGCTTCTAAGAAAGACCAATTTCTAAAGGATGCTGAAGGCTGTCTGTTCTTCTTTCCTTTTCTACTATTGTGAAGAGGTATATATCCTCAGGTCATCCTATCAGGTAGGAAATAGGGACAAAATAGGTTTTTGGTATACAAGCTTTCTCCTTTCTGGTAGCAATGACCAGAACTGTGGAAGGTACCTGATTTCCTTCCTTCTGAAAAGACTCGTGATTTTCCTTCCATTTTGAAAAACAGAAACTTAAAGTAGCAAACCCAGCAGCAAACAAAATAACAAACAGATGAACCATCAGATGAAGAAAATTATAGTCTGACCTCCTTCATGTTCCAGATCCCTCATCTTTCTCTCCTTTACAGATACTGAGTGTGACAGATGATCCTCACAGGGTTGATCTGAATGCTGGCAAATTCAGACTGTTATGCTTTGGTGGAAGCTCTAATATGAAGACTTTTGAGACAGCTGCATGCACAATGAAGTGTCTCAGTTATTAAAATTAAACAAGAAAGCAATTAGAAATGTGTGCAGCTTCAAACATCGTATTGATGGTAAGTATAATAAGCCTGGGCTATATTAGGCTTTATGTATTTGATAGATAAATAGC
Source organism: Calonectris borealis (assembly GCF_964195595.1). Taxonomy (NCBI): domain Eukaryota; kingdom Metazoa; phylum Chordata; class Aves; order Procellariiformes; family Procellariidae; genus Calonectris; species Calonectris borealis. The sequence goes on from NC_134315.1 coordinate 47,944,053, forward strand.
TTGTCAAAACAGCAATGGCATATATTGATCATAATAGACATAATCATATTAATAATGCCTGTACTTCACAGGAAGCAGCCACAAGTCTTATCGTTGTCATGGATATACAGAAAACTGGGATCATACATATGCCCAAAACATATGTTCCTTGCAGGCTTATGCATTTTATTACTTGCATTTCCTATGTAGCTATGCCTTTGCTGACAGATCTCCACATGCAAAGCACTGTCAAGCTGTGTGTATGACTTCAAGACTTTTTTCCCCCTGCTCTCTTATTGCTAAAATGAAAGTACTGGAGCAGTGACCCCAAGGCTCCAGTAGCGAGAAAAACTAGCAGAACAGAGTACATGCCCTGGAATCCCTGAAAGGATTGATCAATATGGAAAGCAGAGGTATCCATAGAATACAGATATCCGTAGGTTGTATGGAAAGACCAAAGTGGGAAGTGTATGTGAATAGGAGTTCATTCTACTGTTCTCTAATGCCATTGACGAAGAGATTGAAGTTTAATCCCAGTTCACTGAAGCCAATAAGATTTGCATTGCTGGTATCAGTGGGTGAAAAACTCTTATAGAGGTTTCAACCTAAAAAAACAGTCTCCAAAGTGATTAAATTCATAGTTCCTGTTATGCAAATAAGCCTAGGACTGAGTATTAATAATATTGCTATGTGAAGTTCTGCTTGTTCCTAAAAGACAGCTTAATCAGCCTGAGAAATGTATTAAGTGTCAAAAAAAGTGTTCTCTCATCTGAAACACCTCTCCTTGTGTTGGATTATTTTACTAGTGACATTGAAGTAACTTCAAACTCTTGTTGCACCTTATAACACCCACAGTCAGCGTAGTACCTTAAAAAAAAGTTTTGCACACAACATATGCTTATAATAGTGTTAAAAGACCAACTAAGCCTCCTCTCTAAAATTACTCAGGCTCGTTTTCTACCTATAAGATAATCTTTGGGAAAGTTCAGAAAGATTGTCACACCAGGTTTGGGGAAAAAAAAATAATAATTGAATCAAAAGATGCCTATTTGTATGCATCCACATTAAACCCTTATGTTTCAATAAAATTGTATGACTGTGTAATTAATTGGCTGAACACATTTAGTGCCGGCGTCATTTCTTTTGTGGATTATACTGTCATTTAAGAATTGAGATACAAGTCAGTGGTGAAAAGGATTAGCCTGTCAGCTTCAAAGTTCTCAGAGGCAGTGTTTGTTCATGCATAAAAGGTAGATGTAAATAACTTGTGTAGAGTTAATACATGATTAGTAATTGTTATCAACATGCTACAGGCATGAACTGCATGCCTCATGAATAACTAACTCTACTGCAGCTATATCTATACAAATCAACAAAGAATATAGCTGTACATTGAAAAGAATCAGGAGACAGTTATTATTGAAATGTCATTCAGCAATTCTATACTTTCTGCAACATAAACTTTCTAAAGGCACTTACTGCATGCAAAGTGCTACACAGGATTAAGTACCCGTCCTTATTTCCTCTACTTACATAATAAAAAGAAGAGACAGATGCCTTGCTGTGCAAGTCAAGGCAATTCCAGCTAATAAGAGTTTTAAGTATGATTTGGGATTCCTCCTGGCTGAGTGCATTGGAAAGATACCTAGATGTTCCCGAGGACAGAAGTGAGGACAGCCTGCAATGTCACATTCAAATATCCTTTTTGCCCACCATAGTACATGCATTCTGCCTAAATCACACTGCTGATGTGCTTTACTGTAGTAGCTGCTCTTTATTTAAATTCTTCGTGATTTGCACTCAGTCTGAACAGCTGTCACCTACCTGCTAGACATATGGTGCCAAAGGCCTGCCGGGCAAATTTCTTACAATCTACAAGATGCTCAGTCTCAGTCTTTGGAACATTTCTAGCACACTGTCATGTTGTCATAAGGAATTGTGCCTATCCCGGGCTTCAACTCCAAACTGGACATGAGCCCCAAATTTCATCGCATGCCTGCTACCTAAAGAAAACAGATCCTTTTTGCTTTTCAGACAGCTACTTCAGCAGAGTCTTGGTATAAGGGCTTAGTTTGGTTCTTAGTCTAAAAAATTGATATTCTCTACATTTGTGCTATACTAAGTCATAACTTTAGGATCTGTTTCCTCATCCAGATTCAGCAATTCAGAAAAGGGACACCATCCCAATTCATAAAAGGGACACACAATAAATACAGTTTCCGGAAGAATGTCTGGGTTTTCACACTTAAGACCAGTGTGAGGGATCCATGCAGGTTAAAGGATCTGCCTTAGCAGGTCCTAAAAGGCACTATTCAATTTTCTCTGAAAATAAAGTTCTGCTACTTTTCTTTCAGAAACCCAAAGAACTGGTGATGCCTGACTGCTGATTCTTTGGGTAAGGAGTGAAATGAAGACTGTAAAATGTAGAAGAACCATTATCTATACAGAAGTGGAAGTCCTGAAGAATGAAAGCACTCAGCAGGACCAACAGGTGCCTGAGACACAAATGCAGGTATGTGACACACTATTTAAGGAGACATTTTTCAAGAATAGGGAATGTTGGAGAAAATTAGGGGTTGGAGCAGTCACTTTTATTTGAACCCTCTTGACTGAACATACTTCTGAGAGGTTTGAATAAAATTAAGCACGCAAGAAAGGCCATGTCCTCCTAGTTTGAAAAACATCCTTCAGAGTAATCATAATTATATACTTGGTGCCTAGTTATTACACTACATGGTTTCTCAGAAATTGTAATAGCAATTAATAATTTCCAAAATAGAAACTTCCAAAAATGTGTTGCCCAGAAATCCCTATAGAAATCCCATTCATCCTACAATGACAGCTTGTTATGGAAACAAGTATTTTACACAGTATGTCTGAAATATACAGTGTAAATTACGTACCTTACATCAACATTAAAAATAAATCTAGTGCTGAAAGTTCAAGAAGCTGTGGTGAAAGCTCTTGTGCTGCTAATTCTTTTTTTTACGTCTAACTGTAAACAGAAATGCCAGAGGTTTTAGCATTTGTGGTCATTTGGTGTTAAAGAATATACTGACCCTTTACTGCATCCTTAGCATAATTTTCTCTCCACAGAGAGATTACCCTTCCTGTCTTGAAGTAGCAGACACTCATACATGCTAATGGATCTGACATCAGTGCTGGTAGAGAGAACTATTTTTATGCTGGAAACAACCTGGTTGTTGAAAAAAATACATTCTCCTTTTCAGGTTATATCTGATTATTGTTGTTTTTTTTTCTTTATAGGTTAGCTATGATACCAACTTAGGCCAGTCAACAGAGCCATTGCCTTTAGCAGAACTATTCATGTCCTTAAGTGTGATTTGAAATGCTTTGTTTGATTAAAGATTTGTATTTTATGTTAGTGCCTATCTTGAATGTAGTAGTTAAAATCATAGATCCTGCAGTCACTCTGAATGCAGAACTCAATGGAAATATCCCATTTTGAACTCTAAAGGACTAGGACTGGGGTTTGCCTGCCCAGACAGATATATTGTGTCAAAGTACCATTCTGTTATTCTGTAAGCAATAAAATTGCAGTACTGTTTATACAAAGACCATGCAGTCATTAAATATTTGATCAAGATTGTCAAATGACTGGATAAAAGCAGCCTTGCTACTTCAGAACACAGGACCCCATAGCACAACATTCTGTCTGCAGCAGTGGCCACAGGCAGATGCCTAGGGAAGAGTATGAACAGGACCAGCAGATGTTATACTTTACCCAAATACCTTTCCAAACTCCAACCTTTTTCAGCTCAGGGGATTTCTTGATACTGTTTTGAAAGTATATAGACCTTAGTATATTAGAACAAGGCACACATCAAGGGCACTGCTGTCCTGCCCCTCCAAGATTAGAAAAAGAGGAATATGGGGCAGCCTGAGTGCGCAGAGGAACCATCAGACTGCAGAGAAATGGTCTGAGACTGCCTGTTGCAGCTAGGAGGCTAGCATGATGGCTCAGCTCCAAGGACCAAATTCCTGCTGCTGTAGGGCAGAAGAATTGGGTAAATAAGAGCCAGAAACCCCAGGCTCTTTATATCATTGTTTTCCTTTGGCTAGAAGTGTATGTGCCTAGGTATTTGTCACAATGTGCACAGGAACACAGTTTTTCCTGGGTTTCCCCATTTTCCTCATTTCATAAATTCAAAAAATCGCTCAGGCTTGCAAATAGAAGCGATTTTCCAATCTTTGTCTGAATCCTTCCCCACTTAACGCCTGGTCTGCCCAATAAAGGTCTGTGAAGAAAGGTCTTAGGTTAGCATGCCAGCCATCTGGATCAAAATGTATAGGCTTCCAGTGAAGATCTGTCTGAAGACAGACCGGTCAGTGGCTATTTCTGGTCTCCAGTGCAATGTCTAGGAGAACGTGACTGTTAGGATGCCTTGAGTACCTCTCAGAGACCAGTCTCCAGAAGCTGTTTTCTGTCTCATCGGAGTCCCTCGCTGCTGGAAGTGCTGCTGGCCAGTGAAAGGCCACAGAGACTGCTGAGACTACACTTACAAAGGACCCGGCCAATCTCTTTGTGGCTGGCATGTAAACCAGAAACTGAGACCGAGTCATGGTATCGTATACCAACATAAGGAACTGAGTAAAGATGTCAGCACACTGTACAGTGACACTAGGGACAGCCATCATATTCTTTATATAGGTCTGCTGGCAGCAATGATGGCAGCAGTCTATCTATCTCTAATGGGCTTAATAGCATTTATAAGTCACATCAACTTTCCCTAATATTCTGGGAGACCCCTTTTCTGTTGGCTCATCTGATCTCGCTCCTTACAGTCTGTGGCAATCTGTAGGCTCTGAATTACTGACATCATTTACTGGCCGCTTAATGGACTAGATGCTGAGGGTGATGTTTCCTGCTGGAAAAGTAGTAGCATAAATAAAATGCATCGGAGACAGCTGGTCTCAAAATCGCACAAGGAATACATACTGTCAGTGCTGCAGTTACACTCCTCAATTTGTATGTCAGCCGTGAAACTGTGAAGACAGGAAGACAGGTCATGGGCGACATTTTGCTGCCATTCAGCCTCGCCTCAAATGTTTTGCCATGGTTCTTCTCTGCAGCGGCATGCCGCAGTATGGTGTGATGCAAACACGGCAGCTTGCTGTCCAGAGCTGTTTCCAGCCTTTGCAGCTTCTTCTACATCTCCACATCTCAGGCATACATTGTTCCTCCCCACTCCCAGCTAGACCTTGGTCCGTCTGACCCCAGATTGCCTGGACCTTGCCTACTACACAAACTGACCTTACCCTAGTCACTATGGTCTCACTATATTCCTCACTCAATTCCTATTATGGAGTTTCCCAGTCCAGCATCTCAGCACCCGCTCTAATCTAATCTTAACGACTATTGTCAGCCAGTCCAATCCCACGCTCCGTATCTTGCACGGGGGCCTGGACAGTAACACAGAGCATGTGGGAGATATCAGGGCTCTCTCACCCATTGCCAGCGTGGGGGACTCGGTTCCAGACTGCCTGGGTGGGCTCATCAGTGAAGCCTCATTTGGAATTAAGGACCTCTAGATAAAGCAGTTTTAGACAACTGCCATAAAGGAGATGAGTAACACCGCTTGGGTTAGACGTTTAGGCTGGCAGTCACAAGCTAGAGACCTTCCCAGTTGAATGGTGAGTGAAGTGCATTGGGCATCAGGAATGCTGCCTAAGGGAGAGGGAACAAATTGTGGTGCTATGTTGAGCTAAGAGCTCATGATAAGGAGGTTAAATTAGCACTAATAAGGTTCAAACTAGACCACATTTCCTTGTTTGCTTATGCTGAGATAGATAACAAAGTCCAGCCTTACTAAAGTCAAATTATTTCACACCTACTTTATTCACTTATAGAGTAGGCTAGCTGCTCTGTCAAAGAATGGTTGACTTGGTGTGTTTTGACAAGCCCATATTGTATGCTTCTTAGCACCTCATCTTTTAGGTGTATAAAATTTGATGAAACAAATGTTATGCCCTTTCCCTTTCTAGAATTTCACACTCCTCCTTTCCTCTCTTTTCATGACAGTTTAATAAAATTGAACCGGCATCGGGTTCACAGTTCCAGCATTGTATTTAGGCCTCTTCTCTCCTTTCCTGTCTCTAAATTTGTGGCTAACTTCCACAAATACTAATAATCAGGGGATTCTCTGAATTTTCAGATCAGTAGCTATAATCTTTATAATCTTCTTAAATCTACTTCAGGTACTGGGCCTTTTGCATAAAATGGGTTTAAGACCACTGTAACAATGCTTAACTCTGCTGTTTATTTTATTAAAGACATTAAAATTAACTGAACATTTCCCTTTAATAAGTACCTTGGCTTGGAGCTTTACAGAGATACCGATCACAGCAAAACATAAAAATCTTGAGATGCTCATTGTGATTTACTGAGAATGAAAAAGCCACATACAACTGATATTTCTCTATGCGACATGTTACTATTATCCCTGAAATGCGCCAATGAACTTTCCTAACAAACCAAACAGAAAGAGAGACCTGTTGACTAGTTCAAAAGCATGGCCAGTCCTTGCTCAGTCACAGTTAACAAAAAAATTCCCTTTTAGTTCATGTGAACCAGGGTTTTGAGCTCTAGTTATGGAATATCATTGGCAGCGTAGATTAAAGGATTTTTTATTGTTGTTTTTCTTGTCTTTCAAAACAACTTTGTTGCCAGTCATTTATTTACAACACAAGTTCAGAGCAGCAGTTTTGTTATTAAAGTGATGGAAAATAAACAAATGCAAACATAGAAGTGTAAAGAAGCGTAGCCAAAACCTTTTATTAGATTAACCAGAAAATAGGCCACATAAAAGATCTTTATTTTAAAAACGTATTTTTTTCCGTAAAACTAGCCACTGGTGTTTACTGATGATTCACTCGAAATATGAGCTGCATTTGAACTTTGATTGACAAAACACCCAGACCTGGCCCACACTTTGTCCTGCTCTGACCACACGGCAATTGCCATCCAAAGCAGCTCCAGCTCTTTCCACCCAGGCATCTCCCATCCAGATCTGCTGGGAGACAGTGCTGCTGGTCACTGACTTTTAGGAAGAAATAATTCCTAGCTCTGAAAACACTGCCTCCTTCCTCTGTCCCAGGTGAAAGCCACACAAAGCTAAGCTGTTTGACTTTGCCTTGGGACAGAGTTGCAACGCTCACATATCCCAGCAGTGAATTCAGCTCAGAAGCGATGTCAGGTTTTGTCATCTCCTGAATGAACTTGAACCCTGGCTGGGGTCTAATTTAGACAGTAAAGAAAAAAGGGGGAGAAAAAAACAACAAAAAAGAAAGTACAGGGGGAAAAACACATTTAAAAAAAGAAAAAGAAAAGAATAAAGGGAGAAAAAAGGAAAAGAAAGGGAAAAAGAGAAAGGAAAGGAAAAGAAAAAACCATTCTTCCCAGAAAGGACCCTGGAATATAAATGGAGCCCCTATACTTGCCCTTTGTCCCCTTGACTTGACAGCTGTGGCTGTCCACATCAATGGGGAGAGAGGCTCAGGCCTCTGCCAAGCCTGTTTGTGTTTTTTTTTTCTGAGATGAGCTAGCAGTGAAGTTACTGTTAGCATTTTCTCTACTAAAACGTCCCCAGCACTTCCATGAGACCCACCTTGCTTTCACTGCCTCAGTAAGCATAAATTCTTCAAAAGCTATTGAGCTCAGTGTGTCATAAGAACATTGTGTTGCTGGAGAAAAAAGTTAAAATCTTACCTTTCCCGAATGTGTCTGCCCATAGACTCTTGTTCTCTTTAAGGAACTGAGGCATTTCCTTAAATCTGGCCAGGTATAGATGTCCATTCGTGGGCATGGACCAGGCTGAGATTTGGGCTTCACTGTCAGGCTGATGCAAATTGGAGACATTCTTTAGACATGTTGTTCCTCCCTGGTGACTGAAGATCCAATCCTATTTTAAGGGGCACTAGGGTTGCATTGAGATTACTAAGTGGTGCAGAGCAAAACAGAAGGAACTAGAGTTTGGTGTGTTGAAAGTCTGTATGGTCCTCGGGCTGTATATGCACGTGGTGTCTTTACCAAAAATTATATCTGTGCAAATATCTGACGGCACGCACAGCACATACATGAAGAGGTAATGTTGCAAGTGAGGTGAGTCAGGGGCACTCCGATGAGTGACATCAACCTTGGTTCCACCAGGAGGGAAACCATGTCCCAGCATGGCAGTCACACACCCTGGCACGTCCTGCAAGATTCCACCTGTAAGTGCAAGGCAAATTCAACCCCTCTGGTACACTAAATCAGAAATGTGCAGCCGTTCTTCCCCCAGAGCAAAACAGTCATTTTTAGTTAACTTCACATTAGCCATTTAGTGTCCGTAAAAGAAAATAACAGTTCTTTATCTGGTTCTCCCAATGCTGTGGGATAGGAGTCTACCACAGCTAATGGTTTTCTCTTTAAAGTTAGTGCAGCCACAGTGACCAGTATGTTGGGAATATAATCCCAGTCTTTGCGAATACTTTTCTTTTCCTCTTGATGGATAACTGAGAGAAGCATTATATTCCTCCAGCAGTGTTGCTCAGTAAGAAAAACATGACTCTGCACAGGCACTAGCTTCATTTTGAATTAATTTTCAACAAATTTGTTTGTTTGGAATTCATATTAAAGTTGTGAAAATATGTTCTTTTGGTCTACAGATGATTACATCCTTTCCAGTTTACACAGAAACTGTCACTACCCTGACACCAAACATTTTTCTTAATGGGCTCAATCCACTGTCAGTGAAATCAATGAAGTGCATTCTTCATCAGTCTTAATGGGATTTGGACAAGGGCCTGTGTTTCTGAATAAAGTCAAATACTGGGCTGATTCTGTATTCGGTTATACCCATGTAAATTGGAAATCAGCCAGTTGGCAACTTCTTTTTTCTTTCCTTCTCTTTTGTGTTTTGCAGCAGAAAAAAATCCCACTTTATTAGGGTGGAAAGGGTAGAAGAGCAAGATTATAAGGATGAAACTGCAATTGTCTTTTCAAGTGATGTTATACTTGATCGGTATGCCTCAACTCAAAAGGAGCTTTATAAATTATCCTGAGTTCAGCATCTTGAATAATTTGCAGCAGCCTTAGGGTTGATATGACTTAAATTCAGCTGCCCACATACTAAAAGAGACTTTTCCGGTTCTGACTATTGGCTAAGTATAACAATGCTCAAACTATACCTTTTACACGGCACCTATGTATGAGGCAGAGCGAATGTGAAGTAAAGCTATCACATCTGTTCCATTCGCCCCTTACCCTCGGGGATTTCCCTTCATTTATTTGCTTTGGCAAAACAAAGAGATTTTTGCACAGTCTCTGGCATCTCCATGTATCTAAAGATATTATAACGCAATCCCTGGATTTGACATACAGGTGGATTATGACAATGGCTTACACAGCAGACAGCTTTAAAAGCAAGAATGACAATCTGTTTAGTTTTCAAATAATGGCAGTTTTCTACACAATTCCTCACACATAAAAATGACAGAAAAAACCCTGTGGTTGAGAAGACGGTGAGCATTGCCAACGACCTCACTCCAGCTACCTCAAAAAAAGGGAAAAGATAGTCCAGTGCCTGGTAAAATTTCCTTTCTCCTCTGTTCTCTGCCAAAATTACCTCTCACCTTTAGCAAACGTTTAGTTCTCATGTTTTGCATCTAGAAAGCTTGATAATAAGTTTCCCCACTTTATAAATTTTATGAGATTAAATCATTAGCAGCAGACTGATAAACTGTAGTTTCATTCTCTCTCCTTAATTCTCTGAGTTCCTCTTTGAAAAATGATGATTGTCATTAAAAATCTGATGTCTCACAGGAATATAATGGCACTTATGTATTCTGCATTGGTAAGTCTCTCCCATATATGAAGATACAGAGGTCAGTTTTGACTGTCTCTTGCATAACGTGCAGCTTATACAATGAGGAATGGTAAAGAGTTTAAAGAAATGGCCACTTACAGGAGAGAGGAATATGACAGAAATCTCATGTAAAATGGAAACTGGCGTGGGAGCTGAGCAGACAGAGAAGAGCAGGCCTCTGGGGCGGGCGGGCACTGGTTAATCCTGTAATCCTTTCACTCAGCAAAGAGGCACAAACAAATACTCTCTTCCGTCCTTAAGAACATATCTCCGCCAGCAGATTCTCCCTGTATTGTTCTGCATTTATCTGTTAAAGTGTTCTCAAAACGCGACGTGATACAGGCCTGTTTTCAAACAGGAATAAATGAAGTAAGATAAAAATAAGCTCCTAACTCTTCCCTCACTGCACTTTTCCCTTCTCCTGAGCTAACTGGCAACTCCTGTGGGTTTCCATGGGAGTTGTAAGCATTGGTAGAGCAACCAGAAAGAGTGCACACAGAGGAAATTACCTTTTCTTCACCACCTTTCACGGCCTCACCAGGCCTTTCATGTGGACAACAAGAATGGATTTTGTTAAAGAACGCCATGCCGGCTCACAACGCCGTCCAGCTAACTCCACCGACGATGCGCAGCCCCGTCCTCTGGCCGGGTTCAGTTCAAACCTTCCAGGCTCCGGCAGATCCAGTTAGGACATTTCAGAGACAAACACAGCCACATTTTAATAATTTTGAAAACGGGACTGCGCAAGAGGCTCTGCTGGAATGCTTACCAGTGACTTACAGGGGTCAGAGCATGTTTGACAAGGCTCCTGGAAATTTTTTTTTAGTTGTGCTTCAAAGGATTTTAATAATTAAATAAAGTGACAGAAACATCAGTATGAAATATCAGTTGCGGGATTATTTTTTCCCCTCCTGGGTATTAATGACTAGTTAGATAAACCCTAAGAAACAAAGAATACATATCTTTTTCTGGAAGAGAATGAGAAAAAATTTTGACAGAAGCACAGTTTACAAATACTCTTCAGAATACCTACCTACAGGACTGCAGGCTGAGAAAGACATTTTCAGACAGTTGTCATGATGGTGATAAGATATGTCATTGACCTACAAAATGCAGTTTACCAGTTCAAGCTGCCAAATTTTCTGACTTCTGTCTTGAATGGAATTCAAGAGAAACTAGACCCCAATTAGAGATAAGTCCTACTCAGGCGAAAAGCATTATTGTTTGGGCTGTCACCCTGGCTGATGGATTTTCTCACTTGCAGGAGTTGTGTTTCATCAGTTAGTTTAGTTCTTTCAGTGATAGTTCACTTTTTAATGGTGTTATATTTTCTTTGAGTCGCTAGCTGTTTCTCCTTGATTTCTAACCTATTTCTTTTGCTTAAAATTAAAAACATTTTGCTTGCTGCTAGGACTGAGTTTGGCGGCACATATTTAATAGACAGTACATATTAAATAGACAGTACATATTATACCAGCATATGTCCCACCTCTTTCTTATTTGGGGCATTACACTTACCCTTTCCTCCTATTCAGACCAATCAACCCTCCTTTCCTCTTCTTGTTTTCCACAGAAAAAAAGGAAAGTGATGAATGATGCAGGCCCCACCAGTGACAGAACTTTTCCATATGGAAATACTATTTCATTCCAGTGCTTTCTAAGCTACAAGGTAACATTTTCAGAGCCACACATTTTCCGTGTTTTATAAGCTGAAAGAGTTTTTGAAAGATCACAATGATGGACATATCCCTTATGAAATCTAATTTTTCATTTAACATGACTTGATTTTCTTTATTCAAAAGCTTACAAATTCTGAAGAACAGCTTCTACTGATATGGGAATTTAAAGTATCTTTTTGTCTGTATCTTCTTGATTATCTTTAATTGAGATCACATCCGCAAATAATAAAATAATTATTCAGTGCTTAAATTCTATTAGAATTAGTTCTTTTTAAACAAAAAAAACAAGGTCACTTTTATCACGCATGCATTTTAGAGATCCTCATCGGCATAAATCTTTGAATTTAAATTATTTGAAACTGGTAGATGAAAGTATAATCCCAGATTTCTGTTATATTGGAGGCTGGCTGACTTTGTAACCTTGATAAATAGTAATGTGTACTGAGCTGTCCATCCTAGTATTCATTGTTGGTCTTGGACTTGGTGCCAAGCATAGTCTTTAATCTGAACTGAAATGTTGTGAGGGACTTCAGGGAAATTTTGCCTGGAGTTCTTTATAAGCAAGTCCCAAAGGAACATCATGAAAGGAAAAGGATGTGAGAAAAATGAAAAGTGTTTGCCAAATTCCCATCACTACCGACTAAAATTGCATATATTCCTGATATCCATGCACACGAGTACTCTGCACTTCCCTGCTTTTAGTATTGAACGCCTGCATCATTGTGCTTACACAAGTAATTATTATTTACTTTCTGGTCCCAAAAGAAGAAAGGATTTTAAAAATGAAAATAAATCTCTCAGCCAGGTTTTGCCCCTACACAAGAAACACCGGCCACATGAAGCCTCATGAAAGGTTACCATAAAAGCTAAAAACAAACAAGGATTACTCGAAAATGCAATTGCTCAACATACCCAGAACTGCCAGAAGCAGTTTCCTCTTTAGGCTATTGACTTCATAGTAACCTTACCCAACCCTTCTGAAATTTCCTGGTCAACAAGACTTTTCAGAAGTTTTGTGAAAAAAAAAAAAAAAAAAAAAAAAGCATTGGTTTTAGTCAGTTTCCTTAAGACTGAATCACTTCACAAGACCTCAGACTAAACAATTGCGAAAGTTACTAAGAGTAAACCAGTTTATCCCTGTAGAGCAATAAAGGCAAACAAGCAGACAGGAAAGCTTGTTGGAAAAAACCTCTTTAGACTACCAACTTGAGGGAAGATTCAGCTATCTACTGAATATCTGTTTTTCTGTATTGGAAGAAAAGGTATTGCAAAGCTTTTTCTTTTTTTTTTTTACTTTTTATTTTAAGTAAGGGTTTCAGAGACACTCACTGGTATAAAGTAGGTGAAAGATTTCAGGCTGAGAGAGTTAATTCCTCATGAAAGTTTGGGTGATGATTATTCCTTTTCTAATTGGATACTATATTTACAGTTGTGAATTTAAATTTTTAAAAGTCGTTCTCAATGTAAAAACATAAAGTGCATTTTTTAAAAGTGTATTCAAATCAGAGAGGGAAGATAATTTGTGAGAATACATTGGCTCTGCATTTCCTGCTGTTAGCATATTCCTGTCCTCGGTGATGACCATGGGGGATTGCTTACATGAACAAGTTCAGACACACATGTAAATATTAGCACTACTGGACTATGTGCCTGTAACAAACAGAGCCCCATCTCACTCCTAGTTATAGTTAGTGATTAATATTTCAAGGAGAGACAGAAATTAACAAATAAGTATCCAGAAGATTGTTAAGGATTGGTTGAGAAAGTTGGGCTCCGATCTAAGTGAGTATGCTGTTATATTTTTGTTTACATAGAAGCTTGGACAGCTGGCCTGGCTGCAATCTATTTTAGTGCTTTAAGGCACGTAATACAAATCTTATCCATCATTTCAGACCTAGGTCTTGTGAGATTAGCCTTATGAGGGTACAATGAACCAGTCTGTATGGAACAAGACACAGGAGTTACCTTTTATTTAAAATGTTTAAGGTGCTTTTAGAAGTTTTCCCATTCTTTAATGAAAACTGGCAGCTCACATTTCAATAACTCACAGGTTCTTCTTTCCAGGTTTCAAAACTGTAAACTCAAACAAGTGAAATTTGACCTTTCAAGAAGATGTTTATCACATAAAATTTGCCATTAGAAATGCTTGTAACCCAAAATGTCTATGACAGCATTATTTTCTTTCAGCAGAGGCTTACAGACCTTCAGTCATGGAAGAGGCCTCCACCGTGATGCACAGGCATGCGATAAAAGATGCACTGTCCTACGGTACTTGAAGTCTAATGAAGACTAAGTTTCTTTTTTGGTTTTTTGCTAGTTTAGTAGGCTTTTGGAGGGATCACAGAAGAGCCAATAACTCACTAGTGTGCTTCATGAAGAGCTGAGAGAACAGATGATGCAGAACTTCCTTTTCCTCCAGAGGGTTATCTGTGTGGACGCTGACATAAAACAGCATCAAGCCAGGCCTCGTCTCCCTGCTCAAAGTCAGATACAAGCACATGCAGAAACATTCACTTTCAACCAAGTGCTCCCAATTGCTTTTCCTTTTTTCTTTTCTTTTTCATTTCCTTACTGGCGTTTACTACCTCTTATTTTGTTTGAGAGAAAAGTTAGGATCTTTCTAAGGAAAGAAAATAGTAAGTAAAATAAACATAAGGCAAGACCCTACCAGCAACTTTTAAACAGAACTAAAGTTAAATTTGTGCATTTCCATTAAAAGTGCATGTCTTATTCTGACTCACGCAGGGTTTAACAAATGCAAACTATTAAGTATGCTTAGAAGACTTTAAAGTATATCACTGAAGAGATTCAAGTCCTGTACTCACTTTTTCTAGGATTTTCATTTTAACAAATATGTGACATTGTGGTTTGAGAACACAAAGCAATTTCTTCCTGGTATTTCACGTGACAGACATCATAGCTAATCTCTCTTTCTGACTTCTCATTCCTCGCAGAGCCATCAACCCCAAGAGTGCTGATTGAGCTACAATAGGTGCTGCTCCTTAAAACACACTTTGAAAAACTTTTGTTTTTCTTTAAACCTTAAGGTCTTTTTCTTGCTGTTTCTGCTTTGATAGCCTATTGCAAACTTCCTGTCTACCTGCCACAGGCATTTGATTATAGCTTTTCCACCCATCCAAAGCATAATGAAATTCCTGCCCTGAAAGCCGGGGGTTGTGAGATGAAGGAAGAAAACAAGCTATTGTTTTCCTGCCTGGAAGTGGCTGCAGCCAAGAACAACATAGATTCCTCTGGTGCCACGTCTGTCACCAGCAGGCACACTCCTTCCAACGCCACGCTAACCGCCTTGTGCTTTTATTTGGAACGGGGGGTTCCTCAATAAATAAAAGGACAGATGAAGCCAGAGGGGCAGCACGGGCTGCAGGAGCTTGGGGAAGGCTCTCCTGGCAGACCAGACTGGACAAGAACAAACAGGAGCAAACAGATGTTACAGAACCACAATTTTTCTAAAATCACAGGGGAACCTTGGCAGTCCTAAGGAATTTAATCAGTCACCCTTTCTATAAACAAATATGTAATTTAATTTTAAATGTCATCTCATTCCAGGGTTCAGTTTCAGGTTGCTATCACACAGGCCTCTTCCTCGGGGAGATTTGTTCAAGGAGGATTTCTGAATTCACAAGAAGGAAAAGAGGACAAAAAAGTTTGCTCGATCCCAAAAAGTACAGTCCTGTTTTGAATAGCAAACCGTGAACCAAGGGGAGGACCAGGACTTTCTTTTAACAGTGATGGATTGAATGGCAAGCCTTGTTCTATAATTAGATAAAACATTCCCCGCAAAACTCTTAATTAGCCAGGAAATTCGTTTTCTGTAGTCTTACAATTCTCCATTATGGACCCCAAAACCTTTGAGGATTTGAATTACAAAACCTGGCAGGGTACAATAAAACACTGCAACTAGAATAAAATATCTTCAAATATGGAAGAGCAAATTCTGATATAGAATCATAGAATCACAGAATCATTTAGGTTGGAAAAGACCCTAAAGATCATCGAGTCCAACCATAAACCTAGCACTGCCAAGTCCACCACTAAACCACGTCCCTAAGCGCCATCTCTACACGTTTTTTAAATACCTCCAGGGATGGTGACTCAACCACTTCCCTGGGCAGCCTGTTCCAGTGCTTGACAACCCTTTCGGTGAAGAAATTTTTCCTAATATCCAATCTAAACCTCTCCTGGGGCAACTTGAAGCTGTTTCCTCCTGTCCTACCACTTGTTACTTGGGAGAAGAGACTGACACCCACCTGGCTACAACCTCCTGTCAGGTAGTTGTAGAGCGCGATGAGGTCTCCCCTCGGTGGAAGCTCAGGAGCCATAATCCTTTCCTCGCTATATAAAACTAACCTGTTCCTGCTAAGAGAATTTCAGCTCATAGGCCCAGTGTTAAAAATGCAAGACTTCATACTAATACACATCCTTCACCTTTTTTCTTCCTGTTCAAGGGCATCACAAAGACTGAAAAATGTCTTAGAAAGAAAACCGGGTTCGGTTTCCTCAGCCAGGAATTCCTACAATATACCCTATTATCTGCTGAGTCAGGAGCATCCTCGTTTTTCCTTTACTTGCCTCTTGGAATGAAATCTCCTGTTGGGCAACTAGAAACAGGGCACTAAGGCTCAGATCTGATACCAAACCCCTTAGGATATCAGCAGGCAGTTTGTCTCCATACGTGGCACCTGGCTGCAACTGTCCCCAGAAGCATTCGTTCTGCGTAGGTTAAATTATCCTGCAATGCAAAGTGACTTTCTAGCAGGCAAAGTTAGAAAATAAGAAACAGATTGCAAATGCAACTAGATCAAAACATTGTGAAAAGCATCAGGGAGCTTGCTTATAAATTTATGCTCAAATTAGGTAAACTCTCCGAAGATTGTCACGTGCCAGCAAAGTTTCTCTTTCCTAGTACAGCTGGTTTTCAGGCACAATTCAGGCACGTCCCAAAGAGAAGCAAATGCATTTTCTAATCATTTGAACATCTTGATCCAAGAAGGGAAAAAAAATCTGACTGCCACCTCTGTTTCTGTTAGTGCTTTGGTTTTAAGTTTTGATACCATTAACATGTTATATATGACCGCATTCTTTCACTGAGGACAGCACATGATTGCAATTACATTTTACAGCTTCCCTAGATATACAGTGTGACTCAGTATTGCTTCATAATCAGTTCTTTTGGCAAAATTAGCATAGATTCAGACAGGATTTAAGGACGCTATAATCAGGTCCATAGCTGTGAGTGGAAAGGAAGGAAGTCTGAAGATATTTTGAACGTATCATGCTACCTTCAAGCTGTTGTGAGTGCAATACTCTCACTGTAGTTATGTTTGACTTGGGGCAGAGCAGATTAAAAGTCATTTCCCTGGATATTGATCAGTGCAATTAATACCCTCAAATAGAGAATCATGTAGTACTAGTTTCCAGAATATTTTTTTCTAGGCAATTCTAAGAAGGTTCAAAGTTTACATTTAATTTGAAGAAGGGGGCTTATTTGACGTTTATTTGAATTAGTCAAAGGTTGTGCAAATTGATGTGGGATAGAAACCAGTGGGAATAGCCTTTCATTATCTCTCCAGCATTTATGCCACATTTCTCTGCCATAATTACAGTATGTCTTTCTTAAGGTTTTTCAGGCTAAGAAATTATATTCTTAATCTAAGGATGGAAGTGAAACACGGTAAAAAGAATATGTTAAAAAAATAGATTTGAGACCCAAATTATGCCCATCCATAATCTCAAAGGGTATTTACAGTCATATAAAATTGGCACCATCTAGTATCAAGATGTACCGCCAGGTGTAATCAGAATTAAAACATACATTTACTTTTCTGTCTGCATGTTAATCTGGATAGTATAACAGATCAATCTGAGAGAGTAAATTAGATTTTCCTCTGACATCTATTCCATCCACAGAATTAGTTTAACAGTATAATCACGCTTACCAACACTTTAAACTTGGAGATGTTTCATGCTCTAATGATAATTCTGAGCCAAAAATACCACTTGACTTCAGTCCTTGTACGATTTAGTGAGCGGATGAATGGGGAAATTCCCATATTAGCAAACAGTTTGAACGTGAAGCCACTGACACAGAACCTCACTGTCACATTTTGGAATCCATTCAGATGTCCGGCTCTACAGAATCCTCAAAATATCAGAGCCATTCCCCTTGCGGGTATTGCCCTACTGTGGAGGTACTAGAAACTTTCTGAGCTAGCAATATGAGCTCAGTCTGAAACAATCCTTTGTTCTTAGTATATGAAGGAACGTATAGACATTCAACAG
Organism: Calonectris borealis; assembly: GCF_964195595.1. Lineage (NCBI taxonomy): Eukaryota > Metazoa > Chordata > Aves > Procellariiformes > Procellariidae > Calonectris > Calonectris borealis. The sequence continues at coordinate 47,961,877 of NC_134315.1, forward strand.
TGCATTATAATGAATCCCTTATATATCCTATATGTATCAGCCTAGTCTACAGGAAAAAAAAAAGGAAGTAATTTATTTTGTATACATAGAAAAGAATGTTTATGCATGTATTTAGAATTTCCCAGGTGTTTTCAATTTCAAAACATCAAAGATATATGCATCTAAACCCAGATATTTTTTCTTTTTTTTTTTGTAATGGAGCTGGTGGTGTCTTTACTGTCCAAAATGAATTCCTAATTCTTAGGAAATTCTTAGGAAACCTCTGATGGAAAAAGAGGGAGACAGATTTCTGCTACTTTGAGACAGCAGCAGGTTTGCTAAAAAATGAAGTACCAGAATGTCAGACTCGGTATGCTTTTGGAAAGGACATTTCAAGCTTAGAAAGAGGTCATGTTAAAAACAACTAAAAAAATTTACACATTTTTAAAAGCTATTCATACTTATTTTGCTCCCAATCTTGCTTCTCATTCTTTTTTTGTTTGATTGGTTTTTTTTAAATTCTGAATAGGCATGTACATAATTGATGCAGATGAAGATGCAATTAATGCTAATATATTTCTTGTAACATCTCTAAAGAATGAGTATCAGACTCCTTTTAAATGTGAGTGGGCCTTTTTCCCTAGGGGAGCAAAAAGCGGGGCCGGTTCATATTAGTTATGATTCCATTCTGGCAAGAAGTTAGACCGTTTCACTCTCGACGTCTCCTTCTAGCTCAAGTAATAAAGACAGGTCTGGAAATCCAATTACCATCTTTTGTCTGAAATCTTTTAAAGAACTTAGAAAAGATCTCAGTGAGAGAGAGAGACCCAGAAAACATATTTTAAAAGCTTTGTTTTTAAAGTTTATGCTTGTGTCCTTACTGTTTAGCGTTCAGAGTTTAAATGATGTGATTACCAACATAAATGCACTGTATGTTATGACTGTTAAGTCAATTACTGATTTATTTCTTCTTTTCTGGCTACAACACCAGAGAAACGACATTTAGGTTTTTTGCATTCTGTTTGCAGCCCTGGTACCGGCTTGCATCTCAGTCCAAAAGGCAATGGAAACACATTTACCAAGAAGGGAAAAAAAAGCTATTAAGAACAGGGAGAGATAAGCATTATTTCACAAAATTAGTTTTGGTCATACATGTATCTCTTTTGCTTTTATTCTTTCTAAAATGAGAGTGAAGGTGTATGGCAAGAACAGGTGCAGAAATGCAGGTTTCTAAAATGAGTATGGAAGGCCAGTTTCAAATCACAGCAGGGAAAAACATCAAGATTGAGGTGCTTGTTCAGTCAAAACAAATAGGCACGTTTTAAACACAGGGTATTTGCAGGAGCCATTTCATACTTGACCTGGAGAAAATGACACTAGACAAAGAAATTCAAAGAAATATGTTGTGCACAGAAAATGTAGGAAGAGCAAACGAAGGAAAACTCACCGCATAAGTAGACCCCTCTCACTGATGTTTGTTAAACAAATGAAGGTGCTTTGGTAAAACATTCTGTGCTGGGGAAAATCATTTGTGATGTAGGTAGAATGATTCTATAATTTGGCCTTAGGTTTTGTGATGAGGAGATGCAATATGAATCAAACGCAAGCATGCAAGTTAGTTCACATAAGCTACCCACAGCCATGGGGTGGGTTGTGTATGTAACTAGCTGACCACACAGATCCACTGTTCAGTGCTGCCATCGTCTGTGCTTTGTCAATTAAGAAGGACTTATCACTCAGGTGTTTTCTTACTAGTTTTCTTTTTAGGGGCACTGAATTTCAAACCAGAGACTTCCTAAATGACTCACATTTGCTTTTTAAAATGAAAAGTGCTGCTTCTCCCAAAGTGTAGAAGTCGTCACACCTTCATCTCAAATCAGTGATCACAGATAGAGCCAGTTTAGAATATTCTGTCATCAAGGTCAAACTTTATCAGGAGAGCACCAGTTTTAGCAAGATTTACAAAGAAGGAAATCTCAGAAGAGAATGTACATTTTTGTCACGGGAAGCTACAAGTCCAGGCCACTCTGTTGGGAAGGAGGGCATACAAGTTCCAGATACCAGGTCTGTTGAGCTGCAGCAGAGGACCTGTACCCATGTATCTGAGATCACAAGGAAGTGTCCACATCCTTAGAGTACGGATTCCTTCAAAATCCGGTGTTTCAAAAAACAGCCTCCAGAACACCCAGGCTTAGGACAGGAGACTTGCAGATTTCTGAAGCAAGAACAAAGACAAAGACAAACAGACACACCGGACAAGAAGGACAAGTCCAACGGGTCACCTTCTGCTCATTTGTATATCTAGGGTTACTCACGTGGATGCTTGAGTAATAATCATAGACAGACATTAACCAGGCAAAGGAACCTGTACTGTGTCAGAAATAGGTAATTGTTAGTATTTGCACAAACCAGCTTAGTTTTAGAAAATTTTGGCTTTTATCAAAAGCTACTCTGTCAGAAGGCTCCTGATGACCTATAGGCATAACAAGGTTATTTGCAGCAGTCCCTAGTGCCAGTGTTCCCACAACCAGCCTTCTTCAGGATGTGTTTTATACAAAGTAGATCATCTCACAATTCTGAATCTCGAGGATTCTCAAAGGATTGAGGAGGTATTAGAAAAATACCAGAAAATTATTGCAAAGTTGTTTAACATAAAAATTAAAAATAAAGAAAAACTTGTTTTTAATTTATTTTTAAATCATATTACACAATAGACAGGATCTTGAGCTCCTACCTACCTTTTTGGCCCATATGAAGGGAAATGAACCAAAAAGAAAATCCTCTATAAATGTATCCAAGAGTTGTCCACTTTTATGGCCCCAAGAGGCTTAGTGCTGAATCCTGCCTACGGTCACTCAACACATTCTCCCTGTTTTGAATGGTGTTCAGGCTGGCACACACGTAACACGGTAATATCCTCAAACAGGTTACATCACAACATTGTCAAACAACCTAGGTTATTTTACTTTTATATTATTTCTAAATATTAATATTAAATTACAAATTCTGTCATGTTATGAGATGTTTTTCACATTATCCTAACAACAATAACAACAAAATTTGGTTTTGAGAAATAAGAAACATTGAAAACACCAAGAGAGGGGTGTCCAGAAAAGAAAAAAAGAAGAAATGGAGATTGATCTTACATAAGGGTGACTGAATCTGAAGGTTGATGTTATTAAATTGAACATCTTAAAAAAGAATAAAAGTGTGAGAAAATTGCAGCAGGACTGACGTTATGTGACTACAGAACTAGAGAATAAGAGAGCCAGGACTGCTGAGAAGTAGGCGGTCTACAAGTAATCTAGTATCTGGCCATGAGGCAATGCCATTTCCAGGCTGAGCTTGGTCAAAAGACACCATGTAGATGCTACTGTGAAGTCCTAACTCTCATTAATCTTTCAGCTCCAGGTCTCTGTGTAGCATTTTTATACATTGCATTCTTGGGGGGAAAAAAAGTCATCTTTTACTAACAAATACTGCAAAAGAGGTTTCTTTCTAACTGCAAATTACTTTGGGGATCTGCTTTTGACTCATACGTTGAGTAAAAATGGGAAATTCCAATATTTTGTAACTTTAATTTCATTCCACTGACCTGCAACCAGAAATTCCAGGAAAGTTCCCTGTTGGAAACTGTTTGTGGTGTTTGAGAACACTGTGCATGGCGAGCCAGCTGCACTCCCTCAATTTTTTGTTCCCTGACTGAGCCCGCATGTGGGTTTGGGCTTTCAGAATGGTTGCTCACAGGCAGAGGTGACAGGGTCTCTTTCTCCTCGTGTGTCCACCTACTCCTCATTTCCACAACAAGCAGAGAGGCTGAACCTTAATGCAGAGCTGCTTCTGACCTGCTGCAGATTACAACTGAAGATGAACCCAAACTGGCACCAGTTTGCAATGTAACCTGCCTGCATTGGTGAGACACAACTTTCCAATTCCCAATTTGAAGCTAAGATATTAACAGCTGTGGTCAGGTTTTACGGCTCTCCAGCACTTGAACACAGCCTGGCCAGGTCTGCTTCAGACCTCTGGACTGTGGAAACCCAAGCGCCCCGTGAAAACATCAGGGATTCGTATTGCTATTGCCAATCTGCCCGCCTGGCAAGCCCTGTAGGAACTCAGCTACCTCTACCTACTTGATTAAAGTTCAGTGAAGTGTATATAGTTTCATCCAGAAGAAGTTAGGAAAATTACTTAGTTTTGGTGAGAAAATATCAATCCATCTTGAATGAAAGTTAAGAACCTAAATCATATTTGCGCCTCTCTTCAAAATGTTGGATAAAAGAAAATTTGGTCTCTCAGAATCATTCCCTCAGCTTCTTTCAGTTCTCCCTGAAACACCTTTCCAGTAGCATAAGCAGCGAGTTGATATTTAGGCAGATGAGTTCATTATTGGCTTGGTTTTTTAAGAATGACTGTATCACACGGTAGTTATGACACTACTTTTCCAGACTTTCGTCTAACCCAGTTTTTCTTCTTATTAAATAGCGAGCACTTTAGGACCAACAATTTTTTCTTCTTCTGTATTTGTAGTTATATGTGGGTTTTTGCATAATAATAATCTTGTATGTACTGTTGTGTTTGGGTTTGTTTTTTTTTTTCCCAAACAAGAAGCATCCAAATATACCCTCCTGAACAGCAGTACAGAGCTCCTGGAATATTAATTATGTGTAGCTCATTTCAGGATTCCAAGATACGGTTGTAACCATCCTGATTAAGTCCATCCCACAAGTAGAACATAATCTGGTGAGTGGCAAGAGGTTAGAGAGATAATTATTTATTCTACACTGTCTTAAACTAACTTTGGAGATGCGCTTCAATCAGGTTTTTAATTAATATTTCCCTTAAGTGATCTCTGTTTCCTTAATGACTTTGGCTATGTGTTAGCAAAATTTTCTGATGATGGAGCTGGGGGGAGATTATGAAGAAAGGAGAGAATAGCGTATTATACATGAATAATGATTGTGAGGCTTAGAAAAATAATAGTGAAACGGAAAATACTATGAAACTTAAACTCAGAGAAAAAGATATTAATAAAAATTTCTGCTATGACCCTGTTAGGATTATGCCTATTAGGATTTGCAAGACAGAGATCTGAATACATTAGTGGCATTGAGGAATAGCAGTTTATAAGGTTTCCAACTAGATTTAGTATTTCAAGCAGTGATGGAGAAGTATTAAAGCAAGTGAAAATCTCATCTGGAATACTGTGGGCAATGTTCCAGAAAAATAATTCTAAAATACAGCCTTCAGGTAAGGGAGGTCTCGATGATGCAGGAAGTCTCTTCTCGGTATGCATTTCTATGCCTCTTGGCAAACTTCACTGTATAATTTCATTATTTAATCTTCACTAAAAGCCTGTCCAGAAAAGCAGGGAAAAATGCATTTGGTCTTCTGATTTGAGCTAGGGAGCAGGGAACACTGATATTAAAATAACTCCTTATTTTCCTTGTGCATCAGTTTCCCCATCTGAGAAACAACAAAGCTATTTTCCCAGTTTTGTAAACATAATTAAGCTAATTAAATACTCATCAGTCTGAATGATGAATTAAGCACATTTTGCTCTGCCTCTGTCCGATATCATGACTCATGACTCTGTCTGACATTACAACGGAAGAAAACAAAACCATCTAGCTTTAATCTAGGCACTGGCAGCACCTAAACTTACTATTGTCTCCTTTTATGAGCCCTTGAAGTGCTTCAGGCGCCGAGGGCACTGCTTCTGTCAGAACCACTCCGGACTGGGCAGATTGCCAGGCTCCCAGGAGAGCAGTCAGGAGACTGAGCAAAACTGGAAGGGGCCCAGTACAGAGGATGGTTTCAGGGAATTCCCAGTCTACACCTACGATATGAGTCCTCTCCAATACGCAACTGCAGAAACTGTCTTTTCAATGAAATGGCAGCGCCTTTCATCTGGAGTTAGAGAATCAGGAGAACTTGCAATTGAAGTCCTGTACTCAATTCTTTCCACGTCTTCGGAAGCTGTAAATCACATTTTACAATTTATGAAAAGAAATATCCAAAGCCTGCTGAGTAAGTGTCACTGTGCAACAGATGCAAGATGACATGAGAGAAAAAAAACAGGAACATCTACTTGTTAGGGCACTGAAGAGAGAAAACAGAGTTGGGAAATCCTAGTTTGATGTTCGTAGTTTCCACTAAACTCTAGCAAGAAATACGCAAGTAGGGGTTTAGTATTCCCTTGTCCACACTGAGCAATGTTAACTAGACTGAGGGAGCCAATGCTTCCTTCCTCTCATCCAGTGAAAGTGGGATTTGCTACTAAACACTAGTATCACTTTAATAGGTTGTGTAGAGAACATCTCATCCTCACAGCCTCTCAGAGGAGGAGATGTGATTAGGCCACCATCAGCTTGAGAAGATCATTAAACCCAGATTTTCTAAATACTCAAACCACTAAGCTGGCAGTGGAGGGGGCTTCCTGCAGGGCAGACAGGGCAGGCACATCCTTTATGCTTGTCCTGTGGGTGATTCACATGGTAGGAGGACACCTCCTGATGTACCAGGGAGGGATCTAATATATGGAGACAAAGAGCCTGAAAGTTGAATGACGCAGTGCCTGTTTCCTTCAGCCCTCAGCTAGAAAGTATGATAGGATAATCTCCTGAATGAATGGGCAATTCATGACTCATATGACTTTTTTTGCAATTTTCCAGACATCCTTTTGGAAATTTTCCAGTCATTGGAGCGTCTTTTTATCCCCAAATACCACAAAAGATTAAGGTGATTGAGAAATCCTCTCTGCAAAGTGGGAGCTTATTTTTAGAAAAAACTTCAGATGTCAGCTTTAATAAGTACACAATGCCTGATCTCCGTGGTCACATTGTGATGTAACTTAAAATAACCTGCTAAGCAGACAAAGTATTATTTTTAGGAGAAGATTCATAATGAAATTGAGTATTGCAGCACCTTATTTAAATGTTCTATCATCTGGTGGTCTTTACAGCCCTGAGTTAAGTGCAAAGGCTCCCCTGCATGATACATAAGAAGGGCTGCTACCTAAAATTTGGATTCTCAACAGTGCATGTTCTGAGAAATAAATTGCCATAGATAGCTAGGAGGTAAATCCACAGAGTCACGTAAGATTTCCTCTCTGCCTGTATACAGCATGTCAGGTAGGTGTGTTTACAGCTGAAAATATTTTCATAAAAAGAAAGTCTTCTTAGGGCCTAGAATCTCTTGGTTTAACTGCACATACATTTAAATGATAGATGGAAGAGCAGTTGCTTCTACTTTCTGCTCAGTAACTCAGTGGTTACTCTCACCATACACTGCACCGAGCCCCAGGTTCACCATGGTTCTCAGCCTTACTGAGTTTTGATCTATGCCTCCTACTACAGAGCTTTAAAGACTGGGCAAGGCTTTTTTGGCAAAGGAGTATTTTTACTCATGAAGGTGCTCTTGAGAGGTGGGTTCAAACCCATATTCTGGACTAAAGGGCTTTCTAGGTAGTGTGAGAAAGGGGGCACCAGGACACCAATTTTTTTAATTGTCCACTCACTCTTTGAGTCCAAACCAGCAAGATTCACAGCACCACAGTCAGTCATACAGCCAAAGGCGGGTCTGAAGGATTTCACTGAGGGTGTAGGGTAACAGAGGTCGTTCATCATCCTAAACCTTCTATTTGCTGGTGAGGCAGCAGTCCCTTTGGGCACCCTTTTGATGAGCAGACATTTAGTAGGAAGCCTCGCTCTCCTGATTTGCAGAGAACCAATGCATTTTAATATTATCCTAATTTGGAGGGCCAATGTGATTCCAATTAATTAAAATTTGCCAGCTGGTTGGATATGAGCCCTCCTCACTGCGTGTTCACATTATATTCTGTTTGTAAATGTGCATTGGGACACATCCTGTCCTCATTTCACAGCTGTAAATAAAATGATTCTAGCTTTTTAGTAGTGTCCGTGAAAACAAGGTTCCTCACTCTTTCAAGGGTCAGATTTTAAATGGCATCACGTAGTATTGCTCCTCTGAGTTCTGTACACATCTGCTGAATCATGAAGCTGAGCACTTATTCTAAGATACTATTCTTGCCTTCAGCCCCTAAGGCTCCAAATAGCTCTACCTTCCGTTTCTTGTTGATTTTACATTCCAGTCTTTTAATCAACATGCTATGTTGTACCACATCATACACTCAAATTTCTGTGAGGCATTTTACATCATCACTATTACTTTTAGCAACTAAGTGTGTAATCTCTTTAAAAAAAAAAGGTCCAATTAGCTTGTCAAATTCTATCTGCCATAAACAGTGCTGAATGATTTCAATTAATGGATAGAAATATAATCACCTTAGTTCTTTATTAATTTATCAAAGCCAAGCTAACACAGCTCTTCTGATTTGGATCATTCTAGTCCCCCTTTTTAAGTAACTGGGGATTTACTGATAAGAACTTCAAATTTAATTTGCCACAGGACATGATGTGGCAATGACTGTGTTATATCCCACTCCCGTTAAGGTGGAGCTATAATCACTTGCTTTTCCCAGTTTTGCAAAACTCCTCTATTAGTCCAAGCTTTACCAAAAATTAACGCAAATATTGAAATTCCCTTGAAACAAGTTTCTTGGCTTGGGTGCAAGTCAGAGAGACCTGCTTCTTTAGATGGTTATTTTTAGCAGCTGTTGCTTACCAGTCTCCTCAGTTACTTATGGAATAGAAAGTATATAGTCTCCATAGGAGATGCTGTGTTAATACAGACTTTTCCATAACTTCGGAAGCATTTATTTTTCAGCTGATGCGAATATCAGGAGAATTTAGTAGGCTGGAATTTTGCATTTTGCAGCATAATTTAGATGACGGTAAACTAAACTTACATCGAATGGACAAAACTTATGCTTCTAAAATTCTGTTAACGGAGCACCATCTAGGAAAGCCTAAACTAGAGCCAAACAAGTCAGCTACACAGACTAACAGGTACAGCCCTAAGAGCTCAACACTCTTCCCTGGTGAACTATCTCAGTGGATGAATGGTTTCCATCTCAAGCAAAGTGCAAGGTTGACCCAATTCTATTGTTCCCAGAATTTTAGCTAATATCTTAGCATAATTCTTCAAAATCCCACGATGATGAAGTTTGTTGCAAAGAAGCTGTTACCTCCCCACACAGGGCTGCCATGTACCAGGTGGGACTGCGGACTGCCCCGCAATGGCGCTATCGTTGTAATCCTCAAACTGAGGATCCAGAGGAACTCATTGCGAGGAGGCAGATGATTAGGCTGGATTTAAGTTGAGCTGGACCAGGTGAAAAAACTCAAGCTGTCTGAGAGAACTGATACCTCCTGAAGGCAGAACGCAGCACTGCAAAGGTATACAAGCTGACATCCTAAAAGTAGCATGGCCATGCTAGCACGACTTTGCATGCAAATTGGTTAGCCCTTGGTTAATCCCCATACTGATTTCTCCGGAATGACATTTTCCATTCTGCTTTCATTTTTGCAGCTGTTTCAGCAGTTCTTAGTGAATATATGTCAGATGTCACTTGGTGGTTCTTGCACTTCACTCACTTCACTTTCTGTCCCTGATATACTGGGGATGAGTGATGAGTGACTACAGAAAAGGGAATGTGTTGCTGGAAGGTTTTTTGTTTTTTTCTTTTTTCCTTCTGGATGTTGCAACCCGCTGTACATTAAAATGAACAAGTTCACATCTGCAAAGTGAGGTGTGAATGTTTATTTTATACACTGAATACTTGACGGTTTCTCAAGCTTATTAATATCCAAAATATTATATAGTTTATTATATTGCTTGTTTTCATTGTATGGTGTCATTACAAGTTAGAACCTGATTTAATAACCTTGAAAACCAAAGTGGTATTATTTAGTAGCTGTAGACATTGTTCTATGAGCAGATTTACCTAAAATAACTCATAATAATGCCCTAAGCTATTAATGCACTTTGTCCTGCAAAAAAAATTCACTCAGTATTAGATAAAAAACTACAAATCAAAGCTAACAACCTTGGAAAAAGAAATGGAACAGGTTTGCAAAAAGCATTTAGAATTTTCCACTGTTTCAACATGAAGCAGCTATTCTTAATACAATAATATTCACATCAGAATTAACTGATACAACAAATCTGGCTTCAGTCTGATAACTGCATTAGCAGTTCTGAATTAGTCTGTGCAATGAATAAGAATTTTCTCATCTATTCAATTAGCATTAATCTCTCTAAGTTACTTAAAGCTATATATTAGTCTCAACTAAAATTGCAGATGTTAAAAGTACATTTACAATAACTGGGTACTTGTAGTACAAGGATGTTTGACTGCCCGTGGTTTGCAGGAAGAAAGAGCATGATGACTGAATGATCTTCTTAGAGTAGGCCTAATTTGTTTTAATTGCCCTCACAAACAGCTCTCCCATAAATATGAGGATCTAATAGTGCTGGAAGAATAAATATGATCCATGCCTATAAAACCAGTAGAAGAGATTGAGAATGAGCTTAAAATAATAATTAGTCTCTACCACAAAGCCAGCACAGATTTCTCTTTCCATCAGCAGAATTCTGCTGAACTACAGCATTTACACTGGAATGAAATGGATAGATAGTCTATTGGCTGTCCTCTGTTGTCTTTACCAAAGTAAAATTCCTACCGCTTTCGTAAGATGTAAGACACTGATGGAAAATCTATTTCTATAATCATTTGTTAAAACTTACAACACACAAAACTTCTCTTCTTGAAATATATGAAACATAACAAATAAGTTTATATGACAAAATATTTTTTTGTAGTTAGCAATAAGTGCTCAAACATGCAGTTAATAAGAAGATGGATGAAAAAGAATAGAAATGGGTGAGTCCTGAACACTAAGGAGGAAGATGATACAAACTGGAAACCAAAAAAGGCAATAACTCAGCTTCTGTAGCTTTCCCCAGCTCTCAGAATGATCATTCTGCTTTAATATGACTTAGCTGGTCATAACCAGGTGTGGCACTGAAAATAGAGCTTTCATTATTTCCTTCATCAAAAAAGATCAAAATCCATTCATCAGGCTGTAAACAGGACAGTTGAATTGAATGCAGAGAACCCACTGTTGATCTATCTTTCTCATTAATTTCCAATTACATGAAGGACTGAGCACTCTTTCTTAGCTTTGTTTTTTATTTTTTAATGAATATAATGGAATTAACATTACTCAGTTCAGTGGTTCACAGGATTGAGCAGAAATGTGCTGAGCTACAGAGGATCAAGTCATATTAGCTTTATTTAGGCATGAACAGGCTTACTCATTCTATGTGTGTGATAGGACTCCTCGTGCAGAAGAGTTTTTAGGCTCTCATCCAATAGTGTGGTGGGCAGGATTAGGAATCTGATCCTACAAATCCATTTAGATTAGCACCCCTTTGTGTAGATTAAGAACTATCATCTCAAAACTGGTTTACACTTTCGAAATATGTCCTTGTAATAACATTCATATTTTGCATTGATTAAAGGCTTCTTCAGGTCCACCCCTATTCACACAGTTCATTCTGGGCATTGCTGATGTGCTTTCTGAACGGGAGCCTAATCCTGTGAGGTTCTGAGTGCCACCCAAAAAGATGCTGACAACTTCAGCACCCTCAGCTCCTGGTTAAATTGCAGGCTATTGGCAGTAACCAGCATGCTGAGGAAGCACTAGGGAATGAATATTACTTTTTATGTCCACAAATCCCCTCTAAATACTTAACTAGACATAGATTATTTTCTAAGGAGAAAATAGTATTTTTTATAAATTTGAACTGTAATGGAGCGGTATTCTTTTCAAAATGGATTGTGACAGGGCACAACATATAACAGTATCAGAAACATAATATGAAATAAGTACTTCAAAAACCTACTGTCAACCTGAACACATTTTATGGGATGATCTGTGATCCAGATGGTTGTGAAGCTGAAGTTCTTATTTTTTCATGGTGCTGTGGGAATGAGATACTGTGATTCGATGCCAGTGTTTGATCAATAAAGAAAAATGTTGGCAATAGTTTGGAATATTGTGCATTCTTAACTGGATGACGTGAACTCCAGTGATTAATAGTGGGATAGCTTTGAAGAATTACTGGAAAAAGTTTTAAAATTATTTTCCTTTGTAGTATATTTCCATTCAGTGGATTGGCAAGGAAATAACAATGAGAATTTATTGGTATGAATAATGTATCTTTCGTACATTCTTTATACTCTTGTCCAACTGGCAGTCCTTGATTCCCTTAAGTTTTAAGTTTTCTGCAGCTTTACCTGGATTTCCAGATATAAAAACTAATGTATGATTTGAAATATTAATACTAAAGTAGGCTTTTGTCTATGTTCTTCTGCAGTGTAGCTAGTGAATATCTAAATAAAAATTTAACTGCTCTTCAGTATCTCAGATTATTATAATATATTTATAATCTGCAGAAATTCTACCTATATTTATGTAGGAAGGGGTAGAATGAATTTGGTAGAATTAAGCTCCTAAACCCTTGGCAGTAGCATTTTTTCTCATGAAAAAAAATCCTGTAGAATCTATACCTGCTTTTAAAACATATTAATGCATGAAGGGGTTAAATGAGATCTGTTTAAGAATTCTAAAAATATTAGAACTGTTGCCATCTACTAAGCTGACCTGATATTTTAAAAGACTTTTCCTATTTCTGAGTTTGGAAAAATGCATGGGATGAAAGCCTCCATGTTCCATCTTGAACCTTATTTCTGCCAAAATAATTCAGATAGTTCTGTGAATGAGGCAACTGATGAGAAACTCAGTGTTTATGAATTTCTATGCTCCCCATGTTAAAGGTTTTTTTCTACTGAGTCCAGGTTTTAGAAAGTGATATTAACTATTTTGTCGAACATGGACTACTGCTTTTTTTTAACATAAGTTACTTAAATTTAAGAAACTTGGAAAATTACAATTTGCACGTGATCAGTAAAGTCTTAAATTTTACAGATCAGTTCCTTGGAAGCTCTTCATCTCTTCTTTGGGAAAGCTCCAGACGGCCTAAATAAAACTTTGGTGTGCTTCTGTAGATGATGCCAAGCCTAGATTGGGCTGAATCATTAGCATACGTTCTCTCCAGTTGACTCCATGCAATGTGGAACAGGGAAGCTGCCTCATTCAGAGGTAGAGCGATTTTGTCAATAAGGAGATGTACATGCCATAGATTAAAATAAGAGAGATCTGGGAAAAATGTGATAATTGATGGGGCAGACAAGATAGTGCGTATGTTTACATTAGGGTTTTAGTTTGGATAAGTCTCCTGGTTTCGGCTGGGATAGAGTTAAATTTCTTCCTAGTGCTGTGTTTTGGATTTAGTATGAGAAGAATGTTGATAACACACTGATGTTTTCAGTTGTTGCTAAGTACCCTGCTAGTCGAGGACAGCTTCCATGCTCTACCAAGCGTACAAGAAGCTGGGAGGGAGCATAGCCAGGACAGTTGGCCCAGCTGGCCAATGGGGTATTCCATACCATGTGACGTCATGCTCAGTATATGAATGGTAGGCGTGTTCCAGGAAGTAGCGATCACTACCTGGTTATCGGCCAGCGCAGGTGGTGAGCAATTGCATTGTGCATCACTCATTTTGTATATTCTATCATTTTTTTTAAAACCTTTTTTGTTCTATTAAATTGTCTTTATCTCAACCCAAGAGTTTTTCTCACTCTTACCCTTCTGATTCTCTCCCCGTCCCACTGGGTGGGGGGAGGGGGTGAGAGTGAGCAAGCGGCTGTGTGGTGTTTGGCTGCCTGCTGGGTTAAACCATGACAATAAGAAAGACACTTTTTGAAGCACATCTCTTACCATTAATTATCATCTCATAGTTGTCTTGCAGAATGTGAACTTTCTTATGGAAGTCTACTGAAAGATCTCCTCCAACACATCCGTAGTGTGGATGCTGGGTCTGTAGCATCAAGTGATTCACTCCTCTAGCCTGTGCCGAACAAGTCAGTGCAATGAAAGCCTGAGCAAAGTTGTGGGAAAGTCTCATTCTCTGAGATGATAATGGGAAAAAAGGTTTGCCATGGTAAGCAAATCTGGACTGGAGACCAACAGGAAATAAGACAGGGCAAAGTACAAAGAGGAAACAAATCTGAGTGCTAGGAAGTATTGGAGGACCAGTTATGAAGGCAAGGAGGTGGATTAGGAAAGCTAATACTTAAATCAAGTGTGGAGAGATAAGATTAGGAGACCAAAACATTAATTAAATAATTAGTACACTAGAAGTGGTAACTAATTAATTGAGACGGGTGAAAGGGAAGAGGTGAAAGAGAGGAAGACTAGGTAAGAGACAGGACAAGGACAAATGAGAGGAAACGTAATGTGGTGAGTCAGGTTTAGGGAGGATAGATACTCCATACCTCGTAGAAGCACATTTGCTCCAGTGCCTCATCGTTCCTGGGTGGTTCTGTCTGCTCTTCGGTTCCCGATTACTCCTCTACTCCTGTTAGATTTCTGGCGTTCCTCTAACCTTCCTTGCCTGCAATGTCTTCTTAGATGGATTTCATTAACCAATTAAACTGTAATCTCAGTTTAGACTGAAGACAATGTTCTTTGGAGGCTGGCACTGTCAATATGATTCATGTTCTCTTTTGCTGAATTGCCATTAAATGAAGGCTCATAGCTATGTAATTGTCTCAGCATTAGTCCTGCTCTGGGTGGACCGGAATACCAGAAGACTAAAACTGAAGTGCCACAGGTATATAAAAATATCTAGATCAATTAAACATACTCATGAGCCAAAGCTCTTAGTACCAACAATATCCTCTAGTAAACGTAATATACCTATGACATCAAAGTAAATCAATGTTATTTTTCCACTCCAAACTCAATAAATGTAAATATTCCACTTGAATAGCTAATGTGACTGATCTTAGTATGTCTATTTGGTAGACAGTCTGCATTCAGACAGTTAACTGCTAGGTGCATTGCAAATATTGGTAGCGAAATTATGCTGCCGTCCCATAAACACCTTCAGCTGAGCTTCATTTCTCTGAAGAGCAGTTTCAAAGCCATTAGAATATTCATATATAAATAGCTTAGAAATATTTCAGTATGAAAATGAAAAAAAAAAAATCTTGTAATGCTATAAGTGGTTTTTACCAGTGTATGAAATAATCTGTTTATATCTGTATGTGTTTTGAGTAATACACTTTACCGTGAATTTTACTGAATCTGGATACAACTATCCAACTTTACAACTATGTGATACATAGTGTTTTTTGGAATAGAAGTAGTTACTAATGCTTGGAAATACTAACCAAAACTTGTATTCTGATTGCAAACCTGTATCTTGCATTGCTCAGTGAAAGGGAGACAGGCAGGAAGACCAAATCCAATAGTTATTCAGAATTCAATAGTTATTTAGAGCTGACATAGAGATGTCTTATGCCATCTTCAGTTGTGATCATGACAGGATTTCATGCATGCTGATAGAGCTTAAGACATTATTGATCAATAATTACTGGCATCTGATTAAAAACCAGCCAGAAAGCTTATCTGGCTTCTGACATGAGCAAAGTCATCGCACACACAGTCATAAATAAGCATTCACATGTACCTGAGCAAGCCTGTCATCTGGGCACAGTCCTTCATGCACCTACTCAAGTATGTTCTCAAGAGCATATGGTGTTTGAATACTGAGGGGCATCTGAATTGGGGTTTAAGTCCTAGAGATCATAGGAGATTCTACTCTGAAAGCATACAGGCGAAGAAAGTGAATGTCTTGAGAGAGTACCCTC
This sequence comes from Calonectris borealis, assembly GCF_964195595.1. NCBI lineage: Eukaryota > Metazoa > Chordata > Aves > Procellariiformes > Procellariidae > Calonectris > Calonectris borealis. Next base: position 47,977,562 of record NC_134315.1, read on the forward strand.
GTACCCAGAACACTCCTACACACCCCATGGGAAAATGCCTACTTCAAGACTGGCTACCGCTGCCCTTTCAGGCCTCAGTGTAGTCCATGCTTAAGTTTAGCAAACATGTTACAAGGCCTAAGTGACTTAGCTACGTTCCAATTTTTGCATGTTGACTTTGGAAGCCCATCAAGACCCAAATGAGCTACCAGGTGCCAGAAGTGGGTAGCGTTCTTTTAAATAGTTTGGGAGACCTCTAGTGGGCCTCCTTCCTTGTCTCCTGTTGTAGCTCCCACAGCCTACCTAAAGTGAGGTTGCATTTGCGTGTAGCTTGGACTATGTACGTGTATGTAGTTGATAAAATAATTGGAATTATTAAACGTGACTGCTCTAAACCCATGCTTATAAGTGGAAATCACACAAAAATACAATAAGGACCTTGGTTCTCAAATGTTTGAGTCAATTTGAAAAATGATTGTTTCAGCTATGCAATGGTGAGCAGAACAACATCAATGCGCTTAGAAGCCTGTGTTCAAATGCTTATCTTTAGGCGTATTTATAAGCCCCAAGTCTCATGTTAGGATTTGCAAAATAGAAATGGCACTTTGTTCAGAGTTGCGATCCAAGTGACCAAAGTATGTTCAGAGCTCCTTCTTGTCTGGCTGTGTCTGAGCAGTCCACACTGCATAAGCATCAACATAATTGAAGCCTCTCTGGACTTCACTCTTTTTCTTCATTATATTTTTGAATGTAACATAGAAACGGGACCACAAACCTTCAACTAGGAATGGACAATAAGGCTGAAATACTAAAATTCAGCTCTACCCTCATTTACAGGAGTATTTTCTAATGCAGGAATGATTTTCTGTGCAATTCCATATGCAGTCTCTTCACCTCACATTAGTAAGATTACAAGAGTCATGTTTGTTTGTACAAATGTCTTTTTCTATTGCTCAGTGATCATGAGAGCAGAATATCATGTTGTTGTTTTTCTAAAAGACAATTAGTGTTTCTACTGCAATTCTTGTTTTCATATTTATCACTCATCCATAAAAGATTTTGTACAAAAATAACATTTAATAACTGTTTAAGACTTCTTTGCACAATTAAAAATAACTCCATGATGTGAACATAAGCATTTAAACCTCAACCCTGTTATACCAGCAACCAATTCATATGTAACTACACTGAAATCGAGAGCACCTTGCACAAAAGCTGACATTTGCCTGTGTGTCTGGATGTGCAGATATTTATTGGTTTTAAATTACATGCTAAGCTTTGCAAAATACTTTTTTTTCTTTAGTATGGTCTCACAGGATTATACAGGTACATTCAGAATATACGGGAATATACAAGTACGTATGTATTCTTTTTTTTTTTCCCCATTCATAATAGGAAGTGAAACAAGCCGTGGGGAAAAAAGGCAATCGATCTTCTTTTCCTAACAGTGGGTCCTAATCTTGCAAAGTTGCCTAAGTGCCTAGCTCTAACTCTTGTGAGACATGAATTCGACAGAAGTAATTGTGTTTGTGGAGCTACAAGTCTCCAGAAGCATTTCCCTTTGGTTGTACATCATGCCTAAAAATGGGGTTATATGTCAGCCTTTTCCTATTTTCCCCCAAAATATTGTATTCCTCACCTTATTCCTCCTCAGGAGAGAAATGCTTATCTTGTAGCACACCTTATGGGGCAGGGGGAAGTCTTTCTGAAGACAGCATATAGGAAAAGGAAATAGTATGCTTCCTTGCAGAACTTGCTTGAGATACCTAGAGCCTCCTCAAGTCAGTCGAGATCTCTTGATATCAGTTCAAATCACAAAGGGCAGTCTATGAACACCTATGCATCTTGCCAATCCCAGCCTGCTTCCATAAGTAACTGTGGGGAATCTTTGTTGTGAAGGGACAAGGGGTGGAGTGAGTGTGTAAACCGTCCATCTCTGTCGGTGCTGCGGTGACGCTATTTTGACTTTGGTGCGGGGAATTCTTTTTGTTGATGTAAATAAAGTTTGTGAAGATTGTGTGATGAATGGTTATTTTAATGGTAACTCTTTAAGTTTATAATAATCACAGAGAAAGCCTTTTCATTTCAGAGATATTTATAGTTCAGGAGTACAAAGGCTATACACGATCACAGTAAGTCTCTGGAGTCCTAACAGGCCAAATTTCCATTGCCTTCTCCGGTGGCTAGGTCTCAAAAACAATAAATTCCCGTGGGATAATCCAGATAATTCAAATTTTATTCAAGTTCAAGAAAAACTGCTTCAAAAAGTTCTAAATGAGGGTGATGAAAAAAGAGAGTCATAAAACAATCTGAAAAAGTGTCAGATCAGCATGGCTATTCTACAGAGAAAAGTCTGCGTCTCAAAATATTTGAAGGTGGCAATTAATGGAGAAATGTCTGTTGCAATATTTAAATTAAAAAAAACTTGATACACAATTTTATAGGCTATATTACAAAACCTTTGGGAAAAAAAAGTCTTTGATAGAGCATCAAAAAGACTACATCGTGTAAACTAAGTAGTGAGGTGAGAAATGGCTTGGTGATGGATACAAAAGACAAAGACTGAAGTGCAGTTCTCAGCATAGAGAAAAGTTAGGAATACAAAGCTTTGTGTAGTTTAAAATATTTATGATGGATGTAGAAAAGAATGTGAACATTGTGGTAGCAAAATACAAATGAGTCTTAAGGATACCCAGAGAAATCTGTACTGGGCACTGGAGTCAACAGAAATTTTAAATGCATCGGCATTGTGGTCCCAAGTGAAATTCAGTATTGGCAATGCAATGTGCACCAGCAGGAATGATCTGAACTACACATACATTAGTTTGTTGTAATTATCTAACCATTCAGAATATTTTTTTAATGTCAATACTTCCGTGGATCACTGCATGAGTAGATCCAATAAAAAGATAAAGGCATGCATAAGAAATACTATATACACTAAAATGTTCTATCTTCACTACATATGTTAAGATTAGGCCTTGACTTGGAATGCCATGTTCTGGTTGTCCCACTCCAAATAAAATGTAACAAAAATAGATGGGACTCTGAAAAGCTTAGGGGTATAGAGATATTCAGATGAAAAATGTAGTAAAAATGCCTAGCTGGGAAAGGATGTGATAGGGCTATAACACAGAAAATGAACAGGGTAAAGAAGTTAAATCATTTATATTTACCTATTTTCATAGTTCAAACACATACATATACCTGATGAAACTGGAGAGCAATAACATTAAAAATAAACATAGATAGCTGGTGATACATGCTTAGCATGAATTTCAGAGAAGACTGGACATTTATAAGGACAGGGATTACCACACACAATATTTTGGATGGGATTAACAACAAAAACATTTTGGAAAAGAAGTAGAGCCTTAATGATCGAAAAGGTACCCTGATCTTTAATTACTGGAGGTTTAGAATGAAAGCTTCCTCCCCAGGCAGTGTTATTCCATAGTCATCCACTATGTGGGTTCTTGCATTTTCCTTTGAAAAGCCAGAGCCAGGATGCCAGATGAAACACTGGTCTGATGCAGCGTAGATTTTCAAAGCTCTGGGAGACGTCAGATGCTTTTCTTTTCATGTACAGAGTGCGAGACATTAGGTCCAAGTTTTTCAGACGGAACTTATCATCAGTTCCCCAAAATACAAAGAATCCCACAAAATCCTCAGGCAACAAATGTTAAGTTACAGTGCAATACTTCACCTATTTGATTAAAAACACCCACTGCTTGTAATCATCGAGGTAGAAGACCAGCAAAGCAGTACATGTTATTTTTATTTCCATTTTAAAGTAACAACAGTGAAAAATGAAAAATTGTAATTAATAATGGTAACAATAATAAAAGTAACTACATAGTCTGCTTTGTGCAGTACGTTTCTTTCTTCATGCTCTGTAAGGGAAGGGTTGCTATTTACGATATGCTCCAAGTCTGCCTTTCAGAGGACAGCCCAGCTTGGCTGGACAGCTTTCAGTTGCTACTGGAAATATGTCACTTATTAGGAACAGAGGGGATGTTTATCACTGTCTCAAGCGTTGCTTTGGCTGAGGCAAAGAAACAGCTCAGTTATATACTGGAAAGAGCTGGGTCAAAGGATAAGAAATTTATATAGCGTGTGCTCAAGACTCCAGTCGTGCAGACTCAGTTTCTCTCTTGTGTATCTTGCACAGACAGCGAGGAAGACCACGGCTATACGGGTCTTCCCATCTGTACCCCAAACCGCCTCAAAGCTATGGGGGCTGAAGTCACCGTTACAAAACTCTCCCAAAAGTTCTCAGTCGAGAGAAAAAGATTCATCCTTCCTACTGCTTCTCTTGCCCTCCGGGTATCTAGTTAGCGTTCAGCCTTGTTACCCAGACCCATTACGTAGTGACGGTTCAAACCCTCTTCCAAGCAAACTAGAAGTGCCAGCTCTAGCAGGGAAGCTTGAACACGGCATCATCTCAGTGGGTGCTGAACATCATCAGTCCTCTACCAGCGTTAATGGGGGGACAGTCCTCGCCACAAATTCAGTTCTGATTTCTGGAGAAACAGCAAAAAGAAACCCAACCCTGTCTGTTTTATGGGTACCACCTCACTGAGTACCGCATTTCAGCATGAGAGACAGTTGTAAAAAGTTGAACCTGTGTTTCCATCTGTTTATGTAAATGCTAGAGGTCTAATTTCAAGGTAGCCAAACCAGCACGTTCTGTCCAAAGAAAAATAACCTGCATCCAGAGTCTTTTTTAAAACCTCCTCTCCATGTTTCAGTATCAAGGACTTCGACATGCTTCGGACGTTTAACTAAGCATCAAATTTTCAACCACCGTAATAACAACACAGTAAACAAATACTGGTTAAGTCAGCACAACGTCTCACCCTAATTACCAAACCCAGAAATTGGCCCCCGGACCACGGGTCCCTCAGCCGGAGGCTGGGGCGGCGGTACGCGGGCTGCCTCTGCCCCCCGCTGCAGAGGCAGCCGGCGTACCGCCGCCCCAGCACCTGTTGCGCCGCCATTTGGCCGTGAGAGAGGGGGGCAGCGGCGGGCAGGCCGCCCCGCTCAGCCTCCTTCTTCCCCAACCGACAACTTCCCGGGGCGTCAACGGCCTGCGCCAGGTGCCGCCCTCGCCGTGAGGGGAGCCGAGAGACGCGGCCCGGAGTCGGCGGCGCTGCCGCTGAGTTGAGGGCGAGGAAGGTATTTCTGTGGGAGCGCGGTCGGCCTTGCCCGCCCCGCCGGCCTGCCTCCTGCCCGCCCCGCCGGCCCGCCCCTCCGCTGGTTGCCGGCTGACAGGTGCGCGCTCCTCCGCGGCAGCAGCGGCCCCGCTCGCCCCCGCCTCTCCCGGCCCCTCTGCCTGCCCTGCGCCCTCACCAGCCCCGGCTCCTCCGGCCCCCGCCCGGCACGGCCCCGGATTGTTTAGTCCTTGGGAAGCTGGTCTGGGTCCAGATTTTGCTTTGATCCTTTTTTTTTCTTTTTTTTTTTTAAGAGAGAAAAAAAAAAAAGCCAAAGAAAAACAAAACCTGGAGACACAGAAAAGGGCTCTAGGAAAAAGTTTTGGATGGGATTATGTGGAAACTACCCTGCAATTCTCTGCTGCCAGAGCAGGCTCAGTGCTGCCTTCTCCCCAGCGGCGCAGCCCGCGCCGGGCGCTGCTGAGAGACGCCCGGGCCTCGGTGCCGCGCCGCCAGTGCCTGCTGTGCCGGAGCCCCTCGCCCCGCCGGCCCAATGCTCCTCCTCGGGCTGCTCCTGCTGACATCTGCCCTGGCCGGCCGGAGGCAGGGGGCCGCCGCCGAGTCCGACCTCAGCAGCAAGTTCGCCTTCTCCGGCGCCAAGGAGCAGAACGGTAAGGAGCAGCAGTTCCGCCGCCGCCGCGCAGCCCGGGGCAGGGGCAGGGCGGGGGCGGGCGCCCGGCCGGCGCGGAGCGGAGAGCGGAGCGGAGCTCTCTCGCCCGCGGGGTGCCCGGCGCCGCGGAGAGAGCGCGGCCCCGCGCGGGGTGGCGGCGGCGGGTGGGGAGGGGAGCGGAGCTCCGCGGCCGGGCCGGGGTGAGCGGGGCTCGGCAGCTGGGTGTGTGCCCGCCGCGTTCGGGGGAGCGCTGTGGGTAAAAGGGCAGCAGCGGTTAGGCGGCCGGGAGGGAGCCCAGCGCCGGCTCGGAGGCTCCCTCCTCCGCGGTCGGAGGTGCAAAGTGCCCCCCTCTCCTCCCCCCCCCCCCAAAAAAAAAAAAAGGCAACGACCCGCGCACCTTTGTACCCTCAATGCTTAGCTCTCGGGGGGTGGGTTTTTGTGTCTGTACGTGAATGAGTGGTATTTTGTACAGGCTGGAAACGAGCTAATCCTGCATAGGAAATTAGAATTACTTTCAACTTTCAAGTGTACCTGAAATGTTTAGAAAACTCTCAAATGCAAGTTCCCTTGGGCTGGGACTGCGCAGAGCTGGAGAAAGACTCCTTTCATACAGCGAGGGCAGCTTCGGGGTGTGTAATTTGCTTAGCCTCTGAACTCCATATGATTTACATTATTCAGATTTTTAAGCGCCTTTCCTCTTGATCTGCTATTATGAAGTCATTTTAAAGAATATTTTACAAACTGAAACGTTAGATACCGCATGAAACCACACTTAGTGTAGAATATCTAAAATTAAGGCTGTTAGCATACATTCATGGAACCCCTGGTGCTTAATGCATGGGGGGGTGAAAAATTTAGTACTTTTCATGTCAGCTAGAATGAGCTTTCTCCCTGGGCACAAACCAACACAAAAGGCCAAGCTGGGAGCTCTCAAAACTCTCTGAACTGTAATGAAATAAAGCAGAAACGCAAATTCGAGGTTAATTCAATTCTCTCAACTTTGAACTTGGGACTCCCCAGATAAAAGTATTCTACGTCATATCTTTTAATAGAAAGCAAAGCTTCAGAAACCTCCACAAGCGTTCTGTGAATGGGTAGAATATGCAGCGTGCTAGCGAATTTAGCAGGGGGAGATTAATACTCCTGTGGCCTGCTAATGTGATGATATATGGCACCTGCGGACTGCCGGAGCTGCTGATCAAAGAGCAGCACGGGGATCAATCTCTAATCAGCGCAACTGTGAAGGGCCAGAGGAAAGTGATCAAAAGACTCAGAGACCCGGCTATTCTGACAGGAAACCAATCAGACTTTGTGCACAGTACAGGAAATTATCTGCTCTGTGTGACAACAGAAATCACTCGCTTTCTACCCCTTCCCCACTTACCTGGCATTTGGAGGCTTTAGGGCACCAGTTTGTGACAAAATGGACTTGGCACTAATATACTAAAATCTCGTGCTGTTATGCTGCCTTCCGTTAAATTTGCATGGTGTGCATATGAAGCATATTGACACACAGAGAATTACCATTGCTTTGCTTTAACTTTGTCAGGACTGGAAAGAAACCTGCTACGCTGTCAGTCTGCCCTAAGAGGTTTGTTATGGGATAACGCAGCTGGGCCCTGAAGGGCCACCAGGGTCCAACAATGGGAGCGCAACGATAAAGTGTAAAAGGTAGATCATGTGGCATAGAAGCAAAACCGATGTAAATAGGTATAAGTATACGTGACAACACAAACTAGATTCTGTTCACGTATATCAGAAATGCAGCTGCCTTAGGTCAGGCTTCAACTGGTTTGCAATGCAATTTGGCATGCTCTGAGATACAGTCACTACGTCTTAGAACAAATGCAAAGCCAGGATAATTTTTTTTTTTTAAAAGTGCCCTGAAACTGTATTCTGTGGTAGTTTATACTTAAATCAGTCCAGGTTCTTCTTGTAGCTTACTTGAAGTCTGCTTTCTAGTTGTTCCATTGCAAAACTTATTTTAAAAATTAGCACAAGTTTAGGTACAGCTAAGTGCCAACCCCTGACTTTTCTTAACTGATTTTAATTATTTGGGGGATCAGTAACACTGGTCAAACCAGTTCTTACTTGATTTAATTAGAGTGATTTTTACACTCTGCTGCAATCTAAAGATTGTATAGTTTTTAGCTAGAGGCAGGTTAAAACTCCCTGGAGTATGAGAATGAGATATTGCTGTTCGCATGCCAAATAATCTTTGGTCAGGCAAGAAGGAGATTTTTCACTCACGCAGTCTACAAATAAAAATTCTGTCCTCTACTTGTAAAACTGCTAAATGGCCAAGAAGTTTTGCAGTAGAATGGCCTACAGTGTTACCCAGCAGCACATGTGGGTGCTGTAGCTATTGCTTCAAGGTGATACTGAGGATGTCTATGACCAATTACTAAATCAGTGGGACTGCTTGTGTTACAAAGGGTAAGCATGTGCTTAAGGATTTATTTTTTATAATTGGTTTTTATTTATTTATTAACTAAATTATTATTAACTTCAAAATTAAAATTTGACTCTATTTATTTACTAAATGCATTGTGAGTGTCTTCTTAGGTGGTGATTTCCTAGTGTAAATATTTCTTTGTAATTGTAAATTAGCTATTCTTAGAACACAGTATTTTGCTGCTACCTCCTAGGAATCCAGTGTGATAGTTGCTGTGCGGCCAGTGTAGCTCCATTTGAAACTACTTAAAACTACCTCCTTGTTTTTATTGGCCCTCTGTTATAATCAGGTTTTCTTTAAGAACAGGTTTTATTTGTAAACTCTGCTTGACAGTAAGGGGTTTTATGTGATTTCCTTGAAAAATTCATATTTATCTTTAATGTTTTTATTTGTAATTCAACTGAGTAAATATTCATCTGGAGGATCAAAGAAGTTTATGCAACAATTTTCTGAAAGCTGAAGTAGCAGTAAATGGTGCGTGTAGCGATGGCTCCCATTTATCTGGATGGATTTCATTTCCACGATTCTTTGTCCTGTTGAAAAACAGATTATGCTTTGAAGGGTTTTTCATACTTAGGCGACTTTATCAGTTCTCTTATGGCTGTCTGATGTATTTATTACCATTTTTCCATGTTAAAGAGTCAAGAAAAATTGATCACTCGGTTTCTTTTGAGGAACAAAACTCAATCTCTTGCATATTGAATTTGATTACTTGGATGGTTTACTTATTTCTTCTTTCTATTATAGTTCTTGCTACTTTTCCATCTACTTTTGAATGCTATTTTTATGTAGTATCTTCATCCTGTTTCTGTAGTTTCAACAATGTCTGAGGGAGCTATTGATGAATTGAGTAGTGTGAATGACTTAATTCTAATGACTTAACTCTGGTGGTTTGAGTGCACTTGCTTTGCTTATGTGATACTATTAGTTTAATCTAGGTTTGATTACACTGTAAGATGGCAGGAGAATCCAAGTTCTGTTTTCTTGGCTGTCTTAGGAGTAGATGTGATAAATGTTTACATTAATTTTGCTAAACTGTTATGATTTCTATGAGAAATATGAGGATGTCTCTATAGAAAATAATGTGAAAACTACTATCGGGTGCCATAAGCAATGAAGCGTATAGCTTATGTGGCATGCGCATTTAAAATGCAGTAATGAATGACTTCAGAAGACCAAGAAACTGAGGTCAGTTAGCAACTCACCAGGACCAACTAGTTAGAAATATTAATTTTCCTGCAACCAGTTTCAAGTGTGAATGAACAGCAGTAAATAGAGTTACTGAAATAAATCTTAGAAAACCAAAGCACTTATTTGACTTGTATCAATCCTGCAGTACAGGTAATGTACCAGTGATGATCTATCATTTGATAGATCTTAATTTCTTTTAAGGTGTTGTTTTTTTTTTTTCTTCCCCGGCATGAGTATAAACTCTTAATAATAAGTTTCACTAATTGATCACTTCATAATGTATTTCTTAAATCTTCTGAAATGGGCAAGATTTATGTCGCTTAAAAAACCAAACCAAACAGGAGCTCTTAAGCTGGAGTTTGAGATTCGTGTATCTCGGGCCATCCTTGGGAGAAGTTGGTGGATGCAACTGGAACTGAGCAAGCAGCTGAAGAGGGAACTTCTCTCGTCACCTCGGCATGTGCGTGGCCTCACACGCCTCTTCCCAACCACCTAGAGGATTCCTTGGTGCGTGTACCTCCAAAGGAGCTTCCAGCTTATTCGGGGACGGGGACAGTATCACAACGCAGAGTTTCTGATTAAGTTCATTTAACTCAGGCTGAACACCTGAAAGAAGGTGTGGATGTCCAAGTGATGCAGCACATCGAATCCTTGCAGAGAGGAGTGTCAGTGCTTGTGCCTGAGTGCAGTCATTTGACTGCAAAATTATCTCTTATAAACCAACATACTTCAAAGCAGTGGGAATCGGCGCCGCCTCTGCTGACTCTTGTGAATTGATGAGTGCCAGTACAGTCTGTTGGCTACTGCTGGGTAGCAGAAATTGTCTTCATTTTGAGAAGAGAAGGAAGTATAAAATATGAACACGTGTCATCTGAAGGGGAACTTGATAGTGATGCAATTTTTCTTAAGTTTAATCTATTTCTGTTTAGTCCAAGACTTGTTTTGAAATGTTTTAAAGCCCTTTTCCTGGAGAGTGAAGAATTGCACCACATCCTCTTTTGACTTTAAGCAAAAGATTGTGGCAAATTAGAGAAGTTCTTCAGCACCACAATAAATTGCAGTGGAAGAAAGCTTTAAAAACTGTTTTTTTGCCATTGTAGTTGACTTCTGGCATATTGTCTGCTATTCAGCAGGGTGCTGCTTGGGACTTCTCCTTAGTCCTGCTGCTTCTCTCAGTTTCTTCTATTAGGTAAAAGTAAGGGTTTTAAAAGCATAGACCATTTGCTATTTGTCCCAAACATGTAGGCATTCCAGCCTTCCCGTATCTTTGTTAAATATCTTGAATGGAATTTAAGGGAGAAACACGTAAAATCTTATTTTTGCAGTAACTAGTTCTTATTAGTTTTGCAGATCAGACTTTGAAGCTTTATGTCATGTTGTTTGGGGGTTTTTAGTTTGTTTTTCAGTTAGATACAGGGTTTTATAACAGAGAAGAAACACAGGGCATACCTTGAGACACTGACAGCTATACTACCAAAGGGCTTATGTTGAACTTTGTCTTCACATAAACATAATGTCTTTTATGTCTTATAACTTCATCCAAACCTTTTGAATCTAATTATTACATAGTCAACATGTAATAGCAAAGTACTGGTTTGCATCCTACAGCAGTGGTTGTGCATTATAGCAGAGTGGTTTTGGGGGTTTTTGTTGCTGTTGGGTAGTTGCTGCTTTTGGTTTTTGCTGTGTTTGGCAGTTCCTGATTACTAGAAAGAGGACGCGCTGTGCAAGCCCACTTCCCTTTGCTGGAAATGAGCTTCTTCAATTGCTTTATAGATAGCTCTTGGCTTTACCGGAGAACCATGCCTTTGCTTTTTAGTCACAAAGTGCGTGCCATGGAAAATACGCTTCCCAGTGTGTAAGCATCTTAGGAATTGGCCTGTATGTAAGCAGTCTTTTAGCGGAAACTCGTGGGACTTAGAAAAAGTTACACAACAGAAAATAATAGAGCTAACATGTAGAAATGCAGCTATTTTAGTAGCCCTTAGGTATCTGTATGAGTGCTTAGTTGTTTTGGAGTTTCTGAGAAATTAATTGTACATGAAAACTTATTCAGCCCTGTCATTCCCTTTTGGGGAAAACTTTTGCAGCTTGTGTTTGAATGTGAAATGCTTTTATTCAAGTAGGTGAGTGAAAATTCATAATGTGCTACGGTGAAGCTAAAATATAAATTTGTGTTTTCTAGAGGCTTCATTAAATTGTAGGATGTTATTTTAAGGTGGCAGTGCCAGGAAAATTTATTCATGGCTCCATCCAAAGATATCCTAGCCTTAGGGTTCATCTGTTTTCTGATCTTCTCTTCTCGACATCCTTCTGCTGAGATTTTATAAACATATCCCCAGTGTTACATTGGGTTATTTGTGCTTAATTTCATGATCCTACAGCATACTAAGCGGTTTTCTTTTATGTGAAAATACCCCATCTTACAAAGCATGTATACAATAGCACCTCTACTTGTTTTCATAACCTAATCAGTTTCTACCGAAGTTGATCGGCTGGGTGAGACAAGGCAGGACTCTAGACGCTCATGGAGAAAGTCTTATACACAGAGAGTATAAAAACTATTAAAAAATTAATGTAAACGAAAGGAGAGAGCCCAAGTAATTCCTTGGTCTCCTGCAGGCCTTCTGCGTTAGGGTTAGCAAGAGCTGTCTGTCTTCTGATTTCAATTAGTTCTGTTCCAAATACTCCACCTTTGTTAAGCATGCCCACAATTTTTGACTTTGACATTCACCTTGCATAGGCATGACCGTACGTTTGTACTGGGCTCGTAGGCTGCTTGGTTTCTTGTCGCTGTGGATTCCTCTGAAGTCCTGCGAGTGCGTGCCACCTCTCAACTTGTGTCAATGTGTTTTTACCTTCGCCGACTAGACCGTCAGGTGAGCTGGCTGCAACTCATGTTAAAAGAACTCATCAACTGTTTAGTGAAGTCTCTTTGAGCTGCTGGATTACTATTTCCCTGTGTGGCTGTTCTCATTCAAGCTGGGCTAATTTGAGACTTTGCAGGTTAACTCTGCGTTGAAGATGTTCACAGTGCTAGTCGCTGCTTTTTTTTTGTTGTTTTTTACTGCCATTTTCACATGCAGGTGTTTGGGGTTGGGGGAAGAGAGTATGAATTAACCTCCCGTGTACTGCAGTCCGACACGATACAGGCAGAAACAGCATTTGCACATGAAATAAGAAAATGTTCAAAGGTTATTTACCATATAGTGCATCCTTTTATAGTAGTGAGAATGGGAGAGTTGCAAGGGAATAACCAGTAACACCTTTTTTCAGTGGCAACATGCCTTTTGGTGAATTAATCCTCATAAATTATTCATTAATCTTGCGCTTTATGGTAAATTCATTCAAGGTATCATTATAAACACAGATGTTTTAAGGAGATTCTTCTAGGGCAAAGAGCACCTCTGTTCTTCTACTCCCTGAAAGCCCAAAACACCGAAATTTCTCCTTGAGTTTGTTAAAACTGATTATTAACTGTATTAAAATAGTATGCAGGCATGGCTCAGTTTGATCACCATTGTACTGATTTCTTTACACAAAGTGCAAGGTGTGCACTGGTTCTGAAGAAAACCAGGTGAAGGACCAGGCGGCGGCAGGGAGGTGGATGCTTTCCTCTGGTCACGCACCTTGCCAGCACTGAGGCTGGAAGTAGAAATCTTTGTTTTCAATTTTTTAGTAGTCTGTTTTCTAGATGAGCAGTGGCGTTAGTTGGGTAGCTGTCCTTTTACGTTCCCTATGATACTACAGTTCTACTAAAGGAAAGCGAGGGAGGTCTTCCAAGCTTTCAGCAAACATCTGGCATAGCCAGTGATAACTTTGAGTGCTGGATTTAAATGCTCTTATGGCCCTTATGTGGCTTTTCTTGAAATGTTAAGTTTGTCTGTCTCGGAAAAAGCAAAGAATGTCTTGGGAAAAGGAAACAATGCTGCTTGTGTTTCCTGTACATTTAATGCTTTTTTGCATTGCTTCTGCTGTAATATTCTTATTATGAATTGGCAATAAGTTATGTAAGAAGGTGGGGGGGCAGGAGGTTAGATGCTGCAGTTAATTAGGGAATTGGTCCTGTAATCTGATAAATGGGCTTCAAACTAGGTTCAGGCAATAAAAGGTAAAGGAGTGGTGCCCTTTTTGTAGTTTCGATATTCTACATCTTTAAACCATTACTCAGTTTGGCACATATCAGCAAAGTTGTAATTTTCGGTGAAGGAAAAGTCCAGGTGTAAAATACCAGGGAGTGTCATATTTGAAGAATAGCTTACACTGGAAAAATGATTTTAGAGACACTCTTAGCACACCTTCCATGTCAATCCATAGCTGTTAATGTCTCTATGCCACTCTTTAAGCATCATTTGCTTAAAAGCACATGAAGTGGGAAAATGACTTTGCTGGAAGAGGTACTGATTTGTGAAATAATGCATAATATCACTTCTTTTAATTGTTATCTTTAGCTGTAGTCTTTTTCACAAAATTCAGTTGTCCGGTCTTTTATTAAACTGTTATTTGGGAAGCTTTGTTGGATGAGCCATTGCATGCTAGCAACTAGAATATTTAAGAAGTTTGATATTTTTTTTTTTTGTGTGTGTGTGTGTCATTATTTTTTCTCCCCAGTGTCCTTCACTGTGTAACCATCTGACTGCCTTCACCCTTGTTCAAACCAATCAGAGGCACGAGTCCTGGGGGCTCCAGGTTCCTCCTCTGATTGACAGGAAACCAGAACTCATTTTATACGATAGTTAAACATTAAAAAAGACATATGGCACAGGAAATCCTTTTGCTGCGTGTGAAGGTATGGCATTTCCAAACTGAAAGTGTTGTTCTGACTATTTCACCGGTAGCGGTGAGTTATATGAGGCCACTTCCATCTGCAGAGAGTCTGTTTCACTTGCTTGTGGTTCTGGGGCTCATTCAAATACTCTAAAACAAAATAAAAGGAATGGATGTAATAACTTCTTTATGGAAAAGTCATAAAAAGCTACAGGGCCGTGTAAACAAATTGGGTCATTTACAAGATGTTTAAGTGATGGATAATCAGTCCAAATTCAAAGGTGTGCATTAGGTTTTACAGTCATCTTGACTGAATTTTGCCCTCAACAAGACTTTCTTTTTCTGCCAGGAATGCCTTTGACACTACAGATGACAAATTCTCAGAAACGGTGTTTTCAAACGTTTCAGTGCATTCAGAGTAAAGTCGAGAAACAGCAGAACAATTCAGTAGTATAATTTGATCTTTCTCTAGGTGAATGAGGGGCCTTTCTTGATCCGCATGGTTACACTGTAAAACAGTAGTGGAACTTTGTGGCGTTCCCGGGGAAAATAAACTGAAAGAGTTTCCCTTCTGGATTCAAACATGCCTGAACTAATTACAAAGCAACCGTTTTGGCTCTCTGCTCTGTTCATATAAATAGGTTTGCACAGAACAGCAGCAACTGTGATCCAAGTTAAACTGCGCTAGTCACAGAAACTTCTGTTGGACCAAATTGAAGCATTGAACATTGTATCTATGGTGCGTCAACTCACAAGACCCCTGTGACTCATTTCAACATTTGTCGGAGAGTACTGAAAAAGTGGAATGGAAAAGAGGATAACTAATACTTTTGCATGTTAAAATACATTCTGCAGGGTTATTTATATGCTTCAGTGTAAATGTAAGCTTATGTGTGGACAATTTGCTCAAGTTTGGGGAAGGGGCATTGGTGTTAGCTACTACGGGGTGCTTTCCTTCTCCTGAGGTGTGGTTGCTCAGCTCTGCTATTACCAGTGCAACTTC
Organism: Calonectris borealis; assembly: GCF_964195595.1. NCBI lineage: Eukaryota > Metazoa > Chordata > Aves > Procellariiformes > Procellariidae > Calonectris > Calonectris borealis. The sequence continues at coordinate 47,992,780 of NC_134315.1, forward strand.
AACTACCTTTCATAACTCTTCATGCACTAAAGCCTGCAGATCATTTCAGAATGAAAATAACTTTACTCAGCGCAAGTTTGGAGTTAGTTGTAATTAACTGTACGTGGATGAAGCTAGCTATTTGTATATATAGCGCTAAATAATGAGCTCTTGACTCATCTTTTAGGTGCTCGATACTGTGCCTGCGAAAATAATAGTTGTTACTTGGGAAGTGTGTATGTGTGATTATACATTATTTGAAGAAGTCCTTCAGAAAGTGATTCAAATGAGTGTTGCATTGTACAGTGTTGATTGTAAAAGGTTTGTATTTATATTATTGTCAATTTATGTTTTAAAAATACAGTTTTGGGAGGCGGTCTACCTTAATATCTCAAGGCTTCAGTGTCTGGCTACTTAGTGTGTCTGTTGTTACGCAGGGAGACCCATACCTGCAAACATTTCTGTTGCTTGTGTAACTATAGTGGACCTGAAAGTGAAGTAAAGCCTCATGATTGAGAGCTAACGAGTAATGGCTCCAAAACAAACATGATTTCTAGACAAGGAGATGAAACTGTTATATATGACCTTACCTACATGCTCCTTTTTTAAATATGGGTAAGGATTCTTGTTGGGCCTGCTTTCTTTTCTTTGTGTCATTCAAAAATACCCAGCCCCTGGGAGCACTGCATATCTATAGTCAGACTAGAGTCTAAAACTTGAAATACTCTAAAAATTTCTGCTAAGTACTCACTGTATTTCTCACAGTACTTGCTGGCATAGGAATTCACAAAATACTTACCTCTAGCACTAATGCAGCCTTGTAGTTATTTCTTCTGAAGTGGAGATTGAATTTGTGATGAAGAATATCATTACCGCTAAGGGTCTTTGCCAGTAGAGTCTTTCAGCGATCTTTACCTGTTCTCATAAGATCCTTTATAAAGATTGGCGTAAGATGTTGAGATCAGCCATCTTTGTTGTTTCTTTATTGGGGATCTTTATTTTATATCTGTTCTTAGTACCTGCAAGAAGTAGCAGGTGTGTGCGGAAGCGGGTGTCCCAGGCTGAGTCCAAACAGGGCTGGCAGTGAGTTTTTGAGCTCATTGACTTTCACCTCAGGAGAGACCATTGAGATAATCTTCGATCTTGCCTGACACCTCAAGAGTGCCGCACCTCGGTAAAGGGAGTGCACCAGTAAAGAGAGCTCTGTTACTTAAATATCTACCTGATTTGCAAAATTATCTTACTGCTTGTGGGAGAAAAGATGGTTCTATGTAGTTGTCAAATAGAAATATAAACATGTTTCTAAAGCACGTGCTTGCCTTATCAGTGAGAATCTTACAAAACTCTGATTGGCCTCATTAATCAAGATGCATGTGAATGTACTGTGTGGAGATAATACCTGATGAAACAGTTGTGATATGTTTCCTTATTGTTACTGCTTTTAATGTAGTTACATTACCAAAATTTGGAGCTGGTTAGTTCTTTGCGTTAGGGAAAGAAACCGATGATGCGCCTGTAGTATATCTAACACTGTCCATTACTTTTATAGGATCTGTAGCTTCTCTTTGAGATTAAGTTTGAGAATCTATGTTATCATTAAGAACTGATCCAACTGTTTCAGGGTTGGATCAATGCCCTTGCATGAAGCTGATTTCTCTTGCTCATTATTGAAAAAAACCCAAATCTTGTTAATGGTTCTCATTCATCTGAAACAGTTTAAAATATTTCACCATAGAATGGAGGCTTAGTTTTCTTATGGACAGTCTTAACAGCACAACATGTATTTCTAGCAGCAGTTGCTTAATAGATGGTCTTTAATTACTCAAATTTATAGTTACATGCACTTGTATGTGGTTTATTCTGACATTTTTATGTGTGTGGATGCTTAATGTATGTTTGTTCTAATTCTGTTTATTAAGGTCTATTCTTGGGCTAGATTGACTTGCTCAGATTTTTTTTACTTTCAGGAAGTACTTGGTAATCTTTATGTTCAGTATTTACATTTCAGATGAGAATGTTATCTGCAGTTTTTTAAAAAGCAAGAATCTCTTGTTTTGAGTTGGCTTGGTCAAACAGTGGTGAATATTGGAGCTAAAACTATTTAGACTGTATTAAAAGGAGGTTAGCAGTATGTTAAACAGGTCCCCAAATATTCAAAAAATGAAAAAGTATATAGTTTAAATAGTAATCTTGTATGTATATATGAAGATCAACTAATGCTAGGTAACATGGCAAATAATATTTACATTTCACTTTCATTTTCTCTGGTTTGGGAAGAAAGGAGTCTTCCCTGCTCTTCTACATGTCAGCTGTTCTTACATTCATTTAAGTCCAGGCAACAGGGGCTGTTGAACATGTGGATCATAACCCAACATGCAGCTTGGATGTGGCCGATACGCTCCGCAGAGGGATAATGTCTTATCTGTGTGGCTGCAGCTGGTTCACGCCATCTGGTTTTGGAATGTGCATGTGCACCCAGATGTTGCTACTCAATACAGAATAGAGTAGCTATTGATTTCTGAGTCCTGTCACCCCAGCCTGTCTTCAGGATCGTAGAAGACAACTCTGGAGTATGTTTTTGGTTTTTTTAAGTGAATGGTTTTATAAATGAATTGCAGCACCTTTTTTTTTTTTTTTTTTTTTCCCTCTAGTGCATTCACTTGGCTGGCTTAAGACTTTAGGGACAGCTACAATAGAAAGATGTTAGTTTTTAGTCACAAGTAGCTGTTTTTTCAGTTATATTCACTCCTTTCTATCATCATTTTGCAGGATATTCATTGCTTTGAAGCTTGAAGTCTACCCTAAAAGACATTTTGTAAAGTACTTAATATTTGTGGTAATAGATTGCATTTAGTTAACTCCTGCTCATGATTTAGTCAAATCCTTAATATAAAGGCAATTCTAAACTTGCTGCTTACTATAATGCAAACTATTCTATGTACTAGTGATTTATTGTATTTACTGTTCCCTTAAGTATGAATATTTCCTTATAAATAGTGTGTTACTAGCTGACTAGCTCTAATCTCTAAACTTCCCTGCTGACAGTACTTTGGATAGGTGTAAAAGATGCAAAGATGTATTGAGGAGCTGTTCACTAAGGTACCCCAAAAGTTTTCTCTGTATATGAGGAATTCCACTGAAGTTGAGAAGTGATTGGATCTAGTTACTAGGAAAAAAATTACATGATGTACATTTGCAAGATCAAGCCATTGTCATTAATTCAAAGCTTGGAAAAAGGAAACATCTAGCAAAGGACTTCTTTTTCAGACTTTTGATTATGTCTGTAAAATGTGAAATTAAGTTCAGCAATTGTATTCATGTTTGCTATGGTGGTTGTGCCTGTCTAGCTATAAAAATCATTTATTGCATGTGAATTGCTTTCTTATCTGAAAAAAAATGAAATTAATAATGGTTGAAGTGTAATAAAGTTTATTTATAGAAAGTAGTATTTGAAAGATAAAAGCTAATCATACTTTCATATTTTGAGCATTGTTTTCTTTTATAGTTCTTTCATTCAGTGCCTTTCCTAAGCTAAGGAATCCAAGCTGTATGTAGAACAACAGGACTTCTACCCCATCTACTGTAAAATATTGATGGACAGATATGGAAATCTGTGCTGTTGATAAGAGTTTAAAAATAATTTGATAAGAACTGTAACGAAAAAAATGCTTCTGCCTTTATGCTAAGGGAGAAATGGTCTTTTCCACAGTTCATAGAATAGTTGAACAATGTTGGGTGTATTATAACATAGAGAAGTGGTATAGAGAGGTAAAGACAGAAATGTGAAAAGGAAAGCAGCGTTGAAGGCCATCTATAGGGAAAAAAAAATGTTAACAGTGAACCACACTGCATAGAAACTGTCTTTCTGTGTTTCTGTTTTCTTTCTGTAGTAGAAGCTCGAATAAAAGGCCTCCAGCACAGTAACTCTTCTTTGATGATTACCAAATGTGGTTAAATTTTTTTTCATACTGTTGTGCACGAGTATCTTATTTTATAAGTCTGCTAGATAGATATCACCTGATTTTTACATCATGTAAAGGTATTGAAAGGGGGGGTTTGGAAGATTTTTCACTATAACAATCAGGACGTGAAGCTGTAAACAGCAAAGACTGCAATCTAGTTTTTGTAAACACTGCAATATACTGACTTGGTTTGTCCTTTTACAACATGGCTAACTGAGAGCTCTTTGAGGTGCTGTTTCTCCAAATATAGGATGTGTCTGTTGGCGGTGGTTGTTGTTGGAACGGGTAGGTCTTTATTGTCATTCAGCTAAACTTCTGGTAGGCAGGCTTCTGGTGCTTCATTAACTATGTCCTGAGGCTGGCTTGTTACAAAGCAATATTGGTAAGTCATTGGCTTTGTATTTGTGTTACTAGCCCATAATGGTCAATGTGAGTGGAGGTTTACTTTTTCAGAGGACGACATGAATACTGTGCCATTTCCTCTCTCACTTCATGTTAATCAGAGTTCATATCCAGGGAGTGAAGAGAGAAACCAATACTTTCAGCTGTGATGGTTTTTCATGCTAAAACATTCTTAAATGTCATGTAAGTATTTATATGTCTGATGAAGTACAGATAAAAGTAGCAGATTCTTAGGCTTTTTATCAGTATTGGATTCTCAACAGAAGTAATCTCTGTTTTTCTCTGTTTTCTCCTTGTGCGCCAAAATCAAAATGTCACACACAGCCTTTCGAATTGCTTGTCTTTTGTGTGGCTAGTAAGTATAGTTTTAAGAGACAGCTTTGTGCCAGTAATTATCATTACTTTAAATGAGAGCAAATGATAATACTTTTAAAAATCAAGATTAAAGTATTTAAAAAATGAAACTTAATGGCAATGGAAAAATTATGTGTCTCTGAAAATTTGCAATATAGTTTCTTTTCTGGCACTTGCTCTTGAAGCAAGAGGAGAGAACGTAACAAACTGCGCAATGGCACCTTGGTGCCAAGATAGATTCAGTGCAACCATATTTTGTTTTTGTTATTCCTGGCACTTTTGGAAGGAATGATTTCATAATGCCTGAAATGTTTCTGAGGAGAAACAAGATTTCCACCAAGACCTCTTTCTTTCTTTCTTTCCCTTAACTTCTAATTATTCATATGGGTTGAGGAGCTCTGCTTAGAACTTCTGTTATGCATCATAAGCAGTAAATTTTTTTTCTGTGTGTAATTAAAAAAAAACAAATAGGAGGAGCATAATGTTATGCCCTCTTTCAAGAGTTGTGTTTACAGTTAAGAGTGCCTATGTTTATAAACCATGGGGAGGCAGTCTTCATGGAAATAAATAATTGCTATTTGTAGGGCACAGAGAAGCTCATGAGAAGGTAAACCAAACTAATTACTGAAAATTTTAACAGTAGTTGTTTTGTCAAAGTGAGCACTGAGTGTCCATTGCATTGGTATCCTGATAGACACAGTACACTGGTTTCTAGATATGTAGGCAGCCAGTTGGCCTAACTCCCTGTATTATATCTTAAAAGTGGCTTTTTTTTGAAAGTAAGAAGAGTAGAGAAAAGTATTACTTTCTAATAGAAAGTTCTAATTCTTTTTCTTTTTTTTTTTTTTTTTTTTTTAAATTATGATCTCTCAAAAGAAGGGCCAATTTGAGCCTGACTTCATTTGTGACTGAAAACTATCTCCTGGTTGTGATATACCAAATAACTATAAAAGCCAGTGGGTGGTTTTGTTAAAGAGGGAGTAGTGGAAAACAAGTGCATTCCTGTGGTAAGATGATGGGAGAAGGAAAATAAAGTAAAAGAAATGCAAGAGGAACCATTTTGAGGCTGTTAGAAAAACAGTGGCTTTAGCCTTAATGAATTCTGCGTTTTTGGGGTTTTTTGCGTGTGGGGGTTTTGGTTTTTTTTAAATAAACTGAGCCCTAAGGGAAAAGGGTGTGATCCAGACAGTGGTTACAGTGCTGGTTTTTGAGCAGAAAGGTCAGCAGCTTGCACCTGCCAAAAAGATTTTGGTCAGAAATGGTTAGATGTGAATTTACATATGGATGGAGGAAGAGGAGCTTTGGCAATTTCTCTGTCTGTGAATAGTCCTGGAGCCCTTGGAATCATCTTTTGCAGAAATAAATGTTATAATGGTCAAAATGAGGCTTTCAGTGCTCAGCTAGCATTTGCTTTCTGTCACAGTTAGAGAAGGGCTAGAGGGAAGGATCTTGCAGGTAGCTGGAGTGGTCTGTGATTCGGCTCCTGAAAACTGAACAAAAAACTCAAACAAACAAAAAAAACAACCAACCAAACCCAAATCAGTCCTTCTCTTCAAGATCACTTGATTACAAAGAACACACCATAAACATAATGGGATCGTTTGCTCAAAGGACCAAGGTGTTTATGTTGCTGCTACCTTTTGTAGCAAACAGTATAGAAACTCCATAGGAAAGCTTGTTAAAAAACAATTACAATAACCAGGTCAAAACTAGGATGTGGTCTTAAAAAAAAAAAAAAAAGTCCAATCAAATGTTTGCCATATTTAGCAAATAATTTTTCTCTGGATCTTTTCCATGAAAGGTGTTGATGATTTTCACCTAGGTAATGTAAACAGTTACTTTCTCTGCAGTGTAGGAAGAGATGCTACTAAGGTGCTGTCTTCTGCAGTTCTATAAATACTGTCTTGAAATGCAAGTGACAGAAGCAAGGCAAAAGTAATAATATTGTACAAAATTTAAGAAAGTCTTTGAGCAAACAAGATCCAACTTAAAGAATCTGCTTTCATTCTTTGACAATTATGTTTGTGTTTTGCTTTTAAGATGGGTGCCCTAGTCTTAAACTTCTTGCTGCTCTGGAATTTCCTTCCCTTCCAGAACTGAAGTCTTCTGTACGTAATTTAGCTTCCTGAATTTTCTTTCTTTTATAAAAAGAGTACCTGGATCATTGGTTCTGGGTACATTTTTTTCCTTACTACTTCAAACGTCTATTTACAAATACTGGTTCAAATAAGCAATATTACATTCAAAGAGATTGCGTCCAGAAAATAACTCTCTAACCAGCTTTAGATACCTCATCATCTTTCTCACAGTGAAAAAATATTTCTATGCTGTTAACTTCTCAGGCTTGGTATGATTCTGTTTTCTTTCCATAGCTTTCTCGTATACACATGAATTATTTAAAGACCTCACTTTAAAATTTTAACATCTTAATCTAACTGCAGAGGGTTATCTAATGATGATAATGCCACCTCCAACAGTTGTTTTATAACTCTTCAAGCTGTAGCTATATATTAGACTTTAGACAGTGTTAACAACTTTCTTGAAGTACCTGCAGAAATCTTCCAGGATCATGAAGCTAGAAGACCTTTTTATTGCTTCCTTGACGCAAAAATATTGCCAGGACTCACTTAATGACAGTCTATCAGTGTAACACTTCAGTTATATTTCTTAATATCATGGTATTACTCAGGTGGTAATAAAGCATAAACAATTGAAAGCACAAGGTCTAGCTATTTATCCTGTTCTGTTCTTGTAATTTACTTGAAATTAGGCCTAGCCACTACTTGAGTAGGCTTCCAAAGAAATATAAAATGTATAAAAAGATGAAGTGGCTTTGGAGACAGCGTGGTAGTCTTCCATCTGTGTTGGTACTGAATGTGACATGATGGTGCTCCTGTAATTGTTTGTGGATTTTTTGCTGTTTGTTTTGTTCTGTTTTTTCTTCCTCTCCCCCTCCTCATGCTGGAGGGTTGAGATGGTGACCGAGATCACCTATCACTTGCTGCAGGAATAACACACTGCTTTGACCAAATTGAAATTGGAGAATTGCTATTGGTCCGCATAAATTCCTTCCTAAACACTTAATTTTCTTGCTCAACAATAATGCCTTTGGTTTAGAGCAGCCACTAATTAACTACTTTGAGTTGTTTATCCCCCATTTGGATCTGTAAGAATGTAATTGCCATCCTGTTGCCCAGTTTTACACTTCTCTGGATATATTTTAGTATTCTTTGGGATCTTTACATAAGAGATGTGACTATTATGTTTCATTTTTAACTTGTGGAAACCATAGGAAGAGAAGCTGTAGCAGTTGTGGCACTGGGGTTTGAAAGCACAGCTGAAATCTTTAAGAAAGAGAAGAGAAACAGAACAGAGTTATGGGCAGAACAATTAGAAAGCTCACTCAGACATGACTCCTGTTTACCAAGAAAATTTCAGTTAAGAATTACCTTCTAAATCTGGAAATATTTAAAGATATAAAACTTAGGGTTAATTAGCTTATTAAATATTAGGCTGAGGAGAATTCAAGAAAATTATTCTTGATTATACTCAAAAAGAAGTGCTTTGTATTTGAGATGAAACAGTTTTATTAAAGGTAAGCAAGGAGAGGTAATTAAAGATATGGAATAATATGTGCATTTTGAATATCATCAATGGTAATGAGGCCAAAAGGAAGAGATAAGGTTAAGTATAATGCTGTGATCTACAATACTGTAGATTAAAAGAAAGCACTAGTAATGCAGCCTGTGTGCCAAGGCAACTCCCTGAGAAATATCTAGAAGGTAATAGCAGCCATTCCAGGCCAAATGAAAGGTCTATTGAGCTCAACGTGTTGTATCTGACAATGCCCGTTAAGGAACGTAATGGTGATTCCCTGATCTATTCTCCTGCCTTCTAGCATTTTAGTAGTCAGAAGTTTTTTTTTAAGGTGCAGGCAGAATTTTGGGCTTTGGTAGCCCAATAGCTTTTTGAAATCTTGTAAACTTCTGCTATCTACAGTTTCCAGTGGTGAGAAAGTTTAACCACGTAACAGATAAATATCTTCTTTTGGTTGCTTCACATGCACATGGATCATTTTAGTCAATATCACCTAGTTCTTTGTTTTTGCCTATGATTTCTCGATTTGACCTGCTATTGTGGAGCCTCACCTGAGACCCACCCCAGGCTTTGGATCTGCCACGTTGTTCTCCTGTATAGCGTTTGAGTGTATGTCTATAGTAAATATGCACATATGTATGTGTGTGGGTATAGGAGATATGAATAAAAATGCATATGAAGTATTATCTGCTGGTATGCCAAGTATCAAAAAGTATTGGCAAGCAGTATTCGAGATATGAGTACACCATGGATTTATACAGTGATAGTGTTCTTTCTGGTTCTCTGCTTTTGCCGCGGGTTCTTAATAGGCAGGTTTTCCTCTTAGCAGTGTAATCCTGTCCCAGACAGGGACAGACAGCAGCTCTGCACGTGGGAAAGATGCTGAGAAATTGCTTTGTTTTGTGCTCGGATCTGGGAATGATGGGAACCCCAGTGAGATGAAGCCATAAATTTCACAGGAGCAAGCTGTTTCCATGTTCCACTTCAAGTATATTGTTGTAATATGGGTAAAAGATGTTGTTATTCAGGTGGTGACTGTAAAAATGGGAGGTAAACTTTCTTAAGTGTTCTTTCCTGAGCATTAGGTTGTGGTGTCAAGTGATATTCTGTTTGTTTTGGCCTTGGTTTTCTTCCCATAGACTTTTTTTGGTTTGTAAACCTTCAGGAATCTACTCCTCCATTAGGCCTCTGCCTAAGAGGAGCGGAGACTATTTCTTCTACCTTACCAGCCTGCAAAAGGAACAGGTCTAGTTACTGAGTTTACATGAAGAGCCCTTTTCAGTACTATCATCGCAAATCGCAGCTTTCTGAAGGCAGCATGGAGGCTGTGAAAACTGTGATCCATTTGCCATTCACGTGAGGGAAGGACCTATATGTGTAGGAAAGTTTGTTTTGCGTTGGATCCAGAGATGTTTGACATCATAATGACAGTAAATTGTCCTTGCCAAGTATTTCAGCTCCCCAGTTGAAGGGGAACCTGCCCTAGAAGTAAGCAGGTTCTTCAGTGTAGCCAATGATATTTAGATCTTGCAAAGGAGTTGCTAGTCTCCCGTCCTTTTCCTTGCCCCCTTTTTGACTTGAATTTTATTTGTAAGAAAGTTTACCAGGGAGTTTCACAGGTAATGCTGTATCTTTGTCTACCTTGTGTATGATAGTGATTGATTTTCCCTCCCCCTCCTTTTTAAACAGAATATTTTCTAGGATTTCTTACTTATTTTTAAATGAAGAAAAACACATCCTTCAGAGTACCTGATGCTTCACCTAACTGTATCTTTCTAGTTTCTCTTGAGTCCGCATTGGATGCCATTTTGCATTTAGGAATGTGTTTTTTTGACTGAAACCAAAATTAAAAAAAAAATTGTTCTTAGAAAAGTATATTAAAGAGAGAACTTGTGTACTTCTGATGGCTTCTGTGGTCTGAAGTCCTGGTTATTATACACACAATAAATAACACCTACTTAGTCGATAATTCTCATTAACCTCATCAGGTAGAAGTGACAAGATAAGCACTAGGTAGTAGCACATACTTGTTTTCTGGTAGTATTTTTAAATTCTGCAATTCTAGAGTTAATGTTGATGACACGGCACTATTATGTTTAAACTGTAGAACTGAAAGCTCAGCCTTAAATTTACCGTGGGAAGTTATTTGGTAAGCATTTTTGTGTTTGAGGTGACTTACAAGAAATAATTCTCAAGATTGCCTTTTATGTTTAAAGGTAGCCTAGCAATTGAACAATTAGTTGTCTTGTTTTGTGTTTTTTTTTTTTCTTTGATGGATTCCTAGAGGAGGAATGAACTCTGCAGTCATGAACAGCCTAATGCATGCACTGCTGAAATTTTTTGTTTGTCTTCAGTAGTATTGGATGACCCTGTTAAGTGAAGCCTGCAGTGATCCAAGCCTGGTTCTTCGTGGGCAGCGTTAACAGCAGGGACTGGTGTCCCTGAGGATGGTGTCAGTGGCACGCTGCTCGCCAGCGGTTCTTGTCCGCGGGAAGCCCTTTCTGAGGGAAAAGGTGCTTGCTGTGAGATCTGTTTCTTCGTTGCTGCTGGATCCAGTACTGATCACCTGGGCCTTTTTCCTCAGCCTCCTGTATCTGCCTTAGGAGGGGCTAAAGGTATTGGGGGGAAAGAAGAGAAATGGATGTTTAGTGCAGAAACAGAAAAATGCTTATATATATGTTTTGTATTTTTCTTTATTTGGAGAATATTATGTGCCTTTATTCACTAAAATAATTACACTTTTATGAAAATATAGGCTGAAGTGATACCATGCTAGGTGAAATGTAATAGAAATCTCAGATCAAGTTGCTAGTACTTCCTTTTCTGGCTCGCTTTCAACTGTGCCTGTGAGCGCAAAGGAATGGCATGTATTTATACATTTGTAAATAAGATCCCACACATTTTCCGCTTGAGAACATGCACTCGGACCTTTTATGGTCGGGAAGGGGTGTTCCCTCTGTCTGTGAGCTATCCAGAGAACTACACATTTCCAATTATGCAGTTCAGAAACTTACAGATAATACTTTGTAAACTTGAGTTTAAATAAAGACGTTTGGGGGATTAAAGGCAAAAAACCTAATTTTTCTCTTTTTCCAGTAGAAATATACTTTAGCATAAACAAACAGGTTTTTAAGTCCATGTTCTTGCTAAGCTGAATTGCCTCATTCAGCTTTGCTTCTAAAAATAACACTTAGATCAAGCTCTCATGTTGCTCTTGTTTCTATGTTTCTTCTTTTCAAAACGTCTGTTTATCAAGAGAGATTCTGTTGATAATGGCTTATTAGGATATCCAGAATTTATCCAAAACTCTTTCTGGATATTCAGTGTCAGTTGATCATAATGAATCAACATACTCTAGCAATAATATTCTTAGAATAATTGATTTTGTGGTTTTTTTAAAAAAAAAAAACAAACAAACAAAAAACCCAAAAACCCCAAAAACCAAAAAAAAAAAACCAAAACCCACCTAGGTGGCATGTGAAAATATTTCAAAAATCGTAGCTACTATCAGGTCTATTATTTCACTTATCAAAGAAATTTCTGATTCAGTTTGACTGATGTCCAACCCCATAACATGGATGCAGAACACTTAAACGTCACTCCTATTAAAATGTATCGTTGTATTGAGTAATGTAGAAGGCACAAATGCGAGAGTTTACTTATGAAGCAATTTAGCTGCAGCGAGCATGATAAATGTTATCTTTCTTTTATGTGAAATGGTGAACTGTTTTAGGGAAACTGTAGTGTACAGTACAAAATATGTGCCCAAGTGGGGGTTTAATTTTCCACCAACTGTATCACTTCTGATCATCAGAGCTTTGAAGACTGCAAACAATCTGAAGTTGGACAATTTGAAACATTTGAAATATACTAGAAGAGCTATAGCTTTTTTAGCTATTTAAAAAAATGTTTTCAGTACTTATGCCATGATGCACACAGTACTCCACTCTGGCTTTTATACTAAAAGGTTTTAAATAGCTTTTCTTTTAAACCAGTTGCTTGCTGTCTTCAGATTAAGCAGAAAAAACTATAATACTTGCTGAAAAGAAGAAATAATGCCTACAGGAAGAAGAATAATCACTTGCTGATTACTCAAAGGGCTAGGTTTCAAAATTTTCACTTAGTTTCCCAAAGATGCATTACACTGAAAGATGTTAGACTTGCCGTTGAAGTGTGTTTCAATTTCTGGCCTGTTTAATTAGGTGAAAATATAATGTTCAGCTTGCTGTGATTTTAATAACAGTAGATGTCATTATAAGTGACAAGAACATATTTTGAATTATAGTGCTTTTACACGTTTTACATATTCAGTTACAATTCAAAATAAGCTTAAAGTGTTTGGGAAGCTTGCTTTGTTGTACTCAGAAAGCATGAATTGTGTGTGATAGCCAGTTCCCTTTCACTTAGGCTGCCTTTTGTCATATCATTCTGCAGATGCAGAATTGGTGCATTCTTCAGTTTAGATCACAGAAGTCTAAATTTGCAGTCAGTGGAGATGTCATAAAGGATTTGGCTTAAAATTTTGTGGGGGATGTGTGTAAGTTCTCTGAATCAGTCTATACAAGTAGAAATTCAGACAAGAATTAAGATTACCTTGCAGATGCTTTCATAATATAGGGAGCTTTCTCTCCAGGGTCATGTTCTTGCATTAACCAATGTTTATGTAATCTTTGAAAATATGTAGTAAAACAATTCTCAAGAGTTAGGTAGTACTTGTATTTATTAGTTCTTGCACAGGCAAAACTCTTAAGTTTTGTGGTACTGTAGGGTTTTTTTCTTAATAAGGAATAAAGAATTGGCTGTAAAATTAGCTTTTTTGAGTAGCATGTCACTAGAGGTTTATTGGACAGTAAAAAAAAAGGGGGCGGGGCAGAGAAGTGATGATATGACACACAAGAAGAATGAATTTGCCAAATCTCTTCTGCTGATGCTTTACTTGCAGGTGAACTTTCACCTGCCGCTTGCCATATCTTGTTTATGACGGAGTTGGTAATTCATATTCTTGCCTAACTTACATGTGTGGAAGTCAGGAAAGTTTATTAGTGAGAGATTTATGTGATCATCTCTTGCCTTAAGATGAGCCAAGAAAGTAATTCCTGTTCCAAAGAAGTAAAAATCGGTGGCATAATAGACTTTCTAGGGAACTTTCTCAACTTAGCTCTTCATTACTTTTGTGTAGGCTTAGAAATCCCAGTGCCACTAGTTAATTAGTGGCGTAATCCTGAACTTTGCTCAGCCAGAGGCAAGCAAAGCTATTACTTAAGTGGAAATAAGTGAACAGGATTAAAACAGAGAAAATTGGGCCTCAAGGGGATCAAGTGTATTCCTAGACTCAGTTGTTGTCACTTAATGTGTTTAATTATTTCTTGATTCACGGGGTATGCCATGTGTAATTATCTGAAGTTACAAATAACTAATCTGCAAATTTTTGAGTTAAAGCTGCCCTTTTATTCATGTTAGACTAAAATATGTCTTCTGTGAAGTCTTACTCTACAAACCAGGACACCATTTTGCTATTTTCCTTTTTTCTTTAGTTTTTTTTTCTCCTCACCCTTCATATCAGATTAATTATCTTTTGTACTGTTTTTCCATTTCTAACCTTTTACAATTGTTATTGGTAGCCCATTATATGAGTTATTTTCTCTTCTGTGTGATTTTGTAGTTGATGTTGGTTAATGATGTCATTGCTGAGGGCAGGAGGATGACCTGGGTGACCTCTCAAAGGTCTTACTGACCCTTCTTTCCTGTGATTGCATATTAAACTTGCTCCCCAGTTAGCCACACACAGTATCATGTAGCTAATTAATGTTTTAGGTGAGAATCACATCCATGACTTACTAGATAGGAGGTGATTCTCTTGTGTTAGATACAGTGAGCACTTTGCTGACCAGGAAGCTCTTCAGAGGGATTCTGTGCTACGAGTTCAGCTGCTGCTCAGGTGCTTTGCTAGATCAGCGTCAAAGGGTCAAGTATCTTGTAGGTTCATATCTATTTCTTCTGACCCAGTGAGTAGCGATGTTTAAAATGTAAAGGTTTGTTACAATAAGGTGTTTTGAAATAGAAACACATGCATTATACCCGCATAGTCAAATACATCACAAATTGAGGCTACAAAATAGTAATTTGAACCTGACTACCTGTGCAAAGTATCAGATTGCTTATTAAACTGGAGAGCCCTGTTGTTTCTGCATCTTATCTGTGCTTTTTTATGGTCTGTCTGCATGTAACATCAGTTGTTGCTCTGAACCGTGCAAAAGTGTGTTTGGTTACTTATAGGCCACCTCTTGCTTTGAATGATAATGAAGCAGATGGCATCCTCTATTACCACTGAAGCTGAAAACGTGGTATATAGAGAATAAAGGAACAAAACTCTGCAGTTGTGGAATTATCAATGAAAAGCTCCAAAGACAAAACCGTTCTGTGATTCAAAGCCTTGTTAAAAATTCCAATGGCTCTTTCCAGCCTAAGCTGATAGGAAGGCTATATTCATAAGCCTGGGATATTTGTGGGAGTTCTGGGTGTGGTGGCACCAAACGGTTAAAGTTCAGTCTTTATTTTCAGATCTCTTCACCTTTAAAGCAGCGGGTCATTAGTTTTTATGTTCCATGGTTCTTGTTTTTTACCTGAAATTAGGAGAGGAATAATTCTTAGCTGTCAGAGCCCTGAAATAGTTTGCACCATCAAAAAAGCTTAATGCGATTTTTGTGATGACCATATGTGCAATTTTATTGTTCTTTCCAACAGCAATGTGATCTGCTTTTCAGTACAGCTTCAGGATAGTCTTAACAGTCTTTTTATTGTCATTGTGGTTAGTTATCAGAAGTCTTGCATTTGAGTGAGGAGAAGGTAATCCAAAACCTTCCTTAAGAACAGGAAATATTTGCCATTTCACCTCCAATACAAAAGAATTCATGTTTGCTGAAAAGCTGGGTCCTTCTAAAGATCAGAACTGTGGAGCTGTTGCATCCTTTGCTTTCACAACTCCTTTCAGTTTTGTCTGAGAGTCAACCTCTCTTGCATTCCCAGTAGATAGTGATTGGTTTTGGGTTTTGTGGTGTGGGTGGGCTTTTTTGGTGTGTTTGGTTTTTTTCAATAGGATACAGAAAACCGGTATGAAAATGGGATTTTGAAGCTTTTGGACAGGAAAACTGAATTACTGTTAACTGATGAGGCGGGGAATGTGACACTGAGTTTGGGCATTATAAGTTAGACTCAACTAAAGTAGATTTTATTGCCAATTTTATATTTGTAATAGTATCCTCAGTTACTGCTCAAGTTCAGGGCTAAGGTTATTTATTTATTAAAACTGTAATGAAACAGAAGAATATTTTTGAACTGACATAATTCAAAGTTGAAGTAATTGATGGAGGCATTTTCTCTGTCTTTCTTTGTTAAAGTGCATACAGTGCACAGAACGGGCATGAGGAAAGGTGAGGTTTTGTTGTATTTAAGGCATTTGACCTTGGTTTGGAAGTCTGCTTCAATCTCTAGGTTTGCCAGGGTTTTTCTCCTGTGATTCTGGGCTAGATACTTGTGGTCATTTTTGAATATCACCTTCACCATTATAAAATGACTGTCCTATGTTTGCCTGCTGAGATATAATCTAACCCTGGAAATAGCTCACATCTCTTGATACTCTTCCTATTAGTAGTTGCTGACTACTTAAAAAGCTCTGCTCATATGTATATCCAGAAATACTCTGTGCCTGGCAAGCTGAGGTGATGCTTTGTCATCATGTGAGCCGTCTCCAAATGCAGATGACGTTCTTCTGCCACACTTCCCAGCTGGGCTTTAATTGGGAATCAGACTGTACTTTATGCACATTTACATAAATATGCTCCCCACAAAACCCAGTGGCCTCTTGCTTGCGATAAAGAAATCTGCTGCTCTTTCCTGAAGCTTGTATCATGATGGGAAAGGCACGATGGGAAAGGATTTCTCCTTTTTCTGAGGGATTTCAAACCTTGTGTCTGACATTCCTGGAGAAAAGCTTTAGTGTGGCATTTAAGGATCCCTCCAGGAGCATGTCATTTGATGAATTTGAACACATCTCTGAGTGGAAGTGAACCAAGGCTTAAATAGTCCTGGTGTTTGTTAAGTTATGAGGCTATTGCTTAAGAAGTGAACCAAGGCTTAAATAGTCCTGGTGTTTGTTAAGTTATGAGGCTATTGCTTAAGAAGTGGAGTAGCAAAATTACTTGTTTCTTTGCTTTCCTGTTTGTTTTTAAAAGAAATGAACACCTTAGGACCTTCAGAAGGAGACTGACTTATGGATCTGAGTAGATCAGCTTTGAATAGGGCACTGAGGCCTTTGAAAGAAGAGGGGCATCTTTAAAAACAAAATAAAACAAAAACAAAAACAAACACAAAAAAAACTAAAAAAACCCCACCAAAAAGCACATCTTCTTCCGCCATAGTGTTTAATTTTCTCGAGTCTGCTTTAAATCTTTCCATGGTACATATACTGATTTGAACTGGTGAGGTTGTGGGTTTTTGTTGTTGTTGTTTAAATCCCATTTTCTTTTCAGGAGCCTAATACAGGTTTCCAGATTCGCTTGGAAACCATGTACCCAATATTTAGGTATGGCAGCGCCCATGGGATTTTTGTTTTTTTTTTAAACTTTCCTTTTATATTTTCATACTGTGAAATTCTGATTTTTGTATGGTTCTTCTAAAAATTGATAAACATCTCCCTTTTTTTTATTAAAAAACAAACAAACAAACAAAACAAAACACCCAAAACCCAAAACACATACACTTGTCTGGCATTATTTTGGGTAAAATGAAAATCTACACATTTTATTTATATTGCTCTGTAGGTGAATGCTAATCTGTTGAAGGAACAGTCTGTACTGAGGAAAGAAAAAGTGCAGATGTGTGGAACATGGCTTTAAGATCTTGGTTTTCAAGGAGCTTATGACAATATATAGTATGGTTTATTGTATTTAAAATTTTAGAGTTTGATAATTCACATTTCAGTATCAATAGATAGTAAGTATTGCTGTTGATGGGCTGCATTTTTTTTATCATCCTATTCCACTTGAAAAATGCAAACTTAAGAAAATAGCTGTACTTTAGTCAGAGATGGTCATTCAATTCAGCTGCTTGAATTCCTCATTTCACCATTATTTCTCTTCCCTCCAGCTCCCTTTTTTTTCTCTTGTTTGAATAAAGCCTACAGTGAACTGTAGCCTGAGGCCCATTGACTGGGAGATTTTCAGAAGTCTATTTTACAGCTGATCCTTTATGCTTTATTAAGAACAAAGCTAAAGCACAAAACTTAGAGAATTTTGCCTGTGCGACAGGTAATAAATACAAACACTACTTAACACTTAAAGTTTTTTCCTATCTCCAGAGATTCAGTATTTGTCTCAAGAATTCATCAAATTTGCAAGAGAATTTGATACAGCTTTGGTTTCTAGAAACACGTGAGCAAAATAAATCTATGCATACAGTAAGTGTATTTATAACAGTTTGGATGCTACGATGAGAGCATGAAATAGTAATTCCATACTTAACATTAGGATGCATATGGTACCTTTTCTACAGGTATTATAAATTTGAATGTAAAATAACGAAGTCCTCCTCTTGTTTAGTGGAGATAAAGCAGCAAATGTAGTCTTGTTTTTCTGTTGTGTGAACATATTGTAATATAATGTGTGAGTCTTGTAAAACTCACAAATGTAAATGTGGATAAACAGCATTATACCTTGTCAACTTCAATGTGCATACCAGCTGGAGGACAGACCTATAAAAAAGATGTTCTCGAAGCTGTGACTTGATGGCTTTGATGGTGATCTATTTTCATTCTGCAGAAAAGCATTTTTGGCCTTACCTAAGTGGAAAGTAAGTAAACTGAGACAGTCCTGATTGGGGCTTTTGGGATTTTGATTTTGTAGTCAATGTGAAGTTAGAAACACACGCAGTTCAGTTGAACTCAGGGTTGGGGTTGACTGTCATAGTGTTATCCCAATTTAAAGCTGAAATTAGTTCCAGAAATTTTGAAAGTTCAGTGTATATACAAATAAGAGAGTTGCAACTTCTGGTAAAGGTGATGTGTAACTCCAATTTCCAGTTGTTCCTTTCAAGTTGTCCAGTTTGCCTTGATGTAAATATCACTGATTTCTAAGATACTTCTACATGTTTTTTTCTCCTTTTTTCCACATACAAGTCTGTACCAATGTTGTTGTCTTATTTGGTCTGTTTTGTAAGTAGAAAAGTGTACTGTTAGTATGAAGATCCTATTAAGAACTGGAGCGTGGATAAACATGTAGATCTTCAGTGACCACAAAACTCTAATTGCATGACAAGTATATGAAAAATCAGATTTTCATGTAAACAGCTTGTTGAAGGCCATTATAGCCAAGTTCTCATGGACGCCATCTATTACATAAACCCATTGTATTAGGAGATATTTCTTGCTTTAAATTGAGGAGATGTTAAACCAAAGAGTTAAAAAGAGAGAGATGTAAAATCAAAAAGCCTTTTAGTTTATCATCAAAGATGTGCTGTCAGCGCTAAAATATTGTGTTGATACAAGAGAAGGGTGAATATTGTCCTCTGCATATGAAGCACTGTTCCATTCAACCTTTGTTCTCCTCTATAATAAAACAGGAATGAGGCCTCATTGGGCATGCATATTTAGGCAGAACAAGCCTCTGACCTTCTGCGTACAGCTTTACACAAGTAGTGGGATCACTCACAGCCTATGGAGTCGATCCCAATGAAATATCTGGCTAAGAGCTTGTAGGATCAGTCTTAACATTTAATTGCTAATCTGGTAAATTGTGTTCATGTTCTATATTCGTGCATCTAGAAGATATCTCCTGTGTGCTGTGGTCTGTAAGATCATGTCTACTCTACAAGTTTAGTCAATAAGTGAAGAAACAGTTCAGGACGCCTGCAAATCTTAAAAGGTCTGATGTTATGTATGAGATTACTTTCTTTTTCTCTGCAGGAAGGTGAATACCCTGAACTGTTATGTTTAGTGCTTCTTGTTGACATTATTATTACCCTTTCCAAGTCAGTAGACTTTATAATATGACTGGAGTCCCAAAACCCTATGCTTTGCTGGTGAGAAACCATTGAATAAGTAGAGCTGATTACAAACTGGACAATGTTTTTGCATCTGAAAAATTAGTCGTAGGACTTTTAATCTTCCCTCCCGTGTTTGTCCCGGTTCCCCCCCTCCGTGTTTCCTATCTTTCTTTCCGTGTATTTTTTTAATGTTAGTTTTATCACTAAAAGTTAAGCTCACACAGGTGGTCCTGTCAGGCTATAAAAGTGGTTGCTCGAGCAATGTGAGGAGACTGCCTGAATAATGCTGGTTTTTACATTTAGGGTTGTTCTTGCTTAGAAACTCTCAGATAGGATGTATGCAAGAGAGCAATAAATTATATGTAACTTGTAAAACATTCTGGGATACACATGGGATACAAGATCAGTTGGCAGCACAAATTTTCCCATGAGGAGTATGTTTCTAAGGTATCTGGCAAATTGCTTCATCAATCTTTGCTGTTTACCCTTTAATAATGGTGATAGTTTATTTTACATATTATTTCTTTGGGTAAAGCTTGTTGAATGGTCCCCAGGATCAAGTAACCAGTGGCTGATGGAGTTCCAGCCGTAACAGTTTTCCTGGCTTAGAATTTGAAACTTGCAGAGGTATAGATTTCTGTCCCACACATTCACCTTAAACTGTTGCTTTGGTTAATAACATGCTTAAATTACAACGTGTATATTCTCTGGCCCATAAGCTTGTGTTAAAAACCTGTTTTTGTGTTCCTACATTTTTACTGTCAGTGAAGGTTATATTTTTAAAAGTAGACTCATTGTGGAAGAAGCTCCTGGACGTGTTCTGTATAAATGCGGAAAATAATAGGAAATTAAGAAACCATGCTGACGGAGTGGTCTTGCAAAGTAGGATAGCTTGGACGACTGAAAAATCAAGGATAGTAGTCTGCAGATACAGAAAGTCCATGAAACTGGTAACAAATTAGCAGATCTCGCTACTTTGCTTTTATGCACAGTGTCTTGTCTTGATTGTAGGTACATCAAGAGGCACTGTTGCAGTTGCCTCACTGTGGTGGAGCTTGAGAGATACAGATTAGTTTTGAAGCTGAGACCCAACAGAAAATAAAGCATAAATACCCTGGGGGGGGGAGGGGGGGAATCCATTTTTAGTTTGTTTTTTAGGAAGCAGTATTTTGGTTTCAGACAAAAAGGTAATAAAACAAGGCCTGGATTTTTTCTTCTTGAGAGGTGTGTGTGTATAAAAAAAAAAAAAAAGAAAGGCATATAGATGTATGTATATAAAGTATTTTTATGGAAAATGCCATAACAGCAAAACTTGGGGTTTAGCTGATAGTTGCGAAGGAAAACCTTTGAACGTGGCTAGAACCAAGCAAAGTTTTCAGAAATAACAAACGTAGTGAAGTGAAAGGTGATGTGTAATGGCTACAAATTTTGGGTCACATAAACTTAAATTCATGCATATGGTTGAATCTTTAGCCCTATAAATATGTAAACACACACAAAACTAGTAATGCTTTTGAAATTAAACATTGTAAACCATTCCATTCCAGATCGGTTACAAAATATTAATCTCTATCCCTGTAAAAGCAGGAATTTACTAAAAGAACATGGACCTATCTTTAGCAGTAGAAATATGAGTAGTGTCTGTGTAATATTGTGCATGCTATTTAAATAATCCATGAATTAGTCACACATTTATCAGCTTAACTTTGCTCTACTCAAAACTTCACACTGGACTGCAAACGTTGAATCCCATAAACACTTTTCCCAAAAGCTAATATGAGAAGCCTTACTGCTTTTTTTTTTTTTTTTAAAAAAAAAAGGAAAAAAAGGAAAACATAAAAACCCCTGCAAAATCCAGCAAAATAGTGAAAGGTTTGTTAAGGATTATTTTGATCTGGTTTTAAATTTTCATATGTCTGCATTAATCTCAGCTTTCAGTAAAGTGCTGTTGTCGCATTATGTACTCCATTACTTGGGATTTAGATCTGATACTGATTTGGTGTGGAAAATGCAGAGATAACTCTTTCCCAGGAAATAAAAGGGTAGGGTTTTTTTCCTCGTCTGCTGCTCTGCTTGTGTAAGATTGCTCTGGCCACCAATTTACCATTTACCTAACCAAATTACACCATTTACCTAACCAAATCCTCTATGCTCTATGGCTGTGTCTGGTCTGACAGAAGTGGTCTCATGAGCCATGGCAAGCAAAAAAGAGTTGCAGGTCTGTGTCAGCTATTCATAAAGCCAATTCTCTTGCCAACTGCTGCAAAGATCAGTTCTTCTTTCACTTTGTTTAGTGGCTGCAGCTGCGTTCTACACACGTTCTGCGTGAGGACTGCTTCATAGCATCAAAATCATCCTAATGACTTCAGAACACCTGCTCCATCATCAGATAATCATCAGGAAGGACTATGTTAAGTTTCAGGCTTAATGAGGTGCCCTGAAAGGTGTAGATCTCGTAATTAATGTCTGTGACATAAAATCTGCAAAGCATGACAGATACAATAATGGGTATTTACCTTTTTTGAGCTGGTACTATTGTACCCTGCTCCACTACCTCCTGAGCAGCCCTACCCTGAAGGGTTTAAATGACAAAGACCGGGAGCAGTGTCAAGGACACCTGGCTTAACCTTGCTGTCTCAGCAACTCAGCAGTGAACAAACAGCATCCTTGTCACCTTTGCAGAATAAAACATGGAATGAGTGCCTTGATTTGATGCTTTGTTTTTTGTCATTTTAGAGTTAAACCTGGTGTTTCAACGTAATTTCAGACTTGTTACAAGGACAAAGTTGCAGTGTTTTTGTTTTTGTTTTTTTTTTTTTTTTTTAATTTAGTGGTTTGACTTTCTTCTGGAAATTACAAGCGTGATCATTTGAGTGTCACCCACTGTAACAGTGCCTCTACTATATCTCCTGCTAATGATAAAATACTCCAAATTGTGTATACTTGACTATTGTATTAATGACAAACTTCTGACTATTGAAACATACACCTTTCTTGATTTTAGGCTGTAGTTCACCTAGTAGTTCACATGTGCATGTGAAATTGGAGTTAATTCTCTCTCTGGAAGACGTGGTAACACAAGATTGTATTCTTAGTTGGCCTGCAAAACTGTATTTCACTTCACTGGGCTGTGTGTCTTCCCTTCCCTTCCTTAGCTGAATGTCTGAAAGACCATGTTTTTCTAAAGCTATAAATAACCTCAGACAAGTAGTTTAAAAAAACAAAAAAATAAATAAAAAAGAAAAGACTGTGATCAAGCCATCAGCTGTGTACAATGATTGTGGACACAGAGAACCCATCTGGTGCCTGCTGAAGTCATTGGGAATCTTTTCCTTGACCCCAGTGAATGAGTGATCCTACTTATATTACTTTGAACCTCTTCTCAGAACGTGGCTCTGGCCCTGCTAGTGTATCCCTCAGGAAACAGAGACAGAGAAAATGTTTCTTGAAAACATTTTCCCCTTAAAGATCCCAAGGGGTCTTTTTTTATTAAACAAAGCTGGGAGGATAGAAGCTGGTATTTAATCTCTGGATGTGTTGGCTAGCCTTAAATAGGTAGTGGTGCTCAACTCCTCTTGGTAGCGTGTTGGTGTTGACTTCTTTGACCTGACTGTTGTAATCAGCTGTTTCCACAGCAGAGACCCACCATGTACATCTTAATAACAGGCCTCCCCTGGAGAAGCAGTGGTTGAGTGTTCTTAAGTAATGGATTTAATCTCTGCATAAATCTGAAGTTCTGTAGATAAACATTTTAGCTAAAGAGTGTGTTAAGCTCCAACTCCGTGCTCTCCTTGTGCAAACAGAGGATTCTCTCGCTCTGCTTCATGAGATGTGTGTTTGTGGTGTTCCTCATTAGTGTGGTCACAGGTCCAATGTAAAGCTGCTAAATAATTTAATTTGTTTGGTTTCTTTGTAAGGCTGTATTCTCATCCATCCTTGTTCCTGCTGCTCATTACTCATTTCCAACAGCCAATAGCACAGGATTTGAAGGACATCTTTGTCTTTTTCATACGCTAGGTGAAGGTTAAAAAAAAAAAATTATTTTTCCCAAATAATATATTGGGAAGTTTTAGTGTGCAATAGGGTAGTTGCTTGAAGAATTTTGTGAGGTTGCTTACTAGAGATTGAATCCTAAAGTGCTTAAGAAGAACTAAGCTGAATTCACAGCAGGAAAAATTTCTAGAGAAAAGTGTATTAGCAAGTGGTACTGTGGTGGTTGAGTGTGGTTCCTATGCCTTTATATATCGAAGGATATAGACAGGGAGTAAGTGAGAAACTGAGATGGAAAGAAATGTAAGAAATTATCAGAGAGGGTGTGGAAATAAGAGCAAAGGGAGGATTTATCAGTTCCCCTCCTGTGGAGGAATGGAAAAATGAAAGGAAAGAAATGGCAGATACAGAAGAGCAGATGCAAAAGATGGTAAATACATCTGCTTGGAAAAGGCAAAATACTAGATAAACTGGGATGGCTAGGATAAGACTGCAAGTGCTGGAAATAATTTGGTGTCATTCAGCCTAAGCCTGTGGTTAGTGTAAGCCAAAGCATTTAGTCTGGAAAAAGCAGGTATGCTGCTGTACTGCAAAGCAGCCCATTGTTAGGGCCCATTTTGAGAAGATAAAATGTACTATGCTGTGCTAAAAAGGCATTTTACACATTGCTTAATACTTCAATGTCTTCATATTGCAAATACTATTAAGCCTGTTTTTTCTCCTTTGTTTAGACCTTTTTGCAGAAACAAAAGACCAGCCAAGAACTATGAGCGGTTTGACATGTACGTCAGTTATTATATTATTATTATTGTGTTATTCTGTATTTTTAAACAATATGTAATTTTCTCTGTATTGTGGTACATACGTAGAAATTTTCTGAATAACACAGATTTTAAAAATGGAACGCAGTTTATAATTTCCTCAGAATGTCAAATATAAACCGGTTATTCTCAGCAGTAAGAAAATGTTTTTTGTCATTGGAACATGTCTGTTAAACTTTAATGCAGCAAACTACCTGCTATTCCAATGTATCTGTATTTTTGCTAGATACACCTGGTATATGGAGGAAATGTGCTTGTGTAGTGTTGTGTAAACATTGAGCTTCCTTTCTTTCAAAACTGCTATTTGAGATGCAGTAGTTTCTTGCCAACATTTGAATGAATCTGTATTTTTTTTTGACTTCTCCAGGAACATGGGATACTGGGAAACACACCTAAAGTAGCAGTGATATTTCTTGTGAGGTTAGCTGCTCTTGTCCAGTGCTCGCATTATTTTAACAACAATTTCTTTCTTCTTTTGGAAACCCTATAAATATGACTACACTGGGGGGGATTTGTGTGATTTAGTTTTTCTCTACCATGTTGACAATTATTTTTCTTTCTGTGGGTTACGTCTACACTCCAGAGATCACAAAAGTAACTACTGTAGGACAAGGATAATGAACACTACCGTAAAGTAAGAATATGGAGACTTGAGCAAATTTCTGGGGTATTCAAGGTTGTATGTTCCAGTTGCAAGTCCTAATCTTGGATTATGGCAAAAGTTACCTCAGAGTGAACTCACATGTGTTTTTAGTCTTGAAACGCTCCAAAGTTCAACTAACGTAAACCATTCATCTGTACTAGGGCAAAACTTTTGGCTGAAGCATTTATATGCAAGAGAAGGATTTGGAAGAGATATATTTTTTTTTTTCTTGTTTACATCTAAAATTTTCCTTAAAAAGTTATGTTTCCATAGGATGACTTTTCTTTCAAAGCACTAGTTGCTACTGAGGATGTCATGTTGTTGCTATATATTTATACTGTTGCATTTTTTTCTATGGAGCCACAGTATATATGAGAAGAAATTTGATAACCTGCAAATACAGGCAATTATGATGCCTTCTGCCAGCTTTTCTGGTGGAACATTGTCAGTCACAGCAGAATTTTGAATACACACTTTTAAAAATGTGAGCATTGAAGTATTGCTCAGTCCTAATGCCATACAGTCCCATGTGAAGTGAACTGATAAATTTATTTTTGCATAGCTATGGACATATGAATTGAGATAATGATGTTTTATGATACTTTTTTCTTTTTAACCCATTTTTACCCATAGGTAAGAAAAGTGCATGTGTACTGGGTTTTTTAGTTAATTCTTGAAACAGCAAGTTAGTTGCTTTAAAAGCAAGTTCAAAACAGTGACTGAATTCACTGAGTGCAGGATTAGGTTTTGAGATGGTGGCAACAAAAGTTCATGTAAAAGGCCTACTTTGGTCCCATTAGATGCTATTTAGAACAGTAACACTGGTAGGGTTTCATAGTTAGAAATTTTCATGAATTAGTTCTTTTTCTTTGAGCAAAACACGGATAGGTTATAAACTTGAAAGGCTGGGTTTTTTTAACTGAAATATAGCACTCTATTAATGATCAACTCACACCCTTTTTTTTTTTCCCCGTAGAATAATCTTACATTTTTTAATCTATCTTTTAATATCTGGGGCTGGTAGATAATCTATACTTTTAAATGGAAATATATTTTTTAAGTAGCTTGGTATTTTATTCCAACATGACTCATGTTCATATGACCTAGAGGATTTAATAATTCCTTGTGTAACCTCCTATTTGAGATATTTATACCCATTCCTCATCTAAATAGGAGGGTGGTGTATGCTTCCCACAGCCATATTAAAATGGTGGTCCTGAATCTATACCACTTTGTAAGAACTGATGCAACTTTCCACTATAAAGTGACAGTTTTCCCTCTTATTGCTGAAGATAACGGAAGCAAACTCGGGGGCTGGAGGGTTGAGTGGAAATGCGTGCGTGTGTGTGTGTGTAGAAATAAACATACACCTATCTGGCAGGAGAAGGGGAGAAAGAATAGCTTTCACAGCATGAAATCTGATGTATCCTCTGGATATTTGCCCCTTCCTAGGTCAAATTCGCAAGTCTCTGTTAGAAACTGTGTATGCAGCATGGCTATGTGGAAAGATTCAAAAGATCTCTATGGCTAAACCAGGAGTCAGAATAAGTATCTTTGGTTGTAGTTGTTCGGGGTTTGTTTCTGTGTTGATTTTCTGGGGTGTTTTTTTTTTGTGTATTGTATGGGGAATTCCTGTTGTCCAGTGTAGGAGGTCAACTATGTACAACTTGTATCTAGAAAAGAACTCTCTGCATGTTCACTTTATTTTGGAGCGGGTCTCTAATGGAAGGATAACTCAAACAGCCCCACAAATCTGTACCCCTTAAAAGTTTTAATTAATTTTACGTAAGTTGACTGGAAGAGGAAGAATACCAGTAGGGCAAAAGGGAAAAAATAAATTTTTCTTTGTATTGTGGATTCTTGAGTTCTAAATGTGCAGTCTCCACATGTATTCCTAGAGCCTTTACCTTAAATTATAGCTTGTTTGGGGCAGGGATTGTTCATGAAGCCTTTCAGAATGGATCCTCATTCTCATTGTGGCATAGAGCAGTAGAAAAAGTATTTCTAGTCAGACAGCTCCTCACTGTTTCTGTGGTTGGACATTTTGTATCTCAATATTTAATGCTTTACAGCTGTAAATCTAGTGGTTAAAAAATTATTTATATAGAAGCAAGGAGTTTGATGCCCCAGATTGTGCAGTTTAGAAGGAACAATCTGTTTCATAAATTGATCAAGCTCCATCTTTAAAGGCATCAGGGTTTTTTCTCTGACATTTCTATTAGAAGACTAGAGGGAGATGGAAAGTATAGAGGAGGTGAGTAGGGGCATAAGGAAGTACAGTAAAAGTTTGCTGCTGAGCTGAGTTTACTTCATGCAACATTTGAACTAGGAGGCAATTCAAATTCAGAAGTCCTTCAGCTCACTTGAATGTGAGAAGGGCAAGGCTGAAGCACAGTGATGACATTGTATTATGGTTTCTTGATGTTGTTATCTTTATCAGAAAAAGAGGTGGAAAACGTGTGCTACAAATTATGAAGACCACGAAAATAAAACTTACGCTAGAATCAAAAGTGAAGAATTTCTCTGAATATTTGTTCATGGGCAGATAAAAAAAGAATACCAAAAAGCCAAGAACCAAGAAATATGGATAGAAGATAACATCATTACTTTGAACCACTGGAACATGGAAATTCAATCCAAGGAAGAACTAGTGAAAACAGTGGTGTCAGAGAGGACTTTGAGGAGTGAAGTGAAAACCTGTGAGGCCATGTGGTAGCAAAGAAAGACTCTTTCAGCTTATTGTATGAAAACCAGAGATGCTGGGCAGTTGTAACTTTCCTCCTCTGAAGTACAGGACTCCAATGAACTTGTTTTTGGAGCTAGATACTGTTATGACTTGGATAAAGCTCAAAGGAAAGTTGCAGAGTTATTTATAGGGAATTATGAGCTGAATATATGTATTTTAGCTAAGCAATACCTAAGGCAAACGTAGTAAAACTTAAAACAATTGAAATTGCTTAAGTTCTAAGGAAAAAGAAAATTTATTTAGGTGGGTGTAAGAAGAAATGGTAGCTAGACAGACAGGCATTCAAAGAGGAAAAAAAAAAGAGAAAAATGTGATTATGAGGAATAATGTGCAATTTGAAAAAAAAATGTGAAATTACATGGTAGTTTTCTAAGTGAAGTGGAAAAACTATTTACTGGAGGAATTTGAAGCTGCATATGCTTTTCATCTTCCACTTTTTCTCCTTGCTTCCATTTTGCCTGAAAAAAAAAATATGAGGACAACTCTGTTGGTCTGCCCTCTGACCTTGCAGAGGGACAAGTTCAGTTGTCTTTATCTCAAAATGTAATGATGTATTAATACTTGGCACTTCACTTTCTAAGTCTGCAGAATAATGCATAGCTATTTAAAAAGGCCCAGAGAACTTAAGAGATCTTAACCAAATGTAGTTCACTCTATCAGTGTTCAGCAGCTTGAAAAGGGACAGTTTATCCAGTTCATCTGCTGAATCCACCTGGGAGGAACTGAGATTGGTGATGGCAGATTGAAGATGCATGTCATGCGTTGGGCTATCTGGGTTCAGTGGCCTCACCTGACCTTAAAACCTCATTGATTTCCCCTCCCACTCCCATTGATTTCTAAACAGTTTTTATTCATTAAAATTCAAACTATTTTACATGAGTGCAATTCGAAGTTCTCTCTGTTTAGGGAAAAATGGAACTGGTGACTATGAGCAGTTTTAACTTGTGGAGTAGCTCCGTGAAAGCTTTAAGCTTCCCTATTTGCATGTTCGTTCCCACAACACTGCTTTCTCCTGCTGCATGTGCTGCTCAGAATTGGTCCCGAGTCGGCTAGCAGACCAACAGACCATTCTTGGTTTAGTGTTCTAATATAGGTTTGTTTTAACCCTTTTGATTGGCATTGCAAGGTTTGTCTGTTGAAAGTTCCTGGGGAGCTGCAATAGGAGAATGATAATTAAGGGAGTCGCAAACAAGCAGAAAAGCTTACACAAACGTATTTTTAAATGGGGAAAACGATCATTTTTCTCAGGGTTGCCTCTTACTCTTTGGAAGTTAAGGAAGTCCTGCACTGTTAAATTTTTTTTTTTTTAAAATAATTTTAAAAATATTGAGCAGATGGTGAAAGTTGTGAAAGTGCCTTTTTTTTTTTTTTTTCCCAAGAGTGATTTAAAATGAAGACTGTAATGTGACCTTACAGAGAATTTATTCCCCTTGTAAAGTAGTGGAATATACATCAGCTTTCTCTTTTTATCAACTGTTGCTTTCAGTGAAGCTGCTAAATAATCATTTTAAGGATCTCAGGGTAGGACAGGAGTATGTAATCTGAGAGATTACTGGTTTATGTGCTTCCCTTGAGATTCTTGTTAACAGTCAGCATTACCTAGCTTTCTACATTGGTATAAATTTTAGAAATGCAGAGTATGAGACAGTCTTCATTTCAGCACCCAAATATGCCAGGGGATGTTTGTATTTTCTTCTTTTATGCAAGGCTGCCTTTAATTGCCTCTCCGAGAATGTTAAAATAAGAGTTTCTTGGATGCTATCAAGTAATATTATTAAGTAAGTAGTAAAATACATGTATTGAATTAATTTAGTTGTGTGCTTTTCAGTCTTGTGAGCTGTTAACTGTTGGAGAAAAGACATTTAATTTTCCCTTTAAAGTTGTGTGTAATTTGCATTATTGCTTATGCTACATGTGCAAGCACATACGTGGATTCAAATCTATCTACAAATTAATGGTTCTCTATTTTTGAAATGTGAAGTTTTCTAAACAAGGTGGTTAATAATTAATCCTAAGATAGTTTGTGGCTAAAACTAGGAGGTTTTGGTGACTATTTTGACATTGAAGTCAGCAAACGTATTCAGAAGGTTTTCAATCAGAAAGCTTTTTTAATACTTTTACCAGATGTTCAGATTCTGGTAATGCTAATTAATAATTGTAAAGATGATGTTGCAAGGGAATATTTTGTGAAATAGGTATTTAAATCATGACACAAACTTCACGTGTATAAACCATACTGTTTCATTTTCAAGACTTAGGTTTTTGTGTGTTTTATACTAACTTTAAGTGGAATTATTCACTATGGTTTTTTCCTGTTTTTAAGTTGGATCTGGTTACTCTCTCATTCTGAATCTCTTTGAGACTTAAGAAGCTTCTCAGGCTTTTTTGAAGATAGTCTTTTCAACAGCCTTTTGGAAAATACGTCCACAATCCTAAAAAGGAAGGGATTAGACATCATTAAGGGTTCAGTGGACCATTCAAATTTAATTTGAACAATTTCAGGTTAACCTACCTTTTATCAGTAAAATGCTTAGAAATGCTAAGACTGACTTGTAAGACAAATATGACTGCTTATAGCAAAGCAGGAGTTATTGACGTCAACATTGAAGTGACATCTGTGTTCCTCAAACTTCAAAGAAAAACCTTTGTCCTCCTCTCAAGATTTAATAACTGTAAATCAACCCGTCTTTCCTATATTTTTTTCACAACTGCTCACCATGTTTAATTATCATGCATCTGAGTTTAAGAAATTTACCTTGCTTCTTACCTTTTCCATTTAGAAATGTGTGACGGTTGTGTGCAGTTTGGGTAAAACCTGGATTGTTGTGAATGGTTCCTTCCGTTTTAGAATATATAGAATTTGAGGAAATATTTTGAAATATAAATGTAACACTTCAAAATAAAAATTTTTTTATCTCTCTCGAAATGTATTTGTGATTCTAAGGAAAAATTTTGTAGCCTTGCAGATTTTTTTTTAATACAAATGTGTTAGAGGGATGAGCTGATACTTGTATGTGAAAACAGAAACACTTGGCATTCTTGATACTTAATTCTCCTGGTAATGCTAAAATCCTCATCATTGCTAAGTCTGCAGAACAACTATATTTTTCTTTCTGTGCGTGAGACTGGCAGTCATATTTAAACTGTGTCTCAAGTTGATTGGGGGTGGGGGGAGAAGCATTTTCAGCTTCCCGAAAGACTATTTGATTTTATAAAATATTTCCTGTAAATTTGTGGGCTTCATGATTTTAATGTAGGTTTTACAACTAATTCCTGCATATGTATGTATAGATGCTAAGCTAAACATAGGAGGTAACAGACTTCAGATACAGTTTAAGATACTGTACTTTGTAACACTGGGAGTTACATCTGTTTGACCGGTGAGTACGACCAAAATATTGGTGGCCTCAGGGAACTTGAGGCACATTGTCAGGAAAACGGTGTGTGAAACACCCCTCTCCCTTGAGAAATTGCATCTTTTAAGGAGGAGCATTTCTTTTAATGTAGATGAAATAAAGTGAATAAACAACGTGTCTGATAACAAAATGAGTCTGGGCTATAAGCAGATCAGTCAAGAACTCAATGTGGAAACAAGCTGTTTGAAAGGCATTAAAGACTTTATGTGATGGTATATAGTTCAGAGCTGATAACGCAACTCTAAACCTTCTAGTGATACTGTATTTCTGTTCTTCGATTTGTCTGTAACAACCATGTTTAAACTACTGTGCCTGACCCAAGCAGTCAGTCCGAAACTTTTTTCCAGTGTATTTGTTTTCCTTTCAGACTTTGCAGATATGCTCTTTATTGCTTATTTTGGAAAGTTCTGTGATATAAATTCAGTTTTTTACATAATGCTTTCTTTGTCTGATGGTAAGCGATACAGCGGCAGTGAGGCTGCAGCTCTTAAATTAAAAGTTGTATATCACAAATCATGCTGATGGGTGATATTAGGGGAATAAGCACATGTTTTAACATACACCCACAAACAGCTCTTCCTGAGAAATTTGAAAACTGCCTTTCAGGTAGGTTACAAACCATCTAAAATAAGATGCAGTGATTGCCACTAATTGCATTTTTTGTAACAGAACTTTTTTCTTCTTTTTTTTTTTTCCAAATTCCACTGATTTTTTGCTGTAACTGATAAAGGGGGAGGGGGGAGGGAAAACACAATACTCAACACTTGATGTTTTCCAAATTACATATATGTAATGTGGTGGCTAGAACAAGGCACACTTCTTGAGGCTTCTTTCTTCAGGGATTCTTTTAGGAATGTACAGATATTTGGGGATGATGAGGAAAATTGCAAATACGTGGTTTAGTGACTTGGCTTTCTATTGCATGTCTTTCGAAGAGCTAATGAGAACAGTTTTTCTGCAGAGTGGTGTCTTGCAGACAGAGGAGGGAGAGCTTTCTGAAGCCGTGTTACCGACTTAGCTGGAGGATGCGAAGGTTGTGGGCTCTGGCTGGAGGCAGTGGACGTGACTGGAATGCCCTTGAGACCAGAATTACAATCCCCAACTTTGTCCTTCCCTGTTAAATTTAGACAGCATCTTAGTTTCATCCTCTAATTAGTATCTGAGATGGGCGAGTTTACTGCTTGAAGAGCGTGCGGTAATGTAGTCATCGCTTATGTTGGAAAGAAGGACTTAAGTAGTTTAGGCTAAGAATGGATGTTTGTGGTCACGGTGCACAGGCTTGATACATTTGAAAACGGCATGCTGATCCTTACTGGCTGTAAGGAAGATGTTTATATTCAATGGCATTGGATGTGTTTATATCAAATCTGAACTTGGTGCTTCTTATAACTGTTTAAATTAGGAAGTAAAATAATACATTAACATCCAAAATAACATTTGCTTTCTTCAGACTCTGGTTTCTGTGAATTCCTAGGGACACGTAGGTAATGTTCTTTAAGAGGAAAAACCTCCTTTTAAGAAGACAAGAAAAAATGAAAAAGCACTATTTCCCATGTATGTTGGCAAAGTTAAGTGTATTTGGATGGCAGAAGGGCTTTTGGGGTGTTTGGAGTTTTTGGTTTCGCTTCAAAGCAATGTGAATCTATGGACCGCTTCAGTAGGGTTACAAGGGCTTTATTTCCACCCTGTGCAGTGGTATCCGCGCGTCTGGGGACCAGGATTTTCTGCATGGGCTAGTTTGCCCTTCTGAGAAGTTAATGCAGGGCTCTGTATGCTCAACTGCCAGAGCAGACCTAGTCTGTTCTGTATAAAAGGAGCTCCTGTATTCCCGAGAAGACTTTGAACCCAGGCTCAAATATTAAGTTTGCACAGGAGACCACCACCCCTACTAGTCAAACACTTGTTGAAAGAGAAGAGTTAAGATTGTTTGTTGTCCCCTTTCCCCCATTCAGAGGAGGTTTGAAATATCCTTATCTTCAAAGCTTGGAATAGATTTGAGGCAAACTCTCTGAAGGGCTGTATTTCCATCTGCACTCTTCTTCAACACCTGCATTCCTCACGTTGCTACCAATTGCTTGCTGCAGCAGTAGTAAAACTGCAGAGGTTGCAAGCCTGTGGGATTTATTTTTAATAGGTTTTGAATTAAATAATTTATTTTAAACAACTGTTGGTTAAAAATACTATAAATATTGATCCAGGGCCATCTGCCTGAAATTAATAGGCTATAAATAAAGTGGGTTTTTTAAACAGATGTTTCTTAGCCTACAGTCTCTCTAGTTAGTTTTTAGGACCTTTTCATGTACTGGCAGCTAAATGTCAGTGAAGGAAGCCAAAGTCATGTGTATCGTGTTTTGTTTGTAAATTGTATCTCAATTTCTTGTCAACACTGGATGTATTTTTGTAGTTAAGCAGTGTGGGTTTTTTTTTATCATAGGCACCAGGAAATATGTAGTTAGTTATCTGCATCAAACTGAAAAAGAACAGGCACCGTGTCTGCCCTGCTCGGGTAAAAATAGGACCAATCAATTATTTCTTTACTGTCCCTGATCTCCTTTCTCACCGGAGGAAAAAACTTAATGCCTTGGCCTTCCAAGAAATATATCCTGTATAAAACTTAGCAGTGGTTGGATGCCCACTTTGGCATGTGAGGCAGTCTTATATGCAAGTTACCTTATTTATTGCTGAAAGGGAGAAGGCTGGAAGAAGTCGTTGTCCTGCCTCTCATTTTTTGCCATGGTAGCCTATTCAGAGTACTCATCCAAGAATGAAGGAGGTACTTCTGAGCCCTCCTCAGCTGCTTTTGCATCCCAGAAGGTACCAGACTATATACGAATGGGAATAGGAGCACTCATTCCTCTTCCTGAGAATGTGATACAGGCAATAAAGAATGCAACGTTACAGCACCTGGAGGGAGAGCAGAGAAGAAGGAACTCTGCTGTGGGCCAGTACAGAAGGTGGTCCTGAGCAAGGGTAAAGAAAACACTCTTTGAAGGGAGTGTTTAGGGAGTTTGTATTAAAAACTGAGTAGGCTTCTAACTTTTGTTAGAACTTCTGTTTAAACATCCTGTGTTCATGTTAGAAGGCTTAGATTGCAAGATATTTCTTTCAAAATATTCTTTTGGAGTCTTGGAGAGTGATCATACAGGTTGGGTAGATTAAGCTGTAGCCTGTGTCAGAGTATCAAAATGCAAATTCTTGATTTATTACTGCTAACAACATAGTATTTTGTCGTGTTTTAAATATCTAAATTTCTTCACTGCATTTATTGTTTTTAAAAACAATCATAGTGTGCAGATTGGGCAAATCAGAGATTTTTGATAATTGAAGACTAGGTTATTTGTGTGCCTTGGAGGAACTGCAATATGACTAGATAGTTATGTCTCTAACTGTGATGCAGTTTAGAAGATGTTATTTACTAACTCGATATTTATCCTTTTTCTGAATTTTCCCATGTTATTGTGCCAAATTATACTGAATAAGGACAAGGTACTCTTTAATTACAATTTGATGTGAAGCAATTACTAATGTAAAAATCAATATCATTCTTATCCATTACATTAGTCTGTCATTTAGGATAATGTTTCTGATGATGGAAATGTGGACTGTTAGGAGAAATTAAAAGAAAAACCTGCAAATATGCATGTAACTTCCTTTTCTGTAAAACGTGATCATAGGTTCAGAGGTCTGTATAGGCCAGTGTACCATGTCTGAGCAGTGGCCGAAGGCAAACAGATTGGTAAATATATCAGAGAGTAAGCATACACTGTCCATGAATTCTCCCCCAGGCTGCAGTCATCTGTTATTCAGAGACTTCATGAGTCAGAGGCAGTTTCTGTGCACAGTGGACTTCTATTCTGGTAACATGTCCAGCTTCCCCTTCAATCTGTGTATATTTTCAGCATTCTCAGAACTCTGTTGTAAAAATGTTTACAGGTTAGCCATGTATTTTTGTAAAGAATTTCTTTCTTTTGTTTTGAGCCTGCTACCTGCTGGGTGCACTTGCGGTTCCTCAGCAGTTGGACCTCTTTCCACTTGCCTTTCTCCGTGAGACTGTGCTGTGACAGAGGCCTGTGAAACTACGCCTTTGTCCTGCCTTTTCCAGGCTGAAGAATTGTAGATTATTTACTTGTTCCTTGAGTAGAAGCTATTCCCTAGCTTTGTCATTCTTCTTGCCTTTTCTAAACATTTTTGTGACATTGAAGCACATTGGTAAGACAGGAGCCATAGCGGCCTCTGGCTTCCAGCTGGGGATCTAGAGCCTCAGGACAAGCCACCATGTATGCTCCTCCTGTGGGCTGAATGTAGCCCTTATATTGGTGTGGTGAGTTGACCCTGGCTGGACGCCAGGTGCCCA
Organism: Calonectris borealis; assembly: GCF_964195595.1. Taxonomy (NCBI): domain Eukaryota; kingdom Metazoa; phylum Chordata; class Aves; order Procellariiformes; family Procellariidae; genus Calonectris; species Calonectris borealis. The sequence continues at coordinate 48,028,081 of NC_134315.1, forward strand.
CCAAGCCGCTCTATCACTCCCCTCCTCAGCTGGACAGGGGGAGAAAAATACAAGAAGAGGCTCGTGGGTTGACATAAGGACACGGACATCGCTCACCAATTACCATCATGGGCAAAACAAACTCGACTTGGGGAAATTAATTTAATTTATTGCCAATCAAAATCAGAGTAGGGTAATGAGAAATAAAACTAAATCTTACAAAAACATCTTCCCCCCAACCCCTCCCTTCTTCCTGGGCTCAACTTCACTCCCAATTTTTCTATTTCCTCCCCGCCCGCAACGCAGGGGGACGGGGAATGGGAGTTGCGGTCAGTTCATCACACATTGTTTCTGCCGCTCCTTCTTCCTCACTCTCTTCCCTTGCTCCAGTGTGGGGTCCCTCCCACGGGAGACAGTCCTCTATGAACTTCTCCAACGTGGTATTTGGGTGGGTCCTTTCCATGGGGTGCGGTCCTTCAGGAACAGACTGCTCCAGCGCAGGCTTCCCATGGGGTCACAGCCTCCTTTGGGCATCCACCTGCTCCAGTGTGAGGTCCTCCATGGGCTGCAGGTGGGTATCTGCTCCACCATTAACCTCCATGGGCTGCAGAAGGACAGCCTGCCTCACCATGGTCTTCACCACGGGCTGCAGGGGAATCTCTGCTCCGACCCCTGGAGCTCCTCCTCCTCCTCCTTCTTCACTGACCTTGGCGTCTGCAGAGTTGCTCCTCTCGCATATTCTCACTCCTCTCTCCCAGCTGCTGTTGCGCAGCAGTGGTTTTCCTCTTCTTAAATATGTTATCCCAGAGGTGCGACCACCGTCGCCGATGGTTTCGGCCTTGGCCAGCGGCGGGTCCATCTTGGAACCGGCTGGCATTGTCTCTGTCGGACATAGGGGAAGCTTCTAGCAGCTTCTCACAGAAGCTACCTCTGTAGCCCCTCCGCTACCAAAACCTTGCCACGCAAACACAATACAACTGGTAAGGACTGTGACTGTAGAAAAGGGAGTACTTGAAGGACACAAACCCTACCATCCTCTTAGCTGCTGATGTGGTGTTCCTGTGTCTGGCTCTGCTCTGCAGAATTTTGGTCACTTCCAGCTTAACCTTAGAAGTGACTGACCTAGTGTGGCCCTTGACAGGGAAAAAAAAAAAACATTCCTAGCATTTTTTTTTTTACAGACTTATTTGTCAATCTGGTTGGACATGCAGATATAAGTGAATGTTTTTTGTGGCTCCTTGGGAAGGAATGTGAGGTTAGTGAAAGTATATGTTAATTTAAGAGGTTTGATTTGTGGAACAGCAAATGGAAGTGTTGTGAAGAGGAATGTAGGAGTAAAGGTCCTTGAAAGCTTCCTGCTTACCTTGGGTGAGAATGTCTGAAACACTGTAGTGATAATTTTGCAGAAGGAAATTATTGAGTTCACAATACACATGTATTAAAAAGTGGAGTTTGTGAACAGTTTGTGTGGGGTGTTGTGTGGTTGTGTTGGCTGGTCTGTTTCTTCAGTCATTTATAGCGGAAAATTTGGTGGAAATGCTTTTCCTGCAGTGCTGGTCCCAGGAGCAATGATCACAGCATGTTTTTTGGGGAAGCATGTTCGAAGTTAGAATCATTAACCTCATTTGGTCATCCCACTGAAGGACAGCCTGAATAGCACTATACTTTCTAGTGCTGCGAAATTGGAGTTTCCGTCACTTTTCTCAGCCGTTTCATTAATACAGTATGAATGCATTGAATGTCTGTGGGACGACAGATGCCTTCCTGCTATAATCCTTTAAAGTTAGCTCACTTTTTCTTTTTTATGACCAATTTGATTTCAAGGAAGCAGAAATTTAACAAAAGCTTATTGAACAGAATTAAACTCTTCATGTGTTTAATGAAGCGTAGTTTACTATAGCTGCCTCCCTAAGCCAGTTTGTTTTGTCTACCTTTTGGAGTGCTACCCTGTAAAGAAATCTAACACTTTGCCATTTCCTGTTATTCATTTCGTTTAACTTTGGCTATAAATTACCTTTGGCTCTATCACAAAGCTTTCAGAAGATAATCAGAAGAAAACAAGAGTCAGGAAGAAATAATACTGATTTGTTTTTATTCTATAAATCTGCTTTACTGCCAGCTAGCTGGGCACAGCATAGCAAAAGAGAGGAGTCCAAAGAGGGATACTATTTCTAGTTGGCAGTGCAATGGAGTTAATTTAGTATGGTCAGTCTAGAGGACTTCCCCAACCACTACCACCAAGTCCTCCAAATTAGCAAAGAGAATCTTTGTTACTTTATACTTTTATTGCCGCTTTCATTTTTCTTCAGCCCTGTTTTCCGTATCTTCAGTGCCTTTGAGAAGTCGCATGATTGCTGATTTATTGATTATTCCTAACATTGCCTAGAGTATCATAAAGTTTGTGGCACTGTACAATTACTTTACAATTTATCATTGTTATCTAAGGACCTGTTCTTATAGAAATTAACCTGTGAGAATAGTATCGTAACAATTGCTGGCAGTAAATGTTTGTGGTGGTAGGCATTAAATTAGATATGATATAAGTGATTGGAGGAAATAAGATAAAAGGAATGAGACAGAGAAGACAAGTTCAAGAATCTGATTGAGCCATCGAGTTTTGTAGATGTTTTGCTTAGAATCTACTGGATTTGCACAGACACTTTCTTCACTGCTAGAGGCCATGTGAAATAATAAGTTACTGTCTGCCTGTAATGTCACTTTCCAATTTCTCAACAAAAATTTGAGCATAAAAAGATGACAGATTATGCAAAGTAAGATGGTTGTCTTTTGTTTTTCCCCCCATTTCAGCTCAAGAAGCTGTGACCTAATGAGACAACAGAGAGAAATAGAGCTCTTTTGTCTCTTTTCATATGCTTTCAGATGCAACCAAATGATCTCTTTTTGTACTCAGGCCCAGTTAAATGCAAAAGCCATGTAGAGAATGAGCAGAAAAATATAATAACTTAAAAATAAAGGAAAAGCATAATTAGATCACATTACCTTAAAAAAAAAAATCACTAATATATTTTTTCTTTTGGGTGGAATTGGAATGATGGCTAGAAAGGCCGAATTAGGTGTATTTGTTTCTTCTGCAGTCTTACTGAATACCCATTTATACAACCAGCCTTTAGAGAATGTCTTAGTATTGTTATGTAAGTAGGAGTCTTTTGGCTGGTGCAACTGATACAATCATCCTTTTGTTTCATTAAAACATTTCTATAGCACATACATTTATGAATTCTGTACAATGTGGAACTTGTCCTCTTTGTCCTAGCTGCAAATATTTGATGAATGTGTCTGCATCAGTTTTAAGCAGCACGCTCTGGGACGTAGTCAGTGCAAGGAACACTTCATTTCTTGCAACTTGCAGTAAGGCTATCATTTCCAGAGAAAGAGTTGTATTTTTAGAGGATATCTTTTTGGCACACTTTCAGAATTGTTGTGGTTTCAGCTGGGATAGAGTTAATTTTCTTCCTAGTAGCTGGTACAGTGCTGTGTTTTGGATTTATGAGTATGAGAATAATGTTGATAACACACTGATGTTTTAGTTGTTGCTAAGTAGTGCTTACATAGTCAAAGACTTTTCAGCTTCCCATGCTTTGCCAGGTGCACAAGAAACTGGGAGGGACCATAGCCAGGACATCTAACCCAACTGACCAATGGGGTATTCCATACCATATGACATCATGCTCAGTATATAAACCGGGGGAGGGGGCTGGGGCTGTTCAGGGACTGGCTGGGCATCGGTTGGCGGGTCGTGAGCAATTGCATCATGCATTGCTTGCTTTGTATATTCTATTATTATTGCTACTATTTTACTTTATTTTGTTTCAATTATTCAACTGTCTTTATCTCAACCCATGAGTTTTCTCACTTTTACCCTCCTGATTCTCTCCCCCATCCTACCGGAGTGGGAGGAGCGAGCAAGCGGCTGTGTGGTGTTTAGTTGCTGGCTGGGGTTAAACCATGACAGGAATAACTTTATAACTCTGATAAGTGTCTCAGTTGGCAGAACTGGTCACAATTCTGAATCAAAGCATGTTGTTTATTTAAAAATTCTGTGAGGTTTAATCTTGAGGCTTCTGTTCACTTTTATGTTGAATGTATATAGCATGTGTTTGAAATTCCAGAAATTCCTGATTTCATAAAGGGGAAATTCTGTGGGTACACATTTTCTTACACAGCTCTTTCTTCACTGTGTATAAATTCTCTTCTACATAGTTAAATTTGTGAAGCAGATTTGACCATTTCAAAGCTGTTGCATTTCATTAATAATTATTTAGCAGTTTCTTTACTGTTTAGGAGAACTTTACAGAACATCTTGCAGGACGTCCATGCATGTTGCTGCATGAGATAGCATCATCTTAAATGGGAATGACTGTATTGTAATTGCAGTTTAAAAAGTTGGCTTTCTATGACACATTTTTTTCTAACTTTGTCAGTATTTGGTCCTATTGTAAATCCCATTTGTGCAAAATTAAGCAGAATGCTGTTAATACAGGAAATACGATTCCACTGTCATTCACATATCGTAAGCAACACCTACCTTTCTTATCAGAGGGGCAGGTATATTTACTAATTCCTGCATAATCAGGATTATACAGTATCCCCCTATCCCCATATACAGTATTCCCCTTGACGGAAGTCAAGCCTTTCCCTCTCACAGAGTTTGAAAGAGGGATTTAGGGAAAAAAATCAGCCCTAATCTTTGCTGGGAATGACAAAAACTTCAATTATAGTAAACAACCTTATAGTTAATTTTTTAAAATGTCATCATTACTGAGATTTTCAAAAAGTACTTATATATTTGTTTGGGTTTTTTTTCCTTAAGGAGTCTTTACACTTAAAGGGTAAGTTTTATAAATTTTTTAGATGTAAGTACTCAATATCCTTACTAGAAGGGCTTAAACTGGAGGCTAGTTATAACATCCATGCTGATGTTAACATTTTGTGTATGGTACATGTGTGCATGCTTTATCAAAAGCAACTTTCATTTCCTTAGTTTATTTGCAAAAGCTGAATCAAAATTGTTGTGTAGAATTATAGAGCAGGAGAGAGAGTTTGGTTCCAACTTCTAAAAAGAAGGTGGCCCTAAATTTTTTGCTTAAAGCGTGGTTTGTTTTTTTTTTTAATTACTTTTGGAAAAAAAAAAACAAAACTCTTTATTTTGAGAAAACTGGACTTGAGATTTTTTGATAAGTATAGTTCTGCTAAGGACTTCAGATTTCTTTCATGAACATATAATAGTTCCAGCAGATTGTCCTTAGTATGGGCAAAAGTTGTGAGATCTTATAATTTTTTTTTTTAGTGTAAGCAATACTGTTCCATGCATCAGAAAATGCTTGGCTTTCCATTCTGCTCGGTCTGCCTATGGAGTGAGAAGTGGGAACGCTCCACCCTATTCCTGAAAAGAAACTATATTTGATTGTTGCTAGTGCATATCGTTAATACATAGGCATATATTTCCTATGTATATACAGCAACTACAACTTTTTATTGCTGATAAGGATAAAAGAATCGGTACCCATGGTACATGGCCTTTTCTTGTACCTTTACATGGTACCTTGACTTTTGGGATTCACTACTTGAATTCCTTGTATGTGGGTTTTAGATTTACCTGTTAAAAAACGTGTCTTGTTCTTTTTGTAGTGAAGTTATTCTAATGTTTTAGCAGATCACAGAAGTTATCAACAATTTTTACTTTTTGTTGTATTGTTTTCCGTGAAGCAATTATATAATTTGAAGTTGAAACCATTTTAAACTTTACGGGATTAATGTCAAAGGTAATTTAGCTCTATATTCATCTTAAACATATTTTTCTCAGTAGTTCCGCACACATAAAAAAGCAGCATTTCTGAATGGTTCTTTGTATTCTGGAATACCCTCAGTGATCCAGGTAGTTATCATAAAAGAGTACACAGGAAAAGCACACAAGAAAAGACCTGGTCTTGCATACCATCATTTACTTAACCACCAAATGTTGCAGATCTTTGTCCTTGTGCCTGGAGCACTGAGTTTTGTTTGGAGCCAGCCTGCATCTGCCTGGAGGTAATGGTAAGATGTGCTGCAGAATGCAGATCAAGAACAGATTTCAAGTGCAACCATGCTTGCGGTTCTGTGTTTGGAGTCTGAAGAAATCAGCTGGTGTTTTATTAATGAGTATGACAAGTCCATTTGTAGTCTTTGGACTCGCAATTCAACTGCTTTCTGGCTTCACTGACTCGTAATGAAGCCGTTGCACACCAGTTATCCTGGAGTCTACAGTAACTTAGTCTGGAGGTCATCTCATCCAGCCTCCTCCTTGCAGCAAGTCTAAGTTAGGTGAGGCTGCTCAGGGTCTTACTCAGCTGAATTTTGAAGGTCTCGAAGGATGGAGATTCGCAGCCTGCCAGGGAACCTGTCCCAGTGCTTGATCACTCTGTGTGAAGACTCGTTGTCCCTATGTTCAGTCAGACCTTACCTTGCTGTAGCTTGCAGCCTCCGGCTTTTGTCCTATTACTTGTGCCCCGAGCCAGACTGTCTCCTCTATGACCCCCCTTTAGGTGGTGGAAGACTGCAATGAGATGCATCCTTAGCTTTCTCTTCTCCAGGCTAAACAAACCCATGTCCTTCAGTCTTTCTTCCTGCGTCATTTGCTGCAAACACTTGAGCACTTTGGGTGGTGCTCCACTGAACTGCCTCCAGTTTGTCCACATCTCTCACGCTGGGCACAGGTCTCAGCCTCAGGAGTGAGCAGTTCCATCATCTGGTGGCTTGTGCAGCCGGGTGTGTGTTTAGCCCTCGTGCCGCAAGGGTGCACTGGTGACTTGTTCGTTTTGCTGCCCACCAGAACCCCCAGGACCTTCCCGGCAGAGCTGCCACCGTATCAGTGGCTGCCCCTGCCTGCCCTGGTCCCTGCAGGCCGCTGCGTTTCCCTGGGCTGACCCTCCGCAGGCCTCTGAGGGGCCGCTCCTGTAGCCTGCGGAGGTCCCTCTGCGGAGGGGCCTTGCCCTCCAGCCTGTCTGCAGTGTCCCCCTTTTTCTTCTCACTTTCAGACATACTGAGTTTGCACTGCTTCCTTTTGCCTAGGTTACTGGTAAAGTATTAGACAGCATTAGCCCCGATGTGAACTCCTTCAAACCATTGATGGCTACCTCTTGAGCCTGATGGTCCAGCCAGTTTTTCACCCACCTTGTAGGCCATCCATCCAGTCCATATCTCCTCAGCTTGGCTACGAGGAGAAGTGATGGGTAATTTGATGTTGGGGAGTATTGAAAGCCTTGCTGAAGTCAAGGTAAATGAAATGGGCTGCTGTCCACTCATCCACAGAGCCAGCCATCTCATCATAGAAGATGGGTTGCTCAAGGGCAAATAAGTGGTGGCTTCTGTATGTCGCCTCCTTGCTCTTCTTGTGCCTGGAGACAGCTTCTGTTAGGACTTGCTCTGTTTGCTGCCTGGGAATTGAACTGAGACTGACTGCTGTTCCCTGGATTCTCCTCCTTGCCTTTTTTTTGGGCATAACAATCTTAATGTTCTGTTTCTGATCACAGCTGAACTTTGACCTGATAGTTTCAAAGGGTCTCCAGGGTGATACCAACGCTTTGTTCCTGAGCGTGCCTTGGTGCTTTTTGCAGATGCAGTTTTATCAGTTGCTGTTGTGAACTCTTCTCTCAGCTTCTCATAGTTGTTGTTTTTTTTTTTCCTAGAGATGACTGTTCTAATTAACTTTTTTGTTGTTTCACTTTTCTGCTGCTTTCTAAAATCACTAATACACCAGCAACAGTAGTCCTAGCACTGTTTCTTGAGGGACTATGTTAGTTGTCTCGTAATTAAAACAAACAGACAAAACAAAACACCCCCAAAATACATACCTGCCCTTCATTTTCTGTATTTTACCAGTTATTAATCTTTGGGGAAACCACTTCTGACCTAAGGCACTCTTATAAATGTCATCTAAAAATAATAAAAACTAAAGGTTTCTACATAAGTTCTATTAAAACAAAAATTTCCATTAAAAACACTTTACTCATTTATATGCATGCTTTTTGTGTAGATATAAATTTACTTGTATGATTTCATTGACCGTTGTGGTACTAACTGCAGTCTTTAACATTAAGCACATGAATAAGTGTTTTCAAAATTGAGGTTGTAAATAATAAACTGTTTCACAGGGAGAAATGTGTCTCATTGATGTGGTTTTTTGTTTGTTTGTTTTGAGGGATTTTGTAAATTTACAGTTCACATAAATAACTTATTAAAGTTGCCATTAACATACCAAGGTATTGCAACACTGGTTTTTTTATTTCAGAATGATCAAAATTAAGAGCACAGAATAATCTTCAAAGGACAAAAACCTGCGTTGCCTTTTGCTCATGCTGACTTTAGAGAAATAAGACCTGCAAATGAGGATCCCCTACTAAATACCAGACTTTCCCCAGCTGCCGCATGCCTCAATATTAATTTATTTCAATGCCTTTCAAAGACATAGTTGGGTGTTTTATATAAATAAGTGAAACATTTCCAGTAATGTTTGATATTTTTAGTCTAACTGTCTTTGTCTGTGTTTTGGTCTCCTCTTAATCATTATCTCGTACTGGAGATGTTATATTACTGATTTGCCTCTAAAGCGTCTGGTGTTGGGCTGCCGGTGGAAGCGCAATCTGTACCGCTGCGTACCGCTGGCCGTTTTGGGAAATGGCAGTTGTGTTCATGTGCAGCCTCCTGGAGACCATATGTTAGAAGATATTTTCATGTTGTTCAGCTAGCTTGCTAATTCTCATCTTGACTGTTAATCTGTGTTGTTTTATAAATGCCCACCAGAAATCTGAGCAAAGTAGAGTGAGGAATGCTGAAATAAGATCAGCAGAATTTGTAGCAATGAGAGCGTAATTGCTGGAAGGTCAAACTAAACTTTTCACACGAGTTGAAGGGGAAAGAGGAGGAGGAATAGGAGGGGAACTCTTTCACAGCCAGAGTGTTGTCATTAACCTTTCTTTTTGTTGCCCTGTCTTTGTATAACAGGCTCATTAAAAAATAATTGCTAATTAATGACTTTTGTAAATCAGGTGCACTCAAATTCTTATTCTGTATATTTATGGACTGATTCTCAAAAATAATATCCAGCATGAGATCAGTCCTTAGGATGGGGTGGTAGTAGCCAGCACCATTATTAGCAATTGACCAGATCTCCCAAGAAAACTAAAATCAAGTGCTGCAGCTCTTACACCTGGCATTTATTCTGGCAGCCCAGTTCCAGTTACAACAAAGTGGATTATACTGTTACTTCCTTTTGTATTGAGAAGAGAGAAGAACAACTATGAAAGCGCCTCCTTTACATAGGATATTAACATCCATTCAGTTATGTGCTGATGTGTTGAAAACTGAGGTCTGTGCTACTTTTAATGCAAATTCCTGCGGTGCTTAAATTCTGGCATTAGAGACTGATATTCAGGTCCTCTCTGGACAGTATTTCTGATAGCCTTTGGAGACTCTTTCATAGACAATTGGATGTTTTTCCTTAAAATTATGTTTACAAGTGAGACAAAAAAAGTAGGTAGGATAAAGTGTTTTTATATAAATCTGGAAGCTCTGTTGGCATTAACTTGAATGATCCGAGAACTTGAATTTTTCAGAGTTGGAACTGGCAAGACAAGGTTGGGATGCATATAATCTGCAAGATCTAATTTTCAATTGTGTATTTGTTTAGAATTTTTGTATAGATACAATATTGATTTTAACTTATTCTGCCACCTAGCTATATATTAATTTCATTTGAAGTCTCGAGGCTTATTAGACAAAACCCAGTCTGTCTTTTGTCACCTCTAAGCACGTAACCTTTTGTAGTGGAAATATTACTTTGGTCAGAAGTAGGATTTCATATGGAAAATAACAAATCTTTAATGCCATTGAGCCAGCCGGTACAACCAGGACTACAAGAACTCCTGAATATTGCCATCTGGTGCTCCTGAAGTCTGCCTCAGAAGTTGGCAGTTGACTTCATCAAGTCATTATGTCATTCTCAGATCAGTAGAGTGGAAGAAAATTGGACTTCTTCCAAAATTCTGTCTTTCAGTTTGGAAACAGTATATCTATCTGTTGCATTTTTTCCAGAACTAGTAAAGTAGGATGAAACTTTGTCAGATGTGCCTGCCACTCTGGTAGAAACTTGACAAATATTTAAAGATGGATTTTTAATTTGTTTTTTTTCCCCCTTGAACGTGGTGACATACACAATAAATGATGGTCTTTGCAAGTGGAACACCATCTGAATATACTGTGAAAAAAAAAATTGTAGTGTAAATCTATTACTGGCTTTGGTAACTTTCACTCAGAAACAAGATTATGAGAAGAGATGGTGGTAGTTGCATTCCGTTTGCCTTAACAGACTTGCATGGGATTTGGGAAACTGATCAGTTCCTAGCCCGAGGAGATTTTCCCAGGATTTTCAAACATCTCCATTTTCCCATGAGGAAGGTCGCCCTTTGACGCTGATAGAAGGGTGTAATGCTTAGCTCTCGGTCAAGCAGGAGCCCAAGTTTGGCTGCATAATGGTGTGCTCGGTGCTTCCCTTAGCGAGCGTTAGGCAGTGCCCTCCCCTGTGGGGAAGGACCCCTCTTCAAAGCCATCTGCTTTTCTCCACGGCCTCGTGCTTGGCACAGGTGTACTGGGGGCCTGTGGGCACTGCAATGCTTAAACTTGCATGAGTCAAGTGGGTAATGCAAGATTGCTCATTGCAGGCTTGGATCACGGTGTTCGCTCTCTTTTTACCCTGTTTCTGATGTGCCTGGAGGCCCTGTGGGCAGGGAGCTGGTTTGCCCAGCTCACCACAGAGCTGGGGCACGTGCGGGAATTGCAGAATGAGTTGGCTGAGGCTGGATCCAGAGTAGAACAACACTACAGGGTTTAGAGCTAGAGCTTGTTTATCATCCATGGTCCAAGAAAGAAATCTTCTCTGTTTTTTTTTCTTTTTTTTTTTTTCCCTCTCCTCTCCTCACATTTAGGGTACTTTTGAACTTGTGCTTTTTTGTGACTTGAAAGCTCAAAACAGATGAATTACTCCAGTATGCTTACTCTTGGAAGCTTCAGCTGCTGCGAAGCGAATGCCAGCCTGCCTGCTGATGGGCACATCTGTTATATTTTATCTGTTTTGTAATCCAAATCTTTCTGAGACCATTTCTGTCCATATACAGTCAATCCAGTTGCACCATTAGTGTTTGAGTACAGATGGCAAGTGTGCTCATAATAACGTTCCTGACTGTAACTTGGATTCTGTGAGATAAAACTTGCATGTAAGCCATGCAAACACAGAATTATTTTGTTTTGTTAGACTTATGCTGAGCTTCAGGCAGATGTAGTCTGAAAAAATAGTTTTGCTCTGAAGACTTTTTTCTTTGAAGATGCTGCTAATTCAGCCTCTCTGGTATTCCTGAGGAGCGCATCCCATTAGACTTACTCATTATAAATAATGTGTTATTCTGAGAGTAATCCCCAGGGAGATGGCAGAAGCTGTCTCTTCGTGCGTCATTTAGATCTTGATGAGAGTTGTAAGTTGCAAGAGTGATTACAGAAACCGGAGACCTCACAAATAGTAGTGAGAATAAATACTGGGCTAGTATTTAGGCTGGAAAAGCTCTCGGATATTTTATACAGATTTTTTTAAAAAGTATTTACATAAATCAGCTATCAAAAATTATGAATATTTACCCATAGTCTGACAGAAAAAAGGAGGTAACAACAGGATGTTAGAATCCTACTAGGTTACCCCCGTTAGAGCATAGGAACAGCACCAATGCAGAACAGGACATAAGTATCCTATAATTAATCTTGAAAGTTTGGGAGTTTTTCTGCTGGAAACTATTTTTCACAAAAAAAAAAAAAACCAAAAAAACCCCAAAAAACAACAAGCGATCTTTTTATCAGATAGTAATGCAGCCAAAAGAGAAATGACATTTGCTGTATGAAGTATCTACTGAGAGTAATTTGTCACTAGCAACAGACGTTAGTTAACACTGTAAGCGCCACTATGATTCTAACTAAATAACACTTGTTAAGTTTGGTTTAATTACTGTAGTAGTAATTATGTATATTACAAGCTTCAGCATAAAAGTGACTGATTATATGTCTTTTATAGAGGAGACGAAAAGTGAAAACAAAATAGTTAATTATGACATAGACTTTTCGTAGCTTGCACAGCTGTACTAAGAGAATGAAGACAGCTGCAAGAATAAGCTTTAAAAATAGTTTGTTTAGCTTGCCTGTTCCCTAACTGCACACATATGGTAGCCTGTTCTTCTGGAAGGAGGCACCTGGTACCAAAATGTTTCATCTTTATATCTCTCCAAAAAGCACTCACAGCACCTTCTTGGTGGCTGCAGAAGCACCCAGAGAATATGAAGTTAAATTAAATGAAGAAATATTAAACACCTGTACACATGCATGTAGTAATCCTCCATTCTAATACTGTAAGACATCTATGCTAACACTTCTGATTCTTAGAAACACTTTTGTTTCTCTATGTTTTTAGACTTGTAATAGTGGTAGTTACATAGAAGGAGGAAAGAAGGTGAATTTGTCGGAAAAATGTCTAAAACCACCTTTCTGAAACAAAGACACAGTGAATAAACTTTGGAGTATTGTTTTATGAACCATAATTTGAAGTTGTTTATGATTGGCAAAGGCTTTTTGATCTATATTCTGCTGTTGACTAGATTTTTATCTTTCTAGAGAGATGAAAGTAGCTTAAATGAATCTGCTAAAAGAATGGAAAGCAACTTGAGGGGTTTTTATTTTGGAAAATAGGGTTAATCTGCAGAAGGTAGGATAGTAGAACTCTCCCTTTGTTTGCATAAGTTGGTTAAAGAAAAAAGGCCTTTAACCTCTGCTCTTAAATGAGAATATCTGTGGGTTTCCATGCTTTCTGCAGAAAACTTTTAATTTGTCCATGTAAGTGGGAAAAAAATGAATATAATGAGATTTATACCTAAATTTTAAAGCAGTCTTACACATCAGAAATGTTTCAACTTGTAAAAATGATTAATTACTTATTAAAAGGTTTGTATTTATTTTCTTACTGATTCATTGGGGGAGGGAGGGAAGAAGGAAAAATGTTTGGTGAAAATCTTTTTTAAATTATTCTTTTTTTTTCTTCCCAAAAAGAAAGCAGAGACTTTTTTCTAGAACTAACTTTTTTTCCCCTCCTCATTCACTTCAACATTTTTCAAATTTGAAAGGAGGGGGAAATCATAAACGTAATAAAATAAGAAGAAAGGGTAAAGCATCAGCTCTGATATGTAAGAAATTTAAAATCCTGCTTTTGGAAATGGAAGTGGAAAGTATGAGTAATGGGATATGAAAGAGTATAATTTAGGGAGAAAAAAGGCCTTGTATTTAGGATGCATGTACTGAAAAGTTTCACCACTTCTTAGCACTCCTGTCAGTGACTGACTGCAGTTGATACTGAATTGTTATGTCATGTAAAATGGCATTTTGTTGTCAAAAATGAAGAACCAAAAAGCCTAGAATAATATGGAATGAAAATGATAAGTTATGTTTGCCAGTTAAAATTGGTGAATAATCATGAATACAGAATTTTATGAATGTTGAGTTATGTTTTCACACTCCTACTGGTTTTTCTGAAATACAATCATCAGTAAACCATTACTCTACAAACTAAACTGGTGCCCATTTTGATAACCTCACTTATATTTTACTGTAATGTATAAAGTATAATCCAGTCTGTAATCAATCACGTTAAGTGGTCAGTTAGTACTTGTTAAGCAGTGTCCTGGAAGGGCACTACCCAGTTTTGCTGCTGTGGTGGGAAAATTGAGAACCCTCAATACTCGTGGAATAGTTTTCCCAGTAGAAAATCTTTGCATTCGACTGTTGCTGCAAACCTAAACAAACCCAGTCAAATTATGATCTGACAAAGGCAAAAAGAAATAACTTGAGACGTATTACATGTGTGTTCCTTGCATAGTCCTACTGCACGGAGACCTGTGGAAATAAGAAACTCTAGGTGATTATTACCCTGGCTGTTTCAGCACTGCACTGTCAGCCTCGTCTTGTGCTTTGTGACAAACATTAGTCGTCTTAATTCATTGGAAGCATTTCCTTTTTCTTATATCCCCAGTAATCAGGAGATATATATCTATCAAAGTTTTCTTTAATTCTCTGTCTGATCTTAGTCATTCTTACAGTAGTAGATACTGCAGTACTCCATTTGTAGAAATGCTTTCAGTATTTTCTTCCTGTAATCTTAGACCAATTCTGAGTATTCAGAACTTCTCTGCAGCCTCATACTGAGCAACTGGTTTACTGTTCCTTGCATTCGTGCTCACGCCTTTATTATTCAGCTATGTCAGACTGTGCTCAGCTGCTTATTTATGCTAAAATTCTGCAAGACCACCCCACAGTGAAAAATGGGAACTGGTGAAACAGAGTTGGGCATCTAGCTATCGTTGTGTTACGGAGAGTCCCTGCATGGTATCTCACTCAGAATTGCTCCTGGGTGCTAAGTGTGCTGCAGGCAGGTAGGTGATCCTTCCTGAGCTAGAATTTAGATGGAACTGGGTGCTTTTCCCAGGACACAGTACATCCCCACAGGCATCCTCACAAACATCATAGAATCATAGAATCATACAGGTTGGAAAAGACCTCTAAGATCATCGTGTCCAACCGTCAACCCAACACACCATGCCCACTACACCATGTCCCTAAGGGCCTCATCTACACGTCTTTTAAATACCTCCAGGGATGGTGACTCCACCACTTCCCTGGGCAGCCTGTTCCAAGGCCTGACCACTCTTTCAGTAAAGAAATTTCTCCTAATGTCCAATCTAAACCTCCCTTGGCACAACTTGAGGCCATTTCCTCTCGTCCTATTGTTAGTTACTTGGCAGAAGAGACCAACCCCCACCTCACTACAACCTCCTGTCAGGTAGCTGTAGAGCGCGATGAGGTCTCCCCTCAGCCTCCTCTTCTCCAGACTAAACAACCCCAGTTCCCTCAGCCGCTCCTCATAAGACTTGTGCTCCAGGCCCTTCACCAGCTTCGTTGCCCTCCTCTGGACACGCTCCAGCACCTCCATGTCCTTCTTGTAGTGAGGGGCCCAAAACTGAACACAGGATTCGAGGTGCGGCCTCACCAGTGCCGAGTACAGGGGCACGATCACCTCCCTGCTCCTGCTGGCCACACTATTTCTGATACAGGCCAGGATGCCGTTGGCCTTCTTGGCCACCTGGGCACACTGCCGGCTCACGTTCAGCCGGCTGTCAACCAGCACCCCCAGGTCCTTTTCCTCTGGGCAGCTTTCCAGCCACTCTTCCCCAAGCCTGTAGCGTTGCCTGGGGTTGTTGTGGCCCAAGTGCAGGACCCGGCACTTGGCCTTGTTGAACCTCATACAGTTGGCCTCGGCCCATCGATCCAGCCTGTCCAGGTCCCTCTGCAGAGCCTTCCTACCCTCCAGCAGATCAACACTCCCACCCAACTTGGTGTCGTCTGCAAACTTAGTGAGGGAGCACTCGATCCCCTCATCCAGATCATTGATAAAGATATTGAACAAGACCGGCCCCAGTACTGAGCCCTGGGGAACACCGCTCGTGACCGGCCGCCAACTGGATTTAACTCCTTTCACCACAGCTCTCTGGGCTCGGCCGTCCAGCCAGTTTTTTACCCAGCGAAGAGTGCACCTGTCTAGGCCGTGAGCTTAGAGAAGCCACCAGCTTCTCTAGGAGAATGCTGTGGGAGAAAGTGTCAAAACATGATTATTTAGAATTATATATAGGATGTTTTTATGTGTGCATATATATATATGTATATGTGTGTATCTGTATGGATATATAAAAGTAAAAATAAAAAGAATATCTCTTAATTTGGTCAAAGTAATTTACTGGGTTCTGCATCATAAATGGCAGAAAAAGTTTACTGGTTGCTTCCCCTCCTTTCCTTGCAAAGACACCAGTCTTGGGAACAAGTCTGGTATGATGACTAATGATTAAAATTTGACAGCCTTTTAGGTAGTTAAAAAGAGGATTCCAGAGTGCCTTTCAAGATGAAATTGCTTAATCAAAAGTGGACGTTGTTTCTTATACTTCCATCGTCTTTGATGGCAATAGAATTATGACAGCATCATTCTGTGTGTGTGTGTGTGTGTAGAAAAAAATTGGAATAGTTTTTTACTATCTGGATATAGACTGTCTAATATACCAGGTTTAACAGCATCATTTCATAATTTGTCATCAGTTTACCTTCTAATTCAGTGTTTGACAAATATAATTTTTCATTATATAACATGTATACAAACACTGATATTTGATACTTCATATTCAACTTCACAAATCTGGTATTTGCATGAGACTAAAATAAAACCCATCCATGTCTTCTTTTTTTTTTTTTTTTTTCTTTTATATAAACTGTGCTTAATATGGTGGTATTCTATGCACATTTTAGTGCTTGAGTTTCATTTATTTTTGTTTTGTTTGTTTTTTCTACTGTGATCAATCAGTATTTCCACTTAGTTTACCTAAAAAGTGTGTTGTGAATAGAAATAATATGATTCTGTGTTAAAGCAATGGAATGGGAGAAAAATTAGGGCTTTCATTTTCATGAAATGAAATGAATGAACTAGGACTGCAGATTTAGATAAGACTTTGACGAACCTTGGAAGAGAACAGATAATCAGCTCTTATATAGTGCTGTTATGTATGTGTGGATCAAAATGAAAAAGTAAAATGCAATGAATAATGTATTTATAGGAAAAAAAAGCCAGAAAACCAATACACAAAATAGTACATTTTGTCATCGAATTAATAACTTGATAACCAAGTCGTATCCAAATTTAAGAACGGAGTTTGGCTAGTGGGTTCTTTTTGACTTTTCTTAATGAAACATAGCAGCTGACTTAATTTTTTTTCAGTGAACTGATCTCACAGACATGGACAGTATAAGCATTTACTGTGTATGTGTAAAAGCACTGGAGGCTTAGATAGAAGCACATATTTGCAGCTGTTTTACATAACATCTGGATTTCACTCATGTTACCAGCTGTAATATACATGGAATAAAAGAGGCAAAGAGCAGATGAGAAGGGTTCCAGTGGATTGTCATCAAATGACTATGGCTAATTTAAACATTCAGGTATTAATAGTGGTACAGTACTTTGAATTTAAAGGCGGGGGGGGGAGCAAACAACTACCTGCTCTGACACCCCAATAATAATAATAAATAACAATAAATAATAAAGGAAGAGTTAATGGATTTCTGGTGTTCTGATGTTAAGGTAATAGTAAAATCTAGACTTTAATGGTGAACTGCTTAGTGCACTTAAAAATAAATGAGTTTAATGGATTTTCCTTAGTTTTGGAGGTCATTAATGTTTTAGGTTAATTTTTTGCTTCGACTTAAGATAGATTCCGTTGTAGGTGTAAGATTTTGTTATGTTAGCAATCTAAGACTGGTCTTCTAGCCCAGACTGGTTGGTAATATGAGCCTGGTGAAAAGATAATTACATGCTCTGTTGAAAAAGGGGATGGTTCTCATCATCTTTCAGGATTTATCTCCATGAGTAGATAGACGCAGCAAGTATTTATCATAAGTTGCTTTTTTCATTTATATTTACATAAAATGCCCTTAAACCTGTTATTTTAACTCCTGCCTTTTCACATAGAGGCACTTGTATACCAGAATTTGAATAAATATTATTAAAATGAAATTTATAACACAAATAAGGAAGTGGCTTTTTCTCTCCTCACAGTAACTGTAAAAGTTAAAGCTTTAGAAGACAAATTAAATGAGTCCCTGGGCTATTTAAGTGGGAATTGCCGATAAGTATCGATGTTGCTCAGTATTTACGTCGCATTATTTTTCAGTAGCACTACAGGAAAAAAAGCTGTCCTGTGAAGGGAATTATTAGAATAGGAAACTTGAACGGATATAACTAAATCCCCTCAGTGAGTCTTGAGAATATTGTCTTAATGAACGACTTTGGGCTGAGCTGTGAGCAGATATCCAGTTTTGCCAATTTCTTACCCCTAGTGATCCCATCCTGCACCGGGCGGTAGAGCTTGAGGGCTGTGTGCTGGGGCAACGGCGCATGTGTCTGGGAGTAAGGGAGTGTTTTTGTTATCAGTTTGAATTTTTAATGGCAATCGCAAGGAAAGCAAGTGATTTTGCAAATGGATAAAGCAGGTTTACTGTCGTCTGCAGGATGTACCAGAAAATGGAATGAAACCCAATTTTCCGACTGTTGGGGGTTGGAGCGAGTCGTATGTGAAAAATTGCCAAAATAAAGAAAGAAACTGTGCTTCCAGCCCCTTTATTAATCTATACTATTTTTACTTTACAAAGGTTACTTTGTTTCAATTGGGTTTTTGCCTAACATTTTCCTAGACCAGTCTCTAGAAGTAGTAAGGATAACAAGCAACACCGGACAAAGTGCAAATGCAGACCCTTGTGGAAACTTCCAGTCCTTGTGGGAAGTCTCCCAAAGGAAATCCTATCAGTACAGCAAAGGTCTGAAATGCCCTAATATGCATTCATTCTTCTGTCTGTTATCTCTCAGTTGGAAGTACCATTCCTCTAATACATCAGATGGTTACGATGTGGTTGAGGAAAACTGCACCCAGAATAGCTGATTCGCTCTGTGCTTGAGAGAATGAATGCCCATATGAGCGGGGTGTTCTGTTTACTCCAATTCGACCAGCAAACTTAAAGAAATTGCTTTTTAGCAGGGTATGAAAAGGAAGACATTGACCAGAATATTAGTGGCTTTCTGAAGGTGTGCATATATGGTATCGCAAAGAGAGGGGAACTACTTTAAAGCCAGAAGTCCCCTAGTGCAACTGGTACCAAGCTTGACCCTAATAGCGATGACGTGAGAAAGCAGCATCAGCAGCACCGTGCCGGGGCGGACTCGCCTCCCTCACCCTGGGGAAGGGCCTCACGGTTGGGATTCTCAGAGCTGCAGTTAACCCTGGTAGAACGGTGGAACAAATGGGAAGTTAAACTTGCGGGGGGCGAGGAGGACACTTTCTGTGCTCCTGATTCATGGAATCGCCTGGGCTCCTGGCGGTGAGATCTTTACCCATTCTTTTTGTTGCTCTTAAAGTCCATTTAATGTCCCTGCTGAACTGAAGCATGTTTTTTATGTTTCTACACCAAGACAGTGGAATAATTAGACTGATTAGTGCTGATCTGAGGATATCCTTGGATTGTAATTTGAAAAATCCTGGGGAATGTGCCAGTCTGACTCTGGCCACATTTTGAATTTCTACCCTTAATTGTTTTTTCTGCTAGTAATGATTCTAATGGTATGGACTCATTTTAACACGGCTGCTAGCACTGTTGATTTCATGTATGCCTCTGGTATTTGATATATTTCACATCCATCTCTTCTGAAGTGGGCACAAAGACTTTCATCTTTATTAGTTTTAGGCCTGCAGCTGGTCTTCAAAGATATCAGAAACAGTTTCTGCTCTCCTCTTCCAATTTGGGAAAACAAGAATCTTCCAGAGGCAAATCTGCATTCCCATGAGCTGAGAGTGTGTGATCACTTTAGCCTTCATCAGATTTGGCCAATTTTAAAATGAGATGATGACTTATTTTGTTGTTGTTCTTTTTAATTATTTTCTCACTTTCACTTGTGCTGTGAACTCCCTGGATCTTACAAGTAGATTTGATGTTACTTCCAGAAGAGCACTTAGCAGTAATTAGGCATGCCATAAAAATTGAAAAGATTAGCATGAGATCCTATTCCAAGAAAACTTTTTTTTTGTAAACCACAGAGTGAAATTTGAAAAGAGTTTGCAGTCTGAAAAGACCACAGAGCTACTTCTGCTGAACTGTGAAGTAACAAATATTCTTAATTGATGGAAGAACTTAAAGATTTTTTTTTTTTCATCAATAAGTGCCTGTATATGGATGCATGTGGTTTGTCTTTGCAGCAGTGCAACTCATAATGCCTCCTGTTCTTTGTCCAAGAATGTTTAAATAGTTTAGGTGAAAGTTCTGTATATAAGGATTTTTTTCTACTTTGTAGATTCTAATAATAATAAAAAATATCAGTTCTTTGTGTATCAGCATGTGTATCCTACTGCAGCATAGTTCATAAAGAGTTAGTCTAATTACTTTTGATAGGCAGCGAACTCCAATTCTCTCTAAAATAATGTTTTGGTAGAAATGGGATTTAAAACCATTTTAGTTTTAGGTTAGTACCATATAAAGGAAAGTATATCTGTTAGCAACTCTGTATTTACTAGCTTTAAAAGAGAAGTCCTGCTTTGAAGTGAAATATGTTTTTTCATCCTTTGTGGTCCAGCCTTTCTTCTTTTAACAGTGACACCTCAACTTAAAGGTTATTTTGAAAACTTTTCTCACTGCAGAGGAACTATTATACTTGCAGTGAAATCAACCGTTTCAGCGACATTTAGTTCTACGTAAATAGGTAATACCATGACATACCAATCCTTCTCCTCTTCCTGCTCTTCACCCTCTCATGCCCTAAGGCTTGCTGAAGACCTACACCTAAGTGAGGTGAATTCAAGACATCTCTGGATTTAAAAAATGAATCTGAACCTTGCTTGAATTTTTTTTTTTGAGCATCATCAGGAAAATTGCATGTAATGCCCATGTTTTAAAATAATCTTCTGAGAGAATAATATTGTCAGAAGCTAACTTCATAATTCTGTCACTACACAAACAAATCGTGTTAATTTAAATTGCAACCAGCAAGAGGCAAATCAATTACTTCCCTCAAATCTGGTCAGTGAGGAAGGAGTCCTCAAACAGTAAAATCGCCAGTCATCAAGACAGGTTTACCAAGAACATTATTTTAACTTTTCTGCTTTTGCAGAAGACCAAGACTATTCACTGTACTTAGTTCCTGAAATATTTTTTAAATGTTAATACACTGTATTAAAAAATAACAAAACAACAATAAAAATGACAAGACCCGACCCCACCCCCCAAAAAAAAAAAAAAAAAAAAAAAAACAAAAAAACAAACCCCAAACATGTTCTCAGTTGATTTTCACTCAAGAATCTTTGCTGTCTTATTCAGCTTCAGAGTGGAGGCAACATTTGGCATCCAGTGCTTCATATTTCTTTACAGCAGTGAGGCTTTGATGTGCAGATAATACTTTACCTGTGGCATATTATAATCTTAACTTCAAGCCTTCAGTTTCAAACAGCTGCTATAGCACTTTGGACCTTTCTTTTTTTTTTTTTTTTTTTTTTAATTGTGCAAGATTTTCATAAAATAGGCTTCAGCTAAGGTGCCTAGAAATAAGAATATAAGATTAATTTGGCTAGAAATTTCAATAAGCACTGAACTAACAAATTTCGGATTCATCTTAAACATTCTGTGTGTATAGAATTCTTTTTCATGCAATGCTATGGTGGACTAAGTAAACAAAATTATGGACCATCAAAGTTTGTAGACACTGATATTACTGAAATTCTGCAGAGGGGAACTGATTAGATATGAAAAATATTTACTTTCTTCTTCAGCCATCATGTGCTTGAGATATGCACATTTAGCTATTGTAGATCGTTTATCACCAAGTGATTCAAATGCCTCATTAATTGTGGTGCTGGATTAGATTATGCATATATTAATTGTTTTGTTCATTCTAGTTTACATGAGAGCGTAAGCTTGAGGGCTTGATGTTCCTATCTTGTTTGTTTTGCAATTGAATTACCAGCTTCACCTACTGTGTTGAAACCATTGATAAATGCTTTGCGTTGGGCATAAAATTATAAATGAAATGTGCATCAAGATGTGGTTATTTATAAAAGCTGTTCTCTTCTGTATAGTAACCTGCTGCTATGCCCTGCAAAAATGCAGTGCCTTAATATAAGGCACAATTTCAATTCATTGAAATTGCTAGTTTTCTTCTATTTTAAAGTATGTAATTCTCTTTTACAATTACATCATTGGGATTAACACTCAAGTCATTCTATAATGATTCCAAGTGTAACTAGGGCAAAATCCTTTTTATTTTACTTGTTTTAGTAAATAGAGTCCTGGGATTCAATTTCTTCCTTACCTTGAGACTCATGCGATCTGATGTGAACCTGTCTAAACTACAGTTCTATGCCTGTGAAATTAATAGTTCCGCCTTCCACCTCAAGGAGTTCAAGCAAGGATATAGACTCAGCCATAACAGGGATCCAAAACACCTTCCAAAATGTGTGTGAAGAGACTGGAAAGTGGTTTTCATCAAATATCCTGACCTAGCATACAGCTGACCTAGGATAAATTATCAGTGAAGCAGCTCTTATTTATTGGTGGACAGATGGGCCTCCAGTAGCCATACTGGGCAAGAGAGCACTACTAAGGTGTGTCACTATTTGTTCTACCATTGAATCTTAAACCAAAACCATGTTGTCTAAACTGAAGCCAGTCCCCTTGGGGCAGTCATAAAGCTGTGCTACTAAGACTAAGGGTCTGATTTCATTTTATACTGTTTGTTTGTTCTCCAGGAGTACAGGGGAACTGTGCAAAATGCATTTTAACCATTGATTTCCCCCAACCCTCCCATATGCCTATATGTGTTTTCCAAAGAATTTGAAGAATGCTGAAGAATATAATGGATAGTTTAACAAGGGTAAAGTTTAAAAAAAGGTAAAGTGACCGATCTGGCTGAATACTGATCTGTTACATAAACATGATCCTGAATAACACTGAGGATAAGACTGTTGTGGAAAGCAGCATACCTGGCATGCTAGAGTTCAAACTGAACAGTAGCTTTAGATGCTACTGTTGATTGAGCAAATTATGTTAAAGGAATACATCTCTGTACAGCATTGCCAAGACCCTTGGGAACACCACAGACATTTCCCTTGGGTAGTTTTAAAAAGGTTGACAAATGGGAAACTTACCTGAAACTAGCGATA
This sequence comes from Calonectris borealis, assembly GCF_964195595.1. Taxonomy (NCBI): domain Eukaryota; kingdom Metazoa; phylum Chordata; class Aves; order Procellariiformes; family Procellariidae; genus Calonectris; species Calonectris borealis. The sequence goes on from NC_134315.1 coordinate 48,050,931, forward strand.
ATGGAGTGACTTAAGAGTTTCAAATTTCACTTTTCATTTTACAACTGTGGAGCTTTTTCAGATGATCCCATGTAAGGCTTCTTGATCTTGGGTTAAACGTAACTCTATAAGAAGATTTTGATATTAAAGGTAGGCAGAAAAAAATGTCAGAAGATCTAGGGATAAAAGCTTGAGCTTCATGTGTGAAATAAGTAATAAACGTATGTGAATATGTGAATAAATAAAATCATGAGTTAACGAAATAAAGTGAATAATGGCAGCATTGGGGAATGAAGCCTACATCAGTATAACAATAGGTTTCTGAAGACCACAACACTCCGTATAATCTTTTCAGTGGCGTAAGTTGTGACTGTGATGGTCCTCAGGGCCCTGCTGTTAGTCCTCCTCAAGGACACCTGCTGTAGTAGATTAGCAAAAGGGTCTTTTGGAAGTGGTTTTACTTAAAATAGGCTACTGTATTGCACATGCTATGGGACATAGGTTTCTTATGGCTGCTTTAGTATGCCTTTATGGTCTATCTTTGGAAAAATAGAAAGGTCAGGATAAAGTAAGGATAAATTGTGTACAAATGAGAGAAGATTGTTCATCTGACTTCCATGAAGTCCCTGGTGTGAAAAAAGGCTGAATAGGCTCATACCACTTGCAATAAACAGAAAATGGCATGTATTTTACTTACCTAAAGTTAGAGAGAATGGTAAGAGTTCTCTCACTGAAGCTAGAAATTTTGTCCTATCCGAAGAAAATTCTCATCAGTTATTCTAAATATTGATTGCTTGTCATTGTGACCTGTCTATAAAAGATATCCTTGGTGTTCATGTACACGAGTTCAATAACCAGCAGGATCAGAGATGCATGTTAACAGAAGGAGTTGTAAAAAGTATTATTCCTCCATATGGCGATTTTATACTGTACAAAACCTTCTCATTTTCTCCTTGCAGAAAGACAGATTGTCTTTTGTAGCTGGACTTGTGCTTCCTTTCTGAATTGCTTCTAGACATGCCAATCCTCTTCTGGAAGAGTACTTTTCTAGAATGTTGCAGGATTTAATCTTCCATGCAAAGATACTAGAAATGAGTGTTTCAAGTTTGATTTTGAGCTAAATTCTGTCTGCTTGAAGTTCTTCCAGTTCAATAACAGTTGCATTGCATTCATCTCTGCAGATCCGTATTGATACTGCATGACCACTTTCTGCCAAATCATCTTCTAACAATCAAATTTTAATGAGATGAAGGCATTATATTCTTCCAAAAGCTTTGTTTTAGCAGGCTAACACCAGCTAAAATCTTTTTCGCTTTAATGGATATTAAAGTTGTAATGTTTTTTTGTCTTTTAATTTGGAAGTATAGTGTAGTCCAGTTCAGAAAATATGTAAACAGATGCCAAATAATTTTTTTATAGTACTTTCTTTGTTTCTCTTGCCTTTTTAACATAACGATATGCTGGAGGTACATTTTCTGTATACGTAATGCAAGCCTGAGGCAGCTTTAAGCTGGCTTTTGGAGTTTCCAGTAGCAATGTTATTTCTGTACCAAGAGCTTGGCATAAACTTTGTAGTTTGCTTAGGACCCTCTGCATTTTTGACAGTGAACTGAATGCCACATTGGATGCATTGTTATAGTTATGCTTGCTCTATAGTTAAAACTAGCCCCACATGTGCTGCTGTCACACCTTCAATTGTAGTGTACAAAACCCTTAATTGTTTGGTTTTCTTTTATGTCTCCCCTTACATAACTTCATCACTGTAATTTTCTGACTAAAAATGTTAACTAGAGTTATATTTTCATATAGCTAGGCAGTAACGCTTTTCAAAATTGTCTTGAACAACACTTTCTTTTCAGAACTTAAAATATGACTGATGATCTTCATAAATGTTTGAATTGCTATCATTATAGCTCTCTACTGTGTGACGAATTAAAAAATAAAATCCACACAAATAGCAAAACAATGGAAAAAGCAAACCAAAGCATTTCAGGACTGGTATTTCTAAAGATTAGGGTAGTAGTTTTATCTTCCCCCCCCACCCCCGCTTTGAAACATGATCAGGACAGGATTATATTTTTCATTCTGAATAATACCTAAAATGAGATGTAGCTGTTTAACACATACCGTATCCATAGAGTCTATTTATTCAGACTGAATTCCACATGGACCATGGATAATCTTTTTCCCAAATGTTTACTAGTGTCTGCTCTTAACAAGTGCTGCACAATATAAACTGAAGGAACCATAAAGAAAAGGGCCATGATAAAATTAAGCCTTGCTTTTCAACAAAGTCTGACTTAAGATCAAGAAGTGAAATTTTCAAATGGGTCAGATTTTAAATAATTTTTTCTGTAAAAGACATGAATCACATCCATTTAAAAGCGTACAGGGAGCCATAGCTAGTGTTAGAAAATGAGATACAAGTAGGTTTTAAGAGATGACATTGAAACTAATGCTTTTAACTGAGATGAAAGGAGATCCAGGTTCATTTCATGGTTTTGTTGAAGTTATCATCTTGCACTTTTAACCACTCTGTGCCATGCACAGTCTGGAAAATCGGGGTAATACTGCTCTGTTTCCCTGTCCCTTTCTGCCTTGGCTGGTATGTACAGTCTTTCAAGACAGACTGGCTGATACTGTGTGGGCATGTGTGTGGTCTCTAGTACTAACAAAGCTAATTTTGGATATAGCTTGTAAGTACTGTCGTAATAAAATTGAAAACAAATTGGAAGTGCTGGGTTTTAGCATTTATATGTGATGTTTTTCACATTCACTTGAGTTTCTGTTGTTGCCATAGATACTATTTTTAGTTATAATTTCTGTTGATATTTGTTTACCTTTAAGAATTTAGTTAAGTTTTTTCAAAGCTTTGCTAAATCAGTTTCCCATAGAAAAAAAAACCACACCTATTTTGAGTAGCAGAAGAATTGGAAAGATTACATATTTGAAAATATTCACTCACTTTCCACCCAAACCTCCCAAACACCTAAGACTTTAAAAATACTTTTTTTTTTCTTTATAAAGTAAATAAATAACTTTGTTATCTCTTAGTAGGTATACATCTCTCCAGCTGGGCAACCTTTTTCCTGGTTTACTGTTTGTTCTTGCTTCCTGGTCTCTCCACATTAAATCTTACAGCATGTCTTTTTTTATTGACAACATTTAGTAAATTGTACTTTTCCAGAGAGACTTGCAATTCCTCCTATCCCAGACTATTTTAATCATGTGTTTGCTAAAACCTGAGTAAGTAGCTTTCAAAAGCCCATCCCTTTCTGAGCTTCGTTATCATTGAGGACTACTCATTTTACCTGTTCATAATTGAATAAGACTGAACCTCCTGCTGTTCTGGTCTTCCACAAGATGCACCTGGAAAATGGATCTATTGCTGTGTACTATTAAGCTTTGTTTCAACTTTGACAGTTTTCAATATCTATTCATGTCGTTTCTTATAGAGGGACTTGTGAATGCAGAATATGTAAAACACTTCCTCCTTCCACAGGGGAAGAGAAAATAGGATACAGAAAATATCAAAAATATTATGTAGCGGATTGATGCTCTGGAATATAGCAGAAAAGAAAAATGTTAAGAGAGGTCTTGTGGTAGGAAGATGAGGAAGTGGAAGAAGAGGTTTTGTTGTAGGAAGATGAGGAAATCGTGATGACCTCATGCCATTGATGGGTGAAGGTCAGGTATTTAGGCTGATTATATCTATTGTCTGCCCTTGATACTATTGATCATGGAGCTGTTTACTATCTGCCAATCCTTGAAAAGGCAGGGGGAGTGATTCATTCAGAATGGTGTTTTTTCCCCTTTTTTCCTTTTCCTCTCCCTTCTTTCTCTCCTCTCCACTCTTTCTCCCTCCATCCCTTCCCGCTAAAAAAAACTAAAAAAAATAGTTTGAGTAGTTACACATTTTGTTATGGCTTCTTCTTGTCAGATACTACTTGGGCATTTAGAGACTATATTGTAAATGTAAATGAATTGTAAATCATTTAAAGTGAAGAAAAATAGGGGTATAAACAGCTGTTCTTTTGCTGTGCATACAACGGGTATCTTTAGTTCTATCTCATTCATCCTGGCTGGTGAACTTTGAATGATTCTTCTACAGTATCTAATACAGTAAAGGCATATAGATGAGAGTCAAATGGCCAGCTCTTGTCCAAACCATATATGACTAATGAAAAATAGAGAATAAGAATTATTCTTCTCTTGAAGAATATTTCTTCAGAAAATAATGTTAAAAATTAAAAGTTTGTGCATCAGTGATAGCCTGATGTGCTTTCTTTTTGCTTACAAAGTACAGATGTGGAATCAGATTAGCGTCTCACAGTTTTATTCTGCCTGTATTTGGCAAGGAGACTCTTTTACATCCAATCTGTAATCTTTTAAATATGTACGCTCTTACAGTTGTAAATACTTTTGCATTTCTGCATAGCAGTGCACCTACAAATAATTCTGTTCTTACTGGAATTAACTATAATATAGTGCCTATAAAACTTCCACAGCACTTTCTACTGGAAATGTTACATCCTTCCCTCTTCATTTGCACCTCCAGCACAACTCATGATTGTGGATTAATTCATTAAATATCTAAATAGTTTTGGGTTGGGGGAAGAGGCCAGAATTTTCTTTCCTTAAGTGATGCCTTACCTGTCTGAGATGACTCGGGTCACTCAAACTAGCAGTTTAATGAAAGAGGACACAGATAGGGAGCAGCCCTTGACTAGAATCTGTATGTTATGTGATGGCTACTTACTGTATAATATTGTTATTAGGAAAAAACTGAGGCAAGAACAAATGTGAAAAAATATTATCAAAAGGACCAGCTTGACGTTTGTTTTATCCATAAGAGAAAAGGAGAATATTGCTATAGTAAGTTTAACTGCTAATTGTCATATTGCAGGGCTTTTTGTTAATTTTTGAATGACTGGAATGTATATTTATTATAGGAATATGCAACATACTAATAAACTAATAAAACTTTTTTTTTTTTCAGAATAATTATTGGCCCATGACTGAAAAAAGCGGATTATATTATTGTCAGTCTATTACAAAATAATTATTCCAACAGCTTTATGTATTTAATATAGATGGAATTCCCTTCATATTCAAGTCAGCAGGAGCTTTAATATTGATTCCAGTGCAGCCAAGCCTTTACCTGTGGACATTGGAATAAATGCTTATTGAAACACTCTAGAATAATTAAATCTTAGAGCATGTGATAACACCAAAAAGTTACCTCATCTAACATTTAGCAAAAGGAATTCTTTATCTTGGCTAAAATGTAGTATTTATCTAGTTTTAAAAGATATTGAGAAGTTCAGGACCAAGACCGCCTTCCAAAAGAGTTTGGTCTGAAAACAGATCTCAATAGAGGTTACTTTTATTGCGAGAAGATTTACCATGCACAAAACCCCCTGTTTAATTGCCATCCTCTTCTTTGAGCAGAAGCCAGAGTACTAGGCAAAGGGCTGGCGAATACTTGAAGGTTATAAAGCATAAACTTGTAAAGTAAAAGTATAAACTCATTTTTGTTTCTTGATGCAATTTGGAATCAAAGAAGGTTTGTTAGTGTATGATTAGTCATGGTTATCTTCTGCAAGATGTTAAGTCATGCAGCTGTTTGGAAACTTTATTAAATCTGTTAATACAGTACCGTGCTCTGCTCTTAAATGATGTCTATCTTTTTTTTTTTTTCTTTTTTTTTCCCCTTTCTTTTTCTTACTTTTGTCCTTCCCTGTTGGGCAAACTGCCAAAACTCAGGGTTCCTGAAGATTGATTAGAAAGCTTTTACTTCTCTGTTCACTTCATCTGTGTGCAGTCCTTCACATAATGTTCTTTACATAGCTTCAGCAGAAAGATGTTTAGCCGGCAGTTAAATAGTGTATGATACTCAGTGCCTAAGGTGCAGCACAAGTTTGAACTCAAAATAGTAACTGAAGAAAAAAGGAATAGGTTGAATTGTAGGATTTAAAAAAAACAAATACAATCCTCTATACATTCATCTTGAATTGTGTGGACTGGAATTTTTTTACATGCCTTTTCAAGTGTGTGAGGTAAGTATATGTCAGAGGAAGGAGTAATCTAATCAAGACTTAATATTTCTCCTACATGTTTCTAATTTGTTACTTTACATCTGTATAATACTTTATATGTTTGTATTTGTTACGTTTGCTAATTTAGGTAATAAATACCTCTGTAAATTAGCAGATTTCTAGTTAGAAGTTGAATTTATCACATTGTGATAGTTGACAGGTCATGTGTGTATATTATATGTGTGTGTGTGTGTATTACAGGCTTGTGCACTTCTCTCTATATTTGCTTCTTACTAATACCTGAAGAATCATGCCAAGATTTCAAACAGGTAGCTATATCAAAGCATAGAAGCTACTCAAAATGGAAAATCCACAGAAGGCTAGATGTGTCTCAGAGATTTAACCCAGGAAAGCCACAAACCATACCACTTAGGAAAGCTATCTTAGGAGACAGATAGAGCAAACCTGTATGAAATATTCTTTGCTCACTACTTGAAAAGGTGGTGATGAAAACAAACCCTGTGTGCTTCAAAAGCATTTCTTGTGGTACTGGAGGCATAATGGTTTGGAAGAACAGACTGCATGTTAGGTAGGTTGAAAATTGGCTGGACTGCCAGGCTTGAAGGCTCAGCATCTAGTTGGTGGCAGGCAGAGAGTGGAGGATGAGGAAGCTGGACGCATTCAGCCTGGGGAAGAGGAGGCTATGGGGCAGTCTAATAGCAGGCCCCGAATTGCCTGAAGAGCAGTTGCAAGGGTGACCGAGTTAAACTCTTCCTGGTAGCGGCACAGAATGTGAAAACAAAACAAACCCCCAAAACCCCCGTGGCTAAAAATTGCAGCTCGAGAAGTTCAGATTGGACATTAGGAAAAACGTCTTGCCTAGGGAGGTAGTAGAGCACTGGAACAGGTTATCCCAAGGCCCGGTGGAGTTTCCATCCGCGGGGGTTTTTGAGCGTCGACTAGAAAATGCCAACCCTCAAATGGGTGACCTGCTATGGTGTGAGCAGGAATAGTAACCCAAGAAGGAGCTGGGACTGGAGGTCTCCAGAGGTCCCTTCAAAGCAGCATTTGCATGATTTTGAGTGACTTTGCCCTGATATCCACTTTACCTATGAACCATATCAAACAGAGCTATTTGTCTTCAATTTTCTGCCAGTAACAGACCATTTTCCAGCTTTTCCTTTGTACACAGCAAAAGAGTTAAATATCATTTTGATGTTACATTCAGGTAATAGCTAAGAAGTGCCTGGAGGCAACTGAACCAGAGACAGAGGACAGAAAGAGGTACCCCTGTGTGCCTTGAGTTACTGCTTTTGAAAGTAGGCTTGCTGCTTTTTGAAAGTCTGGTGAAAGAGGAAGAAATGGCACGTTTTGTTACATTTCAAAGAATTTCTTCTACAAAGTCTTGGTTTCTGTACGTATGTGGAGTGTTGTAAAAATTATATGGGAATGTTGTCAGGAAATCCTTTTGATTAATTAAAAAAACCTGCTTCCCTTTGAAGTTCTGTGGTAACGAACGAGTAGTTACTGTCATCTTTTGTTTCTGAGTTTTAAAGCAGAGGACTCATACTGCAACAATACTGTATATCTGATAAAGCTCTAATATTAATTGGTAAATATTTAGAGTTGAAACTTTTCTTATGTTTGAATTTGGCTTTTTTTTTGTTTTTTTTTAAAGCAGTGATAGCCACAAGTGAGCTAATGCTGTTTCTGAAGGCCTAAAAGTTGATTTTCATAATTAAGGTCTATTGAATAGAATATACCAAATAATATATTAACAGCGCGTGATTAGCAGTACTCTCATCTTGTCCTGTTGTGAAATTAGTGTAGGTTTAGCAAAAAGTTTTAAAAATCTATTTTACCAGTACTGTGTGATCTCTTAAGTGAATCAGCCCTTAAGTGAATCTGTGCCGAGGCCGTTACTCCACCCTCGGTGCTCCTCTCTTCTTCTGCAGCTCCTCATCTGTCTCCTGAACTGTATGTGATTCGTCTGAGTTTTACCCATGACCCTCGCTAAAATGTAGTGATTGCGATGTACTAAGAAAGAGGTATTTGCTATATTTAAAAAGTGTCAGCGCTGATCTTTGAAATGTGTTGTGCCCATGGGGGAAGAGACCTACTTTGAAGTAGGCAGGAGTGAGCTTGTCTAGTCGGTGGGTTTAATTTCAGTTTACAGTGGCATCTGCTGATCTGTTTGGTGATACCGTGGTTTTTCATCTGCGTTACTACGTTAGTGGAAGGGTTAGGCACTGCCGTGCTTTCAGAATGCCTGGAATCTTGTAATTTTCAGGGGCAGGCTTTCTACATTGATAGATATATAAATCTGGTGATAGCATCTTGTACCACATCAAAGACGACTGCGGCGACTCATTCTTCAACTTCAGGCTCTGTTAAGTGTGTGCTGTCCTTTCCTAATACGCGTAACCGTGTCCTATCCCTGGTCAGCTTAGGGATTTTTCTCATCTAGTGTGCCTCGTTTCCAAGACTTTCTCCTGCAGGTGATCTCAGTTGCCCGTCTTCTGATGAAGCTTTTTACTGAAGTTGCAAATACATTATTTTGGTCCTTGAATGTCCCCATTTCCCCTGTGTGGTATTGTTGCCCCTGGCTGAGATGGTGCCTTGCCTACCTTAGTCCTTGCCTTGCCTTCAGGGTTGTTCAATGCTGTCTCTACAGTAATAATCTTTTTTTTTCTTCTTTTTTTTTTGCGGGGGGGGCGGGGGGAGGGTGGGGAGGATGGTTGTTAATAGAAAGGCAGAGACACGGCAGCAATGTATATAGCTTTGGAGTTATACAGCTGACCGCTGTAAATCTAACTGAACTCGTTACTCCCTTTTAAGTGTAACTTGGGCTGATTTATCCCTAAAATGAAGCCAGGAATTGCAAAGTCATTCCACAAAGAATAGAGACTGTAGTCTCATCTTAGCCACGTTCAGGTAGCTGTGCTCTTCACACAAATTCCTTAAAAGAAATGTTCAGAACATGCATGAACTCAGTAGGAAAAGGCTAGCTTTTTGTGGTACAATGGTACAATTCATGTAGAAAGGATAAAAAGGAATATTGCAGCTTATCTGAAGACAAATAACAAGCTTCATTCTCCAGTAACAGCAATTACTTGCCTTTGTAGTTATACAAAATAATTCTTTTGTAAGAGAAGAAATTCCACTGTGCAAGAGCAAATATTTGAAATGGAGCAAGTGTTGTGTGGGGGAATTTGGTATGTTCATGGAACACTGTTGTGTGCTAAAATAAATAGATATTTTTCCTTTACAAATGGAGGAGCTGAAGACATCGGAGATGCCGCAACTTCTGTTCACTAAATTGCCATATATCTTTTCTTTCCTTTGCCCCTTTTTATTGACTTCTCCTTTGATATGTTTGGCCTATTTACAGTCTTTACTTGCTGTTGTTATCATTGTCCTGATGATACAAAAGAAAACACTTTCTTAATGTGTTGTGAAATATAACATGGTTTGTATTCCTGTGTGTGCTTTTAAAGACAAAACGAACCACTGACTATAGTATTGTCAGACACCACATGTTGACATGTTTGTCTGAAATGGTGGTCCTTTGCATACTTTGGAAATAGCAGTCTGGTGTACTGATCTCTGGGAAAGTAATTTTTATTATTGTTGGCTCCTGTGTTTAGCGTGCAGCTCTCAGCTGACATACTATACATTATAGAAGAATGCTTGTGACTCAGCTAACAAAAGCCCAATGAAGTGTCTAAATTATGAATATGTTGCTTGTGCCTTTTTTGTGCTTTTTTACTTATTACTGCATGCTGTCCTGTCTTATTTGTACACAAGACAGTCAGTCCTCTGCAAGGCAAGACCAGACTCCATCAGTTTTATATACACAGCAATTCCACTTAAAAGAAAATTTACCATTTTCATACCACAAGTAGAAGGCACCAATCCATCAGAATAGAAGGCAAAAGTCCATCCGACTTTAAAATTACATTTAAGTATAGATTAATTATTTTAAAATAGAAACGCTGTTTCTAGGCCTTCTTTTCTTGCAGTACCTTCATTTAGCTGTCATCCTTTACATGTGGCTATAATAAGGTACAATTGCAGTGTATGTTTTCATTGTAGACTGAATCATATGTCTTACATAGCTTCAAATGAATGTTCACCATAATGCTGGTTATAAACCATCAGAAAAATAAGATAAAGTATCTAGCTGCAAGAGACAATGAATAGCTGAAAACAAAATAATATTAATTTCTCTCCGGTACGAAACTACAAGCTTATTTTGTTACTAAAATTATTAAGAGGTAACTCTGAGAATTCCTATGATTTACTGACTGAAATGTCAAACTTGACTGTATACAGGTTTTTAGAAAAAGCCAGATAGTAAAAGTCATGTGCTATAGCATAAGGAGGGTTTTTTCATTTGATGGAATTAAATTTTGTGGTTTAGAGATCTCATCATTGTATGTCAAAATGTTAAAATGTATCCAGATTAGGTCAGCGGCTGTTTTTTGCAGCTAAATACCCCGTATGAGCTGATTCCAGCCACTGAATGTGAATTCCTGTGAATATTGGGCACTTGAGAACGAGGTTTCTTGAGTTACTGTGAAGAGAGGTGTTGGGGCTCTGAAAGGCACAGCTGCTGCTCACCAAAGGAGTCCTTTCCTTTTGGTAATTCCTCGCGGTTATGAATTCATGACCTGAAGAGGTCTTTTTCAGTAGTTTCAATGTGTGTGCTTTAAAAATCAAATGCAGTTGGCTTATTTCTTTTAAATTCATTTGCTGCTGCATTGTAAAACATTCATTTAATTTTACGTGTGTTTAGTCTCAGTTGAGGGCATTCCTCAAAATTCTTCACAGGTAGCTGTGAGCAGACCTCTCCTTGTACCCTCTCCCTGATCTCTGTGCACTCTCCAGTAATAAAGAACTGAAACCATCAGCAGGCTGCGTGATGCAGTCATTTGGGCTGCTGGGTTTCTGTGAGGAGTCCAGTCTTGCATTCAAGTGTTTGCTGTCACATTTCTCTTATCTCCACTTGAACTTCTGTTCTGCTTTCTGAACAGCAGTTGAGGCTTGGGTTTGAATAACTTTTTGCCAGCAAAGTAATACTTATCACTTTTGGGTTGTTACTATATAGATTTTCTAAGCAGAAATTCCTTGCAAGATGAAGAAAAGCAAACAAAACAGAAGTGTCTTTATCTGTGCATACTGTACAAACACTTTAGGAAAAGGAGAAGAAATGAGTATTGATGCATCTGTTTTCTGTCTTTACTATAGGTGTGCAGGATCCTCAGCATGAGAAGATAATTACTGTGACTACTAATGGAAGTATTCACAGCCCCAAGTTTCCACACACATACCCACGCAATACTGTACTAGTGTGGAGATTAGTAGCAGTGGACGAAAATGTATGGATACAGCTTACTTTTGATGAAAGATTTGGGCTTGAGGACCCAGAAGATGACATTTGCAAGTAAGTTACTTTAACTTAGAAAAATCTGAAGGGAGCTTTGGGGGATGGAACAAAAGTGTTGCTCGAGTTTTGCAACAATGTGACACCTGCATGTCAATATATTTATAAAATGCATCTTTTAAAGTATTATTTTGCAGTGCTAGAGAAGGATTTCATGCTTGAAGCTTTGGGGTCCCCCCCCATTTTCCTTCTGCATTCAGTATCTGGGACACAGATACATTATGATCCAAAAACATGAAATATTTAATCTCTCTCTCAAATAAAAGTTTTGACACCTGGGAAAATATTCTTGACAGAATGTTAGAGGAATGAATGTCTAATTCCTACAGAGAAAATTTGGGTAAGGAAGTTACCTGAAGTGGATTTCAGGTTACGACACAAAGTACAACATCCCTGTTCAAAAAAAACCCCACCCTACTGCACAGTATTTTAATGGCCTTTAATGGTCAAGTTCTCAGTTTTCTATGAAAAACAGCACTTACAGTATTGCATTAATTGACATTCCTCAATGGTATTGTTTTTTCCCTACTTCAGTAAGTATTCTGCCTGTTTAATCACTGGCACAGGTTTCTGTAGGACCTGTGGAATCTGTATTTCCTTCCTATGATTCGCAGCTGAAGGCTTCGTAGCTTGGGAGAGAAACAACCGTGACATAACAGGCCTCAGGATGGATGTAGTTCTGAACCAAGCCATCTGATTGATCATGTTTTGGATATTTTGTGAGGCAGTAGGGGCTGGCATTATATATGCTTCCTGTTGGTAGGTGAAAGGGGAGAGTTCCTAAACTCTTGTATCCTGTATCTGCCTGCCATCATAGCAACACATCGTAAAAAAAGCCCAATGTGTGAATAGTGGTACGTTGTCTGAACTCTTTTCAGTAAATTAAGTAACAGATAAAATATGTCATTTGAATGGCATATCCTGCTTTGATGTGTTCCTGGAGAGGTACTTCACACAAGATTTTTCTTTCAAAGTAGTTTGTTTTGGTTTGTTTTTTTTTCTGTTTGGGGTTTTATTTTTGAGTACTTGCATACACATTTGATTTGATTCTTGCTTTCTGTTTTTCTAACTAACTGATATTCGGTTGGTTTTATATCTTGAATCAGCTTTTGGTAACAAATTCGAATTTCTTAGAGGTTACTTTTGCGCTTATCCTTTATTTGGGAGCTGAGGTTCATAACAGATGGACAGATATCTTTCTTTCATAATTCTGAAGGGAGTAATTGTCAAGGCCATATCAAATATAATTAAAATACTAAGTACTATAAACATATGTTTGCTCAGATGAGTGCACTCCCTTTGCGCAATAATTCTTTTCTTTAAATGAAAACTTAGCTTGCTTTTTCTTTTCTTTGCATATGGCAGAGTGAAGTGGCAAGTGAAAGAAAATCCAGGTAGGGTGACTCATTCGTCCACTTGCAAAGAAAAAAGTAAGATAAGTTAAAATATTTTTAATATTACAACTAGAATAGTATTTTAATGGGAGTACATTTATTTTAAGTAAACAATGTGCTGAATACAAAAGAACCGGTCAAATTAAGAAACAGAAATAAGTCACTCATAATCTTCAGCCGGTCGTAATCTTATCATGCTCGTATTTGTGCAGGGATACAAGGAAGTTGTATGAATGCAATTCCTGATATGTGCACTGTGGAGGGCACCGTGGGCTTTTTGGCTTGGAAGAGATGACCCTCTGAAAAAGAGAGTTATTATTGTATTTTTTAACCAAAAGAAAAAACATAGCTAAAGTACCTATGAAATTTAAATTCAGTGACAAACTGAAGTAAAGAAACTGAAGTAAAGAAAGAGAAAGTGTACCTTGTTTGATGTGAAGGGGATATAAATAATTGACAAGTTGAGGAAATAACTAAAACACAGAGAGTTTAACTACGTGAAACAATTCTACACAGGCCAAGTAAGTTACCAGTTATCAGAGTAATCTCTTATCGTTATAAGTAATGTCTTGCATTTCTTATCTCTTGTAGTTACTAATAAAATTATTTAGCTTTTCTACAGAAGGTATTGGAAAAAAAATTGAGGGGTTTTTTTTACTGCGTCCCATACTATTTATTACTCCACTGTATTTCTACCGTCTTGAAATACACAAATCAGTGTTGTTGCTGTAGAGTTACTCAAGAGTTTCTCCAAAGGCAAGTTTATATGACAAAGGACAGAATAAAATATGACATGAAATTTAATGTGTTATAACTCCATACCTTACACCGACCTGATACTTTAGTTGTGACCTATGACTGAAACTAGGTAAAAACTGTAGCCCGGTAACATTAGACTTTCTATGCAATAGTGTACAGTTTGTTCCAGGATATCTTTCTTCCCCTTCTACAGTGTAAGAAAGGACCTCATGAGTTACCTGCAGTGGTCATTGTCACAGTTTTCTGTTCCTCTACCTGCTTCTTAAGCTGCACTTTCTGTGCAATGCCAGAGCTTTCTCCATCATCGCTGCAGGCTGCAACATCCTGCATAGTGTCAGCTCACTGGGCCGATGAGAGAATATGCTGGCGTATATGGTTTAAGATAATTAACAGCTTTTAAATCTCATAGTAGTTCAAATATTGTTCACACGTAGGAAAAAAAAAAAAACTTATCCAGCTATATGAGACTTTTTTGCTTAACATAGTTCTATAACAGGAAAACAATGGTAGTGGTGAATAAGAAATGTCCTAGATGTATCCTGAAGCTACGGCAAGTTTTTGCCTGTATCTGGCTGACTTGACCTCTACACTTGGATTTCTCTAAAGTCAGTTCTGACATTTCAAGCTATTCTGTGAAGTCTTTTCATCTGGAATGAATATCACATTTTACAGATACATTGAAGGTACCAGTCTAGTATCCATTTTAAATACTTCCCTGAGTCTGAATCAGAGTGAACCTGCATGGCTTTTTTTCTACTCTGTTTTTACTTGCAATTCAACTTACAGTATATACTAAGGTAGAGCATTTTCATTACAGCAAATTCTATGTTTATGAACAGCCATCCTGACCCACCCTCACCTGCAACAGCATTAATATGCATAGTACTAATTGCTGTGCTAATTGTCACCAGTCTTAAGCATGATTGCTGTGTTCTGTATGTTTTGGAAACCAAGTTTAAATGATAGGGTTTTTAGAACAAACTTCTGATATTTTGCCTGTATTTCTCCAGGTGATTTTTGTCCTGGTTTTACAATTGTGATGTGCTTGAAATTTCTGCAGTTCATCTCTCCATTGCTTAAAATACAGCTAATTATTTTTTTACAATAGTTCTACTTCATTTGCACTGCATTCTTTCTATGGGCAAAATGTTAAGAATCCCACTGTGTCCTTTCCAAAGTGAACACAAACTTCAATTTATGTGGAAACCAGATCCATGCATGTATCTCAGAAGAGATTTAGGTTATTTGATTGATAATATGGATATATAATTCTCTGCAATATTGCAGGAATTTCAGCCTTGTACACTTTGTTTGATTTCAGTTGTGACTTGCAAAAGAAAAAGGTTACGCACAAAAAAATTCCCCAGCAAACCAAACAAACAATAAAGGAGAAAAATCTCCTGGCTGTTTTGTGCAGTATTGTTCAGATGATAGAACTGGCAGTGAATTTTCCTTACATAAGGGAGTTTCTAGCTAACAGAGGCATAGGGGATTTACATTCTGTATGTCCACCCTTTCTGATCAAGAAAAGAAGCAGCTTTTCTTCTGCTGATGTGATAGCTGATATGACAGGTTTTTAGCATTATTTTCATGATGCTAGCCCCTCAACGCTGTTTTAATCATGAGGCCGTTAGACTTCTGTGCCTGACAGCTCCTACTATCAGGGAGATGCCATAACTCTCCCGGACCGGGAGGGACTGATTTTTGCTCAATGGTTGCTTGTTGTCCAAAATTGTTGCTTTCTGTCTTTGAGAACATGCAGTGATAAAAGCTTTGTGATAAACTCCTCTGTGACGGGAAGACACAGATTTAGCTTTCTTCCAGGAAGAACATGGATGCTACAGTTGCCTTTAACAGGCAGTCTGATGTCAGTAGGTTGTACACGAGGCTGCAACAGAAAAAGAAAAAAAAAATAAAAAATCTTTCTTACATTAGTAACATGTGCCAAACTGGCTCTCCCCCTGTGCACAGAATGGCTCTAGTTGTTCATCTTAGTGGTGGTTGCAGCTGTTCTTTCTAATCATCAGATGATTACAGTCTGTTTGACTTTTATTATATATAATAAAACACAGAAATGTGTCACAAATCCAAAGTGCAATTACTGCAGATAAGATGGTAAATACATGAGTGAAAGAATGTGGAACCAACCGACAGTTGAATAATAGATGCCATTTGACCATCATCTTCATTTTAGGATAGCTACTCATTTCTGACTCTTTTCAGCCCTCTAATAATTTAAAATATGAACTATAGACTGTTTTGTGTGGTTTGGGGGGGGGGGGAGGCTTTTAGCAGCTGCATATGTGAATCTGTTCATATAGTTATATAAGTGAAGCATTTACCTATAAAGTTTGAAAGAATTCCCAAAGCTTGTCTAGTTAATATGTGCAATATGTAGAACTTTTGCCTGAAGAAAATTAGTTAAGCCCAAGGCAGCTGTCAGTGCTAACATGAGGTAAAATCTATGTGAGTAGTACTGTGACTTTTTTTTCCTTTTCACATCAAATTAAATACTTAATTCTTAATACCGAGAATGTTCTTCCTCTGAGGGTTCTCAGGATGATGCTTTAAGATATAGAGCTACATGCATTAAATTCACTACCTCCCTTTTCCTAATGTTTCTGTAAGCTGCTTGCCTTCACTTCAGATCTGTTGTGACTGAACTGTGCCCAAGCTATTCCCTTCCATTCAGGGAACATCAAGGTTCTGTGGTAGAAACCATAATCCAACCTGCTTCAACAGTCATATGTCTTCCTAATGAATGCATCATTAGGAATTTGTTGCCAAGAGTTAAAAAATTAGAAGATTTGGCTTTGTCTGACAAGACTGAAACAGGTGTATTAAGAAGAAATATACAGACACTGTCTTTAGTCAGTGGCTATGAAGAAGGAAAATATTTGCTTAGCTGTCTTTTTTTTGACATAAATTGTGTTAAATGCATACTATGCAGTGATAAGTTATGGTAAACACAATAAAAAGGCTAAAAATTTTGTTATGTAATTTTCTACACCTTTCTGTGTAATATAAGACAAAATAAGTAACTTACACCACGTGCAGCTTCCTTTCTTGTAATTACTACAAATCTGTACATCTAGCACGTGGAGTAAAATATGGATGCATAACTGCAACTCCTAAGTGCTTCAGTGAAAAAGAGGACAGGTATTTTGCTTTTGTTTGTCCCCTTGTCATGGAAGCACCTTATGGCATCGACAGAGTGCATGCATGAAAGAAGAATTTCAGCGTCTTTTTCTTCTAGAAAGATGAAATTCCACCCCCTTACCTCCCCAGGGGGAAAAAAAAATATATATATTTTTTGTTTTGCCTTGAGAACATTGTAAAGGCAATATTGATGCATGTGCGAAGACCATACTAATATCAAACATAGATTCAGAAAAAAATATAACTCTTCACATAAAGTAAGTATTAATTCTGGGGCTTTTGCGGGCAGTGAGTTCCTTATCAAGGCCTAGTTCCCAAGAAAATTGTCTTCTAGACAACTGATGGACTGTCCTTACTGTCAGACAGTCTTAAATGCTTCTGGTGAACTGTGATTACAGAGGGTGAAGTTATCTCTTGGGTAAGTACAAAGTTCAAGTTGGCTTTGAATAACTGGACAAAGACCTTTAAATGAACTCTGTATTTAAAGAGGAACTGGTGCAGAGAATGTTCATGGCGACGCATGTCACTAAGCAGCTGGGCTGCTGGGATTTGTGCTGCTTTTTTCCCCTCCCTCCCCAATTCTGAAGATGCGGGGGTTGCTGCTGCCACCTCTATTTGAAAATTCAGAAAACAGTGAAGAGTCGCCCAAAATTTCTAAGGCTTCAAATTGGAAAGAAAAAAAAAAAAAGTCAGCACCAGAACCCACAGACTCTGAGAACGGAGATGAATGTTATAGTGAAGACCAGTCCTTAAAGCTCTTTTCTTACAGCTGTTGCCTTAGAATTTCAATGTGTTCAATTTTAGCCACCCGTGGTTTATGAGATGCTACACATATAGGTGGGCTGGGCTCTGTTTAGATGACTCTACATATCAGTGATACTTAAATGTCTCTTTCGTTGCCTATAACTTCTTCAGCAAAAATGAAGTCATACTAAAGTTAAAATTTATTATAGCTCTGTTCTGCGAGTCAGATCCATTTGGATAGGATTGATTCCATTAATATACGGAATTATAAAAAGCATATGAACTCTCATTCCTCAAACACAATTTCTCCCCCCCCCGATTACTTCTTAATTATTTTTATTCAAAATCTGAAAGGGGGTCATATAATTTAAATGGCTGGGATGAATTCTAGCATTCAAGTGCCTTAGATTAATTGAAATACTGATAGGAAAGAGTTATTATGAAATAGCTAATTTAAGATTAAGTCCTTGGTAGCAACATTGATGTTTTACTCGTGGCAGAAAGGTGGCATTTTAGGAGCAGTGTGTAGAAAATGCCATAAAACTTGTGTTAAGGCAGCTGGTGGAGTAACTTCTCCTGGTGTTTGTGGGGTTGATTTTTTTGGTTTTGATTTTTAGTTGTTCAATCCATTTGCAAGACAACTGAATAGTGATACCAGTTCAAGAGAGGTTTAAATGCTGAATGGATTTAAATGGAGGATGAGAGTGGGGGATGGGGATCAAAGTTTTTAAGAAGTTAGATTAGTTTAGGACCAGAGTCCTTTGGTTATCTAAAAATTGTTCTTTTACATATAAAGAAAAAAGATTAACACTACAAAGGTTATTTCTTTCATGTGAGTTCAGTTGTAACAATATTATTTCGATTTAATTAATGCAGAAGAGTCCAACAGACTCATGCATCCTGCTTTCCTGTGTTTTGAAGAAAAAATGAGTGGTTTTTCGCATCAAAAGAAGTAACTGGATCTGTTTCTTTTCTACTCTGATTTCATTGAACAAAAGTGTGGTTCCTTGTAATTTTTTTTATTTTATTTTATTTTTTTAAGAAAGCTCTTTCTTTTGGATTTTTCATGATTCCAGAAAAAAATGACATTTGATTACCAAATGATTCAAACACTAACTCATCTTTCAGCTGGTCCCATTCTGCTGTTTTAGCTGCTGTCCGTAGTTCACACTGTGGCAGAGGTGTGTACTGTATCCAGAAGTATACACATTCCTTTAGGTTCTCTACTGCTTATTAAAAGTTGCTTAATACCATTCTCATGATAACAGTTTTGTAAATGTGACAAAGCAGATATCTCGGGCAGTAAAAGAAGTAAAAAATTAGAAAACCAAAACGCAGTACAGTTATAACTGAGACTCCTCTGTAACACACATTTCTTAAGCTTCAAAAAGAGTAAACTCAGTTCTGCAGAAAGGGTTTATAGCTGCAAAATTGTACTCTTAAGCAAATCGAAGTGCAACGTGAGAAAGGGAAAGAGAAGGAGATGCTTCTCTGAGTGGAATGGGAGGACAGCATAGCCTACATGATGTGATCAGAAGGACATGCTGCACAAATTTAGGGGCTATCACTGCATTCTTGCCCACTCACTTTTCCCTCCTTTTCAGTAAATCCAGCATTCATTTTCAGTATCCACTGTTGCTAGAGGACACTATAATGGATATTATTTCACAAGTAATTTAAAATCTATTTTCACAGCCCAGATGAGTGTTAGGAGAATGATTGCTGATGAGTGGGCAGTTGACGTAATCCCTTACTCCTTTTTCACACTGGAGACTACACTCATTGACTTAAAAAACATTTTAGGCTCTTTAAATTCCTTCCTGGTCCTCTCAATCTCAAGCAAGCTGTTTGAATAAAGTAAACTATGTCCACAGTATCAAAATATTTTTGTAAACGGTCCTAATCCTAATTTATTGCTTCTGAAATTGTTTCATGTTACCATAGTTGGCTGTGTTTCTAGTGGTGTAGACTAAAGTTATTTTCTTTGAAAATGAGTGTGGCACTACTGGGTCTTGCTTCTGTCTAGGGTACTCTGGGAACAGTTGTTATTGATGGAGTTCCCCTGCTCCTGCCCTGCTACTTATAACACACATTTACTTCTAATAAGTGGGCACACAAACACGCTGTGAGCCATCGTCACCTGAGCTCAGGGATGTAGACAGACCCTGTAGCCACCTGCGGTTTCTGGTGTGGCTCTCAAGTCCCGATGTCAAGAGAAATGCAAGCTGACAAGGCAGGGCCAGCAGCATAATCTAAAGTTACCCCGTGTAGTGTCTATATATTCCAGTTTATACATAGCATGCATTCCCTCCCTGATGTTTTCTGGTTACTGAAAGTCTAAGTACACTTAAGCCCATAGGCTCACCGTCAAACTTATGAGCAGCTTTCTCCTGTTCAATCAGCAGGAATAGCAGACATACCAACTGTCCTATTCCTAGACAGACAGTTGTGTTTCTTCACCTGTTACGCAGCTTTTCTTTTTTCTCTTCCCCGCCTTGTCCTCTTACTTTCCTCTCTCCCTCTCACTAGATGCTGTCGTTGCTTCTTTATGTGTATCATCAGCATTTTAACAAAGTATGTTGCTCATGTGAAACTGTAGTTAGATAACATTACCAGCAAATATTGTCAGTCAGACAATCAGTAACAGTCCTGTCTTGCTCTTGATGCTGCTTCATTAGAATAAAGTAAAAGTGAAATGTAATGCAATTTACATTTATCTGTTCTCATCATAATCAGGATATCTGAGAAGATGCATGTGCATGAGAAATTGCAAAAGGGAAGATAACTTACTATAAAAAAGGTTTGATGGTCATGTGGGAGTGTCCTAGAGGTTTTATAAGGTAAAATAAATAGATCTTTTCCGGCAGTAACATGAGAACAGGGAGACCAGTAAACTAGCAGCAATTATTAAGAAGTACTGTTTCAGACTAGCCTTTGATTCATATGCTGTGGCTGGATTAAAAATAGGTCTGCATGATTTTATGACCATTAACTTATAACTAGGAAAACTAAAGTGAGAGGAAACTCCTTACACTCTTTAGGTGAAAACTGATCTCCTGCTAGGGTTGGGAACACATTTTTTCTGCCTCATGGAGTGTTGTGCGACTGCTCAGCTACCTTATAGGGGTTTTTCACTTTCTGTTCAAGTAGCAATTATTAGCCTGTCTTGAAGCAGGATATTGGACTTCGTGACGAATGGTCTGTCCTGGATTGGTAAATCCTGTGTGCTAGTGTAGCAGCCAAGAGACCATATGTTATTGTATCACTGAACTAAAGAAATAAAAGTGTTTTCATTTAAATAAACATAGATAGAGCCCCAATCCCCATTGTGGTAGACAGGAAGGAGGGAAAAGGAAGAGGGGAAACCTGACCAGGAGTTTAATGCTGCTGTATCATCAGAGGGTGCTTGAGGGGAAGGGGTGCTGCCTGCCCTGCCCTGGGTGAATCTTCACATGCTAAAAATGCCCTTTAGGAATTTTTTGTGGTTCTTTTCTAAAATATACTTTTGAATATTGTTAGGAAATTGCTTAGCCACTAGTTTTCACATCGTTGACTGGAGCAATAGCTACATTCCAGGATATAAGGATTGTGCATAAAGAAAAAAATACTGTTTGGGATACTGGAATAAATATTTAAAATGCTGCTTGAAAAACAATGGTAAAAACATGATTATGGATTCACAGAAGCTGAAACAGATACATTGACCACTGTGAGCAGTGTGAATAGAAGTAGAAATTTTATAGTAGATTAGAAAGAATGCTTTACAACCTTGGCTGTTGGTGTGAACACTGAGCTCCCCTAATGTTTTTGGTTTTGTACAAAATATTGATCTGTACAGTAGGAACATGTGATTTATTATGATCACTGTAATTCCCAAAATAAAATACAGCAGAGTTTCCAGAGAAGTACTGGGAAAAAGTTGGTAAGGCGTTTCATTCTCCAAAACCTGGAGAGTGTAGTACTGTATTACGTGGGATACATACTGAGCTGGTACGCTGTCTGGGGCAATAGGCTGCCTCTTTATGAAAGGAAATGTGCTTTGGAGAGTATACTGTCCAGTGCAGTAGGACCCTGAATTCTGACGGCCATTTCCATGTGGTGTTATACCGTCAAGTACATAATAATAATAATAAATTGTATGGGTATTCCTTGGGGGGGTGGGTGGGCAAAGAATAGGAGTACTAGTGTGCAGCACAGTAAGAATACTCTGTCTTATTACCATTTTTGTTACATGCATTATTATTTCAATTCATAACTTGTGCAGGATACTAAAGAAATCTGTGGTCCACACATGAAGTCAATAGCAGAAAGGAGACAGACTGGAGGTGAAACAGTACAAGAAAATGTTTCGTGTAGATGTTATCCATTTTCTAGTCCTTGAAAAATAACATTTGCAAGCGACTTCTTAGTTTTGTGGAAAATCTTTTTTACTTGCTGTATTTTATATGGCTACAGGAGAATCTGTAGTCAAATAGGAAAAAGGTAAGCATAGCATAGTAACCCTGAGCGATGGAAACTCATGGAGACTTACTCCCCCATGGAACTTCTTCCTTTGGATTTTAAGATGAAGGCCAAGGTAAGTAAATGGACTGGGGCATCTTTTGCAAGCTGATTCAGAGGTTTTAGTATTTTTTTTTTCCCAACCTCTCCAATTTTCCCAAATTCATCTTTGTCTTTGATATATAGTACTAGTACTGTTGATATAAAATTTCATGTACTTTTTTGTTTTGTATCTCTGTTCTACTCATAATGTGCCATTTTTAGAGCAAACTTAATCTCTATTTAAAGAGAGCTAAACACATTTCTTATCCTGACTGACATTGGGAATACCTGCCATTCTTTGATACAAAGAAGGTAAGTATAGATAGCTTCTAAGAAATTTGGCAATCGACCTTTTAAAAGGAGGAGTTTAGGAAACCATCTTCTTTCCTTCTTACCTCCACTTTTGATCTACAGGACTACAGTGTCTCTTTCTACAAGATTCTCATCCAAGTGCTTGAAATATTGTATCAATAGAAGTTATACCAGTGTAAATTAGTTCGTAGCACAGGCTATCTAGGACTGAATTCTGTGGTTGCTTTATTCCTGAAAATACTTATTTACATGCTTTATCCGTATCAGTAGTTTAACATATGCTTAAATAATTACAGTGTTGCTGTCTGAATATAGAATTGTTTTGTTTTAGAGCCTGAAGTACATTTACCAATGTATCTAATTTACAATTTCTCATTCTTGTGGAAAAGTTAATGCCCCTTCCTCCCCACAAGGCAGAAGTTACCTTCAGAGACTATGGGATATTCATGTGTTTAAGATGGAGATCCTTAAGTACTCACCAGTGCACCTAGATACCAGTCATGATGATTTATTTCCTAGAGGTGTTTGTGTGCCAATTTACTAGTCATCAGGGAAAAGATATGTTTTCTGCGATACTCAGTTTATCAATTGGCACTGAAATAAGCTTTTGATACAAAGGAGGGTTTTGGGGAGGAGGGGGAAGAGATGCATTTCTTTGGAGTTGTGTTTGCATTAAGTGCTTTGACTGTAGTTCACCAGGTGACAAAAGCTACTACACAAAATGTACATGTCTCAGCTTCACATGATGCCTCAAATTTTTAGCAAATCCACAGAAAATGGAAATATATTTTCTGGTAGACCAGGAAGTGGTAATGCAACAGTTAATTTCTCCAAATCAAACAATCAGAGCATCCTTTTCTTTTCATGGAAAGTGTTCAAAAGTTTAAAGAGCAGAATTTGGGGGTTTGAACTCTGTCTTGTTTTTCCCTTTCACTTGCAGTGTTGAAAATGTATGTTTATGATCAAAGTGGCTGACAGTGAATGCAGGGGAAGAAAACTGAAAACTAAGGATTAAGGTTTTTTTTTAATGTATCCTAAATAACAAGGTAGAAATACAGAGAGAGTTGTGCGGTTGTGTTAGAAGCCTCAGGCTGTTACTAATCAGTATGAGGAAAGATTAAATAGAGAGAACCATGGCAACCATCTAACATTTGTGAATGAATCTGTGTTTCCATAAGGCAGTTTTTAATGTACAGTACTGCATATTCTAAAATAGATGTATTCAGAGTAGATTGGCACAGAAACTACAATCCATATTTGGTGAATGGCAGTTAGAAATGTTCTCTGTTTATACCTTGAGTATCTTTATTTCATGGAAAATGTAGACATGGCAGGATACTTGGGGTTTTTATGCTCATTTGCAGTATTGGCTGGAAGTGATGTCTACTGCTGGAAGTGATGTCTGTGTATAATTAAACATCATTTTCTGAGTACAAAAAACTGACCTCATCAGTTATTTATTTGGATTATATCTGAGTATGCTGTTTCTTTCCAGCGACTCTTAAAACAGTTATGTGTAGGATCAGCAGATACAGGTACTACTATGGAAATTTATTTCATGTCAAATGATTGCTGTTCCATCAACTTTTCTCTTTTTTTTTTTTTATGTTAAAACATCAAGCATGACAGACATTGTAGAACATAACTCTTTTTTTTTTCGATTATTGAACAATCTGTCATGATATCCAAAGGAGTTTCCTCTTATAGTGGAAAGTCCTCCTAAAAAGGATGAATGCTAAGGGTGAACTGCCCATGCTGTGGGCCTCAGGAAGTGAAGTCAAATGATTTTGGGTAACTTTTTTCAGAACTTCCTTTTGGAAAGACAAAATCCAGAGAGAATATTTTAAATATTTAAAATTTTATATCAGGTAGTCTTTTAAAAACAGTTTTCTTTCAGCATTCTATCTTTACTGTCACTCAGAGTAGCCCCAGTCAAATGTTTCCAATAATGTTGAGCAGAATCATTTTTATTGAACTTTTACCCTGCATGGAGTATTTGCTGGTGCTGCCACAGGATCACCATTTCAGCCAAGGTGCCTTCTCCCTTCCCTTCCTCCAGGAAATTTGCTTTCTGTTATCATTTGAGTTTTATCTCTGCTGCCTGGCTGGCAAGTGGAGTTATTAATAGCTAACTTTTGCTGTGCACTGCTAGTGGTTTGTGATTTCAGGAACTTTGTATCTACTGGATTGAATGGAGGACTGGACTGAATAGGCCAATATTTTCCAGTCTGAAATTTTTGTAAATTTTGTTGTCTGGCAACAAATACAAAACAGTATGAAGTAAATTAATGCATTTGAAAAGCAAATAAATTAATTAAACAGCTGTTCTGAAGCTTGCAAAATTGGGTGGCAGGTGGTTGTACTACCTGGCCTGGCCATATTGGAGGGAAAAAAAAATACCGAAAGTAAGATTTCCTCTTACATAAACTGAGAAATAGTGCATAAGTACCTGCACTTGTAATGTGGTTTCATTATTACCAATTGTTTAATTTTTGTGTCATTTTGATTTTCATCTCACGTGATGTGTCTTGTATCTCTGTGCCTTGGCTTTGAGGAAAACTTACTTTTGTGAGAGGGGCAGAATTGGTAATAGAAAAGAAGAAAGTTCTCCACCCATTAAATGAATGCAGCAGTACACTCTTTTTACAACTTGCTACATCTGTAGGTTTTGTAGTGTGCCTGAAATCCACTTTTATGTCTCTAATCCAGCATGCTGCTCTGTCTTCTTCTGCCTTGTTCTTTCTCGGCTTCCTCCTGTCTTCCCTCTGCCCTTTCTCATAAGCTTTGCATTCCCCTTGTCCTGTCATGCATTTTTGCTGACTGTACAGCGTGTTGACCTGTGGGGAATAACAAGGCTGGTTAAACAGATTGGGTCTGCCATACCGTGGTTTTGAGTGCCTCTGTCGTGCTCCAGTGTTCCCTTTTCCACCCAGATAAACATGAATCTGCCCATCAGAGCATTACTGGAGAGCTGGGTTGACTGAAGGAGGTCTCCAGAATTTATTGCAAGTGAGGCAGACAAGCTTTGAAGAAAATGTCTTCAAATGAAGACTTTGGCCTTACTTTCCTCTGTATGTAAATATAGTGTTTATTTCACAAAAAGCAATATGATTACTTACAGCTGTGATTTAAAAGTGATCTAAGAGGTGAAGACTATGTAAGGTGTCACCAATACCCTTACAGTTTTGTCTATACAAATACACAGTTAAGTCCAATGATGGAAACCCAAAATTTTATTCCATAGGAAATTTAAATATTTCAGTAGCAAAAATGAAAATTATTTCAAATGGAGGTAGAAGAGAGAGAGAGGAAATTCTGCTTTAGAATGATGGTATTAAAATTTTGTTTAGAAAAAGATTAAAATTATATTTTCATTATGACAGTTTTTAGTAATTTCCAATGTTTCCGAAATTGAAACTGTCCAAATATAAACCATCTAAGTTCTGTTCAATAACAGTTTGTCTGATGAACTGCCAGGGGACCTTGAATGCTTTTGGTCTGCAGCTGAGGTAGGTATTTTGGTGTGCTGTGCCGGCACCAGGAAAACCGTGGAATTCCATGTGCTTTAAAACAAGTTGGAACAGAAATATTACAATGTCCCAGAGGACGCTGTCAAAAATAAGACAGAGATTGTTATCAACTTCCTACTTCTTCATTAAAAAAAAAAAAAAAAAAAAAAATTGAAACGGATTCTTATCAAAGGGGGAAGGAAAAATATATTTCACCTTTCGCAAGCTATTTTAATAGGTGTGCTACGTTTTTGTCTAGCACACACCTATATAGAGATGGAAAGGTCCAACATCACTGATATGACAAAGTGTTTTACCTCATGGGTTTCTGCTTCTTACATTCATCAATGTATTTGTGGAATTCTGAAGGCAGAGGGAAGCCACAAAAAGGTCACAAAACTGCAAGCCAAGGTAAACGGCCTGTCGGAATATGTTTAGCAAATGTCAGTGTAAACCACAGAAAAAATATAGAAAGGAGAGGAAAACGTATTCCTTTGGAAAATACATTTCCTGGTGGGAAAGGCATTGAAGTTTAGAGTTGCTTACGTCGCTTCCTTGCTCTTTTCCAATCAATTGTCTTTGTTCAGGTTGTTAATTCGACCCATGGTCCCAGGCACCTAGGCCATAGGGAAGAGGAATACATGTTCTGCGATGGGTATAAGGGAAGGCATTTTGGGCATCATGACTAAAGGCAAAAGCATCTTTCATCCCAGGAAAGGAGACTGGACTACCTCTTTGTCATAAATTTTACTTAGTAATATTTGAATAATGTGTTGAACACAGATATAGCACCAGAGCATTTCTTTAGTCATTGTCAGAGGGTTGTGCTTTCTCCTTTGTACACTGCACAAAAAAGGATTCTTTGTTTGGTTCAATGTGCATTTTAACATTTTTTACTCCACTGAAGATGGAAAATAGCTTCTCAGTTCTTGGTTATTTATCCTAGTTTTCTTGCATTTCAAGAACAAGCTTCTCTTGATGGAGAAATAATTTTATATGGCTATGCTATTGTCCCCGCTGCTCTTTAGCCCTGTGACGTGAAGCTGCAGAATTATGTAGCACAATCTTGTAAATGCTAAAGCATCTGAACCAGTTTGTTTTGTTACTTTTCACAGCAAGTTCAGACTTCAGTCCAGATGTGCAATGTGAGGAATTTTAGTTGTACAGAAGATTCTTTCGGCAGGCTCTTGCAGCACATTCAGCCTAGATAACTGACAGGAATACAGTTACTGGCAAAAAATGTCATTATGTCCAGGAAACGTGTGAGGGACTTTTTCCTGTTGATGTAGACAGAATTTCTAAAGATTCCCCTTGCTGATGGTGAAATATCTATATTGTGCAGGGAGCTATACCTATATCTGTGTTCAACAGTAAGAAACCAATACTCATATCTTGTATATTTGCTTTTGAAAACAGAAATTTTTGTCTACAGCACCAGACTTGTTTGTTGAACATAAAAGAACAGAAATCCTCTATAGGTCCTGAGGGAGACATTGCAGAAAGGGAGTAATCATGATAAACCGTGCCGTATGTACTGTACCATGTTGCCACAAGAACGTTATTGGCTTATAAAATAGGTTTCAGTAAATCCCTTAATTAGTGATATTGATAATTGTGTATACTTCAGTGCAGTACTAGTGAGTCCTATATAATGATTAGAGTGTTTTCAGATTGATCACTTGGAAACAAACAGATTTCTGATGATTAGAATGGTGTTAGGGTGGGGGAAGGTTGGCTGAGAAACCTCTCAATCAAGATAACACACAGAAAAATCAGAATTTTTTTTTTATTAGAAATGACAGCTTGTTTAGAAACACCACGTACAAAGATCAAGGAGAAAAGAATTGAATATAGAAGAAACATCCCAACAAACAGAATTATCTGGATCTGTCATGTATATCAGAAAGCTGAATTTTATTAGGGTTTTTCAGAACACTTTTTTTCCCTCTGTTTTAGCTCTCAACTAGTGGAATTAATTAGCATTTATTTTAAGGGTCTAGAATTTAAAATGTGAAATTTGAGGTTTTTCTTTTACTTCAGGGGTACCAGGAGACCAAAGGGTGCAATAGAAAGTACTCTCTAAGTTATATAGAAGCACTAACACCTATACTATGTCTGACCCCCAGACATCTTAAGCTTAAGTCAATAAACATAATGATTAACTTATTCGCTCTTTACAAATCAGAAAAGTAGATAATTATTTCATATTCTTAACTAAAAAAAAAAAGGTTATCTTTAGAAACTTCATAAGCTGATCTTAAAAAAAAAAAAAATCAGTGCTCAAAATCAGCAACTTTATAAATTTATCAGGGGTAAATTATCAGTTTGATAAATGCGTTGAGCCCTGAAGTCTTAGTACAATTAATGTACACATTGCCTTTGTAATAAGTTGTATACCTGATCCTAAAGTAAAAACACTGGTGAATCAGTTAAAGGAATTATTTAGTGTTTTGGGCGAAAAAATATGGTGATAAAGTAATTAGTATCATAAGTTCAACAAAGATTTAAAACTGTGGTATATGGCAGTAATGGATTTTGAACACAGTTAATGAGCATATTCATTGCATTCATTTTTAATTAAGTGGAAAAAATACTGGTCCTTTAAATGGAGATAATAAATGTGCAAGTCAGTCTTGCACAAACATGCAACCCAAGAATTTATTGCTTGCTGTCTAACTAGGGAACTGGGAATCATTATAAAGATTAGCTTTACTGAAAAAAAATCCAGAAAAAGCTTTAGTAGAAAATGTTTATGAGGTAATAATTTTCACATTAAATATTGCCTGGCATATTTGGTAGAGTGGGTGTGCATGTTTCTTAAAATATGAGTATTTGCTATCATCAGAGGTAGGACTGTTTGTATGCTTGAAAAGGATTCGATGCTATTTACCAATTTAGATTTATGTGAGACACATTTAGTATATGACTACACATGTAAGAGAACATAAAAATATCAGAAAACTTGAAACTTTCTCAGAGGTATGTGATGCTTGTGCTTAGAATACAAGTTGTGGTTTAAAAGTGAAACGATGGCTCGGAAAGCTGCAGCTGTGGACTTCCAAATGCTTGCTGTGCTTTACCCCATGCACTCTCGCCTTCCCGAACCACCGGGCCGTGCTGCCGCTGGGGCTCGGAGGGTTTCAAGCTGCAGCAGGGAAACCCAGCTGAAATGCTTAGTGTTTATTCTGTCAACGGGCAGCTGGGGAACTGACATGAAACAGGTTAAAGCACTGAAACCAGACGTACCTTCTAGAGCAGTGGCTTTCGATGTTTTTATGACTTGGGAACCCCCTGAACATTTCCAGTGGAAGCAAGGAACTTTGTGTGGCATATTGAAGCTTATTGATGACAATTGACTGGCATTTCTTAGTTACCTTTCATGGATCTGTTTGAAGTTGTTCACAGATCCCCAGGAGTACCCTGACCACACTCTGAAAACTAATGAAACTAAATCAAACTTAGTATGTTTCATTCTCTCAAAGCTCCCAACCCATATCTCTCTTGTCAATATTACCAAAATATCAGGTTCTTTCTGACACGCAGTACATCTAGGTCTTTGCTCAACAAATGTCTCACTGGGATATGAATAAACTCAAAATGTGCTTCCAAGTTTCCCTAAGCCACCTTAACCTTCAGGAGCATATTCACCGCTGGTATTACAAGAGAGCAAATTTTCCCGTACCAAAAAGTTCCTGAACTTTCACTGGTGACATGCAGTATACTGCTAGTGATACTGCAGTATGAATTACACTGCCACACTTAGGCAATTTCAATCTTTTTTCTGACTTTATTCTGCCCTATCCCACATGTTGTAATTGCTTTCCATAAAAGGAGCAAACACAACCATACTCATGGGTCTTTTCAAAATGCTAACTCTGCTTTTATTTTTTTAACCTCATTGCATGATTTTATTATGTATTTAAGCCAGTAGCAACTTGGAAGCTAAGTTTAAAATAGCTGGCTTTGGTAGCATACTTTAAGCATTAAAAAAAAAAAAAAAGAAATTGCAAACTACAGTGTCAGTTTATTGATTAAAGCAGGAAGTTTATAGAAATTTTATCAGTAAATAAACTTTTGATTTTCTTTTCTGTTTAGGTATGACTTTGTAGAAGTTGAAGAGCCTAGTGATGGCACTGTTTTAGGGCGCTGGTGTGGTTCCAGTAGTGTGCCAAGCAGACAAATCTCCAAAGGAAACCAGATCAGAATAAGATTTGTGTCTGATGAATATTTTCCTTCTGAACCTGGATTCTGCATCCATTATACACTTCTTATGCCAGTAAGTAACATATTTCAGATTGGAACATTTCAGGAAAACAAAATCTTTGAAGTGGTAACTCAAAAGAATTTTTTTAATAGATTAGGATTAATTACTGTTTATTTCTTAATAATAATAATAATAATAATAATAATGAGCAATCTGTCTTCCCGAATTGTACATTTTGTTTCTGTTTTTTAACTAACTGAGTGTTCTTGTGGTTCTTCTTGGATGGCTTTGAACTGGGAAGTTGCGGGCTCAGTTGTTTGTGTGGAAACTTCAGTAAAATGTTTGCATTCCTAATACAGTACTGTGGAAAAAAAATATTTTTCTAGCTTTGAAAAGAAGAAAAATCAGCATAAGAATCAGCTGTGTGACATTGAAAGAGCATTGGGAAGTTACAAAGAAGATTGAAGAAATTCATGTTTTTATTAGTCAGCTGCTATTAGACATACAGAGCCAAATGATTATACCTAGTTCAAAACCAGAAAACTTCTTATGCTTCTGGAGTGTTTTATTATAGTGACTAAGCAGACAATGCGTAATACTCATTTTCCACTGCATTTTCCCTGGAAACTGTACTTCAGGATTCTCTTGAATGTTGCTTGACGCTTGTAAATCACAGGTATTAAACAATAGTCATTGTCTAAAATGTGACTATTTTCACTGTCAACAGATTTGTTACCTTTTTTCACCAAATGAAAGATCTGTGACAGCAAAATGTTTATAGATTTTTAAGGGTGAGATAATGTTCTGAAACATTAGAGTGGAGCAGACCAGGGGTTGACTTGTTTTAGAATAGGTATTCCATATTTAAAGAGAGTAAGGAGTATTTTTGTTAAATTCCTCATAATTCACTTTGTGAATCTCCTAAGTAGTCTTGTGGTCTGTGGTATTTAGTTGGTGGAAAATATCTACAAGCTCAATAAAAAATTGATCAAAAGAATCCATGTTGTAACCCCACTGACATGTGCTTCACTCAAGATGCATTTGGCTTGCTTACTGCTTTTGCCATTTTTGCCTCTTCCCTCCATTTGCAAAACTTCAGTTACTGAGAAGAAGCAAAGAACAATTCTGCATATCTTTTCAACAATACATAATCTTCTATGTAATACACTTAGCATACTGATGATGATGTCAGTGAAGTGTAGTGTTGTGTGTGTGTGTGTACATATATATATGTATGTTTTTTCCTGTTGTTTTCCTATAAGCATTTTTAAATATTTAGGCCTAACTAAGAACTATTCCTAAAGTGATTAAAGGTTTGAGCTGCATATTTGACTCTTTTGTGAGTCAGACCCTTTTGTGAGTAGAATAATATGACCTGATAATGATGAATTTTGAAATTAAGTAAAATGTCAATCAGTCTCCAAACCAACTTGAAATATGGCCAGGTTTAAACTTTTGTACACCCGAGGGCAGAATGTAATAAGTATGTTTACTTTTAGAAAATGGTAAAAGAAAACCCCTAAATAGATGTATTTGTGGGCTGATGCCAAATTTTGTTGTTGCAGCTCTCATATTACATCCTACCTGCTACATATTTATCTGACTTATGTATGATCCAATTTCTGTGGAATGGATTAAACAAAGGCACCTAAAAATACCAGAGTATATGTATAATTATCTTGATGCCATGCTGTGCAAATGGACCGAGTTTATTCCTTGACATTTGATGGGGAAAACTGGTTATAACTTTTAAATTATCAACACTTGCAAAATAATTCTTTAATCTTCAAAATATTTACATCACTTATTCAATAGACAAAAGCAGAGCTGACATCATAGGATGCCTTTTTAGTTCCCCGTTTTTCTCCATTA
This sequence comes from Calonectris borealis, assembly GCF_964195595.1. NCBI lineage: Eukaryota > Metazoa > Chordata > Aves > Procellariiformes > Procellariidae > Calonectris > Calonectris borealis. The sequence goes on from NC_134315.1 coordinate 48,082,889, forward strand.
ACAAAGCTCATATAGCATAAGAAGTATACACACAAACTGTTTTAGAAACCAAACGTGTTATCTCTCACATATATAACAGGCAAGAGCAGCCCCCTTCATGTCACAGGAATTCAGAACTAGCCCCAAAATGTGCAGTATAACAACTGCTTATCGGTTTGTGAGGATTAATTTCCAAATCTCTCTTTAAAAGGGCTGTGATCTTTTTCATCAAAAATTCTGTCTTAATAAGCCATGCAAAATACAATTGCACATTTCAGACTGCAGATTGTAAATGAAATCTATACTGCTGAGTTTCAGGATTAGACCTGCTTCTTGTACCTAAAGCAATTGAAAACTGATGCCAAAAAAATGTGTTTTTCTTTAAAACTATAATGCTATCTCATCCAACATTTCAAGAGAAACTAAAATTTACAGCCCCCCCTTCTCTCCCACCTCTCCGCAAAGTAGATGTCAGCTATAGGAATGAGTGTAAATTTTGACTAAATCTTGCAAAAACATAACTGATTCACTTAGTGATTCACTTCAATGGTCCTAAACAGTTAATTTTTTTTTCCCCCTCATTTTTTGACAAGAGGGGGAGGGGGACATGCCTGGTAGACTAGCAATGAGAGATTGTTTGGGGAGAAATGAAGCAAAACTGAAATAAAACAGTGCAAGCTTGTTTCTGTATTTGGAGGCCACACACAGACAGGGGCACCGGACACATTTTCAGGTCTTTTAAAGAGCAAGAGAAATGGCTTTGTTTAAATCTGCTGTAATTTATCGTGTATATATATATATATATTTTTACTTTGTATATTGTATTTCAAACCAACTTTTCACATGATGAATAAGTAGGGGGAGAATGGCTATTGATCTGATTACTTTACTTCTAAGATGTAGTCACTCAAAAGGACTCGCAGCAGTTCCAGTGTCAATAGATGCAACATCACTTTTTTACAAAGGTTTACCGTGGGATTGTAAGGCACCGCATAAAAGCAGTGCACGTACTGTATACAAGCAGAATGCTCCCCGGGAAAAACATAAAGTTTTTCTTCAGATTCTAGCTAATTACAATTTAATTATTTGAATTTCTTCGATTTTAAATTGTGTACCCTGGGTACATCTAGAACTTTCTATAATTCTGGTCTAACTCCACTTTTCTTTCCTCTGTTCTATAGCTGCAAGTTAATTTTGTCTGGAATACTGTAAAGTGGAAGGAAGTGTTGAAAAAGCTTATTCTTACTGAGAAAATGTAGTTTGTGTTATTTCAAAATTATTCGCTACTTTCAGCACAGCTGTTATTCTTAGTCACTCTTTTCGTGCTCTGCTCTGTCACTTAGTCTGTGCTTACTGGGGAGCTGCTTTATTCACTAAGGGCTGCTTAGCGGTTGTCCTGCATTTTGACTGTTCAGCTATGCATTTATTAAAAGTCATGTTTTTGGCAGCACTATGCCACCTAAACCCTCCTAGAACTTTATTGGAAAACCAATCCATATTTCATTTCTTTTCCCCTTCTTCTAACTTGCCCCCAGTTACAGCTCTAATCCATATAGTAGCCACATGCAATTGAGGGAAACCTTATAAACTCTTATATGTTTGGGTTTCAGTCTTCCTAGCGACTTGTTTAGTTTAAATTATGTCAGTTACAAGTTTGGCAGAGAAAACTTGATGTAATAAAGTCCATTGTTACTTGGGGAGTGGGTGAATGGGATACTTGATGCCTGAGGTGCCATTAAGGAATGCATGACTGATTGCCAAAGTAGTTATTAATTATTCAGGGCACTCAGAACAAAGCAGCTCCAGTTGAAGTTGAAGCTGGGGGTGACTGTATTCCCCTTCTTTTTTGGCATATGGTAGCATGTCATTTGTCATCAAAGATCATGCAAAGATCCTTGCAAAGAACATACTTAACCCTCTTCTATGCAAGTGAAGATGAAGAGGAAAATCCAAGAAGCTGCTTAAAGACTGACCTGGTTTAAAAGTGACTTGACAGGTGTTTTGTGATTTTTGGTGCAGTACCTGTATGGCTACCTGGATTTCAATCCAAGACAGATTTTTTTTTTCTTTTGATGCAGAGATTCTGTTGGTAGTGCTTTTGCTATTAACAGTAATGAAGATTAAATTTAATGCTGTGCAGATAATCTATTTAGGGCTATCTAATTGTTCCTTGATTGCATCCAAATTGGCTAAGCTTTGCTCTTTTAGGGTTGAGCATGTTAATTTTTTTTGTGGAACCTTTTTAATTGAACTTTTTTAATGAAAAAGGCAAATAAAATTTAAATACTAATAGAAAAAGTGCATACTAATAGAACAGAGAAAGGAAAGCTCTTATCTAGCATTCCCTTCCTTTCAAAAGTCCACAGATTTCACAGATACCAGGTGTGTATCTCGCATGTCAGTACCAAAGCCCAAGAGAGGCTTAACTTTGGTTGCAATAACTGAAAATCCATCCAGAAACATCATAAAGGACATTATTGATCTCCTAAACAAAGGTTTTTCTACACTCTCTTAAGAAGCAATCAAAAGATTTTGGAAATAACATGATTTCAGGGTTGTTTAAGCCAAGGTGGTATGAAGCAGCCAGGAGAGTGTATGAGCGTTACTTAGCGCTTTGCAATGCTACATGAAGTGAAAAAGGACTGTGAAAATCCTTCATATGATGGGAAGGACTCTTAAACAAAACCTCTGTGTTCAGAGCTTCCACTGATTAAGTATAGAGAAACCGAAGCCTGGATAAATCAACAAACTCCTAAAGATGCTCCAGCATGCAAATTCAATCATTCAATTTTTTTTGTGTGGCAAAAAATCATTGTAAATCTGAGAGGTTTTTGGACTAATTCTTTCCTTGGAGATTTCTTGCTGCATTAAATTTGTGCTTGAGGTCTAAAGAGAAATTCCTTTTAAATTTCTTAAATGAGACATTAAAGATCACCCCAAAATACATAGATAGGAGTGACATGCTTCAGATTACTTAAAAAACTACAAAAAGTACAAAACCGAGGATGGCTATTATCCATGGGACTACAATGAGAGGGGAAAAAAACCCTTCGAAACAGAAAGAACCTCTGAGGGATATTTCCTAATCCAATCATAACATCTTGTCTCCTGTGACCATATCTCATTCTGTCACATGGACATCATAAAAAATTTAAAAATCTGTGTATGTGAAGCAGACTTGCAGAGAGACAGGGTTAGAAACAAATCTAGCAAACTTGTTCTAGCAAAATTGTGGGCCTGCACAGAAGTCCATGGAAGTGTGTCCTTGACCTGCACAACCTGAGATGTCAGTGTGGATTTTCTGAGACTCTAAGAGGAAGAAGGACATTTTGAACCAAATTGGTTGTCATTTAGTTCTTAAAAGGAATGAATATGTTTATATGATAGCAAGTTTTGCACTCTGAAGGACTAGGTTCCTTTCCCTCTGGCCAAAATCTGAATTAAAATTGTATTTTTGAAGACAGTATTGAGGAGAAATCAAAACAAGTGAGGTGGAGAGGTGCTTGTGAAAACTGCTCTCCTTTTAGTCGTCAATAGCATTATGTACAAGTTAGATCACTCTGGCAACCTGTTTCAAGCAGAAATTATTGCCATAAGCAAGAGATGGGGTACTGCAACTACCAAGAAAAAGCAGGCAGCCCTTTTTGCTCCTTTCCCCAAATTATATCTTTGATCACATATTAACCCTCTCCTCCCACATAAAAGCAGATAGTAGGATGATTCAGTGCAAACAATGTTTAACCCTTTTAAATGCCCTAAAAAGTGAAAAAGTTTAGCAAACATATCAGAAAAGTATTTAAAATACATGAGACAATCTCTTTTCTTTAATTTCTCTAAGTTACTAAAGGCTTTTATTAGGTTTCCACTTACTAATAAATATTTTTATTGTCAGGACTCTTTTTTATTATTTGGAAACTTTATTAGTGTGTCTCAGCATTTTCATTGGAAGTTTATGGATGCATATTTATTTAATTTGAAAATGAGTATTACTTTTACATGGTCTATCATTTACTTTATTGTAATGTTGTGCAACAAATCTTACATATATAAGTTTTAATGTTCTGTGCTCTGTTGTTTTCAAAAAGTCTACAAGAGAAGTTAAAGATAGAAAGAAGAGTGGTTTTGCCCTGAACAATTTCAAAAGTCTCCTGGAATGTCATGACTCTGGGAGTGGTCTAGCTGGTGTGTGGGGGATCTCAAGTAACATTATTTCTGTTTGGGAACAATCTGCCAACTGATATTTTGCCAACTGATGAGAAAATAGAAAAAAAAAATTGTGTACAAATCCAGGAAAGATAGTAATGTGAAAAATCCAATCTGCATTAATGATGCAAGGACGAGAATGCATGGTTCATGGGGAAGGTGGACGGATGTGAATTACCAGCCTTGTGGATTACCACAGCAGTTACCTTTGGTGTTACTTTTGTCATTCGACTTAACAGACATTGAAGTTTACACCCGCTAATAAGCAGGGAACACATCACTAATGAAAATAACTTTCAACTATTACATTTTAATATTGTAATCCTGAGTATATTCTGGGAGTCCTCATTATGAGAGTGTAACCTTATAATAAAACACAGTTACATATCAAAACTCAAGATTTAAAAATAAGTAAATGTCTTTTATTGCATTTTGACATCAGAGTTTGAAAGACATTTCAGATTGTGAGTTTTTTACTTAATGAAATGGCTTCCAATATACTAACTGACAAAAACTTTTTTTCAAGTAGTATTTGAGTCTTTTGGTGGGTTTTTTTTTTTCATTAAGTTCACTCAAGAATGACTGAATTAGGTCTAATCAGAGCAATTACACAGAAGAAATTAACAAAAGAATAATACTGCCACTCTGTAACAACTATAAATATTAGCCTAAAATATGTTATTCTCTACTTGTACCAACTTTCCTTTAACTGATCTTTAAAGAGATTCTCTCTTCCTTCTCAAAATCTCACTTCTAAAACAGTTCTTTACAAATGAATGAGGATCAGATCAAGCTGGTTAGTCTTTATCAGTCAGCAGTAATACATTAAAGCATTTAATATGTGTTATGTATATTGGCATGTGAATTTGAAAATTTATTATTCAACAGAGTTAACAGTAATGTCAAGTTTCTAAGCCTTTCCAATTGCCTTCCCAGTTTCCCAAATGTCAGGCTGCCTTGAATCAAACCAAAGGCCCAGGAGCCTGCAACCAGTGGTGGTCATAAATGGATGGCAGGGAGCACTAGGAGGAGGTCAAGCAGATGTGATTCTTCACCCCTCCTGTACTCCCCCACTTACCAGCCATTTTCTGCAGAAGAGGGGGATTCCCTGAGGCTGTGTGCTTTGTCTATTTAATAAGCTGTAACAGACGTTCCTCACAAATAATCGTCCATGTACCCCTTGAGCCCAGGTAAACTTCATGCCTTCAGAACATCCTTTGCTAAAATCATATTGTATAGGCACCTCATAGAAAAGAAACTTCAAACTCTTACTTGAGAGGGATATGTATGTATATAAAAATGTGTCACTCAAACTGTAAACTCACTGATCCCATGTAATTGGAGCTGTTGGATGCTACCTCGACATAAATATTCCACAGTGATGTCCAAATGTTCCTTTAGTCTTTTAAAATTATTCTGTACTCATGGTTCAAATTTATTTGTTCAATCTTATTGATCGTATCTATTCTAAAGAGTGCAGTGTCTCAGTTATTTGTGTGTGATTTTTTTTTTTATTTAATCCTTTACTAAATGTTATATAAGCTAATTTTTACTTAATATGTTTGGTTAAAAGAACCGAAAACCACCTCCCCAACTCCCAAAAATGAACAAAAAAACCCAAACAAACAACCCCAACACCACCTTCCCGTTCTCCCAGGTCCCTTTAGCTCTGCTGGGGTTTGGTGTTTTTTTTTTTTTTCTGGCTACCTTTATCTTTATTTTTTATGTTTTAAGTATTACATAATCGTCTAGTTGACTATCCCTTTTCCAATTTCCAGGATCAACATGTTATTCACAGCTTTTTGAGAAAGCACGCTGATGGCTTCTCTACAAATTCCAAAGCAAAGTGACTCTGTCCCATTCTCAAAGTAATCCCCTGTGTAACTGGCACAGTCCTATATTTTTTGTGCTTTCAAATACTGAGACGTTGTGTCTGACATGCTTGCTAGTGGAAAAAAAGGTAAGCAAATGTACATTTGATACTAGGTTTCAGGCAGCACCGTAATTTTCAGTTATGCTATTTTAGCTGCATTCATGTCATGTCCCGATCCATTATGAATATCTTAGTCATGCCGCAGTCCTATCCATTGCCTCACCCCAACAAAACAGGCAGCAACTAATTAGAGTGGTGTGTACCGTGCTAATTTTTCTTACCATAATTCTGGTAGGAAAAGAAGAAAACAGGAATGAAAGGAAAGAATTTGGGACAGAACAGAATTACTCAGTGCAACTTCTCTATTTTTTTTACATATGGTCCAGATCTGAAAAGCTTTTAGGAACAGCAGAATTGCATGGAAAAAATGGAATCATGGGTGCAGCTCTAGACAGTTGAGATCAAATCAGCTATGGAGCAGCTTCTGTAGATGACTGACTGCAGAGTGGAAGCACTGGTGGAAGCACCTCTTTAAATTCAGGAGAAAAATTCTTGACAGAGTAATAACACTGTATAGTAGCTTCAGGGTAAGAGTTTGCTCACGGAAAGATTAATGTCGGGTATCGGTAGTAGTGTTAAGAGAAATCCTTTTGTTTCTAAAAAGGGATAGATAATAAGCACTATGGGAATACCAAAATTTGCACCTGTCTTGTCTTTGCAGTACCTGGCCTCTGGTGTTACAGATGGGGATTATGAGCTGTCATTTGTTAGCTTCTCATAAGTACTCAGAACTTTTTTAATGATGATGATGAAAGGTTTGGCTGAAGAAACCAGGATTTTTGTTGAAAAGGTTTCAGTTTTGTTTTCATGGGAAAGTCTAGATAATCACAAAGCTGTTGCATCTGTTCTTTCAATTATCTCTGGCTAGGGTGGTGGAGAAGGAATTCAGGAGCATTGCTTCCATGTTCGCTCCTGATAGCTGGTGTATGTTGTTGAAGAACTGTAATCGTTTAAAAAACAAAATGAAATAAACAAAACCTTGCATGTGAAAATGGAGGGCAATTTGTTTGGCAAAAGACATTTCCAGAGGCAGAATGCTCAGGCTGCTTGAGTATTCATTTCCCTCTGCTTTTGAGCTAGGCAATAAATCGTAGGAAGAAAAACTAATACGAATCATTTATGAGGAGAAATAAAATGCTGGGCTTCAAATTGAGGGGAGTGATTTAGTGCACGAAAGACCAGGTTCAAAGGCACGTGAAAAGTGGAGGTGTGAAAGCAGAGGGAACAGCCTTTGGAAGAAATTTTGCATGTAATCCTACAGACATTTTGAAGTTGGTGGTTCCTAATAGCCCTTCCCTTTCAGCTGCAAAAGGATTCCTTGGGGGAACTCCATAATAACTCTACCCTGACACCACATACAACAGTTCTCAGGTCTCATCTGAGTAAGTCTGTTAGGTGGTTAGGGGAATTTCAGTGTAGTGGTGTAGATAATTAAATCAATCTGATGCTTTATTGTCCAGCATGTAGCCCCAGGTGTCTTTTGGTAGCACTTAGTTAACTTAAGAGTTTCTCAGTAGACATCTCTTGTTCTAAATGTTCTTCTAACAGTGTGACAAATACCCTTTAAACAGCAAGACTGTCTTTAACAAGACACATGCTGTGCTAAGGTAATTTTGTTAGAAATCAGTATCCTCATGGTTCTGTGAATAGTTGGCATAGTCAATACAATTTCTTAAATTTGAATTTTCAAATGTTTTATTTTCAGTATTTTTCTTTTACTTATTTTGCCTTCATGTGAATGTAAAAAGGTCACTGTTTTTGAAACTTCAAAACATCTAAAATCTAAAATTGTTTTGTAGACAGATTTTGTTAACTCTGTGCAACTGACCCTGAACTTCCCTGCTGGCTAGAGAAGCCAAGGAGAGTAAGATAACTGAGTTGAGCCAAATTATCAAAGTCACTTGGTCATCATCCGTATTTCTTGGGGGAAAGGACCAAGTGCTGAATCATTTTTAACTTGCTAACTGGCAGGACAGTTAGCCACATATATGTAGGCTTTTAATATGTAAGCTGTTAATAGGGTTGCCCTTGCTTATCTTCTGAAAATCACTCTGATCTTCTGAACTCTTCTGACTTGTGTGTGCATATTTGTCTTCGGCTTTTCAATGTGAGGTGTTCTGGGTAATCAAAAGTTAATAATAAAATACTTCCCGTTCTTGAGTCATCTGTGTAATGCCTTTTTGGCTTGGAATTCTTGTCTTTTAGTCAAAGTAAATTCTGTCATTGATCTCTTCTTGTTTGCGCTCTGTCAATATATATAACTTTAAATACTGTATTTACTTTTTTTTAATCACCTTTCTGCTTAAGAAAGTCATAGGCACCTTTCATGTAGAAAAAAACCTTGCGATTAGGTGCCTAAAATAGCAGTACATCTTTTGATGCAACATAAATGTAGAATTAAGGTTCATAAGAGTGTTTTGAAACTGTTTGCTGGTATAAAACACTTCAGAGTACAGCCTAGCTTTTCAGCAAAAATCAAAGATAGATGGTCAAGTCAACAGTACAAAGACAAATGAAAAATTGTCAAAGGGTTTTTCAATTATGTTCCCAATCGTCATTAAGAATAAAAAATTGAGTTACTTTTACAACTAGGTATTTATATGGATGAAAGACAATATAAAATTTGGAAGTAATTTACTACTTTGCTAACAAAACATATCTAAAAATATTAGAACTTAAGGAACAAACCTGCACATCTTTGATGTGATAGAGGTGATCAGGCTGAAAGCCCGATATTTTGCAAATGTGAGAGATACGTGAACCTGAACCTTGTGCAAAGCCCACTGTACGGAGGCGAAGCCCAAGTGGAGGTCTTTGGGCAACTGTCAACCCCACAGCAGCCTTCTGCTCTGCCATCGTAAACCAAACTGTTCTGGTTATGTACTGCAGAGCAGCGCTATATTCCTACTTAATTTAAAGCCTAAGAACACCTTTGAGGTGATGTCATAACAGAAGAAGGGCAAAGTAAAATCAGCTGTTGCGAGCTACTAGAATGTATCTCTGTGTAGTTAAGGATTTATTTATACATTTTCTTAGACTTAAGACTAAACAAGAGAAATTAACATGTAACAGTTTGCATGTAACAGTGCTAGTAAATAGTAAGAGGGTTTTGCAGATTTTCATTTAGATAATAGGTACACCTACAGGGACTTTTGTGATTATTTTCTGAGACTGTGGTTGCTGTCCATTGTTTTAAGTAAGCACCCTTTATATTTTGTCATTTATTGCCTCCTTTTCTATGAACTGTGTATCTCTTACTAACGCATCTAATATTTTTAAAAACTACATTGGGAAAGTGCTTCTTTAAATTGGAAAAGAGACTATGCTGTTAAAGAAGAAAAAAAAAATTGTAAAATTTCCATGATAAGGTTTGATATTTCCTTACCTGAAACCACTTACAAATTGTAGGGGAATTTGGAAAATCAATAAACTAAAAACTGCCCAAGTGTGAACAGAACCAACTTTTCTCTGCAGGCTGTTTAAAAAAAGTTAATGATAATTTTAAAAACAATTCTGCGAGCCTAAGGAGCATCATTAAGCAAGCCATACAAAGCTATAATTTACAAAGCTAGTGCTATACCAAAATGCCAGTGGACAATTTATAGATAGGGGCTGGCCTAAATTGCATGGTTAATACTTGGAAGAGTGGCAAAATACTAAGGTGATGTCATCATAAAAATCTGAAACCAGAGGAAAATCATTTTAACAACACAGTTTTAAGAATAAGGCATTACTTTCCATTCTGAATTTTTCTTTAAATCTAATTCCCTAATAAAGTATGAGTGTATACTTATGAAAGACTCCATACTGTCCTCTCTTTAATTAAATACTTACAAACAGTAATCTCCTAATCAAGCAATTAGAGAATCCCCAGAGAGAACCAGGAAGAAACACATCTTGCACAGGGCACAGCATATGAACTTTTCAGTATGGATATTTTATTATACCCTGCTCTGACTCAGTCACGTACAGTGTTCTGTCTCCAACAAAAGTCTGTCATAGGCCATGGCTTCCTTGCAGTAAGGCACTTGTACCTTCCACTGATATTTTCTGCTGCAGGAAAAGGATGGCAGCTCTTTTCTGTTTTCTGTCATGTATTGAGGTTTAGAGGAGAAAGAGAAAATAATAGTCAGATTACCTGAGGGGAGTAACTGGCAATAGTTATAGTGCCAAATTGTCATAGTTGGATCCTTCTGTTTACAAATGGTATTCCTGTGGTTTTTGTCAGGAGAATAATTGTATTTTAAAGTTATTCTAACAATGCATCAACTTGGATTTATTATTGCATGCAATTTTAATGTTCATTATTTCTGTTCATATAGTGATAAGCACACTATTGAAATTGCAACAATAGATAATGTTATACTTTCCAGTTTATAGGCTTTTGAAATCTGTGGATGTTTTGATTCTAGTTCTTCTTTGTCATACAGACAGTGTGACAGACAGATTCTTAACAAGCAGTTCCCATTGCCTTCAACAGGAAATATTAGGTATTGGAGTCTGAAAAACAATGATCACATCAGCAAAATAATGGCCACATTATCCACATTTAAATAGATTATTATTTTTAAAAGTATATTGATAAATTAATTGGCAAATAATTGTTTCTCTAGATGCATTTATTACACTGAGAATAATGTTCTGCCTAGTGAGATTTTATTTCACAGTTGCTACCTATTCCTCTGATTTCCTAATTGAGTGAATTATACACCATGGACCAGTTTCAGCAATGAAGTAAAGATTGCCTGGAAGAATTTAACTTTGGTGGTAATTGAGTTAAAAACAGTATTGATGTTATCATTCTGAGATCACAATCAGTGTTTATCTCAAAAAAATTGTTTAATTTTCTGTGGAAGAAGTGGAATAGTGGGAGAAAAAAAGAAAAGGAGTGTCACTATTTTAGTTGCTTACTAAAACACCCTCATTTCTCAGGATTCTCTTTTACAACACATAATAGTTGCTAAGGTAACCCATATCCAATAGTAATATATTGTTTGAGGAGAGACTATAACCTTAATTTTTAAATAGCAAAATGTCCTCTTCTGACTTTTTAACTGGAATATAAACTTACAAAGGGAATTTTTATTCATGTAAATTCAGTCAAATTATATCAAGTTTATGGTGATGCACTTGAAATGACAATTTGCCTCCCCTCCCATACCAGAAGTAGTTTGTACTCACACATCCTAATTTGTTCATTCAAATCCTCATGTTTGTCCAGTGGAACTTCACAGATAATCTGAAAGATGCAAAACAGCTTCAAATTAAATAGTGAATAGTGGAAGAAGGCTAAGAACATGATAGTACTATCTTCTTGGCAATTAGGTATCTTAAATGTATAATCATTTACAAAAACAGAAAAGATTTTTTCCAAATACTAGATTGACTCTTTCTTCAGCAAAGCATGGCAGTCATCACAGTCAATTTACCCGACTTGTTTGACATTGCTTGGTAAGTGTAATTTATGCAGTACATCTCGATTACCTTTTATTTTTGGTATTGAGAACCTTCAGAATGGGTTTCTATTCTTATTTAAACAAACAGATCATCTCATGGGGCTTCACTGTGCAGGGCAGGTGGAAGAAATCCCGCCGGAATTGGCCATGCAGATCTCTTCAGTGAGTGTTCTTCAACAGTGTTTCCTTGCAAAGTTGCTTTTTTCCCCCCCTTCTTTTTTCCCCCTCTACTGCAGCAGAGGGGTAGTAATGTCTGTCCCTCATGCCCAGGAAAAAACATGCTAAGTTATATACTCAGTGATCAATGCCTGTAAATAATGCCTTTTTAGTATCAATTTATCTTCTTATTGGCTTATTTGTGAAACAATACTTTGTCAAGCATTCAAATAAGCATTTTGAATGATATGGTTTTGAAGCACACTTTCTGTCTTGATCAAAGCATAAACTTGCGGTTAGCCAGTATCTTTCAGTCTAGTAGGCTAATGCAGCAAATAACTTTGAGTAGTGTTGGGTTCAACAGAATGAAAACAATGTCTGCAGTTCATAGAAAATCATATTTTTTTATGGGCTGGAAAATTCAGGTGGAACCAATGCCTCACACTTTGGCTCTTTATTTAAACTGATAATAAACCCCACATCTAACCACTTCCTAGATTGCAATGAATAGCAGCCTGTGAAACCACAATTAATTAAAGCTGAGAAAACCACAGTTTTTGATGTCTATGTTCTGTAATTAGTTCCATATATTCTACATGACATATCAGAAACACCCAGTATTCCTGAATCAGTGAACAGGAAAATAAGAGACTGAAGGATAAAATATTTTAAGTATAAATACAAGCAAAAAATTATGTTTCAGTGTGTAAATACTCATTTTCAACTGGGTGTTAAAAACCCAGTTTTTATAAAGAGGGTACACATGAGAAATAGAATGAGCAACGCCTCTGCAGAAGGCTTTACAACTCTTTTAAAATTATGCCTTTGAAATAAAAAAAATACTTGCCTTCTTTAAATGTGATAGGTAGAACAGTACTCTGTAAATGACCTAAGGTTAGTGCAGCGTTAGTGTGTGGCACTTCCTTTTTTTTGTGCAGGTAAGTATTTTGACTTTGTAGCTTTACAGCATGGTGAATGTGCAAGAACAGAGAAGGAATGTGAAAGGAGATGCAGGAGGGAGACCCCTTTAAGTCAGCCCGATAGTGCTAGCAGTCCTGGCTGCGGGATTGGGGCCATAATCAGGCAACAATGCCTGAATAGACTCGTTTAAAACATTACAAGGAAGATTAATGGCATGGTTGAGTACATAAGTCACCATGATTTTTCCATCATTTCTGTTACAGAGAGTGCCACCCTTACTCATATTTTGTTAGCAAGCCCTAATTAACATAATTTTTAAAAAATATCAATTAAAAGACTTGGTCTAGTTGACCAGACCAGTTAGAGATAATTTCGGCCACATCTGTAGACAGTGACAGTGTTATAACCAACGCTCTTCCAGGCTTAATGGAAGTTGATTGATTTACTAGCAGTCTTCCAGAGAATGAGATTTGCTCTACAACATACTGGATTTGTTAATACTATGGGTTTATTACTTGGCAGATTTCAGCTTTCCTTCTTATGTTTTTTTTTAACATGTGTCAAGGAAAGGGCTGAGAAGGAATTGCATGTATAAAGGAAAACATTATATATTTATGCATCATAATAAAAATTATTAGACTGTTTCAATGATTTTTTTTTTTTTTTTTAATAACACCAAGAATCAGGCTGAGGCAGTTACTTATAGTGGTGCCTTAAAATTCAACCTATTCTATTTTAATTTATTTGGTCATGCTATAAGCAGCACAAAATTTCGTGGGAGCCTACTAGAAATAGAATGAAGTAGTCTGCTTTCAAACCATCTTTGAAGGATCCATTTTATATAGTGGCCATAGAGATTGAAAAAGTAGAGCATGACAGAAATGCGTCTACTTTTGTTTTATAGTTAATGCTAAAGCCATGTTCTTAAATGGATAATATTACATACTATTTTAAGGCTTCAAAGAAATTGTAAATGATACTGCCTAAGGAACTACTGCTGCTCCTAAGGAACCAACTTTTCTTAAAAACCCGTGACTCCCTACTTTTCTTCACAAGAAAGTAGTTAAGTTAAAGTCCAAAATTGGAGTACTTTCATTAATTTTCATATTCTCATGTGAGTTAAACAACAAAAAAATACATATTTTTCTACCAAATATTCTATATTTAGATATACAGGCATGCAGTTATTGCTTTTTAGTACAGCATTAATAGAACAAATCTAAAGGGTTAAAAATGTACAAATGGAGGTACGTACAAACGTACAAATCACTGAGGAAAAACATGTATTAGAGTTTGGTTATATATACAGAAGAGTTTGGGGCATAGCTAGTCAATAGCATAGATTTTAGAATGATTTAGAATTAATTTGTTTCTAGAATTCCGCATTCCCCTCAGCATAATTTTACATGTTTTCTAGAAACAGTGAGGTTACCAGATAAATGATGTTTAACGCAGTCACAGAAATGCAAGGTTGGAAGGGAACTCAGTGGGATCTTTTCCGAACCATTGTCCTGCTCTAAGCAGGGAGTAGATAGACCAAGCTCATTCCTGCTAGGTATTTGTACTGTTCCTGAATTTCAGGGGCGAACATTTCAGAGATTTCCCCAATCATTTGTTGCACTGCTTTACATAGTATGAAATTTTTTTCTAATATCTAACATAAATCTTCCCTGTCATTGATGGCCTACGGAACAGCTGATCATCTGATGCTCTCTTACACGTTTGTTATCACATCTCCTGTCAGTCTATTCTTGTCTGGGTTGGAGAAACTTGTATTACTCAGTCTTTTATCGTAGTTCATATTTTCCTTTCCTTCTTGCTTTTTCCTCTGAATATCCTCTTTCTCTCTGCCTATATCTTACAAGTGCTGGAGATAAATCTGAACACTGTATTTCAGCTGAGACCTCTCTGGCAGCTCAGTAGTCTAGCTTTATGGTGCTGTTCTGAATATATCTGAATAAGATTTGCCTTTTTCATAACAGGATCACATTGTCTCCTATTTAGGTTTTGGTCCCCTGTAATGCTGTTTATTCTACTTCAGGACTTCTCTACTTCAGTTTTTGCATTTATGCTTTTAATGTTTTACTCCTAAATGCAAGAGTTTTTGGAATGTTTTTTCTTAAATTTCTCTTATTAAGCATACTTTCCCAATTAATTTTGCCTTTTAGTTGTTGTGTAATCACATATACTATGCTTGTGTGCATAATATATATGAAAGTATAATGAGGTATGGGAGATGGGAATTAAGAGATATAGTGGAAAATATGTAGGTAGAAGTGGTACAGCTGAACATTAAGAGTATGTCAACACAACATTATGGTTATTAGTATAAAGCTATAAAAGCTATCTCACGGATTTTAAGTCTGCCTTGTGGAAACAGTGTGAGAATCTTTACATGAGCAATGTAGCCGTAGTCTCTACCATGTTTTTTGGGTATGTAACCTGTATGTTACATGTAAAGCAAATTTAAATATGGCAAAAAATACAAAGTATTTTTCTTCACAAATCTTAAAATATGGTCAGTCTCTAACATGTTTGATGACACTAAGAACTGATATATGAGGACAGAGCTGACGTTCCCTCCCTGTAAAGTAATGTTTCGTTCAAGGACTTTCTACCTTCAAGGCAGGACAAGCTCTGATTTGCAGTCTCTGCTGTACAGGAATGTTGGGTGTGTGCCTTTTATTGTGATATGAAATGAACAGAAACCTGTTGTGGAATGCAATTTAACATGTATACTGAAGGATCAAATGAAAATTGCATGTACTGTAGAAGTCATTTTCAACATCCTTGCCAAATACACTTTCCAGTTGTAATAAACAGTCATTCCTAGTGTTTAATATTTGATGAACCTCCTGTGAACCTCCTGGGATAAGTAAACATTTTCTTAACAACAGCCACCCATTTCTAACACCTAGAGGGAACTTAAAGAGCAGTTCATTTCCTAACTCCAAACACTTGCTGTTGTTCCATTTGGTTAAGTTTTTTATAAGTATTCACGTATTTTGAGTAAAATGTGTAATTTAAAAAAAGGTCTGCAAACATGATGTCCTTTAATTATGGCTGACCACATCCCCTGTCATAGAAGAATGTACAAAAACTTTTTTCTATTCAGAACAGCTGCACTTACTTTGACTATTTATTCCATATAAACTACTGTCTGTCAAGTAAGAACTAAAGCTTTGTGTACAGAACAACAACAAAAAAATCCTTCTGTAAATCATAAATGTAACGGATGCAAGTGTGTTTCCTGTATGAATTTGGGTGTGTATATAAACAAAGTGATTAATAATCACGGTAACCCCATTTGCAATAAGATTTGAGCAAATACTCATTGTGCTATATCTATGTGCTCACTGCAGTCTGATTGTGGGAATCTCTTTTTGCATTGACTCATTTGTGCACTGAGGCTCTTGCATTACTGCTTGTCCAATTACAATTATATTCCTCCTTTTAGATGATAATTTCACATTTTAAGCATAATTCAGATTGTTCTGTTGCAAATCCTTCTCCTAACTGAAGTAAAAGCTATTCTACATTTCAGCCTACAACAGGTGTGTGTACAGGACTTGCATAGTATCAAAGTTTCAGTGAAAGAAATTAATTTGTGGTGGGATTCTTTTGGTTCTCCCTTTCTGCTAAAGTTCAACTAAATCTTGGAGCCAGGTGTCTCTGTACACTAAATATGACATTTGATCTGAACTGTAAAAAAATTTATTAGGATCTCGTTATAAATACTGAGAAGAGAGATTCTCTTTCTTGCTCTCTCTCAGTATTTGATATATATCTTGTTCAGCTGTCTATTCATACGTGCATTCAAGTATCTTTGGATGTTCATGAAAGAATATTTTAGTGTAAAGTGTTGTTATTACTGTTATAAACAGTCATGAAGTACACTATTGCCTTTATCACAAGCACAATTCAAGCACAAAACAAAAAACAAGTTACCTCAAGAGTTTATAGTTGACATATAGAAAGGTGATAGTGGGTATGTACAGAAAGCCATGAAGCAATGAAAGAATGAAGAGGTAGTTTTAGAAGGGTCTCTGTAGAGTTCTACTTTAGGTCCTCAATGAGAGCAGTATGAGGAGAAAACAGCAAGTAATCAATACAGAGTTCTGCCCTGGAAATAGGTATGAGACTGCAGATGGCCTTTAACAATGAGAGATGATAGATAAGCAGAAGATAAACTTTAAATATCCTTAAATACTATGATGAGTAGTTTGTATAGTAAGGAAGACTGCTAAGATAGGGAGGACAGAGTTACTATTTAGGAAAATACTTTGTGTTTTCAAAACTTAGCATCCAGGAATCAGAAGCACTTCCATGTGTGTTAATCTACTATCCTGAGCAGAGGTTTGTCAAGACAGAAGATTGCTGACGATGTCCGCTACAAGTGATTCAACCAAACTTTTAGCGAATGCTTATAAAGGACACGCGTTCCCTCACACGTTCAACACATTGAAATGATTCATTGCAGCTGCTAATTTGTTTACGACAGTTCTGTGAATATAAAAAAAATGCTATCAGATTTGGAGATGATAATTTCTTAGACGTCGGGGCTTTTTGCTTGTTTTAGCACCATGCTGCAAGCAAAAGACACATTGCAGGACTTTCTCCAAACAAAGATTTTTATGAGATTGGGGTGAGAGAAACTGTACTTCAGTAAGTTATTTTGGGATTTCATTTTGCCTATATACAGTCTATTTTCAGTTGTTTACAGCAGGTACTTTGTATACACACACACACACACACTCTTTGACTCTTTAAAATGTGAATATAGATATTAGTATTGCCCATGGTCTGAATTAGACTAAATATTTTTATTAAGTGTTCAAATAATACAAGAAAGAAAATTATCTACTGGGTTTTAACTTTTTTAAGTTGCAGTTATAGTCCTTCTATGTGCACATCCATGAGATAAATAAACATCTAGTTAGTTTTAAATGTATTGCGTATGTTTGGTTTGAGGATGTTATAATGCAAGTTTCTCTGAAGTTCAGAAATCAAAATATTTTGCAGTTGTTACTAGGATACAAAAGATAGACTGACTTTTTCTTATGGCACACACGTATATATATATATACACACACACACTTGTATGGAGTGGGGAGAGCTTGCTGTAAATTTTGATTGAAGTCTCATTTAGAAGAGAGGGATGTATAAACAAGAAGCTAATGTTCTCTAAAAAGTAAGTTTTTGGAAGTAATTAGGGTTTAGATATTATTCTGCTACAGGTATACTTTATAGGAACCAAAACCCAGGAATTATATACCTAAAATTAGTTTGCATATCTACAGTAATCTGAAAACAACAAAAAAGACACATTATTTGAGGAAGGGACTCTAGACGAAAACTGACATACTGATTTCACTTTGAAACTTTTTATGCTATGGAGATACTCTATGCCATAGCTTGTTCTACACTATTAGACCTGATTCATTACAGACTAAGTGTTTGTTTTTAAATGCTCCCTGTTCAACTCAGTACGTCAGGACATGCTGTCAGAATAAGGCTGAGTGTGTGGCAACTGAGTCGTAATACGTCCAAGTCACGAGAGGTCTTGCAGTTCTTTCAACCTTCTATCTAAAAATCTTATTATTGAGTACTACGGCCACAAATTCCTAATGGAAGGAAATATAGTAAAAACCCATGGCAAAGGTATAAAGGCATCAAAACTTGTCTCCCCTTGCAGCTAGCAGGCTGAATCTCCAAGCTTTACGGATTCTAGGATTCTAGGGTTTACAGGCGTTGTACGCTTCATGGTTTGAGACCTCTGCAGTTGCCAGAGATGCCGGCGACACGCTTTCAAGCAGAATTGTTTATATCTCTTGTCTCCTTAATTAACCAAAAGAATAAATCAGGGAATTAAAGTTCTTGCCCAAAAGAATACAAGAATCACTGGATCATTTTGCAGAGTAACGAATATTTTCAGTAGGGAACAGGAGAGAGAAATTTAGTAATTTTATAGTGCTTATGAAATCCTGGTGAAGTAGCATGCGCTGCTTCGGTGAGACTTACCAGATGTGCTGAAAAAAATCCATAATTCCATGCAACTGCATCCAACAAAGATAGTTCTCTATGTGTATATATTTCCTAGGAATAGAAAACACTACAACTACCATGATGAAGTGTATTGATAATACGGTCTTCCATACAATACAGTACTGTGAGCATTAGTTTTCTTCTTTTTGCCTTTAAAGTGAGGTAGTGTGGATTATTGCTGATACATGTGATCACAGAAAAAAGCAAAATATACATATATACACACACATATATATGTGTACACATATGTGATTATAGATCACTAATTCACTGAATTAACCAAATCACTAAATTTTTTTAAAATGGTTTCCAGAGTTTATTGCTATTGATGACATCCTCTGAGGGTTTATGGACTTGCTCTGGATGTGTGTCATCTTTGTCATCACAAGAGAGGCTCTCACACCTATGCTGTGTATTTCAAAGGGTGTCAGGGTGCACGGGCTTCAGGCAAAAATCTCCAATTTGCCAGGAGAAGGCTGATGATTAGCGACATCCTGTGCTATTTTCATGCTGCTAATTTCCTTGAGAGCATCTCCCTGTTGTTTCCAGCACAATTAGGATTCCAGGCCTTCTCTGTGAACTGCACAGAAACTCTGTCTGGGGCAATATTTAAAACTTTTTTTAAAATTGATTTTATCTCAAAACTTTAAGCTGAGGAAGTGTTAGGCTAGGCTCCCAACACTGCTTTTACACATCTTTATTCCTTTATTCACACCTGTGACAGGCAGAGACAGAAAGGCATGAACGCATTCACTTTCCCTTGTGACCTTTCTTCTGTTGGTGGTTACAGACAGGAGAGTAGAAGTGATGCACAATTTGGGAAGCAATGCTCAAAGTGCCATAACAAAAATGCCAATGTAGAGTTTGGAAAGCCATCTCTGTCTGGCTTTAAGATGTAAATTGGTGCAAGCACATGAATACTCAGCAAATAAGGTCCTCAGTGAGATAGAATCATAGATTCATTAAGGTTGGAAAAGACCTCTAAGATCATCGAGCCCAACCATCAACTCAACACCACCATGTCCCTAAGCACCTCATCCACACGTCCTTTAAATACTTCCAGGGATGGGGACTCAACCACTTCCCTGAGCAGCCTGTTCCAAGGCCTGACCACTCTTTCAGCAAAGAAATTTCTCCTAATGTCCAATCTAAACCTCCCTTGGTGCAACTTGAGGCCATTTTCTCTCGTCCTATCGCTGGTTACTTGGGAGAAGAGACCAACCCCCACCTCACTACAACTCCTGTCAGGTAGTTGTAGAGCGCGATGAGGTCTCCCCTCAGCCTCCTCTTCTCCAGACTAAACAACCCCAGTTCCCTCAGCCGCTCCTCGTAAGACTTGTGCTCCAAGTAAAGGAAAGCCCTGCATGCATATGAAGAGAGGCCGGACAAGCTTTTGACAAGCAGTTGTAGCACAATATAAGAACAGAAAATTTAGAGAGCCTGTGAAAGGCAGAGAGCTGGAGGCCCAGTAAGGAAAGCAGGGGCTGTCATCCTGCCTTCTGGATATCATGTGCAGTAGCTGATTAAATTGAGGAGGGTTTATCCCCCTAATCTATGTCATTTGACTGGCAAAAGTTACGTCCCTGAAGTGAGGATAGCTGAATGAGATGCATGTTTACTTCAGTGCCACTGGAGCTTAATTTACCAGACTACCTACTTAGCAGCCCTGGAGCTGCTGTGTTGTCTCTCATGGAACCATCCTCGCTGCTGTGACAGTAACTTCAGCTAAAAAAGTAAGAAGTGCTGCAATGGATGGGAACTGTGCCGGCCTTCCTGGCTTCCATCTCTGTCACATGCAAGTAAACATCCTTGCCTTATTCCCTGGCTTTGGCAGTCTAAATTGATTATCTGTCTTTGCTCCTTCTTTTTTTCATTCCTTTGCTGGAGGCAAAAGAAGAGGATCCTGGCACTTGATTTCTCTGCTTAGGTGGTTGTGTGCAGGCCCAGCTACAGATCATCTCCATTTCCTTCTACATTGCTAGTTGAACAGGACTAACATTTTGCATAGCAGTGGTGCAGGTTGCACAGAGAAGATGTCTTTACACGTGAGACTTTCACAAATGGATTAGCTTTTTTGTACTGCATACATGGGAGCAAGTAGAAGTTTGTGCTTTTTCAGCTAGGTGGGATTTCTAGAGGCTTTTCACAGGTATTACGGCATGTACTTAAGGGAGAAAAGAAAGAGCTATTGTTATGCCAAGAAGCTTCTATGTCCTCAGGGCAAACTCGGAAAGAGTTGGATATCTGCTCTCACTCACAGCTTCTAATGGTGCTAATAGGAGGGCTACCTGTGATTATAAAGGAAGAAAACAGGCTTGCTTTATTGTGTTACAAGAATGTGCATGTACTATTAGTTTCAAGAGCGTATCTCTAAATCTAAGCAGGACTTGGAGGGTTCTTGTATAATAATTAAAAAAAAAAAAGCTGTAAGACTGTTTTATTAGAAGAAATATGTTATTTCTTTCAAAGTACTGATCCTAGTTGGTTTTCGGAAGAGGGGAGGTTCCTCTGAGGTTTTCTTTGTTATAGAGTCCCTTCTAGTCTGATTAAACCATACTGATGTTCAATACTCTCTCCAAACTTTGCCAACTGATGAATGGGTTTTCTTTCAGAAACTGCTTGACAGTGTTTTCTTCAAGACAAGAAATGAAAAAAATGGGGATTTCTTTTGTGGAGAGGGAATTATTTTGGACATATTATTCACTACTTGTAAGTGTCCTGTCATGCCAAGTATTTGACTCACTTGTTTTTGTTGTTCCAGTCTTAACTCAGTGATTGCGTTATTAAACATGAAATTCCTCACTCCTGGCTGCAGCAAACTAACAAAATTACTTCTTGCCCCTCCTTTAACTGGAAGAGGGTAGTGTCAGTACCTTGACAGTCCTACCCTATGAGACAGGAGCAAAAGGAAGGCCTTGCTTAGATTGTGATGGTGCTTAAGAGCTGTTCTTGTGTAGATTGTGGGCGAGTGCTGTTTTGTTCTGAATTGTTTATCCTTGGAGCAGGTTCAGTGCAAGGGAAGAACAGATGGATAGCGGCAGAACGGGAAAGGTTATAACATACAGTCTCATATCCGAAGTTTTACCCTTTATCTTTCTAAAATACTTCTGGATTCTTCATTCTTCAGATAAACCAATAATGAGGATCTAATAAATGTTTATTGTAGTCATTCTCTCACAGAACTTGTGAGATCAAGGAATTGCCCTTATGCTCAAGTTATAGATTTGATAAGGCTGTGTTACAAACCTCCATGCTATGAAATTCCTGGTGCCAGAGTGAATCTAAAAACGTTTGTGTTAGCAGCCGCTGTGCTTTTGGTTGTGATGGCTTAGCTGTTGAAGGTCTGCACTGTGAATAAAACTGTGGTTAAAGAAAAAAGGAAATGAGAAATATTCTTTTTCAGAAAGATTATTTCTTCTTTATGATGCAGCCACATACACAGTCATGCTGGCGTAGCAAGGAGGTACTACTGCCAGATGCTTTACACCATGAAGCTGTGGCCTAAATACTATGTTCAGGATCACATAGGAAGTATGTGCCAGAACAAGAAATTAATCACAAGTCTTCAAGTCAGGCTACACATGAAATCATCCTTTAGGTTTGAGCTTCAACTAGGCAATTTCAAATTCATTTGTTGCAGTTTTTGTTCTGATTTACTGCTTCACTGATGGTCGCCTTCTTATTCTACGTATAAGAGTGTCCTACCCTTTCCCCTTTGGGAAGAGGCTAGATGGAGTAGCTTTGATTCCTTTAATAGGGCACAACTAACATTGTGAGCACCCTAAAATGCATTTTACTCTCTAAGTTTCTTCTGGGGTAGTCTTGTTATTTATAATCTTCAGGGCTGGATAGTTTTGTGAAATTAGTCTTTATATTATTTCCTTCCTTTTTTCCAAGCCCATTTCTTAAACTTTTGCCTAAATTTGGTCTATTTGCCTGTCTTTTACGCTTGTAAACACCTTAGGGGATTTCTACAAAGTATTTGTTTTGATAGAGTGAAGTATACATACAGAAATACAATATAAACAGACCTAATGAAAATTCTGTTTGATCCAACACTAATTGTCATTCTTGGCTGTTCTACAGGGCAGCAGAAGCCCTATGTTTTCTGCTCTGGTTTTCATCCTGAATCATTTTAACTAACAGTAAAGACGCAACTGTTTGGCTCTATTTTGGTTTTAAACATGTTTATTCTTATTAAAGTAAATTGAAATTGTTTCCTGGGCACAAAACCAAGAACCATAGTGTGTTTTGTTTACTAGAGGTATCACATTAAATACAGAACTTGTTGATGTATTTTTCAAATCTGTCTTGACAGAAATTATTCATGCTCAGGCAAAAAAATAAAAAAGGTGGTGTCAAGCCTAAAACATGGTATTAATCGAGGATGTGCTGCTATGACAGAAAAAGTGTTTACTGTCGATTAGTATTTGTCGTAGAAAAGCTTGGAGAACATTACTTCCCAGTAAGTGGTCTCCATCAGGAAAGCTATTTTGGATAGCTGCTATATCTAAGCAAGTGTCTGCTGTCTTGGGTTACGTCTCCCCTGTCAGATAAAGAGATGTCTGTTATAGCAAAGGTTGATTATGTGCTAGCTGACCTGTTAGGGGAGACATGATATAGTTCTGTGGAGTAAGTGATACCAGCTATAGAATAGATGTACAGCTGACAGATAGCTACTTCATTGTAAGATCATCTTTATTGTCTCCATCAGTGTTGCGCAGCAAAACAGCTAGAGCTCATTGGTGGTCCTCCTGTGAGGCTTTCACATCACTGTTCTGCAGTGCAATTGCATCTCTGAGACCTACTGAGTACTGATGTCAGTAGCACTGCACAGAGAGCGGCTTGACAACATCAGTTTGTGTCAGGCATGCAGGGGGAAGCAAGGGTCAGAGTAGGAATGTCAAGAGAGGTGTAGATTTAATTGTAGGCACATGGATTTTTATCTGAGATTATTTAATTGGAAGGAATTATAATAGAAGTGATGGACTTGCTATAAAGTGAGGCAAAGCTCCATTTAAGGAGCATTTCAGCATTTTGGAGTTGCAACTATGATGCTACATTTCAGAGTTATGCTGAAGTTT
Organism: Calonectris borealis; assembly: GCF_964195595.1. Classification (NCBI taxonomy): domain Eukaryota; kingdom Metazoa; phylum Chordata; class Aves; order Procellariiformes; family Procellariidae; genus Calonectris; species Calonectris borealis. The sequence continues at coordinate 48,106,666 of NC_134315.1, forward strand.
TGTATTTGTTTGCTCTAAAAGGTATGTCCCGTCAATGAAGTTGAGTTTTAATTTCTTGCATTAAGTGATTTCTCCTGTTATCTTCTCTGAGAGTAAAACCTTACTGCAGGTGTAAACATTGTCTACAGAACACAAAAAAAAACTTTGAGAAAACCAAATGAAATTATAAATTGTATAAAATTCCAAGATATAATTTTAGTCAAAGGAAGGAGTACCATTTATGCTGCCCTGGACATTCTATCCAAAAGGTTTAAATTATAAAATAAGTAGTAGCAAGTAAAAGCAATGTAGAGTATAATTTGAATTACCATTTATATTAAACAATTTATTGAATTGAGATTTCATAAAGGTTATTATGTTATAAATATAAATTACAACATTTATAGCTTTATGATATCAATTATCTTTAATCTTTGGTACATTTTAACTTTTATTTAAATTGGCTAAATTAAGAGATTATGGAAAAAAACATTCTTAATCTTGAGATTTTAACTACTTTATTCTAAAATGTTCGTCTTCAAAATTGTGCAATTTTGCTGTTTCAATTACTTTTTCTTTATGTTTTGGTTTGCTGTAAGAATGATTAGAAAGTGATGACAACTTTAATTGTGTTACCATTAAGCGCAATGATTCAACATTTGAGTGTTCCCTCAGTAAGTTTGCAGACAACACCAAGTTGGGCGGGAGTGTTGATCTGCTTGAGGGTGCTGGAGCATGTCCAGAGAAGGGCAACGAAGCTGGTGAAGGGTCTGGAGCACAAGTCTTATGAGGAGCGGCTGAGGGAAGTGGGGTTGTTTAGCCTGGAGAAGAGGAGGCTGAGGGGAGACCTCATCGCGCTCTACAACTACCTGAAAGGAGGTTGTAGCGAGGTGGGGATTGGTCTCTTCTCTCAAGTAACTAACGATAGGACAAGAGAAAATGGCCTCAAGTTGCACCAAGGGAGGTTTAGATTGGACATTAGGAGAAATTTCTTTACTGAAAGAGTGGTCAAGCCTTGGAACTGCCCAGGCTGCCCAGGGAAGTGGTGGAGTCATCATCCTTGGAAGTATTTAAAAGACGTGTAGATGAGGCGCTACACCCCCATGGTGTAGTGGGCATGGTGGTGTTGAGTTGATGTTTGGGCTCGATGATCTTAGAGGTCTTTTCCAACCTTAATGATTCTATGATTCTATGATTCTGTTTCCTCATAACATTTTAATTCACGCAAATGCCTACTGAATCCACAGTAACATAAAACAATGGGTTAGTACCTATATATGTATTGCATGTTCTAAGTTGTAAATATGGAAATAGATTGTAGACCAATGGATTTTCACCTGGAATCCATCTATTTCATTGGCAACAAAAAATCACAGTAGAAGTGAGACACTGAAGTAAATTCTTCAGATGGAAACAAAATAGATTTTTTTTTTTCTTCAGGTAATAGTTCTACCATTTGATCCTTTTTTGTTTTTCAGCTTAGCAAAACCCTACACCTTCAAACCAGGAAATGTGACTGTTACAAATACATCATCATGGAGAAAAACAGGAAGAAAAATTTTGGAATATTTATTTTTTTGACCATCTGAATTATAGTGTCACAGCACTATTTTGAAACTTGCTGACTAGCATGTTTTGCTAAGAGCAAATATTTAAATTATAGACCAGAATCTGTTGCTTTATTATCATAACCTAATAGATGGATGAACATGTTATTATTTTTAATGTGGCCAGTGGAGAGAAGAGGAAAAGAAATATTTTAACTTTTGAAATCCAAATTCATCCAGAATGGGAAGAAACTACTTAACTCACTCTATTGGAAATGCTGCTAGATTAGCAAGATGAAAATATGATAAAATTAATAGTAGCAGCACACTAGAACTATGGTTTGTATTATCTTTGAAGACTCCCAGTTAAAAAGCAGCATAAACCATTCTAGTGACTGCATTTCTTGAAGATGGAGAGGGAAAAACCCGTGAAGCAAAAAATAGGAAGGGCATGGTGGTTACTTCCATTTGCTGTTCTTTCAACCACACATTTTTCTGAAACCAAAAAAGCATACTTAATAGAATTGAGAGCACAGGAAGAAAAATATAATTATTGATAGGAAATACAGCTATCACAGGCATATGTATTTTAGAAAACTGCTGTTTAGTATGTAGTGTTGCAAGGATTATTTTAATAAATAATTTTTCCTGTGTAACTGTTAAATTTCTCATCAATTTCTGTGATCATTTTGAAAAGGTAAATGAATACAATTGATCTGACATTATAAATGGAAAAAATTACAGTATGCATACACTTCACATTAGAGTACTGAAAGTGCCATTTGGACACGAAGTGGTATGAGGATTTTTAAATAAATATAAATATATAAAATACATATTAATAAATATAAACAAATATATATGTAAATGTTGTGCAGTAGTAATAGACACTGCACAGGGGAGGGACAAGAAGCATGTTAGTTCACTTATTGGAGGAACATTCAGTCCTTCATTCTTAATATTATGTTGTAGGATTGTTGTAGGAAAATTCAGGCAAGGGACCTCAGGAGGTCTCTAGTTTAACCTCCTGCTGAGGGTAGGATCAGTTCTGAGGTCAGACCATTGCTCAGGGCTTTATCCAGTCAGGTATTGAACGCCTCCAATGATGGATACTGTGCAGCCCCTCTGGGCAACCTTTTCCAAAACCTGACTGTACTTAGAGTGAATAATTTTTTCCCTAAATCTTATATGGACCACACTTGAAAGCAGTGATGCATGTATCATTGCGCATTTAAGTTCGAGATTTCTTGTCCTTCCCATCCCCTAAATCAGCCGAGTGTTCAAATCTTCTTCACCCTTCTTACATGGTCCAGATAAATTGCTCTAGTGTAGTACTGTGGACATAATGTCTGTAGTGATGTCTGCCTGTGTAAAAGCCCGAAGAAACTTATGGTGGTGCAGCAGCAGCTTCCTGCTTAGGCTTCTCTTCCCGCCTATTTTTATTCTTTTGAAAATACGAATGAATGTATAATTTTTAAACAGATTGTAGAGTGAGCAAAACCAGAAGTCTCACTTTGCTTGAATTGCCTGTCACTGAGTACCCCTGATCCAGTGAGTTTGTCAGTGAGATTTGTGCTGTGGGAAAGTACATAGACTTTTTCAGTACTGAATTTCAGCACTTTGATATCCTTGGGAACATTTTTTTTTCTTCTTAATGGAGAAATAATTATAGTAATGCCAGATGTTGTTATTACTGTGTTAATTATTGTTTAACCAGAAACGTAATTCTTAGTACTGTATGAAACACAACTGGTGCTTTTTTTCATCTATAGATGAGAGCGGGAATATTTGCTATCTTTGTACTAGGGTATGTTCATATTTTACATTGAAAGACAAGAGGACAAAGATTGTGGCTAAGTTTCATAGGAAAGGCAGCGAAATGTGTGTTTCTGCAGATTTCTAGAGGGTTGCAGTAATTGCTTGTAATGGGGCCATATTTTCAAATCACTCTTTGTTCTATTTCTAAAATCTTGTCTGTCACTCAGTGAACTTCTTCAAAGAACAGGTATAGTGGCATGCTATCTTAAAGGCTAGAAATGTAAGAAGTGGGAAAACTGTCTACTGGAAGTTTGTTTACACTTATCACTGAAGAATAATTAGGTACTTTTTGACTCTTGTCATTTGTCTTATTAGGTAAACTGTACATTGGAAACAAGCTAGCCACTTATAAACTTTCCCAGCTATGTAACTTCATAAAGTACAGCACTTCATCAAAGCAGATCCATTAACCCTCTGACTGGTACTCTTCTCTTGGCTTTGATTGCAGCACCACACAGAAGCACCTAGCCCGTCATTGCTACCCCCATCAGCTTTACCGTTAGATGTATTAAACAATGCCGTTGCTGGATTTAGTACTGTGGAAGAACTTATCCGGTACCTTGAACCAGATCGGTGGCAACTGGATTTGGAAGATTTGTACAGGCCAACGTGGCAACTTCTTGGAAAGGCATATATTCATGGGAGGAAATCAAGAGGTAAATTACTCTTCTGTCTGGCCTTGCAGCTTTCTACGAGTGTGTTTTCTTAACAAAGAAACAGTAATTAAGAGCATTCTCCACCTTGAATTTTGGTTCCAAGAAAGGAATACGTTAGAAATACAGCAGAGATCATTGTTGTTAGCTATTTTCACCATTATATTATCTGAAAAAGGACAGTAACTAAACTCAAAACTTAAAGGAATTTAGCAGGATAAAGTAACAAAGGGAAAAAAAATTAGAAGCAGACAGGGTAGTTTTCTGTAGGGAATCCGTGAGACCTTTATTTCCACAAAGTAGCAGGACATCTTGGCTGTGTGACATAATCTAACTTTGTGGGTTTCTTTTTTTAAGGAGGGCAAAAACTTTATTTTTTGTTTGGGGTAGGTAATTTCTTACACTTACGGTATCATGTGAACAATTGGTTTATTTCCTTAGAATTGTTCCAGTCTCTACACCATATGAATTGAGAGCGATTAGCTAAGTGTTTCTCTTCCACGATACCTCATGAAATCCCTGTGTCCATGTCCAGTTTGATCATGCAGTTGTCAACTTCATCAGATGTAAAGTAGATTATGTATTTCAAGACTTGTGGAGCTATTTCTTGTTCAGCAAGTAATTTTCTTCCATCTACATTTGACATTCATGAATTTTCTACCACATATCATCCAGATGCTGCCCACTATTTCATGTTTATGGATTCCATGTGGATGGATAGCATGCAGGCGATAACTCCTTCCTTGCCCACCATAAAGGACGAAAATGAACACATATGAGCATAACTGAATAGACTTCTCTGTTGACAAACATAAACTGGATTATCATCTGATCAGCAAGAAAAGGGAGGAAGTAAAACCTTTCATAACTCAAATTCAAGTTTTTGACAGCTAATTCTTGGATCAGAGCCTAAAAATCAACCCTTCTACCCTACCTGTATTGCTACAGCTGTGCACACAGCAACTAAATCAAGAGTCAAAGGGGAGGAAATCTCTTAAAAAGCTTTCAGCAATGGACCATGCCTTTCAGATAGTCATTTAACACTTTTCTAATTAAAGAGATTCAGTATTTGCCAAATGTATGCCATAAGCATACAGTAAGTGGGAGAAAAACAAAATATAATTTGTGAAACCTTACATAAACTAAAATGCAGGTGTTGGATAACATATATATAGACAAAAGCAACTCCCTGCAAGACATATCTTAGAAAGAAACTATCAGAGTAAATCTTTTAAAGACTTCTAATTAGATGATGAAATAGATTTTTCCACTGCATAAACATATCACGGTATTGCTACATTTATCTTTAAGAGACCACCCTCAGACTGCATTACCAAATGTGTAATGTAATAGCCTGAGGCAGAAAATATGTCCAGTTGAGATGACATAGTATTAACTGTTAGGTCTATTCAATAGATAGGGAAAGCAAACCTTTTTTTTTCTTTCTTTTTTTTTTCCTTCTTTTTTAAATGTTATTCCTTCTAGTAGTACGTTTGCTGTATTTAAAAATCTTTTTAAAAAATGTTTGGGAGAAGTGCATGCCCTAAAATGTTTGTTTTTTTCAAACTCTTTGATTCTATAATTAGATCAGTTTTATTTTTGCAATATTTCAATGTAAAAGCTAAATTACTGTCCTGCTTTCATAGACAAACATCGGTTTACATCTAGATTAAATGAAAATGTAATTAAAAGTGTATGTTACTTTATGTAGAGAAGAGTATTGTCCTCTACTCCTACTTAATAATTCATATGAAAAAGACTATATTTAGACAACTTAAATTCCACAGAACTTCTGTGTCTGATGTTTTCTCTGGATAAAATGCTTCCAAAAACTTCTAGCCAGGAAAGAAGAAACACCAAGTTCAGAGGCTTTGATGTCTAAATATAGTCCTAAATTCTTTTATAATATTAAACATACTTAAAAATAAAATACATTTTGCTGTGCAAAAAATGATCCCATCGCTTCCCACAGAAATCTATGCATAATCATTAGATCATATTCTGAAGTCTACTTAAGAAGAAGAGTCACAATCCAACCGTAGTCCTTAGCAGATACTTTTCTCATATAATTATACGACTTTTTTTTTTTTTTTAACTCCTCGTTTGGGGTTTTGTAACAGCCCTGTCCTATTGTAGGAGCCAGTATGAAACTTACACTCCCAGGAACATCTCCAAGGTGCTTAGGAATGAAAACCATCCTGCTGTTATCTGTGCCCACACACAAATGCCTCAACCAGAATTTAATTTGTTTCGTTGACTTTGAGAGCAGCATCCAGCTGGAAAAAAGTTTTGGCAAAGAGGGTTCCCCGTGGTACTCGATACACATCCCAGAAGATGCCAGACAGTTGCATTGCCAATTGCAGAACACAGTTGCTTTCAGGCTGGTGTGAACATGAATTACTTCAGTTGTATGTGCCAGTGAAGGCACACTTTTGAAATAGACTTTACTGTAGACCTACCTGCATCTACATTTTTTCTCCCTTTTCTTTCCTTCTCCCCTTATTTTATTTTAGTGTTTCCCATTCATGTGCTACTGCAGAGCCTTCCATTCTTCCTGAGCTAGTGCTAGACAAAAGAACTTTGACTGTTGTGTCAAACATGGTACGTGAGTGGAAGCCAAGTTGAAGGAGTGTTTAAATGTTCACATTATAACAGGTACTGTAACTCAGTGCACTTGGGAAATCCACATAACCTTTTATTGTGGTTAAGTAAACACTTTTAAGGGAATATATACATTCTCTCATCTAACTTCGTGCCCACAGTGTGTTAAAATAAATTTTGGACAGACAGATACTCTTTGAAAAAATAACAGCTTCATTCACACACTTCAAAGAAATGATTATATAAGCACTAGATAAATTTGCCACAGACCTTTTAATGAAATTGAATTACATAAGGTAGGGCAAGGGTTCATTGTGAGGTATAATAGCAATATACCTTAGTACGTTGTAAAACATAGAAATCAAACATGACTTTTTTCATCTCTCCTGAAGCCTGTTGTAACAGTAAGGCACACTAAAATCTACCTGCCAAGAGCTGATTGCGTGTTCTTCCACAGAACCTTTTTAAAATTTGGGTCTGCAGGTCTGAGGGGTTCAGTTCAAATTCATTCCAATTTTGTGACAAAATGTGTAATACGCTTGCTGCTCATTTTAGTTCGTTGCCCTTTCCTCTATGTTATAACTACAGCTAGTATCAGGAAATGGATGCATTCCTCAACTGCTGCCAGTAGGCAGGGGGTAACGGAGAAGCACAGTGCCACACAGGCATCTCTCTCCCGCTGGTCGGTGGGCTTGCTGGAAGAGGCATCAGTGCCCAACTTCAGTTTTCAGTTTCTCATGGTGAAGGGCTAAGCAGCAGTTGTGTTAGGATGCATAAGCTTAGCTTCTTGAAATTCACTATACCAAGCATGTCAGTCTCTGTAGAAATCTACCGGTAGAAAGTATTAGCAGGACTAGCATTTCTCTCATTGTGTTTTAGGCATTTTATCCTCATTCAGACAGTTCACTTATTATATGTTTGAAAACGTAACAGGAGAAAGAAGTACTCCATTCCTATCCACAGTCCTTGATTAATGGAGGTAGACATGTCCACCCTCTAAATGACTCAGCCTACAGCTATTAGCTGATCAGAAGAGCTTAAATCATTTCTAATTTCTCACAGTGAATCTCTCCCCTGGAAGTTTTGTCTCTCTTTTCCTCTGCTCCCTTCTCAGCTTTCCCCAAGGAATGCTCTTGCAGCGTGGGAGGCAGGTTGGCATCCTATCAGTAATTTTATTGGACTTATTACACACTCCTTGCGTTTAAAAATCAGATTGTTTATTTAGGAGCCTATGTTAACCTGATAGTGATGGAATGAAGTGCCCCAGCTTGGCATTCACTGTAAGTGCAAGCAGAGAAAAGGCTACAGTGCATTTAGCTCACCTTTCACAACAATAAACCCTTACTTATGGATGCCAGTATCTGGATATGGTCTGCAAAAGAAATGTTTGAAGAAACATGGAATGAAATTGCTGCCCAAAGATCTGCTCCTGAGGCAGCAGTGGTGAGCATTTCTGCTAGAGAAATGCAGCTTCTAAATTTTCTTTATTTCTTATGTGTTTAAATAGAACTGAGAGGTATTATCTTGCCTTGATAGGCTGAAGTTCTTCTTGGTGACCTCTAGAGGCTCTTGACATAGTCAGTAGAGGGAAAAAAGGTATTTCTCTAGAGGGTGATTCAGATCAGGAACATATTTTAGCTTTATTTTATATCTTTTTATTTACGAACTGCTAGCAATAACTATAAAGTATTTGTCAAGTAATATCAATGCCCTGGGACATTTTTTCCCCTAGTTTCTTCTTGATTTAGCTCAAAAATGGTTGGTTTAAAGCTCTTTGCTGCTTTGTTCGAGACCTCTATTTCAGTCATCTCAGTAGCCATATTATCATAGGGTTTTCTTTTTCTTTTTTTCTTTTTTTTACCAGATAGAGTACCCCTGTGAATTAGACATTCCTTCTGTTCCTTAATCATGGTAGGTTTGGAGAGAAACAGTTCAGATGAAAGATCCCAGATTGTGATCATTATAGTCTGCCTTTTCTGAAATAAATGAAATTACATTGCTTTTCATCAAAGTAAAAAATGTATTAATTTTTTCACTAAACCAATCCCAATTTTTCACTCTTAACTGCCTCTTTCAAGGCCTGTTATTTCTTGGTTATGCAGCTAAGGTGAACCTAAAGGAGCTTGCCCTGTTTCAGATCTTTTCATAAGCTTGCTGTTCAGCCATTGCATAGTGAAATTTTAGTGTGATACAGTTTATAGGGAAACTAGTGCCAAATATTAGTATCTTTAACTTGCACTTCAAGTTAGGTGCTTGCAAGGAGGAGCTGTATTTTATTTAAGACACATCAAGTGAAAATGAAACCTAGAGAAGCAACAGAAATTCATATATATGCTGCTATGAAGGAGGAAGGGAAAAATGGAGTCTACTAATAGTTATATAGATACACATACTTGTGTACTTATTTTTGTCTGTATTCACTGATGATGACGTAACTTCTTGAAGTTCTTAGTCCATAGAAGTGTGTTCCTTTTAGATATAAATGGTTTGATTCTTTCTTATACTTACATCGCCCTTGCAAAGAAGCAATAATGGAAATTTTAGCAGGGAAGAAGTTTGAATGCTTTATGCAAATGAATAAAAAATGTGTTTGGAGGTTTGCAGGATTCTTAATTGCCATGTGTGTTTCTCCAATCCAAAATTAATACAGAATAGCAACACTAGAGCTCAGACTATTAGCGTGAACAAAGGGAACTCCATTAGGGTTGATGTGATAAAACATTTACTGGAACATAGTAGCCAAAGCTTGCTTTGTTTAACTTGAACCAACTCTGCCAGAGTTATAAATTAACTGGTGAATACTCCTATACAATAATCATTCTATTAAGGTTTCATGGTATTCATATAACGGCAGTATTATACTTGTGTGCTGAAACTGTACCACCTGCACAAAAATGAACTTTCCTCACGGGTTCTGCACTGCTGAAGTTAGTTTACCACCAACGAAGTTGGATTGCGAATCAGAAAAGCACCAGTTTGTTTGTCTTTTTTGCAGTGGTCGATCTCAACCTCCTAAAGGAGGAGGTGCGGCTGTATAGTTGTACTCCTCGCAACTTCTCAGTGTCACTGAGGGAGGAGCTGAAGCGAACTGACACCATCTTCTGGCCATTGTGTCTTCTGGTTAAACGTTGTGGTGGAAACTGTGCCTGTTGTCATCAGAGTTGCAATGAGTGCCAATGTGTACCAACAAAAGTCACCAAAAAATACCATGAGGTACGCACTTTTTTACATTTGTGTGTTTGGAAATACTGAAAGCCAATTAAGGAATTTATTTTTACTGTAGGAATGCACCAATATTAATATTTTAAAATTTTATGTATTGCACTTATAGTAAATATTTTTTTACCATTTTAATGAGGTGTTACATTAAAAAAGTATTATCTTCCTTGTTAAAATATTTTTCTGTGGAACTATTAAGTCATTCCTGAGGTATTTGTTTACTGGTGCAGTTCAGATACATCACAACCACACCTCCTTGTTCAGCTTTCTCTAGTGTTAGATGTGAACTTTATGAAGGAATGGATATCTGTCCATTTCCATTGTTATAAATCTGTAGGTAAAATTATTTATTATAGAATTATCTAATAATTCCATTGGGTTAACTATACTATTAGCCCTTAAACAAAATTAAGCAGAAATATGAAACTGCAAGATTCTCTTCTTTGATAAAAGCAAGTATCTGTTCAACATGTTTTAATCAATTTTGTAAAGGGCTTGAGGTAAAAGCAAAAATAATAATTACTGGGTTGAATAAATGAAGAAATTCAGCTGAGGAAAGCCTGTTCTTTTAATAGGCTTCCTGTCATCCAGTGTGTTTCCAGTGCAATCTAGCTCATAGTCTAGGTGTGTGATGAAGCACTTGCTGTTTTCTTGATGCTTGGCTTCTTCTCCTTCAGGTTCTTCAGCTGAAGCCAAGGATTGGTGTCCGGGGGTTGCATAAATCATTGACAGATGTACCCTTGGAACACCATGAGGAGTGTGACTGTGTGTGCAAAGGGAATACTGAAGGATAAACATGATTTAATTGTGCTGTTTTCTTTCAAAGCACATTCAATCAATGGCTGATTCTATTATGGGGCTTGTGCATTATCTCCTTCTGTAATCTCAGTTGTTTGCTTTGGGGATCTTCCATCTTCAAGATTTACAGTGAGCTCTAAAAAGAGGAGAAGCCAAACTGGGATTATATGTTGTGTGACAGCTCTGTTTGGAGGCTCAGTGAAAGGATGGGAGAAAGGCATCAATGAGGGATTTAAAATATATGTATTGTTTTTGTTCCCCACGATTTTCTTGACAATACATGGATTTATAATTTAGGAGTAAAAATAAAGTTAGAAGGCTCACATCATGGAGACGTGATCCTGCTGGCTGTCTCATTTCTACAGCTCCAGTACATCTGGCCTCTGGTTGAAAACACCTGAAATCTTTCTTTCTGTGTTCAACTACTCCTATGTACTCTAAATCGAAGTGTTCTCTGTTGTATAAACTTGGGTTAAAACAGACTGTCTTGTTCCGAATTAAGCTTAATTTGTCTAATGCTGGTAGGAAAGACTGGATTTTTCCATACGCTCTAGTAAAGTTCCTGCCTTTTAGAAAGAAGACTGGACAATAACGTGAGCTAAGGAAGCAAACATTGAAAAGAACAGTGCCTTTATTCTTACTACTACGGCTGATGATTTTTTGTTGGTTTGTTTGTTATTTTTTATTGTGTACATTTTTATACTCTCCTTTTGACAATATAACTATTTGCTTTTCTAAACTTGTTAAATATATCTATTTTTACCAAAGGTATTTAATATTCTTTTTTTATTACAACCTAGATCAACTATTTTTTAGTTTTGTGAGACTTTAAAGCCAGATTTATACAGTTGGAGGAACAGAGATGTGGTTACAATGGGAAAGGAGCATGATCTCTTTGCAGTTTGTTGCTACACAGTGGGAAAATACAGTTTTTTACCTGGTTGCACAGTAATAATAAACAGAGATGTGTGGATGAAGCTCTAAGCTTGCTAGCTCCATGACACTGAAAATATGAGAGGCAGACATTAATATAACTGGTTGCAGAAGCTGACTTTAAAAATTCCCTCTCTCCATTCTGGCCTTTGTTCCAGTAGAAAAGAAATGAGCATAGATAGATGCATTCTGGCTTGTTTAACTCTTTAATTTCTTTAAAGTAGGATGATCTACAACATAAGAAGAGAAGCCCAGTGGCTTGCAGCCTTCATGATGCATCACGGTCATGGGAAGGCAGCCTTGTTAATGTTGAAGTGTATGGTTTTCCATTGACGGTTATAGCTGTTTAAGTACTGTTCACTCACAGGATTGTAACACTCTTCAGTACAGTTTGATGAACTATGGTTTTGTTCTTCTGTACGTTATATTCTTTAACCAATACACTTATCCCACCCTATGCAAATTGAAAAGGAAACAGTAAAGTATTTTGCTTGTAAAATGCTTTAACATTATGCCTAGTTTATTTTTTTGACTATTGGATTTGCAGATTGTAATGAATCACCAAATAAAGTAATAATGCTAATTTTGGGAGAATAAATGTTTCTGTGTGGTTGCATATTTGTATCTGCTCAATGTACAATAATAGGAAAAGTTAAAGAGGGTGATTTTCTACTTACTATTTTGAAAGTCAGTTCAGAAACAAAAAACAGAAACAGAAGTCTTCTGTTACCAAGACTTCCACTTGCTTTATTAATTCTGTTTTACTGTAAATCCACAAGAATAAAAATGGAAAAGAAGGAATGTAATGCTATTTGTATAAACATTCAAAATATTCAAAATTGTGTGCATGTGAAGCCATCGAATTGAAATAACATCTTCTGTTACCGTTTCCATCGTGACAATGAGTTCTGATGAAAATGTGGAGGTTTTTGCAAGTTGGTATGACTTTCTGATATCAGTTCTGGAAAATTCTCAGGTAGCTTCTGATTCTGTCTTAGCTGGTCTGTTTTGCCCCACCCTCAACCTCCTACTGAATAAGAAAAATATCTGGTGTAAATGTGACATCTAATTATCCAGTCTGAACACTAACCCTGTATCAGAACACAGAATTATGGTTACACAAGACACATGGTTTATTTGAATTTTGAGTCTTTGACCAGAATAAAGAGTGTTTTGCAGGGATGCTGGGGATTTTTTTTTTGCATTAATATTTTCTTCTTTTTGTGATTTAAAGAGCTTTTGAAAAGCAAGTTGAGATAAAAGCAGAAATCAGAGCCTCCAGCATCATAATTCGGCAGAAAAATTGAAAAATGTAATTCTGTTACAGAAATTTCTGCTGTAGGAAATGCAGGAGGTCTCATCCTCTCTGTGGAAGTGGAAGAAGGCACAACACGCATTTTGGGGTAGGTATTTGGTGGCAGCAGAGGAATGGAGAGTTTCTGGAACCATACAGGGTATGCAGGGTAATGTTTTCCAAAACTCACAAGTATTTCTTCTATTGCCCCCCTCTGGCTTTGGCTCACTTTCTTCCTTGCCAATGTCTTGTACCAGTTTCCTTCCCAATTGCTAGCTATAGACCTGCATTTGAACTCCTTATCCCTTTGCTCTTTACATCCCCCTTCACAGTGCTGTCTCTCCCATCTGATCCAAAATCACCACTCCTGTTTGTCATCCTCTTGCCGAGCATTGTTAAGCCCTTTTCCTCCTCCCTGGCTGCGTGCTGAAGGTGTGTCTTCTCACTACCGTGGCCCAGACTTTGTTTTTCCGCCTCCCCTCAGATGTTCAGGGGATTTAGCACTCCACCTCTTCCCTAGCTTAAAGAGCATGGACGGGATCAGTTGTTTTAAAGGACAGGATTTGGGAAAGATACTAACCAAGTGAAGCAATGAAGGGTGCAGTTTTCCTGCTTTGTGCTATGTCCTCTGTCCTGCTGGGTAGAGCAGCTGCCCCCCGGCAGTGGGTGACTTCTGCAGCTGATCTGACAGGACGCACCCGTACCGCGACCTGCCTGGGTGCGGTAGGCTTGGGCTAGGGATCCTGCCGAGTTCGCCATGGTCTTTGCATCCAGAAGAGTCTTAACGTGTTTTGAAGATGTCCTTCTGACAGCGCAGGGGAGCTCCTGTCGCAACAATAAATCACGTTGGTGACCTCCCGTTGGTGGGAAAGGGTGAGGTGAGGTAAAATGGCGGGACGAGGCAAAGACAGGTGAGGGGGCACGGGTGGGCCGGGCCAGGCCAGGGCTGCTGAGGGGGGGAATACAGCAGGAAAGGGCAAGAGAGAAACAGTGCTGATGACTGCCGTCTCCTAATTTGCTGACAGCTCCCCCGTGGTGAGGCCTGTAGCTCCCTGACACCTCCCTTCCTTGGGAGGTTTTGTCAGCCCCAGAGGCAAGGCTGTCCTCAGCAGGCGGTGTGGGGACGGTGCCAGCCGGTGGAAGGGATGAAACAGGGACATGCACGGCTCTGGGTTTAATTGGGATGCTTTGAACATTGCTGGTATTTGGTCTTAAACTTTGAAAAATATACTTGATATAAAACTTCAGAATTGCACATAAAAAATGTACTAATTAAGTAGGTACAGTTTTAGCATAAAGGGATTATTTCACACTATACTTATAGAAACAATTGCCTAACTCTACCTCTCCTAATTTGCTGAAAATTCCCCCATTGAGAGTTTTTAATTTCTCCCTCTGATGATTTTCATACCCAAAGATGAAATTTTTCAGTCAGGTGTTTCTGAGGAGCATTAACTTCTTGCAGCCTCAAGGTGAGCCAAGGCTTGTTATACCCACAGTTACACACAGCATTCAGGAAACGCCCCTCTGAGGGTTTTGATTCATTATGACTATTTACGTTCTGTTGTTTCTAAGAAAGCAGTGTGGTAAAAACTAACTGAAGATATTAATCATGAATGACTAACAAGCAAACAACAGTGCCTTTCACAGTTACAGGTCATGGCAGCTGAATGCCAAGGATGCTGTATGTGTAGAAAAAGATTGACAAAAGTGGGTGGAAAGCCCATGATTTTCAATGTGGAATAGAAGTTGCAAGCTTTGATCTTACATCTTTGTGGAGATTTTTTTAAATTGTTGCTGTCTATTTTAAGCCATGAGTTGCTGAACTGCATTAATATAAGCATCAGTATTTGGGAATGAAGAGCCCATGTTTCCAATGGGCCTAAGCAGTGGAAACAGCTGAGTGGAATAAAGTAGCTCCTGTAAAGAGACAAAATCCAAATAGCATAGGCTGCATTTTGTAGGTTTTATCATATTCCCAATAAATGGCTTCGGCTAAAAGTATTTATTCCCCCCAGAGGAATAGGTGGGGAGCTGCCGACCGATGGTGAGCCTTGTTTTTATGGATTCTGTAGATATTCACATTCCTGGAACGCTCCTGTCAGCCGTGGCCGGCATGGGAGTGATGTAGAGCAGCACCAAAACTTTAGTCACCAAGGGCGTTAACTGCAGATCTGTTGGCTCTTAAACTCTTTTAAGTTTCCTTGCTTTTCGTCTGCCCGGTTGCACAGGCTCACAGCTCCTTTTCAGCAGAAGAGGAGGAAAAAAAAATTGTGGATGATACAACAGAGTGTGTGGAGGGGAAAGACAGACAAGCACAAAGCTACCTTATTTAGTAGCTACTGCATCAGCTAATGTAAGCTGTTACCTGATTGCCTTTCTAATGGAGGACAGTGTTGAAACTCTTATAAATTTTCAATTCAGGAACTAGCTGCTTAAATAGTCTCATTTTGATTGCACCAAACTCTGGAAATAAAAATTGGAAACATTTACTTTCTGTTTGATTTCTGAAGATACAGTAGTAGTGCTACTGTTAAAAGCTCTCTCATAAAACCTCATGCAGAGATGCTAAAAGAATCATGATTGCAAGATTCTCATTCAAACCAAGCTCTGAAGCTAAGTAGACCAACTTACTTTTCTGATGCTGCTTGTGATATAATTGGTATTTAAATTAGTTCGAGTAAATTTGCTCTTCATATCATTTTTTGCATGGGATGCTTTATCAGACAACTTGCCTTTCAAGCTCCTTTCATGCATCAGGGACAGTGTTTTTGTTTGTTTGTCTGCCAAAATCACAGAGTAAAAATATGGCTACTTTTTTCAGCATAAATAAAGCTTTTCAGAGAAGACACTTTACCTATTGCCTCCCCTAGATTGCTGAAAGGAAAATAAGTTTACAGCTCAGTCATGGGAGAAAGATGACAGCTTTTTTGAAAGTGTGATTCAGAGCACGTAAGCTAGATTCCTGCCCTGGATCATGCTCTGTGTCAGTCTTCATTGAGCTCGTCTGTCTTCATAGAGTCAAAGCCCGGCCCTCCCAGTTGAGGCAGCTGTGTCAGATGCATGAGGTTAATCAATGGGAATACCCCATTTACAGGCCTGTTTTCTGAACAAAACGTCTCTTTCTCAAAGAAGAGTCTCAAGAAGTTCTGCAGCCTGGAATGGTTTTCCATATAGCCGATTTGGCAAGCTTTGATTTTGCCTGTTGAAGTAAAGACAGAAGTGCCAGTTCAACCCAAGCCCATGCAGCCTTCCTCAGATTCTGCAGCACTGAAGGTAGGTCCAAGACAGCTTGGTTCTGGTGTCTCTCCTGTTCAGACTGAGTGACAAACCACATTTCTCTTATTAAACTTGCTTTTCTTTCACTGTGCAGAATCCTGATAAGTTAATAAGGTTGTCTCACTTTGTCCTGCTTCAGTCATATCCGTGGGGGTTGGGATCTCAGACAATGCCTACATGAAACTCATTTAAGAGAGAAGGCCAGTGAAGTCCATGATGTTTAGTGTTCTTTTTTGAAAAGCAGCATCACACAGCTGAACTTTGTGAATTGAAAGGTAGTAAAATTAACTGCATCACTTTGTTTAAAATGCTTCATTTAGAGACTGATGAGAAGAAAATAATGTTTAAGCTTTGATTTAATTCTTTCAAGTTTTTCACAACTTCCGAAGAGGACCTGCTTTTCACCTTCACTAATTGATTTTTATTGTGTATCCTTTTGTCATAAGTTGAGTAGTTTCCCTCAAAAACAGTAAAACAAACACATAACTCTCTGTGTCCTCAGGTGTTAAAAGGCTGGACCCCCCGATTCTTTCTGCCCTCGGGATGCCATCTCTTTTATTGCAACTAATGTACCCTTCAGTGAGGAAAAGTAGGTGACCTGTCTACCATATAGCATCTTTATGCTTGCGTGGCTCCTTAAAGACACTAAGCAGACCTTTGATATAGCTATATAGTGAGGAGGTACTAGGCAGAAATTGGCTTTTTTGGGGGCTTCATGTTATCGTGAAGTCATAGCAAGCTTTATGTTGCTGAAGGGTGTATGGAATTCAAATGTACCAAATTCCACCACTGTTCTCCAGAAAGGATATGCCCCATGTGCAAAGCCTCAAAAATAAATCTGTTTACCTGTGACCTATTTAGTTACTTTTCATGTCTTATGTTGAAGATAAGTGTTGAAAGACAATGTATATCCAAGCTATACGAAAGCTTTTTCATCCAGAGGCTTAAGCAACTAGAGCTCTGATTCACTCAGTAAGCCATAACAACAGTCTCATTCCATGTTATGTTGTGTAGTTAAATCTCAGCGCTTAAGCACAGATTTCTGATATAGGCAGAAACAATCACTTCTTGGTTGTGGGGGTAGGGTGAGAGGGCACCCTTTCTTGACTGTTTTATGGCATCTGGCTCTTTGGGGAGCACTCAGAGATATGATCTGCATGTGGTCCTTGGACACAGGCTGGCTTCCGCTTAGAAAACTGGTTATCAATTATGGACAATTAGGAGTCTGTTTGTGAATAAAAAAACAAGCGAAAGGTCTGTGTTGCTTTAGACCAGACACTCATTTACTTCAGCGTAGTTGCCTCTATTCATGGCAATGGTTGATGCTTATGAAAGGATACAAGTACATTACGCTTTCCAAATTCCAGAAACCAGTAGTTTGGGACTCCTTTAGCCAGAGTTTGAATTACAGGCCTTAACATCCACATCAGCGGCTGTAAAACACAGCACATTTAAATAAATGAATGTGTCTTCTATATGATGTGATCAGAGAGAGTCAAAATTCAGCACAGACCTTGCCTAACAGAGAGATGATCATCGTAAGTGTCATAAGCTTGGTTTCCTCTGCCACACCTGAGCTTAATGTGTTCAAAAGGGGCAGATATGCTATTTCACTACCAAAAAGGCAGGGTGATAATGAAGTATGGATCATTTACACAGGAAAAGCAACACACTTCTTGCATGCACTATGAAGTGTTCAATAGTAGTGTCATATAGACTATTTACTTGCTGGAAGGATGAAAAATAAGTTACTAATTATTCATTTACAAAGTGTTGTTAATGTGCTATATATGCTTTCCTTCTATACATTTCATTATCCCTAAGGCAGTGCTCAGGTTGGACAATCTTTTCTTATACATTTGGCACACTCTCCTTTTCTTTCATCAGTTTCAGATAAATTAAGATTTTAGCAGTTTTTTGAAGCTGATTCTGTTTTTACTATTGGTAACAATAATTCAAGAAGTATTAAAGGCAAATTTTAAAGCATAGCCATCTCTAAACACCTCAAATAAAAGAGGCAAAATTGTGGCCTAAACCACAATGGAAATCTGTAGCTGTGAGTGTCCTGGTTCCAGCTGGGACAGAGTTAACTTTCTTCCCAGTAGCTGGGGGGGTGTTCTGTGTTTTGGGTTTGGTATGAGAGGAGCGTTGGTGGCCCATTGATGCTTTGGTTGTTGCTGGGTGGTGCTTGCAAGGAGGACTTTTCAGCCCCCCCATGCTCTGCCAAGTGCAGGGGAAGCTTGAGGGGTGGAGCATAGCCAGGGCGGTCGACACAGCTGGCCAATGGGGTATTCTACACCATGTGACATCATGCTCAGTATAAAAAAGGGGGGAGGGGCTCACCCCCCCATTTGCGACATGTAGTCAGCGGTCAGTGAGCAGTTGCATTCTGTATCGCCTGCTTTGTATATTCTGTTATTGTTGTTGTTATCATTGTTATTATTACTGTTCTACTTTGTTTTATTTCCATTATTAAACTGTTTTTATCTCAACCCGCAAGTTTTTCTACTTGTGCCCTCCCAATTCTCTCCCCGATCCTACTGGAGGGCGGGGGGGTGAGTGAGCGGCTGCATGGGGTTTAGTTGCTGGCTGGGGTTAAACCACGACAGTGAGGAATTCCTATCAGTCACCCTGGCAATTTTACATTTCCAGCAGTGTGGCACATTAATGCCAAAGTAATATAGCTCTTTTTCTACTTGTAAAAATAAGAATTTATTCTATACAGATTGTGAACTAAGCTAGACAGCTACATTAGAGAAGTTGAAGAAGCGTGGGCTGGCTGAGCAGGCTGTGAGGTGGATTGAAAACTGGGTGAAGGATCAGGCCCAGAGGGTGGTGGTCAGTGGAACAAAGTCTAGTTGGAGACCAGTAACTAGCGGTGTACCCCCAGGGTCAATAGTGGGTCCAATCCTGTTCAGCATCTTCATTAATGATCTGGATGTTGGGGCAGAGTGAGTGCACCCTCAGCAGGTTTGCAGATGACACAAAACTGAGAGGAGCGGCTGATACACCAGCAGGTTGTACTGCCATGCAGAGGAACCTTGACAGGCTGGAGAAATGGGCTGACAGGAACCTCATGAAGGCAAGGCAAAGTGCAAACTCCTGCATCTGGGGAGGAGCAACCCTAAGCACCAGTGCCCACCCAACTGAAAAGCAGCTTTGAAGAAAAGGACCTGGGGATCCTGGTGGGCACCAAGCTGAACATGAGCCAGCAATGTGCGCCTGTGGCAAAGGCGGCTAATGGTGCCCTGGGCTGCATTAGAAGGAACGTTGCCAGCAGGTCGAGGGAGGTGATCCTTTCTCTCTACTCAGCAGTGGTGAGGCCACACCTGGAGTGCTGTGTCCAGTTCTGGACTCCTCAGTACAGTAGAGACATGGACATACTGGAGAGAGTGCAGCAAAAGGCCACCAAGTTGATTAAGAGTATAAGGAAAGGCTGAGAGAGATACGACTGTTCAGCCCGGAGAAGAGAAGGCTCAGGAGGGATCTCATCAATATGTACAAATACCTGAAGGGAAGATGATTTCCAGAGGTCCCTTCCAACCTCAGCCATTCTGTGATTAGCACACATACAATTTCAACCAATATTAAATCTACATCTTAATACTGAAATATTCAAATCATCATAGAACTAAGAATTAATAAGCAAAGTCAAGTATTTCCTTATGCCATAAAGGATATACCTAAGCATCAAATTGCCTCATAATGTTTACGATCTGATAGACGACAAATTCTTTTACTTCAGTTTCTCCCAGAATAGGCTTCTAAGGGTTCATGTCTGCTTTGTTAATCATTACTTTCAAGTTAAAAACTGAAGATAAAGATGTGAAATAATCGTATGTTATGTGATAGGAAAAGCCCTATATCTAGGCCAATATCCTGTGTGAAATCACACCTTTATTTTTCAAGTAAGATCAAGTTTCTTGTATAAGTGATAACCTTTGAACTCTTACCTAATAGCTTAGCTAATAGTCCTTCTACATTTCAGTTTTGCTTTACATAGCACGTAAGAATGTATCCATTTTTCTCTCAAACTTGTTAAAAGTACTTTGCCCTGACAAAAGGTACCTCATAAGTGCAAATAGAGATTGGGAGCTGCTAGTCATTTAGGAAATGACATCAGAGCAATTTTATGGCATGTTGTCCAGAGGCAGCAATGCCAGAACAGTGCCACACAGGACGATGATAACCACCAGCTCAGAGATAGGCCAGTATGTAAATACCCATAGGATGCAGGCTGGGGACCAGTACCCCTGGGAGTCAACTGCGGAAAGGATCCACTTCTTCAAAGACTGACTTGTCCTTGCTATTCTGTTTGACAAAATATATAGAGGCAAATGACATCATCCTAGTCTCTTCCCAGAAAAAAAGGGAATGAAGAGCTAGTTAAACTATCCCGATACTTATAAATTCTTTTTGCGCCATGGGAATGTGAAAAAACAGATAGAGTATTTATTTAAGCGATGCTGCAGTTCCTCTTAGCCATGCTCCAGGGTGGCATTTAAATCAGTAAGGGCAGCATTCTTTCCAGTATGAAAGCAGTGAATAAGATCCTCTATATAAATAATTTCCTCTATAAATTACCTGCACTACCCTATCACTGCTATACTAACAACACTCGATCATGTCAAACCACTTTGTGTGGTGGGGTAAAATTGTTGCCTTAAATATGGTAGCTTAGTTTTCAAATATTTTAAGCAGTCTTAACGGATTTTAGAATTTTGGCTGCCCTCGTAGTCTCCTTGAAGGTCGCTCTGAGTGATGGCTGCAGTGAAAAATTTCTTCTTTGTGACCTGTGGGACAGTTTTAAGCAGTGAGGTCATGAAAGCACTCTTATTTAAATGCAAGAGAAGAGGCCAGGCACAGATTTATTTTTAAGTTTCAGGAAGAAGGCTAGAGAAATCATTCCCAATTGGCAGAAAGGGAACTCCCATTCCTCCGCTAGGGTTATTTTGTCTCTTAAAACTTAAATGTCCTTCCCTCTCATAGGAAAATGTAAGAAGATTAAAATAAGGATCCTATAATCTAATATTTAGCTTTATTCACTTTCATATATTCTTTTCGTACACGTCCTTCTGCAATAGAAGCAGTGAATCTGGACTGCCTGAGCCTATGCATTTTCTCCCTGCCTTCAAGCTGTGCTAATGGGCCCCAGAAAGTAGAAACACTCAGTCTTTTTGGATGTTTCAGATCAATGTCAGTGTAGTTAAGCAATCGAATTAGTAATCAGAGAAGAGCAGTTGGTTTGTGCAAACAAAAAAGCTCGGGATCTCTACAGATGAAAAATGAAAGAGCAAGAGGAACTCTTTTTATGGACACAAATTTAAGGTAAGCACCTAGGACCGCTTGGGAGCCAGTGGATTGTAGGGTCTGACTTTATTACTGTCTTTGAAAATCTCCCCTTTGAGCAAAAAGAAAATGAGGGCAGGAACTTATCTTTGAAAAGGGACCCGGGTGTGGGAAGACTGAAGAAACTAAGCGCAAGGCGAAAGGTGGTGTTTACAGAGGAAGATAGCCCTGTTCGGGGACTGATGGCGTTCATTGAGGAGCTCTGAAGGGCTAGGGTGTGCCTCTCAACTGCAGTCAGATGAGCTGAGTTTTACCCTGCTCTGAGTCTGCCTGGCAGTGTAAGATGCTAAAAAGAAGCGTGGCAGAGACCTGCCTATTAATGGACACCTGGCAGGCTGAAGGGGGCTCTCCTGCCCCTATGTAAAAGCCTTCACAAAGGCCACTGAGGCAAGAGCACTCCTGACTCACCTGACTGGCTTTGCCCGGGTATGCCCTCAGGGATGGAGAGGATCTTGGCGGTGAATACACTATACTATGAGAGATCTGCCATGCATTCCCACCTGGGTACCAAATGTGCTATCTTGTGCAACGTTTTTTTGGATGTGTTGTGAGGTATGGCTTCTCTCAGGCTGTAGAAGGAAACTCAGCTCCCACAGCTCTCTCTGGTCATCATTACTTTGTCAAGTCATAAAAGAAGTAGAAGGTTTTGTCAGAATATTTTCCTGTCCTTTTCTACTTTTCATTGTATGTTTTACTGTCTTTGCCATCCTGCCATCAGAAAGACTACCTCATTGGTATGAGATGCAGTTACTAGTGGTATGCCTCAGCTGTAATGATGGCTCGAGCTAGTGGATTTCATTTTGCATAGGTGCTAGCTACAAGTGCATCCAGGGTCCGTTATAACTCAGTTGATGGATATTAATTTGTCTGTTGGTAATTTGTTCAGTTGCCAAAACCTGATTGTTTTCAAAGGCAGCATAAAGAGAGTGCAGGAGGAAGAGTGGGCAATGCAGCGAGTGCCTGTCAACCCGCTGTTGGCAATTGCAAGCTTGGATATGGAGGGACTGAACTCTTGAGACAGTGAAACAAAGCGGGGTTTTGGTGGGACTGAACTGTGGTGTACTTCTTGTGGGGAGGAAATGTTCAGAGACCTGTCAGGAAGACAACCACTTTTGGAGTTGAATGGCAAAGTTTGTAGCTCAGAGATATCAGTCAGTGAGTTTGGACTCACTGCAGAGAAAGAGTGTGGAGGCGAAGGCTGCAGCCTGGAAGTGCCACCCCACCCGTGAAGCAGTGGATGGTTACTTCCATCTTAAAGAAATGCAATAGTGGGAGTTACTACCACGTGGATATTTGAAAAATACTTAATTTTCTCATGTTATGCAAACTTCTGACTCTGGGATTATATAGTGGGATTATAGACAAAATTTATTGTTTGATTTTTGGTTGCTGCACCTGGCTTTTGACCAAATAAATTGAAAAGTGAACTTGTCTATAGTTATAGTAACATTGTTTGATCCATGGGTTTTATCACTGATATTGTTATGGAAGAGGAGGTACAGGGCATTCATGATGTCTGTAGGCATAAAGCTTTCACAGCCTCCTCATAGAAATATTTTGTCCTGTGCGAGCAGATTTACTTTGGAGAGGGTAAGCTGTAATTCTTGGACGCCTGGCCAACGTATTGTTTCCTTGGCTTAGAAAGCTGTATACTGGGTACCTGAACTGCAGCAAGGAAAAAATGAACAGTTTTTGTAGCAGATTCAAGCTGACTGTGGAAAGTGCATTTAATAGATTAAAAGGAGGCATGCATTGTGTTTAAATTCAATGAACCAAATACTCCCAACTGTTTCCGTTTCGTATTGTGTTTTGCCTATTCTCTGCAAAGCATAGAGGAAAACATTACAAGGTGGAGTAGGGGTTTGGAGAGGTTATTTTCTGAAAAGCCATTCAAGAGTGTAATGACAAGAGCTGGTTGTGGTTGCACATGGCTGAGAATGACTTCAAGAGTCTGAGCATTTGCTTAAAAGATACAAGATGCATAAAAACTTAGGATCAGGCCTGTGATATAAGTTTACTGTGACTTGAGAAACTGGCTAATATTTAGCTTTAAACAAAAAAATGCTTGAATATTTTGGCTATTTCATAATTCTTGTAGCATGTCTTCTTCAGCTCCAGTCTCTTACTATTTAGTTCACCAAATCCTAAACCTTTGCAGCTGGAGTGAGCTGCTGCAATTGCCATTTATGTGACATGAGTATGTTGAGACTCAAGTCTAGCAAGCAGGAAATTAAGTTAAAAAAAAAACAGCTTGGGTACATCTCATAGCAATCTTCTCCCACTGCACAATCAAGAATATCTTTACTTTGAAAGTTTAGTCTTCTGTTTGCTGTGTTAAGTTCCCTTAGCCTATTGTGCTTGATTTCATTTTTACTGTGGGTGTAGTATTTTCAGTAATCGGAGGCATTATATTTAATTTTCCACTGTTTTAAACTTCTCCTTTTTATTGGAGCTCCAGCAAAGTTGTTTACCAGAGGTACATACTGTGAAGTACATTTTCCTGAGCTTTCCATGGGTGAAATAAATTGCTTCATGTGGGAAGAACAGGAAAATAATGTGATGCATTCACATTCACATGTGATGCAAGAGATCTTTAAAATTATTTTTTTATTTATTGTGGAATATTCAGCTTTTTACCTGAAGTTGGAAAACTTTTTTACATTTGTATTTTATGTTTTTCCTATGCCTTTGTCCTTTTAGGAGACACTAAAAGAGACCATTTCCAAGTATGTTGGTCAGTTTAGTTGTATCAGCCATATGAATATGGATTCATTCACCCAATAGCGAAAACAAACAGATCCTCTTTACTGCTGGATAGGCACAAAGGCACACTGGGGAACCACTGAGGGAAGGGCTGTGTGTTGCGTGGTCCTGCCTGACCCATGCACCTCTTCACCTCTGGTGCATGACACCACTGAAGCAAAAAGAAATTTTAGTGCTGTTATCGTACGCTCCTTCAGTCTGGGGGAGCTGGGCTGGAGACCTCTTATCTCCATTTTTAATGCTTTTGCTGTCCCTTTATATTGACATTTTCCCTGATGTGCAGATATCCAGATCATCTTATTTTCTATTTTTAAGAAGTGAATGGGGTCCCATCAAACAGTCTGTCAGCTGCTCAGTTTCCCCCATGGTCTTCTATGGATGTGTCTGCACAGTGTTTAGAGCAGGAGTGCACTTTTGAAGCAGGAATGCATGTAAATACCTGAACATACAGACTGTGTACAGCAGATCACACTGTTTACATCGGGCTACACCTATATAACTCCTTCACAAATGTATGTGCACAAAAGATGGAAGACTATCAGTATGAATATTTGTTACAAAGGGCTTTTATTAATGGTAATCTTTTCTTACTAGCATGAAAAAGGAAGAATTGTCCAAATTAATACTGATCTTTGCTTACTATACTCTCTGCCAAGGTTGCAGTTAGATTATTATGAGCTCCAAGTGATTTTAAAATTGAATTTTCTTTGATGATAGGGGCATATTCTAAACTAAAATGTGTGCATATTTTGTACCTTGAGATATTCCAGAAACACCTTTAATGAACCGACAGATAAATAGATTACATATTGATGAATTTCCCTTTCAGTTTACATGGGAAAGCTTCTCCTCCTTTTTTTCAGACCAGAACACTAAGGATTTCATGCATTACAAGAAAACAGAGAAATTGAGACTGCAATTCTGAACTACAGATTCTGTGCTGTTATAAGCAAAGACTATGCTTCCAGATTTAATGTAATAACATCATCTCCTCCTCCGCTTCCTTCAAGTTGGTAACATATTGGACTGGAAATCAGCGTTATACTCCTGGTGCTGCCACCGATGCCCAATGTAATGCTGAGCAAGTCACTCTCCCTTTCTTAATTAATTTACCCTGTTGGATGTAGGTGATTGTACCTTCTTTTTACAAGGCACTTTGAATTCTGAATATGGAACACAAAACGGAATTTTAAATACAGCTTTACTTGTTATAAGACGGTTTGGAATTATACAATGTAGATGAAGCCGGGGGTATACAGAATGAAAAAGAAATGCAATTGCAGAAGTTTTAGGCATGTAATTGCATTCCGCATAAGGGGAGGACTGTGGTTCACCCAGGTAATTATTCCACAAAGTGCTGGGATGATGCATGCAGCATTCATAATGTTGAAGCTTCTGCTTTCTCACAGTAACCCAGGCATACATTAAACCAGAAATATAATACTTTGTTGTTTTGTTTGGGTTTTTTTTAACACATCTTCATTAGTACAACTTCCTTCCCAAATCAGCAGGACTAGTGAGTGTTGTGCCATTTAAAGATTACAATGGATTCTACAATTTGTGGTTTTTTTCTGTGTCCCCCCTGCTTCAGAGACAATATAGCCCAGCAAAGATTGGGTTTTACAGCATGAATTACCTGAAAAGCCAGGACTTCAGGAATAATTGTTCTTTCAGTGGTTGTGTCTTCCTTGCAGTTGTTTCTTCCCACCTGTAGCTGGAAGGATAATAAGGAAATCATTTTACTGTCTATGGATTATTTGGACATGTGAGGGTTAACGGGATTGAAATGAGTTGTTTTTCTCATCTAGTCATTGCTTATAATCCTGAAAGAAGCCAGGTCAGATGTTTTTCCTCCACTTTACCATGTCTTTGATATATTAGAAATCCATGTTCAATATTTCACTAGCAGCCATTTTAATTTTTGGCTGAATTTGCTAATGGTATTTATTTATGGTTTTAAGGACTGTTTCTGAGGTAACCAAGAGAATTTTATACTTCTCAGTCTTCTTTACAGACGTGACAAATGCTTCTTTCTAACCTACAACATCTTATAGTTTCCAAATGTTTTTTCTGCATATCTTTTTCTTCTTCCTCACTTCTCATACTGCAAGAAATCCCAATTTATACTTCTTTTGGCAGCTACAAATGTAAAAACTTATCAGTAAGAATATAAAATTTGAGGCTGATTATCTAAATTGGTGTAATTCAAAAAAGGCCTAAAACTACACTGAGTTTAAATATAACATGAAATTAGTAATGTAACTCCAGGTTGGCAATGGCTTATTGAAAATCTCTGGGGTCTACCATTGATGTTTCAAAATTAAAACTGATACTTCTTTATATGTATATGTGCATTTCCTTATTTGTGCATGCATAGGCTAAACTTTGTTCATGTAATGTAAAAACATCCCTGCTTGTATGTGTGTCTGTTTCAGCCGTTACCTTTTATATGAAATTAGCTCTGTCTTCCTACCATATATTCTTGTGTGTAATGTACATTGTGCATTCAATATTTTTATTAATTTGCTATGCTGTCATTCCTATTGTGTTGGTAGTTTCATGAAAACAAAAAGCATATAAATATTAACAAAGGAACTAGTGGTAAAGAGTGTAAATTATACGGAAAGTAATGTCTCAAACATAGAAGCCTTCAGTGTTGCATATTTTACACTTACACGCAGCAACAACAGGAAAGCTGCTCCCTACCCCCAGTCTAATTACCATGGGCTTTATAGCTCTTACAGCACCTGATTTCTTCTCTCCTTTCAAAGTTAAGATTTCTGAAGTAATTCCATAAATCCAGCAAGTATTAACTCAAAAACTTTGAACATTGCTTTGTTCCTGTGTAACATCAGATTTGCTATTGTCACAGTGAATAGAAGGTACTTAAGGTAGAACAGGGAAAGGATGGTACATCCACTCTCATACCATTTATGCCATTTAATCTGCTTCTGCAGATGTATGAGGACTGTTTTCTCCTTCATCCCCCACACTAATTGTACAGTGTCATTTTTCAAATTGGGACCAAAACATAATTTTGTAACAGACATGGTTTTGGAGGAAAAAAAAGAAAACCAAAACACAAACCAACAAAAAAACAACCTAGTCTTCTTCCACAGAAAGAATCTGAGTGGTGGTCCATTAAATTATAAAAGGAAACAAAACAAACAAAAAAAAACCCAAACCAATGTTATATGTTTTAAAATTCAAATGCACTGTTGCAAAAATAAAGTTTAGTGAGAAAGCAGTAACATTATTTTCCCTCTTTCATCTTTGTTAATCAAGACCTTTGTTCATTTAAAATCAGTAATATCACTGCAACAATGTTATGCTGTGAGACAATATTTTAACTTATTCAGAAATAAAGTGGGGCATGCAGTATTTATAGAGACAAGTTACGAACCCTTAAAAACAAGATTTTATAATGGAAGCGTTGACACAAGCTTAATTCTGCTGGCATAATAAATTCCATTATAGTATTCATTTTATAGGGATTTCCAGTCCTTTTATAGACTATGGAGTCTCTGGAAAGCAAATGAAATAAAGAATAACTAGACTATCACAGAAACTCCTCACAGTAATTACTTCTTAAAAGTGGCACACGTTTTGAGAGTGTTACTTTTGTTTCCAGGAATCTTCTCCTTTTCTCAGGAGACATTCTTTCCCCCCCCTCCCCCGCCCCCTTCCTTGTTTTGCCTTGAACTCATTGTCAAGCAGACATATATAAAGAAATTTTCTAGGTGATTTCACTAAGTTTCAAGAAAAGTAGAAATTTCAAGAACATTCAAGTGAGTCAGTAAGCTAATATGGTACCAGTCATATATTTTTTATCCCTTGTTTGACTGATGAGGCTCACATTTGTACTAGGAAGCTGATGAAAGGTAAATTCCAAAGACTGAAGTGAACTAGACCGCTTTCAGAAGTTGTATAAGGCCACAGCCACAAAAGGATTCAGCATCAGGTCCCCAGTGTTAGTTACTTGATGTTATCCATCCATTTTGTGATGGGGCATGGTGGAAAAAGGCCGGTTAGGTCTGATTTAGCACCTAACTGGCCATATGATGCCAGTGCAGTCACTGATTTGAGTCTTGAAACAGTGTAACTGCATTAATGTGACTCTACATCTGAGCTTATACGGCCAGAGGTAGGGCTTATTATCTAGGAACAGGGACATGCTGATATGCTGTATTATTTTTGACTAAAGGCAAGTCATTCAACCAAATCATAAGAGCCTAGATCCTGCGTCTTTCTAAAGATGAATGGTTTCAGCTGCTTCTCTGCAGCTTCTCTGCTGCTTCTCTGATGCCGCCCTAAATCCCCAGGCTAATGACAAAAGCAGGTGAAGTTGCACTCTGCTATTTCAGCTGAATATATATTCCCATTCAATTAAAGAAAAAACTCATGGGCTACAGGGTAAAACTAAACACAAGAGCAACGCTGGTGTTGTTTAGCTAGGAAGACGGGAGTCCTGGATTTAGACCTTTGCCTTTAGCTTTTTGTGAAATCACACACTCACCTCAAAGCAGGCTGTGAACCTCGCAGCCCTGCTAGGCTGAGCCTTCTGAAGAGCAGAGGAGCCAGAGCCCCTGTTTATGAGTCTGGCATGGCCTGTGTGAGAGAAACTCCTGAGGGTCTGCCACTGTGTGTGTCCCATGGACTGCTGTGTAGGCTGAGCCTAGGGTCTTCGTACCCAGCGGGGATGCTGGAAAATTCAGGTTCTCCAGGATCTCCCCTGCCCAAGTAGGAGGCAAGATTTTTTTGTGTGGATTGCTCTCTTGTAATTAGGTACTGAAATTCTGCCTAGCCTATGCATTTAGCAACCCAAACACTTTTGTACATCTGAGTCTTCAGTATGTCAAAAGCCTAAGGACAAGCCTGAGTCAGCAGGGGTAGAAGGTTTTGAGCTGATCCCATCGAGCCAGTTTAAACCGGGAAATGAAAGTGCTAGGGAAAGCTGTGAGAAGACACTGTAGCTGATGGGAGATGTAGTTTAAGCACATTTGCACAGTGCTGCATGAGAACTAATGAGTGCCATCTCTCAACTGGTTGGCTCAGAAACAAGACAGTGCGGCCTTGGTTATATTGCATCCAAGCCTCAGCTAGTAAATCTGTATGGTGCTGCAAAGATTTGATGTTTAAGTCTCTGGAATCTTTGAAATCTTGATTTGTTTGAAGTTGTCTTTGTTTTGGAAAGGAAAATCAATTTGATATAATCCTATTGTTAGTTTTTTGGAAAAAAGATACAAAAGTCTTCTCTGAATAACACTTTTGTGGCACTATCATCTCACAAATGTGTGAGACCTGAGCCATGTTTCTAATATTTTATTATTTCCTGATTCCAATAGGTGCAAGCTGTGAGCCCTCTTTCTTGCGTAAATCATGGTGTACCACTTTCTTGAAGGGGTTATATGCATTTTCACCCACAAAGAATTTCACTATGTGTAAATGCAACTCCCACATATTAGTGGAACAGCTTTAACCCCTTGAGTTTCGAATCGCCTCTTGCTAGAAGTAACTGTCTCTTATCCTGTCTGAAAGCAGTTGCAGAAAATCATAGAAGACATTCATTAACAAGTCTTTTACTTGGCACTGCAGAAAAGAGGCTGAACTGAACAATTTGATTCTTCCATATTTTTCTGTAGGTTCTTTTCAGTTGCTGGACCTGAGCAGACTAGAGGAGAAGCTTTACTGTAAGGAATAGAAAGCCTGAATCCCCACAGAAGATGTGAAAAAAACCTCAGGCGTCTCACAAATACTAGTAGGAAGATAAGGTGGATGGGGTTTATTGTTCTTGTATGGTTATATAGTTATATATGAAATTTCTGTTAAGAAACTGTGCATTTAAGATGTTAACTTCACAAAAACTCTAGCTCTAACTCTTCTTCTGTAAGTATTGGGTGTCCTTGAAGTAAGTCACACATCCACCTGGAAACAGGTGGATCAGGCGAACAAGGCAAGATATTAGAGCAGTTTGGATGCTCTTTAATGGACCTAAAAGTATGTTGTGGCTGTGATGACAACTCTATCAGAACACAAAGGGAGGGTATTGATGCTAAACATAACATTGGGTGACAGTGCAACAAGTTGTTGTCCTAAGGAAGTCCATGGCAAGCTTTTCTCTTCAGTGAGAATTCTGCTTTTTATGGCCGTTAAACAAGTGGGAGGGTTAAGTTTGTACAAAGAGGGGAGATGGGCGAAGTGTCCTTTCCTGCTGCTTTTAATTCCCAGAGTTCCCTTTTTAGCAGTTATTCCAAGAAATGACTCAGGGAGTACTGGGCTATAAATAATGTTCTTTTACACTTAGGATACGAGAAGAGGGAAGAGGGACTAGATGTTTAGATGATTGACCTGATACTGGAGCTGTTCAAGCCTTCATTTCCAAGCTGTGAGAGTTGGCTGAATTTAATTAGGGACAGACAGCTGACAACTTGTGAGTTGTACATGCAGGCCATCTTAGCTCACTGAATAGCACTCGTATTTGTTCGACTTGGCAAATACAGTATTCCTTTCACCATTCCATAATACACATCCTTTGCCCATTTACGTGTGCAGACACATTAACTGAACAATGAAAGTACACCATAAGTAATGTGCATGACCTGATTGCACTGTAAAGAATAATAACCAGCAGAACATCCAGCAAGTGTATTTCCATGGACATTTCTGCATGTTCCTTTTTTATCAACTGCTAATATTATAGTCCTGAAATTTCAGGGAACAGTACTTAAATATGTAGATTCTTGGTTTAACATGTGCTAAAGCTTGAAGGTCACACAGTACTTTCAATCAATGTGTTCAGTTTATTAATACATATAGGGATATTATAATGGTACCCTTAAAGATGCTTAAGACCAGGCCTCTTCAGAGACTGTCACTGTGTCATTGTTACGTCTGAATGTAGTACTGTCAGATTTCTTAAGACTGATTGTTCATCTGCCTATATTTTAGGAAATTTATAGGTAATCAGACTAAAAAGATAAAATCTAGAACTGCAAACTATTTCAGGTGAAGAAAGGTCTCAGTGGAAAGTTTGGGAAAGAAATAGTAGTTCTTAAGAACTGTTTTTTCTTTGACTATGTGCTATAACCTTGACATGCACTGTGGTGCATATTTCAGTGAGCCACTTAAAGGAAAAAATAACACAGGAAGCTGACTGAATAATGCATATGTCAGATTCTCTTTCTGTTTACTTGTTTGCCTTTTTTGAAGAGAAAATAATGAGTTTTTAGGGGGACTGGGGAGATTGATTGATACCTTAAGACAACTAAGAGAAAGCTTAAATGACAGTAAAATATATAGGACAATTTTTACGCATGTATATTATATTTTAATAATTGATATGATCAGTGAACACTTAGGAATTTATAAGAGACATTCAGTAAGTTAACAGCTGAATAGATTATTTAGGTAAGCATGCGTGTGAATGTGGTTTGCAGAAGTTTTTATCACTCATAATTTTATGTCCAAAGAAGTGAAATACCTTTTGTAAGGAATCAGAATAGGCCAGTACTGAAAATCATGTATGTAATTTATGTTGTAATTGTGATCATGAAATAAAGGTTTTAGTATTTATATTTTGTTTATTTACATTTAATATTTATTTATCTATTAATATATCTAATATATTTTTCTCTATTTAAAATGGAAAAGTTACTCAGAAATAAGATACAGGACAAGTCTTAAGAGAAAGGGAGGAATTTTTTTTTTCTAAAATGAGTCAATACTCATTCAATTATGTTGTGATAAGATTGGAATTATTATAGACTTTGATCTGAAAACTCTATTTGCAAACAAGAATTTGATAAGAATTTATGATGGATTTTGTCCTTTCTTCTCACACTTATTTTTATCACTCCTTAGGAGAAATTACATTTAGAGAAGAGAAAAACCTAATTATAAGAGCTTCTAGCTTCAGGAGTGAAAAATGCTTTAACTGTTCTGAGTTATGATTAGATTCTGCTGCGCCTACATGATACATCAGTGCCATGCCAATGCCTTTTTCCTATCAAAGTGATTATACCAGAGACAACTGATTTCCTCTGACTGCAGTATTTCAATATGCAACCCAGACATTGAAAATGCCACCTACACCAAAGACTTAATAGAATATCTGACTCATTCATAACCATGAACAGCAGGCAGTAGATGCGAATACTTCCCCCACAGTTCTATTTACAGATTTACATGGGTTTGAGGAAATTGGATGGCAAGCACAGAATCTGCACTGCAGTTTCTTGAATTTCTTTCTAGAGAACATCAATATGTGATATAAGTAATTAGTGCCACATAACAATTATCATGTTTGTGCTTGTGTGCCATTTCATGCCCAACAATAGCATCAAATTAAGACTGAATGTTTGATTGTTGAAGTAACAGTTATTCACATCCCTTTAAGATGTGATGTGTCATCAGGTGAGTCATAAAATCCTTGTGTTTTTACATCTATTTTCTACATTTAAAATTATTAGAATTATTTGTGCTAGGGTGGTGGTGGTATTGTTATTTTGTAAGTCACTGAAATGAAGTTTATCTGCGACTGTTTGTTGAGTTTTTTTATTGTAGCTCATCCCTGTAACACCTGAGCATCTTGCATACAAAATTAATAGGAAAATCTTACATGGACCTTAAAATAATTCAAATACTCTGGACAGTTCCAGAACTCTACTTATTATTTTTGCTTTGTTTTCATAGGGCAGGGAGACAGGTTTGTCACATGGTGGTAATAAATGTAGTACTTGAATTGTGAGTGTCACTGATGTTGGCAAGGCTTTTTCAAAGGCTGTGCAACATTTTCTAAAGATGGTCAGGTCTAGATCTGCCTGCTGTCCTCTGACAGAGGCTTTGCTTTGTCCCCTGCACACAAGAGTATTGATAATGGTGCTAACAACAATGAATCCACCTTGGTTTGTTGTATATTCTCCCTAAGGATCACAGTGGTAGTGCTTTACTAATATATTTTGGTTTTCTAATATATACTAATATATACTAATATAATATTGGTTTTCTTCAAAGATTCTGTAGCTGCTTATCCTGAGGTGGAGGAGATTCAAGATAGCCACTGACACCAAACTTCCCAGGTCGGTTTTAAGTTCCTTATAAGGATTATGTATGGGTTTTGCTGAATCTCTTTATATTGCAGAATTCTTGCAGCTCTGTCAGCTCTATAAAGCCATTAATGGAAGAATACATTTTCAAGGTTGTCTACTCTGTGTCCTTCTCTTCTGATATTTCAGTCTGCATGCCAAGTGATTGACGCTGCAGCAGTAGCTGCCAAATACCTGTCTTTTGTATCAAGTGTCAGCTTTTTCTGTGTTTGTTAGTTACCAGCAAATTGTGAAGGAATGAAAAATACCTTTCATATGAGGTCATTGCTATTTATGCTGAAGTTCATAGCAACTTCCCCTGCCACTTTGCTTCCATGTTTTTGCTACCTGTGTCCCCTCTCCTGCACCCAGTTCTCACTGTAGCATTTTAAAAGCTGCTCAGTGTGTGAGGACTGCTACCCATCTGTTGGTAGCAGCTGGGTAGTACGGCATTTGATCACCAGTCCTTTCCCCAGTGAGTCTCTCCTAATGTTCAGTTCTGATCTGAGTTTCTTAAAGAACTTCACTGTCAGCAGTTCATTGTCACCGAAATGTTTCACATACGTGCCAAGAGCTTTCATCTGCAAAGGCTTACAGATGGGCTCAGCTTAACATACATGAGTAGTCCTACTATAGTCAATGAGACCTCTTATGTACATGAAGTGCCTGTATAAGCTTTTGAAGAAGGTTACTTAAAAAATTATCTGAATATACATGTTTTTATACATAGCATTTGTCTTTGTAAGGACTGCCGCTGTGAGGGAGCTTATCTGGCTCATGCTGCTTACTGGAAGATACCCAGCGTTGTCTGTCTGCTCTTTCACACAGATCTTTGTCTCGTCCACCCATGCAGATAAGTGAGATGTGCCCCCTTGCTGTTCAGATATTTCAGTGAGCTCTGCAAGATGGATGGGCATTGTTAAGAACTATTCTCAGGTCAACATACTATGGACATCAATGCCCACAGGTTTGGGGGATTTCTAGGCAATTGCACCTATCCACCCTGTGTTAAGAAGCTAGCATTCTGCTAACACACATGATCAGTAGCACTGTCCTACCTCATGCCTGGTGTCCCCAGACAATTTGCAAGAGGAGAAATATGAATATCTTCTGTCCCATTATTTCTTGGGAACCAGTGGGGTTTTGTTCAGATTTAAACCTTTTCCAGTTCTTTCCCCTACAAAAGTCTTGTAACCCTTAACTTACTCAAAGACAGTTTGGCCCTTCTTCCAGTCAAATCCTCAATTGTTCCTTTTGCTTTGTAAAAAAATGTTAATGTCACCTAGGCACGGCCAAATACAATTACTGTCTGCTCAAATAGTAAGCAGAATGGATTGGACAAACTTGTCCAATATACCATTTCTGGAGCAGAATATTCTTTCCAGACCAGACATAACAGCAAACAAATCACTTTGTGATGAAAATGTGGCCAAACATTGGTGACCCCTAGTTCCATCTTTGGGTCAATACGGTTTTCAAGGAAGCCACTGTGGTTTGCTTGGTCCTACTATTGCAGATTGTGCTGTTAATGCATCCATAAAAGTACCTATTAATAGTAATGATGGAGAGAGAGAGTATAACTGTCCTCCAGTGCTTTCAAATATTTATCATACTCTTACACATCTGCTGAAACACATTCCCAGAAGCCTTTAATTTTAACACATTATTGGCAGAAATCCATTTGTTGCCTCCTTTTGCTGCCTCTAACATCATTACTTTAGTGCTTTTATGCATTTGGTCTTTATGTATAGCTAATAAGTGTCCACAACTATTTTCAGGCTTAACTTAACATGGCTCACTGCTAAAAAAAATAAAAGCTACAGGTAACAAATTAGGGTAAGTAAGGAGGAAAGAGAGAGGGAACCAACACTAAGCCAGTGTTACAGGCAGAGAAATTGAAGTTGCTGTCCCATGCAGTGTAATTAAATCTCACTTAGGGCTGTTGCCATTCATGGCAAACCAGCAATCCTCTCTTTAGTCTAGCTCTAATGTTTGTCCAGCCTTGTTTTGGACTGTTTCAGTGCCTTAAAGCTATAGGTTACTGAAAAGCAGGGAGGGGAGAACAAAACCCTTTCATATGGCTTTTCATACTGAAATGGCTCAGCCAGGGTCAGAGCTGAGACAGGGAGAATGGCAGGACTGAGGCAGCCAGCAGGCAGATCAGCTTTAGGAACTACCGCCTCAGGCAGAAAGGAGATTAGATAGTTTGTCCCTTGTCAAGTCTGCGACAGAGCCAAGAATGAATCCAAATCTGAGTCCAAGCTCAGTGCTAACACATAGAAATAACTCACCTCTTGATTTTTCCATTTAGTGTTCTTTTTCATTAACCGGTTTGACATTTGAGTATATAACTGTGCCCAAGAAAAGTATTTTATTTCTTTCTCTCTTTTGTTTTAATTTGTAAACAGCTTTGCATGCTTTTGTTTTTATTTGTGTATGTACATCTTGCAAGTTTAGATTGCAAAATAAGACAGGAATATAGGCGTTCAGATGAAAAATGCAGTGTGTCAGTTTTCAGGCACAAGACACAAAACACAGCTTGCCTTTAAAGATATTTTTATAATGTGAGAAAAATAAGATAAAAATATGTAATTAAAACTGGATGTGTTTCAGCTTAAAAGAGCTATTTTTTCAATAGAGAAAGCTTATGTTCAAGTACACATACAGTTTTGTGTGGCCAAAAGCATAGCGGCACCACATAAATGGTTATATATCAAAGGAAACATACTATATAATATACTTGTGCAAAAGGAAATACTATCACTAGAAAGCTGATAATAAATGGCTGTCTGGAGTGTTTAAAAAGTGTTGAAGTCTAGACTTCAAATATATGTTAATTGAAACAGGTCTCTTTTTAAAATACAGACAAACATGTAAGAAATAGAGTTGGCATTTACTTGCAAAACAATGCTAAAAAGTATTCCAAGTTAAGTGATTTAGAAGAAATGGCTCTGGATTACGTGGCTATCAGAATAATAACAGGAGAATACTAATTAGCATGCCAAATCTTTAATACCGTACCAATCCAATTCTCTCCTAATTCTTTATTGTAGCCATAGTAACAAAAGAAGGAAACTTAAGTCACCCAGGCATTTGCAGTTACTTTTATTTTTCTTAAATAAGTCATATTTTCTCCATCTAAGAAGCTCTGTTTTCTACCTGTAGCACTTGTAATTATACTTTCCTACATTTAAATATGACAGAATATCCTTAGGCATTAATTCCTTCCTACATAGCTCATCTAGATTTCATTTTAAAAGGCTTGCTTTTGCTTTCATTATTTTTTGAAGAGGCCTTCAAAATAAGCTGCACTATTCAGAACTTAAAAATATAGAGATATATTTATAATGAAAGTACTTACCTAGAATAGAATAGTTATTCTGAGGGATGTACTTTTAGAAATAGTTTAAAAGATTTTCATGCTAAAGCAAAGGAAAGTTAAAGAAGGTAGTGATTAGAAAGCTACAGGAAAGGTCTTAAAACATATAATGAATCATAGATTAATTCAGGTTGGAAATGGCCCCAGGAGGTCTCTAGTCCAAGCTGCTGCTCAAAGCAGAGTCAGTCCTGAGGTCAGCCCAGGCTGCTCAGGGCTTGATCCAGTTGAGTCTTGAAAGCCTCCAAGGCTGGAAACTGCACAGCCTCTTTGGGCAACCTGTTCCACAGCTTGACTGCCATCATAGTAAAAGAGTATTTTCTTATTTCCAGTGGGACCTCCCCTGTTTCAGTTTATGCCTGTTGTCTCTCACCTTCCTGCCTTGGACTGTTGTGGCTGTGTCTTCTTGCTAAACTTACCATAGACACTGGGGGGCTGCTGTTGGGTCCCCCTGAAGCCATCCCTTCTCCCAGCTGAACAAGCCTCAGCCTCTCCTCACAGGACACCTGCACACCTGCTCCAGCCCCCCAACTATCTTGGTAGCCCTCCACTGAATTTGCTCCAGTTTATCAGTGTCTTCCCTTCCTGTTCAAGAGACCAAAAACTGGACACAGTATCCTAGATATGGTCTAACAAGTGATAAGTAAAGGAAATAGACTGTTCCCTTGCCACCGTGTATGTTCCTCATAATACAGCCCCAAACACTGCTACTCTTCACTACTGCCAGAGCATGTTCATCTTTAGCTTATGGTCCGCTAGGGTCCTCCCTACAGAGCTGCTCCACAGCCAGTCAGTCCCCAGCCTGTACTAGTGCAAGGGTTTCATCCATTCAAGGTGCACAACTTTGCAATTGTCCTTGCTTTGTTTCTTACGGTTTCTGTCAGCCCATCCCTCCAGCCTGCCTAAGTGCTTCTGGATGGCGGCCATGCCTTCAAGCGAATTGACTGCATGCACCAATTAGGTGTCATCTGAAAGTTCAATGAAGGTGAACTCCGACCTCTTCTCCGGGTCACTGAAAAAGATGTTAGACAAGGGAGGTCCTAGGGTAAACCCCTGAAAAAATCATAACTGGCCTCCAGGTAGAGCATGCACCATTAACCACCCACCCTTTGGGCCTCAGGGCCCAGACAGGTTTTCACCCATCTAGTAGACCACCCATCCAGACCCACCACCCATAATGTTCCAACCTGGATACCAGGATGCTGTGGGAAAGGAAAGAGTACTTCTAGATTTTTTTTTTGCCAGAATCCATATTTCTGAACTACTGAAAAAACTCTTAACTAAATGATACTCCAATATTTTTAAGTCACAGATCTATAAATATTCACTCTAACAAAAGTAATTTCAATTTTTTCACATTGTATATAATGCGGTTTGTTGATTTCTATACAGTAAATAGCGTAGTGTTTCTTCTCTTCCTATCTAGTATAGCAGCGAGAGTGACAAATACTCAGCAGAACTGTACTCAAAGAACATGTCATTATCATAGTTTAAAACTACCATAACAAATGCATCATCCTCATATTGATCATAGTTGTTTTGAGAATGGTTTATATTAAAATCTATTTATTTTGATCCTATCATAATCTGTGAAACTGTGTAAGTGTGTAGAGGTTGGAGAATGGGAGTTTTGGTTGGAAGATAGCCTGAGCAGTTCTAGCATATTTGATATGAGAGGCAAGATGGGTTTTCCAAGATATAAAGAGACACCTCTCCTCCTTGTCTTCTTGATGGGCTGCATCCCTAACTGATTTGGTGTCAAGGATGCACAGAACTGTGTTCCTATTAGATTTCAGGAAGCATCTCCATCCTTATACAATTAACCGCCACAGTTAAAGGTACTTGCTGTTGTGACCTGGAGCCAGGCTGCAGTGAGTGGCCCAAGAGCCAGTTTTCTCAGTACAGACAAATAGATTTGGGTCACTGGAGGCTGCCATATGTTCATCCTGAGCCCCTTGTGCAATGTGCTTGTTTTAGAGCAGGTGACTGGAAACTTGGAAAATATCCTCCCCCGCCCCGACCCCTCCACCCCCAAAAAAGCTGGTACCTGCATATCTGAGTTGTGTAGCTTCAGCAGCATCCCACAAACAACTGAGAAGCACAGGAAGTGCTGCTGCCCATTCTTCAGAGGTCCAAGCTCACTAGTCTTAGATTTCAATCACCCCAAATATTCAGCTGCAGCAAGCCATAGTGAAATCCGCAGGAGAGGGATTTCTGAACATTGGCCATGCTTTCTTTAATATGTCTCTTATTCTCCTTTTTTCAGGAGTATTTTTTACGTTTGCACCAGTTTTCCTTTCAAGGTTTTTCTTTCTTTTCACATGATATATGTTTTAACCTGAAATGGCTTTCTTTTCTAACCAAACACTTCAATTGGGGGAACATAACGTATCGAACCTGGCACTGATTACGTTAAAATTAAGGAATGCAAAATTACATGAGAAATATAGGTATATCAATTTAAAAAATCCTGAGTTTGAGGTAAAAATTTCTTTATATGAAAAGCCCTAAACATAAAACCTCTCACTGGCAGCCTTAGAATTGTATCAAAAGAAAAATCGCAATTTACCATTTACATAACACACAAATATTTATGTGTGTGTTTGTTTCTTTTTTAATGTAGAGAATCACTTCATTATTCTTCCTTAATACCACTACCAATCTTATCTTTTACTTTCTCAGAAAGCTTTCCAAATATTGGGACTGACCATTTTCACAATGAAGTCCACATAAATACTTTCACTGGGCCTTCTGTAGTGTTTCTCCTAGAAATTGATAGATGGAGTCTGTTTAGACTTTAGACTGTCTCTTCATTGCAGAAACATGTATTTCTCCTTCTTTTCTGTTCTTTGCTCACTTCTGACACGTTGTTCTCTTATGTACCACCATCGTTTGCAGTGTAATTGTGTAATTCTTTCCTCTGAGTTATTTAAAGTCATATGAAATTTTCCTCCCTAAAATTTTGAATTATTTTTACCAGGTTTTTCCAACATATATATAAACTGAAGAAAGTCAAGAGAGGACAAATCTGAAAGAACAAAGGTAATTTCTTTAAGGCTTTGTGTCCCAAACTGCAACCTTTATAACTCCCCTAAGCTGCCATGTAACTTTGGAGCCTCCTGAATTCTTTACCTGTGCATTTTTCTGAGCCCTCAGCATGTTGCCATGCTGGCATAGCTGTCCACCTTCTCGAATGGAGCAGGCTTAGGTGAAGCTGGGTTGGAGGGAGTGCAGACTGAACCTGCAGCTGTCTTTAGCCACCCGTCCATGTAAAAATCCCAGTATTTCCTGAAGGCTTTAAATTCTTTTTTCCTGGGCATCCCAGAACTAGCTTAATGTGGAGTGGCCCAGCCGTAATTTACATTGAAGCCTAATTTAGATTCATAAGCAAGGCATTCCTCAGTCTGTTTCACCTGAGGGGCTCTATCCAGCTGGCATGCTCTTAGCATGACTAATAGTGCAGGTTGTGCATGAAGTATAGCAGCAGAAAGAGGTGATGGGAGTCCTCATTCATTCCTCCAACAGGGGTAGGCGATGTGGGCAGCCTGAGTCAATCTCTGCCTGACAGAAGGGTTGTTTATGTCCACTTTTCACCCCAATCTTACATTTAAAAGCAATTCTAATATACCTTTCCTCTGTGAAACAGTTCTGCATTTTAAAGGAATATGTACTTATTTCCATAAGTAAATGGAAGGAGGTGGGGAGGAGTGTGCACAGAATTTGTGCCAGAATAGTCATGTTATTTTGGTGTCCTGGGGCAGTCAGAGCTCTTGCCTGGGAAAAGGAGAGGGCTGACTTCTAGTCCTTGCTAGTGGTTATTTAAAAGCTTTAGCTGATGACTGATTAACAAAAAATTCATGAACGTTAGCCTCCTGGCTGTTGTAAATCTCAACTGTATGCCTAATGCTACTCACAGGTTGAAGAGGAAAGGATGTACCTGCCTCGCTAGGAAGTGTACTTGCCTGCTTGCCTCTCTCCCTCCCTCCCTCTAACAGGTCTTTTATGTCTTTTTTTTTGATTTAGACCCTGAATTTAGGCTTCAGTCCTTGCATTCCCAAACTATACTGATACCAAAGAGCATAAAACGAGATTTGCCCTAAGGCACAGAACCCAGCATATGCATTTAAAAATCTTTGTGTGCACACAACTGGCTATTACAGTGGTATTTGAAAATGAGCAAAAATGGATGTTATTATGCACATTTGACAGCAGTGTGTACAGAGCATGCAAAGAACAGGTCTTGTGGCTGGTGTGTCTCAGTCAGAATGCAAAGCAGTGAATAGGAGAGGCTAAATCAAGATAGTTTGGACTCTTCAGAGTGTTCGCATGCCATTTGGTAGAATCACTTTTCTTAAGACTTTTTAACATAAGTGTTCTTGAAAGGCAAAAAGCACTTAAATTACTGATATGTGTATAAATGTAAATTTTTGCTTAACAGAATGTGTGTGCTGTTTGTTTTTTTAAAATGCTGTTTAATAAATATTCGTATTAAAGATATATATTCAGTACATGAAAGATAAAAGAAGTGCCTAATCTTTATAATTTTCCCAGTATAAAACTTGAACAAGTAAGATATTATTGTAAAGCAACTACATCAGAATAAAATTGTAGGTGTTAGAGTAGCATTAATCTAGCTCTTTGAATAAGGGCTAGTTCAAGTTATTCTTTATACTGTTCAGAGCATTATCTAATCTTTATACCATTGACTTCAGGTATAGTTGGGATGGGTGTTTGGCAGTTGATAGGCTGCATAACACAGCAGCAAGCTAAGGGCAGATTTTTCTGCATGGCAAAGTCAGTATATGATCTGGAATTTTAGTGTTGTGATGAGACAACCATCAGGGACAGAGATGATAACATTTTTTAAAGATACTTTTTTTCATTAAAGTGGGACTACACATGTGAAAAACTCAAACATACAGGATATCTGTAGGTTGTAACAGAATAATTTAGCCAACAGGTTGTTTCTAATCAGATTAAAGCAGAAAAGCTGTGAATTGCGAGGCAACTGAGGGGAGGATCAAGATGTTGAGAGATTAAGATTTATCACCAAAGTATATTTTCCCAGATTTGAAAGAAACAGAGGTCTTTTTTGACTTGTAACACCACTGTAAAAGTATCTAAGACAGTCCATTTACTAGATTATCTTGAAACTTCAGAAACTTGAAAGCGTGTTATATGGGAAGTGTAGTACTGCATAAGCCCTCAGACTTCAGCCAGCAAAATAAAAGGGAAATTTAATACCCCAATAGTATTAACATTGTATTTACAGCTGCTGCTGCTGCCCACATGAAAAAATGTTTCCCAGGGGCTGAGATCAAAGGTACTGCCACAGTGTGACATACTATGGGACTACACTATAATAATTTTACAGATTTAACAGATTGTTTCCAAAAAAAATGTGTGTGATATAAACTGCAGGTGTTCATAAACAGAGAAAGAAGGATCAAAACTTCTTTTTTTTTTTTTTTTAAATACAGGTTAAATTTTAAATTAGCTACTTGTTTCATCTGTGCAACAGACTCATGTTTGATCCTAGAAAAGTACTTCCTTTATCTATAATTTTCAAGGAACACATATAATCCAAATATCCTAGAATTTTGGTGGGACCATGAATCTGCATAACTACTAGCCTACTCTTTCATATTAAACCAATAGGCTGCTAGCAGTTTGTTGTCTGTACTTGCTATGTGTTTTTAAAATTAGTTTTTGTAATGCTGTTAGGTACCTTATACATAAGAAGTTTATATGCAAGTGAAAGGTTCTTTATTAAAATTGAGGCAAAGCCCCCACAGTTATTGTACTTTGCAGAATGTTTGGAGGAAACTAGGCTGTCCCTCTTTGTTTTATTTTGCCACCCTGATATAGATGAGGGAAGCATCATATCCAAAAGGACTTAGAAATGGCAGCAGCCTACTTGCCAGATGCTGTGGGTACGTCATCAGAATGGTGCGCAGGCATTTAGCCTCCTGACTCTATTAATGTTAATGGGAGTCAGGCAGTTCAACCTCCATATACCATGCTCCAAACATATCCATTGAAGTCTGGCAAACAAGCCCTGAGGCTTCCTTGTAAAAATCTTTGAAACTGCTGCTCTTCTGTAAGATTTGTGATGAAAAACAAGCCAGAAAGCTGCCCACTATACAAAGATTTCCATGCAAAAGCTGTGCCTGAATATAGATAGGTCTGATGTTTTGGCATACTACTAAAATCAAATCACTGTGAGGGGATATGAAAGGTCCCTGTTTCCCATGGGCAATGAACTGGCTGGCTTTGTAGATGCATCTTCAGACAGGTATTTTCTTTACATATTACAACCAAAGCTGCTGAAAAACACCTGAACCAGGCACCACAGTTCACATGCCCAGCCCTGACAAAGCATTGCTGATTCATTGTGTTGTTCTGGTCTGGTGCAAAGTGGCTGTACAGCCAATTTATCTCTCTTCTGGGTGTGTGGAAGGATATTCATGTATTACAGAAGGCTGACCATAAAAATCTCCCTTTCAGCTTCTCTCTCAGTAGGTGGAATGACTGCATCCCTGCTGCCCCCAGTTATGTGAGGAGCAGGAATTGGGGGAACTGCCCTTACAGCAGCTGATCGGCTGGTTACCCGTGAGAGGAGGAGACTCACACATCTGGGAATAGGGCCCCAGGGAGCTCATTCTTCGTGCCTTCTGCCATGTGTGGTCTTATCTACAGTGAAGTCTGAAGGTAATACTTATTCCCACGTAGATATTGCAACAGGATCACAGATGGTGCAAAAATGGTTTCTGGAATGCAAATAAAAAGGGGCAGGAAGCCAGCCTCCATTGCTCTCTTACTTGCATCACTGTAAGTTTGAAATTATATTACTCCCATCATCAGAGCTACTCACTATGAAGCTCCTAGGAAAAAAGAGTCAAGTTCTTTCTTACTTCCAAAGACGCCTCAAATTCCTTGACTTTTCAAATGGCTAAGTGAAGATAGAAGGTTCCAGGTTAAGCCAGTTTGCAGTTACTTTCATGCATGCTCAGAATCACCAAGTTTTTAACAGTGGCCTATTTTTTCACTTCCTGTATTCCTGCAGCTGTGTGGTCCCCTGCAGACTGGGCTGCCTTCCACAAGCCATAAAACAACTTGAGGACTGCCCTGATTTAGGCTTTGTTTAAAATTTTCCTTGACTGCAGTCATTGGCCAGAAGTGCAGCAGTGCAGGGTGGCAAAAACCAGCCATATCACAACTAAGAATCTGCCCCCAAATTGCCTGATTTTAATCAGGTACAGTGCAAGATATGTCAGGTAACAGATCTCCTGTTAGGAGAACTTGTTCAATTTTTTTGTGGTAGCCCAGAAGGTTATTCCACTGTTTACTTCTTTGTCCTCATTAATACAAGGTAGCTTGCAGAGAAAATATGTGGCTGGATAACTGAACTTCATGCTTCAGGGTATAACGTGATCCCTTCAGAGAAATAGGTCTCTCCTCACTTGCTGCTTGTGCCATTGCACAAGCAACAGAGCAGTGTTGTGTGTGTGCTGAGACAGGAGCCAGCAAGACTGAGTTAACTAGACCTTTCACATTACTCGCTGGCCGCAGCAGGAAGCTGGAGGACAGACGAGACCGAATGTGGAAAGGTCCGTGTGGCACATTGTGTCCCTTGCCACCATAGCAGGCCACGTTTCCACCTCTGCTACCCTAATCTGCAGGGTCTGTTTGTCTGTCTGTCTCTCAAAATGGTCTTTATTTGCTTCACCAGCAATTTTACTCTCTAGAGAGGTACTGTGTCTCCACAAAGAAGATATTGCCACTCTTTTATGTGTAAATAGTCATTCTATTTTTAACTTTTTCATTTTTTTCTTGACTCAACACATAAATTTTGTAGTTTATATTTTTCTGCTGCTTCATGCTTTTTTCTGGCTTCTACAAGAAATGTGGTGAACTAATATTTCAATGAATAATATTTTTAATTCTTCAGGAAATCAACTAAGGTTTTCAGAGGCCTCTAAGCTTTACATGTGGCTTTCAAGGATGGTGCATAGCTTTCTATGCGTGTTTTAGAAGTGTAAGCTTTCTCTTCCAGAATAAATAAAATGCAATTCAAAAAAACCCAAACAAACACTTTATCAGCAAGAACAACCACAATGAAACTTTTTACCTGACTTCCTAACATTTGGATGATTGAAATTGAATGAAGCCTCATACAAATTTAAAAATGAAAAATTACAAAGCTAAGAATAGACTTGACTTGTTTATGCTG
The DNA here is from genome assembly GCF_964195595.1 of Calonectris borealis. Taxonomy (NCBI): domain Eukaryota; kingdom Metazoa; phylum Chordata; class Aves; order Procellariiformes; family Procellariidae; genus Calonectris; species Calonectris borealis. The sequence continues at coordinate 48,151,591 of NC_134315.1, forward strand.
TTTTTCAGCAAACTGTGATTATTCATCTGAGAGATAGTATGATTTTAAGATTGCTTTCAAAACAAATTTGCTTTCTTTTTGCTAAGGATACTGGTTAGCAAGGTGTACGGACTCAAAATAATATTAATATTCCTGCAGCAGAGAATGTGATGAAAAGCCACCTGTGGGCATATGTTGCATGTTGATCCACTCTTATTCAGAGATGGCACATGTTACAGTCTGACTCCAATTAGCAAAATTCATTTTTAATTCAATGGCTCACAGAGAGGTATGATGACAACAGAGATTTTAAAATCGTGTTTTCCTCAAAATATAGCACAGTCTAAGCTGTGGATCACTTGTTGATCTCAGCATTTTTTCTTGATAAAGCTTCACACTACCATCACCTTGCCTTACAGGCTACTCATATCTTCTGTTTGGTTGTGCAAGATTTTGTATTGTTTTCAGAAGTCTTTCAGTTGCCTTTTTTGATTTGGTTACTGGCATATTGAAAAAGTTAAGGAATTTCCACCGGCTCAGTGAACCCAGATTTTTTCCCATCATCTTTGAAGATAGGTACTCTGATGGATGGGTTTATTCCACTTGATTATAGGGGAAGGGTTTCAGAAATGCATAACTGTGTTCTGCACATATTTTCTTGATGTTCAGTTTGGCTTATTGACTAAGAGTTGAGAAAAGGTCAAGGTCCTGTGATCGAAATCCTGCTGCTTATTTCTGCTAAGCTATAATAAGATTAAAAAATCATTAAAAATCTTAAGTAAAAGTTAAAAGATTCCCATGTTCTTAAAATCATAGCAATGATTGTAAGAAAAAACCTCAAAAGTGTCTGCTTGTTCTTGCTGGCCACATATAGTAACAATGTGAAATACAGTATTCAATAAGAGTTCTAGTTTTTAATTTCGTTTCTTGCATTAGTTCTATTTTGAGTTACTACAACTGACTACAATTTTTTTCTTGAAAATCAGCTTGATTGTTTTGCTTTACTGTTTTATCCTGATGAAGCAGAAATTTTCCTGTATCAGATGTTTCACTTTGCAAAACTGTATGACCTTACAGCTTTCATAAGAATAACAAAGCATGTTAATTCACCAAAGTTGGAAAATGCAGAATAATGTCATTTTAACTATATTTCAGCAGCTATATCTTTCAAATGGAAAATTGAAACATCAATCAATGCCAAAAATTTGTCATTAAAATATACATCTTCTACATTTCTTAGCACCTATGAAACTAGTAGTTATTAATTCCACCACTTCTAAGATGAAGCCCACCTATTTGCATTACAATTGCTGGTTAATATATGGTATAAGAGTTAATGGATCTGAACCTCATCTCAATTTTACATACAGGAATATTAAACCATAGATACACTAATTTAATGAAAAGTTAGCAGTTTGGCATTGGGATTTTCTAATACATAAATGGCATTTGGCTGAAGATTGCATTAAACTCTTAAAACAGGCATACCTAGTAGCTGTATAGAAAGACATGAGGAGTACGTAAGTGAACTGCAAATGGAGAAGGGATATAGTAATACTGTTTGCCAAAACAGTTTACAAAATGTAAGGTAACAGCATTATACAAAATATTTGTCTTTCTGTCAATAATTTATTTGTGAAACAGAAATCCCCTTTCCCCAATTCTTATTTTAAGACTTGCTTGTTACATATTTTCAGGATTTGCAAGATATAAAAAAGCATAACTATTATGCAAATCATTTCATTGTCTGTGTAGTAAAAAAGATGTCATGGATAAATCTTATCACAACTACAATAGGTAAGAATGTTTTTATATCTATTTTATGCCATTCATTTTTCCTCTTACCCACACTAATTGGAAAATAAATTAGGTAACGCCAAGTTTTCTACCTGTGGCCCAGTCCAGAGGAGACCTTAGAAGGGTTTAAGATGTTCCAAGTATTTATCAAAAAGGAAAAAATCCTCTTTCTGTGGCACCTAAAATTGAATTTGCAACACCTGCCTGGCCCCCCCAGGTGTTCCCTAGGGCCCTGCAGGTCTGTTTCCATGCTGGGCTGGGCTGCCTTGGTCTGGGGGATGCGAGCAGCCAGCCTCTTCATCTTCTCTGGAATCTGGGCATTGGTTACACAGCTCCTGGCAGTCCTGCTGACCAGTTGCATGCACACAGGGAGTGCCTGCAGGCACTGACAAAATCTCAAAAGGGCTAAGCTTCTTATGAAATTATTCATATCACTGCAGGGGGGACAAGTGTCATTTTTTGTTGGTTTGGGATTTTTTTAAAAAAAAGGTGGTGCCAGAACTGGTGCTCACCTGATATAATAGTAATCAATATTCTAATCTAGAAAGAAAAGGCATTGAAACTCACTGATCTTGCTACCATCTCCCCCACTTCTTTGCACTAGTGTATTTTTTGGAGGTCTGCTCTTTTAAAGGCAGCCGGACAGAGGCAGGTGGGAGTTCTGGAGTAGTTATGCAGCTGTTGGGTGCAATTACATTTTGCTGCTGCTCCTCAGCTGATAACAATTGCAAACACCTGTTGTGCTTTCTGCTCATGCAATTTCTGCAAGCTGAGCCCTCAGGGTGCATTTTAGTGTGCTTGCTCTAGCACAGAGCTCTGAACTTCACATTCCTCTTTTCCTTTGCGTTCCTGTAGCAGTAACGTGTTCTTGTTTTAAGAAGCAGGCTGCTGAACTGTGATCTTTGTTGTCAAAAAGGGTAAGATTATACTTTAAAGTAAGAAAATTTGCAGTGTGTAGAAGGCTAGAAAAAACACACTAAACTATGAACGTTTATGTGGCCTCTGAGATATTATTTTCTGGTTTTGTAGTTTTTTATGTCTAATGGGTGCTGGGAGAGAAAGATTACTAGTGTTAGACCTATGGATGATCTGCTTGTGACCTGTATCAAAAGTCAGCAGCTGCTTGTGTGCAGCTATGTGTATCTCTGGCTTTTTGTTTGTCTCTGTGTGTCCCATATCTGAGTGATCTGTGTCTATGGCAATTTTGAAAAGAATGTTCTGTGGCCAAGATCCAGAAAGTTTTGAAACGGTAGTTTTGAAACTGCAGCAGTCTCCGGTTGCCCTCAAGGAAGAAGCACTGTAAGACACAGAAAGGTACTTTTTCTGGCACTCCTTTCCCAGCCTCCTTTACTTGGTTTCATCAAATTTAATAAATACAGTGTCAGTGAATGTGATAATCTGGCAAGTACAGCTAATCAGATACTTAATAGGATACTGAGCTGTGTTTAAATTCGGTTCTATTCCCAAGACATGAACCACAGACGCTTGTTTTAAAAGAACAAACTAATTGTTCCCACAAAATGTGGGTGCGGTATATTTATCCCATTAGTAGCTTGTACCCCTCATAAGCTTCTCAGAAAGAAAACATTGTTGGAACAATAAGCTTTTAAAAGGAAAATAAAAATCTAGTTAAAGGTTAGAATATTTGCTCGGGTTTTGGAAAACTAAGGCTGAAGTCTCTTCTCTAACGGAAAGGTTTGAACCCTACTTAACTATCTCCAGTGGGAGTGCTTTAAGCCATGGAGTGGAAAAGTATTCTGTGATGGAGTGCTCTCAGTTATGCTTGTGGAATTGTTCAATTAGCCATTTAGATGATGGCATGTTTAATGTAAACTACGAAGTGTGGTAGGCCAGTTGTCCCTATCCTGAATAAATACTCTAACTCCTAGGTTATGCAGTTCCATTTGCACTCTCTGGACCCAATTTTTTAACATTGACTGTAAGATGGCTTTTGATCTCTTTCTTTCTTGCTCTCACTGACCTGGGAAGTAATTTTTTCACACAAGCGGAGTTACTTCTGTGGAGAGAGATGCTAGAGAAAAGTGTAGAGTTTACTTTTCATGTCCTATCACCTTCAGCAGAGATGTGAATTTAAAGCCATGTTCCTTGGCCAGGTGCTCCAGTAATGGTACTGCTGGGGTAGAGGAGACCCCTCCCTTCTCTCCCAGATAGGTGGGATTTAGAGTGGGGATTGGTGGAGTCTTTTTGAAGAACACAAATAAGAATGATAAGAAAAAAAGAACACTTCGCAGGCTGAGAAAACCTGGCAAGGAAGGGGATAACCTCCTTTGCAGATCCTGGCAGGGCTTGGGTCTATGCTCTTTGTTTACCTCTGCCAAGGTTTGGGCAGTTACGGGCAAGCCTAGAAGCAAATCTTTCCCTTTGTGCAGAGAGTCTCAGCCACCTGCTTAACCCCTTCAAGAAATATAGGTAGCTCAGAGGGTAGGTGGGAGCCAAATGAGATTTCTGAGAATGAAACTTTCAGACTGATGTGTTCAAGTTGCCTGAATAGCTTTATGCTAACTCTAAACTGTCATCGCTAATTGTGGTTTTCTAAAATGAGGCGAATGCATAAGAGTGGATGAGTAAAACACTGTTTCTGCAAACATTTACTCCTTTACTATTGCCAAGAGCCTTTTACAGCTCAATAGGGATTTTTCCTGTTAGTTACTGGCTAAGCATAGGAACAAGTGTAGTGGTTTGGAGCCTATAAATGCATGGCTATTTCTAAGCTACTCTTGTTCTACAAGCAATTGTAGATTGTGATGTGCGATGTTGTGTACAGCATTGAGTACTCAGAATGATTTGTCTGACAGTATTTCAGAAGAAAGTAATCAATCACCAGTTGAAACTGCAAATGGGTGCTTGTTCAAGTTTAGTCATTTCAATCCTTGTCTTCAGATTTACCTACAGATTCATATGTTATATTAGGCATAATAAACCCCCATCTTTTAACCGTGCAAAATGTCATTACGTTTTGGACATCATAGCAATATTACAAGGATGCCACGAAAAACTATTTACAAGCATTACTTTAATACTATTTAAACGAGGTAAAATAACTTGGCAAAAAATGTTTTTCTAAAGAAGAAAATGTTTTGATTCTCTAATATCAAAATCTGGAAAAATATTTAATTTTAAATATTTAAAGGCAGCACTTCAAATCTAAGAATCAAATTACTAAAAGTAAATTCATAAGGCATGAATTTTTTTTTAATGGTAGGTAATTAAGATAATACCTCTTTCCAAGTAAGTGGAAAGAAAAATGTGTTTTGCTGAATTAGTACTTCTCACCACCATTTCAACCCACCTGTACATTAGTATGATTGTAATTGCCTGTGATGTTATTCACTTTTAATATGGTCAAATTAGGTGCAAAACTATAGAATTTTTTTGTTTTTAACATCAGCTGCAAAGTAGGTGCATACATCTGTATTTTACTAAAAAGAATATAAGGACTATTTGTACAATCTGTTTCTTAGGCAAGCATCTCTCCTCTGTTATATAGATGTTTTTATATTTGCCTTCTATTGCTTTTCCAACCAAAGGGGTTTGGAAAAAAAAAAAAAAATATCTGTTTAACTCCTTGAAACAGCAGGGTGATGAAGCGGGGTGTGATTTGCCCTCCGCCCCCATGCTCTAGTAAACCATAATGATATGGCTATATATTGTTTGGAGCCAACATCAAAATTACAATAATATGTATGAAAAGTTGTCTACGATCTTATGTGACACTGTTACAATTTTTATTAGGATGGAAAAGAGAAATTTATTGCCGCCCTTTACAAAATCTTGCGTGGATACAGGGTATCCATTCAGTGATGTATGTTATTTATAATCTAACTTCAGATGCTTTTGCAACAGTGGAATAACATACAGTTTGAAAACGACCAGTAGTTTCAACTCCTTTTTACTTTTTTTTACCTTGTTTTAATTAGAAAATGTCAAAATGCATGAGAAGAGAGAAAGCACTATTAAACTTCTAACTTTTAAAATAGTGTTGGGTTCAACTGATATGTCTAATGCTGTCCTGTTCTGAATGCAAACATTTGGCAGTGCCAAAGGCCTGGACAACTCAAAAGAACAGATAAGCAGTGGATGAACTTGGCTGAAAATAGAAATAAGATTTTTTTTTTTTTTTTTTTTTTGTGATCAAGTCACAACGAGACCTAAGGTCATCCATAAAGCTCTAGGCCTAGCAGGACATTAGGTGGGAAAAGAACCTGCGCCCTGGAAGGACAGAGGCTAAAAGTCCTGAAATAGTCAACAGCCAAGAACAGGTGCTTGCGGGACTGGGCCCAACTTGACTTTTCTATTGCCTTGGTCTCAGGCTTCTCCTGTATCAGCAACTGATGAACCTCTTGCTGTTTAACCCCAAAGTTATGCTAGCAGTGGAGGCTGCAACATATCTTCTTCTGACTGTTTAGAAACAATTGGGAGCTTTGCCTCCCTCCTTCCTCCTCCTTTTCTCACACCACCCCTGCTGCCAGGTATGTTACATCCACATTTCGTAAGAACCAAGATGCACCTTTTTTGAATGAAATTCCCTGAAGAATCCGTCTGTGCATGGTAACAACATAAAGGTGCAAAAGTGATGTTGAAATATATTTGCAGCAAATGTGATTAGATTTTAGTGTGTTGACTTACTTGTCTCTGGTTTATTTCACTTTCTTATTGTTTAGTATTTCTTCCCTGCCTACAATATTTCCTTTGTTAATTGGATGCTTGCTTTTTAATAATAAACTGCATGATACTATCTCTGATAGTTGACTGGCTACGATGACCATGTTTTCCTTGGACTTTTAAATACAGAATTCCTGTTCTTTCCCTATGTGAATGAGGGGAGGAAAAAATTCCCTGTGTTTCAGCACAGGGGAAAAGTAGGCAGGGAGTGCAGTGCTGGCGCACTGGGCTGCTGCTTCTATGGTCCCCCGTTCCAGGATTGTGTGCCGTGTATAGTATCATCTCCAGTACGTGGTTTCAAGCAGCCAAAGCTCCATGCAAATATACTGATCAAAAACAGGTGTGAGTGGAAATGGAGGACCACTCTGGCTTTTGCAGCAAGTATAATTTTGTGGTCTATTGTGAACTTCTGTGCTGGCTATATTTGATAACTGTGGTATTTATAATGAAGGGCTAGGATGGTGGTTTCCATGCTCTGGACTGTGAGACTGTGGTACACGGCCTTCACAAATACGTTAAACAAAATAATAGTTATGGATTCACAAGGACTGGGCTTAGTGTGACCATGTGGTTTCCCTGACTCGCTCACGTGCCTGTTGGTCTATAGGAGATGCTGAATGATTAGGCTAAACAAGGAAAATGTGGTTAGTCTATTTGTAGCTTCAAGAAGAATAACAATCCTGATGAATTTCAATCCCATCAAAGTGAAAAGAGAACTTGCTGCACCTTGTTGTTTTTATAGAGCCTAAATATTACTTATTTTCTTTCCCTGCCTTCTCTTTCTTCCTGCCAAGATATGTAGGCCCTATATTAGCAGTAGGATGGGGAATATGGGTGATGATTTCCACAAAAACACAATGAGAGGTCTTTAGTTTGGCACAAAATATGCTTCTCTTTTTCCCCAGGCTGCTGCAAAGCTAAACATGTATGAAGACTTATCTTCACTTGTGTAAATATTCATTTTGGGAATTTCATTAGCATAAGCATATGTTTTAACCTCTTTCATTCCAGAGAAGATTTTGTATGTTGAAACAGAATCTCTGTTTTGTAACACACACAGTCCTCTAAACTACCAGATAACTTTTGTGACAGAATAATTGGAGGTAACTACTGATCTGTTAACAGGGGAGGGAAAAAGAGGAGGGAGTCATATTTTTCTGGGAAGTTTTTGTTCTGTTGCAATGTGCTCTGAACACTTCTCATGCTCTATTTGTGAAGCTTCGCTCTCCTCCTTCCCCCCACTTCTGGGGAGAAAAACAGGATATGAAGTATTTGTAGTGGTACTAAAATGGTTTGTATGTGTATTTACAAAAATAAATATATAAAATCCTGAAATGGTAATGGTGTGATTCTTTTACCTAAGTGCCAACCCCACAGGCTTTGCCAGGAACTGGGCATGGGACTACTGATGTAGATGCCTGCCCCTTAGCTGCTTGTCAAGTTCCTTTTAAAATCTTTGGAGAGAAAGAGACGACTTTAGGGTATGATTCTTCTGACCTGTTTCAGATGCTGCCTTCATGATGAAATGAATTACTCCCTAGAAATATTTCTTCCTATTGTCTATAAAGGGAGATTAGTTCAAATCTAGACAGGTACATTTAGTGACATAATTGTAGCCACCCAGGGTCCTTCACTGCCACTTTAACACCTCATTTAAAAACAAACAAACAAACAAACAAACACCACCAAACAAAAACAAACAAACAAACCCCCCCCCCAAAAACCCAGTTGATTAAATCGCTGTTCCTGACTAACTCCATGTTAATGAATTACAGTGCTAGTCAAAGCAAAGGTATAATTTTGATCTCTAGCTGCAAATGGAGATGTAAGATGCAGAAAGATTAAGACCAAAACCTTTGCTGATTTTAAGGTGCTTCAGTCTGAATTAATGAAGATGTCATCAAATACAGCTACAAATATTGGTGGACTTGTGAAAGAAATGGGGTTTCTGTTTTCAAGTCGTTTCTAAAAAGGCTGCTTATGTATATCACTGGTAATGGGGATCATTGGTAATGTGAATCTAGTAAATAACTTCCTTACCTAACCAATCAGGTTTAAAAAAAAAGTTTGTCTTGGTATGTTAGCTGGTACCACTGTAAGTAGGGTGCCTACATAAATAGTTTAATTAATAGTTTCCATCTTGTAGCCAAGTGGAGTGTTTTTGTTGTTGTTTCCTCACCCCACTCTCCATAAAAATGTTAGAAATGGTTAGAATGATCTGGGTAATTAAGCAGTTTGTTAAATCATTCTAGGTATTGGGTTTTGTTTGGTTTTTCCCCCTCATTCTTTATCTTATACATATGCACAGGCTTTACAGGCTGGATTTTAATTTCTTTTTTTTTTTTTTTTTTTTAATGGGAATAACAAGAGATTTAACCCAAAGTTTTCCTCATCTACAAAGCTCTGAGGAAATCATTAGTCAACAAAACAGTTCAACACATTCTTGAAACCTTTAAAAATCAATAGGATTTCACTTAAATGTGTTTTGTTTGTTTCTTTTTGGAAGTTTATTCAAGGACTTGCTTGAGGTCCTAACTTTTTTGAAGAGGACATCTTTGTTGTAAATTCTTCATGAACATTATGACTTGAATTTCAGCTATGCTTTAGCTACTTTTCCTGAAATGTCCTGTATCTTAGCTGAGTTGTGAACCTCCAGCCAGCTTCCTAAACCTGGTTGCCAGTGTTTTGGGTTCATTCTTACCCTGCCCTTCTGTCAAACTTCAGTGTGCTGTTACAGCCATTCTGTACCAAAATAGGTGTCAGTCAGTGTCTGTCTTCCTAGAAGAGCTCCTCTCATTGCTAATTCATGAACCTGGTGGGTGATAGAGATTAAAGCCTCACTGTAGTTTATCGTTTCCTGATGATCTCAGGGAAGTTTCAGTAGGAGCTGTTCCAGAGGCTTTTAAGTTTTGTGCCATATATCTGGATTCCTCTGTAAAGAGGTAGCATACATTTCAGACTTTGCAGCAACACATGATTAATTCTAGTAGTACAAGTTGGATGTGGGCAAACACTGTCATAGCTTGTATAGATCTGCAGCATTTGGCAATAAATTACGCTTTGTAAAATAAATGCCCATTGCCAGCGTGTCCAGTAACCAGTATTTGAAGACCAGCATTTCTGACTAATTTCTATTTGGTGCATAATGCAGGTGCACCAGGAAGAATATAGCATTTGTCTATAAAGATTCAGTTAACTGGAGCTGTAGTTTTCTTCATTGTATGTATCACATTATTTTTCTCCAACTGATGGAGTCTTTGAAGTCAGGTGTTACCTGTAAGATTGTCATCAGCCTGATGGGCTGCATTAATTGTCAGTATGCTGGAGGTTGGAAGACTTTTCAGACATCACAGTGGATCGCCCACTATAGGGATGATAATTGTGCAGTTATTGTTACCAGTGAGGCTTTCAATTTATACCTGTGATGCCCGTGTTATTAAGGTAACAGGAAAGAGAGTAAAGCAAAAACAGTCAAAGCCAGAGCATTCCCTGTGTGCTTCTGTTACCAGATCTGTCTGGGTCCCACAGTTGAATAAATTCCATTTTATTCTAAGCCTGCTCAAGAAGCAGCAGTCTTGTTGCAAAAATACTGTGTTTTCTGCTGCTTTAAGAGCTCTAATAATATTGCAAGTATAATTGTTTTTATGCTGCAGTTGAATTTGCACAGGTTGTGCGACATGTCGGTTGTCTGTGTTGGAGAAGCACTGATCATCCTTTAGGGAAATCAAGGAAAATTGGTACGTGATTTTTTCCTTACAGCTGGTATTGTAAACCAGATTTACGGAAGGGGATGTGCTGTAAATATATACTGTCTGATTCTCCTGTAATTTAATGATGGAAACTTGTATGCAAGCTTTTATAACAATTTACCGCTCCTCTCTTTTCTGTTACACAGGAATACTTGTCATTTCATCTGGTGCTTCTGAGAGTAGTGATGCTAATGCTCTGTTGTAATGTTGGTCTAAGTATCTATGCTGATGACTGATTTAAACCTCTGACTCTGCTTGGTGTATTTCCAAAAGCCTGAACTGGTCTAGAGGAGTGGGGCACTGTCACACATTGTGAAAAGCTGTGAAACTCAGTGGAATTGTGCTGGGCCTGTGGTGAGACAGCTCTCTTCTCCCTGGATGCCTAGCTCCTCTGTATTCTCTGGGAATGGAATCAGGAATTTTTTGAGTTCGGAGATAGTGGTTTTGATGCAAGTAAGTGCACAGGGTTTAAAAGAAGAAAAAAAAATTATTTTGGGTACTTGCAATATGCCTTGCACTTAAAACTTCAGTTTCTCCCCCCGTTAAAAAGAAAAGCAGAATCATTCTCATATAGAACTGAAAGTAATTACAAACAAATTGCTGTAACTTTATTGACAAATGACATCTATTACAAAAACCAGAATTTCATGTGACTTGGTAGGAAACCTAACTTGCCATTCTAATACTGTTTATTTACTTATGTCATTATTATACTTACATACTCATTGGATTATAATGTTCTTCTGATTTGTTTGGCCATTGGATAACTTCATGTGACTTCATGTTAAGTACCAAAATGTGAAAAAATGTTAAACCATGTCCTCCACCCTGAAAGAGTAATGGAAGAAGGCTGCTGTATTTCTGAGTTCTTTACCTCTGGATTAAATCAATTATTTCAGCACTATAAAGAAAAAGCTTGTGTCTCGAACAATAATTACCAAGTAGACACTCTCTAACATCCAGAACAAACATCTGGATCACGTTGACTTTTTTTCCCACCATGGCAAAAAGGGTGAATGAAATATAATTCCTGCTTTCTGATGTCATGAGGATGCCTTCATTCTCACAGCAGCTGGAGTTCCCAATCTCTAAGCATTTATATATATTTTTTTAAGTGTTGCAGATGTTACATGTTTTTTAGAAAGAATTGACACAGCTTACTATGAAGCGACTTCTGTGTCAAATGGAGTAGATAAATGAATTAGTCTTTATGTGCAGTTGTCTTTGTTAGTCATTATTTTGAGCAAAATATAAACCACTGATGTCCTTGTAGGATATATTAGTAGTATCAGGATAAAGTAATAATTACTAATTGCTTATGAATAGATTAAGCTGTTCCATTTTCATCTTCTGCATGTGTTTGTGGGTTTTTTTGTATTCATAACATTTTCTTGGATCTGTGTGTATGTTTGATTTTCCTAAGTATTTCTAATGCTCTATTATTTCTAGAATAATAATCTTAATACAATATAATCTTCCGTGATAAACTGTAGAAGGCTGGCTCTGGGACAGAAAAAAGCGACGCTAAATTTTGTTCTGAATTTTAGGCCCCTTGTTAGGTTTTAAAAGAAAGAACCTGCATTAAAAATAGTTTGACTCTTTTATGTGGTGGATTAGCCTGGGTTTAGCTGCTTTGAAATCTGGTAATCAGATAAAGTTCTGCACAAAGCAACTGCAGCTCTTTGCACTAGTGCTTAGGGTATGGACCAGCTTGAGGTCAGTGATCAAGATGAAGGTACATTACAAAGAATTTCCCTTGGGAATGTGTGCTGAGCACTGCTGATGGATCAAAAGCACAGGTCTGTGGCAATGAAAAGGAGCAGAGAGGCACTTACTGTCATGGAAGTACAAACTGTGTTTGCAATAGCACTTGGCATCTTTCGTAAAGTGCATGGCTATCAGGGCAACGGAAAGCATGACAGCCACTCTTGCTTTTCCCTTCAAAAGCCTGCGTTACATACTTAATCTTCTGAGCAGAATTATTTAAGCAGCTGTGGCACTTCTCTTTCATGTCTGGACAAGGAGGCCTAAGCACTGGTGTAGGTTTTCTGAGAGCGAAACTGGTCCATTTTCCCTGACAGTGGAACTGATTCAGTTTTGCTGAAGTGAATGTCTTCATCAAGGGGCCTGTCCCTGGCCACTGGGCTGTCAGGGGCAGGTAGGGTTGTGGCAGACGTGGGCAGACAGAGAGAGGGGAGCCCTCTAAAATAGTGAAAATAGGGCTTCTACTGCCACTCTGGAGCAAGAGGGGAGATTTTCCTACTCGCTTCCTATGTTTTCCCAAAACTGCTGGCATTCCTGTTGGCTGGACTCTGTATCCCTGCAGAATATGAACAATACCATCACACTTTCTTTGTGATAAAATCATACACATTCCTGCCTAGGATTCATGAAACTTGCAGACAGGCACATGCAGGCAAAAGGCAATAAAGCTGTTTAATTTGAGTTTTTCCTTCTTTACATCAATTTAAGGGAGAGGAGCATTGGCTTACCATTTCTTGTAGTTCAAAACAAGCGTATGAGCCTGCTGGCAGAGAAAGAGAGAGAGAATGCAGAAAGTCTTGTTCAGTGGGATTGATGCAGACCGGTAAAATGAAAGTCTCGGGTAGCTTTTGTTATTGCAGCTGCTAGTTGTAGAAGGAGAGAGCCTGAATGCCCTCTCTCCGCTGCCTCTATGAAATTTTGAGCGAGCATGACATGCCAGCAGAGTTCTTATGCAGAACACCTAGAACTGTTATGAAGTACGTGAAGAAGTGACGGCTGTTTTTTGGCAATTGCATAGGAGAGTTAGGAATTGTGTAATATAGGATTGTATTCTGTCTTCCCAGTTACTCCAAGAACAGTTCCTGGGTGCTGTATAAAAGTGTTGGGTTTTTTTCCCTCTAAAGACTAAAGTGATCACACTTTCATGTTGGTGATGAATGTCTAGCATTCCCAGAAATTCTTTTTTCATTGGCACTCTGAATTTCTTACCTTCACGGCATGTTCGGTTGTGGTATTATACCTTGAACTTGTTCTGCCATGATAACTGTGTCTAGTGACTGCAGACTTCAGTGATCCAGAAATAGTCTGGTAATCGGTCTGTCGTTATAATGTTTTAAGAAGATAGGTACCAATACGGGATGAGCAGTAGCTGTGCTTAACGATAAGTGTTACAAAATAGAGAATGCATTAAATTTAAAGTCACTGGAGTGATTTTAGGAGAAAATTGCTTTAATATGTCTTATACATGCAATAGGCCCAGGATGACAGTCAAAACCTAAGAACTACCTGGAAAGCCTTATATTGATGAGCAGGAAGGTGATTACAAGTAGCAATTTATATCTTGGGACTGCTAAAACTTGTGGTGATGTTGGAGTTTCTGTGACCGTATTGGAAAGGAGAAGAATTCCTGCTGTATGGGGTATTTGTGTTCCCTTTGCTCCTGTATTTGTTTTGATGGTTCTTCCTTCCTTATGACTAATGTTGCATACTAGAATTTACCTCGGTGAACTTACGGACTGACTTCTCGGAAACCACTTGGAAAGTTACACCAAGATTGGAGTGAATTCATCTGTAAAATTGCAAAAATCCCTTTTTGTGTCTGAAGCACTGATGAGAGCACTACAAATTAACAATGAGAACATTAGTGTAGTTATGATGTCTCAGTTAGAGCAGTTACAGCTGAAATGTTTTCAGCTAATGTATGCAGCTGCTGCTGTTGTTGTCATGTTGATCTCCAGAACCAAATGGAGAAAGAGGAGATAGGACAGCATGAAGGGTAAGAAGACGTTATGGGAGTTTTTTTTTTTAAGTTAGGCTGATATTGGCACTCTCCTTAGGTGGGAAAAAGTGATGGCAAAAAAGGAGGCAGGGGAGATGGGATGCCAAAAAAGACAAATGTTCTCCGATGGCTGCTGCTCCCCAGGCAGATGCACTGCTAGCGCAACAAAATACTTGAGTAGTTTGCAAACATTTCTTACAGTTTCTCTGTAGTCTTTTTATTTGAGACTGGAAACTCATTAACCTGGAAAGTAGCCAGTAACTTTGCTTTAGCTCATGCTCAGGTATGAAAGTGCCAGAGGTACTTGGCAAAGGGGCACAGAACAGAAATGATTTAGGATTTAAGTGCTGAAATGTTAATAGGGCCCAGGGAAAGTTTCCTCTTGTGAACATGCTATTCTGTAAGTATCCAGTTTGTACCTTCCTCAGAAACGTCCAATTTTAGTCATCAGTAGATAAAATATGTTGGCTACTAGCCTGATCCATGAAGGTAATAGTTGTTAAACGTTGTCTGAAGTTATACTGCCAGCTACTTTCAGAACGTGGTTAAGCAGGTACGGAGATTGAAATACTACTCAGTACAAGTTTAAAGTGCAGGAAAAAAATTCTTATCCGATTTCCTTTAAAACATTAGCCTTAATGCAAAACATTAAAGAATGGATTAACTAAAATGTTCACCTTCTTTTTTTGGTTGTCTCTGTCCTCTGTGGCATTGGGACAAGTGAGTGAGCAAGTGCCAGCAACCTCCTCCCACCCCTTTGCTGCCAGAGATAACGGAGTAATCCTATAGGGGTAATGCTTATATGCCTGCCTTTGCTGACATATTTTGATGCATACCACAGAATATGTCCACTCCTAGGTTTGCTTCATGGCTTTCTGAACATAAAATGTAAGAACTAGGTAACAGAACAGCAGTGGCTGTAGTTCCTTGGGTATTTGAGATGGTTCACTGTTATTTAAAGAGTATGATTTTGCACCTGCTAACTCCTTTCCTTATTTTCTCATGGTCTTCTCTTACGATGGCCCTGGTGCTGATGGGGCCTATTGGAGTGCCTTTGCGTTAGCATTTCAGCTCGAGTCAGGGATGTGCTTTTGAAGCAAATCTCTGCATTGTCCCCATTTGCTTTGGACTGTATTATGGAGGGGTCTGCAAGCACACAAAATAGGTTCCTATCAGATTAAATTAAAGTGAGAAAGGCCATCTAGAAGGGCACATTAATTTGTGTCCAAACATTAATGGGGATTCAGTTCCTGGAACCAGACTTGCACTAAAGTAGATGTGAGATAAAATGTTGACATATGTATTGTATGTCTGTTGGGGTTTCAGTACTAGCTGTTTTGCTCATATCCTGTTTCCACTATTTGCTTACATACCCTCAGTTGATTGAATTGGCTCATAAAATGCAACAAATCATAATCTGGGTAATATTTACTGGAAATGGCATTTTTTTCTGCAACGTTAGTGAGTTAAACCAATTTCTGGAGTTGACTTCAGTAAGTACGACAGCCAGCACAGGGACGTTGTAAAAGCACGTATCTGGTAGTGGGAAAAAGAAAGGGGAACTGTTATGGTGACTTCCCCTGTATCTTACCTTACTTTAGGGAAAACTGAAAGTGATTTCTGTTGTGTAATGTACTATAGGGTGTCTTGGCTTTTGCTTCCCTGCATTACATGGAGACCTGTTAAATGCTTGTTGACCAGTGGCAGCATTTTTTTTTTTTTAAAAAAACTTTGTATTGACCTCTTTCCACTTGGCACAGATGGTGACTAACATACCGAACAAGAGAGTTTGTTCTCTTATTTTACATGATCTTAATGTAAAACTTGCAATACTTTTGTAACCCAGAGGACCGTACACATATCTGTTTATTCAGGTAGAGTGGTGAACACAGGATCATTTATAGGAAAACATTACTGATTTTGAGACAGCTGCTTACAAGGAATTATATTCCTGATCAGTTCTTAAGTGGGAGGGAATATATCTTCTGCGGCATAGGTGCTTTTACGCTTCAGTAGGCACCATCAGTCTGTGATAGAGCTTCGGGGAATCTCCTGTGAATTAAGGTTTCCTGGAATGCAATTTGCCAAGATGTGTGTTATCCAAATTACTAAAACAGTTATAAAATTTAGGATGGTGCAATGGTTAACTGAGATGTACAAACCAACAGAAAAGAAGAAAAATTGCTGGGGTTCTGTCTCATTGGGGAAGAAAAAGGGTCGTGGTTGCCCGTTATCCAACTGTCAGTAGCATGAGCCATCTTTTTTGACAGTTAAGAGCAAATGGTAAGAAAAACTGAGGAAAAAGGAAACATTAATAATAAAAGGTTGTGAAGATGATGCAAATAATTAATGTTGCTTAAGAGCTTTGCTTCAGTCAGTAGCTTTCAGCTTGTTGATTTTCAGATTCACAGATGTCCTCCAGTGAAAGTGCACTTTTCCATGCGTAGGTCTGCTGACAGTAAGTTTACAGAAGAGTGACATTTCCAGAGCAAATCAGAGCTGTGCTAAGCTTGTTATTCTCTCCCTAATAACATTGCTATGGGAAAGTAAAAATATCAGGGCAGAGCATACTGGTGGTGGTGGTATTTCTCTGAATACTCTCCCAGATTTGGACAACACATGGCTCAGAAACTACCCAAAGCGGAGGGATTGGTTTTGTATTTAATGAATTTTCTTGCATAGATTTGTCCAACTGAGCATGTGTTTTTTAAAAAAAAAAAACCAACAACAACAAAAAAAAAAAACACCAAAACAAACCCCCCACACAAAAAAAAACAAAACAAAACACCAACAAAAAGAAAACCAACACCACAAAAAAACCCCACACCAAAACAACAAACATACAAGTGAGTATGTGAGTAGTTACAGTGTTTGGTGGTATCAAGCTTAACTATCCGCGTTGTATGAAGAGCCCCATTTTGGTTTGTCCTGACTAGTCTGATCCTGGTAGCCTCATCTGGTGTCTCTAACCCTTATTTTAAAAAAGGCAGTGAATGGTTGTTCCACTCGCTTTTTCACATTACCCTTCAATCTTATCCTTGCCAGGATGAAAACAATTAATTTAGTTGTTTCTTGTGTGGAAACAAATTCTGATAATTCTTGTTGCATTCACTTTATCTCTTACTAATTCTACTATTCCCTTTGGACTGTTGTGCTTCCCTTGTACTCCCATTTCAAAATGAAAATGTAGGTTTATTTTATAGTGAACTGATGTCTTCATAGGATTATTTACTGTACCCTTAAGATGCTGGCTTGCTTTTCTTCTCTTACTGCATCTTACAGAGTTATACCATGAATTAATTTCACTGCCACTGTAAATAAGAACTGCTCCTCTCATGGCTTGCCTGTGGGCATAGACCCTTTCTGTGAGCTGCTGCTCTTACTTGCTAGTATGCTAGGAAACTAAGCCGAAGAAATAGAGAAGTAATTTTCGGCAATATCTGACTTAGTGATTCACAGAGGGGAGTGGTAGAAACCCAAGATGCCTGAAGGGAGGGAGCAAGTCCTTTTGTTTGTAAACTGGGCCAGTCGAATGGCTCATGCACATAAAACTGCAGCCATGATTATCTTTTGGATGTCTCTTAGGAGTAAGCTGGGGACTTTCAGTGGTCTGTAGGAAGCAGGTTTAAACTGTATCAAAGGAGGCAGTTACAAGGGTGAAATGATGTTACACAGACCAAAAATCATGTTTATTTGCTTCTTTCTTTTAGTTTGGAAATGATTCTGACCTCAGTTTTGCTGCTGTATTTCAAAGTACATAAAAGGAAAAGTTATATTAGACAGAGTGGGGTACCTGGCAGTTTAGAAACTTTCTCCAACCAAGAGATTGTAGGCCTGCGGCACTTCTGCAAATGGCTCAAAAACTGATGACTTTGAACAAGGCTACTCTGACTGGTCAGTGTCAGGTGATTGAATCAGGTGGATGTCTGATAGTTAGGATGGATTTGCCATGAGTGCATCATATCTTTTTAAAAGAACAATAATAATAAATGCAATGAAGCAAGAGGTAAGCTAAGTTCATTAGAACTGTAATGATTGGTTTTCTCAAAATAACTAATGGATTGCGTTAGAAAATGTCCTGAGGTATTTCAAAGATTTCTCATTATAAACTCCTTTTTGTGTGTGAAATAGAAGCAAAAAGGCCAAGATTGGAAGAATTTTAGGTTTCAGAGGATGATTACCCTGAGAGTTTAATGTAGGATTTTTTCCCCTTAGAGCTGGGGAATTTTTTGCCAAGCTGAAGTGTGTTTGAACAGCCAAATTTGCTACAACTTTAATATTCAGTAGTTCTTAGGTTTTAGAAGTATGTAGTGACTGCAGAAAGCTGCAATGAAATCATAGGAGTGTATAAATGTGTATCTGCTTATTCCTCACAGTTTCTATTAATAGTCAGTTGTCAACAATTCATTACAGAGAATAGGCTAAAGCTATCCAGGATAGAAAGAACCTTAGGACACAACGTTTATCCTTTTTTTTCTTTTTTTTTTTTTATTCATGTTTTAAGAGACAGAATAACTTCTTTTGGCAGAGTGATTCTGCATGCACAGTTATTTTGTATGGTGTCTGTTGTCTTCCCGCTGAAGGATCCATACAAATAACAAATTATATAAATGTCTTCAGTACAAAGTTTGTTCCCCTGAAAGGAAAAAAAGAAAGCAGCTTTCTTGTGCGGAAGAGGCCTAACTGAAGGCACTTTGAACTGCCTTTGTAAAAAGGACATAAACTGTTGAAAGGCCTTAGAGATTTTTTTTTTTTCCTATAGATGACCTTATAGACTGAGAATAACTAATATAGTAAGAACTAGCACATCACACATTGTACTCTGAATGAACATGTCTTGCAGTTTCTGTAAGTAAATGCTTTGAATTCAACGAATATGAGCCATCTGACTGATATTAAGAACAGAGCCTTAAGAGGCTGACAAGAAGAAGCAAATGCTGAAAGGGAGAAATATGTTGGCTAGAGAATAGGATGAGCGTGTTATGCCTGAACTTTTCGTAAAAAGAAACTGATTGTCTGGGACGACACTGATGGATGGTAGTTTCTGAGAAAATTTAAGTATTTTTTACATTTAAAATATTTATGTTGGAAAAGTCTTGACTATTCCAAATGGGAATAGGTAGTTCTGAGATTTGTAGGTGATGTATTATGTGTTAAAAAGCTTGCTAATTCCTGGTAATTTATTATGAATGATTAGTATTGGCCTAAAAGTTGATGTAGTTTTGTTTAATATTTCTCTCCTTCAGTGTAAATAGTGTTTGCTCACCAAAAGCTGTCACTGCTGTTAACTAACCCTACATAAAGCCTTTTAGCAGCGTCAATTTATTGTGTCCTCTGTGTAGTTATAGTGTCAGCAGCTTTCTGTTAGAAATTTTGTTTATTGAACCAATTTGGTAGAGGAACATAAAACATAAAACAATCTCTTATGAGGAGTTTAATAATCTAATAGAAGCTCATTGTGTTTAAATAAATTTCAGTCTGCAATTCTTTCTGTTATAGGGCTGGTTTGGGGAGTAGTACAGATGCCTGTAATCTCAATAATTTTTGCGAAGTTTTGTGAAGAAATTGGAGATGGGAGGAGTAGTAGATGATAAAACTGCGAGGAAAAGGTTTGGATTTCAGGTGGCCACTTGGATAGCCTCACCCCTTAGCACTGTTTTAAGAACAAAATGTGACATTATACTGAGTCTAAATATTGAAGAGGCAAGTCAGTAAGCATACTAATTTGATACCTGAAGCAAGTCTTTATATTAAGTTTGCTTTAAGGTTGGTGGAAAATGTTTTAACACTCAGCACACTTGATTTCTTCTTTTTTAAACTGGGGATAGCCTGGGAATCATTAAGTGCCAAATGCTTTCATCAAACCCATAAATAAAAGGGGATTCTATAGTAAATCCATTTACTCTCAAGAGGTTTCAACAAAACGCATTTTCACTTATTCAAAGTGGAGGAATAAATCTGTAGCTCTCTTAAAAAGACTTACTTCATGGCCCGAGGAGGCAGACACAGTACTGGATTTAAAACAAAAGCTGTAACAAAAGCATCCTCACCAGGCTCAGTAAATTGTGGTAATGTTTTATAGGTCTGCAATACATCTGCATGTGAGAGCTATTCAGTTACTGCTCAACCTAGCAACATAGATAGCCTATGAGGGGAAAAATATGTGCTGTAGGGATGCTGATTTTTGATTAAATAAATGCTGAGTGAATCAGCTTCTCGACTAAAAGGAAAAGCTATGCTTTGATAGCTGTGCTCGTGAGTTAGAAAATTACTTCTACAGCAATGGAAAGCGTAAACAACCAACTTGGTGTTTTACTTGTATTTAATCACACTATACTTTTCCTGAGTTGTCTTTCTTGTCACAGATCATCTTTATACATAAACACACTGGTAATTAACCTTGCCTGACTTATTTAACAATGACACAGTTGCTGCCACAGTAGAGGCTTCTAGCTCGAACATGGGGCTGACGTTACTGAATAAATACAGCAACGGGAAGCTGGCTAGCTCTGGAGGTTGGCGGCTCCACCACATAATAATCCTGGATGACAGCCAGCAGGGAATATGGCTACATGCATCCATCTGTTGTCTTACGTCTTGGATATATGGACTCTTATATGGCTTTTGGTGGCAAAGACGACTACTTTATGTATCTTTACCAAGCATTGGGGTGTCAGAAGCTAATTAACGACTAGTTCATTTAGCACGGAATATGGAAATATCTGCTCGTGTGTATTTTCTGAAAACTCCAGGCTACAGCATCTATCAGAACTCAGTTTTAGGGTTTTTAGTCAGTCAGGTAACTTATGGACCAGCATGGCGCTCGTTAGGCCGTTCACAAGCATCCCTCTCACCACAGTGAGAGGGAGCAATCGAAATACTCCACAGAAACATACTTAATTAAATCCATACTGCTACAGTCATTTGACCAGTGATGTATGGATCTGTGCTGCAGAATGCTACAGCCGTACAAGCAAGTCTTTCATGGGGTGATCAGTGTTCCTCCTCATCGGTGATAGTGTTCACTAGTGGAAATTAAAATGTTCTTGCCATTCTGATCTTACAATCTAAAAATACAACATGCTTGGAAATGGTACTAAAAAAAGAATAGGCAAAGTCTCTGGATTTCTTTTCTCTCTGTTGTTTGTAAGTTAGCTGAAAATAAAGACCTTCCAGTGTTTTAAATTTCAGCTATTTTTATGAGAAGTTATTGTAAAGAATCACTAGAAACCAAACTTATTATAATTTAAAGTCTGTATTACTTGCAGAAAACACACTTTTTTCTGGCGGAAAATTGGGGTTTTTTCAGATTGTTTGAAAGAGAGAGTTTGAATCAGTATTATGCATAGTATATAAAAAATACGAATGAACTACAAAGTTAGCAGTGTAATCTTTATATATAAAATTACTTTAAACATATCATACATAAGACCAAATAAAATTAGCAGTGAGAATTTCTGGATGTTTGGGGTTTTTTCTTCCCCTCCTCCCTGAATCTATGGTTTCCAGGTGTGTGGGATCAACAATAATCTTGCCAGGTTTGATGATGTGTTGTGGCTGAAGGCTTGAGGCTTTAAAGATACATGTTGTGTGCAGCAAAGAGGACAGCAAGGAACTTGCTAAGAATGGCTGAAAACGTTAATGCTTAGAGCTCAAAATCAAACTTACAAAGGTTTCTGAGAATGGCATAGGAATCGTTATGTTTATTGTAAGTAATATTTGAAGCTGGCAACATTGTAAGAGAAGATAGTATATAAAACTTCCATTGCTTCAAAATGTGTTACACTGAGTTCATTTACAGTATGTAGGCTGAACTAAGAGGACAGGGACAGGATCCTTTTTAATGGATATTGTTTCATTGAAACTCATGGTTTCTATTATTTGCTGATATTCTGCACTTTATATGTAAATGACTTTACAGTTTTACCTGCAAATAAAAATTTATGGTTGCAAAAAAACCCAAACCAAAACAAAAAAATCCCCAACTTGATAATATTCGGAAGATTTAGTAAGTTGTGTCGATATGTCATACTAGGATTGTAATTCAGCTAGCTCCACAGAAAATGTTGTAGACATTTTTGGTATAATTATATTAGTCACTTGAAGGTATGTTTAGACTTTGTTGTTAGACAGATTCTGATAATACAGCCCAGTGCAGCGATTTTAAGAATGAGAATAGGCATTGTATTTAGGATCAGTTTTTGCCCAGAAACTATTAATGTGGCTTCCTCACAGAAGTCACAGGCACAGCACAAGGAACAGTCTTTCAATAAGAAATTACTCTGAGTCCACAGTCAGGAGCTAGGGAGGTTTGATGAGAATGGAAATAAGAAAGAACAGAAATGGATTAATTGTTTGTGTCAGCACTAGACTGAAAAAAAAAAAAAGCTTCCATGCTTGGCTTCAAATTAAATTCAATTTCTTCAAAATAGGAGTAATGAATTATTAAGTGAGTAAATGGTTTAATTCTTTCTTAAGCAACAAAAACATTTTGGTGTTGACAGTGTCTTTGAGGCTTGAAAGGAAAAAGTATGACTTAATTCCAGCAGTGATAAATAACAAGTCCGAACATAAGTTTCCTAATCACATTTACAGAGTATTTTCACATACATTTGGTTAAGAACTATTTCTAAGGGAGGTAGATTTCCTTTCCCCATCCTGTGTAATGATGTTATTTCTTCTCCTACAGAGACAGTAGATAAGCAGTGCTCAGAACATTCTCAGTATTACTTCGAATATTGTGGGTAAGCTTTTAAATGTGCTTAGGTTTTTGTGCTCATCCACCTGTACAAAACAAAACTAATGCTTTTCTCCTTGAAAGAATAGGTATAGGGCTAATATAGCAGGTAATTCCTAATTCTCAATCCCTAAGACTTTGCCTACCCCTTTCTAAAGGAAGTTCTGCATTCATCCCCACTGAAAATCAGTCCAAGGTGTCTATGTAACTTCATTACGTTGTCTTGAGAAACTCGGACTGTGATGAATTGAATCTTCTGTCTTTTCCTCACAGTAACTGAATGATAATTGCAATTACTCCTGGCTTTTGGGCTATTCAGTGGATGTCTCTGAGGTCTTGAAGTCATGAATCTTGGCTTGGTTGTGTACAAAGAACAGTTGGGTCTTGAGCTGTGAAACTTTAGTTACATACACAGACACCAAGGAAAGTAGGCTGTCATTCCCTGTGGGGAAGGGACAGCTGGACTCTCTTCAGTTTCACAAGCCAAATTCATGTCAAATCATGTGAAATACAGCTAATTCGCACAATGACAATTTCCTAAACATTTATTCCCTATTCCTCCCCACCTCCCCCCCCAAAATCAGGGAAGTTCTGATGGAGTGATTTGTAAATCTTGTGGGGAGAAGAGGACTTGGAGGACCAGATAGCTCAGAGCACTGAGAGTAGACCACAGGGTGTCCTATTTAGATTCAAATCTGCTGTTACATTTGTAAGCCTATATGCCAGCCATGTAAGAGGGACGACATATGTAACAAACATTCATCTATTTTTGCCTATACATTTGTTCCTATATTAAATTTTTGATGCCTTGCTGACTTGGCCTAGTTGAGGTACTTAGACCATCTTAAAAATTGATATGTACTGCTGCTTTCTCTAATACTTTTCTTGCCATAGGAAATGTCTTAGGCTTTCTATGCTGTTGTCTATACCAATTGATTTTATTTAGCTTAATTAAAGTTTATGACTGTTGCTTTGAAGAAAATAAAATCACAGGTGAATTGGTTGTAAAATATCTGAGGTGAGAGGATATGGCAGTAACTGCAGAAATTTAGGTTTCCTCAAATTCATGAGACTATGCAGAATATAAAAAAGAAAGTATCTGTACAGAATTGGGGCTCTACTGGAGTAGATGCTCAAGACTAGTGGGAAGACTGCTCAAAACAAGACTACTGGGAAGCTAACTTGACTCCAACAGAAAATACTCTGTCCTGAATGATGCTGGTAAAAATAAGCCTGAACTGAGTTCACCACCAGAGTTACAAAACCTTCCAGCAGATCAGAAGAGATCATCATTGTCCTGCAGCATAATGTGCAGAGAGGTAATGAAGATCCAAACTCTGCTGATGTGAATAAAATTCCAGGCACTGTGGTGAGATGTTCAGTTCAGGCTTTTAAGTACTGCTGCAAAGTGTTCATACACGATCAACCAGGATATAGCTCTAGTAAAATGTGATGTGACTAAGGCACTTGAATTTGCAGTCCTCCCTTGCCTAGCTTGAAATGTAGATATAATAACAAATAAATATTTTCCCTTTTTTTTTTTTAAAAAAGATTTGCCTGACTCCATTTGCCAAGGAAGTCCCCCTTGTTAAAGAAAGGTGAACACACGTTTTATTTGTTCCTCCAGAAGATAATTATTGTATGGCTTTACCGACATTCACATGCAGACCTTTGTTTTTGTAGGGAGTCCCTCTGAACTTGGTAATTAAACAATGGAGAATGTATATCAGATACCAACCATAGGTTAATCTGCCATATGCTAGCAACTTTCATTGCCTCAAACCAGTTCATGTTTTTTTTTCCCTGCAACGTTTTAAAGTACAACTTGATTTTAAATGCACTTTTTTTTTCTCTTGGACAGATATTGTTTCATTCTTAATACAGTAGGTGATCAATTAAAAGTCTTTGTGAGCTTCTTGCCATAGAAAAATAAAGAAGAAATCTATAATAAAGTGTGAGATTGGTGTTGTGACTGACAGTTTTATTAATAAGATGATATGAGAGCAATCTTGGAATTCGGAGCAATACACTGCTAGGGCTCCTGCTCCCTGTGGTCAAGAAAGATGTATAAATCTTAAAAATTAAATTCTTTACATTCTTGGGACTAAGTTGAAAATAGCACTTTGTATTCAGGCCCATTTTGGCTTTGACTGATTAAACAAGTGTTGCATACAGTATCATGTGAATACATAAACCAGTAAGCTTTTCTCAGCCTTATATATGCTTCTGCCACCAGTCTCCCATAACAACTTCATCAGTATGACTCGTTACCAACAACCAGATCAGCTGTGTGCAGCAATAAATAAATATTTCATAACCAACCACAGAAATAGATACTGTAAGCTCTTTGAATATGATGAATGTGGGCATTCTGCATCTTTGTACAGTTGCGTTCTCTGATAAGTGCAACATAGATATACCTAAAATGCTAGCGATAATACAAATAACTATAATCAGTTCAAATATTCAGGCTGTTTCAGAGTAATTTCAGATGTGCTCTGTGCTCAGTTGTGAGTTCAGCTGGTGTAAAATGTCACACTTCTGTCACTTTCTGTCATTTTGCATTTGCAACAGCAGAAGGTTTGAATCAGGTTCTTAGCTAGTTTGAATATTTCAACTATATTTTATATGGAGAAATATTCATATAACAACATCACAACTCAGTTCTTGGAAAACTCTACAATGGAGTATGAATAGTTTCCAAAAAGAAATTTGACCCTTGATTAGATGTAATATGATTGATTGTCTAATATGTCAAGAACTAAAATTGTGATGTTGTTAATCACAAAACACTTAATTCAAAACATTCCTACATCCAAAGGGCATTTTTTGAACAGATATTTTGGCAAAGATTTGGCTAATAATTATCAAGGTTGTGTAGCAGTGGTTTTCAAAGACTAGTCAATAGAGGCAAAAAAAAAAAAAGCAACAACAAATCTTAGGCAAGATATTTCATTTCTATCCAGTTTTGTATCACACCTATCACATTAAACCTATACAATAAGATATGTAGATAGTCACACCTGTGTTAAAGCAGTTTTATATAAAACCTAGCATTATAGTTACTTCTCAGTTAAGCTAAGAAATCAGATTTTTTTTTAAAAAGGGTTTATTTTGGGGAAGACATCTTCCACCACTCCCATGCTGTGCTCACTTCAGAGGAGACAGGATCAACTTCCGCTATGAGATCTGTTAAATACAGCTTTGTAAAACTTTGGGAATGAAGCTGAAAATTATGGGTCTTAGGGACTGCTATTGTAACCAGTGTTTGCACAGCCAGGAAGAAGAGATTTCTTGTCTTAATCTGTACACATTCATTATAAATGGTCTGAACAGATAATCAAGAGAAGTCTATGCTTTTGTTCAAGAATAGGGAAGTTTAAAAATACTGGGAGGAATATAATGAATTCTTTCTCCTACATCTTTGATAGCTTCCTTTCAGCTATCAAGGAGGCTATGAGCTATCCTTTCCTTTCACAAAGTAAGTGGGCAATTAAACTCCATCTGAATAATTCAGATGCACAGCATGGATTCCAGTACAGACTTTTCTGAACAATTTCAAATCAGAATGAAAATCACTAATTTCTGTTTTTCATTGTAACTTTTCAACAGTGGAGTGTGAAAATCACAATAGAAATCAACTGTGCATTGCATACCCTACACAATTTCTTGGGGTGAACAGGGTTGTGATACTTATCATCTTACTTTGCTCAACGTGTCTTCAGTGTTGAACTGCATATTGTAAACTGAACTGCTTCATCAGTAATTTTGTATTATTTTATAAAAGGAGTGCAATCGGAAACAAATGGTATTATTTGAAAGTTGATTTTATTGTTTCACAAATAAAGGAGAATGCCCAGCACTTAAAAACAGAACTGATGAAGAGCTACATATCATGGTCATCACAGCATCACTAGAAGATGGATAGTACTGGTTTTGAATGTCTCGACAGTAGCATTACTTGGTGCAGAAAAGAAAGCCTTGTTCAACCAGAACTCTGCAGCGGGACTCTGCTCTGTGTATGACCACTCTGCCTGGTGGTAGAGTGCCTAATGCCTTCACAGCCCATTGGCAGGCAGAATAAACACTGTGAGTAATCAGCAGAAATAGCCCATGGAAGAAGTAAAATATGATAACTTTTTTTCCCAACCAGGAGGACAGAAGTTTATGGTGTCGTAAGGTATGATTTATACCTTACTAAACATGACCTTTGATGTTTGAATCCCTTTTCCTGATTCGCTACTTCCTGCCTTCACATTTACCCTTCAGGTTCCTCATCTTTTGAGTTTGTTTCTTTTGGGTGGACACCATCTTGGGATAATAGCATTATTCTTGATTTAAAAAAACAACTGACCAATCAAACATGTATCTGTTGCCTCATGTTAAGTAAATTTCCTATTCAAAGTGTTAGAGTATGCGGCTGCTGCTATCATTGTTACTATTTCTTCCCTTGCTGTTATGGTTTAAGGTGAGACACCGTCCTCCACCCACTTAGTTATTGAGATAATCATTGCTTAGATGAATAGGCCATTACTTATGCAAATAAATTTGAACTGGGACCCTGTAGACTTCTGGCCTTGTACACTGCCTCATTGCCCAAATAATGTACATGCATTGATCTTTTGAAAACTGAAGATGGCTATGTGATATGTTTCTTTGTGGGCTGTTTGAGCACAGTTCATTGGCCCTGAGTTCTTATTTTTAAAAATTTTGAACATGTTTACAATATTAGGTGCCTATAGTTCCACATAAGCTTGCATGTTTTGAATACCTACTTGGAATTGGGTAAGACTCAAGTCTTGCTTAAAAAGCTTGTTTGATTAGTTTTTGCAAAAAATTTTAAGTGTGTATTTGTTCTTAAAGCCTGCTCTTTAGACAAAAATTCCTTATAGCTTAGTCATTCATGATGGAAAGGAAAGATCAAAAGACTACAGAGGAGAAAATGCTTGACTTTGTGGTCAAAGTGTTGGATTGAGTCTCAGGAGACCTGGAGTCTCGGCTGGGCCACAGACTTCCTGTATGGATCTTCTATCTTGGTTCCTTCTTCCATAAAATAGAGGTAAAAATATTGCCCTGTCACAAGATCTGGGAGGAAATATTTTTGATGTGGTTTTAATGGTAAGGAAAAAGGGGTCTATGGTAAATAACTGAACATGGAAGTGAACACAACTAAAGTTTGAAATTAGTAGTTTAATAAAGCATTTGTCCAACTCTGTCATGTATTTTTACTTGCCTGTTGCTGTGGCATGAAAAATCATAGAATAGAATAGTTTGGGTTGGAAGGGATCTTTAAAGGTCATCTAGTCCAATTCCCCTGTCGTGAGCAGGGACATCTTCAACTAGATCAGGTTGCTCAGAGCCCCGTCCAGCCTGACCTTGAATGTTTCCAGGGATGGGTTATCTACCATGTCCCTGGGCAATCTGTTCCAGTGTTTCGCCACCCTCATTGTAAAAAATTTCTTCCTTATATCTAGTCTGAATCTACCCTCATTAAGTTTAAAACCATTCCCCCTTGTCATGTCATAACAGGCCCTGCTAAAAACTTTGCCGCCATCTTTCTTATAAGCCTCCTTTAAGTACTGAAAGGCTGCAATAAGGTGTCCCCGAAGTCTTCTCTTCTGCAGGCTGAATAACCCCAGCTCTCTCAGCCTTTCTTCATAGGAGAGGTGTTCCACCCCCCTGATCATTTTTGTGGCCCTCCTCTGGACCTGCTCCAACAGGTCCATGTCTTTCTTGTGCTGAGGGCTCCAGAGCTGGACGCAGTACTCCAGGTGGGGTCTCACCAGAGCAGAGTAGAGGGACAGAATCACCTCCCACGACCTGCTGGCCACACTTCTTTTGATGTAGCCCAGAATACAGTTGGCCTTCTGGGCTGCGAGCACACGTTGCTGTTGGGCAACGCGTTGCTGTTGGGCAACACATTGCACGTTAGGCAATGACCTAATCTGAGTTTTGTATTAACTGTATGGCTTAAAAGGAGGAAAAAAGACAACTGTTTTGCATTCTGAGTTAATGCTATTAATGAGTTTGCAACAGAACTGCAACTCTTTGTCCTTTAATCACAGCTAAGGTACTTGCTCATGAAAATTTGCTACCTGGCAACTCTGTTCTTTCCTTTCTGTTCCTGGCTGATATTCCTGAATCAGAGCTAAAAACAAATCTTTTTTTTTCTTTTTTTCTTTTTTTTTCTTTTTTCATTTTTCCTTCTGTTCTAACAGGCATTCTTTTACTTTCAAAGCTCAGCACCTTGGACTAGCCCTCGTTGCACTTCATATTTCATCTTCATACTTGTAGAAATATAAATGGTCTCAAGCAATATGAAATCACTGCTACAGTATCTAGAACATGACAGCAATTTGGAGAGGAGAATTTCAGAGTATAAGGGAAATAAAGACACAAATACCTCACAAACAAGGAATGGGTCTATTCTGGTTCAAATCTGTTTCGGGGGCATTTCATTCAAGCAGGAGAACGTAATAATGGTAGTATGATGAGTATAACTGTTGGTGGTCGTAGATCATTTTCTTCTTAGAGGTCGAATAAAGTCAGAACTGAATGGTATGTTTATGTGATGGTCTAGAATTATTTTAAAATTAGAGGAAAAGCAGTGGACTGCTATACCAGTGTAAATCCAGAGATTCCAAATGCAAATTGGCATAACAAGGTAGCTTTGAGAGACAGTCACTAAAAGCACAGTGAAGCTGAAGTCTAGAGAGGAAGAATGAGCTTTCTGGGATGGCTCAGGCCCTTGTTGAGAGTCCAAGGGTGCAGACACGCTGCAATCAGGAAACTAACATTAGCTCAGACAGGATGCATGAGTCAAGGATGATTGAAAGGAGATGAAAAACGTGGTATTCAGGCATCTGCCACTCGCCAATTGCTGGGCACTATTTGTGGTTCATGCCGCTGATCGGAATGTACTGGAAAAGAAACAAAAATAGTTTAAATTGTATTAGCAGCTAACATCTGTCATGTGACCTACTGAAAGTGAGAACTGTTCAGCTGCGAGGACATGGCCGGAGGGGACAGTAAGGGAAAAGCTGATGGTAGTGTGTTTCCCTTTTCTTCCACCACGCCCAGGCCCCCTGGATCTGTTCATCTCAGCTGATAAGGTTTACCAGCCTGAAACACTGAGTATAATCTGACAAGCAAAGCATGTGTGGTCCAAAAGCTGCAGCCTACCTTTTGCTATTTTCTTGAGCTGTCTTCTGAATTAACACCCAGAATCTGTAGGTTTTCAAAACAGACATCATAACATGGCCCACTTATAAGGTTTCATTTAGGCTGGATTCAAAACAAAAGATCCTAGTGACCTTGCTCAGATCTAATAACAGTAATTCCTCTTTCTGACCATGCTTTGCTTTAGTGAACAACACTTACAGGTATTTGGGTGGATGGATGTAGTCGAACAGTTCAATGGTACTTGTGGCTTTTTTTTTTTTTTTTTAAATTGGTTGGAAACAGAAGTGCTGAGGTATTAACAGGCTGACTCCTGTTCTTACCTCTGCCGTCAGAGTGGTTCCAAAGAATGTTTATCAATATGGTGATAGGCGCTTTATATATATAAATATATAGAAATTTTTTCATCTAACATATGCTGACTACCACGCATTTGGTGTGAGCTTTAGACTGAAGTTATATTAGTAGCTGGAGACAACTACTTAGACGTGAATCTGTTCTGAGCAGTCGGTTCAGAGAAATACACGATATGTCTTGCTCTCGCTACTTTCCTGATCCGCCACATCGTCTGAAATCTAGTACCAACTCTGACATATATTTTAATTGATTTTTTAAAAATATTTTGATAGTCTGTATTCAAATACCTTTGTTTCCCTGTATTTCTGGGATCTGTCAGACAAGAAATCTGACTCTTCCTTCGTTATATTTTTTCTGTACTGAGAATAAATTCATTGAATTTTTGCTTCAGACCTGAGTAAGCTGTTTTGGCATGTCTGGCATTTTCCAGGAGCAAGGAGTTCTCAAACTTTGAGCAATTGTTTATTTCTGTGACATTTTTAACCCACTTAAATTCCCTTAGCTATGTTCAATAATTTTAGACAATTATAAGCTGATCCTCTGAATATACTGCAGCTTGTCTCTTGTTATTGAAAAGACCTATGCGGTGGTGGAATAAGTTTTTTCTTATGACTGAAATTTATTCTCTACACAGATTTCAAAAGTTTCCAAAATAGCTTGGAAAAACAGTGAAGTAAAACTACAAAGTAAAACTGTCAGTTATTTTAAGACCTACTGCATGTATCTGTCTAAAAGCAGTCCTTGTGTTTGCTATCCAGAAATGCTCAGTTCCCTGGTTTATATTTTCTAAACCTAAACCTATTTATAGTTTGGATTCTAAATTGTAGCATTTGCTCCTGCTTTACCTTTTTCTCCCTTACAATAGAGTAAATAAAAGCACTGTTTGCATTTATTTGGCCAAGGAAGCTTGAGTCTGGAGGGTAGGAGTGATTGACTGGATGTATGTGGAGACAATTTGAATCCATTTATATATATTGTCTCAAATTGACAGGCTTTCAGTTTCTTGGAGCACTTTTGGCCTATTGTTTATATAAAAAAGGCTTGTCTGATCTTTGTGTTTACATAGTGTAATGGATTTGCCTTTCAAACACTGATCAGCAATGGAGGTTATCTTTTATCTCCCTAACTGTATCATTATTTTTATCTTGTGAATGAATTCACCAGTTATATTGATAAATTCCCTGACTGGGAAGATCACACTAACACAGTTCAGGGATTGTTTTAACTGTCCATGTCATTAAGCCAAGCAAAACCTCAAAATATTATTTAAAAAAAAAAAAAAAAAAACAAACAACTCTGGAACTTTTAGCAGAATCACATTTATGATGTTTATTTTATCTCAAAAGCAAAACCTAATAGTATATGTTTGTTACTTATTGCATGACTCAAATTGAAGTATTTTCTTTGCCTTATAAGGCAGATTTTACTCAAAAACTGTCTGACACTTACTTTATTTAACTAGGTTGGTGCAGACAAAGGGTATTGCCAAATTACAATTAGGACATCTACTGTCCAGAATATTTATTATAGTGCAGCTCAGTTATGTGAAAAACAACTTTTAAATGATGTGACTGTGACTGTTTTATAGTGCTGTTTTACGTTTGGTAGTAGCAGTGTTTCTTTGAAGACTTCTAAGGTTTCCTTTTCATTTCTTCTAAAGCATTTTTTTTAAAGCACCCGAACATCCAACCCTTCAAATGAATAAACACAGAAAATGTGTAAAACATTATCCCCTACAGTTCTTTCAATAATGTAGTAATTTGGGAGACACTTCAAGCTTCTGAAAGGCTTTCTGTCTGATTTCTAGGTATAGACATTTGTTGCTCTATGCTGTAATTAATTTGCTAAATCTAAATATGTTTCAGAAAGACCCAGTCTTTAGCTATGTCAGGGTGGTGTCTGGTGCATGTGAGGCATGAAGGCAAAAGCAATATATTCAGCTTAGCTGCTCATCCTTCCAGTGACTGAGAGGAGTTTGTTATGCTGTCTCCAACAGTGCAATGGGCTGTGTACGCCCGCTGACAATCAGTAGGCAGCAGCATTGGCTCCGTGTGCTTTTTTTCATTCTGAACACTTTCCCGCCCCCTATTTTAAGGAATCCTACCTAGCAACTGAACGGAAATCCTGTATTCTCTTAAATCCACATCTGACAGTTGGGTCATACTGACTTTTGTTTCAGAAAGTGAAAACACCCATAAGTAGGAGAGGAGAAGAACTGAAAGAAGGGTGAAATTCGGGACTCCCTGCTCTTGCGGAAGAGTAAACCGATGTGATGCAATTCAGTAAGTGGTTATAGATGTTAGCCACCTTTGTCTTCAGTTAGTTCATGGCTAAAATAGGAACTATGGCTGCTTCACGGTATTTCTGTGTAGACGATGGCCCCCTTGGCTGACAAGCCTATGTATCTACAGGGTCTGACACTTGTTTGATATCAGTGGACTCCTATGGTTTTCTGAATGACTACTGAAAAGATCTCTTCCTGGAAATAGCCCAATATGCATCTGATACGATGGTGATTAGCACAGATTAAAGCTTGGAGGTAAATGTCAATAGTATCCTCAAGAAAAAGCCACCTGCAGATGGTAATAGACTGTCTTTGGTTGGGCCTGACACCACCCCTTCTCAAACCTACAGCCTGAACAGTGGTCCATAGGGTTGTGCTAGAATTTGGGCCTAAGACTTTTAGTTACTCATCAGATGTGTTTTCTTTTGTATTATTAGTTTCTTTTTGCTCACTGTTTGCACAGGCTACTCGTAAAAATTGTTTTGTGTTATATTCGTGAGCGGCTATACCTCAAAATTTATTTTTGAACTGATACTGCTCTGGAAGTCCTTGGGATAACGAGTGGGTTGGGATATTTTGTTTATTTCTTTTGTTTGTTGGTTTGGTTTGGTTTCCTCCAGAGCTAAGAAAAGTACATTGCTGCTGCTAGTGCTGTTATTACCACTATTTAGTATACTATTCAACTCAAAAAGTTTAAGGCTTATATATTTAATAAGCATCATCTAAAAAGAAAATTAAATTTATGAGACATGTTTCAGTGGATCTGTTCAGGTGTTTGGAGAGACCACCTTGTATCAGCTATCTCAGCTAATCATTAATATTTGTTTTATTTATTGTTATGGAGTCTTTCTGAGTTCTCCCCCAGCCTCTGATTTAGAAATGCAATATCTGTGTTTGCCTATTTTTGCTGTGAAAAGTCTGAAGCTAATGGTTCTGGCAGATGGACTAGGCAAAATACAAGAGTGAGTGCTTACAAAGGAAAAAATAAGGACTGGATATTTGGATTCCAAAGTGCTACTGCAGTGATTAAAAAATAAAATACAAAACTCGAGCCCTTCATTTGATCTGAAACATGAATACAAGTTCATTTTGAGTTTACAAAGCTGAGAACACTGGCATCCTTCAAACCTCTTTGGAAAAGCAGCCAATTCAAACTTCCTGAGTGAAGTTTGTGGGAAGTGGTTTAACATATTAGAAAAGTGTTTTGAACTCCAAACAGAATAAGGTATTATGCTCAAAGATGATCCTTATGCTTACCGAAGGAAACTACAAGTTGTGAAACATTTGGTGTATGGTTTGACTTAAGCCACTGTTACAGTAATGTATGCAACTCTTCAAAATAATCTCATCGTGGGGAATGTCTCATTAAAAGAGTCTTTTTTTTTTTTTTTTCCCCTCTCCTCCCCCCCCTCCCCCGCCATGCAAATAAGGGAATGGGTAAGAGCTTTCAAACATTGTAATCAAACATTCATCCTTACAGACTCTTTGGAACAAAGTAAACTTTAAAGATTAACCTGACCAAACTAAATTTAAAAAGAAAAGAAAAAAACATGCAACCATGTCCTTGGAATCTTACATAAAACTACATAAAGGCCCACTGTATAAAATATGCTCTACAGGGACATGTAAGTTATGCAAAGCCAAAGAGTAGGGCAGGCCTGAAAAGTGATTTTTACCTCAGACAAGCATCAAGTCAGCAGCTGGGGTGCCATCAATCAGGTGAAATTCCATGTCAGAAGTGGAGCTTTGGATTCTGTCAGTGTTTCTGGTACCCTGTAGCCCCAAACGGTGGTCAGGCTCAGAAAACTCAAATGGTGTTATATAGTCTGCCATCTTACAAACATTACTGTGTCATGCGTGAATATTGCAATCAAGTCAAGTCACCCCAAACAGCAAGAAAAACTGGATTAAGCTCCCTTCCCTTGCTTTAATCTTGCACTTTTTTTTTTTTTTTTAAATGTTGTTTTTAAAGGCTTGTCTTAGATTTCCAGTGGAACAAATTAGATGAGCAGTAGGTTGTAAACAGATATTCTGATCATGGAGGTGCTGCTGTTGATCTGTAGATGATATGCTCAGCTGTAGATGTGATATGTTGCTGTATATTTCTGTATAAAGACAGACTGCCTGCACGTGATAAATCATTAAATATTTCCCCAAATTATGCTGAATGAATGTATAGTTAATTCTCAGAAAAAGTTTCAGTTTTCTTCTGAAAAGAATTAAGTGGCTACTATTTTATAACATGTTTTACAAAAGAAATTATGGGAACAGACTTCTTAGTGTTTATTCCAAAACTAAAAATTGCTAAAAGCACTAGATTTCATTTTGTTTTGTGCACCTGTGCATGTGCACAAATATATCAAGTATAGATAATGTCTGTAAAGTTAGAAAGATATTTATTTCTGAATATAAATGAACCTTGATTTATAGGGTTCATTAGCAAAAGCTGATGCATGTTGCCATACGTTAATTTCTTCTTGAATGAAAGCTTTCAATCTGCCTCGAGTATAGGGATGGTGTGCCAGCAAGCCCCAAGTCTGGTAGTCTGGCTGTCCAGAAAAGAAAGCTGTGAAAGATGCAGAGAAAATAATAATTTCTGTTTATGACTTCTTGAAGATCCTTCTGCTATCAGTTCTGTGTTATATCTGCTTCTTGCTGTTCAGAAGATGAATCTATCTCCCTAGTAGCATGTTTGATATTTAAAGCTGCAAAAGACATTTTCTGAATTGCTTTTCATATCATGCATCTAGCTATAAAAGCCTCTAAAAGTGATGGTTAGATACAAGCATCTAATAAATTGATAGGATTATTAATATTCAGAACCTATTATATATACCATTGAAGTAGCCTTGTGCATTTGCTGTATCAAAAGATATACCAGTAAAATTATGTAAGGAAATTAAAATGATTCTAGGTTTGTGAAGTTTTTTGGTTGGTTGATTGTTGTTTTTCAAATGTTATTTTCAGTAGTTAGGGGAGTTCTCTCTATTTTTAAAAGTTTTCTAGACCCCACAAGATGTAGCAGTTTTTTCAGTAAATATAAAAGACAGTGGAAAACAAAATTGTTGTACACTTCCTGTTATTCACAGGTAACAACAGACTTTCAGGTAGTAGCAGAGAGATTCCAATTTCTCAGATGACTAAATAAAAAAAGGACTCTAGTACAGTGAACGAGAACTAAATTCTCTGCTAAAGCAGGGAACAAGATGTGAGAAGCATGTTAAATGTAATGATTTCTTGCCTTCCATATTGTATTTTGTTCAGAATCAAATCTCTGCAACAGTTTTGATTTCTCATTTTGTTAAATCTAGGAGATGAAACCTCAATTCTTGCTTGTTTCTGCATTCAGAGCTGTTCACGAGAGTGGTTTTTAATTTTTTTTTTTTTTCCCCTACCGCTTTGTTGCTTTCACCGTCTTTGCTGGAAATGTAATGCCATTGCATGGACAGAAATCAGATAATAGTCTTTTGTACTCTGATATTTAATGGATGTGAAGGGAAGATTTACCATTGTTTTTATAACTCCCTCTACAAAAGTTCTTGAAACAAGAAAGCCCTTTCCAGCACCTCCTCTACTGAAAGCAATGTGAGTATGTTCTGTTGCTTTTCAACTAACAGAATTTATGAGGCTTTGAATGTGGTGAGGCTTTATTGGAACAATATCAAAGGGGTCTATGACTTTGTTTTCTATTCATGGTGTAAAGGCCCTTCATGGCTATGGAGCAAGGGATTGTAGCACTCCCATACTGTATCAGTATATCAGTAGTGCATTTCATCGGGTTCCCAGAATTACTTAATTGTGATCTGAAATTACAGATTAACAGGGTTCAGAAATCTATTGTGAGAGTCTCATCAACACAAACAGATTGGCTCAGCTGTCTGTTGTTTGGCTGATTTCTTAATAGGGAAGAAATTCTACCAAACCCAAGACTTTTGCAAAATTAGATGTCCATTTTGGCTGGAGCCACAAATGAGTGCAAAAGCTCAACTGAGAGCTGACGAAGACTTTCAGAAGCACCAGAATAAAATCCAAATGGATTTTCTCTCTTGCCATTCTAGGTTTTGGACAATGCAAGTGGCAATAGGTCCTGTGTGTATTGAACGGGATGTTTGTTCTTCCTCTTCTGCTTATACCAAGGGGCACAATGTTTAAGACCTTCTGTAAGATGTGGTAGATGCAGCTTCATGTACTCTTCTCCCCAAGATCTTTCACATCAGGGAAACAGCTTAACGTTTGTGCTGTTAGAGACAACCTTTTTCAGTGTCTTTTTTTTTTTTTTGTCAGATCTTTTTTTCAGTATCTCCTTCCCCCCCAATATTTTTTTAGTGATGAGGGAAATGGATCCTGGGATTTGTATGTGCATGTGGTGGTAACTATTAACCCAGTGCATTCTTAGTGCCTCGGAAGCAGTGAACTGGTCTGTTCTAGCCTATGCCTATACCTCCCGGAAAAGTATGACTTCCCATGGAACTAATTCAGCCCTTCAGAAAATTAACTGTGAATTCAAAGACTGAGTAAGAATCCCGTAATTCGAAATCATAAGGATCTGAGCAAAAGCTGGTTGTGTGGGTGAGGTATGAGGCTTCGTTTGATGTATTTCCATCTTCCCTGCCTGGATGTGTCTGGCACCGAATACGCTTTCCCTGCCACACGCTTCAACCTCTCTTTCCAGCCTGAAAGTCACTGTTACTTGCCTGCTCATGCCTGCCTGGCCAGTGGTTGCTGTGTAAGAGGAAGCCCCCAAGGTTGTTGGTAGCAATCTTGCCTTCTTTTCTGCCAGCAAGGAGGACTGGGAAGGAAGACACTAAACTGACATCCTTCCTTCGGTGGTGTGGCTTTAGCCAGCTCTACAACAAAGACTTAACAGTTGCATACTGGTCACCAAATGCAGTTTGTAATTTCAGTTTGGGCACTCAGGCTTCTGTCACCAAAATCTGTCCTATTATATGCTATGAAATAAAAGTTCGGGGTTTGCATTTGTAGCCAAAAACAACAAATGAGATTGGAAATGGCAAAGGAAAGAACAAGAGGAAAGAGAGAACAGTGTTTTTGTTAAAAGCTAATGTATTTGAATGTAATCTTTCACTATGAGAATACTAATGAAACATAATCCTGTCTGATACATGTTCACATAGTGGGAAGGTATTTTTCTGTCTAAGAAGGTGAGAGGAGAGACAGAAATGAGTAACGTGTAAAAAGTATGTCAGTAAGTAGGTGCACATTTTTTTTAATCTATCTGCTAGCATGTGAAACAGTTTTGTGTATTCTAATTAGAGAAGCATTATCCATACGTGTATTGATACTAGAAAACAAATGCCTATGGTGAAATTGGTTCTCTTATACATCACATCTTAACGTTATCTTATGGTGGGTTGCTAAAAGGTACATGAAAAACAATTGTAAATGTAGCATATGACTAATTTATTATGTTATTGATTTCTGAGAGACTATAGACATTGTTACTATATTCGCATACTCCCTCAGGAGGTCATTCTTTTCCCATGGTCTATTTTCCTATGTGCGTGATCTCTTGGTCTTCACTTGTCATGGGGCATGCTTATGCAATGTAGGAGGTTCCTAGCCTGACAAGGAGCAGCCCTTTCTCATAGTGTGGCTTTCTGACTGGACTTGGAAGGAACAGTGACTTTTTTCAGCCATTTGTAATAAAGTTTGAGTGGAGGGAAGCTACAGATGATGAGAGCACCTTGCAAGTTAGCTATCCCGAGATGCACATCTTATGTGATATGCTGTGGTATGGCAGGTGTTCAATAATACTAGTGCTTCATTTTTTCTTCCACATAAATGCTGTTTTTTACCAACCCAATACTTCAAAAATGAAATCATCACCATTTACTCTGTAGCACTACAACAAAAGAAGCCACAGGTCACTACAGCAACAGTTACTTGAATGGCTAGAGGCTCTAGAGCAAGGTCTGAGGTCCTCAGCTGAGGGAAACATTCCCCATTGGTTTCCAGAAGAAAACTTTGTGTTTTACATGTTGGTTAAAGCTTCAGTACAAATTTTCATTTTGGTCTCATTCTGCCACTTTTCATGTGTCAGTTGAAATAGCAATGATGACATTTAATTTTTTATACTGTACAGCAGAAGACAGATAAGCAGGTGTGGTACTACACAGTAACAGATGGTCTTCTCATGAATATGTTCTCCATGCTTTCAAAGAACATCATGAAAATAATTCTGTTGAGAGTGACAGAGTAGTGATGTCACTGGCAATGTTTTGATGGAGAAACCTTCTCATATTAATTTATGTATTTATTCTTTTGTTTTTATTCTGGATGCAAAGCAAAAAAGATTTGATTTGAAAAAAATCTAGTGCTGAAAGCAGTAAGTAGAATACATTTCCCCTTGAAGGAAACATTTATTTAGTGGTTTCCATGGGGTCAAGTCTTTGTTTAGTCTAATATTCTCCTGCGTGTGTAATGTGTATAGTCTAACTCTTGTTTATACTTGCTCTTTGACTGTAGAGCACCTAGTGTTGAGAAAGGTGCACCGGAACGGATTTCTACTTTTTTTTCAGTCCCATAACAGAGAGGTGTTCTGCTTACCTGCTCAAAGCCGCAAAAGCTCTCAAAGGGAAAAGTGTCCCACTAACCACAGACAGTGTGTACACAAGTACTGGCTGGGACTTCCCCTACCCTGCTTTCTTTTCTAAGTATATTAGTTTTCTTGGCTTGGCCTTCCCTTATGTTATGAGCTTCATTACAGAGGGAGATATTTTAAGAAATAAACCCTCCCAAATAACATCACTTCCCAACAACCCCAGTGAGGCTGAGTGGGAAAGGACAACCAAGTGCCAACACAAATATCATTTGAAAGGATGGACTCGCAAAGGGCTGAAATACCAGTCTGTAGCAAGACTTATACAGCAAATTTTTATGCAATCATTTCATTTTAAGAACCAACCCTAAAGGGTCAGCTTCCTCTACCTTTAGTCTCATTTGAATAACCTGAGCTTTGTATTTCAATATCGGTGTGGATATTTAAAAAAAAAAAAAAGCAACTATTTTTAGTTATAATAATTACCCACTTACAACTGCTCCTGTTTTATCCTTTCAATGAATAAAGTAAGGCTGGAGCTTTTTCATTTCTCCCACTTCAGAGAGTGGATGAGCAAAGCTCATTTTAGTGGCAAGCCAAAGAAAGGAGTAAACCCCAGGTTGATGTTACAGCATATAGGGCCAGAGCATTCAACTGTAAACACACACACAAATGTCTAGGAAAGATGTAAGCAGGAACTAAGATATTATGGCTACTAGTCTGGGCTCTTCCTGTTAAATTGATATTGGATAAAA
Organism: Calonectris borealis; assembly: GCF_964195595.1. Classification (NCBI taxonomy): domain Eukaryota; kingdom Metazoa; phylum Chordata; class Aves; order Procellariiformes; family Procellariidae; genus Calonectris; species Calonectris borealis. The sequence continues at coordinate 48,191,433 of NC_134315.1, forward strand.
TATTCTCCCAAATGAGTGACTATGTCACTCACAAAGTTGTTCATCCTCTCTTTTTCCTTGTTTGTCCCATCCTTTTTGAAGAGAAGTATACATAAGCCAAAGTCCATAATTTGCCTGCATTTCAATGCGTGAAATACTATTTATAGGTTCTGCTAAGTTGGCTTTGTTTAATTAAAAAAAAAAAGTAACATTAAGTTTGTGTTTTGTAGCATTGCCCAGAGTTGTGTGTATATGTAACCAATAACCATAATTAAATGATGAAGGAAATGCTGCATGCCACGTTAGTTGATGCATGGTAGTTATTATGCAAAGTCCACAGTACATATTTCTGCAGATTCTTTTCTTAGAGGCTCATAACACTGGGTCAGTTAGATTTTTCTTTTTTGAAAGTAATTTTCTACTTAATTTCACAGTTCCATTGCTTTTTTTTAATACTAAAAATGTTTTAAGCTTCTTGGCTACACACAGGAGCTTTCTGTTAACAAAACGTATTATAATAACCAATGCAAATGCCTTTATCCTCACTTCTCTTTTTTCTACTGCTAATGATTCTAAGCCATCATACTCAGATGTTTAATAAAATGAACCAGGGCATGTGAATGAATGCAGTTTCCTAAAATATTGCTTGAGTAAGAAATACATTTAACAGTTTTCTTTGACTAGGTAAAAGATTAGAGGATTTATAAGGTTTAAACTTGAAAATGAGACTTGATTTTCATATTGTACTAGTAGAATGTTGATGCTTCAATCATAGTGAAGGAAACAAATCTGAGAAATCATTTGAGTGGATGTTGATGTGCAACTTATTGTGTCTGCAGGCTGCAGAACAAAGTTACATACATATAAAGGGATTTAGATGTATTGGTACATACATTCAGGACCCGAAATTATACTTGGCTACTTTCTAGTGTCCGAGGGCCCAAGTTCCTGCCTGTGTCCATCACCAACTTGCTCAGCTGCCCTCCACCACCCACCAGCAAAGAGGAGTGTATGTCTTCAGGCCAAATCCACGTGGCCTCAGTAGTTTGAGACTAGTAGAAGGGTCCTGTTTAGTTTCTAGTAGATACCTTAGCTCTCTGTGTGACTTAAACTCTTCAGTAATTACTTGCATGCAGGTGTTTTATGTAAGACTGACAAAAAAGCTGACAAGAGGGAGGTAGCTCAGGCATTTTTGGAGGGGGAAAGAGGGGAGACCCTATTCTCAAGCTAGGGGACCTGATAGCTGTATTCAATTCAAATTATTTTGGGGACAGGATTTCTACAAGGATTAAGGATTATACTTCCAAGTGACTGTGAAATATCCAGACCCTCCAGACGTTGTAGTTATTCAGCTTTTCAATCCAAAAATCCTGCCCCTTCTGGTCTTCTGAAAGCTTAGACAGTGGCAGCCAGATCATAAAATTGGTGCTAAACTGAGTTCTTGTTGTGAATAAGGCTTTAACAGCATCTCTAGTCTGTCTTTGTTTACTGTTGTTCAAATCCTATGTAAAATAGCTCCAGCTGTTGAAATGCACTTCTGCAGAAGGAAGACTTGCAGGAGTCTTACCTTCATCTTGCCTTTTACTACACAAAGTTACCACATTGTTCGGTATGATATTGAGAATGGAGTTAATATGAAATAATATGTATATTCACAGTATATTTATGTATCTATCATTAATACTAAGAATCGATTAGCTATATTTACAAAAAGGACTTCAAAATAAAATGTTAGAATTCTGTTCCTTTGTACTCTCTTGGGGACACCAAATAAGAATAGAAAGAGTACCTACACAGGTAAGCCTTACTGTGCCACAGCAGACTGCAGTGAAGCCTGGGCTGCAACAGTCTCTACTACTAAATTCAGTGCCCAGGCTTCTTGAAGTGCATGTTGCCTTGTCACTTCCAAATCATTTGCCAGACCTAAATTTGTAAGCCAACTGGCATTTGGAATATTAACGTTTAATTACTACTTATTTTACTAAGAATCTAATACGCAGTAACACATAGAAAGGCTGTAGCTATGATGAAGAATAATTATTCTGTGCTCACCTAGCTTTTTGACACCAAAACTGCATTTCTGAGCCATATACTTTTTCCTAAGCAAAATAGAAATAGATTTTAAAACTTGTAGCAGCACTTTCACCATAGCAGCATATCCCCAAAAAGTACAGAAGATGCTGACTGAAGTCAGTTACTTCTGAATACTGATCACGTACATTTATCTGGAGGGGAGTGCATAGTATCACATGAGGTGTTTTAAGACTTATCCAAGCTGCTGCCCTTTTCTTGTAGGTTGGTGAGGAAACAGGCAAAAGAAATCTGCAGCTGACGTACATTATACTGATTTCTAAACATGGAGAAGGACTAATTTACATAATCATTGAAAACACCAGTTCCTGCCAATGGCTCAAAGCAATGGTGACCTGACCCACTACAAAAGTCTTCATTCCTGTCAGCTAAATAATTTTTTTTCATGTTAAGTTGGTCTGTCATGGTTTAACCTGGCAGGCAGCCAAACCCCATGCAGCTGCTCGCTCACTCCCCGCCCCCCCAGCAGGACAGGGAGAGAATCGGAAAGGTAAGAGTGAGAAAAACTCGTGGGTTGAGATAAAGAGAGTTTAACAGAACATAAAAGGGAAAATAATAATGATAATGATAGAATATACAAAATGAGTGATGCACAATGCAATTGCTCACCACCTGCGCTGACCGATAACCAAGTAGCGATCGCTACTTCCTGGATCACGCCTACACTTCATATACTGAGCATGACGTCACATGGTATGGAATACCCCGTTGGCCAGCTGGGCTGGCTGTCCTGATTACATTCCCTCCCATCTTGTGTACCTAGCTCAGTCAGTAGGCACAGGAGCTGTCCTCGGACTAGCAGGTACTTAGCAACAACTGAAAACATCAGTGTGTTATCAACATTCTCCTCATACTAAATCCAAGCACTAGGAAGAAATTTAACCCTATCCCAGCCGAAACCAGGACATGGTCCTATTTATTTTTTTCCTACTTTGCAGACTACACTAAGTGGAAATGGAACTTCAAAACTGGGATAAACTTACTTATTTACCTATATTTTAAATACACTATTCTTATCATATAAGTTTACTTATCTTCTAAGAATGACAGAAGCCATATTGAACATAAAATAGACTTTCCAGATATTTTTGCATTATGTGATGAGTCTTCTAGGAAATGAGGTCGGTAGTAATTGTATCAGCATGGTTAAATTTGACTTTCCGGTTTGTTTCTTTTTTTATTGCATACTATTGAAACAGAAAAGAGGAAGAAGAATAATTTTTGTTTGAAAAACCAGGTACAGGCTCTCTCTAATATGTCATAATTATTTTAATTTAAAACATTTATAACAAGTTGTGGGTCATTTCCAATGTGATTCAAAAGAGAAGTCATTGTTAAGAAATGAGTTGGTAGAAGAAGGATCAGAAATGGCATAAGCTTATTTACTATACCTACAGACACAAAAACACATGACAAAAGTTTCCGCAGGAAGAACACTTAGGTTCTTCTCTGGGCAAGTTCTGCCCTGTTCCCAATTGTTATCTGTAAATCTGTGCCACGTCTCCTGTGTACCCATTTATCATTCAAAATAGTCATGTCACTGATGCTAATGAGATCCGCTTGAGGATCAATGAGAAACTGTATAATGTTGCTCTATGGGTAAGCCCCGGACAACAATCCCACCAATGACTTGCCAAATGTATTTCAGCTTGAGAATTAGCTAGATGATGCAGTAGTCGACTCTAAGGACAGCTAACAACTAGACAGAGGATCTCACTTCTTCGCTCTTCCTTTTCAGATGGTACAAGTCTTCCTTGTTCCCTTTCAAAAATGAGAGAGTTTACTCGGCGTATACCTTGTTCTTATCTCTACAGCTAGTACAGTAAAAAATGCTGGCACGTCACTGAATATTTAGTGTCACAAGTAAATATTCATATTATCACACTTCTCAGCTAAGTCCATGGCTGAAACTATGTAAGTGAAGAGAAGCAACAAAGGTAAGACAGAAGTGAAGGTAACAAATCTGCAGAGGGAAAAACCCAACACTGAAGAACAAGTGTTCACTGAAAAACTTGAACAAGTGTTGGCAACAGCCTGTATACCAATTCATAATAAATTTTAGAAGGCTGATGTTTAAGTATTGTGTCTAGACCCTTCTCCCCTGCCCCCCTCCCTGTCCAAACCCCAGAAAAATCTGCTATTTATTAGTTTGAATGGTCAACAAGTTTCTGTGGGCTATATGCCACTGTTCACATCTAGATAATTTCTGCAGACGATAGATTATCCTGTGTTCTTAAAAAAACCCAAAAGCTGAAATAGTATATAGCTGACTTCACCTACTACTGCTCAAGCACAAGGCAAGTCTGAGCAATGACTGCCTCAAAATAATGCTTCATTTTTTTTTAAATGGGCTAGTCTACTGCACAACAATCACAGAGATTACCTTTCTTGTGTGGTCCATTACTGAGGCTGGATTTGATAAGGAAGCTAGTAATAAGTCTCCCAAGTACAGGAGAGGATTTATATAGGGTTTTCTCCATCAGTATTTTATTTTATTGCACTGGAACACCCTGAACCATAAGCTACAGTGCACTTGAGTCCTGACGTTATAATGCATAATAGAGTAGGACCCCCCTCTCTAAATCAGATTCTCTAGGAATGGAAAAAATTGAGAAATCCAGCAATGTTTCTCTTTACGGAAAGCACTCACATGTGAGAAGGCTAGCCAAACAGGGAAAAGATATCTTTCCAGCTCCCGTTGTTGATTTCAACTTGCTATCATTACTTTGCCTTGCCTGTGAAAGGGTCATTTATTTCTGCCTTTTTAATAAAACTATTTTCTTCATTCTGCTTTTCCAAATACAAAAGGGAACAAAAAGACACTTTATCCTGCTACCGTGTGACGCTGCATTTGAACTAGCAGTCCGGAGTTCAGAAGCGCATTTTGTAGAGAACGTGAGGAAGGAAAAGAGAGCAGTGCATGCTGCCAGCCCCCAGGAAGGGATTGCAGGGCCGCACAATCTAGGCTAACGAAACCATGATCAGGCAACACAGTATCTCAGGAGAAAGCCACTAGTGCTTTTGTGCAAAGCACTAATCTTTGCAAGTTTTAAAGTAAACAACCCATTAATACTCTAGTACTACTGTAATGCATTTGCAGTTACTTTTTTCTAACTCTAACAGCCTAACAGTATTCTGTTCTTCCCCATATAAAGATGCATTACTGTTCCTAATGGAACTCCATGCTTGTTTTCATCCCTCTTTCATGAATCAGGTTTCACTAGATTGACTAGTATACATTTTACAGTTATTTATTTAAATTGCCTTTTTTTTTTTTTTAATTTTTTGCAGCTTTTCAATTCAACAAACAGAGGAAACCATTTTTGATTCAAATCCACACTATCTATATTTAGATTCCTTTGGGATTCCCAGTAAAAAAAAAACGAAACAAACACCACCAAACAACACAACACCCCCAAAACCATCCTCTGTGAAGAGCTGCAGCCAAGAATGCTCTTCTCATTTGTTCATGCATAGAAACACACTTGTTTACTGCAAACCCATTGCCTGCAAATAATTTACTTCACTTGAACAAACAAAAAAATAGAATTAACAGCCTTCCACACTATTGATTAAATGATTATTTGCCACTGTGAAATCAAGATTGATCTTTAGTGCCCCATTTCACCTAGCCAGACTTGTTCATGTTTTAGAAGACTAGTTTTCCTACTTCTTGGTCAAATTCATACTCCTAGCAGCATTTCTAGGTGCTTTAGACACAGCATGTCCACTTTTTTTTTTTTTTAGCTTGCCTTATCTAAATGCAGATCGGAACCTCAGCTCCTATTCATAGGTTGATCACATAGTGCCCCATTTTTTTATCAAACTTTTTCAATGTAAAAAAACGTAAATAGTTCTGTGCCTTTTAAACTCACCCCTTTTAATCTTTCCTTATGTACGCTGCTTTCCATTTTTTCTCTCCCAAGTTCCTGTAGCAAGATACAAGCAAGTGGTTCTGGCACTGACACACTGGTTTGAACAGTCTTCCATTTCCAACTCTTTGCATCATATTTTAATAGTGCCAGTATACAGCAGAACTGCTAACTTTGTCTGCATTATTCACCTCTCTTGTTCTAATTCACCAGGAGCCTGCAGTGCACTGCCAAAGTGTTCCTGCTCAGCACAGGGTGCAGGACTGTACTCACAGCTTTCTGGGAGCTCCTCTTTGATCACTCAGTCTCCTCTCTTCTGATGGGTTTTGGCGAATGACTCCCGCTGCCATCTTGTGATTTCACACACCTCTGCTTCTTGCCACAGCTTCTTTTTCAGAAAGCTCTAAATTAGCTAATACTTTCCCAGCCACATTACCCCATTTCATGAGGGAATAAGTGCTAGTCTGTAGCAGCCAAGCTACAGTTTTGGATTTAGGTATCTACAGTTTCTTATGGGAGAGAAATGTCTCACACAGCAGCTGGGCTACATGAACATCATTTTAGTGCAAATCAGTATGAACAGTATGCATATTTTTTATTAGAAAGCTACAGCTCTCTGAAAGTGTAAATGAACCATCAGTTCAGAGCTCTTTTTTTCTGTTTTGTTTTGTGTTTATTTGATAGGCTACAAATTATCTCCAACATTTCACAGTGGTCATTGTGGTTTTTTCATGAGCACTAACAAAAGGAATGGTTGTTGTCTTCACAAGGGGCACTTCTGTAGATGATATTTGTAAACCTGAAAAACAAACCTAACCTTGATGAATAAATGACACATGCTGTTTCTGACTCCTTAAACAGAGAAGGTGAAGGCCCAGGGCCCCCTTTTCATAACTTTTTCTGCTCTAGCGCTCCCATCTTCTTCGCTATTGTGCCTTATGCTACTTTACAGAGTGCATCCACAGAAGGACAACACATCCAGTTGTGTGGGAATGCATTTCAGCCTTATCTCAACTCGACAAGATAACTAGCCCTAAACAATTCTCAAGTACACACAAAATCATGAGCGTTACAAAGTGTGGACTCAATAGGTCCAGTATTAACATACCAATAAGAAAGACTGTTTTCCTATCGTGTTTTAAAATTTAATACCAATTTAAAATTAAAAAAACACTTCTCGCTCCGTGTAAGAAAAGCAACTTCTCCTTTCTTTTCACTAAAACCTAGAAACCTATATTTTATAGATTACATATTTCCAAAACTCCAGATTAGATATTCCTAGTTCCCTGTAATCCACAATTTTTAGTGACTAAACACTTGAGGTTAAACAGAGAAAGGGATTTAGACAGCCTTGCTCCACACTGCAGCACATGTATTTTCTGTGTTCTACTGCCTAATAAATTCTTCATCCCTGACTGAGATCATGCTCATCTAAGCCAGCAAAGCTGGTTAAAATGGGAACTCCAAAAATCATTAGGTTAAGGGGATAAAATACCCAAGAGTTAAATTCTTGCTCTCCGAAGGAACGCACTTAACTCTTCTTAATGGGGAAAGAGGGTTGTTTTTTTTCCTGTTTTGTTTCCTCTCCAGCCCCAATGACAAAAAGAAGCAGTCAGCTCAGTCTTTTATAAGGAAAACCTGAGGGAGGAAAATTGGCACTGCTATAACTAACCCCACCACTGAAGCCACTAGTCTGATATCCTGGACACTGAAATAAATCAAGATGATCTATTTTCTCCTTCTGCAAGATAGCCTTCGTTGTGGGACCTTAAAAGTCTACAAAGATAGACAGCACCTGAGACAGAACTTTGAAGACATAATTTCTTCGTGCACTAGAAATGATAGATATTAAGATTTTTTGGGGATCTAGCCTTGGTTATGGCATTCTGATGCTTTGTCTAAAAAGGGATTTTTCATTTCTTAGAAGGTTCTTTACACTATTATTAAATGTGTTCAATTTTACATAGAATTGCAATAGTAGGAACTTGTATATATATAAAAATGCTTCTTAAAACTTTATGTTTGTTTAAAAGAAAAGGAAAAAGCAAGACTGACTTAGCTACGTAATGTGAGCATGAAATGAAGTTTAGGTGTTTGAATCCAAAACTGAAATTTTTCAAAACCCTGTATTACTCTGCTTTATCCTGGAACCTGAAATGCCCTAGTCCTTAGCCCTCCCCTTCAAAGTTTTTGTCTGAATCTTGGCTTTAGAATGTTTCCAGATGCATCTCATTTTCCTAAGGGCTGAGTTTCCCAGGGATAGGGGAAAAGAAGGAGAAAAAGAGCAAATTAGATGATAGCATATAGACATTGAAGTCCAAGGCAGTAAAAACGGTAACTAATATGTTTAAGCAACTAGGAGTCAACATACACCTTTATTTTTTTACTAGCAAAGCTAAAACCATGACTAAAAATATCGCATAATTGAGCATAGCCAAAAGCATTGATATACTGACTGAGTTGCAAATCCTCTTGATTATTCCCCATATGAGGTGGCTTGGGATTCACAAACAAGTTTTCCCTGAATCTAAGACCCTGAAAGTTTGATTTAGTGTCTCTGGTCAGACCACGGATATTGTGCAAAAATGAGGATAGGGGCAGGATATTCTGTTTCTGCTGCTGAGATGGAGTGTCTTTGCAACAGTGAATATTAGATGCATACAGCCTGAGGAACAGTAAGCAATGGAAACAGAGTGATGAATTGTCATCCAGGAATGGTAGTGGTGCAAGCACTAGTTTTCAGTTCCTGCTCCCAACGCTAAATGTATTACTTTAGCTACTATTTACCAGGAAATGCTGACATAGTTGGGGTATTCTCCATCCCAGACAGATGACAACCAATAAGCTAGGAAATTGTCACATACCTTCTGACGCTCACCCTTGGGTTTACTGAATAATGCTTTTTTTTTTCCACTCTGCAGGCTGGTGCAGCTTCCAAAAAAGAAAAGGGGCAGAGCCCACTTTCCAAGATAGCCTGCATCTTTTCTGGTTCAGTCACTCTTCAGGCTTAGGAGAAAATTCCCCCACCTGCTGGGCGGGCAGTCTAGTCAAGAAGGCTTTTATATACAAAACAGATTTCCATTCTTTCCATTACCTACAAAGAGAGGGTTCTAGGCTGTGGATTCTGAGTGAAAAAAGAGATGCCTAAACCTAAGAGAAGGGAAGGATTAGATGCAAAAAAATAACGATGACAGCTTATTAACTGGCCACATTTAGGTGCCTGTTATGAAACCTAAATGTTTGGATTCCTTTTAGTCACCAAGTACTCCCCACAGTGTACATGGGTTTGAAGGCAGGCTTTGAAGCTTAAGGTTAGTTGTCAAAATTTCTGTCTAAATCAATAGAGAAGTTCTCATGGGTTAATAGTTACCACTTATTTTCTTGGAAGGCACATAGCATGCAGTCCTAGACATTCTTGAAGAATCCTAATCCTTTTTCCATGTTTATGAGTATTTTAGTTCCCTTGTTCATGTGCTATAAAATAAAGTTTTAAAATGACATCTTAGGTACAGGGATGCTGACTGTAGGCAGTCTTTAAGCCTCTCCAAAAAAATCCAGAATTCAGAACCTTTAAATTTCTACTGCAAAACAGTATATTAAAATTTGTCCAAACAAATTACCATGGTAAAGAGAGGGAGAAATGCAGAAATCTTTAATATAATACGAAATTAGCATATCTTTTTCTCTAGCTCCACACATTACAACAGCTTTTTGCAGTCTGAACTTTTGGTTTACACACACAACTGTGCTGTTATTCTAGAAAAGAGAAGCTGTTTTAACTGATAACAGCATTTCTAAAATAGCCAATTTAAAGAAAAATAAATGAGCTTACTAGTTATAACAGAAGTGAGAAGAGGGTACATTTTAATGCCATTGTTACTGAAAATCCCGGCACAGAGAGAGTGCATAAACAAGTACATCCTGGCAAAAGTACAAATAAAAAATTTTCTAGCACACAGGGTTTTTTTGTTTGTTTACTGTCAGTATAGGTCTAGTGAGCACAAATCAGATGCCAGAACTGCATCTACTTGTCTGCTAATATAGAGTGTAAGTCCTTTTACATTGCAAGTTCTTCCATGGGCACATATTACTATTGTCTCGCTCTCAAAAAAAAAAAAAGAAAAAAAGAAAAAAGAAAGGGGGGACAAAGGCACACAGAGCAGACACCGTGTCTGAAATAAGAAAAAGTAGTCCTCAAATACCATTACTCTTTCTGTCTCAAATAGTCAGTAGTCGACTTCTTCACCTCTAGAAGTAGCTAATAAGCAAGTTTAGCTGTAATTCTAATTAGAGAGAATATATCCCTTTTCATTTCCCATTTTCTCAGGAACAGATGCAACAGCAGTCAGTTTCTTTAATCACAAATCAAAGTCTTTTTACAGCGAATACTCTGGACTTAAAAACTCCCTCTCTTGGCTTCTTCCTAATGGGGAACTAAACACTCCTCTGACTCTTTCCTGCCTTTTCTGTGTGCTCAGCTGCAGGATCCCAGCCCTTCTTTCTCCACTGTCAGTATGCAATTGCTGCTTCATTTTGGAAGAAAGACAACCAGCAAGTATATATATCAACTTGATAATATATTATCATTAACCTATATAATTTAACAGACATAAGAGAACTATTGAAAACATTAGACATTTACCTAATGACAGGCAAATGGTTAGAAGCACCTAGTTCATAAACCATAATTATAATATGCTCTACTATAATTTATAGTATATGCTAGTACTAGCATATGCTAGTACTATAACTGGGTATGTTTTTTCAACCATATTACCTTTCTGTTATTATGTTCAGACAGGGCACATTGTATAGTTTTCACTTGGTAATCAACAACCACCTGCAACTGCATCCTGTCAGATGAGATCAAGACTTACTTGCAGCAATGGAGCTTCATCATTTCCACTGGTAATTTATAATCCAAGCTGGTTGACTGGAGACATTGGTCCCAGCTGAAAGGCAGCAAGTGCAGCAACCAAAGCCTGTCAGTTGTGGCTGTTGACAGTTAAGCACATTGCACTGTACTGAAACTTGGAAAATAAAGACAGACAACTTGCCTAAGATGTTAGTGCCTACTGAGCAGTGAGAGTTGGCAGTCCTGCTATCTTCTAACGGAAATTGGTATTATCTCCTCCATTATGTTGTACTTCACCAGCAGTTCCCAGCATGTATGAAGACCCAGGCTCTACTGTAGTGCAATATTGCACTGGAGAGCCACTATTGTGCATAGTAGGAGATATGGGCCACAGAACTGCTTTCACATAAGGAACAAAAGAAAAACTTAGACATAATCTTTAACTCTTCCTCTGCATAATTAATTTCAGAATGGAGAGCAGAGATTAAGGTGCAAGGCTGGAAGTAGAAGCAAGTGCTTTTGAGACCCAAAGGTTACTCTAAAAGTTTGGATGAAGGAGTAATCCATTGGCAAGCCACTCTACGTACCTTAGCAGGATGGGAATCAGAATTAATTTTCTGGAGTTTCTTGAAAGGCACAGACTCTTCAGTGGGGTCACAAAACACTGACCTGTAAGCGGAACAAGGATTGAGCTCAGCAAGTTGGAAAGTGTATCATTTTCAGTTGGGTTTTTTTCCCCTCTCCCATAGATATGACTGCAAGACAAAATTAATTCTAAACTAACATAGCCTTTTTTCCCCTCCCTAAAAGTGGGAAGTTGTTGTCAGTTGTCATGTCAGTTGTCCAAGTTCTAAAATCCTTATTTCAGAGAAAAAAGAAGTTGTTTCCATTTGCCTAAGTATATTTATCACCAACAGTTTTGTTGTACTTTTTCATGGGTTTAAATATTAGGACTCAGCATCCTTGCCAAGACAGAAAAGGACAGGGTGTGGTTAAGTGGCACAAGGAGGCACAGGCAAGCATCCCCTCACAGTTCTACAATATGCATCTGATTCTTCCGTATGCATCTCCACTGTTCTAACACAGAGATTATCTTTAGTGACCCAAATGTACAACTGTTTGCGCAACAACAATATACACAGATTATTTTTAGTTCAAACATGTGGCACTACTCATTGTGCAGCTGCTTTCATGCATTAATGCATTGTGATACAAAAAGCTAACTGCAAGAACCCAAATTAATTGCAAGCAACGAGACATTTTGGACTGAAAACCCCTTTTGGCTACATTTGAATCGAACTGTTGACTTTTCAAGCTAAGAGAGATATGAATCATGGAAAATATTTCATTCTTAACCCCTCAAAGTACCCAATATTCCTGAACTAATGCAAAATGCAGTTATGTGTTGGCTTAGAAATTACAACTTCTCTGCCAAAGGTTAATTTAGACTATTCATCCAAGATTAGTTGCAAGTTTTTAAAACTGTAAATAAATTCTTGTTCCTAAACAGCACAGGTTTTCAAAGCAGGGAGTATAACCCACAGCCTATAAAAGGAAAATATTTAAAGCAGAAATGGGACATTTGACTTCTGCATATTTGGAACATTTAATCACCCTCTTGGTTATATGGAATCAGTTAGACTGGCAGCTTTTTCTTCAGCTCCATAGTGAAAGTACATTTCTTGAATAGAGCCTTAATGCTTTGCAGGATGATTTAGAATCTAGTCCTGCATCTTTTACAGACAACTGTAGAAGTCCTCTTTGTTTCAGGAGGGAAGAGGCCCAAAGACTGTAAGTGCCTGAAGGTACAGACCATAACTTTTTCTCCTGTTTGAACAATGGTGTGCATCTTTTCACATTCATATTACAAGATAGATATTAATGTATGCATAAAACCATTAACATTAGAATTAGCAGGAGGATTTTAATCTCATTCTATTAGATAGAGCAAGCTATGCAAACCTTAAGCTGTTTTTAGCTGTAAGCACAGGGAGAAAAAGTCTAACATATAAAAGGACTTTCTTGGGACTCATACTGCTATGAAGAAATGCAGCTGGGGAGGCAAAGCAATTTTTATGAGACCTAGGTCTCGGACAGACAAGTTTTGGCAGATTTGGCTGTGACACTTCAAAACACTGATGCTATTGAATCACCTCATACTGCCCCTTTGCTGCAGACAATTGCCCACATAAAATGAACACCCTGTGTCTGCCTGACATAGTATAATCTTAGCACACATTCACATTCACTGCCAGTTTAACTCAATTATTCATGCTGCCAATTATCATATTAAAATAACCACGTGTTGTTCTGTTGTCCTGACCTGAGGAAAAAAATGGGTAATTCAGGTCACTAAACTCTCAAAACAGCCACACCCACATCCACCAGAGAATCTTGTGTAATTTCATCTCATTTTCACATTTCTTTTCCACCTCTGAAATTTCTGTGGGTGCATGTGGGAGCACAAAATTTTAATCCTGTTTAGATTGTAAGCAAATGTGGTTTTGATAGGTTCACCTCTGACTCAAGTAGTCAGAAGCTTATCATTTACAGTAAGATGTAAGTTTAAAATTAGAGACAATGTAATATTTAACATTATTCTTGACATCACTAGAGCAAATTCCTCAAAGCTGGGGATGGCAGAGCATTATGAGGCACAGGTGAATCAAGGGTAGGTGAGCATCCAGGCCCACAGGTAGTAAATATTCTACACTGCCATCCAGTATGTGCCCCAAGGCACTGTTGCTGCCAGGTGCATCCTTTGACTTGAATGCTTTTCCAGTCAAAGAGTTTGGATAGACCTGTGTATCCCCTCAAAAGGGTGGCCTACTTGCAGTGTTACCTGTGGCCGAGATCTTGAAGAGTCAGGCGCTATGTTGCAAGCAGTCAGGAGCATGTTTACAGCCTCAGAAGCCCCTCAGGCAGTAACTGGGCTTTCTGTAATCCCATGCGACCTCACGGCACAGGAACTGGGCCCTCATATTTAGTTCAAGTGGACAATGCCTCTGGTCTGTCACAGCTGGACTTTAGTCAGTAATGCCTTGGTGAACGTACAGTCAGAACGTTGCCACTGATCAACTCTTCACACAGTGTCCTCCAGAGCAGGGAAAGCCAGTGTCTCCATTCACCATTGTGATCTCCTCCAGTCCACAGACCTATCTTCTGTTCAGCTCCTACAGACTTACCCTGCATGACAAAAGAAGCACAAAACCTTAATATGCCTGGTGGAGAGCCTGATGCCAGACTACTATTTTCTTGAAAGTGCCCATCAGTGATGGCCTTTTTCCTGAGTCTGTTCCTCAGTAGGCGTTCACTATCACTCAGAAAATCTCAAAAATAAGAAGCTCTCAAACAAGGCGTTCAGTTCGGAGGGGCAACAGACACTCTTTTTTGTTGTTCCCTCAAGCAGCCCTAACTTTTCATCTGACAGCCAAATCAAAAGCTGTCTGTAGAAGAATAAATTTCTGTCCCAGCAGCTGTAAATCAGAAATTGGAGTGCATAACCCATGTGTAGCTATAATCAAGAATTCTTATCTGGTCCATTTAGCCTTTTTAGCCCCACTAGACTACCTGGAGAGAATAAGTGACACTCCTGAATTTCAAAAATCCAAATGCTCATTTTAAGGTCACAGTGATCATATACATCGCTTTACTGAACAGCATGAACAAGACTAGTTATAAGATATACTCTTTGAGTTGTCCTATGGAAAGTAACGTTCTGTTTAACTTCATTTTGTACTCATATGAAGCAGTTCTAAAGTCTACTGTAATTTTCTTAAACAAATAAGGACTTTCTGTGAGGCTGCAAAGACCACAGCAACTTACCACATCTAATGCTTTTGTCAGATCAACGAAAGCTTGCAACAGACCAGCTTCTGCATATTTGCCTTGACAAAGGTCTTGACCAGATTGTTCCCTGGGAATTTTTCAATAGTTTGCATCCAACCTGCACTAGGATTCTGGAATTCTGCTTCCTGCATCATGCAGAAACAACAGTCTGTTGGTGGGAAAGCTAGTTGGCCTAGGCTACTTAGTGAGGATCTTTTGATCTTCTTGCTGTCTGGGCCAGGTGCCCTTCCATTCTTCCTGATTGTCACTGCATGTGACAATGTCATCTACAGCATTGCGTAGCCACGGTCTTTTCCTTATCCAGTTTAGAATAGAACAGAATACACTAGATTATTTCAGCTGGAAGGGACCTCCGACAATCTTCTAGTCCAACTGCCTGACCAATTCAGGGCTGACCGAGTTAAAGAACATTTTTAAGGGCATTGTCCAAATGCTTCTTAAACATTGACAGGCTTGGGGCACCCACCACCTCTCTAGGAAGCCTGTTCCAGTGTTTGACCACCCTCTCAGTAAAGAAATGCTTCCTAATGTCCAGCCTAAACCTCCCCTGTCGCAGCTTTGACCGATTCCCATGCGTCCTATCACTGGATACCAGGGAGAAGAGATCAGCACCTCCCTCTCCACGTCCCCTCCTCAGGAAGCTGTAGAGAGCAGTGAGGTCACCCCTCAGCTTTACTACAACACTTTTGCACCTCTAGCACATCCTGTGATAGACATACTGTAATTATACAGCACACAGAAGTAGCCCTACTTTCTCTTTCTGAATTCAGTAATTTCATGATGTGAAAAGACCACCTGCAGGGCTGGCAGTAGTGGTAATGGAATAGAAGCCCTAACGCTGAACTCACTTGAGCTTTGGTAGGATCAATATCAGCTACTGGCCTCTCAGTTGCTCTAGCTTAGGTATCAGTACAACCTCATACTAACACACCAGCTAGTGCTGGCCCTATGTGGGATCCTCTACTACTTCCACTGCAAATCATTTATAGTCAGGCTTTACAGAAAGGGTTGGGTTTGGGTTTGTTTTTTTTCTTTTACACATTTTAGCCATTTTCAATGACTGCAATGATTTTAGCTTGTAAGCTGAGACAGTACATGGTTACTAGGCAGAATAATCATAGGAATATGAGCTTGATAGAGACCTAAGGCCAACTACCACTTTAGTTGACTGCAAAACTCATAAGATAAACTTTTTGCTAGGCTAGTAAAGAGTCCCCTATAACTTCATGTTACTATCCTAATTGTTTTGGCAAAACCCTCCAGCCCAACATGGGGGCAAGGGGAAAGGAAAAGCGCTGCATTACCAGCACTGACTCCTTACAAACCTTCTTATCCTAGGAAAATGTCCCTTTTTCTAGTGTTTCTGTTACTGTATTCTGTAAGTTTTTATTAATACTAGTGAAAATAAGTTTTGAGCTGCCCTCAAGTGTACTTATTCACATTTAATAGCACACACTGAAATTATGTTCTGATAGTTATTTGGTTAGCTGTGTTTTGTGCCAAACACTTACACAGTCATTACAAGAGACCTGGTAGTCTAATCTGTAATACTGCTCTAAAATGGGAAACTATAAAAAAAATCCCCTTTTCTCCTTTTCTTTTACACATACGGTGGGACTATTTTACTTGGATGGTATCCTCCTTTCTCCTCTTGCTTGAAAAAAAAAATAAAGCCAAAAAAAAAAAAAGCTGTTGAACATTTTCAAACGTTTCTTTACCTTAAAAATCTTCAATGCATTTAATAGCAGTTAAGCAGCTGTCCTCAGAGTTACCTTGTGATGTCTCCATTAACCCATGCCCATCTTCTGCTATTTATATAGAAACAATTAGCAGTAGCGGTTGTGTGCTTTAGATCCTGCTTTATCCCAGGCTTATTTTCCTTACCTCTCGGCTGTATAATTTAAGACAGCAATATTTCTCCAATCTTATTCCCCTCTAAACAAATGTGAGAGCTTAAATTAGAAGTATGTGATAATGTAAGCCATAATGGAGAAGCAGGGATCACAAGGAGAACTTAACAGTTGAATAATCTGATTTGTCAGCATTGCTTTGGTACATACAGGATGTCCTAAAGCACAGGGGATATTAAAAGACCGACACAACTACATCAAGTGACATAAAACTCATTAGCAAAAGGAATTTTCAGGACCAATTACTGTGTAAGTGTTGCCCATGTGTGCACTAAATAATCAATTCCATGGTTAAATTTGTGTTTTATGAGAGTCAGCTAAAGCGGCTCAGGACAGGCCTCATACATAGCATGCTTAGTCACATCTTTTGTAGTAATACTTTTTGTCAACTTTTAACCTACTTGCGTGATGTTGCATAAGCAACAGGTCATTCTGTTATTCGTTTTCTCTTCATTTTTAAATGGATAAAAGTAGTACAATCTCCAACATTTCTGATTAAAAAGCCTATTATCTGATGATCACCCTTATATTAAGAACAGAAAACATTTCTCTAGACCTGTGTTATCTACATATTTCTTTTTGCTAAACACCTGTTCCTCTACAGATCTGCAATGTGCTTCGTGACTTAGAAATACTAAGTATTAGGTCACCATGATTGAACCATATTAAGCAGACCTCAGGTGTGACTGAATCGCTAAGTGTAAGCGCAGAAGTCTAGTGCAGTTTTTGTACTCTACAGAAATTTATGCTCATTTCTGTGAGAAGAGGTATAAAGCTTCTCAAGTGAACTCTGCTCATAAGGCTTTTCCCTCAGTGCTACTGTTTATGTTACATCACTTGTTATTTCCTACACATTAACAAGCTTCAACAATCGCTTACCTTCCTGGATTCTTCGCTATCCATTTATCCTCTTCAATGAAGAGATTTCAGGCACTATTACTAGCAAATTCCTTTTCTTTTGGCTATACATCCAGCAGCCAAGTACTACAGCTTTTCTGATCCACTCCAGATCCAAAGTGCACTCTACGGAATGGAAAGCACCAGGATTCAAGAAACACCCACTCCCTGCTACGTCCAGTCTCAGTGGAAGTGGTTAAAGTTGCAGCTCCAACAGAAAAACCTGTCCAGATCAAGACCGGACAGGTAGCTACTAGGCTCCAGGGAGGGAAGGGGGGGAATCAGCAAACTGACTTCAGAGATTGCAGAGCTTAGATTTAACAAGTTGAGCAAGAACTGGCTACTGCTAATAAAGATCTTTGATATCTGTATCTTATGCAATTGTGAATTTAAACACAGATTTAGATATTTTCTTCTACTACCTTCTTTCCAGAAAAATGTAATTGTGCAGATTGTAGGAATTGGTCTAGCATATGCAATAAGATGCAGAAAAAAGCCCACCTCATAGGCCTCTACCTTGCAGATCCTCTTCCTCAACTACACATATTGATGCTGGTACATTATATTACTGAACTGACAAAAATAGACACTGGGGTGGTACATGATGTAAACATGATTTACTCAGAATATGAATGAGGCAGACTTTCCAAATCAAGACATTGAGTCAGACTTGGAAAAACTGATTTTGCCAGCTCCTGTTCTGATACAAGGTCTAAAGGCATAAGATTAAAAACTCTGGTTTTGTGTATTGGCTTGAGGAAGTTGTAGCTTATGCTCAGAGCTAACTATGCAGTAGTACTGCAACCCACCAGTTTTAATCTTACTTTAAATCTTTTAGCACTAGGGATACCAAAGAAATTCTCTGTGTTTGGGTTTTTGAAGGATCCATGAGAACTTATGTAGCATCCTGCAGCAATAAGTATCATCGCCGTCATTTTCTCCTGTTTTCAAAATGTCTGGTAAATCAATTTTCTTTGTTCATGCTCAGAATCTTGAGCACTACTAGGGTTATCTTTGCTGATAAAAGATCAGAATCTTACAGTACATTATGAAGATATGTAAAAAATATGAGTTCTTCTACAGCAACCATATTCCCTTTAGAACTTGTCATGCAGCAAATCCAAAGATATGACATAGCACACAGAAATCCATCCAAAACACCCTCTCCAGAGGGTAACCTAATGGCTACACGGCCATCCCTCAGACCACTGTCCTACATGACTGTAACAATTAGCAGCTGCTGCACACATGGAGCCTGCATTTCTCACTCTTACATAACCTTAATTACTCTTTCATTTCTAGTACGGCATTTGCTACTTAATAACATGGGTCTTGGCAAGATGGGGTGATGATTTAGCTAGCCCTATGCAAGTATATATTCAGGAACACAGAATATGGTCTGTGATCCAAAGCAAGGATTTTGCCAGCTCTCATTATCACTAACATTTTATGCCTTACTTTACAATGTTACACGGGACCTGAAATATTGCTTAAGTCCTTTCCACTCCCTCATCCCACAGGGAAGTTTCCCTGCGCTAAGCACAATTTTTTTTTTTTTCTTTTGCAAAGCAAGCATGAGGCTGTTATAATGAGAGAGAGTATTTTCAAAAATAATCTTCTTCATTCACTGAAAACCGCCTTAGGAGCATATAAAAAAAAAGTGATCCCTCCCTTTTCCACCCCTTTCAGTTGCTACTTCAGCAGGTCGATACACAGCATTTTGGAATACATTTCCCAGGACTAGAAGAAGAGGAGAGACAATGAGCTGCTATTGCCAATCATTCTTAAAGACATTTTTACCATAATCCTGGAAGTTTTTACACAATAGACTCCAAGCCTGTTGCCTTTTTCGAAGTGCAATGATGATGTCAATTGTTCTCCCTTCACTGCCAAGATGTTTTTTCCAAGAGGCTGATTTGCCTGCCCTGTTCTTCCATCTCTCATACTCCGCTCCAAAAACAGGCTTCCTATTACAGTGACTCCCATCCAACTTGACAGGTAGAGAACAGGAATCTTCCACCTTTCAAACTTGCCCTTTTCCTTTCTCAGTTCCAGGGTTTATATAGCTCTTTACAGTTTTAAGAAGTGCTCACAGCAGAGACATCTAAAAGGGTCTCTTTCTTCCTATGCTCCTTTTTGAAACAAAATCTAACTGGTTTTCCATTTTGAAAACCATTTTAACAACTTCAGAAATGTTGTGAAATCTCCAATACAATTTCATTTTCTGGGAAATTATATGAAAAATCCCCCAAATTTTCAACTTTATCAAGTTGAATGGAGCAGATTCATCATGTGAAGAGCACAAATAAGCTCAGAATTACATGGGAAACTGACAACAAATTCCTTTTATTACTTGCAATCCATGCTTTTTTTTTTTTTTTTTTTCTTCAAAAATACTTTTTGTACTAACTCTTTTTGACTCAGGGGACTTCCACCCTCTCCTACCAGCTTCTTTCACCATTCTGTTTCCAGTCACCCTTCTCATTACAGTTTCTTTGGGGATTTCCTCCAACTTCACTACCAAGTTTGTTGACTGTAAAAGATGTCTTCAGCTTTCTTCTGCTGTGCAGAGCTTACAACTTTTTGATGTTTCTGTCTAAAAACTGATTTTAGTGCATATTCTCCAGCGACTGATTCAGTTCCCACATAGTCAGGGTGAGGACTCTATTTATTAAAAAACACACCAGAAAAGAAGTAATGAGGAGTATACAGACGTAAAAAGGGAAGGACTGAATTTTTGAGACTACAGCTTGAAGTCCTAACTTTAAACCGTACTGACAGACTTAGCATGTTATCAGCAGATCAACACCAGTTTTAAAAGAAAAATATAGGCCAGCAGAGCAGTATGAATAGATAAGGGGCTGAGAGGATAGCTCTACAATGTCAGTCATTGACAAAGTATTAGAAAAGCTAGGTGGCACAGCAGAAGCAGTGCCAAAAAACAACTTGGTTTCAAAACTGGTCAGAAATGCAAAGCCTGCTCCTAGCAGCATCTTTCACCTGAGGAAGTCCCTCAAAGCACTTGTGCCAGGAACCTGCACCAAGATGTATGGATTTCTCTGTACTGTCTTTCTGGTGAAAAACAGACTACCTAATCAAAGCAGTTCAAAACCCAACATACCAAATCCCATGTCACAAATACTAATTGAACTCTATATCCTGATATATAGTGATATCTTAACTAAAGATCCCTGAAACTCTTTGAGGTTAGATGGCATCTTGGAAGGGCACTGGTCTATGATGCCTGCGTGGTAGAATCGGATCCCATGAGACAGAAGTAGGTGCCTAGCATTTGCTGAGGACCTGAGCCTTGACATCTATTTAAGAACAAATGTCTGTGGCAGGGAAAACTGTATGTGCAGTCTGACACAGATTAAGTGGTAAAATTTATTGAAAGCTCCTGCCAGACATGTTAGGGTGTATTCAACATGTGCTTCAATTCTACTGGAAGATGTTAATGTATCTTGTCAAGACATGCATCTATTTGGTTCCTTTCCTCTTTTGAAGTTTTGAATTATTCATGTTACTGCAATCTGGATTTCCATTGATGTTACCCAGTAAGCAAGTAATTCCCAAAAGGTAAACTGCAAAGGCGGATGAATACTGAAAGACTGAACTTACTTAAATGTGAACTCTTCAGGAAGTGACTGACACAGGAAAATTCAAACCTAGTTCTTGACCCGAATTGAGACCTCTTTCTGTTGAAGCTGATGGGAACTGCTCCCATGTTCTCCATTGCTAAATTTGAGAAGAATCACCAGCATGAGTGAAAATAAGGGTTTCAAGGATCTTTTTTAATAGCTTCACTGCAGAGCATAATTTTGAAAGCAATGCTTACAATAAGAGAGTATTCTTACCCTGAAATGTAACTGATGCCTACTAAGGCCCAAAGCATACCTTGAAGAAGAAAACTACAAGACAGAAAGCAATACAAGTCAAAATCTAGTATAAATGCTAATGTGCTTAAGTACTAAAAATCTAGCATAAGCTGAAATAAAAAGACGTGGCTTAGTTTCTAGGCCACAAGTCTGGATAGTTGTGTGTTGCTTTTACACATGAAATATTCTTAGAAAAGAAAAAAAAACTATTTGACTTCATGCAACCCATTTCTCTTCATTTGTACAATTAACTCACAAATTAGACTGGGGTGATACGTGCAGGATTTGCAAAGCCTAATATTTGCCAAAACATTAGTTGTGTATAATTTAACTGTCAAAAAACAGAATCAGGATGTGTAATGTGCATACTCTTGCCAGCTTAGCCATCTAAGCGCTAAAAAAAAGAAAAAAAAGCTAGTAAGTAACTGAGGGAGAAAGGAACCAATTATGACTGTTTTTTCAAGGCAAGAATTTCTAAATCAGCTCTGCTTTTTAAAATATGCAATATGAATATGCAATATCCAATCTGGAACAAGGCAAAAATTTCTCAAATAGGAATGCAAGTAGACAACTGTTTAGGAACAGTCAGGAAATCTATTTTAGCTGATCCAAAGCAAGCTTTATAGTCTGCTTTCTCCATTAAACCCCATCAGACCACCATTTTCTTTTTTTTTTTTTTAATTTAAATTATCTTTATTTTACTTTCCTTCAGTTAAAATAAAAGATTGCCAAAGAAAATTTATGATTTTATATAGGTTTTATAGGCTGTGGAGAAATTCTAAGGTATTCTCCTGAGAAGGAATCTTTTCAAAGCTAAACACTAGACAGCATTGAGTACTTTCCAGATCCATATTTTGCTAATCCTTGATAAAACCAGATAAAACCAGATAAAATTAAAAATGGAGAGAAGAAAGAATGATAGAACTATATGTTTTTAAATACATTATATATAAAATCATCTCTCACACAACTTGGCACAGTGAGAACTCCTTTGATGCAGTTGAATCTATAAAGTTCAATAGCTCTGCATTCATACATATCAGGGCAGTGTGTTGGCAGCTGCAGCAACCACTAGCCTGGATAATTTCTTGACTGTAAAAACTAAACAACCCACTATAAATCTGTAAAAATGAAAATCAAGAATAGATACTCTACTGTATAGGCCTACAAAAGATTCACTAGGGAGTACTAACCTTATTGTGCGAGTATTTCTCAAAGTACGTACACTGCTCTGGAGTTCAGCATTTATCTTAAAAGCAGAAAATGTACAGTAAGTCATGGCAAATCTACAATTTGGCTACAAAGAGGCCCAAATACTGACTTTTCCTACTTGGACGCACCTGAAAGAACGAACCAACAGTGGCTGCTACCTTAGAGTGTGTGTGCTCAAGGTAATCATAATGCAGCTGCTTGAACTTCCTGACTACATAGGAAAACCAAACTGTACTGCTGGCAGAAATTGCTGTGTCAGGTGCATGTCTTCTGCGTCCAGAGCCAGGGCTCAGCTTTTTATTGGCTTGCCTCTTGCAGCTAGCACTGGGAGGAGTACCTAACTTACTTCTTTTTAACTATTATAGCAGCTCCTGCTGCTCTGTCCTCTCACAGAAATACACCTTCTTCTGTCTTATATTAATATAAATCTTGGAGTCCCCAACTCCTAGTGGATGCACAGACTCACATCCTCCCCTTTTTACTGTAGGAGTGGTGTAATAATTAATCTAAAGGGAGAAATCGATGCATTGCTCGTAGTGACAACAGAGGTGACTCTGGCAATCAAGGGAAAATTGGAATGTAATGCACTCACAGAGAAGGCAGAGGGTGGGTGGCACATTCTCAGCTTGCAATTACAGAATTATTTTCAGATATTTTCCTGAGAAAATACACAGTGTGCACATACCACGTGATGCTGGGAGGGGGAGTATATACAATGATAGTTACATGGGAACAGCAAACAGAGAGATGAGATATAGGCAAGTAAAATTCCAACATGTAAGTCCACCTTGTTCTTTTATAATACATATTTTGAATATTCAGTCTGACAGTTTACCATTGCTTCAGACTGCATAGAGATATTAATATGATGTTCTGGTAGTACGAATACTTGATATTCACAGAGAATTCAAACAAAAAATATTTTGTGTGATTACAGTCAGTTTAACATAAGGCATATAGAACCAAAAAAAATCCCAAACTAATAAACTTCTCTAATCATGACTCATTCATTAGCTTTCCCAGAGCACTTCTTTGCATTTCTAGTGTCACCAGTGATGACAATTAAATAATCTTCAAAACAGGATTTATTTAATACGATAGGATTGGACCGCAAACATGGCTGTTTTCAAGGTTGTTTTTTTTCCTCTTCCTCTCTCAGCTGGAATAGAACAAGCTACTGATAAGCAGGACAATCAGAAATGCTATAACATTAAAACTAGAATATTTATCATCTCACTTTGAAAGATGAAGCATCCAATTATAATGATGGGCTATAAAGATAGAGTTGAAATTCAGGTTGTCAAAGTGGTCTAGAGGAGGTACGTGTTATAGAAGTACCTTGCAGTTGAGTGCCTTACTCCCTTTGGACCTTAATAAATGCAGCCTAGAAGTGGTATAAACCTTAGAGAAGTGCTCAGCTGCAGTCTCTAGGCAGCTTACATGACAGTCCAACGCCTGTGCCAAGAAGAAATAAATCATAATTGTCCCTTCTGGAACTCACACTTATGGATTAGCTGTCAGGGAAGAGTCTAGAAAAATAATAGTCTGGCTAAAGCAGTATTTCTCATTTGTGATATCAAACTGAAGTTGAAAACAAACACACACAACCAAAAAAGCAAACAAAACCCCGACAAAATCCTTCCTAGTTTTTGCAAATTAGACGTGAAAAACATTTTGTTGTTCTCCCCATTGGCTTTTTTTATGCCAAGTATATTTCTGGTCACCACAAATGTCTCATACATGGATGTATTTATGAACATCCATACCTGTACATTCAGCTTCACAAAGGAATCTCTTCTGGATAACAAAAAGAATTTTCTCAGATCTCTTTAAAAGTTATCCAACTATCCTGTTTTTTTTAATGTCTCATTCAGTAGAATAGAATTGTGTGTGCTACACTTACTCTGAAGAGACCTTACATAAAAGACTTGGGTAAAGCATAAACTATTCATTAGCAATCCCAAACATACACAACGTATTGCAAAGGCAGGTAAACCAAGGGTATTATAAAAAAAAAAAAAAAAAATTATGCTAAGATTTTTGGATCATATCCCAGGGACTTCTCTCACGTTGTGGCACTGAGCTGTAAAGCTGCTAAGATGTTTTTCAATCACGTAACACAATCCCCTGTATTGTACAATCTTTGTCTTCAGGTTTGCTATCAGCAAGCAGAATCCCAGTTTGGGCACGAATTCTTCTCCCTCCCAGCCTCCCCACTTCTTTTGTTTTCTCTTCCTTTCCAAAAGCCCAAGTTTTCCCATGGGGATCCATTAGGAAAGAGGGATACCTACCTAAAAATGGTACCAGTTATTTACACATGAAACAGTTTGAATTCTTCTTTGGAATATAAACTGCTTCCACCTCCTTAGAAATGCTAATATCCCATGGCTGGATGAGCTGTGGTCATCTGCTGTCCTCAAGCAGATGTTTCACTAAGCTCTAAATAAACCATTAGCCCACAGTGAGATAAAATGCTCTTTCCTGCATCACACAGCAGTGTTCAAATTTCAGGGTGAAGTCTTTCCACACAATTAATCATGTATTTCATGGGAGCATACATACTAAATCATATTTTATACAAGCTTATGAACAGGATTAACGCACACAGCTTACTACAGGGTCTTGACTGACTTTCG
Source organism: Calonectris borealis (assembly GCF_964195595.1). NCBI lineage: Eukaryota > Metazoa > Chordata > Aves > Procellariiformes > Procellariidae > Calonectris > Calonectris borealis. The sequence continues at coordinate 48,216,612 of NC_134315.1, forward strand.
TTTGATTTCAGTCACTGAGGGCAGATCGGTCTTTGAAGGAAAATTTACTAGTGACTTTTTGGAATAATGGCCTAAGTATGAATTCCCACATTAAGGGCATGTTTTAACTGTTTCACTTTCCTGCCCACTGAAACAATCAGCAAATAGCTGAGCAAGATGAGGCTTATGGACATTTCTAAGCAAGAGGGAAACTTTGAAATTAGCAGGGAATATTGGGAGTTTATTTACAGTAGGAACTTGGTAGCCTGAGTACCTCCCTTCTTATCATACTACTATAGTTATGCTCATAGAATTTTATCTTTTTCATTAAGAAAGCAGTAAAGTATGAAATAGGCATGGTTCTTACTAAATATTCATAACCTGAGGGCACTGCACAGTGCAGGCAGAATCCTGTGCTGCTCATCCTTTCAGGTCCAGGGGTACGAGTACTTCAAGATATGGAGAGAGCATGAAGAGTTTATTTTAGTAGTAGTATTAGGTTTTGCTTTTGTGACAATATAGAGAGTTACAAAAGCCACAAATTACCACTTCTATTATGTAAAAAACTATAAAAACTCCTTTCAAGCAGCAGAGTTTATAGGTTTTGGCCCTGTTTGGCAGTGCTGAATAAGACAACTGCTTGCCCTCTTCTGGAACAATGTCATGATAGGTCTGCAATAACTATACAATGTTTCAGGCATCATCAATAATTGTTCAGGCTCATTCAGTGGTTTTTGCCCTTCTACTCTGCCAGACAACGAATAGCTTATGCCATTTTTTGACCTGATCAGAAGCAAGTAGAATGAAAGAAATCTGCTTTTTAATTTTCTTATTCTCTCATCTCTCACAGGGTTAAATATTTACATTCTAATCACAAAAGAAAAAGACACCGATAATTTGTTCCATCTCGGTGAACATTCAAGCATTTCAGTTTCTGTTTTTAGCTGTACTCTACCATAGAGATATAATAGCTTCAGGTTTAAATGAACTAAAAAAATACTATTAAAGAAAAGAAGCCATGAATAAGATTATACTGAGATATGATTTTAAGGCAAGTTAGAAAAAGGACGAGAGTTTCAACATGTTTCTGCAAATATTTTGGCCCATGTAATAAATATATCCTAATTGGAAAGTAAATTGCTTAATGCGCTTCTTCCTGACAGCATTTTTATGTCAAAGTACATCAGGATTTTCCTTTGAAGGACCTTTCATAAATGGAGATATATCAGTTTGAGCTAATCCTTATATACCATGCTCTGTTTAATGCACTCTTGAGGAAAAAGTTAAAATATCTAACTTCACATTGATATGGGATCACCTCCTGTTAATCTTGTCCTTGTAAAAGGACTCATTCCATCAATTTATGCATATAAAGAATATAAAAGAAAAAGACAGGTTAGTTGGTATTTCACTATATTGCATCAGTTAAACCTGTATATCCCTCTCATCTCAAAGAGCTTTTAAGGCGAGCTGGTTAGGAAGGCGATTGGAAGTCTAACGTCCTTCGCAGCTGTATGTTTATTGCATTCTCCAAACCTAGTCCTCTGCCCCATTCTGATTTCCCAAACATTTGAAATAAAATTAGTTCTATTTTTGTTCCTAATGGGACCAGGTGGTAAAAGACAATAGGAAACAAAGCCATTAAAAAAAAAAAAAAAAGAAATAGTTTTGGCAGGTATATCAGACAAATAATTAAGTGCACTCTTTGCTCAACAGTGCAAAGAGAAGTTAATTCCTGAAAGTTTTTGCTAGGAGGCATTGTGTAGTATCTCCAAAATATGTGGGGTAAGGGTGGGGGCTGGGGACGGATGTGATCCAAAGAGAGTTAGGGATTAGATTCCTGAGAGATTACAAGAGTCATCTAGGGTTAATAAAACGAATAAAGTAAGGAGAAAACATTGCCTGTAATGAAGTCTATTGATTATGAAACTGCCTCCAAAGGGAGCAGTGTTTGCCTTTTAAGAATACGACCAATCAAAGCACTAAAGACTGGCTTGTAAAAGGACACAGCTGTACTAACAGAGTGTGGGACTTGACCTGGGGAGAGTTTTAGCTTTTTAAATTTTTTATGCATAGTGTGGTATTTGTGTACGAGTGCAAAATGTAATAAATGTTTTTACCTCTCTCTACACAAGTGTCAATGTCATTCTCTGCGGGTGCCAGCTGGTGTCATGGTTTGCATGAACAAGCTACCCATCCCATCAATCAAATGTTTGCAATAGTTATAGACAAACTCGGTGTTCCACATGCGTTTTACTACATTGAAATGAGACTGCTGTGGAAAGCTGCATTTTACTCTGAGAGCCATAAATCACTGAACTCCAGATTCCCTGTGTCTGAAATTGTTTGTCATAGGTTTCTTTAACCAGTCCTAGAAATTGCATTACTTATAAAAAAAAAACCAACCCACACTGACTAGCGGGTATTCATGTTTTTACATCCATCTAAACCAAACCAGTTTTTATTCCAATCTACTCATAGAAGTTTCATCCACAGAATTATCTATTTAGTTCCTTCCAAAGAAACAAAAATAAGTTCTTGGCCTCATTGAGAAGTCCCAAAGATTAATTCTGTATTGTAAAAGACAAGTGTGTGGGTTTCTTTTCTGTTTTACTAGAACCCATATGTAGGAAGTCAAAGCATGCATCATGCTGTTTAAAAAATGAATAGCTTTCTAGAGAGAAAGGGTAATAATTCTGTTCACTCCCTGCATCTATCCTCTCCCCCAACAAAATACTTTAAGTCTACCCCTTCCTTGACCCTTATTCTCCCGAAACATTGATTTGGGGGTTTCCTCAGCAAAGACTTAGAATATTAGCAGCCATGTGACCTGCTCCTCGACCAGAAAAAGCGTGTTATACACAGATACAAATTAGATGGAAGAAAGCAATAGCTTATTATTGTTTTAATGAAACAATCGATGTTAAAGAACACATTCTGTCTCAGTCACAAGTGATCACAGCAGGGGTGGGGGGGAATCAGAAATGTGTGTGGTTGCACCTCAAGTCTCAGAGAGCTTCCCAAAATGGCAGTGCATACAAAAACCTACAGGCCCAAATTCTTTCCTGATATACCAGTGGTGACTTCAATGAAGAAACAGCTTCAATATTTCAATGTCATAAAATCATAGAATAGTTTGGGTTGAAAGGGACCTTTAAGGGTCATCTAATCCAACCCCCCTGCCATGGGCAGGAACATCTTCAACTAGATCAGGTTGCTCAGAGCCCCGTCCAGCCTGACCTTTAATATTGCCAGGGATGGGGCATCTACCACGTCCCTGGGCAATCTGTTCCAGTGTTTCACCACCCTCATTGTAAAAAATTTCCTCCTTATATCTAGTCTGAATCTACCCTCTTTTAGTTTAAAACCATTCCCCCTTGTTGCAACAGGCCCTGATAAGAAGTTTGCTGCCATCTTTCTTATAAGCCCCCTTTAAGTACTGAAAGGCTGCAATAAGGTGTCCCCGAAGCCTTCTCTTCTGCAGGCTGAATAACCCCAGCTCTCTCAGCCTTTCTTCATAGGAGAGGCGTTCCATCCCCCTCATCATTTTTGTGGCCCTCCTCAGGACCTGCTCCAACAGGTCCATGTCTTTCTTGTGCTGAGGACTCCAGAGCTGGACGCAGTACTCCAGGTGGGGTCTCACCAGAGCAGAGTAGAGGGGCAGAATCACCTCCCACAACCTGCTGGCCACGTTTCTTTTGATGCAGCCCAGGATACGGTTGGCCTTCTGGGCTGCGAGCGCACATTACTGGCTCATGTCCAGCTTTTCATCCACCAGTACCCCCAAGTCCTTCTCGGCAGGGCTGCTCTCAATCCCTTCATCACCCAGCCTGTGTTGATACTGGGGGTTGCCCCGACCCAGGTGCAGGACGTTGCACTTGGCCTTGTTGAACCTCATGAGGTTCACACAGGCCCACTTCTCGAGCTTGTCCAGGTCCCTCTGGATGGCATCCCGTCCCTCAGGCATGTTGACTACACCACTCAGCTTGGTGTTATCTGCAAACTTGCTGAGGGTGCACTCGACCCCACTGTCTATGTCATTGATGAAGATACTAAACAGTACCGGTCCCAATACGGACCCCTGTGGGACACCACTCATCACCGATCTCCATCTGGACATTGAGCCGTTGACCACTACCCTCTGGATGTGACCATCCAACCAATTCCTCACCTACCAGGCAAGTCCACCTATCAAATCCTTCTCTCTAAACTGGAGAGGTATGGATGTTTTGGGGGACTGTGTCAAAAACGCCTTAAGAGGCCCAGATAGACAACATCGGTAGCCCTTCCCATGTCCACTGATGCAGTCGCTCCATCATAGAAGGCCACTAGGTTGGTCAGGCAGGACTTGCCCTTGGTGAAGCCATGCTGGCTGTCTCGAATCACCTCCCTGTCCTCCATGTGCCTTAGCATAGCTTCCAGGAGGATCTCTTGCATGATCTTCCCAGGCACAGAGGTGAGACTGACTGGCCTGTAGTTCCCTGGGTCTTCCTTTTCTCCCTTTTTAAAAATGGGGGTTATGTTTCCCTTTTTCCAGTCAGTGGGAACTTCACCGGACTGCCACAACTTCTCGAATATGACGGATAGTGACTTAGCAACTTCATCCACCAGTTCCTTCAGAACCCGCAGATGGATCTCATCGGGTCCCATGGACTTGTGCACCTTCAAGTTCCTTAGATGGTCTCGAACCTGATCTTCTCCTACAGTGGGGTGGCTCTTCAGTCTCCCAGTCCCTGCCTTTGCCTTCTGTGGCTTGGGCGCTGAGGCTTGAGCACTTGCTGGTGAAGACTGAGGCAAAAAAGACATTGAGTACCTCTGCCTTCTCCATATCCCAGGTAACCAGGTCTCCTGTTTCATTCCGGAGAGGGCCCACATTTTCCCTAGTCTTCCTTTTATCCCCGACATACCTATAGAAGCTTTTCTTGTTGCCCTTGACGTCCCTGGCCAGATTTAATTCTATCAGGGCTTTAGCTTTCCTAATCTGATCCCTGGCTGCTCGGACAATTTCTCTGTATTCCTCCCAGGCTACCTGTCCTTGCTTCCACCCTCTGTAGGCTTCCTTTTTGTGTTTGAGTGTGTCCAAGAGTTCCTTGTTCATCCACGCAGGCCTCCTGGCGTTTTTGTCTGCCTTTGTCTTGGTTGGGATGCATTGCTCCTGAGCTTGGAGGAGGTGATCTTTGAATATTAACCAGCTTTCTTGGGCCCCTCTTCCCTCCAGGGCTTTGTCCCATGGCACTCTACCAAGCAGATCCCTGAAGAGGTCAAAGTCTGCTCTCCCGAAGTCTAGGGCAGTGAGCTTGCTGTGCGCCCTCCTCAGTCCCCTAAGGATCTTGAACTCCACCATTTCATGGCCACCGCAGCCAAGGCTGCCCTTGAGCTTCACATTTTCATCAATGTCATCAATTCCAGCTACCTTTCTACATAAGGTTTTGAGGGAGTTGTTCTCCACCCTCACTCTCATATATATATATTACATTACTGGTTTGCATCTGAAGTTTAAAAATCAGTGGCCTGCTAAAACAATGTGGAAAAACCATCTGGTTCTGGAATCAGATTTAGGATTTCCACACCTCAGCCACAAAAATTGTGATGATTTACAACCAGAGTCTCAGAAATCAAGTCTTGTCTAATTGAAACATTTGGTATGAGAACATGATGTTTCTTTGTAGACTGCTAGAATGCAATTTAAAGAAATGTTCCTGGCCTTGTTTCCAAAGAATTACAGCTGACCTTGTGGGTGTGCCATGATTGTTGCATAAACTGTCAAAGCTGATATAACTAGTAGGATTTTTACAGATTGTTGAGAAAAGTCAGTCAGTGAAACAGTTCATCTGAAACGCTACGTTATAAGAATAATGAAATAAAGTAGCTATTTTCAATAAAGTGAGAGAAAAAGGCAGTGTTACAAAATAATTAAGAATCTGTAATCTTCTCAAAGAAAAAATAAAATGAGTACCACTCATAATTTCTACGTTGCTAGACAATTAACCCTTAAGTCAAAGGAGATTTGTACCTACCCTTATTAAAGCTTCACTTAACATCTCCAGAGAACTAAAATCAGTTCCAAAATGGGAGTTACATATAACTGAACTTGTTGCTTTCCAGTCACTCAGTAACTCTCTACAAATATTGCACAGCACTTAGTGGGACTAGGGCAAAATAAATCATAAAGGACATGAATCGCCCAACTGTGAAGCATGCTGATCTCTTGTTATTGTTATAATCATATCAGGTCACCATTAAGTTTCTGTATTGGAAGTGCAGATCTGATGATAATACAGTGCATATTGATTCTGGCTGTTTGCTGGAGATAGAAGTGAAAACCTTGGAGAGAGCTGGAGTGAACTAAGACCATACGAAGTAATATTCAAACTAAAGTAGGGAGATTTTCATATCTTAGTTAATTGTTGAGGGTATTTACACAGTATTAATTATTACTAAATACAGCTATTTTATATACTATCTGAATAGAACTTTGTTGCATAGGTTCGTTAGCTAACTTTTAGTTAGTTTATACCTAAAGGGAGACAAAGACTTTCACCAAATACTATTTTCCCAAAAAGTACAAAGCTCCATGCTTTATCTCTCACTTACATGACCTGAGTATTGTCTTCTGAGCTAATGGAAGGAGGAATAATTCAGTTTTAACTTCTTTCAAGTTCCAGCTCTTACTTTAAGAGTTACCAGAGTTTCTCATTTGTGGCTGACACCCCAAAAAAAGGCAAAAGGACAGAGCAAATCTCCTTCTGGTATTTATTATTTTCATTTTCCAAATATGCACAGGTGGTCACTGCTGGATTCAAGCATTTTCATGCTTCAAGTCACCCACTCTCTTTTTCATACATATTTGAGCAGAGTTAAAAATGGCTAATACTCAAAACACCTCACCATACTGGATAACAAAGAACACCCCATCCCATGCAACAGTAAACAACAGCAAATAGAGTTTTCTCCAGTTGAGGAGACCACACAAACTTCCATCTTTTAAGAAGAGATCAGGGCATGCATGCACAGCTGAAGGGTCTCAATTTAAAATCACGTTACCGGAATGAAAACAAGAAAGTTTTCTGGAGCTAGAAGGTGAGACTCACTTTCCAGTGCTCCTGAGAAAAAATGGTGTCCAAACCTGGCAATTCAGCCATAATGGGGCCTGCCTAGACTCCCTCCCTTATTCTGTGGTCTTTGTGGTACCTAAGTATCCAAGAAGAGGATGATATCACTGTGGAAGCAGCAGATGTTTCTCCCTCTGTGCCTCTATACACACAGACATTTGTGGAGAGTATTCTTTTCTGGCAAAACTATGTTTTTTCTCTTTTCCCTCTTCTAAACACATTCCACGTTGAAAGGGTAGAATAGAGGAGCGGTGAAACTCAGCTTGGTGGTACCCAGCTCAAGACAATACATTAGATTTCAACCCTTGCAGTTCTTAGATATTCAACAATATTGTTCCTTTAAAAAGAAAAAGAACCCAAGATCCAAACTAAAAAACAAAGAGTCATGGTATTTTTTCCCCCGTTGTGATTGCTCAACATCATAAACAAGACAACTACTAGTTAAGTCAGACTTGGTAACTAGATGTACTGTGTATGAATATATACCCAACCTAACATTAAAAGCAAACTCTGCAGCAGTTGCAATATTTTAAGCAGTTACCACTAGATCTTTTTCAAACATATCTTCTGAGTCTCCCCGTAATTACTAGCTGTATGCAACATACCATTTTTCTGTCTCGTTAAGAACCCAATAGTATAATTAGATCTCATGCAAACCCCAAAACTGTTTATCGTAACTTGTTATAAAAGATATAAAAATAAAAACAAAATCTTTGTCTCCAATACAGGATTAAGAAGACATATTGGGAACACACTTGCACAAATCAAGACCTGATCTCATAGATACATCTAAGCCAAACAGTATGTGGCTAGATCAGTTATCTGTGTCAATAGGATCATGTGCACTCACAAGACAAATTTGGTGATTGTTTAGAAATCACAAACTTTATAGAATATGTGTGTGGTGACATTTTATATAAATGAAACTACTAAGCCTAGAAAGTCAAAGCAAACAGCTGCCATGCAATCCCTCCAGCTGGCTAAAACATGAGTGGCTTTTAAGGAACCAAACTATCCAGTCAAAAGAAGTGCTTCACTCAACTCCCAATAAACTGGGCATCAGTTGAGGTAGCGGAAATCACTGTAAAGCACACAGCTTTTTTACTTCTAGCTGTCATTTTTCTTCATGGCAATTCATCTCTTTCCTAAAACTTACCACCAAGGCAAGAAGAGGCACTGGAAGAAAATTTAGAAGCGACTGCAGCATTTGGGAAACACGGTGTCACTGCACACTGAATACCTAGCACTGATGCTGGGGTAGAAAGCAGGTTAAGCAGGCTAGGCAGCTACAGATCTGAGTTATAAAACACAATCCCAGCTTAAAGCTTTTCCCATATATCTTTGTTTTTAATCCTTTACCTAAAATCCTGATTGTAAACACTTGCTAAATAGATCTTTTTGTTTCATCCTGTGTAGAGCTAGGGTGGGGAGGAGGAAGAAGATGAGAGATGAATCAGAAGAAAACTGAGGTTCTTCACAGCATCCAGGGGCTAAGGAGTGTTTCCTGTCAAGGACCAGCCTGCAAAGAGGCCGGGTGGGACTTGTACTGCCAGTGACAGCTTCTGGGAAGAAGCTCCCTCAGGCAGGTATAAATCAATAAATACTCTGCTGCAAAGGTGGTTGAGAGACATACCAACAGTTCTGCGTGAACTGCGTATTATTATAACCTCAGGCAAAACGAAGCTGACAAACGATATCACTTTCACTCCCAGATGAGTGGCACGCATCCAGGAGAACACACTAAAACGTTAAGGACCCTAAAAGGAATGGGAACACCACCATTTATTTTAAAGTTTGAAAATCCAACTCCAATGTCTACACCTAGCCACTGAATGGACATGGCTTATATTTTCTTCATGGTATTATTCCAGTAAGCAAGTTTATTGGCAATAGAAGTGACAATCTTTAAAGTGGTGATTAGAAATGACACAAAGTGATTTTTAATAGAGCACTAAAACTTGAAAAATAGTAACAGTAAGATCATTCACAATCGCTGATCACGTTACTTCTGCCAAAGCAACACTTGAATGACTTCAACTCTTCATTAAAATCAGCTAGTTGAAGCAGAGGAATATGCTATCATGCACAGGAAAGGATCTGGAGGAGTTGGTAGCACAGTGCTGTACCATTGTGTTTTAAACTGCTCAGCCACACTTGGCCAATTCAACCTACCGTCTCTCAGGTTTCACTGATATTACACTCCTGCTTAACTTGTATATTTAACAGTTTTGCTGGTTTCAGTTGTTAGGAGATACCCTATCATCCAGCTGGATTCGAGTCCCCTGACTTTATTCCAAGTCATCAAAAGCCTGACACAGAAGATGGCCAAAGCCCTCAGAAAGCATATTCTAGCCTGAAGAAAAATCAGCATTTCCTCATGTCAGCGACTACTGCAAGGAATGTCTCTTCTGAATTGAACTTGCACACTACTTTGGCTTTGCCATCTCTAACACCTGCACAGTAGCATGGGCAAGTATGTAAGCCCTTTCAACCATACACACAGAATACAATATACACCATTCTCTTCCTGGAGAGAAATCTGGGGGGCAAGAGGGAAGAGAAAGGAAAGCATCAGGTGAGAGAGTAGTCACCTTGATTAATGTAATACTAGCAGATGCTTAGGATAGCATGGTAGGACAATAATGGTGCAAAGCACACACAATAGGGGCACAACTTTGTCTGAAATGTGGGTTTAGAAAAGGACTAATTTTCTAATGTAAAAACAGCTCAGATGAAAACCAGTTCTTTGAGAGGCCTGGGTTTATATTCTTCATGGAAGTACCTTCCTGAGAAAACTTACTGGCAGTAGATGTGATAGGCTTTAAAACAGCTATTGGTTTGAAAAGAGGCAAGTTTTCAAGTTCTGACACTACTAGAAATGCAACGATAGTGGAATAACAAAAAATTAAGTGTCACTGTGTCTGATCCAATGAAAACAATGTTTGCATTCCACTTATCTGATAATCACAAGTTGTCCAACTGCTTCAGAAAAATCTTTAGATCAATCCAGTTGTAAGCATGACATTCATAACAGAATTCCCACACAGTCAAGAAAAAAAGATTCCCAAGTTATGAGTAAGCCAGGCTGAGACTGATCAGAAGCGTAGAAAACAAGAACCGTAAAGAATTTCTTCATTATTTGTGCTGTCAGCTTTTGCAGCCTGTTCTGTTAATGAACATTCTTTATTTGGGAATTCTAAATATGAGAAATATTCCAGCTCTAAGACGGCAGGAGGAGCATCAGCCTTCACAGAGAGGACAACTGTGTCTGCCCCCCTCCACCCAATCCCCCAAAACATTGTATCATATAAACACACCATAAAACTTGCTCTCAACTTAGCAGGAAGTCCAAATATATCTGCTCCCTGATAGGTTCTGGGCATTCTATAGGTCAAGCTGGAGCTGACTGGTCTCTGTGTGCCTTCTAAGAAAAACACCATTTAAATATATATATTTTATTATATATATATATAAAAAATATATATATAAAAATATATACAATATCTTTGAAATTTAAACACCAAGTATCTTTGTTGAGGGTTGGATGGCAATCAGAATAAATGGAAAATAACATTACATAAGGTGTGTGTATTTATTATTATTTTTTAAACATCACACGCAACATGGAACAAGAATTCCAGGATTAACTTAGATTCTGGTTTATGTTATTTGCGAATATTCACTATCAGCCTGTTCCCAGTTTTCTTGAATAATTTCTCAACAATTTAGTAGCATTCTAGAGGTCTCTAGATTAATTTATCTGGATTGACACCGATGCTTTCAACTCAGTGGTATTTTATCACTTAAAGAATCAAATATGCTAAGCTGAAGATAAACATACACATACAAGACAGAAATCCCTTTTTTCTCTCTCACTTCAGTATGTTGAAAGTGCTCAGTACTAACTATTACTCCTGCTCGCATCCCAGTTTTCTTCCAGTGCCCTTCTGCTTTTAAGTTCAGGCTTCACATCTTCTCTTTTAAGGCTCCGTAAATCTCTGCCCTACCAGAATCTGTCGTTATTGCCTCATGTACCATGGACCTTGCTCCACTCCATTAAACCTTTCAGCTTCTTCTCTTCATGTGTTTTTTTCATGCTACTATTCCTGTTCTTGAAGATATCCAGTGCACCTATTTGCTCATTCTCCCACATAAACCCCTCCTAAAAATTATTTTAAAAAAGACCAGCAAGATATGTTAAACACTGAATTCAGCAAGCTTTCTTCAGTGTAACACCAACCTAAGCCCATGGTGCTGTGGACCTTTTTCTAGGACTTCCCTCTTTGTTGGACATGATTTGGGGAAAAAAAACAAACCTGGAAAGAGATTACTTGATTCTGTCTAACAGTCATCCTGCCTCCCCGTTCTTCCTGCACTTTAATTGTAAAATGTCAGTTATGTACAAATTCAAAACAGCTGCTAATAAAGTAATTATTAAAAATAGCTATTAACATCTTCAGAAATGCTGTATTTAAGCTTATGCAAATTTGATGTGTAGATGCAGAAATTTCCCTAGCTGCATATGTAGCATTTACAGAACATCTTAACACAAATGCCTTTAACTCCCTCAGTATTTTATGCTACATCCCAGCCTATCACATTCTGAATGCAGAAATAGAAAGCAACACCACTGCTTATCCTTTAGAATAATTTAAAAAAAAAAAAAAAACAGATACAAAAAGTAAATAATCATTGCTTTAGAGGCTGATTTGGTGCAAAGCAACTTACTGCCTGAAGCCTCCAGTGCTGCTGCCATAGTAGTGCTCCCAGGCTGGCCGAAGTCTGCTCCTAGAATGACACCCGGTGGCCACAAAAACGAACAGCAAGGCGTTCTCCTTGCCCTCCAGTCTCCCTCCCTGTTCTCAGGGGTAGGAGCCATCGCTGTGTCACAGCCAGGCATCAGCTGGAAATTCTTCACAGGAATCTGCAGAACATAGGAAAACCCTGCATGAAATTCAGATTAATACACATACAAAGTTTGAGTAAGTAATACATAGTATTTTGGACAATTATATACCATTTGATTTTTTTTTTTTTTTTTTTTTTTTAGATACAATTGTATAAAAGTAATAGCTAATGGTTTCAGAATTCTCAAAATGAAATTTCTTGTTTTATTCCACAGTGTTTCATTCTGAAAACAGCTAGCAGTAGGTGAGTGGCATTTCCAAAGTATGACTGTGCAGGTTCAGGATTAAGCCATAAACTGCTAATCCAAGGCAGGGAAGATTAGTTTATCTATTCTTAAAAGTTACAGGACTAAAATGCATTTATTCAGTTTCAAGTTATAGGATGAAGAAATCCAAATTAGAGACACACATTGTCATGCTTAAAATAGCTTTGATCAAAGTAAAACAGTAACAGTGTTTCAATAAATCATTGAGTATCAAGCAAGGTATCATGCTCTAGAAAATTAATTGGCAACGGAACATCAATGAGAGTTAAGAGCTTTTTGCCACATATTTTATTCTCCTTAACTACCACATGAGCCAGAGCAGAGCTTTTCTTAAGTAACAGCCTAGCCAAAAATGATTTGATAATATTTTCTAAAGAGCAATAAGAAATGCACTGTTTTAAGGAAAACAAGCACTTCAGCACAGATTTTTGGTGTTACATTTGGTGCTATATTCTTTTGGCAAGTGAAATGGAAAGGGAGTATTTACTGCTTGTCAGTTTTCATTTGCCTCATTTTATTTTTCAGATCAGAGTCAAAATTCCTGGTGATGCCATAAGCCTCTTTATAGTAGCTAGGGATATCACAGAAGACAATTACCCTTTTTTCCTGTTGAGAAATATCTATTTTTTCTCCAGTAAGTAAAAGCCAAGTAAATAAAGCTTCCCAGACATCCTTGCACAATGGAAATTCTTAAGGCAATGGCAACTCTGTGCTTCATTTGGCAACTCTTGCACCATTACCCCCACTGGGCACCAGTGTAATGGTGGCGGCGGGTACGTATCTAGCCATTACGACTCTGAGCCCTGAAAACTGGTTTACTGCTTTCTCATCTCAACTGTGCCTTAACATCTCTGCTTAGAAAGATAAGGGTCAAAACAACAAAGATATTTGTTTATATAAGCATAATGAAGTTATTCAGGTACTTTGTCCGAAGTAATAGTTTATTAAGATATATTAGCATACAACATCTGAGAGAGATTACCACTGAACACAAAACAGCACGCACAAGGCAAGCGTGACAAACTACACCAGTCTGGAAACAATGACAAAAATGTGTCACTTATCAGTAAGTTATACATGTGCACTCATTGGCCAACCAAGTATGCAAGAATGTAAAGCTTGTGGCAGATCCAGGGACTGAATGAAATCTAAACAAATAAGAAGCATAGCAATGGGAAGAATGACCTCCCACTGTATTAAGTTTAAAGCTGGACATTGCCAAGAGACATGCAAAGCTGTTGGAGTACGCACACAGCTAATCCTTGAGATACCATGGAGCCAGACCAAAGATAGCACTGGGAAGGCAGATGGAGGGTTAAAATGCAGCCGTATAAACTGCTGCCAGCTGCCAGAGCTGAGCTGGGATTCAAAGCTCTGTGTTCCAACAAGCAAGGCTGGGACGGAGCAGCCTTCAGAGAGAGACTAGTCCAAGCGCCTCCTTTGATCTTGTTCCTCAGTGGATGTAGTCATGTTGCAACAGTGGAAAAGTTTTAAATGCTTTTCATTTGTTTGTAAGTTCACTTGCTTTTTGTTCACTGAAGAACAAAAACTCATTATTAGCTGGGAAGTATAAATACTAATTGCCAATCTACTACTACATTTTTGTACTCCCTCTTCCACCTGCTCCCTCATGCTAGATTTCTGTGTTAAGCCAAATTATGGTTTAAATGTACTAGACTCAGGTGTGGGAGAACAATAGTTTACAATATCAGCGTAAACCAGATAGAAGGTACCAAAAGGCTAATCACACAGCATGGTATTTTAGACCCACACCATATTCACACCCACATATACTACCATTACACACGTGCTACCATCTTTACACAACTCCATATATAGTATATATACTGTATTAGGGTTAAATAAGGTCTGACTGTGAACTGACAACCTGACTTGAGAAGGTTGAGCAATCCCATAAGGTATCAAGAACAATCTCAATAATAGTTTTTCTGAATGGCAGTTTCTTTCCTGCATTAATACGACGACTTCAGTGGAGTAAAATTTGTTCCATGCGACAGAAATGCTACCTGCATTATTTTAAGTCCTATCTTTCCCTCTCCCCCACCTGCCTCCACCGTGAATTTCAAAAATCAGGTCTGTATTTTAGACGAGAAAATTAAACACAAACATGCACAACCCTCCTGCCCTCCTCCCCAAATCCTAAGACAGGCTTCCAGGTTTGAAAAGTGAAGGTGTGAAAGCAAAGAAGCAGAGGTAAGCACAATCCCCAAACCTGCCAGAGGTAGGCAAGTGCAAAACTCAAACCAGTCACATCCCTGCTGCATTCTGAACTCATTCTTAACTCCCAGATAACCAGAAAATCATAGAATCATAGAATCATTAAGGTTGGAAAAGACCTCCAAGATCATCGAGTCCAACCACCAACCCAACACCACCATGCCCACTACACCATGTCCCTAAGCGCCACATCTACACGTCTTTTAAATACTTCCAGGGATGGTGACTCCACCACTTCCCTGGGCAGCCTGTTCCAAGGCCTGACCACTCTTTCAGTAAAGAGATTTCTCCTAATGTCCAATCTAAACCTCCCTTGGTGCAACTTGAGGCCATTTCCTCTCGTCCCATCGTTAGTTACTTGGCAGAAGAGACCAACACCCACCTTGCTACAACCTCCTTTCAGGTAGTTGTAGAGTGCGATGAGGTCTCCCCTCAGCCTCCTCTTCTCCAGGCTAAACAACCCCAGCTCCCTCAGCCGCTCCTCATAAGACTTGTGCTCCAGGCCCTTCACCAGCTTCGTTGCCCTTCTCTGGACACGCTCCAGCACCTCAGTGTCCTTCTTGTAGAGAGGGGCCCAAAACTGAACACAGGATTCAAGCTGCGGTCTCACCAGTACCAAGTACAGGGGCACGATCACCTCCCTACTCCTGCTGGCCACTCTATTTCTGATACAGGCCAGGATGCCATTGGCCTTCTTGGCCACCTGGGCACACTGCCGGCTCATGTTCAGCCGGCTGTCAACCAGCACCCCCAGGTCCTTCTCCTCTGGGCAGCTTTCCAGCCACTCTTCCCCAAGCCTGTAGCGTTGCCTGGGGTTGTTGTGGCCAAAGTGCAGGACCCAGCACTTGGCCTTGTTGAACCTCATACAGTTGGCCTCGGCCCATCGATCCAGCCTGTCCAGGTCCCTCTGCAGAGCCTTCCTACCCTCGAGCAGATCAACACTCCCACCCAACTTGGTGTCGTCTGCAAACTTACTGAGGGAGCACTCGATCCCCTCATCCAGATCATTGATAAAGATATTGAACAGGACCAGCCCCAGTACTGAGCCCTGGGGAACACCGCTCGTGACTGGCTGCCAACTGGATTTAACTCCGCTGGCCACAACTCTCTGGGCTCGGCCGTCCAGCCAGTATGAACCATATGAACCATAACAAGTTGCTTCATAGCAAACATCCCAGGTAAAATCTCTACTGACGTTCAGTTGCTTTGAAAATCATTAGATTGCCTTTACTGAAAGCCTTTTCAGGTGATAATTTATTTTCCTCGAATAGTTTGAACAGTGACAACTCTCACATTTTATAAATTCTCAAAATGAATTACCCTCGTGCGACTTTACAAAGCATCTAAATGAACTTCTGTGTAGTTCTGACAACAGTGAAATTTCTTACTCCTTAGCAAAGGTTTCTTCCATTTTTAGCATGATATTACATTCCCAAATGTGACAGACACAGTAATAGTTGGTCTTGGCATTCACTGTTGTGTGACTCTGGATCCTATGTTCATTCACATACTTTGTTTTAAAGAATTCCCTCTGGCCGTTACTACTTTTCAGCATGATTTTGCTTTTAAGTATTGTTTCATGCCAAAATCCAAAATATTTTGTTACAGAGGCGTAAGATCAATGTATTTTGATACCTTTCAGGATAATTCAGTATCCGTTCTTTAGATCTATATATTCCAAAAAACATTTTCTTCCCTTCATTTTCCTGTCCTTCTCTCTCACATTTACTTCCATGTCTTTTCTTATATGACCACCTTTGGCTGGAACCCCGTTTCTAATTTGTACACTCACTATTTCCTGCCCTTTAAAATATTTTCACTAACAGGTTCATAAATTCATTTGTAATTCCAAGAGGCATAACCCCACCATCACTGATAATATGCAATGGAGATCTGCCTCTATTTTGCCCACCAGGATACACTTTTCTTTTTATTCCATGCTGAGCTGATGACATTGCACTTATAATACTTGATTAAAACAAACAAACAAAACAATCTCTTTTAATGGGGGGAAAAAAGGCACATGAGTCAGGTAGGGATAACAAAGGAGAAGTTCTCAAGGTCCAAGAAACAGTTGTAGTAAATCTGCAGCAGAAAGCCCTCCCTCACTCCACGTGAATGCGGCTGCTATACATAGTTCCCGTAAACATTGCAGGCAGCTATTTATACACATTTCTGTGAAGAGTCCAAGAGACATCTAAGTTGTGCAAGGCTGACCCGCAAGTAAATAGATATCAAGAATTAAAATCCCTCTACCATGGTATGTTGTACAATTTGAAAACTCCACATTCACTTGTGGGGATGACAAGAATATTAATTCTTCATTATACATTCCTGTTCTAGATCAATTTCCAGTATTGCCCATTCCTACAAGTAAACTAGAAACGAATACCATACCTTTTGTTTGCTGAACAGAACCCAAGGCATTAATTTTTTTTTTTTTTAACTATTAATTATTTGCATCATAAGCTTTATCAAAATTTGACTACTGGGTAAACATATGGTTGTTACACTGTAAGCAAGTCCTTTAAAGTTATACTCATTTACAAATCCAATTCTAAAAGAAAAGGTGAAATGGATCGTGTGCCTTCTGGGGCAGAAATGGAACAGAAACTCTTCATACAGCCATTTGAACTGCTAGTGCTCTGGAAACAAGGATGTAAAAAAAGTTGAAGAAACTGGCTTTTAACAAATTAGCAGAATAAGTCAAATGGAAAATTACAAGAGCCAAGAAATGTTAGTTATACAGGAAATAACATTCTATCGAGCATGTGGGTTGTGCAAATAAGGTTTTATTTGGTGAATGTACTTGTTTCCCCTCTATGAGCAGCTCAAACGACTGCATAAATAGCAACTATTGGTAAATGCAACTATCACTTTTAAAAAGACCGGTGTTACCATGGCGACTCTACAGGGAAAAATCATGTGAAGTCACGATTAAGGTCAGGAAAGCCAGCCTTACATTATGCTCATTTTTCCATGGCAGAAGAGAGGGAGTAACTGTGCAATTTGCAGATAGGCTAGAAACACAACTGAGGAGGGGAAAGTGTAATAATGGGATATACTCAGCTGGCAAATACAATGCATAATCCAAACCAGCTAGCAGAGGCAAAATGTTTTGGTTGTTATTGCTGGCATAAATCCTGAGGACCAATAAGAAAAGCAAAACTTAGTACAAATTAAGCATGAGATTCTAGGTTGGGGCTTTTCAAACAACCAATTGTGATCTGGGTTGGACAGTGAGTGAATTTTGCTTTCAGACTCCAGCTATGCCAATGCTTAACATCTCCCAAATTCCTTTGTGAAGCCTGTGAAGTCCCTTTTCAGAATGGATACAACACACCAGTTTAGCTCCTGGTTGGCATCTGGGGCCTGACTAGCTCACCAGGTCTGCAACAGGTACACAGGATCCCACTGAGCAGAAAAATTTTCAGTAGCTTCAGAGGAAAAAAAAAAAGTGTCTTGCCTTGTTCCAAGCACTTCAAAAACACGGATAACAAACCTCCAGCTCAGCTTTCCTGAAAGCCCTATTGAGATCAAAAGATTGTTTTCCTGAGGTGGGCATCTGGTGCCTTTTGAAGTCTATAACCCTAAGTAATACAATCCTCTATTTTGCAACGTCCAGTTCTTTGGTGTCTTAGGTACGTAACAGACTTTTCAGCCATTACAGAAGTGCTACAGCTGCCCATAGAATTAATGGAGGAGACTGTCTACATATATGTATTTTAAAAAAAAAAAAAAATTAAAAAAAAAATCCCTGAACAGATGTGCTGGGAACCCCAGAGACTGATCACCAGCCTGGCACAAAGTTGGTAGCATTGATATACATAAACTAAAACATACTTACATTTATGCTTTTCTTCAGCCTGCCCGAAGAGTAGCCAATTCTCTTATTTTTAGAAAAGCTTCAGAGGTAGGACATTGATGTCCCAGAACACTGGAAAATATTACAGCCAGGCCCTCTGCAGCAGGACAAACTCCCCCTTTTCCTCTTCATCTATCAAAAGGATTGGTTGTCTTGTCCAGTGTCACCTCCACCTCCCCTGAAGTATGAGGCACAAGCACATTGTGAAAGCTCTCCTTTCAAGCTAGGATGCAAGGACATTACTTAAACAGTTTGTCACTTGGTTATTAGCAGGCCACAGTGAAGGCATCAAGACTGATGCATAACAGCACTAGGTGGATGCCTCTGCAACTATTCTGAGGCAGTTGGTGATATCCAAATCATTGAAGTTCCTTTGATTTCCTCTTGAATGATCAAATTGACCCTTGAGTTAAGTCATTCATATATAACTTTACAATACATAACAGGTCTGAGTAAACATGATCCATGTTTGCACTGCTTGTACCAGACAGAAATCACCGAGATTTGTTCCAAGTGACTGATGCTGAACTTTAATGTATTTTTGAGAAGGCACAATATTCTCATTACCAAAACAGAGTAACATATTGCATACACAGAGATAGAAGGTACTTGTGGTTGTTGATATGTTTAGATACAGAAAAGCTGGTTCTTACTGAATAAAACAAGCTGCCTCCACAAATACTTTCCCCGATGAAATAAAGCTATATCCTTACCTTAGGTAAGCTTGTGCATACCAATCATCTTAATCAGGTTGAATTAATACGAAAATGCATACTTGGGTCTGCTCAAAGCTGGATCTGTGAAACCTTAAATCTACCTTTTCTCTGAAGAAAATTACTAATCCAGAATTCTGATATATTTTCTCTGAGATGTGCCAACCGTATGTCAAGGTTGACTTAATTTAAAAAAATGCGTGCTTCAGTCTTGTTACAAATTCTCACTAGAAGTTTCCAAGTACATTTAGAACATGTTTAGAAATGTTTTGGCAAACCCTGACGAGGAGTGATAGTCACTTAATAAGTTTCCATGCAAATGGAGCAATTTTTACTGTCAGGACATGAAATTGGAACAAGATTCTTACCTATTCATTCATTATTCCATAAAGACCAGTGTCGTCCTTTAAAGACCAGAAAAGGCCTACACATCATGAATTTCTACTCAAGCTTTGTGGTATTTTAGTCATTAAATTATTAGCATTTGAAAAAAAACCACAACACAGCAACAAGATGCCATAACATTTCTAAATAAAACAAAATATCTGATTCCTTAGGATATTATTAGCTTTAGCATGGTGCTTTGACCTTTTATTAAAGCCAAGATGAGTGCCCTTAAAGGGAAAGAAAATACAAGAAATTGGCAGATCTTTGCAGACGCCGGGAAGTTCTGTGTTACTGTGGATAGACAGGGCTTTATTCCCCATGGATATTCTATGAAAGAGGAGATAACAGTACCTGCAGGACTGTCTCCCTTCACTTCTTAAGTGGAAAGCAGTATTTCCTCCTGGTAAGAAAGTTTTATGACTTGGCAATAAAGTGTACTTATCTGACAAGAATTGTGCCACTTTGAAAATTCTTTTTAATTACAATTTTTCTTTTATGAGTTTCTCAAAATGAGACTTTTGAAAGTCATAATTTTTATTGAAATTTAGTTTTCAGGAACTCATTTAAAATAATCAGGCATTACACTAAACATCAACTTGAGGTACTGCCATAGTGATTCTAAAATGTTTTAATATGCTGAGGATGACTAATATGTGATGGAAGATTCAGTACATTCAACAAGGTTGAAGTATCCCGAATTGAAAATCCTATGCAAAAATACAACACCATTTATATCCCTAAAATATCCATTTGGAAAACTACTGAATGTTACATTCTAAGTGCACATGGAAACTGCTAATATATGGCTTAGTATTGTTCTAGCCAAAATTTGCACATTTAGTTTTAATAACATCAGTCACCACATAGGAACCATGCTGATTATTATGACTCCTACCCTAGATGCATCCATACAGCAAAGGCTTCTCAACAAACAAACACCACCACCACCACCGCACCCTCCCCCCTCCAGAAACCCAGAACAAAACACAACCACCAAAAACCACTCTTGCAGAGTAAGTACGTACCCAATGCTGAACTATCACAAGTCTCAGGCAAAAGCCTCTCTCCTTCAACAAGGGCAACACTGTTACAGGTATGACACGGATCATTTCAGTCTTCTTTTATCTTAACACATTAGAGAGAAGAATTAGGCACGGTGTCCAGAAGATACCACTTTGGGTAGGAGAGAAAGCAAAGAGGAATGAAAAACACATTGGATTTTTTTTTTCCCCAGGTAGTTTTGATGACAATGGTCTAAGGCAAGTGTGACAAATCTACAAGCTTTGCTACAGCAATGTCATTATATGTCATGGCATTCTACATTTGACATTTATTGAAGTTGTCTTCCTGGAAACGGAGCAAAAGATTGCAAGGGCTCACAAGAAATTGTACCCTTCAAAGGAAAATACAATTAACTTTATTTTTACATCTAAAATTAGGTCTTGTAGCCTTTCAAATAAAAAGAAAATATACTGTTCAGTAAATAGTAATTCACATAACTCACTAATTAACAGAGACTACTGGCTTAAAAAGCCTATAGCTTTGGTGAACTTTTTATGTAAACCACAAAAAAAAATATCAGGCATGATTTAAGAACACATGATACTAAGCAGGTATGTAGGTATATGCAAGGAGAATGAGTTTCATACATTCTCAGCACATGACTGAATTGAGAGGTTAACAGTATTTCTTTTTAAATAAATTACCAACTGGTCACAGTTTCACTTGTAGGAATTGAGTCATGAAGCAATGATATCATGGTAATGACTGACTACGATTCAGGTTATTTAAGATGCAAAATGCTGCAAAACATATGGAAACATTATGCTTAAGTACTTTGTGATAAAATTTGGCAACATTCTAGAGGAGACTCTCTTGTATTCCTCCAATCCCTTAGTTGAAATACAAACAATGCCTATAAAACTACAGATTAAAAATATGGTGATGATCAGGTAAATTTATTTATACACAAGGAAACACACAAGAAAAAAAGGTAACATCTCAGACATTTGTTAAGAATACTGCACCCCCTCACTAAAATCAGTTTCTGACAGTCCAGTTCTATTTTCCAAATTTTAAATAATCAAAGAAATGTTTTGTCACTGATTAAAAATTTGACATTCAATCAAAATCTTTAGAGGAGGAAAAAAGAGAATCTACTGTGAATTCATCTTTGAATTTGCCACTCCCAGTCAGGGTTAAAGACGCTGCTATAATAGCACAATACATTAAACAAAGCTACTTTTATATATATGCTATATATATATATGCTAAATATCTCTAAATATATTTAGTATTAAAAGTACCGCACTATAAACTCGTGACCAAGGCAAAAATTACCATTTCTTTGGCTGTAGCCACACAAGAGCCTTAAAGGAATAGTTTAGCCAAATTCTTTTTAAACAGAATTTGTTCAGCCTTATAATTATGTTTTTCAAGGTATTGATCCATTCTGGTTTCCTGGATTTCATTAGTCTTCCATATCCATTTTTATACCAGTTCCACTGCCTTCAGTTCAATTATTCTAAGTTCATTGTTATACATCAAGCCTCAAGTAACTGTAAGTCAGATCAATGACTTAACCATGTAAATCACTCAAAGTTACACTGCGGATCATGTAAGAGGTCTGTCTTTTATGGTTCACTTGAGCTATGAAGACTATTTGAATGAGAGAAGGACAGTTACATTAGGACACCTATGACTTCAGCTGAAACCAATGCATAATACTGACTCCGCTAGGAGATGACACACATCATGTATGCAAACTGCGGTGTTCTGATACTTTAGCTAGGGTAAATTTATACAACTTCACTGGCTTCCAGCTCAAGGGTTGGTAAGTTCAAACTCACACAAAAGAAACTATAGGAAAAACAGTTTGGGTTGATATAAAAGGATTTGATCATCACGTAAGCTCTTTTAACTAAGGAGGTTATCTAGCATTTCTTTTTCTACCCTGACATTACTTTCAGCCAGCTTTGAAGCTTCTGTACATGCAGACTTACTACATTCAGACCCCTTGGTAAGTAACCAGCCAGTATTAATTTCTGTACAATGAAGCATCAAAAAAGAAAAATAGATTAGAAATATCTTCCAATATCCAATGATGTGCATATATATACACACACACAAACATACACATCCCCCCCCCTTTCTTTCCCACTCTTTAGCACACAACTTTGGAAATACTCTTACAGGAATCCAGTCAATAGAAATTACAAAAAGATTATGTTCCTGCTTCCCTTTATCCCTTCTCCTGGAAAACAAATCTTAAAAGTCAGTCTTCTCGCCTACTGAGCTCTTGACCCCTTTTTTCAAGTTGACAAAAGATACTGCAGTAACCGGGCAGACATGCAGGTGCAAAAAAAAAGCATCCTGCATGAGGAAGCATTCCTGAGTCTTCAAAATAGAAATACAATGGTGAGTGACAAATGCGCTCAGATTCATTATCTACCCCCGTCAACTTTGGTCATATAGCCACATATAGACACAGCCTTGGCAACAGTCACACAGGGATCTATACAGCTACAAGGTCCTCCCTTAAAAATAACTGTAGGATCACATCTAAAATTTCTGAATGGTGTTGTAGAAGATCAAAGGTTATGATTAAATAAAACAACATTGGACCATGGAATACAGAATATTGTTAGGTAGCAGTAGCCTTCTGCATTGCAACTGGAGAAAATTGTTCACATTGTGTTCACATTTCTTATTGCATATCTGGCAATAAAAATAATTAAGTTTTAGTGAATGTATATTGTGATTGATATTATCAATGCTGATACCTGCATATGAAGCATAGTAATTGATGTATATGACATGATAAAAGCAAGAGAGAGAGACACTAATATCAATCCAACAACCATTATCATGTTAATCAACCATGTCATTCTCACTCAGTAACTTCAAAGTTCATGATTAGATCCTAAGTACATTGTTGCAGGAAGTGAATTTTACTTTCGGAAAGAGATATTAATAATTGGGACACTTCCCTCCCCCACCTCCCCTGCCACTTCCCACAGTTGTTACAGTTTGTGTCTGTACCACAGAGCATTTCAGTTAGCAGAGTTCTGCTAAGAGCTAGACGTGGACATAAGCATTATCTGCCAGTCACTGCTTGAAAGGATATGATTGATCCTGCCATATCAACTTAGTGGATACTTTGTAAGACACTTAACACAACGCAAACTTTATGCAAGTACATCTATAGATGAGAGTGCATGAGTGCCTTAAGATGCAAGAGACATCAAATACAGTATTTGTTTGAATCTTGACCAGTACACTACAAAAGGACAGTTCCAGAAGAATTTACAGTCTAAAAATAAAATGCCACTATGTGGGCAAATAGACTGGGGGGAGAGGACAGGACACGACGGCACCAAACCAGGAATAGAGCATACTGGTCAGCATAATTATCAGAGGCCCAGCCACCTCCATGAGCCAGTCATAGTTAAAAGCACACTCAGATATGTGAACTTAACCAACTTTATTCGAAACACATGGACCTCTTATGTTCCTTTAGATAAATCCTCAGGAACCAAGAATGTTCTTCAACACAATTCATACAGTCTCCGAAATGTGTTTGTTAACGAACCAAACAATATAAATTACTTCTGTATCAATTTTTGGTAGAACTAATGAGCTGAACACTGCCACAGAAGAAGATCCCTGAAATAGTGCTGGTTTCATGCTTGGGACCACAAAGTACTACTACAGACTAACACAGGCTACACCAATTAACAGGAAAAGGGTACACTGTGCATAAAAAGAACACTTTTTACTGAAAAGAATGGAGAAGTTACCAAGGCCATAATACAAGACCTCTAACTAGGGCTCTTGAATGTTTAACCCTGTATGTTGTTAGAACAATCTGTTTGTAGCTGTTCCACTCATTTTACAGTTGGGGAAATGGTTATTGGTGTAATTATTATTAATACATAAATACTCATATATTACCTGGTCCTGAGCTATCAAAAAATAGTCCCTCAATTTCTTAAAGGAAGTGATATCAGGAAGGCATCTGCAGTATCTGCCAGACATGCTGGAAATAAACAATTTGCCACAGAGAGCATGGAAAATTCCACCACCTTCCTCTAAATATTGATAATATTACTTAATAGGAAGCACTGAGTCACTGAAATTTATTCCACATCCAGAGAATGAGTCTGAGGTAAACAGGCAGGTCATCTGTTTACGTAGCCAGACACTTGGGGGAAAAAAAATCCTTTAGAACTTGTGTAGCGAGGGTGAGGAGGTCAGCGTGTTCCCAGTACCCAACCTGCTTTTTCCAAAATTCATTATCAAAGAGAAAAATAGAGTACTCCACTTCTGAGTGGTCTCCAAAAAAAGCCCTACCTAAAAAAAGCCTGTTCAGGCTAATTTTTTTCCTGAAAGAACTGTATTCACAGCTTTACAATGGCCCTTACAGTTACTAAGAATGAATGGGATAAAACAGAGGCAGCCTGTCCCCTAAACTGAAAATGAATTAGAGGATGAGACGCATGAATATTTCTGTCTTAAGTATAACCTCTTTTCATAGCAAAGCAAATTAAATGACAACATTCAAAACCAAGAACGTTAACAGATCTATTCAGGATAGATGTCAAGTCCTGAAAACCAGTTATAATTTAAAAGATAAATGTTATCATAAAGAATTGATTCTGGCAAACAGATAACTAAGAGGCAGCACATATATCCTAACGGCATAATCAACCATATATGTGTGTGTCCACAAAAATCCAATAGGTAGAACCAAGACTAACAGAGCAGTATGCTTCAGTCACAAAAAAAGTAATGTTTTAGCTTTGCTATTCAGTTACCTTCAGGTAAGTATAACATCTACAAAACATTCTGAATAGCCTTTACTGGTGGTTAATGATTTTGCTGTACAACATCTCATGCTGGTGTATCTCACGTAGCCCCTCTATTCCATGTGGTAATTTGCAGGAAGGGTGATATTTTGTATCTATTGAGAAAAGGAAGAGGGAGATGGGCATGCAACATGAATCGTTATTTTGCGTAAATGGGGCCCATAAAGCTAACACATTTTCTTAGTGGATTTTGCTGTAATTTAGGTGGGAAGGGACACATTAGCCCCTTCCTGTCTCCTTCCATCCACTGCTTTCTAGACAACAAATCTGTCATATATACCAGAGCCTAACACTAGTGAGAGGGCTTCCAAGTTCACCTCAGCTCTTTCAGTGACACTTGCAGCACATGCAGCAATAACTTCTAGAGAAGTGTTTGTAGGTTCACTGTGCGCTTTACACTACTATATTGTAGTCACAGTTTGCCAGCCACTCCAACCAAAACAAGTAATCCTGTTGGCACAGGAGTTATTTTAAGAAAGTAACTAGAGTTACGCAAAATCTAGCGGGAAGAAAAATGGGTATTCTTCTCCTAGTTACAGAATAACGAAAAAAAAATTCTAGAGCATTGCAACCTGCATTCCTTCTGCCTTTCAGCCTTTCTTCCTTTATCTGGGTATTAAATTCCAAACTCTCCTTTAAGAGTTAAGTCTTGTGTCACGGAAATAAAAAAAAAACACAAAACAACAACGAAACCAAAACCAGAAAGAAAGAAACAAACAAAAAAACCCAAACGAGGTAATCAAAAGCTTTCCCATTTCAGTACAGAATGAAAATGATGTCTTCTGAGCCTGCTGCCCCTAGCCTTCCAAAGAGCCAACACCAGTTTGCAAAGACATCTGCAACTAGCTTTTCTAGTGCAATGGTGCATCAGCATTTTTACAAAACTTTATTTGATTACCTTCTACAGTAAACAAAATGTAATAAATTTTTGATTGCACAACTGAGTTAATTTGCACTGTCATTGCTCTATCATTTCTCCCCTTCTCTAACTAAGGCTTGAAGGTCTTATGACATAAATCTTAGCCTTATGACTAAGGTCATATTCCTTACAATATGCTCCAAATCTCCCATTTCTACAGTAGCTATTCTTCCTCATCAAGAGGAAAGAATCTTGGTTTGCAGACCCAATAAACAGCACACTTAGAGCTTCGTGAGTTTGCCCTACCAAAAGGTAGAATGTATTCTCCCCAAATTAAACCACGCCTGCACCTTCTACCTACAAGCACATTCATTCCCCAGTTGCCAACAATAACATCACTTTGTGTCAAATTCTGAACTCTCCCCCTGCATGGAAAGTGATCCTATGTATCCAATGAAAAGATATTGGATACAGCAAACTTGGTTTTGTTTTGGTTTTTTTCCCCTCCTCTCTTATTGAGGCTGGTGCATGAAACTTCATAAATCTCACCTGGACAGCACAGGACCCTCATACTGCCATGGTTTTTTTCCCCTCTGTATCCAGAGGAGCTTCCTCAGATTTACTTCCAAGTTTTCCATGACATTTAACCAAGATCACATTTAGTTACTTTAAAAAATAAAATGACATTTATACCCTCAAATAATTTCCTTAGTTTTATAATAGTTGTTTAGTGAGTTTGGTTAATATGATGAGTTCAGATCAAATATACCTGGATATAAACAAAACGATTATTTATTAATATTGAGATTAAGATTATTACAGAAAACAGGAGCTGGTTCTCATTTTCTTCAGCGTAAATCTGTTAATGAAGAAGTCAGAATAATACCACACAACGAACCTGGGGAACAAAGAAATTCATATACCCCAGTTAATAATTTTCCTCGCTACAGATAAAACTGTTCCTATTCATCTATGAACCCCTCTGCTACACAGCTACTAAAGACTAAATATACAGCCAGATCCCTCTCACCTTCCCACATATTCTCCTTCTATTTAGAGTACAAATAGGATTTTAGATATTTGTCTCACAAGGATTAATACATCCCCCCTATAAATCTAGCTCCTGTACTGCAATGTAAGTTACTCAAGTGCTCTATAATAAAAACGTAAGTATAAACTGCAACTGATTAATTCAAGGTGCAGAACTGGAGAATGGACTTCAAAATCCTTCCACAGATTTCAAAATTATAGCCTTTCAGATCCACCCTGCTATACAGTCGGTCACATTGCAGAGTTCAGATTTAGATTTATGATGTGCTTATGCACACTCAAAAGACTTACTCATCAGCCTTTCCTTATAAAAGCCTTCCAGTCCCAACTTCATTTAGATGCAGAGAGGACAGATTTTCCAGCAAGACATTTGCCTTTTTCTGATCCATCCATCCAAGTCTCTGTCTGTTCAGAAAAGGCTTCCTATTCCAAAAAACACTTAAAACATCACCTAGTTTTCTCAACTATCATATTTGTATGTCAGATGGTAGAAGCCATGCTAGAGCACAGATGGGAAGATTTTCATCATCTTTATTCAGAAATTCTCTATTCCATGCCATGGATTACTGCCTTCCCCCTCCCCCAAATTACATAGGGTGATTTATTAAAAGTTTGTACAGAAATGAGCAAAAAAAGATCACCTATGTACATGAAATTAACTTTGCTGTTTTAAAAGGTTTGGTGTTTTTTTTTTTTTAAATAGCAAGAATATTGATCTCTAAATCTCTGTATTTCAAAACCATTAAGAATTCCATTAGGACCGGTAATTTTTGTTCAGCAAAAAGTCCACAGATTTTAACCAGTATTAGGTCAAGCCCAGAATTCTTAGCTGTTTAGTTGCCTCTTTGCAGAAGCAATGAATTGCAGGATTTAGCCTGAGGTCCTGGTGCCTAGACCCTGTCATTCATCTCAGTTTACCTCTGAACTTTGCAGGAAACTGTTCCTTAAGACAGAAGTGGTAGTCCTGATGAGGCCTCGGTTAGCGAGTAAAGTATGTACTGTCAGATACCTTGGCACTGAGCCTTTTCTGAGGGAGAACACATCAGACACCCAACAGCTCATCTGTCTGGTCTACAGCTCAACTACACTGCGGCAATAGTTTCTGCAAACGTTTCTCCCGCTCTTCCCGGAGATGTTACCAAGCCACCTGCGAGGGACTGAACTGTAAAGCATTTGTCTCAAAGATTGCCTGCCCAAGCGAAGAATGGCATGGGAGCGACCTCCGGCTTGCAGGGGCTGCGCCGTGCGCAGGATTCGGTTGGGGTTAACCGAAGGTCACGAGAGACCCGCGCTAGCCGCAGTCGTGAGGAGCGCGTGCGCACGTGCAGCCACGTGCTAGCCGCGTGAAGAGCGTGAAGCATCGCAGGCGCGCAGGAATGTAGCGATGCCGTTGCCATGGAAACTGCAGCCCTTGAGTGAGGGCACAGGGGGCTGCCCAGACAAGCCCCGGCGCGTCGCCCACCGCCGACCCCGCAGCCGAAACCCCGAAGGTTTGGATCCCAGCGCCACCGCCTGCTGCCGCCCACCTCCGACTTGGACCCTCGGGATGCTGCGGATCCATGGTGGTGACTATTCTTGCAACTCTATCCCGAATGCTTGCTTAATTTCTATCTTTGTTCTAACCTATCCTATCGCTAATAAGTTTAACTTTTGATAATAAAAGTTGTTTAGGACATTTGAAAGTGGCGGCATTTGACCTCGTTTGTGTCTTAATCTCACGCCCAGGATCATATCGAAACCTCCCCCGACATTGGATCGGGACACCATCTGCCTGTGTCCCTTCCAGAAAACCACTGAGGACAGCTACGCTGTCCCAGCGATGCACCCTTTGCATGCGGCACAACCCTTCCTGCCCCATGAAGGGAAACCACAACAGTTGTTACAAGACCTTCTACGCCAAGAGACTGGGAGATGATCTGAATATTAAATAGTGTCCTAAGCTAACTGAAACTAGTAAATCATGCATTGAATTCAGCAGAGTTGAAAAAATATACAGTTTGTCAAAAAAAGGAAAAAAGGTAAAAAACCTAGTAAACTTACTTTTTTCTTTCATGAAGGTGATCTTCATGTGCAAGTGGTCAGCTTCCAGACTTGAAAAGTTTATAACCATTAGCAAAATGACAACATAGAGAAAAAAAAACAAAACAAAAGCAAAACAAAACCCACACCATTAAAATCTTGGTAGTTTGCTATTGCCACATGTAAAATAAACTGCAAGTTTAATAAAATGGCTTAATAAAGTGCTGGCTTTGGAAGATCACTCTTTAACTTGCTTTCTACAAGCTCAAGACAGTGCTATTCTACATTTACACAACACACAGATTAGTTTTCTTTTAATTCTCAATCTTGGTTTCTGTTACAGAAAATAAATCTGGAAGGAAAGAACATTTTTCATCTTCTTCAGTATATTTGTTTTGACATGCGTTTAGCTCTCCTTTCCCTGCCACTGTCCGCAAAAATACAGGCTTGCATTGTCCTGCACAGCCTTTTAGATTTTTCCACTCCTTAGATGTTTCATAAGTTTATTTTTAACTTGTTTCTACATCATACTGCATGCACTGAAGCCCTTTCATCATTACACAGTTTTCTTGTGAATGCTGCAGCGTGAACATTGTAAATGTGACCACATGCAGACACTGTAGCATAAGTAGCATGTGGCAACTTCAGCTACTGTATACAAGATATTTCAGAAAGTCTTTCTAGCAGAGTGCGTGCACTTCGTCTCCAGCTTCCAGACAACCTATCATATAGCACTCAAGGCAGCCAGGGCTTTTATGGGAAACACATGGTAAGCGAAAGTCACGACCTACTTAGTAACTAGAATGAAGAGAAACTTTGCAAACAGTGGGTCCCGCTCCTTTTTCAGTTCCCCTGAGAAGCAGAAGTCATGCCATTGAAGTCAGCGGAACTGCAGCACTGAAATCCTACTGTGAACCCCAAAATTAAGACTGCTGCACAGCCTTGGTAGTGATAGCTGAATAAGGAAAATGTATATTTTGATTCAGTGAGCATTCATGCGTACAGACCCATCACAACTGCCCTGTCTGCACACCAGACAATATTTGTTCCCCTTTACCAGATCTAAGCCACAGAGGTTTTGGGTGATTCAGAGAGACGTTATAAAACTGTATCTGCATTAAGGCTTTATCCTCTAGCATTCAATGGTATCACACCTCCAGCAACGCTGCTCTCTCCACATGTACCTGTTACCTCCCGTTCCCAGGATTCTGGTTCAAGAACTAGTGGTGGGCACTGGTGGCTGTGATAGAGAGAAATAAAAGGCTGATTTATTCCAGGGAACTCACTGGACAGCCAGTTCCAGGTTAGGGGAACACAGAAGCAACTTTTGAAGTACTCTCTCTTCAACTGCAGCAATCTTGACCTAGCCATTAAGATTTTTTCCTAAAATATGTAAATTGTAAGCCTTTCAGGTACAAGTCAGCTTTTAAATCATCAAGCAGACAACACCTTGCAAGCAATAAGAGTCAGCTTTTAGTTTGAACATTAAATTAAACACCCACTGAATATAGTTTGGTTCCCAAATTCTAGGTTGCTGTACCTCCTTGCAGGAAAGGTGCTCAGCGCTTTACAGGCTTTTGTACAGATATAACTACTTCAGAAATGTTGGAAGAACGTACTTTGTAATTACTAGCTTAGCACAGATGACAAGTTGCAGAACAAGATATTTCTGCAAGCTAAGAAAAAACCCCTGAAATTAATTCTCTGCAATCCAGTATTAGGTGATGATGAAATCATAAACTGGGGGTTCTCACAAGCAGAGGAAGAGAAGGGAACACGGACAAGCGTAACTCTCCCGAGCCCAGTCAGAAGACAGCTCTGTATTGGCACTGGCAGAATTCCTCCCTCCATGCCACATCCTGTGCTCCCAATTGCTTGTGAAAAAAACAAACAAACAAAAAACCCCACAATGTGTATTACTGGAAAAGGTCAAAAACTGCACATGATCATTCTGGGGGAGCAGGAAGCTTTTCACTTCCCCTTCTTTGGGGAGAGAAGAATGTATACTCCCACCAAAACCACCAACTTCCCACACACAGAAAAGAAAAATCGCTTCCAAACACCAGACTGATTTTAGCATAGCAGAGCTTACTCAAGGTAATGCTTTGCAGAAGTGAAAAAAGGAAAGGTTAAAAAAGGGCACCAGTAGCACAACCAATTTGAAAATGCCTGAAGCTTAAAACAGATTTATTCTCCATCCCATCTTTATTCCCTCTACATAGGCTACATGTTGAAGATTTGCATTTGAAAAGGACTTGCTCATCCTCCCCAGGGGATCAAAGCAGAAGGAAATCTTACTGCTGACTTTAGAACTTCATTAGTTCCCACAGCAACAGACCCATCACACACACACCCCCCTGCCAGCTCCGGGAACAGCCCTGCAAGCAACCCAGACCCTGTTTGTAGCAACTGCACATTTCAGAGAAAAGTGCACTACATATATTGCTGCAGCAGGAGACCAATTTGTCTGGAAAGTTTAGTACTTCACCATACCTCTCATTAACTGAAACAGCCTACATTACTTCACTGTTAAGTATTGTAGTTGGAAATTCATCAGCATTGCTTTGCAAGCAACAGAGTTCCACATCTTACAGAATGAGACTCCCTAAATAAAAAAAAGTGGTTAGAAGTATTCCCTTTAAAAACTGCTTCTCAATAAATGTCATGACCCCATTATCTCTAGTCTCTGCAACTGTCAGCTCTGATGTTTCTTCTTCACCATGTGTCCCTAAGACTCTAGATGCTTTGGTTGACATACATGAACCAGGTGAAACTGATGATGACACATCTGAATGTGAATTTATAGATGTATTTGCCCAAAGACAAATGCTTATTTCTGTATGCAAAATCATGATATGCCACCTTGCCTTTTACCAATGTTACAGAAAAGATCACAGCTGCTGGCATCTGGTGCCCTTTTACTTTTTTTTTTTCCCTGGTGAAGAAAAAATAAAATATTTGTACAAATAAGGCTTTGTGGTAAATAACATAAATGGCCTCAAGGGGGAAATAGCTTTGTCCCACATGATCCACACAACTCACATTTGAAATAAGAAAGAAATGAACACAGCGGAAAAACAAAATTTCTTCGGTCTAAAATGTATAGATTCTATTGATTAATAACATCCTTTGGAGTTGAATGTCTTGGGCAGCAATCACATCTATTGAGTAGCAGTATAAAAATACTGGAGGTGGTATAAAAATGTATAAATATTTTTATAAAAATATAAAAGTACTGCCCAAGGAGGCAGTCTGAGAGCACAGGAGGAAGGAAGAAGGCGTATCTACTCCAGTATAACTTCTCCAAAGGGAGGCATTGGCATTTTTTTCACTGTAGGAAGTCACTGAATACTTGCTCCTCTCAGCAAAATGGTCACTGGGGATGCTAGATATGAAAGATTTCAGGGAAATATTGAACAAAAACATTCAATGTCATTTCCTCTCCCACCTCACACATGCAAAGTGACACTTCCAGTTGGAAACAGACTTCTTCATTTTGTGCTTATGGGTCATGTAGATTTTTCTGAAGTCACATCAAGAGATACTTACACTGCCAACGCAACCTAATTTGTTCCTTTCAGTTGCTGGATGGTGGTGTGTTTGGGGAAACGATCAGATCTACTCTGAGACAAAGTAATCAATGGAAAATAAAAAATACAGATAGCATATTTGATTTGTTATGACTTTGAAAAAAAATACACTGTCCTACTTACTGATGCTGTGTTGAGCTGACTTACCACAGAGAACAAAAGATGGCAGACATTCTTTTACCAAAGGAGCTCGGCCTATGACACCAGCGCTGCCCAAGCAGTCCTGTATGGAAAACTATCATAATTCAGATCAGCTCAAGTCAAGCAAATTGAGAAAGTAATGAGGAGGAAGAAGTGAGGAGGAAGACGACTTGCTGGGAGATGGAATGATACTCCAATTTCTATCCTAATGCCAACATATTTATTGAAGTATTTTGTCCTTCACGTGCAAAGTGCATTTCTTTCACATTTCCCTCAAGCAGCACTTCACTTTCATGTCCTGATTGAAAATAGGAGGAAAAACACGGCGTCTTCCAGTGATTTCAAAAAGTGAAGGAAGTCAGCTAGCATGCAAGTTCTGCTCTTAGAGTGAAATGAATGTTTATTACCATAGTCATGATGCAAGGCACTGAGATACTACCAGGCTAGCTTGTTATCCACATCAGGCACCTCTGTATCCCAGTCTAAAATGCTGAAATGCAGAACATGTAGAGACACACAGATTTTTACAAAAAGAGCAGTGGGCTAATTTTTATTAACAATGGAAAGAACAAAGTTACTTGTGATATAAAGCACATCCATATATCTTCAGCTCCTCCGAGCTCCTGGATGCGGTACAATTCACCAAAGCAGCATCTGGAAAAAATACCAATTTAATGGGATTTCTATCTGCATCGGATGTAGAAGGGTCACTGATTTTAAAGATATGTGTCTTCCAACTGATACTTAGTCCAGATGTCATGAGCCTGAATACACTATACTTGAGACTACGTCTCAGGTTATTTAAGACATACTGTCCTATATGGAACATTTGAGACTCACGAAAAGCAGTTTTCAGATTGCAATGTCTGCAAAAGCACCAAATCGTTTTAAAGCCTGCCATTGCTTTTTTGTTATTCTACACAGAGTTTGAAGTCTCTGCATTAGCCATACGTCGGGAGCCACTTGGATTAAATCATGGATCACTTCTTCCCCACCACTCCACGGTTCTCTGAAACACAGTTGCTTTCTAAGTCTGAGAAGTCATGGCTTTGCAGAGAGCGGAGAGAAAGAGAAGGGCAAGGGCGACAACTTGGAATAAGAGAGTCGGAGCAAATACAGCTATTGGCTTCAGTACTGGTAGTTCTACAAAAGGATTTGCCAGTAATTTCCATTTTCCTTTCAGAGTATTTTGGCTCTGTTTACTTCATAAAAGGTGATCTAAGCGTACTGGGTGATGGAGCTTATGTTATTTACTAAAGAGCTAATAACGACTGAAAAGGGATGTTTCTTCAGTACAACAGTAAGCAGAATACGTCCCGTGGCAAGGGTTTTTATCTTAAATCATGTTAGGTCTGTTAACCTACTTGCCTAAAAAGCATCTCAAGCAGTCTTCGATGGGTAATTATACTACTTTGCACTTCCCTCTCTTTTAACTGCTAACAGTAATGTAATAACAGCTCCAGTCTTTTATTCTATGAGGTCACTTGAAAAAATCTCCACACACAGTAGCAACCTTACTCTCCATAATTTAGAATAAACTAGTAAACCCACATACAGCACAGCTGAAATCATTTTAATGTTTTTCTCCAAAAGACTTTATGGGCCCCAAATCAAGTTATGTGAAATACACCATTAGACTCTGTGAGGACAGGAGCGTGACTGCAGTCAAAGAGCTCTGGGAGGAACATGCAGAATGGCTTCTCACCGTCCCTTCCCGGGCAAATAGATTCAGATGTAATAAGAATCCTACTTCCACTACTGTCATCTAATATCCAAAAGGAAATTCAGTTGCATTTCAAGTGTTCTCTACTGCCTTCCATATTTTTTGCCAGTCTCATTCCCTTAGAAGTTTCATTGTCAGTCACTTTTGCTGGAGAGCAAAAGGTATAATTACTACAAGAGGACCTTCATCTCTTAATACCAGTAATGAAAGTGTTTAAGGTTCTGCCAAAATATTCAGTCTGCCCTTCCTTCTCAAGGAAACATTTTAATTATTTTCTTCCTGTCACAGAACCAAACTTCTGACCACAGTCTGATTTGCTGCTCAGATGTTTATAGGGCTACATAATTTTATTGAACCTTCAAGAAAGAATTTATAGGCTCTGTGGAAACTAAAGCAGTTCAAATAAGACAGACCAATGACTAAAGCAGTGTAACACGT
Organism: Calonectris borealis; assembly: GCF_964195595.1. Taxonomy (NCBI): domain Eukaryota; kingdom Metazoa; phylum Chordata; class Aves; order Procellariiformes; family Procellariidae; genus Calonectris; species Calonectris borealis. The sequence continues at coordinate 48,251,766 of NC_134315.1, forward strand.
TTCTTGGTCTCCCTTCAGCAATTTTTTCTTAGCCTCCTATGATATTCTTCCCAGACTGTGGGTATACCTCACCTATCAGTGAAAGACCTCTGTTTTTTAATGCCTAGCAAATGGAATTTTGCCAGCCCTTTATTGGTTTCTTTGCAACTCATATAGCCTATAGACGGTCCACTGAAAAATGTAAGCTTTTATGATTGTTCTATCAGTTTTGCTTGTTACCTATCCTTTAAAACTGTGTATGACAAATAGTTTTCATCATGTTCCTTTAATGCAAAGTTTTACTATTTTTTCTACTATATTAACACTTCAGAGAAATTTTATGGCTACTGCAATCTTGTTTGGTGATTGGTTTGCAAGTCTGAAATCCAAAGCCACTTACCTTTAAAGAGCCTTGCCTGAAAAAGTTATTCATTTACAAGAGATTTGCAAGATATATTTTGACGATGCAGATTTAAACTTGACAAACAGAGTAACAGGACAGTCAAGAGCCTTACTGGTCAAGATACTTAAGCTTCTGTGAACATTCAGTTGAAGGCTATTATTTTTCCTTACAGTCAGTCAGTTCTTCCACCCTGTTTACCTCTGTATTTTGATCAAAATCTAGACACCTCTTACAGAATCTCCAGAGGCCATAGGAATTTTTGTTGCATTTGGAGTGGGCCACCAGCATATCCATTTGGAAGTCTAGTCTGGTCCTACAAATTCAACTCTGAAGGCCTGCAGCATTAAATCTGTTCTAAATTCTGCACAGAAGTTACTAGGGTTCAGATCAATGTTTAAATTTTTCTCATGGTTTAATTTTTTTTAATTGATCAGACTATGCAATTCCTTACAAAACAGAAGGTTACAATGTACTTGGCACTTACACCACTCAAGCTTAGTTCAGTTTCCAAGCTCTCTGCATTGTTTTGATTAAAATCTCAGCCATCACTGATATAATAACTAGTAATTCTGAAATGAAGTGCTCCAGATCACCACAAACTGTCATCTTCTTCTGCTTAGGTTGCTTGTCATAACTGTTTTTTTGGGGCATGAACCATGACATAGTTTCATCTAGCAATCACGAAAGTTGTTGCCATTTTTGGTGTTACACAAGTTTTATAATGTAGAATCATACAAGAGTTAATATTATTTCTGTGTCTTGATTTGACAACTCTGGAATTTAGTTTTCATGATGTTCCATTTTCACTCACTGAGCCCACTGAGATTTACAATGCCCAACATCCTAATAGTACAAAGGGAAAATTATTGCAAAGTGCAATCCTATAAGAACATCTACCACTGTTGTGACAGTCCAATTCATGCTGTTAAAATTCTTTTCAAAGCTTAAGAAGAAAATGTGTGACAGGTTGGTTCTTACACGCTGCTGCAACGGTTTAGACAGCATGAAATTTTTTAAGACTGTTCCATACCAAAGCCTACATATGCAGCATTTGACCAAAAACTGTCATTTGAGAAAGTTCTTATAAGCTTCTAAATAAGCCCTATGATATATTTATATTTTGTCGTTACAGCTAACCTTGCTCTTTTATTGGTCCTTCCAATAAATGGCAAAAGTATCATTCACCCCTGCCAACCTGAGGAAAATTCATCATCACTGTATGTACGTATACATGTAAGTGTGTAGAGATAGGTATGTAGATATATACATACACACAACTATACTTTTCTAGCAGTTTTGCACACTTTAACAAGACAAAAAAAAACACCAAAAGAATCAGCTTTTTTCCATTTTTTCTCTCTGTTGTCAGACTACTTTCCCTTTGAAATTTTTTTTTGTTCTCTAAATTAAAACAACTCAAAGTAGTCTTGATAAGCTATTTTAAGTATAATATGCTTTCCCACATCAGTACTAAAAAAGCACACTAATTAAGTCTTAGTCCAACGATCTTTAAAAACATTCCCTGCTGTCCAAAACTTCGTTATTGTTCTTAGCAACCAAATACTGGTTATTGTTTTCCTGCTGTAACATAAAGCAGCAACACTAGTTAATATATAATGCCTTATAAAGTGATAAGAAACCCAAATTCTCCAGTCTTTCATCACATGCCCGATCAAGTAGTTAGGCAGTCTAGAAAGTATGGGCAGTCTAAGACATCTTCTGTAGGACCAAAAAAAACCAAAACCAAAAACCAACAAAAACCACCGTTTACTCAACTCCAGCAACCTTAAGGTGACTCACCGTCCTCACTCTCAAAACGACACAGCAAATACCATCTCCAAGGACAGTATATACCCACCAAAGAACCCTCAGATTACTTTGCACAACTGAATTAAGATCACAAAATCATGAAGGATGTCTGAAACTACTTTCAAATTCCAGCCCAAATTCGTGGGCTACAATGTGCTCTCCCCTCAGCCAGTATTAATGACTGGGGCCTTATTCTTTGTTTTCAGCGAGCAGTCACCTCAACATGAAAAATGCATGAAATAAATATGTGTGATTGCAACTGAACAAAACCAGACCAACTAAGAATGCTCCCTGGCAGAAAACCAAAGAGTAGCTTTGGAGGAAAAAAAAAAAAAAACCACCAACACATTAGAGGGGGAATTTCTATCAGGTGCCTTCACTTACCAGCTACTCAAATTCTGTCAGATCACCGTGGCACACAGAGACAAAGAAACTAGAAGACACCATACCCTGTGCTTTTTAAGCTCACATTGCTTCCCCGTGAATGTGACCATTCCATTTTTTTAATGCCTCTTAAAAGACATTAAAGGAAACCTATTTATTTGAGAAGGCTTAAGAAAACTGTGATTATGTCTTGAGGAGAAGTGTTGCAGTGGTTTTGGCTAGAGGTACTGAGTCACAAATTATACATTTTACAGATGAAGGAAGTCTAGTCTAACAAGCAGACTTCTCATTGATTTCAGAGATTCATAGATTAGGAAGGGTATTCTTCATCTTTGGTTTTTACTATTGGTAAGTATTTATTGGGTGAAGTAAAAGGTTTACCAAGTAGCAAACTCAAAATGAAGCATATGATTTACACTATAGAAGAGAGGAAAATAAGAATAAAAGAATGGTGATTTTCTGCTGGAGAGTTTTCAGTCTGAATAGATTCTCTTTTGCCCCAACTTTCCCTATTACTTCATTGTTTCTAAATTTTCCAGGTTTAAAAAAAAAAACAAATTAAAAAAAAAAAAACAAAAAAAATAGTGGGGTCTAATACTTTTCTAAGATCATATACACAGCTCCATTAGCACCATGAGATTTCATCCAGAAAGTTCAATAAAGCAAAGGAGGATAAGCTCAGCAGTGCAATATTTGTACTATATAACATTATTAGGCAAACTACGTATAGGGACAACATTGGCTCCCCACACAACAGTTCAGTCCCATCAGAAGAACATTTCTCATCAGCTTTTCAGGTGCAAGCACAGAACAGTGCAGTCAGATTGCCTCTCCTCCTTCCTTTTGGCAGTTTTTCCTCTTTGCTACCTTAAATATACAAACTATTGAGAAAATGCCAAGGAGAGCATAGAGGTCCAGAAAGTCTGGAATGGGGGGAGGGGAAAGAGGTACCTGAGAAAATAAATATCATTAAAGGCAAACTCATTACTGCATCTAGATCCAAATGCCATTATGAAACTGCAGCTGGAGCTAATGTAACTTTATCTTCTAATTATAATGCCATCACTATATTGTCAATCGCCAACAATAAAATACTGTTAATAAAAGACTGAAGGCAGAAACGGAAAAGCAGAATCTTAGACAATACAGCTGCATATAGATTACACAGTTTTTGTGTGCATTTAATCTAATTTTCATTCTTCAGGCTGTGCGATAGGTGTCCAGTGAAGAGCAATGCAACTTCCAAGGATCATTCCTGTTTGACTTGATAAAAACAAGGCACCTACCAGCTTTTCTTTAACACCACTGCCAATGGCATAAATAAAAATTTGCCTTTTGTACATAAAAAGTGTTACAGTAGTACCAGCATAATAATCTTTTAGCCCCCACCTGCCCATATGTTTTTTTTTTTTTTTAAATTGTGTACATGCAAGCAGGAAGAAAGTGATCACGGTACAGCAAGAAAGACACCATGGGTACTAGTTGACTGAATACAAGCTAACACACCCCATTCAGCAGAAAGGGAAGTTTTAGAATACTCTGTAAGAAAAACAAGGCAAAACCTTCACTAATTATACAGTTATGCCATTGCATAATGGCAAATAGAGACACAGCTTATACAAGAACAAAGAAATTGCTCTGTGTTAAAACAAGTTGCACCTAGTACGGGGATAATCCTTCACAATTTGTAGCCTTTCCCCCTAATGATTTTGACTGAAAGCAGAATTTGGATCAGAAGAACTCCATTTCACAAACCCAAAAGTATATGAAGGTTTTTGTAAGCCAGAATAAGACACGTGCAAAAGCTAGGATTCCTATCTCCCAGCCAAGCTCTGCTACCCCAACTATTTACAATATTGCCAACACTTGAGCGCTACACACACCAAAACAGAAAGTCCCTCTCCTCCAGAACATACCTGCCAAGTATAACCTAAATTTACCTTTCTTCTTACCTATGGCATTTTTATTACAAGTCTTGAGGTACCTCTCCAACACTGACTCCCTTTTTCCCCTTGCCTCCTAGGAAAAACACAAGCTGCCACAACCACCAAATGTAAGTAAATAAATCAAACTTACAACTTTTCAACTGCAAACATTTTGATACTGCAACTCTTCACTCCCACTAATCCAAGAATCCAAAAAATGGTATAAAAGAGGAGACTGAGGGGAAAAGCCTTTCCCAGGTCTAGGCTAGAACAAACTAACTCCAGCCTGCAGCCTAAACCAGCGGTAATCACCATTAACCTCTAGCACCTGAGCTTAGGCAAACCTCACATGTTTTTAAACTGTGGTAATTATTCTACACCATTTCTGGTTTCTAACTGTATGAAAAAATGAAGTTAAACAGCTTTAGGCAGATGAACTTTAAAAATGGCTCTCGCATTTCCATTGGAAAGTTACAGAACACAATACTTCAAATTTACTAAATTTTGTGAGGAATATGGTTCATTTATTAAATGCTAGGTATTCTTTTTATTTTGGTTTATAGCAAAACCAAAGAGATTGTAGTGAGTGTTTTGTTATTTTAAAAATAAACATGGAATCTGAAATGAGATGTTCAGGTTAAGGAAACAGCTAAGGTAATGCAATATGATGTGGTGATAACTAATTTATCAGAAAAATATATCACTAACATTCAGGATTTTTTCATGTGAATTCAATATCATACATTCTAAAAGCAAATTTGATTCACTATTGCTTACTTAGGAGTAAATTACATCATTAATATTTTATTAATATATTGCATCACATTATAAATTACATTATCATCATATATTCACAAAGGTTTTTTCTCTTTATTTTAAAATACAACAACAAAACAACAGAAAATAGTTGTATCTACTAAAAGTGAAAAAGAAGTAAGAGTATAATTAAAAGCAACAACAACAAAAAAGTAACATATAGCAGAAATTTTATCATGATATTTAGAGACAAAAACATTCACTGGAAATCTTTACTAACTACCATGGCTTAACAAGGAATGAATATAGGCAAATCACAGAATTGATTGCAACATACTCCCCTCAACAGAAAAATTACTTTGCAGAGAACCAAGTTAGAACATTTATTATTTGGAATCTCAGAACAAGGTACGGCAACACCAGTTCCCAGGAGATTTTTAAAAAGTAGCTTAATCTGATAAACTAGATCATAGCTTTCAGATTGTCATCTGCATAGGCATGCAAAGGAGGGTCAGCATGCACACAAGAAACCTTCCTTTCTTTTTACCTCTAGAGAAGAGAAATTGGCACAGCTGAACTCCTTCAGCTGTTATGAATATCTGTAAAATGACCCCTGCACATCTAATCATTGAAAGTTCAACTCAGCATCTTCAGTATTATGTAGCAAGTTTCTACCACTTACAGCAAAGAATAACTGCACTATCTGGTTAAATATTAATACACTCTTATTTTCTATGCTAATTTAGGAACTCTATTACCACTCATTGTTAAAACCTTGCTGTATTATACACTGACTCTTCAGTTAAGAACTGAATTTCACATATTATACACTACCGTATGATAGTGAACCAAACTAGAATTAAAAAAAAAAAATTCTTGCCAAATTAAGTATTTAGGAGTCTGCGTCTTCCCAATTTTCTTTACTGTAGAAGCACAGAACAGATCAGCCATAAACCTATGTTACTTCTTTCAAGTCATGGAACAGCAACCTAGTGAGTCAGTTTGTTCCACTTCAGAAGCAGGATCAGCACTAGTTTTGTGGCATGGTAAACATACCCGAAATATGAAGTTTGAACTATGGATTGTATCATATAAAGAGTGAACTTGAAAATAAATGTAGCTCTCTATGAAAGAACTACACAAGGAGTGAAAATTAACTTTTCCTTTTCTGTAGGACTTTTTTGTTTTGTCCAACCTGTGAGTGACTCTGCTGAGGGAAGTCTCATCTTCATGTTACTGCCTATGGCTCCTATTCAGTGATCACAGTAACGCTGGGATAGAGCACCTCAGTATGCTTGATTGGAGGAATTAGCATTAGTGCATTATTATTCAATTGGGAAAGTCAGAATTAGAAAAACAGGCTCACAGCTATAAAAATGTCACTCACGTTGTTGCTTGGCAGCTGCACTCATTTACTTGATCTCATTGCTTTTAGGCAATAGGCTTCTTATGCCACAACTTTTTTTTTTTCCTTTTGGGACTTTCATGGCAGGCCAGTATTTTCCTCTGGCATGACTGTTTACTACCAATCCATTATCCATTACCTTCCTGGCACATGCAGACTTCAGAAAAACCTTGTCTGGGATTTGGCACTCTACCCAATGCCTGATAAACGTAATAAATTTTATTCCTTTTCTTGTGCTGCAAAGTGGAAAAATATGGCATGCAGTTATGCCAGATTACACTGTCCTCAGACAGGGCTGTTTTTCACTATAAAATCCTCCAAAAAGAACCAAAAAAATTTAGTGTCTCTAAAACCACCACAACATTAAAGGGGATAAAGAAAAGTGGCAGTTCTCTTGGAGAATTTTGCTTCTCTGAACACACCAATAGAGCTTATATTTTGAAAATAAAGCTTCTCATTGAAAAAACTTTGAAACTTTGCCTTTAAATCAGTAATGCATCATCCATTTCTGAATAGACTGAACATCAAAACCAAAGCGGTTTCTTTAAGACACAAACTTTGTTGCAACTTTGCCATAACTACATGTTGTGGTTTAACCCCAGCCAGCAACTAAGCACCACCCAGCCGCTCGTTCACTCCCTCCCCAGTGGGATGGGAGAGAGAATCGAATAGTAAAAGTGAGAAAATTAATGGCTTGAGATAAAAACCGTTTAATAATTGAAATAAAATAATAATAAAAATAATAATGCTAATAATAATGAATTGTAATGAAAAGGAAAATTACAGAGAGAGAGAAATAAAACACAAGAAAGACAAGTGATGCAAATGAAAACAATTGCTTACCACCAACTGACCAATACCCAGTCAGTCCCTGAGCAGCGGCCCCCCGGCCAACCTTCCCCCTAGTTTTATTGCTGAGCATGACGTCATATGGTATGGAATACCCCTTTGGTCAGCTGGGGTCAGCTGTCCCAGCTGTGTCCCCTCCCAACTTCTTGTGCACCCCCAGCCTCCTCGCTGGTGGGGTGCGGTGAGGAGCAGAAAAGACCTTGACTCTGTGTAAGCACTGCTCAGCAGTAACTAAAACATCCCTGTGTTATCAACACTGTTTCCAGCAAAAATCCAAAACATAATCCCATACTAGCTACTGTGAAGAAAATAAACTCTACCCCAGCCAAAACCAGCACATTACAGAAAAGCAAAAGAAACAAAGATTAAAAGATAAAATCATGAAAATCTGGATTATAGATAGAGCTGTCACTGTTCGTCATCTGATTAGAATGTATAGCACTCATTATAGGACACTTTTTACTCTGATTAGTTTGCACATTAGGTTGTTCTAGATACTTAATAACAATCATATTTCTCCATGAATAAGAGTAGAACAAAACTGAAATTAATTGTAATAATAAGAGCTCTACTTTAAAAAAAAAAATCCTGATTAATTTCCATAGGCTGATGCCACTCCTAAAAATCTCCTTGATGTTAATAAAAAGTGTGAAAATGTTACTCTTTTCATATTTTGAAAATTGCATCTTAGCTCCTGTAAGTCACACTGCCTAAACCTTATGCGTACTGAAGTGAAATATCACAGGGGTCTCGTGTTGCCAGTTCTCAATAACAGCAAAGATTGTGAAGACTCAGTGTCTCCAGTCCGTTATCTGTTATGATTGTTTCCAGTGTGCAAGCATTTGCTGGGTTAAGCACTTACTACTAGGCTCTATCACAGCTCTCCAAAGTGAAATTACTTTTTTCTCTTCCTAGGAAGTTGCACCATTTTATTACCAACTATTGTATAATGTCATGTATCAGTCTTCCACAACTGATCCTCATCAATCAGTTTAAAGGTGATGATTTATCAATTCAGCTTTTTCTTTTCCCAGTAAAATCAATATTACTTTGTCACTGATTTTCATAAGACTAAAATTTTAAGTGCCCCTTCCTGTAATATATGTACCACATTATTTTCCCTTACAAATTAGCATATTTTATTGCTTTGTGCAGTTATATTTGGAGAAAATAACACGAAATAATTTATTTCAATGTGAGATAACCCAAGGTTAGTCACCTCCTGTGATTAAAACAGCTATCCGTAATCTAATACCAATGCATCTGTGAAGAAGGCAATGAAAAAATGATCCCCTCTGACTTAGTGAAAATTGCATTCATGTTAGTAGAAGGTTTGGAGAACAGGTACTCTGGAGAGTAAATACTTCGGTTCCCTGTGATCCAAAATGGGTCTAATTGTCTAACGTAGTATTTGTTCCATATGCCATTGCACAATTGCAGTTCTTTTTAAATTCTGATGCTGCTGAGGGGAATCACCCCAATAGGTTTCTATACTCATCCTGTTGCGTCCTGAAGATGCTCTGAAAGCATATTCACTAGCGAGACCTCCATAAAAAAAAGCTTGGGACAAAACCAGATTTAGGAGAGCCTTTGTCTCTTATTTTATGCAACAATTCAGGGTTTTATTACTCACCCATCCCTTACTGTCCCTCCTCTGCCCAAGCTAAAACAGTCATTGAATGGTGAGGGCAGGAGACAGACATGCACAGACACAAACACTCACACCAACAAATGTGAGAAATTGATTCTTTAGTTTCATGACCATGACACTTAATGAGGCCATGGAAAAGAGCGGTTTAAAGCATTTATTTCTACAAAACTCAACAGTTCCAATTTGAGAGACTGAGAAATAATTATCCCAGACTGCCCACTTTCCCTGCCATTTCTTAGGACATGAAAGACATAACTTCAAGCCCTTATTCTAAATCGGACAGAAGGTAAATTGAAACCGGATCTCTTTCATTCCAGTAAATATCCCCACTGCTGAACTTCTGCGAAAAGAAATCTATTCACTTAAGTGTATAGCTCCAAAGCACTGTAATAGATTAGCATTTCCTTCAAAGTCAACAGCTACACGTCAAAGTAACTGAGGTGCAGATGAAGTAATATGAGATTGCTGAAATCTCATATTACTTCCAGTTTAGCTACTAGGCTACATCCATTCAACTTACTGGTTTCTACAGACGTCATTCTGAGGCACTTCATTTTGCTTAATCCAGGATGTTAGCTTTTATGAGAATATCAAAAATATACTCAAAGAAATATCTCTATAACTATTTTGTACCCTATAATAAATGCTACACAGGTTGTGTTAAAACACTGCCAAGATTCTTGAGGGAGAGTATGCTCCATTCTGAAGTCTTCTGCTTCGTCCCTTGAGCAAATAGATGCTCACTTTGTTTCTCTGACATTCTACACAGGGAATTATTCATCTATCCAAACCTGGATGCGCATGAATCCCCTGATCATCAGCAGAGCTCTAGCTGCTCTAGAACTCTGTAGCATGCTTATGCTCTGCGATTTGGTGCATGATTCCTCTCCTCCTAAGACAAGCATCTAAAATAAATGAGATAAATTAAACCTTGAAAGTGTCCCACTCTCTCCTGCAACTGCAGATGAATGTAATTAATTCAAATGCATGTCTCTCCACAGTTGAGGTTCAGAGTTATAGGAAACACGTCCGAATCTGCTTAGGCCCATCTGATTAAATACTAACTCACTAGATGTTTAGCTTTCTGCTGAGCTGATACATTTTGAAAACTGAGTTATCGATAAATATTGTAAACATATAGTAAGATTGCATCATACGTAGCTTTGTTTGCTTTCCTTTCATCCTGCAATCATAGAACATGTGAATTTCCTTTTGGCCAGCCTAATCTGAGTTTTTTGGTCAGTCTGTTCAGGTATATCTCATATTCTATGACTCAGGAATGGTGATAGAGCATGACTGGTTTGGCATATTTTTTGGAACAAAACCATTTTATGGCAAAGGTAAAAAAATTACCCAACATTAGCAGACTTAAGGAAAAAAATTTCACCACAACATACAAACTAGTATACCAATCCTAATTCTGAGATTTACTAGAGAAACCAAAGAGGAAATAAACATCAGGCAGGTGGATCATTCAACTGGAATTAAAAGAAAGGTGGCAAAATGACAACTAAGTAAATATACAACCACTCTACCAGTAAAAATCATCCCAGTAGCTGCCAAACATCCTGGCACGAAAGACAGGAATTTCCAAGTAAATCTAAAAAAGATTCTGCATAAGAAACGAAAAAGAAATCAGGAAAGGGATATCTTAATGCAGCAAGCTTAGACTGTCTGGCACCACAGGTTTAAATGTTCTCACTGATTCAGCCACTTCAATAATCATCAGTCAAAGGGAATAAATTGAATGTTTTGAATGCAATTGTAACTAAATCTTGCAGAATGAGAGCATCATAAATTAAAAAAAAAGTAACAAAAAAGAAATTCTGTTTTCTAATTTTTGCATGAACTTTAACGATCCAGTGGCACCTTTACTAACAATAATGGTTTGCTCTTTGCCACTGTCTAGCATTTTTATCATTATACTGGCTCCTGTCCTCATTCCCAGAAGTGTCTGCTTTTCAAAGGTGTCTTATCTCTATGAAGTGAAGTATTCTGGACGGAACTGGGATAGAAAGTAAAATATTGTCATTGTTACAAAACCTACCTGTCAGAACAAGATTTGCATATGAAATTATTATAGGAAAGATTATAAAAGTTACAAAATCATAAATAACTGAAAATGAAAAAGCAAGAAAGGAATCCTATGTATGTGGGAAAGAACAAGAGAAAATCACAGGTAATATTATGCATGGAAGTGAATAGATTAGCGTTTTGTCACAGGTTGTTCTCATTATCCAAGATCTAGTCACAGTTGTATTCACGACATTCAATTTATTCCCTTTTATCACAGGATTAACTGCATGGCCATGGTAAAACAATAAGCTAACACAATAAATGTAACTTTTATTTTCCTTTCAGCCTCAAACAAATTGCAGGTCTACCCCTTTCAGACCTTCTTTCACACATTAGCAGCTATGCTGTTTGGGACAAAACTGTGGAAGACTCATAAAGAATCTGTGTAATTGTGCATGAGATAATTCAGAAAAACTAAACCCATGACTCAAAATAGGACATCAAAATGTACCAGGAAAGGTAAGTATGCAGCAATAGAGGGAATCACTAAAGAAAGAAAATAAACATACTGAAACTACTATTCTGATACCCATTTTCAAAAGCACCATCTCACGTAGGTCACCGTCACACTCAGGATGTCAGCAGAAGAGCTGTGTATGGAATTTAGGAGGACTGTAGAAGGGAAAAGGTTTATTAAAGCATTCTTCCCCTCCATAATTGTATAGGGATCTAAATTTACCAATTTGTTCTTTTGAATAGAAAGCAGCCGTTTTGCAAGCCACATAACTTCACATATTAGATATGTCTACTATGTCCTGGTAAATTCCACAGTCTAAAATAAACTGTTTTATTAAAATTGTTTTTCTATGACTTGAGGTTTTGTTGAGGTTTTTGGCTGATACATAAGCATACCATTAGGGTACAGAAATGTGTTTTCATTTTTTCCTATGCTCAAAAATTTGTTAAGCCTGCCTGTCATATGTTTGCTGATTAGACTCAAATAGCTGCAAATCAAATTTTCATCTTCACATCACAGAAACAAAAGCAAGTGTCATTTTTTCTGTGGTATGCCAGTCTGCTTCAGAAACATGCCAGCCCTTGCAGAGCAGAGAAATTAATAGGTATAATGAGCCAGAGTTACATTCCAGAGGTGAGTCATCTTTGTCAACTACTTAACATGTGCCTCACTGATGACTTGCTGGCCCTACTGGTGCATTGTAGCATGAAGACTTTCTTGGTGCACATTTAGGATGACCATGTGACTCACTTGTGGTTTTGCCAGTTGTGAGTAATGTAAGGTCATCCTAAATGAGTGCTAATAAAACCTTTATATCACCTCACACTTGCATGAGTTCTCTATCTAACACATAGCATATTGGAGAAGTAATTTCTCAATGCTTCAGTGATTTTTAGAAGAAATTGTCCAGATCCTCTGGATAAGCTGAGATCTATTTTATGAAAGCCAGGGCTAGGAAAGATGGTAAAATGGTGTTATTATACACGTTCGTGCTTCTCTAGTCTTGGGGCTGGTGGTGCAACCCTGGTTTGTGCCAGCTGCTAATATTTGTGCCAAAACAAGCCAGGATCAGCTTTTATGCCAGTGGATGGGAAATTGCTGTCAAAGGAACTTTTATAGTATTCTTTTTGCACAGTGGGATCCCATAAACATCAAGGAATACTTTAGAGCCTGGATAAACATGGTGAAATCCTGTCTCCATTGGGATTTTTGCCATGGATATCAGAGGAGGCAGGATTTTTAACTGCTGTGTTTAAGACTGCTTTGCTTCAGAGGATGTAAAGTCTGTCCAGAGATTGTGAAGGTCTAGCAGGAATGTGAGGTGGGAAAACCCCACTCTTTTTAGTGTGCTGAGGGATCTTTTTTGCTTCAAAGAGCTGTGCCATTCCTGGAGCTTTTATTCACTGCCAGCAGCTAACACTACTTAGGTAAATGGCAGACACTGACTGCAGTTCTCTAAAGCAGCTATTTTGTTTATTTTTTTGTTTATTTTTAATGGAAAGCTGAAACACAAGCTTCTGGCCTTAGGGAAGAGAGTGAAAGTAGTGTTTGGTGCCATTGGATGTCGGGAAATTCTGAATTTTGTATATTTTCTCTTGCATTTAGGACAGCAGCCTGAAAGATGGTTTGCTAGCAAGTAAATATTTTGGAATAATTTTTCTTCTGCCTTACAGAACTGTAAAATAGTAAATAAATAGGAGAATTCAAAAAAGAATGTTTAAAAGCCCAGACACAAGCCCTGAAACTTTGGGAAATATGTTTTGTTCTGCAGCATGAATGTTACTGTAAGACAATATAAAAATATGTGCCAAATTTTGCTTTAATTTAGCTCAGTATAAATCAGGAATATCTAAAAATTATTGGTGTACTTCTTAATTTATACCCATTCAACCATAAAGAAAAAATAGCCAATATACTTTAAAATATGCTTTCATATCATTATGAGAAGGTTAAGAACACAAGAAATATTAAAATTCCTCTTTGTCAGATGGTCACTTTGACTTTAATGGGAATATGCTTTACAATGTAGGCATAGACATAGTATTTTAAGTCTTTAAAGAAGAAATTCCACTCATCAGTTATCATAGATATGTAGGACATTACCAGCAGTAGTGAAATGTCATAAGAGTCCTTGGTAAAGAAAGAAATTTAGACACTCTGATGGGCCATACATGATTATATGTCACTTTTAACTTTTATAACAGGCAGCAAGAAATTACTGAAATTAATTAAAAAAAAAATTACAGCCTATTTCGCTTAATTTGCCAATCTGGTGAGAGAAACCTTACATCCATTTTCTTTAGCAGGATTATTTTTAAAAAGAGAACATAGGTTGATGAAGAACTATGGTAGTAAAACAATAGAGTATATTCTAGAAGAATGTCAAGGTGAGCAAATGAAATGGCAATTCATTTCTATTTTGTTATGATAAACTTTAAGGTCACCCTTCTATTGATCCATAAAACAACTCATCTCATCTCATCTCATGTCAGCAACATTGAATGATTTAAATAATGTACTCTTGTATCAGAAGTTTCAAGGGGCCATGTAATCTGAAACCTTGATTGAGTTGATGAAATTATCAGAGGGGAAAAGTGGAGATGCACACGTCAGTGTCATGTAACAGTGTAAGAAAAGAACAGCTTTTCTGAGTCACAGCAGATGTCCACCTAGTCCTGTATCTTCAATCATTAGCTGAGGCATAAGAGAGGTGTGATTATGTAGAGACACTTCACTGGCATATCCTTCCAACTTCTCAGGAATTTCCCTAAGCCAGAAGACGACTACTTCATTACAGAATAATGTTAGAAAAACATTTTTGGATTTAAGTCCAAATTCTCAATCATATTGCGGAAGCACATATTTGAGTTAACTTTGTAATATTTCTTTTCCAATTATTTACACAATTAAAAAACCCACTACATTAATTGAAGTTCTGATTAAACCAGTACAGAGGACACCAGTACATCATGATCTGATTGAAGGATCTGGACTTACTAAAATAACAATATTAAAACATGAATACAAATGGAGGTATTATGGGTGTATATATGGTGGAGCCCAAAGTCCTAGTTTATTTTAGGTTCAGTAAACTTGCAAAAGATCACATACTTACCTGAACATTGACTAGTGACTGAGCTTTCTCTTTAATTCCACTCCCATTCTTTCATGGAAATTCATTTTTATTTCCTTAAATTGATCAATAAAACCCCCAGTTTTACTTTAGAAGTGGAAAATCATGTAGTATATGTTATTAATCATGTTATTGTTATTTTTACAGGGCAGCACCTAAGAGTTAGCAAAGGTCAGTGCCCCATTATGCTAGGCATTGTGAAAACACATGCAAAGTCCCTCAGTTTATAGTCTTCCCTACTGTAATGGAATACAACTCAAGTGATAGAAAAAAGGCAGAAAATAAGAACTCATAAGAACACAAGAGTCACACCAAAGGTCTAGCTAGGCCATATTCTGTTTCTGACAGTGACCAAAAGTGGAGATCCAGGAAGAGCACACGAACAGAGCAAGTACATGTGACGCTTCCCCCTGAGCATTCTTCCAATCTCCAAATCTTAATCCTTCAGTCCCAAATCAGGGACTTCACGGTTTCTATGTCTCTGTGTACTCTCGCTACTGGACAATAAGAACAAAGATAAATTCAAAGTCCCAAAATTTTCAAATCTCCAAGCTAAAATTTAGTCTTATGAACATTTATATTGCTTCTCAAAGGCATTTTCACACACTTTATCAAGGCCTTTGATCAAAGTATTGATTAAAAATAACAACTCAGTGTTTTCCAAACAAAAGCACATTGCAGAGTCATTGCTGTTATAGGAACGCCGCACGACATGTTCTTATTCAGGATAAATTTCAGGTGTTGATTAATCAAATTAGTCAGGCTAAATGACTATTAAATGAGGTGTATCTGCAGTATGCTAATTTTGAGACTTTGTGAGGCTGCCTAATAATGCTAAAGCCTCTCTAGCAATTTTCTTGGGTAGGAATATTTTAATAGTTCCTTACTATAAACTGGAAACATTATTTTTTGGCAAATTAAATGGTGTTTCACATGAGACCAAATGTGTTTTTAATGTATTCAAGAGTTCCAGGCTTATTTATCCTATTTTTTTGTGTTGTTTATACAGGTCTTTCTCATAACATCTTTAGGAAATTGAACGTATTTAGACAATATTTTTTAAAACTATAAAGGGCTTAACAATCTAAGTCATTGAGATGCTTTTGAAAATGTTATTATTCAGAAGAAACAATAATTTGCATGTTGAGTGGGATTTTAGATAAAAGTAGCAGGACCTTGATTTAGCACAGAAAATGTATTATATTTTTGACAACTCTACATGAGCATGGCAAATCAGAAAAGCCACCACTATGTGGCTGCAATGTTCAAACATATTTCATAGGTTTTGTAGTTTTTATCTGGACATGCTTAAAGAACTTCAGAGGGGTCTTTTGTACTTTGATATAGTCTGACAAAGCATAGTAACTTTGATTATCAAAGTCTAGCAACATTCATTTCAGATATTCCAGTAAGATCTCAAAATTGCAAGAGGAAAAAAAAAGTTACTGATAGAGTTTGTGGATGCATCAGAGACTGCACAGGTTTGTGCAGCTTATTAGAAGTACCCTATGGCACAGCAAATTTGTTTCCACATGTTCCTCAGTATTCTCTACTTCATGAAGGTCACAAGATAGCACTGTTCATAACCAGAAGTTAGAACAGATGTGGCATACTAATCTGGAAATCACTGTTCCTGATTATGAGCACTTCTAAACACGTCTTTTTTACTCCTGAACTTTAATAACGATTAGATTGTAAGCCTTGGAATATAGCTCAGCTGAACATTGAGATCAAATGAAAAGAGCAAGGATGTCAGAAATTAAATCAGACATAATACATAGTGCAAAAGAAAAAAAAAAACATAAATAAATAACATTTCTTTCTTCTCCTAAATACCCATTCTCTTCTATTGCTGCTGGCAACTAGAGTACATATTCCTTTGCTCCCTTCAGAGATTCCCACTGTTCTGCTCTATACCTTACGAGTGAGGTAAATGCATTGAAAGTACTTCAGTATTAAGCTCAGCTATAAAAACAGCCATTTCATTCACAAATGCAGAGGCTATAGACAGATAAAATCTAGAAATTTTATCTGTCAGTTTAAAATATGACCTTTTCCCTTCCAGGATGCCATTTCAAAGCTACAGTTCCTCCGTGTATATGCATGTGTAAGTATATGTGTAAGTGCACGTGTGCCTGTTCGCAGTTCAATGTATGAGCATGCATTGAATTGGCAAATGCAAAGAGGGTTCTAAATGAGGTAACTCCCCTGAGGAATAAATACAATGCCACATAACTCAGCTCTGTCTCAGTAAATCTCCCCATAAATCTGCAAAAATCAGATGAGCAGTGTCACGAGGCAGCATCAGCCGGGAGTAAGGGCTGTTGAGGTGTTGTCACATTTTAAAGCCAAGGACAAAGCAAGCTGTGCTAGACATGAGCTTCTGTGAATGGAGACTAAACTGCAGGTAATCAGTGCCACTTCCATGGCCTCATTCTCCAGACTTTTCCATATTTTTGAATGGGTCATTGCTGGTCTGATTTCCAGCCTTCCATGGATGAATGCATGAATTTTTTATGCAAACTTGTATAAACTGTGGTTCAAATTTCATTGAAACTGATGTCTGCCAAGAATAATATTTCAGCGGTGCTAAAGCCTCTGATAAACTATGTATTACAACCATAATTTATATGCATCACAGAAGCATATTATCTCAGAGAAAAACTAGGTTTTCTGTTTTAATCAGTACTAAATCAGTGGTATAAATACAGTCAGAATTATTTATTGCTTTTCGGTAAAAAGTTGCTTCTTTGATCTTTTAAAAGTTAGCCAAGGTATCTGGATTTACTTTGTAAGATTTAAAGTCACAAAACTTATAAAATATTAAGAACTAACTTTCAAATGTTTTTTGGAAGAAGAGACAAGGATCATGCACAAGAAATGCAAAGCATTTCTTATGAACCTCAGGTAACTGGGTTGCAGGTTAGTGTCAGAGTGCAGCTTCAGAGCAACTTCAAAACTAACCTAAATTTTACAAGTTTATAGTCCTGTAATCTCCTGCTTTATTGTCCATCACCCTATTTCTGTGTCTTGGAAGTTCCAAGACAGCTAGTTCATTTGGCATCATTTCCTAAGGCACAAATCAAGATTTAGTCCAAACTTGTCAAAGCAGAAATTTTTAAGACAACAATTTTTCCCTGCAGACATCCAGAATTATGAAAAATATACTCTAACTTTTTACTAATGACAGTTATGAAAAATACAGTGTTGTTTCTACCATAGTTTGCTCTGCTGTCAAAAGTCGTCAGATTACACTCAATATGTATGCATGTGTGTTTCCTAAATAGCTTTGGAACCCATAGTCTGATTTCAACTGAAATTAGACAAAAGGACATTGATCTCAAAGATTATTATGTTTCCATACGTTCTGCAGAAATAGATGGTCAAACTGAGGATTGAGTTTCTGGCTGAGGGAAAGGCTGCAGAAGGAGTTCACGTTTTTTTTATGATACCTGAGAATCTGCATGCCAGCACTTATAAATACTTAGTTGTAGGAAAAGCCTCAGGATTTTTGTACCTTAACCATCAAGGCCAACCAACCGCAAGGCACCAGTCCGTAGGAAATGGGCTTTCATTCATGCTGCAGCTTTACATGCCACTTGTTAGTTATGTTACTTTTTCATTAGTCAGACATGGATTTATAGCCGGGTGGGGGATGGAGGGTGGTGTGTAAGAAATCCTAGCCTCCCTTATTAACACAATAAAGTGCTGTGCATTTGTCTGGGATCTCTGATATCTGAGGTCCAGCCAAAGAACCTGACGTCTGGAAGTTGCGGCCAGTATCTGCACAATTCAGTCTCAGGGTCCATCCGCACAAAGTCTCATGCTATGGGCTTACTGTAGAAGTTTTGTGCAATTACCTTGTACAGCAGCATACCTGTCTTTATCTATCAGTTAAGATCAATGGGGGTGGAATTAGTTTAAGCAAAAATTCAAGCAATGAAAACACTCACTCATTTCCAATGTTCCACATACAGATTAAGCAGATAAAAGAGAACGTCATTCTCCACTGGTTTAGTGACTGTTTGGAATGGATGCAAAAAAGGGCTATTTGAAGGTATGTTCATTGGGAGAAGAAGATTTCATAAACAGAGGATGGTGGCAAACTCATGTACAATTACCGTGTTCTACACAGTGTTGTGATTTAGGTAGTAGAAATTAATCTATACTATATAGTGAATAGGGAGATTATAAAGCAAGCTGATAGCTGAGGGAAGGGAAATTTTCTAGTCATCTTAGAAAACATTTCTGTCTTGAGTCATTCATACAACTGATTCTGAGACACTGAGACAACTGTGTTATACACAGTGTTATGACCACTTTGATCCTTATGGTTAGCTGCAGCTGCTCCTGCAAGTCCAGATACAATCAGGTCTTTCCATTTTGGAAACCAAGGGCAGAACTTCCAAGATTAGGCTTGAAAAGCAATACTTTTGTCTCCTTCAAGGATTAATGCTCAGAAAAATTCTCCTAATAGTGAACTACACTGACAGTCCTAACAAAGAGCTCTCAGCTGGTCATATTAGGCTGTGCGAAGGATAGCACTAAGGTAGCTGGAATTTCATTGAACCGGCATGGATGTCTCTGCCCAGTATTTCCCTGCCCTTCTCGGGCTAGCACAACCAAAGTGAGCTCAGACCTGCCTGTACCTGCCAGTGCAGGCATGCCCTCCTTCACATATTTGTAATGTGATTTTAGGCAAGTTATAATCAGTAGAAAATGGGTGGGGCTGGAAAAAGGTTAGAACTTGTCTGGAATTTTTGGTGAAACATCAAGAAATTCTGATTCTTCAAAACACAACCTTTTTGTGGAAGCATGCTGATTTTGAAATGTAAAATTCTCAAAAGGATAGTTCAAATTGAGCGCCAAGTGTATGGCTGAAAGCAAAGTCCTAAAAACCTAAATAACCATGGAACCAATTAACGACAGTTTTCATCTCGGATTTAGGCAGCCAGCATCAGAAATCTTTGGTTTTTAATCAGATATAGCAGAGATATAAGATCCAGACTCCCATATTCCAAATGACAGACTGGTCTCCAGCTGAGATGAGAAAAGCAGTAAATGTAGTAATTATGGACTTTTGCAACACTTTAGTAAGACATCAAAATATTGCGTGTAAAAGCCCTGCTTAGGGTAACTGGGGTTTGGCAAGTCAGTTTGCCACTATCTGAATTCAGACATCAACTTTGCTACATAAAGATGCATAAGGCTTTAGCAATTCTTAAAGCTACTGCAGCTCTAACCTCTACTGTGAGAAGTTGCTCAAGAACAGAGTCCCTCTTCTCTCAGATCACATATTCAAATCTCTTTGACTTGGCATGAGATGTTGGGCAGCCAGAATTTTTGCCTATGGACATGCCCACAGAAAATATACATGTACCCTATTATCATCAGGATTTTATTCTTCACAGTAATATTCTATAAAGAAAACAAAACCAATTTAAGTTAATTGTGAAGTGTAAGGAAAAAATTGCTCTAAATTTAATCTTGTTTTCCAATTCCTAACTAGAAATTTTAGCAGTTGTTTCCTATCTAATTGGCAACATTCCCCTGTTAATTATGCTATTGATATTTCAGTGAGGCTATCAGTATTTAACTGATATCAATGAACAGATCGATTGAATACAGATGTCATAGCTGTAGATCCAAATAACTCATATAAAATATTTGTTCTCTAGGTCAGCTTTGTACGACTGTAGATAAAGCCCAGCATTCTAGTATGATCTATTTAGTTCGTCTGTTGCTGAAGCACTGTGGTATTCCTAGGAACCCATAATACTTAGGAAAAATAGACGACTGTGCAATATTTAAACAACAGATGAGAAGCAGGATTTAAATGGAACATTAACAAACAGGATTTTTAAACTTACTAAATGAAGTAAATAAGAAAGGCATTCATTATACCCTTTTTTTCCTTATTAGTCCTGATGGTTTTGTTAATATGCCTTTGCATTTAATATTTTCATCCTGAAGATTGTCTTTTGTCTAGCTCCTTGATTTTATTACTTCTTTAAAATAACCTACAATGGTTAATTTCATATTAACAAATAGAGATCAAGGGTAATGTCCAAGAGAGCAAAAGTTCTTATAATAACAGGTCATATTATTGTCAATAAAAATCTTGTCCAAAACACCATCACCAGTTATGCACATCCATTGGCAAGCTTCACATTTCTGAGCCCTACTTGTTGTACAATATCATATAATTTTAAGGAAATTTAGGAAGGGAAATAATTTAGATTCAAATTCAGGATATAAATATGAAGCACAAAATGTCTGGGGATGGCCTGAAAAATGTCAATGAATATTAGCTTTTTATCAGAAAAAAAAAAAACATTTTGCATAGATTTAAGTACAAGCTTAAAGACTTTACTGTAAAGACCGCATACAGGATTGACCTCCTTCAGTTATTCAGCAAAGAAGAGAGAGCTAATGCAGAAAGTTTCTGTCCAGAATTATACTGAAAGGCTATGCTTAGTGCCACCAGAATTACTAGCTTAAATGCAAAGGTAGAAAAACAGTATTTTACAGATGTAGTCTAGTTTACATGTTTTTGCTGGATTGAGTTCTTTTAGGAAAAAAAGTCAACCCTTGGTGTTTATTTTCAAATACAAATTTATGGGCAAGATGAATTTTCTACCAGAACAACCTAGAACGATGCACTAGAGCATGCTTGGGGAAAAAAATACATCAAAGCACATACATACCTCTGTATATGTGTGTACTGAAGTCTGGGTTCCTCCTTCATTTTAAAATTGATCCTAGTTATGGATAACATTTAAATAGTTTCCTGAAATTTCTCAGAAAAATAATTTTCTTAAAATATAAGTCCAGTCTCCAATAATTCCATGATTTGGAAACCAAAATATTAACAAGGATAAGCAATGTAAGAGGGTATAATCACACCAACGGTATGAAAGTAAAGTGATATGAAGTATAAATTTGTGAAAAAGATCATGGATTTGGTCACCTTTCTCTAGAGGAGGATTCTTTTTGTTCAGAATTGAACAATTTTTTTCACATATATTTCTGTGATATTGTCATATTTTACACTCTTTTAATTTCTGCTGTAGTTTACTGTTCCACTAAAACCCAGTGTAACTGAGATTCAGCCTTACAATTTTTTTAAAAAGTGCACTCTTGTAATTTTGTAAATGCCAGTAAAACTGGAGGCAATCTTAAAAAAGATCCATTATATAAACTATTGTTTTAACAGTATTTTTGTTATCAGAGCACAGGGAAAATAGATCCCTGTATTTTCTTTTCATAGACAGATAATCTGGTAGTAACTTACAGAGGTCGATTCGAAATTTTCTGATAAAATATTATATTATGTAGTGGAATGGTGTGCTGCTAATCATTTTCAGATCACTGAAAGTAAATTGGAAAAAATTAATAAGGCCTTTCCCTAAAGCCCTGAAGCTGGAGCCAAAAGTACTTTGGCCAATTTAATTAACTACTGTGTATATTGGTTCTACTACTTCAACTTGAGCTGAACCCTTTGCAAGCCCTTTGCCAGGTGGCTAATGGCAGAAAAAAAGGGCCAGATACAATATATATCAAGGCCCCCTCACAACAAATAAATTAACTTAGCTGAAGTCCACTCTAAAATGTGGGAAATCTTAATGCAACTTCTTTATATGGCTTTCACATGCAAAATCGTGACTATAGTTATGTTTAAGAATTCTTTCAGAATATGAATAAAATACACATACACACATATATAGGCAACTAAATAGTAAAAGACACCCTTCTGAGAACTCTGGCAGTGGAGCTCTAGTCCAAGACACCAGTGAGAATATCCCACAGGTATGTGTTTCATGATGATAGTAATTCATTTATCCACTAACGTCCACTTGTAAATTGGACCAGCACACAACAGGACTTGTAGTGCCTCTTTTCAGATCTGTTTCTACTCCCCAAAGAGGTTCTTGCTAAACCCCAGCTAGAGGCATTACTCTCTTGCTACTGAATTAACTTTATTCCAGAGACAGGTAAGGAGGCAAGGCCCACAAAAGCACATATAGCTCTTTTTAATGGCTTCCAGCTGTATATAGCTCCCAGTATTGTCTCATGTCATGTTTGTTCGGTGTCTTCAAATGACTCCTCAGCTGGAGAGCACAAAGGAACCTGGGAGAGTTGAACAGAACCCCAGGTTGACACTCAATACCAGCATTTAATCTGTCCTTTCCCTTTTCTCACTGGCAAACGGAGACACCCTCCCACCCCCAAGTCAGCCTGAAACTACCCATGGGGCTTCTCAGTGTTCCTTGAGGAACTGTGAGTAGGCAGCCTATGCAAATGAAACCTATTACTACAATTTTGCCTTTCCATTAACACAGAGAGTGATTTATTTTCTGGAACTTTTAACAGAACAGCTTGCATGAATATGTGAAAATGGAGTAACCAATATTACACTAGGTTACTACAGATTGACCAACAATTTCCATTTGTGAGCTTGACCTTAAAACATTTAAAATTAACATCAGATAATCATCATTACACTTAACCAATCATTATGTCTAATCAAACATGTATGTGTCAAAGCAGAACAGGACAGAGCTAGTTGGCAACAAGGGTATGAATGTACCATGAATGTACCCCTTAGAGAACAGAAATGAAAATCTGGACCGTTCACTACCTGTGACTATCAATAAAACTACAGAAATGCTGATAAGTAACATTTTCTTCCCACATTTTTGTCTCTGAAAGTCCTGTATTCAATTCATCCAAGAAAATGCATGTTTTGTTTTGTTTTGTTGTTGTTCCTCAGAAAAGAAACAGGAACAGTGTTACTTCTGTCTATCTTCTGTCAAAGTATGATTACTCCTAATGGTATGTTTTCCAGTGTATTTTTCCAGTGAAGTTACTTTAGCAACAGGGCTCCTTTCAGCAGAAATCATCCCAGTGCTTGAATAGGCCTCCATTTCACAGTATCTTTCTAGATTTCAGCTGAATCTTAATGTTCTTACTTATTTTATTCCCTTTAGCATCACCATAAATATGCTGCACAAGCTCTGTTCCTTTTTCATGATTACATCTCTCATTTGCAGATTACCATATTCTGTACAAGTACTGTTCATGCAAGCTATGTTTGTCTATTATTACATTTTTGCTTCTTTCCTAAGTCACCTCCTAAATTTCCTATATGGGTCTGCATGTGTTTGCATGTAAATACATACTGCAGTATAAATATATATTGTGTGAGAGAGAGAGAGAGAAAATGTGCATGAGAGATCTGTTCTTCCAGTTCTATGCTGATGTTTTTTCTAGGCAGAGGTACCCAGAAATAAGCACATTTCCAGCACTGGAAATTTCCTATATTTATTTCAAGAAATGGAACATTATTAGGAGGCTGTTTTCCAAAATAGGTGGGAGAAAGTAAGCTTAACCAACAATAATGATATTTTAATAGTAAGTATACGCAGATCATTAAGGTTCAGAATCAAAAGTCCAGGGCATTAAATTAATTCTTGGTCAGGGTTTGCTGGGTGAATCCAGCCTGCTACCTTCACTTTCCAGAGGTGGACTGCTCTCCAACCCGCCCCTCTCCTCCAAGCTCAGTGTTAGCTGCTCACGTCTTCACCTCACAGCCCCCTGTTCTTACACAGCCCTTCCTGATATTTCCAGTTTGATACCTTCTTCCCACGCGCACTCTTTGACAGCTAAATAGATATGCCTGGCCACAAGGCAAGACTTGATGTATTCATGCTTGAGCTGCTAAATATACATGCCTGCTGCAAATGCCAACTTTGGAGCGGTGGAAGAGCACAGGGTATATAGGAAAGGGAAGTAACTACTTAAGGATGGTGCAAGGCATCTGCATATGCACAACAGCAGTCCAAAACCAGGCTCCTGCTCCTGCAGCAACCAGGACTGTAGCTTATTCTACCCCCCGCCCTGCCATTCCCCCAGCTATTCAGTCCATTTTCAAGATGTCTTAGATGGAAGTTTATTCCAACGGCTTCAAATATATACCTTATTTCCTATTTGCTTTGTGGCAGTTTCTCATCATCCATTGTGCCCTTCTAAATCAGCGTCCTTTGTTACCTTTTTTTTCCTCTTTAGAGATACATAACAAACTATACAGCCTTAATTTTGTTTTTTACTCAAAAGATCAACAGGCAAAAACAAAGAAGGGGAAGATGCCTGGGAGAAGTCCACATCATGTTGAAACAGTTCAGAAGAAACACAAGGAGATCACAGCCCACCTACTCAAGCACCCTTTGTGCTTTCTGTCTTTACAGGGCTTCTAACAGCATACAGTGAAGCACCTCAAAAAGAAAAAGATCACTTTCATATAAATAGCTGAAGAGGGCCTTATTCCTTCAGCGTGTACTGCTCAGTTTTATCTGGCCATCTGCATGATTACGTGATGGCTCTTGGGATCATAATATTCCTGAATACGTGCTGCAGCATATTGAGTTGGGATGTGCATTTTGTTGAGCTGTGATAGGTGATCGTGCTGCTGCTTCTGACAAGCACTGAGACTTCTGGGCTGACACCCAGAGCACGAAGGAGGAGGTAAGACAGTTGGCGAAAATCTCCACAGTAGTGACCATGCCCTTGGATGAGCCTGTGAATGCAACGTGGGACAGGTGCCTATGCCCCATCTACCTCGCTGGTAGAGATCTTCTAAAAGACAAAGCAGGCACAGCTGTTGTACTGTGCAGGCTTTTCCTACGCCCTTCTTGTGGGAAGGGGAAGGGAAAAGCTACACTTCTGAACGCTGTCGTCAACTCTTAAGTACACAGGAATATAAAAAATCAAACCACACAATTATGCTTTGATTATATTATGTCCTTTCATTGACCACACAGATCCTGCAGAACTAGTCCCTCAAACAGTTCTCTGTTTTAGTGACTCTAAAATACAAATATAAAAAATAATGAATTTCTATTTTCCTTCTATAATTTGACAGCTGAGATGAGAGACGTTAGGAACAAGCCCCTCACATTACCTCTGCATTATTTCGTGCATTTAGGACTTTTTTCTTAACCAATATTCTATTTAGAGATTCCAGCCCATGCTCTCAGGAGGAGTCCTATTGACATAATGCTCTGCTTCTATTTTGAAAAAATGTACAGTTAGAACTGACACGGTGTGCTCATGGCTCAGATCTTCTCACCTAGTAATCCTTCCTCCTGATGTGTATTTCAAATTCTGATCCTCTTGCTGAGTAAAAGAGCTAGGATTTACAATTAATATAAAGAATTGGTTAACTATGACACTTGTGAGACAGATTAAATAGTCCCCCTTTCTCCTCATAAGAACTTTCTCTTGTAGAGTAACAAATGCAACCATAAAAATCTGTATCAAAAAGATATTGCCTTTACTCATCATTTACTCAAATTCCTTTCAAGTGGTAGTTTTCTGGAGGAAAATATACTATTTCATGTAGCTAGTTAGATCTTTTCTTGCAAAGATGATGCAGAAGATTTTGCTTCCTAAATGCTTATTTCTTCACAAAAAGTCTTCTATATTTTACACACAGAAGTTTCATAATAGACATTTTCTTAACATTTAGAAACTTGAAAGGATCACTATTTTTATTCCTACTTTAACATATATTTTACTTTTTTTTTTCCTAATACTTATTAATGTGTGGAACATGAGTGCTGCAAAAAGAGAACTGCTGTTTATTCTTCCAGAGAGGCACAAGCTGCTTTTCTCATTCTTACTGTGAACTGCTTTGAACATCATTTCCATTGAGTACGCCAACTTTTCGTACTTTGTGAGCCAAGGCCTCCTAATTTCATAGCCAGCTTGCATCATCATGCAAGTTCAATTTCTATTTTATACCTTAAGGATTACAGTGATGAAATCTGACTTGGTTACCTTAGGGCTAAAAAGACTGAAGTTTTGATCAATGATCACTGTCAGCTTTAGCACACATTTTCTTTAATCCTGCTTAGCGTCCTGGAGCCATTAGGATTGTTTTTGCTGTAGTTAATTTGGGTTTTTGGACTGCAAACAACCCTTAATTTAATCATAAAGTTTGTTCATGTCAACCACATTTTTGGATCTGTTAAAGTTCCATTAAATATGTCGTGTGTTCAGCCATGCTTTGAGACTTAGGTGACGCTGTCTAACATTCACAGAGCAATTATTTATGACTGTCAATTTTCTGTCAAGATCCTTGAACAATATACCTTGTCCAAGGCATTTCTTTTAAACAAAAATAAGCTAAATGACAATACTGCAGGAAATAACAAGATGTGGAAATAAATGTAATGGAAAATGGACAAATCATCTCTATTGTTCCTCCACTCCCAATTTATCCATCTCCCCCACTGCATTCCCCATGCTTTCAAACACATGAGAATATATACAAGGAGAAATCTAATGTGTGATCAGTCCTTGTTTTTAATGAAGCAGAAGATAACCAGAATATCATACTTGGAGGTTACTTTGTGCTAGCACCTTTTTCAACAGAGCTTTTTCACTCTCATCCTGACCTACAGATCATCCTGATATATTGTAAATAGCCACTTTTACCAACTTTTGACAACCCATTAAGTGGTTTAGTAATGCAAAGTAAAACCTTTTGAGGACCTGAGTAATTCCTGCAATGGAGATTTTATTTGACTTAAAATGGGTGTCCAGTTCACACCACTGAGATCTAATTTCATCAAACTTAACACCCATATTCAGCAGGTTGTGAGATTTAGTTACTTATTAATCAAGAAACCT
Organism: Calonectris borealis; assembly: GCF_964195595.1. Taxonomy (NCBI): domain Eukaryota; kingdom Metazoa; phylum Chordata; class Aves; order Procellariiformes; family Procellariidae; genus Calonectris; species Calonectris borealis. Next base: position 48,279,286 of record NC_134315.1, read on the forward strand.
GACGCAGGATTACTTTTTAGTGTTTCTTAACTTATTGAGGTTTTAGCTGAGTTTACAAGGACTACACTGTTAGTCACTTCAAAATAACTTTGTTCCCTTAAAGGGACAATGCTCCTTTCTTAACTTACCAACTACTGTACATAATTATTTCTAGGCAGAGTTTACTTTTATTAAGGGAGCCCATGCAAAATCTCCATACTGCAAGACTGCACAAGGTTGGCAGTTGATTGAGCTGGCAGACACTCAAGCCAGGAATATATCTTGTGGTTAGAGTGCGCATACCAGCTTTAGTTCTGCCATAGTAGAAGGGAGTGTTGAAGAAAGGCTTAAAAAAAAAAAAAAAGGTAAAAAAAAAGGCAGGTATAAAATGGATATGTTGTTTCAACGACCCATGAAACTAGCATGAAAGAGCAACACATTCTTCTGAAAGGGACATAGGCACTTAGCCTGGGACATGACCCCTGGTTCAGGGACAGCTATCTTCCCTCCAGTGATTTCTACCGCCTCACACCCCCTAAAAAAAGTTCAGCTCCTGTGTTTTCATTAAGTCGCTTAAGCTTTATCACGCACATTGATTTCTTCCACATGTTACCATTTAAGTATGACCTTACTAAAGCAGTGCCACCCCATAAGCTACAGCACAAATGTGCATGCAATTCACTAGTTTTGAATATGACTGAAGATGTTGATTTTATATAAATAATGTTACTTAAGTGGGCGTCAATTTGTAGACTACTGTGATATTTGGATGCCTACAATCCTACTGGTATTTTTAAGTTTCTTAGCAGATAAAACATGGGAAGAACTTTAATTTTCAAAACCCAGTATGTGCTTCCTCGTATCTTTGAAAATCTATCCTGTGTCCTTTTAGTTGCACACAATTATGTATTATACTTACTTTTTTTTTTTTTAATTACAGCTGTATTTAGAAGTACTTAGACTACAATGATACAGAAATTGCATAAATAACAAACTTGGAGCCAGACATTCACATTATTGTCTGAGATTTACAGAATCTGAAAACTTTTTCCCACATCTACCTTTGTAATCATGTACGTAGCTCCTTAATATCAATCCTTAGGCTATACAAGCATGTACAAGTAGTTAATATTTTTTTTACTCCATCATTTCTGTCTCTTTGCTAGTCTGGAAACAGTAGAGGTCATTTAAATCCTTACCTGATTAACAATCCTGACTAAAGATTAGTAGAAGCTTCAGTATTCTACAGTTGGAAAAGCTTCATTACCCAAAAAAACTATATCCCACATTCTTTGGTCCTCTCCTTTCTGGGAATCCAATCTTTTTATCCAATTCCATCATAAGAACAGGTGTGAGGGATACAAGGCAGTTACATTGCATTTCTATTCTTTGTTAAACAGAGTAGCATATGTTTTATTATTAAAATACAGTTGTATACCACATCAAATTCCATTCGGTTTTAAGTATGACATGTTTAAGATACAGGTTTAGGAGATTATGCAGTTCAAGATAGCGTTCACACAGAGCAAAATTCTAAAATGTTATCACTGCCAGGAAGAACTTTGTTCATTTTGCATTATGCATAACTTCCTTCTGTTGTTTTACTTACAACCACATAATTTAAACATCTCTCACACAAGCTTTTTCTCATACTTAACCTGCAGCCATGGTGACACTATTGCACTCCCATCACAAAGGGACAAAAAAGTTCAAACTCAATGAAGCAGAAGTTTCTACAAGAATATTAAATGATACACAAAATCTCTGGTCCAGAAATTGCTTCCAAATTAAAGACACAGAGAAGAAAAAATGCATGCTGAAAATAAATCATCTTTTACCCAATAATTTGATTAAACTGAAATAACATTAAAAATACTCTTCAACATAAGTGGGAGTGAGAAGTCAATATTACAGCAAGGAGTCTTCCAAATTCTATTTAATTACATGTTTAGGCAAATAGATTCTAATAGCCTTTTTAACTGTTAGTTGCAATAAAAGTAATCCTGTAACAGCAAAATGAGTTTATTGCCTGTGGGCTGATTTATAAGTGTATGTACACATGAACAAGTGTGTATTTTTTGATTCATGTTTGTGTCTTCTCAGGACTGAGATATTAGTTTCTAATATTGATTAACTAATTTTCTCTTAGCTTAAGTACTTTCACAAACAACGACCTTCCAAGAGCAGGCAAGAACCAACACATAATGTATTTTTCCCAGGACTATACTTCCTGTGAATTCACAGATGGCTGTTTTATAGGAAATGGTAAATATGATATTCCATAGGTGTGAATGGAACTAGTGCTGGAACTTCTGCACCTTTTATCTACTGCTGTACAGATTAACTTCAAACTGTTGTTTCTGATCTATAGTCTTTTAAATGGCCAAGGCCTGTGTACTTGAGATATATCTCAGCAAAGACACCCAGGTTGTGGAACCATAGTAACAAATAAGAGGGGAACTCCACATATGGACCCAGCTCCTGCCCCATGGACACAGATAGCCCAGTGTTTTTCCTCAGTTTGCGAACAATAAAGGCTAAAAGTTATTTCCCTAAATTTTTGAAGAAGGAGGGCATAGAAACAGCCAGGAGATGAAGAGGGAGAAATTTGCTGTTTTGGTTCAGCTCTTGATTGGCTACTTTCTGCCTGGTAAGTGAGAGAGAAGAGCTGCCCAACTGCGTAGCAACAGTTCCTACAATACGTCACTTACGTGCCCAAAATAAATCACCACAAACACACACCAAAGATAACTTATACCCCTGCACCTCTTGTCAGTTATTTTTTGTGGTACTGAAATCCTTCAAATCACAATGCAGAAAGAAGGATTTCTTTATTTTCAATTTTGACAGTCTTCCTTATTCTACACCTGTAAGAACTGACTGATTCTTCACAATTTCCTGTCTCACTCATGTTCTTCCTCCAAAAGCCCCCACTATATAAATCACAATCTCTCCGAAGCTACTCCTTAGCAACATTTGCCCATATGCATAGGTAGTTTACCTGATATTGTTACAGAGAGTAAATTCTATCACATCTGATTGTCTTTTCTTCACCTGTTGTCCCTTATTTCTTTCATTTTTGATATCTAAATCTCCCTCAGAGTTCCTCCCCCTTAGCAGGCCTTCACCTGCAGGAGACAGCACTTTATATCACAATAACTGCCTGGCCTGTTTTACATGCTTGATTCTTTTCTGTTGCTCCAAGATTAACTCAAGTATATAATACAGAAGGATAACACATGCTGGATCCTATGTCAGCTGTGCATGTTGTCCTATTTTATATTACTCCTATACCAGTATTTATCTTGACTTTAAGGGAAGGACCAAGACACCCTTACACATACGTACATAAGAATACACATAAAAATTTGAGACCATATGCTATGTAAGTGAATATATTTATGTCTATACATATATAGATAGAGAAGTCATATGGATGTAGATCAAGCAGTCCTGAGCTTGCACAGTATTCGCCTACACACTGAAAATAACAAGGACTTTTCTTTACCATTCTGCTGCTTTCACTAATACAAGCCTGTGTGCTTTGAAGGTAGCCAGCAACACTAAAATGTATCATAAAGTTACAGTGTCCTATTTTCCAATGCAAAGGCTCATTGAAGGGAATGAATATAACTATGTGGATCAGAGAAGAGGGGAGGGTAAGAGAGAAAAAAGAAGTTACAAATAGGCAAAGTCTGGCAAAATAGAAGGAAGGAAGACTGTGTAAGTAGTGGAAGAGGAAGAGAAAAAAGGGCTGACAGAAAAACAAAGGTATTAATGATATAGGATGAACTTTTGTGAAAAATTACAACAAGGCAGAAAAGAAGATGGAAGAATGAAAGTCCAGGAAGGAAATGAAACTAGTGCCAAAAGAAGAGTGGGCTACATATATTTTTAAAAATTCCTTTTTAGTTTTTCTTTTCCTAAAAATACTTTGGGATCACAGCTTCATACTTCATGCCTGAGATGTTCAGTCCCTGAACATAACAATAAAAATTCATTAAAACAAATACTCTGTTAGAGTACTGATTGCCTACAGCCATAGGTTAATGAGTATCTTTCTAACTGGTGAGTCCTGCATGTAAATGAGGACTGTGGATCTCAAAAGGTTACAATTCTGGTCCAGCTGAATACTGAGCATGTTACCAGTACATTGTGAGATACTATAACGGACAAAAAATTATTTTCCTTTTCTAAGAGCACAATTCTAAATAAGAAATACCATTTTGCTAATAAAATAGCACAGATCGTGACCACAAAATTAATCCTCTTTAAGAAAACAATATTAGCCAGCTCAGTTGCTGTGGGTTGAAGCTCCATCTTTAACACAGGCATACAATTTTCATTTTCAGCAGCAGTTGCTAGGATCCACTTCTGTTTCCTAGCAACGTAATTTTAACCTACTTCCCTAGTGCATCTCTTACAATGAACAAAAAGTCATTTTAGAAGCAAATCTTTAGCTTTTCTATCAATACAAGTATATGCATGTAATAGTAAATCGAATATCTTTCTGGAGGAGTTATAGAAAATTAATTCTTTTTCCTGAAATTAAGTGCAATGAATGTAAAAATGATAATGAAGTATCCCTGTAGAACTGAAGATTTTCAATGTCTAGTGTCCTTGTAATTCTGGACTTACTATAATCTCTTGAAAAAAAAAATATTTTGTCCCTAATGGAAAAATATTTTGTTTCAGGGGGAAGTTTACTGGAGAATTTGAGAAAAGCATGACTTCTTAAAATAGAGAGTACTCCTTTTTTGATTGCATCAGGATCCTTGGAGTGCAGTATACTGGATATTAAAGAATATAACACTTGGGCATATTTTGAAGTCTCATGAAGAAACAACAACTGAATAAAGATCCCTCTTTAAAACTTCGTCAGGAATTACATGTGTAAAGGGAACAAACTATACTCCCCGTTTCCAGCACCCTTCTCATAACCATTGTTCAGATATCATCTTGGTAAAATTAAAATCCTCTGCGTTTTTTTCAGAAGCAGAGTGCTTCTGCCCTGTAGCTAATAAAGCAAAAATTATAAAACACTGGAAGTATGACATTATTTGCATGTTCATGGTTTTTCATTTTCAATTCTCATCAAACACACTAAGTGATCCAATATCATGATAAAATCATATCCCACAGCACAATAGGAGCATCACAGAGTTCTTCTGATATCAGTCTGCAATGGGAAAACCATAGTATCTTCCGAGGGTTTATAAATAAGCCTTGCATGCCCCATGTAATTTAGAGAAATCAATCTATGCAACGTCATTATGTTTCTTTTCTAGTAGGCATTCCCATAACCTGTCAGCAAGACATACACTTTAAATTCAGAATAACTCAGCAGGCTTAATCACTATGGGATTCAAAAGAAACACTAGATCACTTTAAATATATATCAATGCACATCTTGTCAAGCTAATACTCAGATACCAGAGAAGGCATAGGGAAGACTAGAGACATTAACCAGATGGGTGACACAGGAAAGCAATGCTGAAATGTCCAAATTCTAAAGCATTTTTCCTACTTCTAAACATAAAAAAAAAATAAATCCATGTGTAGATTAATAAATATGCATGATCTCAGTCCTGTTCTTATTTATCAGTTCTTAGTATAAAGATGACTATTAGTTTATTAGTAAAAATATAAAGTTCCATTAATGTTGGAAGACATTACTCAAAATTGATTTTTTATTTGATATTAAAATTATTTTTTGTTTCTTCTTATTTAAACAATAAAAAGAGAAATAATACCATGTGATATGTGACATCATACACAACAAGGAAAGTGTACAGCTCAACAGCAACATAGAAACTGAATTTTTTCACAAACTATTGATTGAAACCTTTGTAACACTGCTCTGATACATTGGTAATTTAATTGCAGTTGATGATAAATGATCAGTTCTAATATTTATAGAAAATTGTCCTGATTTATGTAAAATTTGTTTCAACTGGAAATACGTTCTTGGTGTAATTACATAGATAATAGATTACTTTACCTTAGTAACTCTTCTAAAGGTATCCATAAGTTTACCATCATGACAATGCACCTGTGTTGAATAAGAAGCTAGTACATGCTTGCAAATGGTATATTATTACTGATACATGGAATATCTCATGATTACAACACCGATAGCTGACAATTGACTTGTTTGGTAGGCACCGTGTGTATTTAATACATTAAGATGGCTCTACTGGATATAAACTCTCATTCCTGAGATACTACTGAAATGAGATGTAGCATCATGGTATACAGCTATAGATGTATAATTCCTACTGAAGTATTATCCCAGAAGCCAACATTGCTATTTCAACATAGTTACTTTCAGATATACCACTGATTAAGCAATGGCACTTCAGCAGAGGTTTAAAGCATTTGCAAGTGCCACAGTGGAAGGAATTGTGGCATATGCAATTAAGTGAAGTTCTTTTAGGCAAAGACACACCAATTATGGACATTTTATAAAGGTTAATACAGTAAGTAATTCTGAGAAATTCTACAAATAACCTATCCCACAAGGAAGTATTAAACACCAGTGTAACTGCATACATTAAAAAAATGAGTATGAAGTTTGAGAAGTGTTTATTGTAGCTCTCAGACTTTTTTGGGTCAATGGTTTGTATTTTGTAAATCATCACAAACCCACAGGGAGGAATGTGAGAAGCCACTGCCTTTTCGATATTGATTTTTATGTTATGAAACACAGAAAAAACAACAAACAACAGGGAGAAAGACAGGAATATCAAAATATGGGAAACTTCATAAGAATAGATGCCTAATTGCCTTCCAAAGCAAACACCTGCAAATGAAATGAAATGGTTTTGTAATACATGCCAAGTCTTGTCACAGAATCCAACATATTTATCCTTAATGTTGTCCACAGGAAAAGACTAAAATATCTGAGACCTGCATTAAGAATGAAACCACAACATTGCTTTCATAGTTGTGTTATTGAGCACCTGAGGAAACATGTAAAGAGGTTGACTTTCAAAAACCACTCAGAGACAGAAAGGCATGGGGAAATGTCCTGCTCAGAAGAGGTTGGAGGGAGTTGATTCTTCCTTGACCTGATGTTAAACATAAGAACATTTACAATTCTTTTGGTGTAGAAAAGGGGATGTGGCTTGCAAGGGAGGAGAAACAACGGGCAATCTCAGAAACCTCACTTTTCAGAGACTTATGCATGAGTTAAAAATCTACTGAGGAAACTCTGAATAACTGTCAATATATGACATTTGAAATCAAACTTTTGAAATCAGAAAGTCAATCAATCAATCACACACAAATTTTTTCCTGCCATGATTATGACATCTTTTTAATCACAGCATAACATTCATCTTATGTCCAGTGATTTCCACACAATACATCAGACTTGAAATCAAATTTGAGGATATGCCAGTTGACTTGGAGCACTAAGAGTCCTGTAAGTATCTTCTGATACAGAATTTGGTCCACAGGTTTCAAATGTCAAGTCCAACATCTGGGAATAAGTTGTTGAGACAAGGGGTTGATTTATGAAAAGAAGTCATATCATACCATTTTGCGCAATAGAATCTTGGCACACTGAATTATCACTATTAATGCTAAGGAAGTCAGATACATACACGTATAGTATCTCTGCAGTGTTACAAACCCTTGTTATTTAATATTAATAGCTGAATGTTTGAATGGTTTTGTCCAAAGCTTCCTAGCTGAGTATATTCATTGTTCATAGATTTTAATTAATATTATAATAATTCCATACACTTACAACTGGCATGCAGGGGTCATAAGATTTTGCTGATGTGCTCCTTTCTCTGGTACTCATTTAACACCTATATAATTAATTTGGCCTTAACATATTTATTCTTAGGTTACTGCAGTATAAATTAGAAAATCACATCCTATATCTTTCCTGGAGCTCGGAATGCTTTTGTTTTATTTTCATGTTCAGTAACAGATCCTTCTTATGGGAAGTATCTTTACTGATGTACATACTCCTCCTTAAGTCAGTGGGCCCACTGGCATAAGAATAAAAATGATAGTTTTATTTCATATATGACTATCATATGATGTCACACTCATTTCATATTTCTAGGAAAAACCAGGAAATTCATGAACAAAAGCCAGTGATGCTGGAACTGCAGGAGTAACAGCCCTATAGAGGGATTTAACAAGATAATTTTTGATGCTCTGAGATCATTATTGCTATGGTAACACTTGCACCATTTTACTGCTGCAAAATCTTTCACTGAAGAAATGAGATTGCACAAATACAATTTAAGGAAAACGCATGCACACCCACACAATTGAAAAATAAATGCAGTCTCAACAAAGACTCTTTGGGCTTTAATTAAAGAGAGCACTTTGAGATATATCCTCATAAACACATACAATTTCAAACTGCTAGGAAGAATTTCACTGTCATTTAGCATTGATTATGCTTAAACTAGGCATAAAGAAAAAGCATATAAAACCCATTTATAAGTGTAAATTCTACTGACGAAAAATACATAGCTATTTTTCTCATTACTAAGTTCAGGGCTTGCAACAACAGGACTCGGTTTAGTAGGAGAGCAATTAGAGACTGCTGCGATTCCCAGATGGCAGAAGAGACATTGTGGGCTGTTTGTCCGTCATCAGATTTAGAACTTCTGCTGCCACTCTGCTGTCGAGGTACAACTGCACTGTGATTGGGGGGTGTAATATCAGCGGGAATAGGCCGACCTATTTGAGCCTCACTGTAGGATGGCCAACAGAAGGAGTGAAGAGAAGGGTGCGGGAACAAGCATTCTTGTTTCTAGCCCACACCAAAATTTGTGCTGACACTACTATTACGTATCCCTGCTGGTTTGATTAAAGATGTAATTAAAGTTCCCCACTGCAGCGTAGACTTGCCTTGACGTCAGAAGTAAAATTAGTTTCCACTTGGCCTAGAAATTAGGGAAGTGATCAGAAGGTGACATACCCTCTGAAATATTTGAAATGCAATGTCTCTTACGTTGCCAATTTTTCAATTTGGTTCAGAGACTACTAAAAATCCCACCACATACAAAAGAAGTCCCAGCTTATGGAATACTGCAATTTCTTGATCAGCTTGTGTTTCTGTTAATTTGTAATAACTGTGATGGCAACAGTTTCATAATTGTGCAAATAAACTAAAAATATGGCTCAGAAAACAAAATTTAAAAAGACAGATTTTTTTTTCTTTTCTATATGCATTATTTTGTGTGTCCTGAAAAATGATTTTGGTTAGCAATAGTACCTATTTCCCCTTAATTCCCAGAACTACCGTATCACACACATATTTAGTTCTTAGTCTTACAAATACTCATGCTTTGCACTCAAGCAATCACAAAGTTACAGATTATTTTTGCACAGCTTTTGCCAAACTGAACCTAAAGGCTGTAAATTCACAACTGCACCTAGCTCTTATTTTAACACAGTGAAATTCCTAGCACAGTGAAGCTCCAGCATTCTAGGGACTTCTGGTGAATAATAAAGTAAGAATATTAATAATATCAATGTGAAACAAAAATGCTAAAAGATTTGGATGTAAAAGGCCAAAACCTGCAATTCAGTTTTAAAAATTGCTTAAGTATACTTCCAACTCCTTATCAAAGTTTGTGGATACACTTTAGCAGCTCCTCATTTCTCATACCACAGCCCCAAAGTCATACATTTATTTTGCATACTGATCTTCAAAACTGTTTTTTTAGTTTTATTAAAGACAGGGTAACTTGTTATGCAATGGAACTTTTTTCTTAGTGGGAGACATCTGTACTTCCCAGAAGCTGAAATATTCTATTTACCTGGTGATTTATGAAATGCTACTAATGTACTGAAGATTTCTCCACTGAAATTTTTTTCACAGTTACAGCTAAGGTTATAGAATTTAAATAAATAACAGAAATGTCCTCTGAACTGAAACATCTCTTCAGTTTCTTCCAGTTAGTGATCTGGAGATAGTATAGCGTACGTTTTTCAAATTTATCTTATTATATGTCCTAAAAAGGAACTATTAAACTATAAATCTACCTTATTCACTCAATACATATCTTTTGGCCTTGAAAGACTCTATACATACTGTATTATTCATAACAGTCTCCCTGTTAAAGTATAAATGTATGTGATGTATTGCACAAAAATCTCTCAATAGAATATACTTATCACTTGGTTGCTATTGAGACATGGATTATTTTAGTCTCAGTTTTGGCAACAGTCACTACATGCTATTCTTCTGTTTTTCACAGTCATGTTTTGTTCAGCTTCTTACTTCCAGGCAACAATTTTGCTTATGGATATAACTTGATATGGCAAATTTTGGGCCAAATGTTGGCCCTTCTGTAAGGGGAGATCTGAAGGAAATGGTCTGGGTTCCTTGTAGGCTGCGATCTAAGGCGGCATACAAAACATACAATAGGCCATATTCAGAGCATTCAACAATAAAAAAAAACACTCACGGGCTTTGTAGGAGCCCCGATAAGGCTTCTGATATGAGTCCTTTGGGGAAACTATTTCAGTGTCAGTGTCCAGAACAACTTCAAAACTGAACAAAATCTAGCATATATCTTTAATTCATGCAAATCAGATATGACGCTAGCTCTAGCCACAGATAAACTGAGCTTGAGACATAGCTTTCAGCCTGTAACACTTCTGTGGAAAAGATAGAGTCTAAATGTTTCCCTTCTCAGCATCATGCGGATTATATCACACCAGTGCAGCTCCAGCTCGTTAAGTAACTTTTTTCAGAAGAGTCTCTGCCCTTAAACTATATACCCTTGTACTCACAATAATGACCCAGGGCTTGAAGCAAGTGTACTTGCTGAGATACTGGTGCCAACATCTCCTCAACATGGCTTTCTGCAGGGCTCCTCCCTGCAGCACAAGTAGCCATGAAGCGCTGCAACCACAGAGCCAAGTCTGGTCTGGCTGTAATTCCACCTGTACTGCAAGCTTGTGTACTGGAAGACAGCCAGCCAGAGGAGAAAATGTCCTGTGTCCAGCCGAGTTCTTACAGCTAGCTACAACTTTACTGTAACTATTCCAAATGTGTTAGGATTAATTGAATTTTCATAGTGATACCATTTGGTGATTCATTGTGCAGTTAGTTATTAAAAATCTACTCGCTCAATGTATGTAAAAAAAAATCTTATCAAAACTCTCCCAGAATAGGATTAGGGCTTCTCCATGCTGAGTTAGGTCACCTCTCAATTACTTACAGTCTTAACACACCTGAAAAGAGCTCCTATAAAACACAGTGTGTTTCCATCCTTCCTGTCCTCCACTGAGTAGAAAGTTACAGTTCTTAGTATCTATTTTTCACAGGTTTTAATTTTGTCTTCAGGCTGAAAATTCAGAGTGTAGCCCAGCAGCTAAGATCAAAGCCAATTACAACATTTTAGGATTTTCTCATTTCCAGTTTCATTTCCAGCACCTGCTATTATTTTGAAATTGCCATTTCCCATCTTGCTGTTTAATCACAATCCTCTGTTGCTGATGACTTCCACAATGATTTGTTTTGTTGTGATTCTTGATGTAACCCATTTTGTCTTTCTTGCGCTGTGTGATCACAGTTTGCTACTAGTGGACTTGCTTTGAAAACGTACATTCTGTCTTACACTTGCTACTGCCATGCTGTTTTCTGAAAAGGCTTTCAGAGCTGCTGGCAGCACTGATAGACATATTGACAGCAGCAGTATTTCTTCCTTTCTCTGAAACACAGCTCAGGAGGGAAACTGTGTTGTTAAGGCATTTCTATATTCTTGGAGGACCTTAATAAGAGAAAAATGCTCTCTGCAATCTATAAATACTACCTGTTACATAAACAAAAAAAAATGCTATATGCTAATCAGGAATATACTGATCATAAAACCTCAGAAAAGTAGAAACTCTTTGTTACGATATTCTGACTTTTCTTGGCAGCGAGCGAGGTCTTGATGGCAGGCAGCATTCTGGATTTGAAATACAAATGATGGGGGAAGCACCACCACTTACAGCTTGCTCCATGCTTTCCACCATAAGACTTTGTTTTGCTTTGACTACCAAACCTTAACCATGGGAGTTGAACTTGTTCCTGCTAGACAGTCGTCTCTGGTTGTTTTGCTTTCTCCATTGATTTTTCCCGAAATCAATGTCAGCTTAAACAGCATAACCACTTTTGAGAGTGAGGGTAAGGAGAAAAGTTTTCTCTATATCAAAAAATATATAGAAATATTTATGTAGAGAGATAGTAACTTTTCTTCTTAAAGTTTGGAAGCGTAGGGGCAGGCAGTTGATTTAACCAGAAGCTGCCCTTTGTCTCTAGCTTGTGAATTTTCCACTCTGTGAAAATCCACTCAACTTTCACCAAATTGCCAAGCACCTGAAAATTGTCAGTTCAGGGTGTAGAGATTTGCATGTGCCTTATTACCCAGAGATATCATCCCACTGGATTCCCTGAAACTGGGAGTGCAAAGTTCTCTGCAATTGCGGACCAGAGCTGGCAGTCAAAGCCCTGAGCCAAAAACTGAAATCAGGACTTAGCAGAGGTCTGATTTTTTATTCTATCAATGTTATCCAAGAAGAAAACTTAGTAACCTGAATGAACGTTGGACTAGAGTTGGATATGACTGGTATGAGACATGTGACACAACACCACACATGTAAATTACCCGAGTTTTAATCACTAGATATACACTGCACCAAAAAAAAAAAGAGTGTAAAGAAAAAAAATAATAGCTTAAAGAAGAGCATTAAGGTAATAAATGGAATCATTCTAATACTTTAAGCACCCATACTATTCACTAAAAAAAAAGGTTTTTCAGTGGATCTGCTTTGAAGTTGAGTCAAAACCCTTTACTTTCACTGCTTCCATTGTTCCAGCTGACAATACTTCTCTCTTCCTAGCTGCCTCTTGTCACCTTTGATTCGCTGCTCAAACCATCCCTTTCTCCTGCTCCCTTTTATACCATTATATTGAACATAGCTAATTTATTTTAAGAGAAAAGTGGTAAAATGATGTGAACACTTAACCAATCTACACAACTTGCTTTTACTTTCTTTATTCCTATCCCTCACAGAATTATAACCAAATTCTCCCATAAGAAATTTGAAAGCTTATCTCCTCACCTCTACCTCCAAATCCTCTCCTCCCATCTCAAGCATTTCCTGATTCTTCTCTCTTTCATATCTGTTCCCTCTGTTTTTCTTCTTGGTCTTCTCCTTCTTTCTGTCTCTTCTTTGTCTAACTAAGGATGCAAATAAATCTCTTATCCTCACAAACTTCATTTCTTGCCTATTTCCCTGGCAGTTATTAGCCCATCTTTATAATTTTTAAATCCTTCAATGTTCAGCTTACAGCCAGAAGCTCCCTTATTCCATCTACCATTTCTCCAGTTCAATTTCTGTCTCTTAGATTTCACAGAATAAAGCTGTTCATATCCAAGTGGCCAATTATCTTTTCTTAGCTAAAACTATCCCTAACGTGCATGGTGCTCCTCAAGTGTCGCTGGTTCAGTAAATCATCTTCTTGAAGTTTTGTTAGCCACTGTTTCCCATGAAACTGTCCTCTTTAGATTCTTCTTTCATGAAATGCATTCTTACAACATTTTATGAATGCTCCATAGGCCTCTAAATTGATTACTGTTCCCTCTCCATAGCCTTATCTAATCTCCTCCACAAACAACAGTCAGGTATTGACAGATGTAGTCAGACCTATCGCTTTCTACACAAACACCATCCCTTCCTTCTGATATCTCCCCACAGGTGTGTGGTCACCAACCCACCACCAGATCTAAACCAGAGCTTTTTTCCATAAGCCCTCCTTGCTCCTTCATCTCTTGACTGCTGTTGATATCATCAGTGCAGCTTTGTCCTTTAGGACCATACCAATGACATTATTGATTTGCACATCTCTTATTTTGGAGAGAGAAATTCCGTATGCTTCTTGCGGCTTATACATTAACAAACCCTTTGCTGATAGCTAATAACTATTTGATGAGAAAGTGGGGCACAAACACCAGCATGCCTCCTTAATTTCTAAGACCTCTTTTAGGAGCATATTCCAACCTGCTTACGCAGTATCTTGGAGCTGGTTATTATATGGGCTCTGGATTCTCTATGGAAATTGCACAAGCTACTTGCTTTCACTTTAAAAGCCATTTGTGGCCCCGTCATCCTACTTATCATCTTTCATTCACTGCTGATTGGTGACTCCCGTTTTCAAACAGCTCATAATGCTAACCTCCAGTGTGCACTTGGTAAATTTTAAAACAAGTTTGCCCTATCCTGCTTCTCATCCTTGGGAGTAGCACCTAGTAAATATCTACCATTCTATTTCAAAAGCTTTCATTAAAAACACTGTGTTCACCATGCCTACAGTGAACTTGACAAGGGTAGGCTGAGGAAGGGTAAGTTAGTCTCCCGAGATTGTTGTCTACCAAGCTGAATATTACTCTACTTATTTCCTTACACTCCTGGTCCTAAATTATACTTCAATCACAAGCTTTTTGAGGACTGACTTTTTGATCTATGTTTGTTTACATAATAGCATGCCACTTACAACTAGGTTGAAATAGTACAAAAAATATAGAAAAGAAGGCATTCTTCCTAGGACCTCTTCATTATTTATTATATGTTACTTTTTGTTACAGTGTTGTGATGGGTTGACCCTGGTCGGACACCAGGTGCCCACCAAAGTTGCTCTATTGCTCCCCTCCTCAGCTGGACAGGGGAGAGAAAATATAATGAAAGGCCCGTGGGTCAAGATAAGGACAGGGAGATCACTCACCAGTTACTGTCACAGGCAAAACAGACTCGACTTGGGGAAATTAGTTTAATTTATTACCAGTCAAATCAGAGTAGCATAATGAGAAATAAAACCAAATCTTAAAAAAACACCTTCCCCCCTCCCCTCCCTTCTTCCCAGTCCTAACTTTACTCCCGATCTTCTCTACTTCCTCTCCCCTCCAGCTGCACGGGGGGACAGGAATGGGGGTTGCAGTCAGTTCATCACACGTCATCTCTGCCGCTTCTTCCTCCTCAGGGGAAGGACTCCTCACACTCTTCCCCTGCTCCAGCGTGGGGTCCCTCTCACAGGAGACAGTCCTCCACGAACTTCTCCAACGTGAATCCTTCCCATAGGCTGCAGCTCTTCACAAACTGCTCCAGCATGGGACCCTTCCATGGGGAGCAGTCCTTCAGGAACAGGCTGCTCCAGCGTGGGTCCCCCACGGATTCACAAGTCCTGCCAGCAAACCTGCTCCAGCACGGGCTCCTCTCTCCAGGGGGCCACAGGTCCTGCCAGGACCCTGCTCCAGCGCGGGCTTCCCACAGGGTCACAGCCTTCTTTGGGCATCCACCCGCTCCAGCGTTGGGTCCTCCATGGCCTGCAGGTGGATATCTGCTCCACCATTAAATTCCATGGGCTGCAGGGGGACAGCCTGCTTCACCATGGTCTTCACCATAGGCTGCAGGTGGATATCCACTCCACCATTAACCTCCGTGGGCTGCAGGGGGACAGCCTGCCTCACCATGGTCTTCACCACGGGCTGCAGGGGAGTCTCTGCTCCAGCACCTGGAGCTCCTCCTCCCCCTCCTTCTTCACTGATCTCAGTGTCTGCGGTGCTGTTCCTCTCACATATTCTCACTCCTCTCTCTGGCTGCAATTGCTGTTGCACAGCAACTTTTTCCCCTTCTTAAATATGTTATCCCAGAGGCGTGACCACCGTCGCTGATGGGCTCAGCCCTGGCCAGCGGCAGGTCCATCTTGGAGCCGGCTGGCATTGGCTCTGTTGGACACAGGGGAAGCTTCTAGCAGCTTCTTACAGAAGCCACCCTTGTAGCCCCCCCCACTACCAAAACCTTGCCACGCAAACCCAATACAAGTGTCATGAGTCGGACAGAATCTTGCAGATATCAAAAGGAAGGTCTGCAGAGTCAAGCAAACGAAAACCACGCTACAAAATTTTAGATTTTTATTCCTCACTCTGCCACAAAATTTTTATGTGTTTCTGGGCCAGTCACTTGAGGCCAGCCTTTCAGATGTGACCGCTAATTGTATGCTTTCCCTGTTTTACATTTCTGACCTGAAAACTTAATGACCTCATTTACACAAGTCCCAGGCATTGTGAGAACAGAGTGAGGCGAAGGTCTTTTGGAAAAAGAAAGTCATCATTCTGTGTCATAAGGTTGTATCACAGCCAGAACTGAGGAAAAATTGCACCTTTTTTTTAACTGTTGGCATTTCATCTTGTTATTAAGCAAAACCAAGAGTCAAAATAGTAAATACACTTGCAAAGCTAAAAATGAAAAATGGAATTTAACTGATGAAAATATTTCATGCAAATACCTACAAAGAGTTTCAACTCTGAGGGTTTTTTTTTTCCATTTTGATAAAGTTCTGATTAAATTTTAAAAGTAAAATTATTTCAAATCTCAAAATGGAATTATTTTATTTTTAAAATAAAACTGGAATTACTCAACTGCTCCTTTTTCACTTGCAAGGATATTTAAGTACAAATACCACAGAAACTGATCATTTTTTGAAACACTTTGTTTCAAATAGAAAAAAAAACCTCTCAAGGACTTGTATCCATAATAAATACACATTTTCTAACTTTTGAGTACTTGACTTTACAACCTGAATCTTTTCTTTATACACGGAAATATAAGAATGTGTATATGCACTTATATACTGAATACAATTTCACTTGATCAATAACTTTTTTAAAATCATTGCCTTCAACTCAGGGTCACAGAAGTTATATCCACACTTAAAATAAAACATTCTGAGGACTGTGCTCTGGTCCTGATGACAACTGGCATAGGAAACTCTCTTACCTGCGTAGCCCCAAAACAGAGCAGCTACACCTTGAATATTTATTGAATAGTGCCTGCCTGTTACATGGAAGACTGTTTTTTAACTTAGGCCACTACTATGAAAAGGACCACAGAAAGAGCTTAACAGTTCGGACAATGATAAAATAGTGCTCATGTGTTCGCCTAAACTTAGCATAAGCACACATAAACTTAGCTATTATGCTTGTAAAACATATACTTCCTTGTTTATCACTCCATCTGAAGCTGCATTAAAGCTACTGGGAATTAACTGCACTGATTCTGAATTAGATGAACAAACATTTAAGAAAGAGAGAGTAGCACGTTACTGAGTGGTTTTTTTCATTGCCATACAGCTTTTTCCTACATGGGTGGGATTTTGCTTTAATCTTGTGTATAAAAATAGCTCACTTATTATTGGTTCCACTTTTTTTAAACCAAGGGAAAATGACTTTTATATCAATAAAGCTTCCAATAGAGATATGCTATTTGTGCACATAGTACTTATTATAAGTACTTATAAAGTACTTATTCCCATAGATATTGAAAATGTACTCTTTCACTCTAATTATTTATTAGTAAAGAAAGTAGTGGTTTGACAGAGAGAAGACAATTATAAATTCATGTGCAAAACTTTACAATAGGCTTGTTTGATTGTAAATGGAAGCAAAAAGCTGATGCTTAGAGTATGCCTATTAGTTATACCATATCTAACGTGTTCACTGTCTTTAAACCAATAAAAAGCATTGTTTTACAGATCACTAACTCTTTATAACC
This sequence comes from Calonectris borealis, assembly GCF_964195595.1. Taxonomy (NCBI): domain Eukaryota; kingdom Metazoa; phylum Chordata; class Aves; order Procellariiformes; family Procellariidae; genus Calonectris; species Calonectris borealis. Next base: position 48,296,842 of record NC_134315.1, read on the forward strand.
TCTGACCAATGAAATTAAGTTTTATGCATTGCTTCTAGTTTTCCTTTTTGAAGGATTTACAGGGCATGAAGAGAACTGAGAGTCTTGGAACATGAACCAAAGCAGTCCAGTACACAGGGCAGAGAGCTTCCTTGGGCTAGCCGATCAGACCAGGGCATACATCTGAAATATCAGTCCTGCTTAGCACTACAACCATATTCCTACGCCCACTTGGGAGGAAAAAAAAAAAAACAAACCTGAAAGCCTATTCTGAGAACTCTTTCTGACAAATAAACAAGAACATTATTTAGACATCATTAGCTTCTTAGGTTCTCTGGCCATTAAAAGAGAAGGAGGTAGTAATGGTGTCCCTTTCAGTCTTTCAAGTTTGAATGCTTGCACAAGGAACATGATACCTGAGTTCAGACTATTTTTTTCACCGTCAGATAATTTAAACACTCTTTTGCACATGGATATCCTAGCAGTGAGCCTGTGGGGAGTATTCACCATGCCTCTACATAAAACAGAGTTCAAGATTTGCTACAATGCAATGATGGAGCAAGACTGAACATGACTACATATTGGATGTGGCAATCTCGGCTGTGAAGGAAGAGCCCTGTATCTGGTCTCTGCTATAAAGACAATTTATTTGGTTTATCTAATGAATAGTTAATATATATATGTGTATGTGTGTGAATATATGTTTATATATGAAACCAGTAGCATGTGGATTTTAAGTGGGTTTATTTGGGAGACAAATGCTAAATGGCTTAGCCCAAGGCAATTCTCAAGTTGCACAAAAGCAGTGAGATGTCTAGAGGCTTTTATTACTAAAAATGATACACTTCAAGTGTTTAGTCACTTCAGAGAAGAAGTGGCAGCAGATAGAGTGTTTGGGTTTTTTGTTTTTTGAACTGTGTCTTCAGTTTATTCACCTTTACTCAGCCTCAGCTCTGTGAGGTGCTTAAATTATTAAGTAAGTCTAATAGTTATGACATTTCTCTTCTGCCTGCTGAAGTAGAGAACAGTGAGGAATGAATGAATGTATCAGTAAGACTCCTAGTCTTCTGTTCAATGTATTTAACACTACACACTTTAAATCTAAGCTGACATAAAATACATGATAAAAAAATTTAAATATACCCTGACTTCAGTTCATCGGTAATAGTTAAGTTGTAAAACAAGGGGAAGTGAAATGACTTCATCTACTCCTGCTTCAAATTTGCACTTCCAAAGGGCATTGTTCACTCTTACTATGCAACAAGGGATTGTTTCGGTCCACATAGTATGGTGAGCGTTGCAGCATTGTAACTTATACTAAGTGGTTAGGTTGTTACAGCTGCAATACTTCAAAAATACAGTCAGCTCTGAATTATCCCTGGCTAGTTTATCCAAACTGCACATGTTAAGACTTCCAACTTGGCTCTGTACATTGCCACCTTAGGTCCAGTTTGGTTTATAAGTTCATAAGGTTGGCGCTGTAGTTTCCAGAAGATTTATTAGCGAGCGTGTAGTGCAATGCAAATACACATAGCCAGCCCAGGTTTCCTTCTTTCCCTGGGAAAGTTGTTTGCATCACCAGTAGAGAAGGAAGAAATAAAGGGAGATGGAAGGTTTTGAGGCACTCTGTACTAAAATAATATGCCAAATACAGATGAGATTAAGGTTTGTCTACAGAGAAATTTGGCACATAACTACGAAAGACACAGACATACGCAAAGTAGCTTCCATCTATGTAGCAGAGATAACAGCAATGAAGACAGGGTGGCAACAGTGCTGCAGGGACCCTACATTTGCTAGCTTGCACAAGCAATCCTCAGCTATCTTCACTGCTATTTCTACCCAGGTAAGTAATTTTAAAGCCATGCAAGGACACACTTATATGTGGTGACACACTAATCCTCAGTGCCTGTTCTACCCCCCTCTTAAACGTACATATGAAAAGGTAAAAGATTAAAAGGCTGTTAAGAGTAAAGGCCTGTTTGTTGCAGCACAACATCTGGTTCATCAAGGATCCAGTTCAAGCACCTCACGCTCCTGTGCGATCTTCATGTGTAGATTTTCTGCCCATGGAAACCAAACTGTGATGATGGTAGTAATCATTCTCACTTATCCAAACATGGAGGCAGGACATAATCGGGCAAATGTTTTGTGGTGCCTCTGAGTCCCTCGGTTTCCATATAATGAAAGAAGCATAAAAGACCAAAGGAAAAAGTGACTCAGGCAATACGGAGATTACAGTTGACCTGACCTAGAACTAAATGGAAATTTCTTGCAAAAAGTATCATTTTTCCTGGGGAATTTTAATTTCAGCAAAACACCACTGCCTGGCAGGAAAATGTTTCACATGCAAAGTGTATCATCAGCCTTTGTGAGAAAAAAGCAATTTTACAGATGCATAGGTATACTTAAGAAACAGATTCATTTGACACACCACATCCTCATCTTTCTTTGTCCACGTTACATACATTATAGCTTTTTGGCACTGCAGTGAAAGAGACTCATGAGATTCATGAGAATTTTCTCTCAAAGTAAAACTTATTGGAAGGAATTAAATGAAATAGTTTGTGATTAGCATTTGCTTTACATGACAAATGTAAGGGCTTTAACTGAATACAAACAAAATAAATGACAAAAAAAGTTCTCCATTCTTTTTAACTGGCCATTATTAGATCCTGGTTTTTTTATTAATAGCTCAATATTTTCAAAGAAAAAAAATCCATCCACCTCTATTCCATGTTTCAAAAAATGTCTACCCATCTTTCATACTGTGCTTTTTGCTCTCATTTCCTTATGTTGTTTCATTTTAATTTCATTTTTATAGAAGTATGTTTGAAATGAATTAGATTGACTTAGCCTTTATACACTGGTCTATGTCCTTTAGTCAGAGCGTTATCTAATGCAGAGACTAATGATGAGAGATTTCATTGCTGATGGACCTTTCAATGATTTGTTTCTCTTCCCAAAGTTTTCAGTAGTGGTAGCATTAATGAGGATACTTCCTGAGATTCCTTCACAAAGCAGATATTTGTATAAAAATATACAGTAACTATCAGATTAGTGGTCTCTCTGCAGTACTGTTTCTGCTTATGCGTAGGAAATTATTCTCTGACCTGAAAGGAATAATTCTCTCACCCACTCCTTGTTATCCAAGGATTACAATCTCGGAGACACGAAGATGCAAAAGCTGCATTCTGCCAGGCATAATAGAAGAAAAGGAGACAGTGTAGTTATCACACAACAGGAGCAGCATCAGTCAACAATGATGCACTCCAGAGCGAAAACCAGACCAATTATCAGCCACAGGGTATTTAGGATATTTATGATAGAAAGACTAAAAGGAAAACAATTAAATAGATTTTGTTTCAAATGAGGGTTTTCCTGCTAAAAATAAGCCAATTTGCTTCAATAAACCCTGAAATTCACTCTAGCTTTCATTGAAGACTTGATATAACTCAGATTTTACTTTTTAATATATATAAATTACTGCCATTTATCCTCTGATGGAACTATAAAAAGATATAAAATCATGCCATCTAAAATCACATGTAAATTAAATTATCCAGATTTGTGATATGGATAACTGCTGCTCAGAGAGTATCTAAATGTCTAACTGATTAACCTTAAAACCTAAATGAAATGACTAAGGTGGGATGCTTGTCTCCACAAGCAATGGAGAAAGTTAAGATCCTACATGACCTGAAGTCTATTTTAGGTACTTTGGTTTTGCCACAGAAATAAGATAACTGACATGGAGTTTGAATCTAGTGAAGATGCGCACCAGAGTCAGATATAGGACGAGCTCCCAGGTCCTAAACTACAACCACAGATAAAATAATTTTTCTCATTCATGACACAGGAAGATAAGGTTCTGTATGAGGCATTTTAGTTGGAGGTATAAAATCAAGTGGTGTGAATGCCTCCCCAGAAGAAATATTCTTTATGACTCAACAGTTACTTTGCGTTTTATAGACCTGTTGTGAAGTTCGTTATTGCATGTTTTCCACTCAAACTAGAAAGCTACATGTGGACATGTGACGAACACTGGAAGACAAACATGTACAAATACATATTGTTCCTAACATCGTATCCTACCATGATATAATAATCATCACTATACTTTAGTGCTACCTAAAAAGGAAAGAAGCACAGCAATCAATGATACGTGAAGAGCTGTTCTGCTGAGATCTGCATTTTTGCTGAACTTTGTCATTACCTTGAACGCAAATCAATCTGAGATGCATGTATCCTAAAGATTTATTGCTGTGGTTTGCTCCAATCTTTTCTTAATAAACCGAGTTAAAAATAACTCAGACAGCTCATTAGTTATAGCATGATACATTTTCCCCTTAATTTGGGGGATTGCAAATGTCTTCATTATTCTTAAAGCAACATGTGCTGCACGATACCTACCATGCCACAAAAATCAGTCTATTCCTCTATGCACCATCTGCTTAAAGAACAATAATCATCCTGTGAAGTATTTATCTTCTGCATCCTGCCTCACACTGTCTTCTGCTTTGTGACAACCTTCACTGCAATAATGTTTGCTTAGTCCTGAGATTTATCATTCTTCTCCTCTGAGTATTAGTTAGAGTTATTAATAAAATTAAAATAATCTCCTTTGCCATATTTGGGTTGTCTACAATGTAACTGAAAAGAAACATTTTAGAGAGTTACCTCACTGGAAACTCCATAGCTAAGAAAATTCTTGTGGCATTAGCATCAAATGTTCTATACAAAGGAATTGTTTTTCTTCGAGGAATTTTCCAGTAAATCACTATAAAAATAGCATTTCTCTCGATGTTTCCATTCTATAGTAGCATATTTTTGCCAGCTTTTTTTTTTAAGACATTATGTAACATAAAGACTATTTGTCATCTTTTTTAATTCTCCATTTGTTCAGTGCTTTATACCTAATCAGAGCCAATGATGACTGTTTCATTTACATATTATCCATAAATATGCATTTCTAGGGGTAGCTTTAGACTCACTAAGCAGTACTGGAATTGTTTCCTTCATCACCACGCTGTCTGTTTTCTTTGGAAACTGTAACTCTGCACTGTTCACTACTCACTCTTCTCCCTTACCCAACACTCTGTGGACAGTAAAACAATCTTCAAACACAACATAGGTAAGAAGCAACATATTTTACCTCCCATACCACCCCAGTTACAAGCCAGCTGGAAATCTAAGATCTTCACTTTTAGAAGAACAGGAATTAAAGGTAATACAATTCATTTAAAAAAAAAAATTGAAATCCTTCTCCTCCCCTTTCTAAATCTCTCTCATGTCAATAAATCCCTACTTTATCTTCTAACTTAGATAAAATGCAACAGCCCAACTCCATTTCAATTCCACCTGCCAAGCACATTTCCATAAATCAACTTAGCCAGTAGGTATGAGACCTGCATCAATCACACCTGCCCGGAGCTGCGTATGGAGGTGTGTGGTTGGGATAGCTGGAAGGAAGCAGCCCCCCTGGGAGTGCGGGCGAGGGGGCGTGTTGGGGAATACATAGTCGATAGCACCACCTATGACTTACACTCCTGCCTCAGTGGCTATTGGAGACAGTCAGTATGAGCACCAGTAGGCACAAGATACTAGTGGTACAACACTGTAAGACAGTTTATGAGCAAATTGAACTATCCAGAACTTCACTTTTAAGAAAAAATCACCTACATTTAGGCCTGTATAATGTTACTAGGATAATGACATTGTAATGAACTCAGATGTCAAGCTTAAAAAAATATGTTTGAGTCTATTAAAGAAAGCTTTTATAATCTCTAAATTACATCTCTGCATGCATATGGGATCTCTAAATCTCAAAGATACAGAACACATTTGATGGGAGACCTGGTACATAGGCTGCTTCATTTTAGGCCTAAAGTGCTGAAGAGTCTGGACACAATCTCAGGCGAAAGTGAATTACTATATGAGTTGTAGCTTGTTAAACATGGCAAGGCAGTGGCATGTCATCTTCTAGATGAACTCTCATGTTAACGTTTACTGTTTCCAAAATTAAAATAGATGCATGAAAATTTAAGAAATAAAAATGTCAAAATGAAATTATATATTCTGTCCTACGTCAGTCCTGACTTCGACGACAGTTGTTAGGTTTTTAACAGTCATCTTATTATTAACTAATTTCCCCAACTGCATATCCCTGGGCAGGGATGTTGCCTCACTAGTGCCTTATTTCAGTCTTGCATGCTTTTAATGTTAATTTCCACTAAAAGCTTGACTAGAGATTTTATTTTTATTTGTTTCAAATCCATACAGAATAAGGGAACAAGTCTGTCACAGTGAAACTGAAACTGTACTAATCACTACTTCATAACAAGCACTTGAAGACCTTGTCTCCATTAGTCAATTGGACAAAATACCTCAACCGTATAATTATTCCCCATCCAACTCTTTAATTGATCTCAGAAATGAAGATTTGAGTCCCTGTTTTTCCCCTTCAGGATACAATAATTCCCACTGATTTCAAATGAATTATTCAGTTCCTTCACTTCAGGTCAGACAGATCACACTTAGGCACAATTGCCCATAGGGAACCCATTGGAAATAATAAAATCATGTTCAAATATGTTAATAAATAAAACCCTAAGGAGTTAGCATGAAGCATGTCAGTCAACCAGAGCATGTTGTCAGTCAACCATGAGGTAACATACTCAAAGGTATGAGGTAACAGTCTCAAAGATGCTACCAGTAGGCAGAAGATATGTATTTTAACTAGGAATTGTGCAAAGAATGCCTTTGGGTCCTGTTTATATTAATGGGAAATGGTGACATTCCTCATTCAGAAAATGACATTTTTTGTTCTTTTAGGTAGCTAAATCCATTTCACTTGCATGGACTTCTATCCAAAATATCAATGTCTTCACGTTTTTGACAAATGGCATCACAATACTGTTTTCATAGCCTTTATATCACTGTCAGAAATTAGCCACATTCTTTCACTTTTGTAACTGCCTCTGAGACTAGATATTTGAGGCACATAAAATTAAATGGCAACCTCATGGAGCAAAATTTCATTTCCCTATTCTTATTTCTCTTATATATGTTATTTTTTACCAGTATTTCCATTGAAATGGTGGAAGAGGCCTAGCATATGGCATTTTACTGTGAGATTTTTTTTTTAATTAGCCATTAACACAAACTTGAGCTCTCAGGTATGTCATTGGTGCAGCATATAGAGAAAAAACTGTGTTATTGTTTTAAATATTAAAGGTTTGCCTATTTCCTGCTCACAGGATAGGGGCTTTAGGGAAACAGAGAATATGGTCCTTAGTTTTAAGTTCCATTATGAATTATATTTCTTGCTTCAAGGTGACTGAACTGGTTTCTGATAGTACATTTTTATGCCTTACATGCTGGAAGTTACTGTTCTAAAGTATTACCCTGTTGCTAATTTTTTAGGAGGAATATTTTTAATACAACTTTTCCACATACTACTACATCAAGACAGAGAAAATGAGAATCAAAGACAGGATCTGAAAACAAAGGAAAGGGCACAACCCAAAAGTGGCTATGGCAATACAAAAGGGAGCAAAACCAAAATGTTGATACAGTTAGTTTGCAACTGACTAGAGAGGGAGGAGAAAAAAAAAAAAAGGAAGACCCGTAAGGAAGCATTTTCCTCCACATTAACTTGATCTCTGAGAATCCCACTAAGAAAAGAAACCCCTAAATACTAAGTAGGAGATTATTTTTTTAAAATCTGTTAAAAGCACTGTTATTGCAGCAAACACTGGTGACTAGCTGAACTCTCTCCTCAGATAGTCATGACCTTGTTTTTGTCAATATATTTATAATTTGTCTTGGAAAATGGGTAAATAATTTTGCAGGGAAATCCTCTTGTTTTTTGAAAATGATCATCTCCTATCTCCTCCTTGCCCTTTTTTACTTACACGCACTTCTAGTTCCCATCTTTACATGTTTTTATAGTTGTTCTCTGAAACAAAAATGTGAAAAATAGGTGTATTGATCTGGCAGATCTTACCTGAAATGGAAAGTCCAGAGGCGTAAGGTTTAGCAGGCAGCTTAGCTCAGATGAAGATTTCAAAAAAATCTGTTCAAATAAACACAAGAAATGAGAGAACAAATTACTTATTATTGTTTGTATTTAATTTGAGCATCTTTGGTAGAACATGTCTCTACTCAAAATATTGCACATGTATAATTGATGGAACTTGCCAGAACTAACACAAATATCTTTTGTCACTCTCTAAGAAGAAAGTTTAACTGTGAGACCACTTTACTGTAGACATTTTGCTCCAGGCTCATATTATCCTAATTTTAGATAAACACTGCTGTACATAAAGGAATCTGAACAATTTGTTCATACACAAAATGACTTTGTTGACTTAGCTAGGAGCTTGTCACCAACATTTAACAAAATTGCATGACTGTTTTTGAAAGCTGACAAAGACCATTTCTTTTCATATGCAAACTGGGCGTTCTTTTCAGAGTTACCTGAAAGCTGCACTTTTGCAGAATAAAACATTTTATGTGGCTCATCTTCCTTTAAACCTTATCAAAATCATTCATATTAGGACAGTAATGGATGATGTGCTCATATTTTACCAGATATTTTCATTACTTTAAGATAGTCAAGGCTCCAGGAAAAAAAATATAAATATGATTAATGATACAGCAGATTCCTATAATAGTGGTAAAATATGCAGCCATCTAAAAACACACAGGAACAGTTTTGCAATAATGAACTGCCTCTTAACCAAGGAGATTAATTTCTTTAGAGCACTAACTCTGTGCCACATACGATGCTCAGTGTCACATATGAAACTCCTTTGATCCTAGCTGGGATTAGTTATTACTCTGGGTACAATCTAGGCCCCTGTAGACAAGCCATCTCTTTGCAGACATGCCTACATGGTCACGATGCAAAGATGAATTACGTAGCTCAGGCTTTGTAGAGTCCTACATGGCTTCCAGATGAAAACTGGCTTGCATCCCAGTATCTTGAAAAATATGTGAAGCCACTTTGTGATTGTGTGTATTTGACTTTATAGACGTATCTTGACTCCTTCTTTGTCGAGTTAAAGTGCCACCAAATCAATAGTTTCAACTTCTGCCACAAGTCTACCACTAGAGAATGCTGAGGAACTCCTTTTATTCAAACTTCATCCCATTAGATGTATTGAAAGGGATCTGAACTCCAGTGAGTTCAAAACCTACCACCTGCTAAGTAGTTTACAGATTTCACACGTGAGAAAATATCTATTTCTGTTTTAATGTTGTACTCCACATAATAGGAATAATACTACACATCTTCCAAGAAAGGAGTTCTGGAAATTATTTACATATTCAAAAGATGCTGAGAATACAAAATCCCAGGTAAATATGTAAAGAGTAACCAAATAATACTAAAAGGTATGCTATTGCTTTCTGTCCAGTCATCATCCGAGGACATGACAAGATCCAAACCGTGATCTTTCAATTCAAAAAGCAACATACTTTCTGAAGAACACACGGAAATGGGTCCATAAAGGCCAAAATGACAACACATACAGCAAGTTATAGCATGTAAAACCACCGCCACAGGTGTTTTCAGTGCCAAAAGGCTGAATTTGGTTTAAATGTACATGAACAATGTGATTTTCACTACAAGTCACAACAGGTTTTCATAGTTCAGACTTTATTCCCTCAGTGGATATTAATGCAGACAAACTCTTTATTTCACATCTACATTTTCTACTGTCACAGAAAGATATCATACCTCTGGGTACTTGTGACCTTTCTCACATTATGAAGAGAAAGGAATATTTGGAACATCACATAATGAGAGGAAAAGTAGCATAATATAGAAGATAGCAATGAGAATAATTCTTATGTCAAGTGTGAATAATGAGGGAATCTGAAATGAACAATCATTTTAAATCATCTAACATGGGAACTTGCCAACATGCTCCCAGAGCAGAGTAGTGGCAGGAAAAAAAACTCTTACACCAGGTTACAGCTGAAGTACAGATGGGCAGACAGGATTACATGAAAGGAGTGTGCAACCTCCTAACTGAAAACTGCAGTAAGTCATCAGAACGAGTCATACAGCTCACAATACCCTGCTTGTCAATCTCTTCCCAAAGGCACTTCAGATATAGGCAGGCTGCAACGTGCAAAAATCTTTCTGCCAGCTTCCTGCTACCTCTCACAGGGGATGGCAGCCCCCATTGCACGACCACACATATCTTGCCATGGGATCAACATCCATATGATCTTGCGATGTAGGACACCTGCATTATAATCACTCAACAAATGACAGTCCATAGGACTCTATGAAGCCTGTCTTAGTAAAAAAAAAAAAAAATCCCCTACGTCTTTCTTCAATGTACTATCACTTAACTACTAGCTTCTTAGCATCAGCTCACTACCAGCTACAATATTTTAAGATATGATTGCTGGTAACATGGTAGAATAAGAAGAAAGCCATGTACAAACTGTTTACAGGCATCTGTCGTGGTTTAACCTGGCAGGCAGCCAAATACCACCAGGACAGCATGCTATACAGATAAAAGGAAACTGGTTCCTGAGTGGGTCCCAAACATTATTATACTTAGGTATTGTAAAGGCACAGGTTTTTGCAGTGGAATTCTTTAACTAGCAAAAAGCCACAAGTTGAGTAACTATTTGCTTGTAATGCAATACAAATACAATGCAATACATACTACTACCAAAAAGCACTAGCCCAACTTGCGTGAAAAATTCCTTGGGATATCATTACAACCCATGTGTTTGAATTCAATGACAAGTGAACTAGCATCTGAAGTAAACCTGATCAACAGAACCTTAAGATAAGTATTAATTACAGGACATGTCATACTCTCATGGACAGTACAAGCTGTGCCCAGCTAGAGAAGACACTTTGGATTTAAATTTTTTTTTTCACTTTTCTTTTGACTTAGTACCTGGAATTGTTGGACTTAACTGGCAGCTGAAGAAAAAGAAATAAGAATTTAGTAACATCACAAGGATCTTTCAGATTCATAAATTGAGAGAGCAGCAAATGATTTAACACAGTTTTTTAGGACTGAAGTTATCTTTTTATATTTCCATTACTTCATTAGTTTCCAGAAAAATATGTGAGGAACATCTGGTAGGAGCATAAAGGACTGTAATGCTTTCTAAGGAGTGAGGGTTTATTTGACAAATCATATGTTACTTCCATGAGGTATACAATCAGAAAGCATTCACCCCCACACTGAATGGAAAATGTCTACAGACCTCAAGGAGAAGGGGGATCAGTAGGCCTCTGTGAATTAGAAAGACCAGGCAGCATCATTACATTAGCTAAGAGAAAATTTGTCTGGAAAGATGAATGCGAAGAAGATTTTGAAGTCATAAAGGGAAGTGCTCTAACTCATGCTAGGTTTAAAACCCCAGATTCATCCAACTTGCAGTAGCCCATAATGCCAGACATACATGTCAGCAGTTGAATAAACTGATGTGGCTATTAGACACAAACCAGTAACTTACAAAGACTGCAGATTCAAAGAGATACCAAATATTCAGTCACATAACTTGAGTGTTGACCATTGTGGAGTCCCTATTTATTGGGATTATGATTCATATTCATATTTTGTAGCATTTTTAAATCCAAATATTGGCTTTTATATCACATTTGGAATGTACAGATATACATAACCATTAAAGGGGAACTTTTATTAAAAACCTTACAATTTTGTCTTTTGAATAAATTGCATTATCCCACTACTTATGGCAATGACTGAATTTAAACCTTGAGCTTAATTTGCAGTCAATTGCACAGATATTAAGAGTGATCATGGTAAGGCTGACTGCTCTTACTATTTTGAGAACTCAAGATAAGTAACTACTAAGTCCTCTTTCAGCAACGTTTGAAAAGCATTTTCATGTTAAATGAAAATTCAATATCATATTGTGTAGCAATATCATTCATAGGACATAATAATATAATGTCAAATCTTAATAGTACCATACAATATAAACTTTTGGTTAAGTATTCTGAACATCACAAAATCTTTTAAACCCCTGTTTTCAACTTCTCTGCACTGAGGAATATTCTTTGAGGAATACAGATATTCAAAAACACAATTATCCTAGACAATTATGGAAGTGATGTTAGCACTATGGAAGCGTGACATTTCCATTCACATCTTCCATCTTCTTCTTTCATAGAAGGAAAAACATGTTTCATTTTCACACTGAATGTGCTGTCTACACTGTATGCTTCATTCATTAGTTCTCAGAAGAACTTAATTTAGATAATAATTTCAAAGAAAATTCCTCCTCAGGAGGAAATAATCTAGTTTGCAAAAAGTCTATTATGCATCTTCTACCAGCTTGCCCATCATTCAACGGCTTTTAAAATGCTGGTGATGTGTGAAATTGTATACACAAGTTCACTAAAAATATCTGTCAACATCAAAAAGAAACTCAGATGTACCAGAAGCCAAATTTAGGGATCCAACTGAGTAAAATATTCTTATGTTTACTTAAAGTGATTGCAAAAGAACAATTTTGCTAATCTCATTTACTGCTTTGAACTGTACTAACAGAATTCAGTATTTATTAACTTCCTTTCATTTTTTCCCCATAGAACTTGCTAGCATACATCCTCCTTCCTGCACAATCTCTGTCTTTACATTATGGATTCTATACACTCATTTCTGTAGTATGTGTCATATAAGTAAGAAATAAATATATGTGATTCAGGAAAAATTACTGTTGCCAGTTGTATTCTAGCAGCACCCAGGAAATACTCCCCTTACACTGGAGAAAACTCCCTTTACGCTAGACACATGACAAAAAGGTAGCAATACCGCTCCCCCGCTCCTCCACTCCTGCAAAATAACCATTCCACTTTTGGAAACCCGCAACCGGGGATTGATTAAAAGATAATTGTTAAAGAAACGGAGGACTCAGGTGCACAATTAAGTTGCCACAACTTAACAAGCAGCCACGCACCAAATGAGCACACTAACAGTCTATGTATACCCTTGGTCACCACATTTAAAAGAATTAAATGTTCAGTAGAATTTAGTGCAGAATGAGACAAAGACAAATGGGAAACCTGCAGAGTACCACCAGATGACAAGGCAGGTTGGGAAAGTGGAAAGCGGAGATCTTGGAAAAAACTCTGCAACCCATGGAAAAATAGCAATTCTATAAAGCTGGAATTGCTAAATTAATGTTTCTTTCAATTAATGTGAATCAGTAACTTCATACTGAAAAGTGCCATACCACAAAGTCAGCTATTAACTCTCCATCATCTTATATCCATCTATAAATATGACAGACACCAACATAGCATACACATGAGCTTTGACACAATTTGCTGATACATGTTTACTTTAGAAAGGCCATTCATTTATTTACACAGGAGACCACCATTCAGGTTTTACAAATATAAGAGATGCTTTTCAAGTCTGCCTAATGATTTGTTTACCCTAGAGAGGAAAAATTTTGGCCTCAATGGTAAACAATACTTTATCAAGTTGCCCCATTATTCTTTGCATTTAGCAGAGAAATGGGAATTAGTCCAAAGTCATAGTTCTAGTCCTCTGTATAAATAATTTATTACACATATTCAAGCTGTCCATGATGGGTTTCAGGGATAGTAATGACGCACACACAACTACATAAATATAAAATTCAAAACTAACACAGATTTTTCTATTCACTAGACCTCGAGACAAGTGGAAATTAAATTAGTACCTGAATATATCTAGTCACACAAATATATGGGTGCAAATATCACCCTGTAAGGTTATAGATGACAAAAATACTATTTTTAAAAATGGTTATGACAGCAAAAACTAAAGTTACTTAGGAGACCTTAAGAACAGGGAACAAAGCTTCTAGAATAAGATCCGTTATAAAAGTTATAGTCGTACAAGCATATCTGAGAAAGAAAATTCCAGTTCTAAGCCTCACTCTTAACAGACAGAGGATTTATAGTAGCATCATAAAGCACATGGTCAGCCACTGCCTTCTGTTAATTATATATACCAACCTCGCTTACCATGATCTTTCCAGAAGGTAGTTCTAGAATGCAACACCAAGATGGGAAGAAAAGATTAACAGTTAGCTTGTAGTACTATTGTAATTCAGTCTTCTAACATTAGAAGCCTGTTTGTTTTACCATGATTTATCTGCATTTATTCATCAACAAGAGTGGAAATATATACATGCTCAATCCTGTATTACAAAGCGCTTGTAGTGAGAAACAAATAAATTTTTTTAATGTAATGTTTGAACATCAAGCATGGAGCTAGGTTGTGGGGGTTTTTTTGTTTGGTTTGGTTTTGGTTTTGTTTTTTTTTTTTTTAAATCCTAGCACAGATATATTTTCAGGAAAGGAAATAAAACTTTGGCAAGATACAAATCAAGAATCACCCATCAGTTGTGAGACACATTGGGACTGTGTCACCTCTCTGAAATATCCTTACCAGTACTGAATCTCTGCTGGATTTTAAATCAAAGTGTTCCCTCAGGAACTTCCAGAGCTGAGGAAATATCTTAGAAAAAATGTTGAAGCAGAGACAGAAGATGACCAACCGAGCAGAAGCACTGTGCCAGATGCACAAAGAGAGTGAACACTTAATTTTTAGTGTAGTTCCCAAATCTATAACTTAGATCTTAAAACCCCTTGCTCAGATACCACTTTTCCTTGAGGCAGTTAAAGCTCTGAGTACATAAACAGTAAGTGCTGCTTCCCTTTTACTTTGCGTAATTCAGACAGTGTTTTCCTTTTACACAGAAGACAGTAAGGTTCAATACATATTTTGACTGAGGAAATATGCATCTATCTCATGAAAAGGGCCTTGATCACCAGGCTATAGTCTAGTCTGGAATGAAGCGCTCTCCTATGAAAATTGTTTCTCAATGTAGAAAAATTACAGATTAAATAAAGAAAAGACAGAAATATCTCTACAGGCTGGTAGCTAGAGCACTTAATAGGAAATGGAGAGACCTGAATTTAAATCTCTGCAATGGTTAATATTTACTGTATGTTCTATCCCAAGAATTCTTTACTGACATACCCATAATAAGCTATTTACTTTAACACATGCTGACAGAAATAGTCAGAGATTCATTTTAGAGTGAAACTATGACAATTTAAACAAAAAATGAGATTCGGTCTTACCTAGCTATAATCATTAAGCACCTACATACCTCCAAAGCAGCCCATCTATTTTACATTCCTGTCTCATGGTGGAGGCGCATATTTATCTACAACAAGCACACAAAGAGTCTAATGACGTGTTAAACACTGATGGTTAACTTCCAGATCATTAATATACAGCTAGAACCATACTCAGTGAGAACTGTACAATGTTCAGGTTCTCAAGACTGAGTAGAACCACACTTCAGTTTTGAAAATCAGCAGTAGTGACTAATTGCTCCCTCATTTCAATGCTAACACTTGGTGAAGAATGAAACAGGTTTACATTTAGCTTGTATCCAAAGTAGCCTTGTTGATAAGAGTCTTTTGACCTAAACATGCTTTGGATAAGAAATGTAATACCAGAAAAAAAACATACTCATAGGTCAACCTCAACAACTTGACCAGCTTCTCATGTAATTATTATGGTTAAAATGCTGAGATCTGGTGCTTATATAATGTTAATGAGCCAGAATATATAATGTATAATGAGTCAGAAAAACAAATTCAATGTGCATAATTTGTCATTCTCAAATGTTTACGACTCAGTGCTCCATTCAGAAATCTCTCCAATGTTTTAAAGTTTATCAAATTAAGTATAACAAAACAAATGGAAACCTTTTATGTCCTATTAAACATAATTATCAGGAAATGTTAAAATTAAGTACGGTAATTACTTGAAATTTTGTGCTTGTTTATTTGCCTATTTCAAATTACTTTCAAGGAAATATTAAGTGCAAATGAAAGACAGATTGCCTTCTGGAGATATAGCTCAATTTAAATGTCAGTGTCTTCATTCAAGCTACTAAAAAGCACAAAGACACATTGGTTTCATGACAAAAAGATAAGCTTTTCTTCTAACTAGCATTTGAAACAATATCCTCTATCTGAAATCTTCAAAAGAACTCAAGAGAGTTGTATATGTAGCTTCTGAAGAGATTTACATTGGACGCTTCACTCTTTTTCGAGTCCCTTGAATATTTGAGCTTATCTCTAAAACAGTTCTATCACTAGAGCCACAGGTAGAGATCTTTTTAAGCTGTAAAGCACTTGCATTCTAAAAAAAGAGATGGTTGGGTGTTATTTCCCAAATCTGTGTACAATCATAGTAGATGTCAGAATATGATTTCCACCACATTGGCTGACAATATTTGATATTTCTAGGGCTAAAACTGTTCAATATGTTACTGCAAATAGACAGTTTTCAAAGCACTAATAAAGCACCAAGGGTGATGATTGCACAACCAGCCTGGGCAACTAGTCCCAGTATTCAACCACCCTCACAGTAAAAAGAATTTTCTTATGTTCAGATGGCATTTCTTGTGTTTCAGTTCATGCCCATTGACGCTTGTTCTGTCACTGGGCACCATGGAGAAGAGTCTGACTCTATCTTTACTTCTTCCCACCAGGTATTTATACACATTGAAAGGATCTCTCCCGAGCCTTCTCTTCTCCAGGTCAAATAGTCCCAATTATCTCAGTCTTTCCCTGTATGATAGATGCTCCAGTCCCTTCCCCATCTTTGTGGCCTTTACTTGACTCACTCCAGTGTGTTCATGTCTCCCTTTTACTGGGGAGCCCAGAACTAGACCCAGCACTCCAGATGTGGCCTCACTTAAGTAAAGTAGGGCTGAGTAAAGGGGAAGGCTCACCTCATTTGACCTGCTGGCAAGTAAGGTGAAGTACATGAGTACAGTAAGGTAAGTACATAAAATTCAGAAAAATACAGCTTTGCATGCCTAACTAGATTGTTGATACATTCAGTATCAAATCAAAAAGGTAGCACATTACAGGAAAAATATATTGCTGTATCCAGTGCAGATCTGCTACCTTCCTGTATTATTACCGAGGTGTTTGTTATGTTACAGTATTCAGCAAATACATTGCCTTCCACAGCCCTATTAGATAATTTGCCTTTGCACAGAAGCAGACACAAACCCAAGAGGCGGTTTGGGTGGTTTGCAATGAGAGTGCATTGCTGGTTCATGGTCAACTTCTTGTCCGCCAGTACCTTCTCTGCAAAGCTGCTTTCCAGACAGCGCAGAGGGTTGTTCCTCCCTAGATGCAGGATTTTGCATTTCCTTTTGTTGAACTTTACAAGAGTCCTCTTTGTCCATTTATCCAGTCTGTTGAGGTACCTCTGAATGACAACACAACCCTCTGGTCTACCAACCACTCCTCCTACTTTTGCATTGTCTGAAATGGCGGAAAATATTGACAATGATCCTACTACCTCTCACTACCTCTGTTTTGACAACAATTTTTTGTTTCCTCGGACAACTAAAGAATTTTTCTCAAAATTACTCTATGTGTATCTATTCTGATATGTACTCTGATATGTAAAAATAGTAAGTGTGTACAGTTACTAACTGATTTGCAGTGTTATCAAGTGACTTTGGGAAGTGTATATTGTAAGTACACTAGACAGTACACAGTAAAAAAAGACATGTATGTGTAGTATTAAAAATCTTTCTACAAAAAGGCTATCAAGAAATAGAAAAACATACCAAAATTTCAGGCCTGCACAAAGCATTATAATTGTAATGAGTTTTTACATCATTTATACAAACCTCAGAAGAATTAGGCACAGCAGGGGAGTGTGTTGTCATTAGCTACATGACCAGGATACTACACAGTAGCAGTAATGCCACTAGCTTTGAAGTAACCACATTGTTACAGCAAAATACCATCTGGTATTTTCCCCTGTTACTCCATAAATGACATTTGTATGCTGTAGCTGCTCTAATAACCTATTCTCAAAAGGTGAAAACACTAAGCAGATGTTGGGTCAAAATGAATTGTTTATATGGCATAGACTTCAGACAGGCAAATTAGAGCTTTAAAGTTATCTCCTCCTACTAATATTACTATACTGTAAAGTAAATGCACAGCATAAAAAAAAAAAAACCTGAATTAAAACATAATAGCTGCATATCTAGAAACAGATATGAAATTACATTCTTGGAATCATAACTACAAATTTTGAAGGTGCTTCTATGGAGCACACTTTTTATACAGAAAAGTGTTCAAAATAATTTGTAGTTTGGTTGCAGGCAGCTTTTTCTGCACACTGTTTCAGCTATGTTCTTTAACTATGTCACACCAGATGAAGGGTAGAGTCCTGTGGTTTTTTCCTGAAAGGACATATGAATATATAGTGCATTTACTGCAAATGTTCCTGCCTGCTAGGAGAAAACTTGATATCACCACCTGTCCACAAATATCATTTAGATTTACTTCATGGAAAGAGTTTCTGAAGAATATGCTAAGTCTTATTAGAACATTAGATATGGTCTCAAGAAGCAAAATGCCTCTGGTGCCAAACTTTGGGGACTCTGATTTTAACACTTTAGTATGGATGTTGCTTTTCAAAATGTATTTATAGTTACATTAAAAAAATTGTAAGATGCACTTTGATTCAAATACTGCCTTATAACCACAGCCATTCCACCTTCTTGGAAAACACCATATATTGCTTAGAGAATCTTCTGACCCACAAGATACATGCCACTAAACAAGATGAGGCTCCTAAAAAGGACACGTGGAAAAAAGTATTCCCGAACACCACTGTAAATTTTAAACCCCCACCTGGATATGCATTGTATAATGCTAAAAACTGCAATTCACATTTTTAAGTTATACTTCTGTTGTTCCCATTATCAACAATTGCATTATTGTTTCAGGTTATATTTTCTTCTTTAAAAACGCAGAATTCTGTAGCTGCTGCATTAGTCATACTGACAGGACTCGTTCTGTTAAATTTACCTAGAAGCAAATTAGCATAGGGATACAGTACTTGGCCGTCACCTGCATGACAACTAGGTGGTGATAGGCAAAGTCGTTCCTATTCCTTTTCACTCTCCTCCACCTTCTGTGCATTGTCTATTTAGGCTGCAAACTTCTTGAAACCAAGGCTGTTTTTCTTCATATCTGTCTTCATACCAGGGAAGCCGAAAAGGGAATCCTAACCTAGGGTATGATCTTTGGATACTATATTCATCTAAGAACCATCACTAACACAAAATACTAAAAATAAAGTAGAAGGCTTTGATTAGTGATCTTTCTGTAAAATTCCTGTATTAGTTCCAGAAAGAGGGAAAAAATTTTGCAAATATTACTATGGCGTGAAACAGCTCATATGCTCACAATAAAATTATAGATCAATAGTTACACCAAAGCTCTTTTGAGGGAAACAAAAGAGGATTTGGGTACAGCTGACACCTTTCATGGGAGCTGGGCAGCAGTTGTATGACTCTGCATGTTAAGCGAGGTTGATTATTGCGTCCTCAATTAAGATGACTATTGTTGCAGATAATGTGAAGAATTAAATGGATTTCATACCAAACAGCAATTTCAAGACAAAATTAAAGCACTTTTCAAAAAGAAGGAAAAAAAAAAAAGCAACCAGTTAAATCCAATCCTTCTCCCTGCCCTGCAAAGGAAAAGCTGCCATTTGGCAACAATAACAACTCACAGCAGCATTCACTTTGCTTTTGGCTATTTTTAAGGTTTGGAACTGGCACTTCAACAAGGTGATAAATAGGAAAAAAGTATTCCACCATCATTTACTCTGTTGGAAAAAGAAAGCAGAGTGTGGGGAAAACCTTCCACTGATATTTTTCCAAGTACCATAAAGCCACTGACATAGACAATCATATTGTATATGTTATGTAATTTACATGGAAACTCTGCATATATGTATAGTCAGCCAAATTTTGAACTTCCTACTCAACCTACATCCAATGGTTATCTATCCAAATAAGGAGTCAAATATATGAAAGAACCTCAAAATATGTTATGCTTCTTACAAATGTCATAAAGCAGTCTTAAGTAAGATAATGCAGTCATGTTTTTTTCTGCACATTAAATTACTTATACATATATTTGTACCAATAAACATAACAAGACCTTTCATACGTTTCAGTTTGAATATCATCCAAAATAATTAAGTGATGTATACATGAGGTTTTCAACTGCTGTAGTGTGAAATTCTGATGAAATTCTCCTTTTGTATTTTTCCTTCCTGTTCTACCCCGCAAGAATCTTGTGGGTTTTTTTTCTCTCCTGACTTACATAGTCTTTCCACTTCCCTCTAGAAGCTGTATGGCATTATAGCTAAAGTTTTAGAAAGGGGAGGTCTCACCAGATAACAGGCAATTGTTGCTGCTAAAAGTGGCAGTCATTCCCCTGACCCTCCCTGTTAGATTGGCTCAGCCACCTTATAAAATTTCACCTTAAAAGGACAATTACTCCTTTGACCCAATAAAGTTGAGCCCTTAATCCATATCATATCACTTCAGGAACTCAATTACATTGAACTGTTCAATGAACTGTGATCCTAGTCTTTCTTCATTATAACTCCTTTTCATTTAATTTATAGTGAAATATTTGGACAGATTGTTACAATTATCTACCTTCTACTCACTATCAGGAGTTTTGCCTGCTGCTCTGTGAATGATTCCTTATATCCATAGTTCTTTACACAGCAAGTTTTACCTGTACACTTGCAAAAGTAGTCCTTCAACTTTTTTTAATATTCTGCCTATAATTGTAATTAAATCACTTGCTCTTATTTTTACCATGGTTTTCATTTCAAATCTGAGAATTAATTCTTGATTCAGTAAGCTATATAAACACAAGATTAATTTTAAGCATCTACACTCACAGATTTGGAGCATTTTTGTTTACCATTAACCCTCAAGCAGCAACAAGTAAAAAATAACAAATTTACTCCACAATAAAACTATTGTATTCCAAGCAGTCTCAGAAACCAAAACAATACCTTACAAGTTTTAGAACAAAAAAAGATTGAACTACCAAACTGAACGAACAAATAGTTTTATCCTGTCTTAGCCCACATATGATTTTCTTGCATTAATGTTGCATTACCATATTTACCACAATACTCTTGAGTCATCTGGCCATTTCATCTCACTTTAATTGAATGTGACAAACCTCAGTCTTGGAGGTTTCTTGTTTCCCTTCATTTTCAGTGGTAGCCAAAAGACAAACCAGTATATCTTTAACAAAGTAGCATTCTTTACAGACACGTCTATGAGCTATTCTTGAATAAGAAGAACAAGTACCTTAATTGTCCCGGCTCATATTGTTCTAGGGAGAACTGTTGCTGATCTATCAATAAAATAAATCTTTTGATATCGGTTAAGTCAAGAGTGTTCAGTGAATAAGCACTGCCATCTACTTATCTTTTCTAACTATTTTGTGATTTTTCATGTTATCGAGATCACACTAAGCACACTGCAGTGAAGACGTTAATGGAGAATTTCTTTTTGTTTCCCTATATGGTCTTTGCATGAAAATTTCATGATAGGCAAATCTGTAATAATCTTTTCTCTGGATCATCAGAAACCAGGGTGAGTAGTTCTAATAAACTCTACCGCAGCAGCTATGCTTCTATACTATTAAATATCTTACTTGCTTCAGTGATTTGTGCCAAACCAGGTCTGTGTTTCTTACTTGAAAAAATAACTGGGGAAAAGACAGGAGATAGAAATTAAGAGTAATTGATAATTTTCTCAGTGAAGAGAAGTCACCATTGGAAACCTGAAGGGATCTATGTGGTTCAGCATATTTATTAATGAATATTCATTAATTAATCCACTCTCACAATGACAGTGAATAGTGTGTTCACAAAGTAGCCAATGATACAAAGTTATTCAAGGTAGTCAAGACAAAGAATAACTGCAAGGAGCTGTGCATCTTCCTTTACAGTAACTGGTTGTCTTGGCAATAAAGTGACAGCTGAACTTCAGTAGATAAATATAAAGTGATATACAACGCTGTGCTAATATCATAAGCACATCATTGCCTGGATGTAAACCTACTAACCACTGAATGGACTCATTGTTTTCTTAAGCAGCTTATATACAAAGTCACAAAATCTGTTATCTAGAATATTTTAACAACAGGAGAATTTACTTTCAGAGTTGCAAATCATTTTATTAGGTCAGAAGGACGCTACTATGCCTGCTTGCCTGGTGTCCTGAATTGTGCAACACAGAAAATGCACTCAAAAATTTCAGAAAGGCTTTGTGTTGAAGATATGTAAAGGGAAAAAAAAAAAAGAAGAAGAACTAACTAGAACCAAATGGACTAAATTCATTTTAGTGTTTTCTAATTAAGGCTGGTTGTATACAGCAACCATATGTTACAGATACTGTAATGTATTAGCAACCAGTATGTGCAAGTTTTATCTATATTCAAAGAAGAAAAGCTTGAGAAATGTGGTAGGCAGTTACCATTATCACAAGCAAATTAAAACTGAAGCAAAATATACTCAGGGTACATGTGCACTTTACATAGGTTTTTGATAGAGTCACAGAGAAAAAGAAAATGTTTTTCATTGTTAAATGAAAATGGGCTTAACTGACTACACTCTAAAATAGCATCATTGGAGGACTGCAAACTACACTTGTTAAGAAAAGAGAAATCAAACTCAATACAGTACATTTTTAAGAACTAATTGCCCGTAATTATTTCACTATATGTGGTTGTATTTATTGAGAGTATTCAGAGTCCTGGAACTACTTTTGTACAAATTAGATTGTCTTTATGTTTTGCATTAATTCAAGAATAATTTCTATATAGTGTATTCTAGTATTTAATATTCTTAATCTTAATATGTGCTGTGCACCATTATTTATCAATCAAAATCTAAACTCATGGAAAAAACTTTCAATGTAAAAAAATTCAACTCCTATATTTTTTAATTCATGTGTTGTTGCAATATGTATGTTTGAGCCTGATCGAGCGATTATGCTTGTCTAGCACAATCTGACTTTATAAACTTAGGTTATTTAGTCTGTATTTATCCTTTTTCTAGGTTCTGACATGATGAGGATAGCAGAGAAAATGATGTACAAATTCTGTGCACTCCTCTCCTTTCTGCTTAACATTCCAATAATGCATAGGTTACAAGAACATTCCTCCAGTACTCTGCAGACAGCATTACCCGAGACAAAGTCAAGATCCATACAGTATTTGGTTCTCAAAACTGACTTAGCAAAGTAAGCTGAAATATTGATTTAAAACAAGTAAACAACCAATTGAGGTTTTAAATAGCCTTTAAATCACTTTTAAAGGGTGTTAGTAACAAAGACTTTCCTGTTCTCAAACCCAGAATCTAGTCACTTCCAATAAAAGTATAATCCAATCAGAATCACACATTTCTGAATTTAGACTCAAGTTACCATTTCATTTTTCCATTGCAAACTTTACTTTCATTGACACATCTCTGAACACACACTGAAATATATCAAGAACGGAGACCTAAAATCCAGTCATGGTAGTATATCTGGGTTATTTCACTGTTTTTATTTTTTTCTAGCTGTTTCTGCTGGACATGTTTTGGCTTTCCCACAGCTGCAAAAAGCATGTTGTAGAAGGATTGATGAACTAGAGGAAGTGGTTAAAACAGAAGAAAACAAGGATGGCTAGCAAAAACTGGCTAGCAAAGCAAAATGGTGACTAAAGCAATTAGATAACTTTATGGCAAACCACTCATGAAGTTTAGGATGGAAAAAAGAAAGGATGATGTGTGTCTGTGTGTATACACAAAGGATGATGTTCAGTGTATGTGTGTATACACATTGCCTGAGACACAAAGTGATGAATTGTGGGAATGCTGAAACTATGAGAACGTAATGCCTGGGAGAAAACTCTTTCCCTAGCTGTGTACTTCATTATTTCTCTTTTTTACTCCAATGGCTCTACTCCCTTGCGGCTGTGATGCATCAAGGCAATAGAGAGTCAGTCATGAGCTAGGCGACGAAGATCGTTTGAAGACCAGGCACAAAAACAAGCACAGGGGAATAAGCAGAATTTTCTGATGAACCAGACAAATCAGGACTAGTAACAAAGCAGAACAGCTCTGCTCTGTTTACTAGAAAGATCTTCTACAGGCACCCCTTTCCAAAGCAGTAGGCGGTTTTCAGTTTATTACTTAGATGTGCATTACTCTGCTTGGACTGACAATTATTTTCATCTGCTGTTTTATTGTTCATTGCTTCTAAAATAAGAGTTACCATAAGTTGTTCGTGGACTATTAAGCAGGACAGAACTGGCTAAGGGGTCCACTATTACCTAGCTTAGCTGGTTTTATGGGGAGGCAACAGTGTGATTTGGAGATGATATACATGTTCAGATCCCAGTGTGTTGCTCCAAATACTCACAGAGAAAAACACTCACACAGAAATCTCTTTGTAGATTTCAGAAGCAGAGGAGAAGTCAGTAACTATTAAATGATAGCTGAAATGTGGCTCATTCTCAAGATCTGCATTGTCTGCTGTGCAGACTCTGAAATGTATCCTAAATTAAAGGGATGCTGCCTTCCAGTGCAATGTCTGAATAATTCACAGATGATATTGATTCACATTCAATAATGTATGACACACATTGAACCTATTTATATATAAAGATCTTGTGGAGGAGAGAGGAGCGTTTGTACTGAAGTACCTAGACATATGTATTGTTGAAAACTTACAATATATAACAGCAACAAAACTGGGAGGTGTCTCTAAATAAAATGGTAGACTTACTGTCTAATAACTTTGATTTTGAAAGTTATTAATGTATATAATATATATTTATGTATAATAAATATAATAATATATAATAATAATATATCTTCTTATTATTTTGAATTACAGTATATATTGTCAGAAATGCGCATTTCAAAAGTACACTTTCACTAGTACTAGTACTATCTTCCAGAAAGCTCACTGGCAAAACTTTAATGTTTTTTGGAGTAGTAGTATAACAGCAGCTCTGAGATATACCCTATTTTCAGCCCCTCTCTTTTTCATTTCTCTCATTAGTATTGTTTCTTCATTTTCTTTTGGTTTAAATTGAAGCATTCACTGATGAAATGTATTAATTGTATTTAGAATTCTCACAGTTAATTGATCAATGAAAATTATCCAGGAATCATAGCAGGTAAGAATGAAAGCATTTATTTTGTCCTTAACTGTGCCTGAAGGCAGATATCAACTTGACAGATCTACATGCAATCACTTTTTGAAGGTTTCCAAAGTGGAAACTCCAAAGCCTTATAGGCAATTATTTCAGGTCTTTATTATCTTCACCCTTAGCAAGTTTCCAGTAGTACATAGTAGAAAACATCCTTGCTGCAATCTGTCCAAACCCTTTAGCTCTTGCCCAATCTTACCTCACTATGATGAACAATTCCCTTCAATTTTGCTGCTGTCTTTTATGTATTTGAAAAAATAGTGTTATCTGAGAGTTTTTTTCTCTTTAGGTCAAATAACCCCTGTTCACTCAGCTTTTCCTTCTAGAAAGAACTCTGATAATTTTGCTCCTATTTCATTCAAACTTCTTCTTCAGTTTTCAAGATGTAGTATATCGGTGTAGTATATTTTGTATCACTGGCCAGTTTGGAGAGAGGTTATATATCTCATTATCCTGGTTCCAGCTGGGACAGAGTTAACTTTCTTCCCAGTAGCTTCGGGGGTGTGCTGTGTTTTGGGTTTGGTGTGAAAGGAGCGTTGATGGCCCATTGATGCTTTGGCTGTTGCTGGGTGATGCTTGCACCGGGGAGGGGGAGCACAGCCGGGGTGGTGGACCCAGCTGGCCAATGGGGTATTCTATACCATGTACATCATGCTCAGTATAAAAACTAGGTGGGGGGGGGGGCTCGCCCCCGTTCGCGACACACGGTCGGCGGTCGGTTAGCAGTTGTATTGTGCATCATCTGCTTTGTATATTCTGTTATTGTTGTTGTTCTCATTGTTATTATTACTGTTCTACTTCGTCTTATTTCAATTATTAAACTGTTTTTATCTCGACCCGGGAGTTTTCCTACTTGTGCCCTCCCGATTCTCTCTCCCATCCCACTGGGGGGTGGGGTGGGGTGGGGGGTGAGCAAGCGGCTGCGTGGGGTTTATTTCCTGGCTGGGGTTAAACCACGACACTCATTATACGAAGTTCACCTGATCTCTAATTTTTTGTAATAAAATCTAAAATACTGTGTATACAATGGGTCTCTCCACACTCAAAGTAATCCTACAGGTTTTCAGTGACTGAATGGCACTGATGAAATTATAAATTAAAAGCCCTTTTTCTTACATCAGAACTGAGGTGTCATATAGTTCAGTAAGAAATGCTAATTACAGTGGCTTAGATGTGAATATATTGAAGATTGTAAATTTGATCTGCAATTTACAGGCACAGTTCCAATTCTCATGGTAATTACAAGTGCAAATACCAGCAGTTTGACATTTATATTTTACAGAGCTACCAAAAATTCTAGGTGTCGTACTTATCTGACGCCTAAATAATTACAGTCAAAGTTAATTATAGCACAGATATGGAAGGCAATCTACATCTCTATGGTGGACAATCATTTTTTTAAAATACAAAATAAACATAGAATTGTTTTCTATAGACTCATCCTTTTTCCTGAAATTGGTGCTTCACCTCAACAACTCCACATAGTTCTTACAAGTTGTAAGTCTCTTAATCAATAACAAAACCAGAGCCAATAGCTGTGGTCAAAGTTACATTCAAAGCAGATTATTTACCAACAACTATTATCAAAAGAAACAGAAACCTAGCCATTGAGAAAATGTGATAGACAAGTCCCACAGAAATAAGTGAGGAACACAATAGGAAGCACATGCTTTTTCCAAACTGAAAGCTGAAACTTCCTTCGCTGTTAAAGTTACAAATTTTAACAATTCAATATATGAAATGCTGCTTCATACTAGGAAGTAATTTGGGTTCATTCACCCAAAGTACTTATTACTTACACCATGTAACATGCATGTAACATACTGGGACAGCATGACATAACATGGCAAATGGGACCAGCACAAGTCAAGTAGTTTGACTAAAGGCTACCTACCTATCAACTGAAAAGGACAAACAGGCATACTAAAATATGAGAGAGCTCTGCAAAGAGATTCCAATAATTTGTTCACTATTTGTTCACTATTCTCTCAGCCCCATGACTGAAGCAAGCTGGTTTATGAAAGACTTCATCTAGACCAAGTAATGAGACTTGCCTGGCTAAATTAGTACTGGGAAAAATATGTCTTCAGAAAAATACATAACAAGCAAATAAAAGTGATGAATGACATGAACATAAAACATCTACATTTTTAGAAAAAAATAGAAAAGATTATGCATAAAGCTTCAAGCTTTCTTCATTGTGCTAACTACTCAAAAAAACCCTTACTCCACAAAAAAATTTGAAATAAATAATAAAAAAATAGTATATAATCAAATGCATAATCTTATGCTAACGAAATCCAGAATTCCTCACATAAAAACTGATCCCTTCAAGTTCCCTTCCTTTGAAGGAAAGTATAGATGAGAAATATATAAGGAATACCTGGTGATTTTGCGGTTATTTTAGTAATATACTGATGCATCATAGGTCTCAAGAGATAAAATTTTCCTTCCCTCCTAATTATAGTTTATGTGATCTCATAGTTATTTTACAGAAAATTATCTATATCTCAGATTAGGAATTTTAAGTTCTATCGGACTGGTAATGACTGTAAGACTTTTCCAGCATTGGCTAGGGACTGCACTAATGCACCTTTTATCACTAGTAATACCCAACATCACAAGATTATTAATTAGGAATACTTTCCAAAGCCACCAATTACAAAAGTGATGGCACTCAAGTTAACAGGTCCAGTAGTGTGAAAGTAACTATGAAATGAAAAATGCATACATGGAGTACAGGGTTTGGATTTTCCTTCATAAAATTCTTATAAAATGTTCTATGTACATATAAATAATACTCCAAGTGGCATTTAAAAAAAAAAATGTAGTACAGATAGAAGACAGGTAAGTGAAAAAATAAATTGGTGGAATTTCCAGGAGGATCTCAATTTAAAATATGGTAAAAGTCTTTAGCATAAGTACAGATTTTTCCAATTGTAAACACTCATTGTAAAGATTAGCTCTTGCACAGTGCTGCAATCATCTCTGAGGAGGCTCATCCTTGGAGCAGATACCCTTGTTCTTCAGCAGACCAGGGTCAGAAGGTGTCTAAGTTTTTAATGGTGTGCAGTAGCAAAATTAAATGAACTGCAAGTGAAATAATAAACAAATAAGTGGTAAAAGCTTGAATCAATTACCTTGAGTTACCTTGAATTAACAATTAAAAACATAAAGGCAGGGAAACAGCGAAATATGACATAACACTTATATAGGGATGTATGGAGTAATTTTGGAAAAAGACATACAATAACACAATAGGTAAACAGGTAAAGTGAAAAAAAAAGTTCAAGTATTATCAGACTAAATTATAACTTAACAGACATATGGTTTACACTGAAAAAAATGTGGTTTCCTTCCTTAAATTAAAATAAGATAATGAGAAATATTTTAGAAAAATAATGTTATACTTTTCATTTGTGTTTATTTCATACCAAAAAATCTCATGCCATATGCTAATTACCAGTACTGTTTTATTCCATTTCCTTTCAAATTAACAACCATAGCCTTAGTCTTGATCATAAAAGTATCGGTAAAATCATCCTTTTTTCTGAATTTTTTGAACCTACTAATTCTCCAACTGGCAATCCTCGATCAATTCTATCACAAACTTTCAAAATTCTGAATGCAATAAATCTTAAAATGGGTAAAAATGTTTTCTCAACTAGGATCCTAAGTCACTTATTCGGAAACAGAAGAGAGAAAACAAGACAGACTGAAAGCATCCATCCCAAATGTTGATGCTGGTGTCTGGGCAATCTGCTGGCAGAGGAATGGTTTGGGTTTCTATCTGCTCAGGGAGTAAAAAGAATTAAAATGGAACACACATGTTGTACATCCCTCCTAACTGAATTATTCTCTATCCTTGTGGAGACTACCAATAACTGGGCCATTGGGTAGATTCGGCAAACTAAATACAGTAATTTCAGACTGTAGGACACTATGCCCTGTTCCTGTGATCCTGTTGTCCACATTGTAGACCTAATTAACCATCACTCTGTTTCCAGATTTCAGCTCCTGGAAATCATAGGACAGAATGATTGGCCTGGCAAGGTGGGAAGCACTCTGGGTCCCAAAGGTTCGATGTGGCCTTCAGGATACACATTATTCACTTTATGGCTCTAGATCCTGTCTTTTTTAACTCAGTTCACTATTTGCTGAATTCTGACTGACTTTCAAATATTCCTAGGATGATGAAAAATCACATTCTTAGGCCATTAACCATTTATTGAAATAAATAAATTTCTAGCTCTAATTCTGAGGCTCTCTATTGCCTTGCAGTAGGAAGAAAATTAATTTGCAATTCCAAAAGCATCGGGTTTTACTTATCTTTATAGAAAATTGCAAGTGGAGTACTGTTCTTAAGATGTATTAAAAATATAAAACACAGAAATAGAAAAGAAAATTAAGCTCTGTATGTTGATAGGTTCCCCTTCTGTTACTACGGCAACCACAGTGGTACTCAATATAGACAAGCTTCTTTATCCTCCTGTCAGATAACATTTAACATTTTATTCGGTTTGTACTAGCTGGATCATGGAAACTAAACCCTCAAACAAAATTAAGCTCATATGTGCAATAAAGTATATGAAATCCAAAATAAATTGACACACATAACAATGATAATTTCTAAAAAGGGAAATAATAAATTGTATCTGAATGCTAAGGTCTTGCATTTATTAGTTTAAATTAGTTGGAGAGAAGAGATTATAGGTATTTCACCACTGACTTAATATTTTGGAATTTCTTCCTGATGTATTTTTGAAATTTGTATCCATCTATTTGTTTTAGAAGAGGAACTTTTCAGACCTGGTCCATAAAATAAGCCATCCCTAGTAGATCACTGTTATATTGGGGCAAAATATTTGGGTGGGATTCTGAAGCTGAAATGCAAGTGTCCTCTGGCTTTGGATAGATTAAATTCCAAATCTCCTTCCACAATGGTGAAGGGATTCAGATTCAATGTCATTCTACACAATTCTAAACCATATAATCAACTTATCCAAAATACTTACCAGATGATACACAAACTTCTTAAAAAGCATTTAAAAATTATTGCATCCAATTAGAACCATAGTTAATGAACTAAATATTTATTTCACTTTAACGGTTTAAAAAAAAAATCTATTAGTTCTTGATTGCTAACAAAATAGCAATTTATGAAATTCTTTTTCAAAATTAAAAGTGAGTTTTACCTGAGGAAAGACAGTTTAAATTCTGAGTCAGATTGGGATTTGGTCTATTGTAGTTAATTTTTTCATAAAGAAAGGTGAAAAATATGCTAATGACTTTAACGGTAAGCAAGCACTATATGATTGCTCGGTCACAAAATATGAAGAGCAAGAATATAGATTAACATTTACAGAGAATTACCCACGTAGATAGAGTATGTTAAATCAGTATAAACAGAATACACTCCTAATCATTGATAAAATATTTAAGGTCCCTACATTCCTTTAGCTCTCATAAGCATTTAATTTCTAAGAAAACAGCAAAAACTAATTAAAATGCTTTGGTCATTATTTTCTTTTTTGTACCAGTCCTGAAACCAGAGCACAGTGTGTGCCCCATTTCAACGCGTCACATTTCTTCCAACTTTTTTAAATAGCCAGCAGCAAATAAAGATCACAAAAACTATATTCTTGCTGCTTTCTCCTCTCTATTATACCCAAATCAATCCTAAAAACCTTTCAACAGTAATTTATGTCTACACAGCAAAATCATGATGTGCCTGTACTACAGATTAATAAGTACAACATACTAATTTTAACACAGGAATTTCATTGATAGTACTGGCATAGGACATGATAATAAGAAAGACATAGCAGTGCTGGGTACAATGCAGGGCGGTAACACAACATTGCACCAGCCCTTCCTGCCTGCTTCTCTGTAGCACTACGTCCTCACTGCTGCTTCAATCCACATAGCAGAATGAAATCAGCCTTGGTAAGCCTACTCCTGCTACCAGACACACCTTCATTTTAGGGTGCAGATAAAGTCAGAAACAGGTTTTTGAAATGGCTTCTGAAGGGCTCAGCATTTGATAATATCTGCTCCTTTTTCCACCTACTGTCAGTGGAAAAAGTACCTCTGATTTCAGTAAGAGCAGCACTAGGTCAATCTTGAGCTCTGATGTACCAAGTAAACTGGATGTAAGCAGGAGGCAGGCAGAATACTTCTGAATTTTATATAGACAAAGGGCTTGAGTTTTTCTTATATATATGTGGGATGAGCTTAATGCCCTAAACAGGCACCATATTCATTATTTCCTTTTGCAGCTAGAAACAAATAAAAGAAATTTTAAAAAGATTTTGTATTAAAAAAGATCATACAGGGAATTTTGTCCAAGGTTGGAAACTTGGACATTTGCAGTTTCATGTTTAAACCTCCTAGGATGAAATAAACATGGCAGTTGTTAAAAATTCAGCCAAAATAATAAACCAATTTATTAGCCTATCCAAATCTGTGGACACAATTCTCAAAACCATTCTGATACCTTAAGCCCAGTTATGTGGTCTCACAGCATGCTTGTTAGTTAGTATTCACATCCTAAAATGTGAATCTTACATCAGAAGATGCTGAGTACTCCCAAGTATCTTAGACACAGAAGAGAGTGTTTTGTTTGGCTTTGGATTATTCATCCTACCATTTAGTCACCGGCCTTTCTGAGACTTTGCCTTTACAGCCAGCCTGAGTCTACAAAATCCTACTACCACCAATCATCTAGTAAAGTTGATTGAACGTGCATGCAGACACCACTAGTGAGAAACAGCGAGTGGAGGAAAACCCTGAACAGTAAGAAATATTGAAACATTTCAATGAGATTTGTTTTTCTAGAAATTGGCACTACAGACATGTGGGCACACTACAGAAATCGAGGCTATTAATTGATAATAATGGTTTTGCTTTTCGTTGAGATTTTGTCTCACTTTTGCCATGCCATGCCTTAGGAAAAATCAGAATGAAACAAACTGCCAAAGATACTAATTAAATATTGTCAAGCCATAAGAAAGAAATTAAGAAAAGCTAACACAGGACAGAGCTAGCAGAAGGCAGACACAAACCAAAAGATTAGAATTTGCTAAGTTGAAGAATGCCAAAGAAGCAACTTGGATGAATCTGTGGAGCTCAAAAATAAAATAAAATCAGCCAGATGTAGAACTTAGAGAACAGTTGTTGGATAAAAAAAGATTAGAATTCCAACACTTTTAATATGTGTTTATACTTACCCTATATCATGCCTTTAATATTGAACATTTTAAAATACATTATAACAGCAAAAAGCCATTTACACGTGCTTATTATGGTGCTTAAGAAATTCTTTGGATTGTTGGAATTATTTAGTCCTTAACCCTAACATATATCAGTAACCTGTATGAAGTATATGCTCACAGTTTACTGAAGTATGTTCTATAGTGCTTTCTTCCTAAAGTAACTCATAATTGAGCAGGCGTAAAACAGCAGACATGACATAGAACAGCTAATATGACAGCTAAAGATTAATACTTATGGGCAAGAAAAGGTTTGTTTTGATAAATTTTTGAAAGGGAGTAGAAGCAGCAGCAATATGTGAGCCTTCAAATTCCAGTTGCTATAGCAACTGGTTGTATTTTTAGCTATCATAACAACTTTAACAATTTAGAGAGTATCAGTGCTGGTCTCTCCCCACTTATCCAAATACAAGTCCGTATGTGCCTGCAGCACAGGAAATTCTAAATAGTGTTTTGCACATATAAAATATCTTGCATGTCATTTTGTCAGCTTTGCCTTATGACAGGAAAAAAAAAAAAAAAGAGGCCCCAAATAATTTGGCCTTTTAATGGGATTAAAGAAAAATTATGACTAAGCCTTAAACCTTTTTGGAATTCACTCCAGTCTGAATCAGTCAGCCATTTTAAATTTCTTTTTCTCCTTCAGTAGCATTGGTAGTCACAACTTTCCCAGTTCTTTGTCCTTTTAGGTTCCATATGCTTCGTTCCCTATTGTTCCCTTCCTATTTTCCAGCTCACAATCATTTTCTAAGTCTAAATTTATTTTACACAAAGAAGGCACTAGAAGAAGGCAATACAAACCACAAAACAAAATGCCCCATTAATTTTCTTTTGGATCAGGTATAAGTAGACAACCTGTTCCTAGTACAGGGGAAACTCTTCATCCTTTATGGAAAACCTTATGAAAGACAAATAGTCTTTTAGATTGGTTTCAACTTCCTTCCTATTTCTAGCCTCCCTATGGACCGGATTATGGCTGAAATCCTGATTCCTAACACCTGCGAAGTAGGGCCAAGACAGTTGCAATATCAGTCTATTGCTTTCATATATAAAATATATAAAATGTGTGCGAAGTTATAGCTTTTTCTTAAGGGTACAATTTATTTGTTCTTAACCAAATGCACACAGCCCAGGAATCACAGCCATGAAAGGGCAAGAATAGAATTCAACCAGTCTTGCTGTTAGTAATAAAAACTTCAGAATTGCATCATAATCACGTAGAAGGTAGAATTTGTATCTTCCATAAATCCCAAATTAAAACCAAGGCAATCGTCATAAATATATTATGATTACACACCACCTGAATCTTAACCACAGTTTAAAACGAAAGGTAAGATGCTGTCTTACCTGTTGCTTTTTCCTTTAAACACGGTCAAACATCTAATCAAAACAATATCCTCTGAAACACAGCTTAGTTGCCCCAGCTAATTCCAAGAATGCAAATGACATAGCCAAAGGGTACCTAGTACATCCAGTGGGCTGCTGTGAGAACACTTGTTGTAGTAGAAATAACAAGAACTAGTAGGTGTTACACGGATGTGCCATAAACGTCTCCCTGTCTAGTTCCAACCAGTTCCATTCAGAAGTGTAGGCAATTTTCCTTTGGGTTTGAGCCAGGAAGCAGGAGTAGGAACTGTCTGTGATTCAGGTCCTGTGGGTGTTATGAAGGAGAGTCAGTACTGGTGCATTTGTTTTTTTATATTTTGCCTGTACTGATAGGAAAACTGTCAATGAAATCTTGCAATCTATGGTTAGCAGAAGCAGCAGTGAAATATGACTGTCAGATGTGTCTTACTTAACTCGATGTTGGCCCCTAATCTTTATATAGATGATGCCACAGAAAGCAAAGTGCATTTTAAGACTTACGTATATTTATTATGGGCACAGAAAATTTCAAGGCAAAGGTGTGTTTTAGGAAAATATGGTTTGTGTTCAGTATCTGGTTTATTTTTTAAAGATGAACTACAAAAGAGTATATAATTTACATCCAATTTTATAAACAGTCATAGAGATTTATCTTCTGAAATAATCTGAATAAATCATGGGGTTTTATGTTCTGAATTAAAATGAACAATTAAACACTCCAAGGGTGTCTATTAATAAAATTCCAGGATGAACCAAAGACAACAAAGGGTGACAATACTTTGGATGCCATCCCTGTGCCCCGACAATTCCCAATTTATTTAAAAAAAAAAAAAAAGCTGCCTAAGTAAGCAAAGCCCAGCTCGATTATGCAGATAATGCAAAACCCAGACTGAGAGACAGCATGTAGTCATATTGCCCTAAGAGGCACTGTGAAGAGGGATTTATAGTCTTTAGTATCCCAGAGTTTATTTTTACTTCTGTGGGCGAGAAATGCTATGCACAGTGCACAGGGTACACGGACTGCCACCCAGCCTGCACCCAGCAACATCTCCTTACTACATTTACATCAGCAGTCAAAGTTGCTCACCACCCACAACTAATAACCCGTTATGTCTAAATTGCCTTGGTCTTACAGTGGTGCTGAGCATAGCAATCTGATCTGTTGCAGAAACATGGGAGAAACCCCACCAAAGTCAGTCACACTGTCCGCATGTTCAAGATCAATCCCCTAGTCAAGTATCTTGCTGCAGTAGGCCAGCACACTTAGCATCTTTCAGCTTTAAGCAATAGCTGCCCTTTGCCTTTCAAATGTATGGCAAATGTAGGTCTGCAATTACTTTTTGCTACCCTAAAACTTTATTTTCTGACTTTTCACATGGATTAAATTAAACTATTTTTAAAAGTTATATTTGGCACAGGAAAGTACAGCAGAAAGAGGCTCTTGAGAAATATATTCAAAGATCAAGTCAGCCAAACTAATTTGTGGAGCTCAGTGAACAACATAATACAATAATTATTTACTGGCCTGAAAATGAATTCACTTTGGCCCTGGATGTACCTCATCTGTTTAATTTCTGAAAACAAAATGCTTGTCAAGTTTTACTTCTAGGAAACAATTTCTAAATGCTGAAGAACAAATTAGGGATTTCGTTGCCTCCTGCACTGAGCACTACTCTATCTCCTTTACAATAGGCACCGCTTCTTGGATGAATTCTTACATTTGGAAGCCAATTCTTTACCCCAGATGTATCTATGTATATGAATAAGGCAGGTTTAGCAGGAAGATACATGCACATAGCATTAAATTAGTGGCGGAAGACACCATGTCATCACATATGATTCGATAAGCCAAAAAATCATCTGACCTCAGACTTTACAATAAGATAGCTATACATGCAAATATACTTATTTTGAGTAACATGATTTTAAAATGTATGTGCTCACAAATTAAATCATAGAATAGTCTAATTTTAATACTTGTGTGGTCAGAAAATGAGGAACAGTACAAAATCCCATGATCCTGGTTTTCTGCAGGTTTGGTTTTTGGGGTTTTTTGTTTGTTTGTGTTTTGTTGTTGTTTTTTGTTTGTTTGTTTGTTTTAAGATCTAAAGTCATGTTGCCTACTTAAAGCTACTTTTTGAAGTAATCGGGTAAGTAGAGAGCAGGAGTACCATATGATTTAGGCAAGAAGTCAGAACTAATAAGCATAATGAGGATGGCAAATACTCAGTATTTCATTTTCACAGCAAGCTGTTTGCAGTCATGTTTATGTGAAGACAAAAAATAACTTCCCAAAATATGTGTTCAGTAGATTTTAATAAGTGCATCTGAGAAAGTAATAATTCACATTTTAAAAGAAAAAATATTTCTGAAACCCAAATCTATCAATATTTCTATTTGTCAAAGGATCTACCCAAATTATGTTGTGGTTTTTTTTAAATAGGACAACAAATTCCACAGGCCAGGAACCTTATTTTCCTTGACTAGTATGTGTCCAAACCACATCATTTAAAAATATAACTAAAATGCCAGTAGCAAAGGTGCCTGCAGTTTTGTGACAGAGGTAAAGATAACAGCTCACATCAATGTTACCTTGAAAAATACATTTTCAAATCCTAAAGAAGTCGGGACCTGGATTCTAGCTTCACTTACCACTTCTGTGCTTTTTTAATTGTCCTCATGTTTTGAAACTGTATTAATACAAGAAGTTTATAGCTTTAAGCTTGATAAATAGATACCAAACACAGAGAATCAAACATGAAATACTACAATGATTCATACGTGTTGTTAGCTTGTATGAAGACAGAATAAAATTGTATCTACTGAGCCTACCAATGAGTTGTGAGATCTGATGCTCCCGGTCAGAAGTGTCACCATTGGTTCCCGATGGTGTTGATCTACTTATAGTGTGTTTGGGAGAAAGGTAAGCAATCACAGGCAAACATAAAATGCATCTCTTCAAGGAAAAATAACATCATGGCACAAAACTTTCTACTTTTATGTCTCATTTTTTCAGCTCAGATGTATTTGAAAATCTCCTCAACACAGATTAGAAAAACAGAAATAGCAGAAAGCAGTTTAAAGCCAAGACAACAATCATCGCATTAAAAAGAAGAAGGCTTTAAAACAAGACTCTGTGGAATAAGAAAAACCCCAGTTTCCATAAACAACCGCCTTTTGTTTTCTTAAGCTAAAAGAATAAATATATGCAAATAAAAGTCCTCTGTTGCAGGGAAAAAAAAAAATCTGTGATCCACAGCTGATTGCCAAACTCACATTTATCAGAGCAGCATAAATCAAAGCAGGTTGTTTTGTCTTGCTTTCACTGAATTTTGGTTAAGACTTTATTTTTCCCTTAGTTGTCATGGAAACATGTGCAGAGCAAATTAAAGCAGATAAAGTACTGCTGACAAAAAATAAGTTGTTCCTATTCAGGCTGTGCTGATTAATATCTTCTGAAATACTTAGGAAATTGTGGCACTCATACACCATTTGGTACTATTTTAAAAGTACATTTTATGACACTGAAGCGTTACACAATCAATTGTCCAGCTACAGTCTACTGAAATGTTTATTACCATTCCCAGAATTCAACAAGCCATTTAACATCTTAGCATGTTTCAACATTTACAATGACTTTAAACACACCTTCTAGAGAGGAACCACAGAATAAGAAAAATAAAAAAAGAAACTCAAAGACAGTGAAAGAGAAAAAGACAGAGAGAAGGAGGGATAAAAAGAAACAGAGAAAGACCAGGAGAAAGAAAGAAGCACAAGCTCATTGATTCTATTTATAAATTTTAGCATCTTTGTCTGTAAATCTTCTTCTTTTCCCTTACAACTTCTTCAGAAAAGGTCAAGTAACCTCCTCACTTTCCTATTATGAGAAGACCCCAGAATCTCCTTTCTTACTCTTTCAAGTTCTTTCTCTTTGACCTATGAAAAATTGAAGGTGCGTGTATATATATATATGTGTGTGTGTGTGTGTGTGTGTGTGTGTGTGTGTGTATATATATATGTATTATTATGGCTGTCAAGAAAGGTGAAGGTTGGAATACCTGAAGTACTCCTGTTTAAATTGTTGTGGTACAGAATGTGTTCATCCTGCTGTGCTGGATCTCTCCTGAGAGCTGCCACAAGCTGGAGTATCCCACATTCATCTACAGTGTTAAATAGCCTCTTTCCCAAATGCCAAATCATGGAACAAGTTACCCTGCAAGCATATACAGTACTCTTAGCAAAGACCTTGACCATTTACTGTGTATCTGTCTACCCCCAACATATCCCTCTGACTTCCTATTCAGATCTCCATAAAGGACACCCCTAACCACTTTCCTGCTGTGTCCATAGGGGTCACCCAGTACACGAGCAGGCTGTGAAAGACCGCTACTTGTAGAGCTAAGAAGGACAAAAGCTGGAGACTGAGCAATGGGTGGGCAGCAGGAAAGGCGTCACCACCAATGTGCTTGTGAGGACAGCCACCCAGCCTGTGCCCAGTGCTTTGTCTCCCCCTCCCCTGGAAGGCCACCTCTACTATACCAATCTTTATGGAAGAATCCCAGTCAGCTTTAACTCACCCCTACTTTGGCAGTTCTAGATGTATTTCAGTAGTATCCACTGGTGGGATCACCTAACACCTTGCATGTGGTATGATAAGCAGCAGGTTGTTAATTACGGATATGAAATGACATTTCCTCTGAGAAAGATCCCTGCTGATACCAGCCCTGAAGAAGCTCCGCTTTGTTTTCTCTTACTGACTCCTACGGCCATTCCTGACTCCGGTGCCAATACAGCTTCAGAGCTCCCACTGTTGTCTTGTTTGCTCTGGAAATTTGAGAATTTGTATTGAATCTGACTTACTGCCAATGAGCTACCACCCAGGATATCCTGGAAAATGTCACAACCTGGAGCAGGTACAGCCTGACCAAAGCTAAAGGTGGCACAAGGGTGTCACGATGTGGGCTACACGGTACAGGACAGTGAGGGACTCAGTTGCTTCCAGATATGAATTATCCCAGCTGAATGACAAGATAGCGGGAGGAAAGACTTCTTCAAGTTCTCACTCCTACCATATCACGTGTGACACTCATGAGGTGGACATTATGATAGGAGATATGGCCTGAAGAGCCATAAGCAGTCAGAAACAAGGCAGTCAGCAGGGCCATGCCCTTTTCATTGCAGTCTCTTGTTTAAATCCAGCAAACAGGAGTTTGAAGCTAGGCTTAACGCTTGCTATATTCAGTGGATCATTAGGCAGATGAACTATGTAACTTTCTATACCAGTAATGCTACATTTCCCTGGTCAGCAGGCCCTGATTAGTAAGTAACACACTACCACGCTCTACTCCACAAGAGCACCTGAACACTTGAAATCAGATAAGAAAGCAACCTCATTTGAAAATGTCAGATTCCAGAACTGGATTGTCTATACACAAGTACCCATGCAATATTAATCAAACCCTAAATATCAACATTCTAACTGGGGGGTGGGGGTGGGGAAGGGGGGAGCGGGAGGGGGAGATCATGTTCTTTTCAGGTTATTCTAAACATTTATATTGACTGCAGTATAATTTTTATATAGATAAAACTAGATCCAATGTACTTAATCATTTTAAAGTAGCCACTATATCAGTAAAAACCACTCTATTGTTATCAGTATAATAATACTCTTTTAATACTTAATA
Organism: Calonectris borealis; assembly: GCF_964195595.1. Classification (NCBI taxonomy): domain Eukaryota; kingdom Metazoa; phylum Chordata; class Aves; order Procellariiformes; family Procellariidae; genus Calonectris; species Calonectris borealis. The sequence goes on from NC_134315.1 coordinate 48,336,297, forward strand.
TGCACACGTAAAGATGGATGGTAATTTATTAAAATGATAATCTATTAAATCATATGTAAGGTAATTTAAAACTCACTAAATCTATAAGCTTTGGATCAAACCCATGTTTTCTTACTGTTTGTTTTAGAATGACACAGTTTCTGAAATTGAGACATACAAGTCATGTCTGAAGGATCATTATTAATTTTCTATTCTTTCATAAAATAAAGAAAAAAAGCAAAATCCTGTTGGTTAGTGAAGACTATAGATACAAAGTTCTCTCCAGGTGGGTATCACCATGTAGAGAAAGGAATGGATAATGATGGAATTGCTAAGAATCGTAATTACAGGATGTTAAGAGTTGGCATTTTAATTATTTGTATTTAATCAAGTAGACGGTTTGAATTCTGAGTTGCATAAGTACATCAGTGGCATAGGTACTTTTAATTATACACTCATCACAGATCTTTCCACGAACAATCTATTGTGGAAATATGATAGAATTTCCAAATTCTATATGATAGAATACCATCCAAAGCATTTCAGAGTGCTAGGGTGATACAGCTGGCAACACTTGCAATTTACTACTAGCAATATTTTGTCATCACTAATTTAAAGTTTGCCTTATGCTCTTAACACTGGTTTTAAGTTTCACATGGGATCTCTGAGGCATTTTGGTTTCTCACAACATAAGCAATGTAAACACATGTTTTAGCTGTTTATTAACTCAGAAGTGGGGACAGGAATGTGGCCTCACTCTCTTCCTGACCTCAGTTTGAAGTCTGGCAATGACAGACACTAGACATAAATAGTCTTTAAGGGAACTAAAAACCTACCACTGTTACTGTCCTATGCCCTGGCTGTCCTCTAAGTAAACATATAGCATGCTAGCAGAGCAGACATCTGCATTTCTGTTTTTCAGGCAGAACTATTATGCCAGTAAATAGACAATATTATATTCTAGCTCTCAGATTTCTTGGAGGACTAAAAATTATGTTCAGATTGTATTATTCTTAATAATGCTTGTCTCATGTTCATGTCATCCAGTAATTACTTTCAGTATTATTTTTGCAGTGAATGCCAGGTGTAACTTAGATCCTATAAGTGCAAATACATACTTCAGACAATCTTTCTGAAAGTAATAGAGGAAAACTGATTAGGTAAGTCCTTCTGACAAAAACTCAAATATCAAGCACATTCAGTTGCAGACTTGTTTATCACGAAAGCTTCTCTTCTGAAAATTCCTCAGAAAGCACTCTTTATGGAAACAGTATTCTGGGGTACAGTCGGTGCTTACCCAGTTATTTATGATTAATAAAAACTGAGTTCAGAAAGAAATCCACAGCTTTCACACTCAAACTCTTTTCATGATTCCACAACCTTGGTACCTTAGAAAGCCAGTTTTTCTTTAGCAAACCATAAGATCTGCAAGAACATTTGTAATGACTAGGAATGCACTACGCTTTTTCTGTTCTTCAGAGCATAAAACCACCCAAATCAGGGAAACAGCTGAACTTTAATTAAGAATTCAAAATTCTTAATTCAAAATACCAACACAAATTACATGACAAATTTAAGTTCTCCAATACCATAAACGGCATGCATTGCAAATCACTCCTTATTTAGCACATTTCCTGAAAACTTTTAAAAATTCCTGCCAATAAATTAATTTTCACTCCCGAGAGCTTAAATGGACTTAGTGCTGTAAGATTTCTCTAAGCAGAATGGTGAATATAAAAATACAAAATGCACGTGTCTGCTACAAAATTTTGACCAACTTGATTTGACCATAGGAAAGCAGTGATTGTAACTCCAAGAGGGGGAAAAGAATCTAACCTTGTGCTAGAAAACATATACATTAAAATATGAGACCATATATAAATTAGTCAATTCTAGTTTCAATTTAAGTGGCAAATGGAAAAAGCATGACCATATGTAATTTGACATCCTGATACTCCTCTACAAAGAAAAACCTTTCTCTTAAATATTTAAAGCTCAATATGAAATATTATTTGTGCATATTAGCTAAAAGTAAAGACAAGGTTGCTCTGGCCTGAAAGATGGCCAAGGACACTTTCAGAGTTCATGTTATTTTCTTTTCAAATAGTGATTTAAAGAATATAACTAATTAATCACTTCAACTTATTATTAAGTTTCTACTAATGTGGAAATTAAAATAATTGTAACTGAAGAGGAAACAAAAAAAGTGTTGTAGGAATAGAAATCTTAATATGATTTATAAAAATGTTAAGTATTAAAAATGCTGCAGGTCATTTACTTAGGATTCACTAGCTCTGAAACAAGCTTTGCAAGGTTTACAACATGAGAATTCTCCAAAATACAAAATATTGATTTATAAGTATTTCATTCTTAAACTACCAAAAATATTAAAACGTTATTGAAATTTTGGAAAGGAATCGTTCCAATAATCTTTAACACTATCTGGAACACGTGCATTTTTGAACCCTTCAGATAGTTGCAGTGATTATAATTTAGCACCTGAATGTAGCTCCAGTAGTTGCATAATTGGTAGCAAATGGCAAATGCTGATACCTTACCATCAGTTCTTGGTATAAATCCCAACTGATAAATTTAAAAAAAAAAAAAAAAAAAAGGCTATTCCTCTTAAGAATGAAGGGGGAAAAGCAAATACAAAGCATGGAAACTTTAAAGACAACTTCCAAAGATGCATAATCTACTTAATATAAAATACTGCACTGAATTTTGAAGAAGGCATTTTTCCTGTATTCTACACAAGCCAGAGACAAATTTGCTCTTGGCTTTTAAGATCTTTCAAATCACTTTTCAACCCACTCTGACAGATTTCTGAGCCAGATGGATATGGATCAAGAATGGATAAACATATAGCAAGAAATAGAAACCAATATCCTCCTAGATGTGCATAATGATTAATTTCAAAAATATATATCCCAGGGTTATTAATAGTCTCTTTTGTAAGTTTCATATTTTTAAAAGTTTAAGATTTAGAGGAGTGTAATTTATTTCAGTTTTCTCCAGTGGAGTACCAGCATAGCAGAGTCTAACTGATAACTGCCCAGAATTATTTCAATGCTTAGCTATAATCTTTTGGGTAGTACAACATAATGAAATCATCCTGCATCAGCACATGTTCTGTCATCCTCAAGTAATCAAGAGGCTTTATTTTATCCACCCTGTTTCACTGTCAAACAGTGACGTCAAGTAACAACTAGAAATAAAGTGCTTTGGTTTGCTTCTATTTACATGTGTGCAAATGATGACGTATTTAATGTGAGTCAATAAATACACTGGCTAGACTAAGTGTAAATGAAACCAGGAGACAGTGCCCTCATACTGCTCTTGGAATCCTTCAAATACAATTTTAGACAGTGAGGTAAAGATCTTTTATCAGGTCTTTCACTCAGCACTTTTAAGACTCTCTTTAGTGAGTTTCTTTCTGTACTCTGTACTCAGTATACATGTATAGTTCTACAACATTACGCTTCTGAAGAAAACCGCAAGAAATGAACAGGATAAGAAAGAGAAAAATTGGTATTGGTATGTTTTTTAAGCCAACTTCACACCCTCCATCTCCATAAAAACATTGTGCATGGCTTCTTTGTGATGACTCATAAAACTGTAAGTCCCAGATTTTTAAAAGGTGTTTAGTACCTATGGATACTACCATAATTAAGGACAAGGTGCCACAAAAACATTCTGCTCAAATGAACTAGTAGATGCTAGGCTTGGCTTCTCAAATCTTAAGGCCAGACAATCCAAATTAGCTCTTTGGGATGCAGCCATGCTGGCTCTCAATCCCTTAATATTTGTCTTTCAAAGTCCTCTGACACTTCAAACAATAGTTTTGAACCAAAGAACTACATTTATTTCTCAGAAATCCTGATTTTAGAAAAATGAATCAATATGACAAAACATCTTCATGTTTACTTTGTCATCTAAGCCTCACTCCACTATTCACAGCTCAACAAACCAACCCAACTGGTCACTATCTAATTTATCCTCATTACTGAATGGGAAAAGTCCGTTCATCCTCCTTCTATAAGTTCTTTCTCCAGTGTCCTCCTCTACATGTCCATCCAAGCATCAGGGATTTTTTTGGTTGGTTGGTTGGCTTTCTCTCTTTTATTACCAACAGCCTGTTTTTTAGATTTAGTACATATAGCCAGTCTTGGGAAAATGAACCATTTTTACTTAAGTGGCACCAGAATGCTCAAAATAAAAACTGTATTTTCAATTTGTCGTTTTATTTCCTCTTAGTTTGCCTCTTACTAGGCTTCTACTAGTGAATGTCTAACTACCATTGGTTAGTACCAGGCAGATAAACTGAGGACATATGAAAAAAATTCAAAACAGCATAACTAAGCTGGATACCTCTAGAGTCTCAAAAGTACTTAGATACCTAAATACCCATGTTTTAATCTTTAATGGCTTTACTGCTGTGGCTAGTCATGCCCTAAGTGCTGGAGAGCTAGAAATGCTGACAGGTCCATATTTTATTCACTACTGCTGGATAGAATATTTGCAGATGGATATGTGATTAGCATATCCAAGCCATCTTTAGATTAAAGAGTTCAATACCAGCAGCTATGAAACAGAGGGTAAGCATTTTAGACAGTTGCCTGCATAGGCATCCAGGGAAATGAATGAGCTTTTGAAGAATAGGTGAAAACCCATGCTGCTGCAGTTTCACTAAAATTGATAGAGCAATCACATCTTCTAGATATGGCATTGATAAACTCAGTACATCAGTATTTACAATTGGACATAAAAGGGCCCAAACGATTCTTCAGAAAATCTGACAGAGGAAAAAAAATTATCTGATACACTCTTATTCAATCCCAATTCCCATCCATAGAAAATTCCACTTCTCTCTGAAGTGCTGATGTGGTAAATTAGCATTTACCTACCCACTTCACCCCTGGTAGGTATACAAAATAGCGTAATTAGTCTGTTGTGCCGCTCGCTCTGTGTTCACTGTACTGGCTCTCAGAGCACTGAGAGCTCCAATAGCCTAAATTCCAAGGATGCTGAAGGAGAATGAGAAGTAAAATGAGCAGTGAAGATCTGGAGAGCTAAACCTTTACCCTGCTGAACCATAGTACTACAGAGATGGGTAGGTTTCCTCACACTACTGTATACTTGTAAACAGCAATATTAACATATTATGTTATTTCTGCAATTTTGCCCTAACTACAAACTTGATCCTTTGATGTTTCTTGGCTCCTCCTACTTATTTTTTTAGAAAGGGACATTTCAGGCTGTGACTTTTGCAAGCTTTTTGACATAACTGGCTACTTTGAAAAAGCAGTTCACTCAGGAATGGCATTTTGAGGAATGGAAAATAGTTAAGCCAGTGTTAGTTCTAGCGTGTGATGTTAAATGGTACCTTTCTGGCTCTAGGTATTAGTAACGTTTATGGGGAAACCATCTCAAGCTGTTGCAACCATCTAGCTTTAAAAATATTGAAACATGAATATGTTCTGGTTTGTTCCTTATTTCCTACTAAGCGACTACGAACAGGATTAACATTTTAAAGTTTTTATTGCAATCTACAAACTATATAACTAAGGGTAAATATCTGAAGGTTCTTTCCATTATCATGATAGAAACAGCAAGTTTCTGAGTGTACAGAATTACATTTCACTCAAAGTTAATTATATGTTACTCAGAATTTTTCTAATTAATTTGATGAGTTTACAATGTACAATATCACGTATGTGCTACAGATGTTCTTTTTGAAGTCATAAATTAAATCTTAAGAGTTTAGACATTTATACTAATAGTTCATATAACTTGAGGAAGAAGGATAGTTTATTCACACAACTACTACTACATTAAGCAGCATTTGCATGCATAGGGAAGTGTTATAGAATCATAGAATCATAGAATCATTAAGGTCGGAAAAGACCTCTAAGATCATCGAGTCCAACCGTCAACCCAACACCACCATGCCCACTACACCATGTCCCTAAGCGCCTCATCTACACGTCTTTTAAATACTTCCAGGGATGGTGACTCCACCACTTCCCTGGGCAGCCTGTTCCAAGGCCTGACCACTCTTTCAGTAAAGAAATTTCTCCTAATGTCCAATCTAAACCTCCCTTGGTGCAACTTGAGGCCATTTCCTCTCGTCCTATCACAAGTTACTTGGGAGAAGAGACCAACACCCACCTCGCTACAACCTCCTTGCAGGTAGTTGTAGAACGCGATGAGGTCTCCCCTCAGCCTCCTCTTCTCCAGACTAAACAGTCCCAGTTCCCTCAGCCGCTCCTCATAAGACTTGTGCTCCAGGCCCTTCACCAGCTTCGCTGCCCTTCTCTGGACACGCTCCAGCACCTCAGTGTCCTTCTTGTAGTGAGGGGCCCAAAACTGAACACAGGATTCGAGGTGCGGCCTCACCAGTGCCGAGTACAGGGGCATGATCACCTCCCTGTTCCTGCTGGCCACACTATTTCTGATACAGGCCAGGATGCTGTTGGCCTTCTTGGCCACCTGGGCACACTGCCGGCTCATGTTCAGCCGGCTGTCAATCAGCACCCCAGGTCCTTTTCCTCTGGGCAGCTTTCCAGCCACTCTTCCCCAAGCCTGTAGCGTTGCCTGGGGTTGTTGTGGCCAAAGTGCAGGACCCAGCACTTGGCCTTGTTAAACCTCGTACAATTGGCCACAGCCCATCGATCCATCCTGTCCAGGTCCCTCTGCAGAGCCTTCCTACCTTCGAGCAGATCAACACTCCCGCCCAATTTGGTGTCGTCTGCAAACTTACTGAGGGAGCACTCGATCCCCTCATCCAGATCATTGATAAAGATATTGAACAGGACCGGCCCCAGTACTGAGCCCTGGGGAACACCACTCGTGACCGGCCGCCAACTGGATTTAACTCCGTTCACCACAACTCTCTGGGCTCGGCCGTCCAGCCAGTTTTTTACCCAGCAAAGAGTGCACCTGTCTAAGCCGTGAGCTGCCAGCTTCTCTAGGAGAATGCCGTGGGAGACAGTGTCAAAGGCCTTACTGAAGTCCAGGTAGACCATATCCACAGCCTTTCGCTCATCCACTAGGCGGGTCACCTGGTCACAGAAGGAGATCAGGAGATTGGTCAAACAGGACCTGCCTTCCATGAACCCATGCTGGCTGGACCTGATCCCCTGGTTGTCCCGGACATGGCTCGTGAGCGCCCTCAAAACACGAACCGCTCCATAATCCTCCCCGGCACCGAGGTCAGGCTGACCAGCCTGTAGTTCCCCGGATCCTCCTTCTGGCCCTTCTTGTAGATGGGCGTCACATTGACAAGCCTCCAGTCGTCCGGGACCTCCCCAGTTAACCAGGACCGTTGGTAAATGATGGAGAGTGGCTTGGCAAGCTCCTCCGCCAGCTCCCTCAGTACCCTCAGGTGGATCCCATCCGGCCCCATAGACTTGTGAGTGTCCAGGTGGTATAGCAGGTCATTAACTTCATCCTCTTGAATTATGGGGGGTTTATCCTGCTCGCTGTCCCTGTCTTCCAGCTCAGGGGGCTGAGTAGCCTGAGGATAACTGCTCTGACTATTAAAGACTGAGGCAAAGAAGGCATTAAGTACCTCAGCCTTATCCTCGTCCTTGGTGGCAACATTCCCCCCCGCATCCAATAGAGGATGGAGATTCTCCTTGGCTCTCCTTTTGTCATTAATATACTTGTAAAAACATTTTTTGTTGTCTCTCACGACAGTGGCCAGGTTGAGTTCTAGCTGGGCTTTTGCCTTTCTAATTTCCACTCTGCACAAGCTAACGAGATCCCTGTACTCTTCTTGAGTTGCCTGCCCCTTCTTCCAAAGGTGATAAACTCTCCTTTTTTTCCTGACTACCAGCCAGAGCTCCCCGTTCAGCCAGGCCGGTCGCCTTCCCCGCCCGTTCTTCTTGCGGCACATGGGGACAGCCCGCTCCTGCGCCTTTAAGACTTCCTTCTTGAAGAATGTCCAGCCTTCCTGGACCCCTTTGCCCTTCAGGACTGTCTCCCAAGGGACCCTCTCGACCAGTGTCCTGAGCAGGCCAAAGTCCACCCTCCGGAAGTCCATGGTAGCGGTTTTGCTGACCCCCCTCCTTACTTCACCAAGTATTGAGAATTCTACCATTTCATGGTCACTAAGCCCAAGCCAGCCCCCGACCACCACATCTCCCACCAGTCCTTCTCTGTTTGTGAACAGCAGGTCAAGCGAGGCACCTCCCCTAGTGGGCTCGCTTACCAGCTGCATCAGGAAGTTATCACCTTCCACACACTCCAGGAACCTCCTCGACTGTTTCCTCTCTGCCGTGTTGTATTTCCAGCAGACAACCAGAAAGTTGAAGTCCCCCATGAGAACAAGGGCTAGCGACTGTGAGAATTCTGCGAGCCTCTGGTAGAATATTTCATCTGCCTCCTCGTCCTGGCTAGGTGGTCTATAACAGACTCCCAGCAGGATATCTGCCTTGTTGGCCTTCCCCCTCATCCTTACCCACAAGCACTTGACCTCGTCATCACTATCATTGAGCTCTAGACAGTCAAAGCACTCCCTAACATACAGGGCTACCCCACTGCCTCTCCTTCCTCGCCTGTCCCTTCTGAAGAGCTTATAGCCATCCATTGCAGCACTCCAGTTGTGAGACTCATCCCACCATGTTTCCGTGACGGCAACTAAGTCATAGCTACCCCACTGTACAATGGCTTCCAGCTCCTCATGTTTGCCACCCATGCTGCATGCATTGGTGTAGATGTACTTGAGCTGGGCTACTGATTTCTCCCCTGACATTGGCGTGCCGCCCCTAGGCTCTTCTCTAGTGAGCCTGGTTTTATCCCTTTCCCCCTTCGAACCTGGTTTAAAGCCCTCTCGATGAGCCCCGCCAACTCATACACGAGAACCCCATGGAAAAGATTTAATGTGTTGAAAGCTCTGTGTAAAGAAGTCTAGACAGTTTCAAATAGAATTTAGCAAAAGATGTTCATTATTTGGTCATTCAACCTGTAAAAAAGATATGTGAATTCATAAAATTTTTCCATACCATGAAATTTGCCATTACTTATTGAGCTTTAGTTCTGATCATGTGTAATGTTGTATGTGCTTTAGGCAAAAAGATAGGTTTTTCACCGCTTCATACTACCAGTCTTTGCTTTTTTACATGCATGGCAAAAATGAATAAAAAGTATTAGAACAAAGATGGCTAAAGTGTCATCTTGTACATTTTTTCCTGAGATGGCTGTGTTAAATGTTGATTCTAACTCATGTTGGGAAATAGGAAACTATGCAAGTAAGCAGGACTGAAGACATAAATGAAACTTGTTTTTTTTTTTTAAAAATTATTTCTTTCTTACTGACTGTAAGCTCAGGGTAGTCTTAAAAATGTAAAAGTTTCTCAGTTAGACAGAATATTATCCTGTGATCCTTTTCAGTCTGCCATTTACGTAACCAGTCGTTCAAGGTCAGCAGCTGTCGTGGTTTAACCTGGCAGGCAGCCAAACACCACGCAGCCGCTCACTCACTCTCCCCCCCCCAGCGGGACGGGGAGAGAATTGGAAGGGTAAGAGTGAGCAAAACTTGTGGGTTGAGATAAAGACAGCTTAATAGAACAGAAAAGGGAAAATAATAATTATAATGATAGAATATACAAAATGAGTGATTCACAATGCAATTGCTCACCATCCGCGCTGACCGATAACCAAGTAGCGACCGCTACTTCCTGGATCACGCCTACCATTCATATACTGAGCATGACATCACATGGTATGGAATACCCCGTTGGCCAGCTGGGCCAGCTGTCCTGGCGGTGCTCCCTCCCAATGCCTCGTTTTTTTTAAGTTGAAAGTCCTTGACTAGCAGGGCACTTAGCAACAACTGAAAACATCAGTGTGTTATCAACATTCTTCTCATACTAAATCCAAAACATAGCACTAGGAAGAAATCTAACTCTACCCCAGCTGAAACCAGGATAGCAGCTTAGACCTCAAGCCCTATATAACTGTTTCTGAAACACAGAGAAAAGTTATAGAAAAAACTTTTCTAACTTCTGTAAGAGGAGACACTGAATTTTCAATATATGTGTATAATTTTTTGTACATACAAAACATCTAGAACCACATAATTTTACACTCCCTGTCCAGTTGTGTCCGTGCCATTAAAAAAACCACCACCACCACCAACAACAACAAAATACAAAAACAAAAAACCCACCAAAAACCTCTTTTCTTTTTCTTTCCTGAAGCTATCTTAAAGAGTGTTAAGCTAGATTTAATATTTAGAGGACATACCAGATTCACTGTCAATTACAGAAATGTGACTAGATAACCCCTCGAGTAAATGATTAAGTCCAATCTATCTCATTGAGAAAGTCTCACTTAGCATAGGAGAAGTCTGGGCCCTCTCATGACACAGGCCATGAAAGCAACATTTGCTGACTTCACATGTCTACAGGCATAAAACTGATAGTACTGTACACAGGATTAAAACCATAAATACATTTTCCCGCCCATCAGCTAGCCTACTAATGCAACAGTAATGTAGACAGACCCCAATAACATGCCAGGACTCACCACACTTCTGTCCATGCTGTAGACCCAAAACTAAGTGCAGGAGCAGAACTCTGAACAGGCCTAATAAACGGGCTCCATTTTACATGGGGAGAGCATCTGGTAATAGCCAGCTTTTTGTTACTTAAGAATTGCAGTATTTTTGCCTTTCTTTTTTTTTCTATTTGCTTAATTATCTTTCTGTAGAAACAAAATATAAACACACAAAGTATTAGTTCCAGACAAAAAATGGAGACAACATTATTATGTATGGATATTTTCTACATAATTTTCAGGGCACTTAAATGTCCATCAGCTATCAGGTTGTAGTGATTATTTGCTCGTCTGTAATTTCATACCTAGTATACTGCTGTTATCAACAGAAATATGGTGCAACTACAAAAATGCAAAATGACATACATTATTCAATAGAAGGCTTCCATGTAACCTATATGAGCTGTTTGCTATTTTTGCTTGTGCCAGCATTATTACAACTGGTCTCCACCACACAGCACAGATGTTCCTCTTCTATTGTGCATGGTTATTTTTCAAGAAGGTTCTCAAAGCAGATGTTCAAATATTCTGTAATGTTCCCACAGAGACTGCAGGTTGAATTGCTGCCCTCCATTTGATCCCACTAAGGGAAAACCCTGCTTCACAGATAACAGTTGACAGATAAAGACATTTGGACCATCTCTTCTTCTCTTCCCTAAATCAATACTTAATTTAAAAAAAAAAAAAAAATTTCACTGGTTATGAAAATACAGAAAAAACCAATAACAAATCAACAGTTAGACAGGCTGATGTTAGAAAAAGTTCCTGAACGTGTGATAAATCTGTAGTGTGGGGAAGAACTGAACATTATTTCTTTAATGAAATGGCTTGCTGAGGGAAAATAACGATTTGTCAAGATCAACAGCAGACCAGTGCTAGGCAGTAGTCAAAAAAGCAACACAAATGCTAGGAATTACTAGGAAAGAAACAGAAAAAAAAACATTACACCACAGTAAAAAAATATGCTTCTTGTATCCCTTGAATACTCTTCTCTCCTATTCCCTAAAAGGATACAAAAGAACTGCAAAAGGTCAAGCAAAGATAAGTAACACTTTCCATAAGAACAACTAAGTAGTCTAGGATTGTTCAACTTGAAAAAAAGAGGAGTTAGAAGGCTACAAAATCATAAATTGCATAGAGATGGTACTGTGTTGACTGGACTATTCACTGCCTGTGTCTACACAAGTACTGGGAATGATCAACTTAAACTAAGAGATACAGGCTTGAAAAAAACAAAAGGCTGTGATTCAATGTACAGTGCTACACCGAATTGTGTAACTCCTAGTCAGAAGACATTGTGGATGCAGAAAGTTTTGTGGGTTCAGAGGAAGAGTATGCAAGGTGAACTATTAAATGTTACTAAATAGAGAACCATATCAAAACTAAACACATAAATATCTAAATAATACAAAGCTGAGGAAATCCTGTGAGCCAAGATATAGTCAGAGAGCAAGAGAATACCTTGAGGAAGTATCATATCCCCTTACACTGTTTTTATTCCTCTTCAGGCATCAGTATATGCACATTTTAGAGTCAGGATATCATGCTACATAGACTCCTGGTCTGAACCAGTACAGCTATTTTCATGTTCTAAAATTTTCCAAAAGCCAAGGATCAGGTTTGATGAAACTTGTGTTGGAAAAGTTTCTTGCTGCAAGGTGGAATTAAAAAACTAAATTAGACAGGACAAAGTAGAAGAGCATACACCCTAATGTCTAGTACAGTCAAGCCTAATCTTTGCTAGTCTGTCATTTGTAGGGCAAGCAGTAAGTTGAAAATCAGCTATTTTGTATATTTAAACATTCATTTCACCATGGAGAGTGACTCAAGAGCTCAGAAGTTTCCTCTCACAGCTTTAACTAGCTAGACAGTTAAGTCTGCCTTTTGCTGACCAGAATGGATTAAACTGAATAATTACAACCAGGGATACAGCAAGGTACCTACTAGCAGTTTGATGGTTAGAGCATTCACACCGCCACAAGGAGAACAGCAATACTCGGACACTTAGATGCTGACTTCACCTGCATTCTGGTGGGGTGTGGATAACGCAATGGCCAGGCAGACAAGCTAATATGATGCTGCCTCTGAAATGCTATGCTGCACGAATAGACATGAATATTAGCAGAAGCACAGCACTGCCTGGCTGCTGGATTTATGCTGGTTTGCATTCAGGCAGTCAGGAGACAGAGGAAAAACTAGTATGGAGGTACTCTGAATTTTTCACATTCCAGATGTATTTCCAGACTACTAGGCTGTTTACAGACCTACTTATCTCCTAGTGTGAAAAATTTTGACAGGTCTTTGGTTATTTCAGTATAGATCTGGGCTTTCTTTTGAAGCTTTGGGGGCTGGTTCCTATTTAAAAGTTTTGCCGTATTGATAGGTGTTAGTGTGCTACACCTAGACCTATTTTTATGGACTGTGATACTGACAAAGAGGAGCTTGCCTCTGTTTCTGAGATGTCAAAATATACACAGCTCAACAGCAGAGAAAATAAATAAATATGCAAACACATGGCTATCCTCTATGTAATATTTTTCCTTTCTTGATTGCAGACATATGATGCTCAGCTAATACATGCAAACAGACTTGCTAGCATTGACAGCTATGAAAGGCATTCTTTCAAAAAGCCATATTGATATACATGTATTTACCAGTTTTTTTATTTATTTAAAAAAATGGCATAATTGTCACAAAAATATTTTGTTACAATATTCTAACAGATGACTGTATTTGCTAACTTAACAAATAGGTTCTCACATTTGCTAGCACTATGGGATTGCGTTATATATTACAGCTCATTTTGAAAGGTCTTTGTTCTAGGTTCTTTTGAGGTCTGTGTTACTGTCAAGAGCCAAGAGCTTTGACAGCTGTTGCCAGCTCTATGTGGTTTGTTTAAAACAATAAGGGAGTTGCCTAGCAACATCACATCACACATTTGGTACCCTACAGTATCTCACATTCCTAACTACTCTGCACATCCTCACAACTTAAAGGGACCGTGTCAAGTTAATAACCTTACATGAAAAGTGGACTTACTTCTCTGTCCCCCATAATTAGATATATGAGGTGAGAGAAGGAAAATTGACCTTATTATTAAAAATATTACTTGAACTTTATTTGCAGTAATGTTTGATTTTTATCCCAAATCAGCAATATCTGTTATCACCTGTGGCCAAACTGAAGCTTGGCTTAAAACAATTTAGTAAAAAGTAAACATTCTTAAAGAATTTTACCTTACTAACATAGATCATACATAAAATTCCTACCACACATATGATATCCATCTCCAAACTCTTTATAAAATATGAATTTACTGTCAAAAATTCATTGGCTATTATTGCTGCTAGGAGGCATTTGTAATCAAGGCTGTAAGAAAGACTTATAGGGCGTTCAGACTTCATCTGAAGACATAGATGGTTTAGGGTCCTTTGCTTACACAATAAGCAGCCCTAGTTTGGGAAAAGGTCTCAACCTGACTAATATACGCTATACAGGAAACATTTCTGCAACAGCCATAGAGAAATAAAGATTTCTGATACTTCAGTATTGCTTTACATTTGAGAATGGTATGACAAGTAAAACATTAGCAATCTTTCCTATTTGAAAAGTTCTGAAAAACTTGGGTTTAGAAATACGGGGGGGGGGGGGAAGATTTAATTTTTTTTTAAATGACATTTTAAAATTAGGTTTGTAAACATTTTTGGCATTGATCAAATAACTGTAACTCTAAAGCATGCTACTTTGAAATGTCTCATTGAAAATTCCATAGTAAAACAATATGTCCATCTTTATTGTGCAGCTGGTCTCTAGACTGACCTTTTTTTATGCTAGTCATTACATACAGTGGCACTCCTCTGGTTCCACTTGTTCACCATTCTTGCCTCTTCTTCCACATTCATTCCCCTTCTTTTCTCCTTTTATAAATTTATCCATTTTTCCCCTTTACCTTATACTCTCTTGTACTTCCATTAATAAAAACTGGGGGTCACGTGTGCATTATAACGTTACAAAAATCTCAACACTTCTTAAGCCGGATTTTATTGAAAAGCCTTATTACTGAAAGCCTACTGGTTACAACGGCAGCAAAGCTGAGGCTAGTACTGCTTTGGAAATCTCTCTCTCAAAATAAGCAGTACAACCTTTCCTGGAGACTGTTCAGAACTATTCAGTATCTCATTAAGTCACAACACCTTATTGTAATTCAGATTCCTTTAATTTTGAATGCATTACCCAATATATTTAAGAGTTTTCTTTGAAACAGGAACTCCACTGAAACTAATGACTTCCCACAATTGGTTTTAATTTCAATTAATTGGAAAAGTGTCCTAAAAAATCCCCTGTTATTGCAAGGAAATTCCTGAACAGTTCTAAGAGAAGGTCTTTGAGGAGAATCCAGAACAGAAACACGAAAGGGGAAAGGTATTAAGAAAAACAAAAAAAGAATAAGGAGTAAGAAAGACATTAGAAGAGGTGAGGAAGACAGCTCTACTCAATAGAGAAGTGAAACGAGATACGGTAGATGAAAGGAAAAAAAAAAAACCCTACACTGAGGAAAAAAAAAGGAAGATGTAAATCATTATCAACATCACCTCTAGCCTTTTTTCTAGCACATACTTCTATACTTTTTTGGTTTTGTTTTTTTTTTAACTGCTGCAAAAGCACAAGAGAGGGCAAAAATATACAGGATAGTCTTCAAAGATAATAAACATACTGCCAGGTATGTTAAAGTATTTTCTTCTCTTTTTTCCATCCACTATTACATGGTGAAATCTCTTAATGCATTAATGGTAAAAGTTTCATTTGCATCCAACAGAGAATTCAAACAGACATAGAAGCAATGTAAAATAATGTAAATATATATGCAAATTGTTGCAGCCCTCAGGCATCTGGAGAATTGCCAGTACAATATTCAATCTGTTACTGTTCAAAACTTTTAGAAACCCCCTAAAAGAGAACAGAACAATTGTAAAGTATACACAGAAAAACACACACAGTTACACATTTGTGAAGGTGGGGGTCATTACCTTTGTATTTCAATGTGTAATGCCATTTTGGGAAATACTTGATTCCAGAGGTTCGTAGTCTTTGGCTATGATTTGGGACCTATTGAATCAAAGGGTATAGCTATACAAGCACGTTGTTTACCAGCTAGCTAAGGTATGGATTTAAAACATATTATCTGGTTCTTGGTATGCATAAGAAATACCTTATTTTCACTATGAGGTACATTGTGCCACTTTCATGGCTTTTTCATGAATTATAACCTTTTTTTCTACATTTAAAATCACACAGCTAATAACTTTTCTTGTAATATTTCAGTTATCTCAGATCACAATGTTTATATTAATTTTTCTGTATCTTGCATGCAACTTCAGGTACTGATTTTGCAATGTTACAATATCAGCCAAAAGGCAGACATAGTAAAAGAAAGTAAGAGACTTGCTGTCACTCCTACATATCAAAGTCCCTTTCACTTGTTTAAATGATTCAATACCAATACCTTGGAAGGTAATGGGGATTTTTTGTTTGCTTGTCTCTTTTTTAATAATCATTGACACGAGAACTTAAAATGGCATTTCCTAGAACCACTGGCAAATAATGAGCCAAGACTGCTGAGAAAGAGGACCAAGAAAGTGGACTGAAGAACTGCTTGGCTTTCTTAAAGGTTTTTCCCACACCAGAGCTCTGGAAAGCAAGAATTGATACTACTAAGAAGGAGTAGTCATGGTTCCATGGAATACCTCCCAGAAATAGCAGCTATGTTCCTCACCCTTGCCACAAAACCAGCAAGCCCAGATCTTCCCTGAGATCTATGTTTTGGATCTGTCTCTTTCCTCTTCACCTCTGCCTTCTGTCAGTACTATCCAGGGCCTGCTCTCTTGTCCTTAGGGCAACAATCATCAACTTTGTAAGCAGGCTGCTGAGGACCATATAACTACAAGGTCAATCCCTCTACAGATAACATCAGTATGAGGAAAATGTCAAGACTCAAACTTTTATCACATGGCATACCTGAAGAATAAATTCTGTAGAAAAAAAGATTATTCTGGATTCAAATATGATTCTGTTCAGTCTCTGACCATCCACCTCTTGTATTTCCCCAATACAATCTGCAGCAGTGGGTTTCTCTACACGTATGAAAACTACCAATTTCAAATACTAGAATTAAAGATACCACAGCATTTCTATTGGAAGGAGTTAGCAAAAATCCCAGCCAAACCCTAGCTCCAAACACCAACGCTTGCTCTGCATTTTAGTCCATCCCACAGTGATCATATCACAAGGTGTGCTCATGTCTAAGTTAGGATTTTTTCCATATGATCTCCAAAACAGGGGAAAAAAAAAAGGAAATAAGGGAAAAAAAAAGTGTTTCCTTTCAGTTGTAACAGCAGACCAAATGCTTGTGAAGCTTAGAATACTTTTTGCTTGAAAAAAAAAGAGAAATACTTGCAAAGAAACCACAGAGCAAGAAAAAAAAAAAATAAACAGTTTGCCCTAGCACATCAGATTTCATTAAATTTCTTCCTCTTCTTAACTCATTTTTTTTCACAAGAAGTTATTGGAAGCTATCAAAGTGAAGTAGTCTTCAAAAAATAAAAGATTGCTAAAAAATTGTTGTCAACCTGTTTTTTTCCCCAACCATTATCAGCTTCTGCAAAGAGTACCCAAGCTCCTTAAATGTAATCATGGCACTATTAGATTGCTGCTCTGAAAACTATTGCCATATCTCCCTTTCTTGCACTCCCACTGTATGACACTGATTCTCCGGATCAGAACTAGCTATAATTCATAATCAACTGCTACAGCAACATCCTATGGAAGAGAGCTCTGTTTAAAGTTCAAAGGTCTTACCTGAGTTAATGAACAAAGGCTTGTTTCTGATGTATTATTTGAGCTACTTGCTAAGTGAACAATGTAAATAGATTATTCTTTTTTTTTTTCAGTTTGGCCAATTAAGTGTGCAGTTATAGGATACGTTTATTGGTGTATATAGGACAAGTATTTGGTTTGTAACCAGACTCAGACTCACAACCTATTTAATGGCCAGAAGAATTTGGATCTAGGTATTTGGTTCAAAGCAATCTCACTTTTACAGGCAATTACAGTTATAGCAATGCAACACAGTAAAGCAAAATTAATACAAGACAGTAATATACACCTCCAAATATAAGAGTACGTAAAGCATGTCACATATATCATTCACAATAATTTTGTCTCTAAATGGACACATTCTGTAATACTATACGTACTATACCCTTTCTCCTCTTCTTACTGATCAAAAATAATGCTACGAATAGTAATGCTTAATTATAGCCTTATCAATGAGTTGTAATGAATGGAAAAATCAAGGAGATCTACTTTTTTTACCTGCTGGAAAAGCGAGTTAGTTTCAGGAGGTAATACTGGTACTTAATTTTGAACTAAATACTGAATGAAAGAAACTAAAAAACCCAATCACTTCTAAAACCAGTCATTTTCCAACTTAATTATGAATACAAGGAGACACAGTCAACCCTGCTACTTAATTTTCAGGGTCTGAGGGCAGGAGTATCATCTGGAAAATAATGGCAAAAGTCTGTCTTATGTTCATATGATAAAGAAGCATTTGGGTCTGAGGGATTGTAACATACTATATCATCAAATTAGGTCAGTAAAATGAATCCAGATAGCAGAAGATGAGGAAATGATTGAAGCTTTTGAAGTGCAACATCACATAGAAGTGCCATGGAAGCTCAGCAAGTACACTGAGGATGGCAACATTTGCTACTTCAGATGACATAGAAAAAATTAATATTAGCATTATTTAGCTATGTATCAAAGCTAATTGCATGCCATCTGGACAACAGAATGATGTGAGGAAAGGAACAAAGGAAAGGGTTAAAACCAATGCAAAATTCAAGACTGATTCTGAAAGAAGGTTCACAAATGATGACAAGAAGAAGTAGAAGTAGCAATGACAAATGGGTTGATGTCACAGACAGGAAAATTCAAGGATAAACCGTAAGATTAGACAGCTGCAGAGTAAGAAAATACCAGCAGTTTTTCCTAGTCAATGCATTCTGTAGAGCATAACTGCATCCCTATTACTGATGCTTTATTCAGCCTCCTTTTAAACTTTAGCAACGATAAACTCCATCACCTTTTGTGACTAGCCTGTTGTCCCACCTCTTTTTTTGTCAGTTTCTCTTAAACATTTTTCTTCTTTAACTTTACAATTTATGTGAGATTCTGAATAAAGGATGGCAGGTAAATAACTTTAAAAAAGCACATACTTAAGTGGACCTTGAGCACCACCACCACCCTGCCCAAAAAAAACCCTGTGATTCTGTAAACTTCCCATCAGTGGCTGCTTAGCCATGGAAGTGCCTGGACTTTTTAGATCATCTTATGTTTTTCACTTCAAAGCTTCCTACAGCCTATAATTATGCTTCTGAGTGCATCCCAAACTGTGCTTATACAAAGTGTATATAAAGAATCCTGAAAAGTCCTCAACAGCAGTGACCGGTGGGGCTACATATAATAATCTGCATTTTTTTTTTGCACATGGGCTAGGGCATCTATTATCCTTTGTCAATTCGCTTATAAAAACCAAACTTATGACTGTGCAGAAGTAAAACTTAAGGATAGAGAATAGGCTTACACTGGTTCTACAATCACTGAAAAGCCCGGGAGAACTGCATTTACTGCAATGAGAACTAATCTTTCCCTCAGGAGCAGAGTAGTGTGAATGAAATCCATTAGGCAACAGGCAAGAAGTAAACTGTAGAGATTAATATTCCATGTCCTCAACACTGGCACCTAATCAAGCTGTGAGTTTCAATAATTTACGCTTGGCAAATGTACATTTCTTGCTTTGAAACTCCCTTTGAAATATTGGACAATTCAGACAAAGGCCAAAAATATTTCTTAGGATGGAAAGAGTGAAACAATCAAGCAGAAACATAAACAGAGTAGTGAGCAACAAAATAAGATGCAAAGAATCATTGACTTTGGTTACTTCTGCAGTGAAATAAGTATGGTCTGAAAGCAGCCAGTGTTACAGATGGGAGTAACAGGGGAGGTATCCTGAAAGATTTTATTCTGTTGTATTATGACACAATAAACTGAGAGGGAGTAGCTTTTCCTTTCCTGCAAGTTTTAGGTTTTTTTGAAGAATTCAGCCAAGCTCATTCACTCATACAGACAGAATTCAGAGGCTATCTTCAAGATAATTCAACAGACTGCCAGCAGTACCATATGAGAAGAGTACGTTGGACTGGTGTAGTTAAGAAGAGCTTAAGTGGGAGACTAGAAGGTTAATACAGATGATGTCTATTTGAATAGGTGCCCTGATTGGGATAGATCGGTAGTAGATCTTGAGCAATTTAGACACTCCTGAATGAGAGAACAGTGCTGCATTCAGCACTGTTCAGAAAAGACAGATTACAGCTTAACTGTTTGAAATATACATATATCAATTGGATGCTTAAGAGCTCGAAAATGTTTATATGCAGTTATCTACATAATACTTTGTGTGTATCTAGGTGATCCTGGTGGAGGCCTTCCGTTCCATCTGTTTCATCTGCAATTCCAGGACTTACCTAAGAGCTTCTATCAACCGTGCTGTTCTAACATGGTGTGCTCTGGCATGGATTGTAAAATCCCCAGTGTAACAGGGTCTGTGGGTATCCACGTGGTTATTCTGTTTGGTTACAGTGAAAACAACTCACTGTTCTTTGTTTTTGCAGGGACTGGTTATAAAGTTGATTTCATTTGCTGATGCTATTTCAAAGTACCAGGATTAATTGTTTTGCTGAGATATATAAGGAACTTCAGTTTATTGAAGCTCATCCTCTATTGATTAGTTTCTCTATACAATAGCTGGAAAGTTTTGCATAATGTGAGATAGCTGACCTAGTTTTCAGGCACACAAATCCACTCCTGATCACTAACATCTGCATTTGAATATGCACTGAGGCTGCTAGAATTTGACAGCAATCTTGGGATCAGCAGTAGCACTAATGAATTTTTCAAAACAGATACAGAAGGTAAAATGTTTTGGTTTATATATGTAAAAGTAAGTTAATATACACTGACAAATTCTCCCTTTCTCTTCACGTATTTTGACAACAAAAAACTGATGGCATATTTGCATTAATATATTCACCTTCAAATACTACTCAATATAACATCAACAGTAACATCATAGGAAAGGAATTTTTAGAGACATTAGGTTTCCTGAAGCTGGTAGGAAAATTGCAGTTGACTTCAGCAGGGGCACAATTACACTGACACTTGGTCTTTACAGTAAAAAAAAAAAAAAAATCTCAGATCCTAAAAAAGTCACCAGGCACTGCAACAGAACCCAGAGCCCTGTGTTAGTTACTTAGTCTTTTTGTACAGCGTATAAGAATATTTCAAACACTGGGAAAGGAGTCAGCTATAGTCATTATATGAAGCACAGAGCTGCCTTCAGCTAGTTACCAGGAAACAAGGAAAACCAGGGAATAACTCAAATCCCACCTTTTTCCAAGCCTCTTTTTTCTGAGGCCACTGTAAGCTGTAGGGTAATAACACTGTTACCACTTTCCATTGAAACTCAAAAACTGCACCATCCTTTCCAAGCTTCAAAAGAGAGAGCATGACTCTCTAATCTAGCGTCTAACTCTTTCCATGAAAGTGGGAGTATTCCTTTAGCTTCCTAAATTTCTCAGCATCTCTTGCTCAACAGTTGAATCAATTGACATCAACATCAATTGACTCTGATTAGACCATCTATCTATACATTTTTACCCCCCCAATCAGACTATGCGTGTGAAGGCAAAAAGACTAAGAGCCGGGCCTTTTCTGCGCTCTCCTGAGGCAGACGCAGACACGTGAAATGGTCGCAGATGACAAATGGTCTCCGACATCAGACTCTACCAGTGTTCTACCTCATTCTCCTAGTAGTCCGTCTCATCTCACTCACTTCAAACCCCTGACTCCTGACCAGGATAAGCCTCCTTTTAAACCAGCCTACAGCTTTTTTGTAGGTTTAAGTCCCTGTTTAGCATGAATTTTTCATGCCATGATTTGGATTTTGGATCAAACACAGTAAGGACTTGAATATGGAAATCTTTGACCAAAAACCAGGCTACTACCTACCTTTCCCACACCCCCTTTTCAAAATAAAAACACACTTAGCTCATACATTTTAACAAAACAGCATATTCTAGCAAAGCCATATTTCTCTGAAAACATGAATCTGAGACTGATAGATAGACATATCCTAAATGTTAAAAACCTATTTTTTTTCCTTCTTCATAAAGGCAGCAAATAAGCTGATAATCTATTTTCTATCAACCATTACTTCTTTCAGTCTTTCTGTCAAGACAAAGTTAAGATAACTCTCATCTATTTTTTTCTACAGTGCACCTAAGGGTAAAATATTGTGAGCCTATCTTCTTCTCACTGACTGATACTGAATTCGTAACAGTAACTGCTTCAGTGCATACTTAGATTTAATCTGTCTACTATTGAATCTATAAAAACATACAATAGCTATAAACATAAAATAGCTACCCTTTGGGACTGATTTATTTCATACTTTATAAGAAATAACATTTACTTCTCGAAGTGGAATTAATATAGAATCATAAAATCATAGAATCATAGAATCATTAAGGTTGGAAAAGACCTCTAAGATCATCGAGTCCAACCACCAACCCAACACCACCATGCCCACTACATCATGTTCCTAAGTGCCTCATCTGCACGTCTTTTAAATACCTCCAGGGATGGTGACTCCACCACTTCCCTGGGCAGCCTGTTCCAAGGCCTGACCGCTCTTTCAGTAAAGAAATTTTTCCTAATGTCCAATCTAAACCTCCCTTGGTGCAACTTGAGGCCATTTCCTCTCGTCCCATCGTTAGTTACTTGGCAGAAGAGACGAACACCCACCTCGCTACAACCTCCTTTCAGGTAGTTGTAGAGCGCGATGAGGTCTCCCCTCAGCCTCCTCTTCTCCAGGCTAAACAGTCCCAGTTCCCTCAGCTGCTCCTCATAAGACTTGTGCTCCAGGCCCTTCACCAGCTTTGTTGCCCTTCTCTGGACACGCTCCAGCACCTCAGTGTCCTTCTTGTAGTGAGGGGCCCAAAACTGAACACAGGATTCGAGGTGCGGCCTCACCAGTGCCGAGTACAGGGGCACGATTGCTCCCTACTCCTGCTGGCCACACTATTTCTGATACAGGGCAGGATGCCATTGGCCTTCTTGGCCACCTGGGCACACTGCCGGCTCATGTTCAGCCGGCTGTCAATCAGCACCCCCAGGTCCTTTTCCTCTGGGCAGCTTTCCAGCCACTCTTCCCCAAGCCTGTAGCGTTGCCTGGGGTTGTTGTGGCCAAAGTGCAGGACCCGGCACTTGGCCTTGTGGAACCTCATACAGTTGGCCTCAGCCCATCGATCCAGCCTGTCCAGGTCCCTCTGCAGAGCCTTCCTACCTTCGAGCAGATCAACACTTCCACCCAACTTGGTGTCGTCTGCAAACTTACTGAGGGAGCACTCGATCCCCTCATCCAGATCGTTGATAAAGATATTGAACAGGACCGGTCCCAAAACTGAGCTCTGGGGAACACCGCTCGTGACCAGCCGCCAACTGGATTTAACTCCATTCAAAAAGGTGAATCATCTAAATGATCTTCAGAGGTCCCATCCAATCTCAATGATTGCTTGATTGTATAAATTTTGTTTCTCAGATTATTTTTCTCCAATAGACAGTTTCACGACTGTGCAGTACTGGTATTTACTCTAGAACAGTAGAAACATTTTTGATTTAAAAGGTTATATAAGCATGCAAGATTAATATTTGTGACTGTGCTTGACAGACAAGTAAGACAACAAAGACAAAAGAAAGCAAAAATGAAAAAAGAGAAAGAAAAGGAAAACCAGTGACTGAACAATATAATCAATTATCTCAAGAACAGATCACAAACCTTTTATTGAATAGCTATATTTTGGAAAGAAAACCCACCTCTTCACTGTGGTGAGATTTTTAGGGGAGGTGTTGGATATATATGCTTGCATGAACAAGGGATGATCAGATATTAAAAAGATGGTCAGCAAGGTACCAACACCATTTTATGCTACTTAAAGGTAAAATAAACATGCAGCGAATATAGACAAGGACAGTCCTTAAGAACTCTTTGATGAGAGAATAATGAGTGAAGAGGTAGTCAAAGGATAAGTGGGGAGATAGAAGGGCTATCTGATGAACAAAATAAAAGAGAAAAAAACCTATATAACTTATTTGAATACTAAATCATGTAAGTAGAAAATTGTAAAAGGAAACAGGTCTCTGCACACATTCATTTAGAGTACGTTGCTGAACATCAATCAACAGCTCTAATGGAACAGGATTTTCATAATCATTTAAGGTTCCTGAAACAGCAAGGCCCTAACAGACGACTATTCAGGACAGTCTCTTAAATATTATAATATTTATTTTATCAAACATATCACTTTATGTCTATTCTCTTCTTATAGTGCCCTATGCATTGTTTTTTCTCAGGGTACCATTTCGTTTACTCCTTTTGAGGATCAAAGAACTTAGAATTTAAATGTTAGATCAAGCACTATAGTCCTTCCCACTGCCAGGAAGGATTACACCATGCAATATACACGTGCCCTGAGATATATACTTACAAAGACAGCACTTACTAGCTGAGGAAAAAAAAATTGGAAGACCAAGACAAATGTCCCTTTGGGAGAACTGGAGAAGCAGAAACTGCACATGGTTTCACACACTGTCACACCACGTGCATTCTTCAAAAATTACTTTTATCTGTCAGAAAAGGAATATAAATCTCTGAATTTTTATTTCCTAGATTATCCAGAGACACAATATGCAAACAGGAGACACAGTGAATATGAAACATTTCTCTGACATTTCCTGATTTTTACCTGCAAAGAATTGGGCCTCAGGTTTCTTAAGACAATATGATGCAGTGCCTGAGAACAGATGCTGAAATACTATTAGCATTATCATTATTGTTATTTACTTCCCTGTTGAAAGGCAGAGCTTGCTGCTCTTACTGGCATTGGCAGAACATATGGATTTCAAACAAAACAATATGATTCAAAATTATGCTTGCGGTGCATGAATTTTGTATGCTGCTGCTGTTTAAAATGGTTCTCTTAGCCAGATTGTACCATCTCACTTGCCACAGAGAGAGCTGAAATATTTCACCTTATGGACTGAAAATTCCAACCACCCAAAACAAGGTTTTTTTAATTTAAGAATGCATTCATATATTATGTTTGACTATATATATATATATATATATATATATATATATAAATCTTTCCCTCATGAACAGAAACTGAGGAAATAAGTTTCAATTTTCTATTTTAAAACAGTAAGACAGAGAAAATAGGATTTTTTTTAATTCTGAATTTCTAATTTCTTAAATTTTCTAAATAAAATTGAGAGACATGATCCTTTCTGACTGACAGTTTTGTGATTTTTGAGCTGCAGTTAACATGTACTACTTTGGCTGTCTTTTTATGATAAAAAATGCTCACAAATGTTCATTTGTTTCCAGAAACGCCAAGAATGTGCTCTAACTCTGTAAACACAGTTACCCTGGAATCTGTGCACCACAACAGATAACACCACTGACAGACTTCTATAATTTTGGGGGTTATACTTGAGTTCTCTGTGTATGCTGGCTAGAAAACAACTGTTTTACAGTAATTTCAGTCAATATCAGGTAACAGTGTGTGTCTGTACCAATATTTGAGGATTTTTTCTATAGCCCTGGAAAACTTTAGATGGATAATAATTAATTATACACATGAAGAAATGAGTCTCTTATTTTTTGCAAAATCAACCAGATGAAGCTGATAGAATCAAAATCTCCCTACCCCTCTAAAAGATAAAAGTTATGAAATGCCATTCATCATTTGGGAAATATTTCCTCTTCATGTGTAAACATCGATGGGACATGAAGTCTGGTCATCTGCCACAATAAATGCATTCAAACATTTTATAATGACAGAGGATAAGTCAGAAAGTCTTTGTTTTATAGGAAAATATGGGTATGATAACTAACGTCACTACGAGTACAAGTTCAATACAACAATCAAAACTGACAGAGAATTCTTAAGACAAGAATTGCTAATGCAAGCAACACCACCTTTTATTATGTGGTATACTCCTTTACTGCTTTTTGAGGGATATCATGCCAATGTTTCACTCATAGTTCTACTGCCAAGTTTTAATTAGCTACTGTTCTGAGTAAAGCTGGCAACGAGAATTCTAAACTTAATTCACCACTTTAAATAAGTGAGTGAATTCAACATATTGGCCAACTCATTAGCAAAACTTCTGTCCTATAACTGACATACACTGCATGTGCAATTAAATTTAGCATGAAATAAAGTATCATGGTGCGCCAGATTTAAAGCTTTAAATATCTTTAACACTATATATTAACAAAGTGCAAGTAAACATTCAACAACAAAATCACAGTTTTAATGAACTGCATCAAGACCTTTCTAAAAGAAAAGGAGAAGTCCATTAGCAATTAGTTTGTAATTGTATGTCTCCATGTCATCTTAATTAGTAGCAGATAATCATTTTTGGTTCGGCCTATTAGTTTCTCAGCGTGATTTGGTTTTGGTTTATACTACTTCAAGATAACTCACTATTACCTCCTTCAGATTGGTTATAATTTAGTTCTTTAATTACAGTATATTGCTTCATCAAGTAGCAGTCTCAAGAGAACTCATACTATAGCTGTGTTACATTAAAGTACACACTGAAGGTGTGCTGTGATTTTTCTGATATTTTGTTGAATGTCTAAATCATATTACATACTGTGAGTCTAACTGAACAGTTCCCATCAGATAAATAACAACAGAAGAATAATAACTATTAAGTGCTACTAAAGATGATTGGCATAATTATCACTAAACTTTTATTTGCTTTTGGTTTGTTCACATACTATATACAGTAGAATGCTTAGGATGCCTTTAAAAAGGGTAGCTATAGGAAGCCATGGATAAGTAACGAATTATCTAAAGAATCAAAAGTTTCTGGAGAGAATTTAGTTAAGTGAATGTGGTTTCAAACTTGACTTAAATTTTAGATGCTAGAAGCAGTAAATGTGATACTGGATGAATACAGATAGGATTTTGGCAACTAAATTTTTTGTTTTAATAAAATTAACCTGGCAGATTTAATCGGAGCACCACCGAATACTGCTTACTAGAAAATTTTATATTTTATCTTGGTTCAGCAATGAGTCTCACTGCTGTATTGTATTATACAAAATGAGCATCCAAGCTCATGACAGTATTTCAGAAAGGGAAAAAAAAAACCAACCACCAAACTGTAAATATTCATCCAGGGAACATAAGTACAGCAGAAAGGGATGCTGGGAATATGGGATATAGTATACAGTAAGCTTAACAATTCTGTGCAGCCTCAGTGAATATTGCATGTGCATGCACCCTTCTGTGCCAGTACAGGAAAAGAAAATGTAGTTTTGAAACGGATGAAATTTACTTCTGCCTCCACCTCCTTGCAGAAGTCATTCACAGCTTGTAGGACAGTTCTCACTTACATAAAATACTGAGGAGTTCTACCAAAAGTAAGTGACATGAGTAGAGGAACCAGTTTGGCTACTTTAGGTCTCCCCTTGACAATATCACTTGAGCAGCAAAAGATAATGCAGGTGGGAACAAGTTACAGGGCTTCTCTATAGCAAATGCTATAGGGAGAGTGTTGAAAAATGCACTCATAAGTGTAAAGAACCACAGTTCCCACAGGCCTGAGCAAGAGCTAGTGGAGTCAGTTAGCAGAAGCAAATCTGTGTTTTGATGATGCTGACATAGATGAGTACTTTGCTATTTCTGTCATCCTTTGTCTTCCTTCTAAAACCCAGGTCAAAGAAGGAACAGGAAATTCCTGGAATTCAATCTAAACTCTGTGAAAATGAAACAATACATTTCTGATGCAGTGGAGCTAGTATTTAAGCTTAGGAACTGAAAAATGTTGTGTTTACTTTCCTCTACATTCCTTCTCTCTGCAGGAGCAAAATAATGTCCAAGGAGAACACCCTTGATTTCTGCTACAACTGTTTACCATAGTACTAGTAGTTAGGTGTGATTTAGCCCACTGTAAACAATATCATAAGGTTACAGATTAGATCTCACTTATTAAAAACAGCATTTAAACTCTCTATACACTTTACTGATAAGATCTCTACTGGAGAACTGCATGTATTACATCTAAGCAGATAAATTAGAAAGGATTTACAACCGAGCACTGCAGAACCACCTGTGGAAAACAGAACCTGGAACAGGGTCAGCATTCTGATGTACAGGAAGAAAAGCAACCATATACACTCCAATGATGACCTAAATATATGTGTAAGTGATGTTATATAGGAATGAGAGTTCAATGAGAACAAAGTGTTCTTATAGACAGACTTACTAGTAACACTGAAGAGTTTAGTAAAATGGTAGCAAAAAAACAGTATCACCCAAAGAATTACTGTAAGCAACGAAAACCTGTGGAAATTATCTTCATGAATGGCACTGAAGAGTAATCTTGGCGTTCATCCAAAAAGGGAAAGAATATGAAATCTGTCCTGCTGGTAAAGAGGAGGAAAATTATCTGCTAGACATTCTTTACAATTCCCAATTACATGCTACTCCAAACTCCATGGCTATGTGATAAATAGAGTCCACATTTGAAACTCTCACCTCTTACAAATAGCAATAACAATGATCTAGCTCTAAGTGTGCTTTTCATCACAGCCCTTTATAAAGACTTCTGAGCAACATAATCTTCTTGAGATAAATTCAGAAACTAACACACAAATGGGGTGACTTGCCCAAGGTCACACAGCACTTTGATGACAAAGATAGAGACAGAGATACAGATAGCACTCATTTCTTCAATTCTCCTCACCCAACAGGAATATCAGACTCTGTTTCAGATTAGGTTTAGTTATGACAAACCCATACTGACATGCCACAAATAAACAGTTTTATCGCTCAGTGCATATATCTGCGTATTTGGATCCAGCAAGTCTAATGAATGGCGGAGTTAATGTTGTTTTCACATATCTGATGGCAGCTTATCCAGAGCGTAGCAGGAATGACATTTTTTTTTGTAGCACACAAAACCAGTATATTTTCCTGAAAGCATGTGACAACTGAATGTAACTTTTTCTTCTTGAATAAAACCTTTGACATAATTACTATGATTTTATTATGAGATAGCCTGCTGTATCATTCAACAAAGAACAAGTTTTTTCTAGAACAACTAATAGTGGATTAGGCTTTCGTATTAACCAAGTCACCAGCAATTCCATTCAGTATATAATGAATTTATCTTCTAGGAGATAAAATACTCTGAGCAAATGGACAAGGCTCAGAAAACTATTTTAAAAGCGGTTCCATTGTGGCCAGTGGAAAGGGTAAATACAAGAAGAAAATGCTGACTTTCTTTTAGCTAAGAGACTTAAAGACAAGCAGGTTTTACGGACAGCTGAGGAAAGTGTTCACCACTGCTTGTTTCAAACCATTAGAAAGCATTGCTGTGTGCTCTTAAGCTCACTCCTTGTTTCGCTGAGCTTCAGGGACACATTCAAGAATTACTATGTGATTACAAATTGATGTGTGGAACAGATAACAGGTTGAGATCCTTTGTACTTGGTACAGTAGAAACAAGACACCGAGGTTGCCTCCTCGCCAAGCAGTGCACAATCTGAGCATAAGATGAGACAAAAGATAGACTGGAAACTATGAGAAGTGTTTCCAGCAGTGCTAAGTAAAATAAGAGTCCTCAAATTACATATCCCCTATTAAATTCATACAAGACATTTTCTGCATTTCCCTGACGACAGTTGGGAACTCATGATCTCCAGCAATGTTTCTCTCTCATGCCATCTTCTGAGGCTTGAGATGTCCAGCAAGACAAAGCATGACATCCATGGCACCCCAAAGCTCCCTGCTGGTTCTATCTTGTTAACAGACTTGGCCTGGAATGCAGTTGCTGTAGCAAAAGTCCTCTTTCCCACAGGGCACTCACTGCTCCTTACAGCACTATCTTCCATGGGTGCCTGTGACGTGCTGAATCTAACCCATTCCCCATTTTTTCCCCACTTCTGAGGTGTGGGCTGAGCCAGGTGCAATTACCTTGCTATAGTGTATAGAAAAAGCAAAGTGCCAGGCCTCGCTATGCTTCTTGAAGTGAAGGGACTAGTTAAGGTGGATAATAACCACTGAGAATCTTCTCTATGAGCTAAGGATTGCTCACGGACAGTTAAACTTCTAAAGTATTTGGGGATTTCTGGAGCTGAAAAGCACTAAAAGTGTCAAGTCTTATAGTCCTCACCCAGCCTCAACTGCCATTAGTGATAGCTTTGAGAAGAGCTTTTCCTAAATAAAAAGAACAGATTTTTTTTTCATAACAAATACATGTCATTTTAACTTATTTTCAGTTCAATAGGAACTTGCAAAAAATCCCTAATAACTGAAAAAAAGAGAAATCTGTTCTGAGTCCAGAAGAAATTACTAGTATTGCAAGGTAAAACAACTATCTGCTTTTATAAACTGAATAAAGTTAGAAGTTTTGGAAGCCTCACTCAAATTAATCAAATTCCAGTGCCACAAAATTTGTCATAAGCATAGTGTGGAGATTGGCCCAGTTGTCTATAGGACTCCCAACATAAGTATTTAGGCTGGAATGTAATACTACCATAGATTTAAAAGCAAACAATAAAGACAACAACATATTTCACCATCAGCTGAATCTTTGTAGATCTTCGTACATGAAAAAATAAGAGGGCCATGTAGATAATGATTCTATAATTGAATATCTTTGTAGAATATTGGTTTCTATATAGAATGGGATTATGTTTTTTCACTGATGAAACTACCTGTAGCTATTGCCTCACTTAGAAATTGTATGCAAGGTCTCACACTGTTTGGATCACAAAAATCAAAGCCCTTCATTCTATTACCTTCTTCACAAAAGTAAACATGTCCACCCTCCATCAAAATAATTCTCCATCCAGGATTAATAATCATAACATTTATAACAGTAGAAAGAAGATTTTAGTTATTGAAATACTGGACCCAAAATAAATAGGAATTTATAACTAGAACCTTGAACCGCCAGTGTGTGGGATATGACCCAGCTAACAGCTGAACCAAAACCACAGTAAAATATCCAGGGCCCAACTATTTCTTTTTGCTATGAAATCATGAACAAAGATTAATGCTGAAGCAAAAGGACTGATGAGGAAAGAGAGAATCAGTTACTGTGGATCAGGATCTCAATAGGAAACATTCTGCCAGCAGTCTCCCTTCAAAGGGCTTCAGCTCAACAGCTTCCTCCAGTTTCTACTGAAAAAGCAATCATACATCGAAGGCTACAAACAGAAGAACAAGTTTAGTTTTAAGGTATCGGAAATGTTTTGACATGGATTCTAAACAAAACATGTACAACAAATACAAAGCCATACAAAAAACCTGCTTAGTTTAATCTTTCATTACAAACTGGGAACCCAGCCCACATTCACTGAAAGGTTCACATACTTTTTGTATGAACTTGGGCCAAGCTACTTTATGGTTTCACATCAAAACCAGTCAGAATTTGTGGGTTTTGCATGGTTTCAGTGTGAAATTGGGTGAAACCAGTATTTTGCTTGGAGTTCTGGGATCCAGCTGAATCCAAACACAAAGTAAAATTCAATGAACACAAAGGCAAGTAGAACAAAGTTTTTTTAAAAACGTATAAAACTGCCAAGTTTTGCACACTATGAACGGCACCTCTTTTTCAGATCATTCAACACTAATCAAATATCAAGGAGAGGGTTCAGAAATCTTGTGGTCTTTGAAAAACCTGTATTCTTTAAGCTCTGAAACAGTTTAGTTGAAAATGGTGCAAGCGTATTTTGTGGACTACACTATTTAAGTTGCAGTCTTACTTTCTTAGACTTTGCCTAAATTGCTTGGAAAAGAACTTAAGCTGAATTATATAAGGATTTTTTACATCTAACTGGGAATATTTGCTAACCCCCCCGCTCTGATCAAAATAAAATTCTTTAAAGTTAGCTAAGTTAATATAACTTCTTAAAGGCAAGATATGAGTACAAGGGAACAGTAAGACTAGAATGTGATTAAGAGGAAGTGACAGACTGATTCTCTAGTGCTTAGTACCTTGCATAGATGCTTATACCCATTAAGAAAGGATTGTAAAACGGCAATCCAGTTTCAATAAATCAAAAGGGCAGGACTTTTTGGCCTTTTATCATTTAACCTGCAGAGAACAGTGATGCAAGATTCAGGACAGGAAAGATTCAGTTTCATGCTCACAAGGTCACAGGTTTCAAATTCTGGTATGCTACAAGGAAGTATTCTAAAACCATTTCATGGATACAGGAAGAGGAATAATAGTTTACAAAATGAAAAATGAAAAATGAAACAGATTTGATCCAACCGATTGGAAAAAATCCAAAACAGCATTACTGCTGAGACCATGGAAAAACAATAGCTCTCAGACTGAGTCTACATGCAAAATCTGAATATGTGCCAAAGACTGGTACATAACTCCTCTGCCAAGTTAAAAGAATTGTGGTATAAGGGGAACAGAGGTGATATGATTTAGGTTAATTACTAACTTCAGTTTTTAGCTCTAAGAAATCTCTTCTGGATTAACTGAGGTTAAATTTAGGCTGTTAATCCATTTTAAAACCAAAGTCCTAGTCCACTTTAAAAATTAAAAGCGTTTATTGTCTCGTGTTTGTCAACCTGCATTAAGAAGTCAACTCTGATTTGGTTGCTCTCACTGTTCACACCTGTATCTAAGGGGTAAGTAGAGATTAGGAGAGAACAAGTTGAAGCATATCTAGATAAATTAGATGTTTTCAGAGGGACTGGGCATGGTAGGCTTCATTTTAAAGTACTGTATCAAACTGCCAATGAAATCCCAGAGCCATTAGTAGTAGTCTTTGAAAAATCATGGCAAACAGGAAAGGTACTTTTAAAAAAGGAGAAAAGAAGGACACAGAAATGTAGACCAGTTGGCTTAAGTTCAATATTCAGAAAAACACTGGGATAATTTAAACAAACTATTGATAAACTATAAACCAGTGAAAGGTAGCATTCAGAATAGATCTGTCAATAATAAATATTACACTTCTACTCTAATTTTCTTCTAAAACTGGGCAGTATGGATGGAAAAGAAGCCAAAGATGTTAAATTTTAACCTTCTTCAATGTTTATTTTGACAGTGTTTCTCTTTGCATTCTCAAAAGCAGGTTATAGAAAAAATGGTTTAGATTAAACTGCTGTACAGAATCTGCAGAGCTGTTTGAAAAACTAAACTCAGAGAATGGTTATTGTGGACCTTTTTCCAAATGGAAGGATGAATACACCTGCTGCTATTCAGCAGATGTTTTCTAGATATTGGAAAAAAAAAAAAGTTTGACAGTGACACTGACAGGAACTAAAAGTTGTCCTGGTTTTAGCTGGAATAGAGTTAATTTTCTTCCTAGTAACTGGTAAAGTGCTGTGTTTTGGATTTAGGATGAGAATAATGTTGATAACACACTGACGTTTCAGTTACTGCTGAGCAGTGCTTACACAGAGTCACGGTCTTTTCCTGATTCTCACCCCACCCCACCAGTGAGGAGGCTGGGGGTGTACAAGAAGTTGGGAGGGGACATGGCTGGGACAGCTGACCCCAACTGACCAAAGGGATATTCCATACCATATGACATCATGTTCAGGGGTAAAGTTGGCTGGGGGGTCCACTGCTCGGGAACTGGCTGGGCATTGGTCAGCGGATGGTGAGCAATTGCATTGTGCATCACTTGTTTTGTATATTCTTTTATTATCATCATCATCATCATCATCATTATCATTATTATTATTATTATTATTTTCCCTTTCTTTTCTGTCCTATTGAATTGTCTTTACCTCAACCCATGAGTTTTACCTTTTTTTTTTTTTATTCCTTCCCCTATCCCACTGCGGGGAAGTGAGAGAATGGGTGTGTGGTGTTTAGCTGCCTGCCAGGTTAAACCACAACAGTCCTTTTTGCCACCCAACGCGGGGGGTCGACGGGCTGAGATAAGAACAGATCTGACCAGAGTGTGTTAAAACAAATTTGCTACAAGCATTCATTATATTAGATTAACAGTCGCTGGTCGCAATGTTGATTTATCTGCTCTCAGAGTTGTTGTGCTTGTCCGCAGAGTTGTGTTACGTAACACCTTACTTGCTGCATGTGTTTCCTGGTGTGCTGTTTATCACCTCAGGGGGCTGGATTAAGGCTATCATTTTGCTCTGTGTGTGTGTAATACTGGCTTATGATATGATAAAATTACAGGTCGAGAGACTAATCTGGTATTTGTACTCAGCATTGCCATTATCTCCGTACTTCGGGAACCATCTCTCGGAAACTATTAATAATGACACTCTTTACCTTTTCTCCTCGGAGAGCCAATCTATGGGGGAGACAAGGGGGGACGCTTTCCCCCTCTCCTTCACCTTCCCCTTCTCCTCCAGGCTAGTTACAATAGCTCTTGAGGATTCTGAATATCCTTGGGATGTTCAAACCAGCATGTTCCTATTGCTATGCCTCCTGAATGTGTTTCAGGTCTTGTGTGGGATAGTATGGGCAAGTATCTAGGACAGTAGGCACCTCCAGTGTTTTGGAACTTCACCCCTGAACAAGTGTAGAATCCTGAAAATCTAGTAAAATGTTGTTTATACCTGACTAAGAAAACAAGAATCAGCACAAGACTGCTGGCATGCCAAGAAATTAATTTACATGGACGTTAAATTAATGCCCCTTCTTGAACAATTGGACCTGGCAGACGTTCTTGAAAAGTCAATACACGATCAAGCAAAGAAACACTTAAAGAAGTGCAATGTCTGTCTGCTAATGGTATCTATGACTTAACAGCATGGTGTCTGCTAGTGCCACTGCGCACAAGAAATTTGCAAGTTCAAGAGTTTACTAGCGAGCTTTACAAGATATGATAACTGTTAATTAAAATAGTAACTGTTAGAAAAGAGTTTAATCTACTATAGAAAATAGTAGATTTAATAGTGAAAGGTGCATAACTTACAAGAGCAAGATATAATATTTGTGCTTAAGGCGAGACTCTTATACTATAAGGCTGGGCACTATTAAAATACATGGATAGATGTATGATTGTGCCAGCTTTAGGAAAGGCTGTTACATCAGAAGAGACTTATGTAGAAAATATGTTGTCTCAAAGACTGTACTTCAGCCAGTCAAAAAAATCTCTAACTTGTCCACTGTGACTTCTAATAACAGTCACTCATTTTACCAGCAACATCTTTCACTACTTTTAGGGGTAGACATTACTAGCTGGAGAATAAAAAAAATAAAAAAGACAAAAAGAACAAAGAGAACTGGCTTATGAATCCTCCCAAGATAATTATTTTCAATAGCATTTTATTCTTTCATTCAGAGAAAAGCATTTCTTAAATCTTTTGCTTTTTTTAGTCCGGTGAAAGAATACAGTTTTCTTTACAAGCAGTGGTTTAAATAAGAGAGACAAACAGTCAGTGTGGCATTCATTCACTGGAAATTAAAGAATCAGTTAGAAATAGGCTCAAATGTAATTTTCTACTGTATATGAAACCAGCTTTCACTAACTTGTTAGCATACGTGCAATTCCTGTGTTTGCAAATACTCAGGACCATTGAAATAATTCAATATTATCATAAGTGCTCAAAAATACAACAATTAACCCTTTTTCTACTAAACCACAGACCATCAAACAGTAGCAACACTCCTGACTGGGCAGAGTACAAAGCCTTCTTTCATGTTAGGATCCATCTTGAAAACAAAAAAATACTCCAGCCCTGAAACATATGTGTAAATGTGTGCATGCAGATAAGCTTTTCTAAATTGCTTATTTCTGAAATGCAGCTTTTATTCCCTTAAAATGTCTACAATTTTCCCTTTAGGAATTGCTTAAAACATTTAATTATTTCTGTACTTTTGAAACTAATTATAAAATGCAGTGAAAAAAATAAAACAGCATGATTGGGTTCCAGGCCTTTTACTGCCTGCTTAAACATGAGAGTGATACAGATACTAGATGAGATAAAACAGTAAAACTCATTTTACTTCTCTTTGGTAAGCTTATGTGGAACAAAGATTCCCAAGCACTTTTTTAATAAGAACAAAGAACAGACTCTGTCCACCCTTTCACTTCCCAATAAAGAGTTTGCTAAGGTCCCAGGGCAAACACACAAGTATCTATAACGTGATATACATGTCTGGGCTTAGGGCTTATCTCCTGGTAACGTATGTGAAAAGATTTTAATTTTATGGAAGCATTTGTGGTTCTGACATGGAGTCACTACAAAAAAGTGAACTATAATGTCTTTCTACAATGTACTGTGCTTCTGTCCTACACTGATGCCTGGAGAGATACTTAACGGCACTTTGTTAGGTTACCACAAACAAGAGATGACAAGTAAAATTAAACTTATTTTCCTGATAAGGAGCCTTAGTCTTCTACTTCAGAAGTTCATTTTCAGCTCTCCACACCCTTCATCTTAATAGGTATTCCTAATAAAAATGTGTGCATATTAGTTTGTGCTGAAACTGATCAGTGTTAACATTAGTCAAAAAGGATACTAAAAGTCATAGTGAAGTAAACTCTATCCAGGCCAGGCCAAATCTATCCCAAATAATATACTAAAAATATATGACCATTGATTCTAATGTGTATTAACTAGTACTTAAAAATAGCTACTGCAATACTTTTGCCATTTTGCTTCCATAATGCTTCCATACTTGTACAACTAAAGTTCATGACCATTCATCAGACATACTGGTATTATGGCAAAAAAAGTGAAATCATAAAAGCTATCTAACTTTCTTCCACCACAAGCCTCTAATAGAGTACAAAAAAGGAACTTTTACTCTTTTAATCAGGATGTCATAAAGCATGTATTCTCCGTACCTCCCTGTTAATTTTTGGAAGCCTTGTGGTTGTTGAAGTCAAGCCCCTCTCAGATCTCTTGGTGGAACAAAGCACCTCCCATAAACCATCAGTGACAGGACTGGGCCCAAAGGTATGTCCATTAGCTAAAGCCATTAAGACTTGCAAATTTGTAGATATAAACATTTTGTAAAGATAAAGCTGACCTCATCCTGACATCTACAATTAGAAAAAAGAACTCAACAAATAGAAAAAGCCAGAGTCAGCATCACCTCTCGCTCCCTGGTTTTCAACTATCCAATTAGCTAGTATTTCTGTAGAGTTGCTACCTTTTCCAGGATTTACAGATGAGACTCTCGGAATCGGCATCAAGATCTAGTTTATACTTGCACACAGTCTTCTATAATAACATAACAATATTCAAATCCTGGAAATAGCATGGAAGTATTAGAAGTTGCTTACAAAACTACCACATGAGCTAATTCACCTTCCCAAATGCCTTTGCACGAGTAGTCTTAAAGTTCTCTGAAAGAAATAACAAGCATGTTGACAAGACAGATCTGACTGACAGAGTCATCTTGGTCATCTAAATGGATTTTGACAAGTTCCCTTAACAATAGATGTTAAGGAATCTAAGTATCCATGAAATAACAGAGAAGGTCCATGCATTGACAATTACTTGGCTAAAACTCAGGGAACAGAGGCTGGGAATAAATAGTCATAGTGGAGAAAAGAAGAAAAACTCTACTTTTCATAAATGACTTGGGGGGAAAAAAGAAAGAGGCTGAAAAGCAAGGTGCCAAAGTTACCAAGAATATTAAGTTATTTTGAGTAGAAAACACAGTGTAAAAAATTGCAGAAAAGGCTTACAGGATGTAGTGACTAGACAGCAAAATTCAATGCTGGTAACTGTATATTGGATATACAATATGTAAAACTGTCCTAATCCCACATGTAAAATAATGGGATCTAAGCTGAACATTGCCCCCAAGGAAATTAAATATTAAGGTTATAATTGACTGTTCTCTGAAAATTTCAGCTTACTGTTCAATAGCAATCAAAAAAAGCAAGATGAAGATATTAATTATGGTTAGGAACAGAGAAATAAAATGTGACTACCATTATACAATTCATGGTTTACCCCAGATTAAATACACTGCACAAGTCTAGGCTACATATCTTGGAAAAATTATATAGAAGTGGAAAAGGACAGCAACGTATGGAGCTGCTTTAACGACTAAGGAGGTTTAGATCAAAAAAACATGACTAAGGTCTACAAAATCATGAGTAACATGCAGACAGTGGATTGGATCTGATTTTTCACTACCTCTCCAAATACAAGACTAAAAGGCATCAAACAAAACCAGCTGGTGCAAGATTCAGAGCTGACAAAAAAAGGTAGTTCATCACACAGTGCTTAATTAAATTGAAATCTTCTTAACTGGGAACAAATTTCTATACTGTATAGTATAGGTGTAAAGGAGCTAGTAGCTTTAGATAATTTCCTTTAGTACTGGTTCGTGTGCCATGCACTTCTGTGTCACATGATGTACCTTTTATCCCTGTCTCCGCTTTGCTCGCCATTTAGATGGTATCCTCCCTCTACAATGCTAGCAAATCAGGATCAAGCTTTAAGTCAGGGCTTACACAAGCTTGCTATAGACTAGTTCTCTGTACCCTGGATACCAGTCACAAGCACTTTTCTGTATATCAATTGTATCATATTCTCCAAGAACATTTCCATGGCACTCTGCCTATGAACAGTTTGGCCCACTGACTTTTGCTTACAGGAACATCCATATTCCAATGAATATGGATATGATGAAAATCATGTTCCATCTGCTTTCTCATCAAAACAAAAACAAAAGAAAAAAAAAAGGAAGGGGAAAATAAGCACATGGGTTGTTGACCACCCCCTGCTGCCATCCACGCATTGAGAGGATGTACTCAGCAAGCTCTGCAGAATGAAGGAAAGGTATTTCTGGTGAAACATTGTGATCAGTTTGCTAAGTACTGTATACTCTGAAAATCAAAACTTACTTCTAAACTCTGTAGAGTAAGAGATATTCTGACTGATATCTATTACAGGAAGATTGGTTCATTGGGAAAAATGTTTCCAGTGACAAAAATGAGAACATAGCTAATTTTGTACTATATTATTGTGCAGCTCTGTTTTTACAATTTTACTTCAAAGTTGTCAGACAAGGAAAACAAGAGAAGCACTCAGATTACTTCTGCTTAGGGAGATGGGAAGAGGAAAATCCAATTCCTAGTATCAGCCCAAAGAACTGAATGCTGTAGAAGTCTGTGGAGATGAAAAGCCAGTTCTCACCTCTTCCCTCCTCCAATGGAGAGAACAGTAGCACAGCTTCTTCCATAAAATGTAAAGACATTAAAACCCTTTACTGGGACATGATCAGGATATCCCTGCAGAAGCAGAAATTTAGCCTGCCCTTGAACCTCTCCCTAGCCAAACTTTAGCACATTTCAAACAGAAAGGGTGCACAGAGCCAGCCTACATGCAGTGGTTGTTCATAGCACTGAATAGCTTCTACAAGTGCCATTTCTACACAATGGAACCTGAGTAAGGAGGAAAAAAATTAGTTTGTTTCTCTGTCCGTCCATTAAAGCATATCATCAATATAAGCAGTTAAGGATTGTTTCTTATCCAGTGGATTTCTTCCCTTTGCTTCTATGACAGGTTCTAAACATTTTTTGGTTTTTGGCTAAGTAACCAAGGGCTGTAAGAATTTTCATGCAACAAAGCACAAATTCCACAATGCACATTCACACTTGACGTGCCTCACTATCAGAGCCAATAAACTGAGAAATTAGGGGAAAAAAATGACACTGTGCTCTCTCCACTACACTTATTCCAGCAGGGGACTTTTCAAATCCACACCTACAGACAGTTTCACTTCAAAACTCTGAGTGGTCAAAGAGAGGAAGAGCAAGATCCTCTCTCAGAGGACTAAAACAAACACAGATGCATGTCTTTATAGTCTCATAATCATGTTATGATGATGAAGCACACTACACGTATATAACTTTCAGGCAATCTGAAAGTTCTGTGTAATTGCTGCTGAGTTGCTCATTTTAAACACAGTTGTGAAAGAACTTGGTTCTACCGTACATTTGCCTTGAGTGTTTCAGTATCAGGAATTCTCTCAAATACCAGCTTCCTAAAATTAAAGTGCAAACGAACTGTTAAGGATTTGGGTCCTCTTTTTTAGCTAATATATCTAGACTGCAGCAAGCTTTCCACTTTCTCCCCTCCCCCCCCCCCCGGCCCTCACTATATCACTTCAAGCAATTATCCAAAATCAGAGACTGCACCATCTAGAAGGCAGTTTGCCTAATTGGTGCTCTCTCACCTGTGGCACACATGTATCATATGTTTTGTGATAAGTGTTCACAATTGGATTTTATGTGCACAGTACCTCGGAGGATTGTTTTACACTTGTCCCATTTAAGTTTGTAAGGTCTATCGGAATGAAGGCCAGCCTGATGAATTCTAAATTCCTTACGCAACACAGTTCAGTCTTAATGTCCCAAATTCTGTAAAGAAATGCATGTCTAAAAGATTCCTTCCTCTTGCTTTTTCCTGTT
This sequence comes from Calonectris borealis, assembly GCF_964195595.1. NCBI lineage: Eukaryota > Metazoa > Chordata > Aves > Procellariiformes > Procellariidae > Calonectris > Calonectris borealis. The sequence continues at coordinate 48,376,423 of NC_134315.1, forward strand.
GAAATCTAATAGTAGGTTTATAAAATAGAATAGGTAGGTAGAATTAAAAGATTTAGTTTTTAATACTTCCATTTAGATCAAGGAAGTTCCCACAATGCTATGGATCTATCTATACTTCTAACTATATCCAACCGATCTAAATAGATACCTAGATTTATATCTAGGTATATTCATAAAACAGATAAACCTGTATCTATGGGCTCTAGTTATTGGTATTATTAGTTCACCCAAATATTTTAAGCCTCAGTATCTAGGGCACTGGAGTGAACTCATCCCAAGCAAGCTGGTACCACCTGAAGACAGTGCAGTTCTGGATTTTGAGGAAAAAGGACACACTTCCTCCTATGTTTCAGTTTTATGCTTGACAAAATTTGCAGGAAAAAAAATAAAATTAAAGAAAAGAAAATTAAAGTGATCCTTTGCAGAGAGTTCAGACAACCAGCCTTGGCTCTAATGTATAAACTGTTGGTCATTTATCTTCCTTGAGCTCTTGTTACCAAAACAATTATTAAGTAACACAACATTACTAGAAGTATAATTCTGGTTTTTAGAGTCAGTTGGAAAATTTGGAGGTGTGTTTTTACTGGTGTTTTCCAGTTCAATATTTTATGGAGACAGCTTGATTCTGATGAGGTTCCTCAGAAAAAAAAAGTCAGCAGAATCCTGCCTTGCTTTTTTTAGCTTGCTTGTTTGCTGGGTTCCTCAGCAGCTGCATTCCTACAGTCTGCAGCTCCACGCCAAAGGCTGTCACAGGGTCAAGCTTCCAGTATCCAACGCTGCACAGGCAGCCTGCTAGTCCACGCTGGGGTTTCAGTCCCTCTTATGTTCCAACATTCTTAGCTTTCATTACCAGTACATGCCTCAATGAATGTTCAGGCTTAAGGCACAATTGTGACACTCTGAACATTTTCACACAAGTGGGTGAAATGAAATGTGATCTAGTCACATGGCAGTCCAGCGGGCAGAAAAGCATATTCCATAATGACAAAAACTGAGAGTGTAAAACAACATTGACTGTTGCCCTACCTCATTCAGTAATAATTTCTTCCAGGCGTAGTGAATCATTGTATGGATTCCTCCTGGAGCAATGGAGAGCTGTGTGCCATACTGCTGCTCTCTGAGATGGTCAGACCCCAAATAAGCTCCAGAGACATCTCAGCTGTGCCCTAGCCTTTAAGTCTTGGGAAAACAACAACAAAAACACAAACACTACACTGAAAAGAAAAATATACATTACCTCAAGTGGCCAAATTCAAACTTCACTTTCATATAACTCAGCCTCCCATGTTACAGTAATCTTTTCTTTACAGCTGTGTTCTCTATCAGTTTCTCTTTACATCCATGATATTGCCTTCCCACATTTTCTTGATTTCTTCTATGCCTTCCTTTGTGCATGGGTCATTTCTCCACGAACATCACAGTTGCTTCATAGTTGCTTCTTTGCTGTTCTTTTGTCCCAGTTCTCCCATCTGGCAAATCTCTTGTCATCAGCACTCGTTAGTTCCAGCTCTCCAGCTGAGAGTTGCTCTTCCTAGATACTCAGCTCAGAAAGTTACAGATGTTTCCAACACATGATCCACAAATGTACTTTGGTCCTGTGCTGCTCAATGCTGAAAGGGACACAGGATCCACTAGGCAGCCTTTGCATACTCACACAATGGTGTGGCACTGGCACAGAAAAGCCCCCTTATGTGAAAATTTAGGATGCCTAAGCATATTAAAACATTCTAATACATTCCCTTTAAGTCCCTCAAAATCACACTAATAAGGTGTTCTCTCTGTTTTCCTTTTTCTTAGACATCCAATCCCAACTGTTCAGAACATAAAAGGTGTTCCTTACAATCTCTAGGGAACTGCTGCCAATGGTTTGACAATGATTCTCCCTCTTTCCTGCAAACATGCATGAGTACATAAAAGACAAAGAATAACACTTGAGTAACGATGGATTTTTCATTTCATACAGTAGTACTGTAATTCTATCTTCTCCGTTCCACAGATTTATCTATTGATCTCACTCAAAGTCTCTTTAAGAAAATAGTTTATCTGCTGATTTCTCTACCAAGTATGTTTTATAATTTTGGTACTGAAGTAATAAAAGAAATAAAGTTATTTACTTTATATTACAGAGTTTGGACTCGGAATACTTGTAAACATTTCTTCAATTCACCTACTTATAATGTAGCAAAGGTTAAATTAAGAATCAATTGTTTCCCCCAATTTTTCAGCTTTTCTGCTCTATTCCCATAAGTGCTCGATGTTCCCATAAAATGCATTGGTCGTGTAAGTATTGTACTCTATAACTTGACAATAACAAAACCAATGTACTTCACAGGTCGTTCTCATGACATCTTTATTCAATATTCCCATCCTTTCACATAACTTCTTATAAACTTTCAGCATCTATGAAGGAGCTAATAAAACCCTTTTAACTTAAAACTGCAAAGGTCAACACATTTTCAAAAAGCCATGGTGTTTAATCATTTCAGTGTGATGAGTGTGGAGTTTGACTAGAACCTGGAACTTAAGCACTGCGGCTTTTTTGTACCCTGTAAGTACTCTCTTCCAGCCCCTCCCCCCCTGCCCCCCCTTCCTGTAATTCTCCCAACTCTGATGGTTTGATGACTTTTTCAATATGCTTTTGTCTTTTTTCCGTTTAGGGAGACTGAGACAAACAGGTACCTGGATCTGCAATGCACTTTGATGAAATCAGGTAACCCTGGTCTTCAGACCCAACTATGACTAGTTGACAACAGTACAATTCTTTTCCCTGTGCACAGCTTATCAGTGTATTTCCTAGCACTGACGGCATGGAAACTCAGATTTTTCAGCTCCAGAAAAAAAGAATTCCTTATTCTGGTACAAGTGGATCAGTATTAGCAATATGGGTCCCATAAAACCCAGGAAATTCGCTTTGTCTCCAGCATAACATGCATTATTCATATCAACACCATCTAGTTCATTATTATTTTACAAAACTCTTGGAACACTTGAGCCCCAAACTCTACAGATAAGGAATATCCTACTGTGAATATGTTGAAATGTATCCACTGCTCAAAAAAAACAGTCTCTAATGTGATAAAAATAGCACAGCTATATCTGTTAGGTCTGTCTTAATGTTTCTGCAGTCTTAAAGGGCCATTCACTGCATTTTTCCTTCTCCTGCAGTAATTTGCATAACTCAGACTACTAATGCAGTGCACTGCAAAGATACCAGGTCAACTGACAGTCTGTCTAGGCATATACAAATAAAATGGGAGAGGGAGGAATACGACATTGACTCATGCCTTTGGCTCAGAAGGTATTCTACTGGAAACAGTTATGAAAACGTTGCAGGCAATAGATGTATTAATGTAGTATTACATTTATACCATATAACAAATATAAGCATAAACTATAATAAACTTAAGAATTTTCAGCAACCTGAAGCTACAAGCAAGGGAATATCAGTATACAGGAGACTACTTGAAAAAATTTTTAAAGTATATTAAGAAAAATACTTAACAGCCCATGCTAAATTTGATGTGCTACAAAAGGACAATGTGCTGTAATTTATTTACTGTACTTATCGGTAAAAGAACAAAAATAGGCTTAGGAAGATTTAGCAAGTGCAGTTTAAAAAACGCTCAGAATTTTAAAATTCAAGGAGGTACAGTTGAGAAAAAGACACAATACACAGAAAGCGACTTAGGAAGCTTATGGCTTGCACGATATGCTTTTTCTATATTTATTTTCCCTCAAGAGAATTTTTTTAATAAAAAGTAATTTTAAACTAAGCCATTACTCTTAGGCTTATGTACTCATGGCTTTTTAGATTTTGTTTGTTTCTTCTTTGCAAAACTTTTCTACTTCCAGAGTTCTTTTGGTTAGGGAGGGGTTCTGTTCATAAAATTTAACGTGAATTTTCACATACTTGTCAAAGTAAAGAGCTGGCCTTGTGCTTTTAGAGAGGTTTTGTTTTCTTTTTAAAGTCCTGAATTTTCATTTAATAGGGGAAGGTTTACAGCAATTCACCCAGAAACATTTCCACTCAAAAGCTAGAATCCTATGCATGGGATAGAAATAAGAAGATAACCTTAAAATACTAAAATTTTAACCAAAAGAATACTAAAAAAGGGTCTTAAACTTCAGCAGATTAAATTTAAAAATGTAGTTAAGAAGGGCAAAGAGAGAGATTGAGGAGCAACTAGATACAGGGATCAAAACTAGTTCTAAATCCCTCTTCAAACACCTCAGAAAGAAAGAGCCTGCTAAAATGTCTATAATGCCAATTGATATTCATGGTATAAAGGCAGTACTGAGGAAGGACAAGATTATTGCAAAGAAGGTAAGTGAATTCTTTGAATTGGTTTTCTGAGGAAGAAACTGCGGAGGTCGTAACTTGGGAACCCTTCTATAGAAGAGAGTACACACAGACAAAATAAAGGGTAGCACGCCACCAGAGCCAGACAGCACTCACTGGGGAACTTTAACAGAACTCAATGATGAAATACCAAAACTATCTACGCACCATGTGCTATATATGTATGTAAACCTATCAGTCCCGAAATACAGGCAAGAGCAGCGACGGAGGGGTTGCTTTCCCTCTAAGCTCATAATTAACCTGAATTTTGGCCAGGTGGAGTTCAGTGTCCTTCCCATTTTGGGGAAATCTCACTGGCAACCTTCTCAGGCTCCTCATGCAACAGGAGTAGCACATCTCAGCTTTTCTTTCCAGCCAGCTCCCACGGACTGCCCCAGTCTTCCCCCTGTTTACTCAGCTCTCCACAACTTCTGTCATCTGGAAAAATAACAGAATGGTGCCAGAGCTTCTCACTCCTTGTTCCCTGACTTTTACTCCTCATCACGTTGCAGACTTTGAAGTCACCAGCTGCACCCACACACACAAACACAGTACAAGGCTCTTCTGCCCCAAACATTAACATGGCAGAAAACTGTAATCCCTTACCCTTTTTATTCCAGTCTTGATATTCTTCCAAAGCTCTGTTAAAAGACATTTTCTTATGTTAGAATTCCCTTGTCTCTGTTTTCTTTCACTGTCCTCTGCATATATTATATGCCAGCCAACATTTAAATGATTAACTAAGTACTAATTGCTGTATTTCTTCTTAAAAGAGTAGTAGAATGGAGTCCTGCTAAAACTATAGGAATTTGACATATAAATTATGAGCATACTTTTCAGTGTAGATGGTCATAATTACTAGATCATATACTGAAAAGGAATATATGCATACATAGCACAAAATGTAGAAAGCATCTCAAATCGTGTATCTGTTTTTAAGCAATAATTTTTCAGAAAACTTTCTGGTGTTCAGTAGGCTTCTAAGTGTTAAGCATTTTAAGAATTTTTGATTATGAATAATATAATCCTAAGAGTGATTATTTTTCATTAGGAGGAAATAAAAACAATTTTCTTGCTTCTTCAGTAGTTACAAAAAATTACTCTCACTTAGTAGAGGCAGGAAAAAACAAATCCTAGGGTATAAGTGGCCTTTCAAATAATTATAGCATCTGCACAGTCTGATTTGACAGCAAGGAGATACTCAAGGACAGAATTATTTGTTGTACACATAATGGCAAAGTTAAGGTCCCCACGTAGAACAAACCATCCTGAAATTGCAGAATTATAAATATGAGAAAAAGAAAACAAACAGGGCAAGGTAAATACAAATTTTGCACACACACAAATTATTAGCCTCTTCTGTCCCACATTTTACAAATATTGCAGAACACTGCAATGCATTATCCTTCAGATTCCAGCCTTGGTATTCTTCCAAAGGTCTGATAAAATAATTTTGTTATTTCATAATTCTTTAGCATTCTTTGCTTTCAGTTATCCTCTGCTTAAGCCATATTGCCAGCCATGAGTTAAATGAATTACAATTTTCTTGCATGTCTCTTAGGTGAATTATGAGGCAAAAAAAAACCAACCCAAAACAAACCCTATTTACATTTCACTGCACATTTACAATTGCAGGGCTGGTCGATACACTTGTCCGGCCATGCCCTGCACCTGATCAGCACAGTCTGTCCTGTTTTCTCATTAAACTCCTTTTCTAACTTTTCCTGGGTGAGGGACTCTCTGTTCTGTGGGCTTGTGTGCATGTATGTGACATGTTTGTGCCTGTGCCTAATAGGAATACACCCACAGCTTAGCTGTTGGCTCAACCTGGTGACACGTTGCCATGGAAGCCTTCCCGCTGTCAAGTTATGAGGTTCTGCAACCCCTAAGAGAATCATATTTCAGGCCATGAAACTCCCATTAAAAGTCCAGCTATCTATACTTTTTAGTACAAACAGGTAAATGATTGTATTTCTATTTTTACTGACAGATAACGGTCACAGTTCCTGGAAAAGGCTGTATTTCAGTCATTATTTTAAATTTTGCTATAACTTTAAGGATCCTTCACTAAGAAGGCATCATACATATGTAAATCTCATAACTTTGAATTAGGTATAGATGCTCAGGGAAATGTTATACTGAAAGAAATATACTCAATTTCTGGTTGCTGTGGAATTTGGATTTCATTGGGGGCAGAGTGAGGAAAGTATTTCAATAAGGAGAAAGGTATATATGAAATATACCTAATACATATATGGTTATATTTTGTATTTTTTTCAAAGCAGCTCTGTATCAGGAGTACACTTGAAGTAAAATTTAACTACTATCCTTTACCATTTTGCACATGCACTGCCAGTTTAAAATGTTGCCTTCACTGATAGCTGCTTTGTAAGAAGCTGGAGTCCAAGTAGGAGTCCATGAAGAGTAGAAAAATAGACTTCCTGATTTATTGTCTTTAGCTTCACTGAAAGATTGTACAAGACAAATTAGATTTTCCAATTACCTTCAGGGAAAGCAGTGACATTTTCTGTTATCATTTAAGCACTTAGAGTATATGAAGAACAGAGAAGTCAATAATCAGTAGCTATGCCATCCAACATCTAATTACCAGTGCAGTATTTAGAAGTACTACGCTACTCTCTTTTCTGAATTTTCCATGTAATGGTAGATTTTATAGGCTTTTAAATTTTAGGGGGTTGCCATTAAGAAGAAAAGAAGAGCACTTCCTGAAATTAAATAAAATTTTCTGTATTTTAAAGTACTTTCTGAAACACAGATTCACACTCAGTATTAAACATTTTCCTAAACTCTTAATTTAATTATTTCACTGAACTGCCAAGTGACAAAGTAGTACAGCAAGATTTATAATTTAGATACATACAGTATCCTCACTAATTTAATAAAAAATAAGTGTAAGTTTTCCTGACTTCTCAGTAGGTACCTGTAAAAGGTGAAAAATAAGAACCTTTAATTTTCAGATAGCGCCTTGTAATACCTTACAAACGCTGATTTATTAGTCTCCAGAACGCTGCAAAGAAAGTTACATTGTCAGTAACAAGTGGAAATGTTTTTCACATCCTGAGGTGTAAAGAGAACTGCCTCTGTCTTAGGATAAGTTTTGGCATTCATCTCAGAGTTGAGCATTCTGAGCTATCAGAACTCAAAAATCACTTGTCTAATTGATCAAATTGATAATCTTCCTCTCTTCCATGTCGATTTTTTTTTCCCAGCTTGTACACAATGTCATATTCGAAGTATGGGAAAATGTTGAAATTAGCAGAATTTCTAAAGGGACCAAAAATTTATAGCATCTTCCTTGCATTAGCAAGAATTATCACATTCTATAGATGACAATCACCCGGAATAAGTATTTTGACTCCCAACAATAATCGCCAATATTTAAGTGTGGTTTTAAGAAACCAAATACGATTGCCACTTGTTTACCTGCTTGTCACAGATAAACTCTATCAACTTATTCCACAGCAGGTGATGAAACTATTGGTCCCCACTACACTACCTGCCTGACATCTCATCACAGTAGAAAACAATTGCTCAGAATAATCTGCTGCAGGAAGACAGGCTGCTCGTAGCTGTGGCAGAAAATCCAGAGGTTCTAACATTTCCCGTTTCCTTCCTTTCTCTTACTTTTTCTTGCTCTGTAAGGAGGAATGTGCCCACAAAAAAAATCAGTGAAATATTTCTGTTTCTAATCAGTCCAAGATCTCAAGGGACTATGAAATTCTTTTTCTGACCCCCAGTGGAACCACCGTCAGGCACATTCAGAAAACGAGTCCCTTGCAGCCTCAGGGACTACCCATGGTCAAAATAGTCATGTGAAGGAGCGATAATTCTTTCTGAGATTATTTAGTGCCATTTACAGTGATGTTTAATGAGAATTGTGTTTTAACCCAATTCAATTTGAATATTCGTTAGGAGGTGTATTTACATTGTTCATACTTTGAATATTTTTGCCATTTCTACGTTGTAATGATCATATCATGAACTCTGGTTAGATGCCTAACAAAGTGAATGATATAGCTGGCAAAGGCAAATCTGTCTGTTTTCATCTCTGTGAAACACATATTAGAACACAAAGGGAGAGATCAATTTAGTTTAAGTAATCTGTATGCAGTGCGCATCAGCAGCAAGATCATAGTGCCACAGCCAGTTTGTTGGCTAAGGATTATCAGACTGTATATCCTGTATCAGGAAACATACCAAATAAATCCTGATTAAAGAAATATGCTATCAGACTCAGAATTCTTGTTTCTAGCTGCTGACTCTTCCACAGAGTCAATCTTAAAGATGCATATAGCAGCTTTTTTATCTGCCTAAGCTTGTTTGCATCTCAGAATGGCTAATTCATGTGAGAATGGAAAGCAAAGAGTGATATTCTTTGACAACATCTAAGAGCATTTAGCTCATCCTCTAAGTCACACTGCAAATGGCTTAGCCTACTTGCACAAAGAATTATAATAAAAGTATGAGGAAATTAAAAAAACAGTGTTCCACAAATGGATGCTTTGTATTTTCACTCTTTAGCTGGTATTATTGTAGCATTCTTATTAATTACCTATTCAAAAACATGCTGGGACTATGTGATTTTGGTATCTTTGCAGAAGTCATTAATTGAACTACAAGGATTAAAAAAAAAGGTGCTTTACTGCATTCAATTAATGGTCTGCCAACTATAGACTATTACACCCCTGGCATTCTCAAGTATGCTGGATCTGTTACCAAGTTCAACAGCAGCCTGGGTCCAAAGACAGATCCTGGACGGGATCACTTCCTTCTAGGACAATACGTATTTATAGCAGATAAGTAGTTTTTGCTAAAAGTGCAGAGTGTTCCTCCAAATAAACTCCCCTAACACCAAGACAAAACATCATCATGGACCATGCCCTTACCTTTCGTTTTTTGGGAAATCAGTGCCCATGTAGAAGAATAGCTGCTTCTTGTAAAAGAAATTATTAAAAAAAAAAAAAATTTCTGTTCCTATGCATGTGCAGAATCCAGATATAAGAAATACAGTCTGACTGAGTCTGAGGTCTGACACTCTGAAAATGGGGTCATGAGAATCAAATGCATGAGTTTCTTCATCTGTGTAGCTGAATGCTACATATTCACTGCATGCCTTTAACTGGCACTTTGTTGTTGCTGCTAATGGAGGTGGTTATACTGTAGACTATGATTTCAGGACCAAAATAAATATATTTATGCTCTACATTTTAAATTTTCCTCATCAGAATCAGGACATTCTGGTGCAAAACATCTGATATTCAGTTACCACACGGGTACTCTTTATCCAGGACTTTGTCCAGAGAACATTGCAGGGGATGGGGGCACATGACAGGGAGCAGAGTGCCTACAGCTTTTGTTTTCTTGCTTTATAATTATTTTTCTACCCTCATGATCAAAAAATTTAACTATATAGGATGACATAAATTTCAGAGAGTCCTTTCCTTACCCTGCCTAAACAGCAATGCTTATAGGAATCTATTATTAATAGTTATTAATAACAGCAATAGCATTATGCATTACAGGACAGAGACAGAAAGAGAATGCAACCAAAGGCATCTGCAAACTACATTTAAAGATTGCAAATTATATGAATAATTTACGAGCTGAAGCGAGCTGATGGAGCATATATTACGAGATTTAAGCTACCTTGTTCTAAAAACACTAAAAAAGAATGCTTTCCTGGCATTAACAATATTGTATGTTTCTGTAACTAGACATTTTACAACCTTCTTCATGTGATACACTTTTTTTTTAATCTGGATTTTTTTTTCTGAATTTTTTTACTGTGGTTTTATATTATCTCCAAGTCATTAGCATCTCTTCAGTCCCTCAAACAAAAAGACAAATCAAAACTTCAAATCCAAACAGTTATACATTTGAAAAGGGAGACACACAAGAAAATGCATTAAAACAATTTGGGTCTTTGCCACTATATCAATTTTCCATGGAAGGTTTTCTGAAACAGAGATGATCAGCAGCCCTGTGTGAAGGCCTAGGACAGACAAATGAGCAGGCAAAACTGAAGTCCTCCCTGTTATGAAGAAATGCTTGTCTCTAACGATGAAGAGACATTCATAATGATAAAAGAACTCTCTCCTTATTGTATTATGAGTACTTGTTATTAAAGTAGCACACATTTGATATATCCACTTAAAAACTGTATCTTATTCTCATCTTCCAGGCTTTATAGGTTTGAATGATCTTCTGTTTGATGTTACAGAGCTCTGGTAAAATATTTATCAGGTTTTCATGAAATTATTTGCATTTTCTATGAAAGGGGTTTAAAAGTCACCACCTTAAAGCATCTGAAAACATTTCTAAGTAATTGTACATAGTCTCAACAATAATAATACCACCTATGAAATTTTGCTTAGTTCAGAAATTAAGATCTATTTCTCACTAGTTAAGAATAAGAAGTGAAACTGCAGTTGTTAGCCAAGTGGTCAAGGTAAATGTGGGAGGAGGAACTGTCTCAATTCACAAGTGATATTCTCTGGTGCTTCAGAGAGACTGAATTTTCGATAATAACAAACATATTTATATCATATTAAGTTGCACAAAATCAATCCTTCCTCATCCATCAAATTTCGTTCTTCTATAGAGTAGTACTGAAAAGGAAGGCAGTATGATAAAGAAAAGAGTATTTTTTCCATAGCACTAACACTTTCTGCTCTAAAGTCTGTTAGAAAGACAAATAGCAAAAACCTTTTCTCTCTGCTGCACTGGCCTCATATTCAGGAACCTGTTATAACTCTGATTCTCCAGACTGGCTCCTTTCCTGATAAAACCTAGAGCAGCTGCTTTGACACTTTTGTATTGGCCTTTCTATTCTTAGGTTGCTATGAATCAGCTTAATTAAGGAGAACTACATTTACATCACTACAGAAATATTACACATTTTTATGTGGTAGTCCTTAACAAAAATACAGCCGTCATTCCGCTACCCCAATTACTCTCTAATACAGCACTCAACATTTACTTTTAAACTGATAAAAATTGCTAATTAACGAATGTTTGTATTTGGCTAAGATGACATTGGATCTTAAAGATATGATTTTTTTTTTTTTTTTAATTGTCTATGCATGCCCATTTTCAATTCTCTCAGCGTATACTCATCAGGTACATCCAGAAACAACAGGCCTGATAACAACATTAGAAGGAGATCTATGACAGTATTAAATGTAGAGTAAGAAGTTTTCTCTTTCCATGTTTTCAATATTCTATTTAGATAGCACGTTTTCTATCTATCATATGACTTTTTTCTATCTAGACATTTTTCATCTACTCAATAGTACCTGATTTTCCATAACAAGTGTATCTATCCACGGCAGTGATATTACCCATTCTAATATAATGACATGGTTTGAAATTAAAAGATGCTGCCACCTGATAAAGGCAAAAAATGGCTATAAGAAAACATATCTTCTGCACTATGATGACACAAAACATCCAACCGTTTGTTGGGGATCAACAAAATAGTAAAAAAAGAATCAGTTTCAGGAAGGAAATTAAAAAAAAAAAATTGACAAAGGCAGTAAAGAAAGTTTAATGGGGTCCATTTCCCTCCCCCCTGTACCCTACATATGTTAGCTATGCTGGATATGTTAGAGATCTATATAATGCTATTACAAAAATGCATACTGTGAAGAACCACATCATTATAGGACACTGACTTTCCAGAGACAGACTGTAGAATAATCCTGGATAAAATCAGTAACAGATTTATTATCAAACAGACATTGAGAGCCCAAGATAAAGGTTGAGAAAAGAGCCATGAAAATTATCCATAAACACATTCAAAGCAGGAATAGTTATTATAGAGAACAACACTGGAGCAAGAAAGAGTGGATGCAAACTGCCTATTAAAAGAAGATTTCTAACCATCAAAAAGTCAGGTTTTGCAACAGGCTTCCACTCACAGTATTGGGGGCAGTGGGTGGGTGGGAAGGGAGGCAAACACGTACCATTTTAATTGAAAGCTGTGGTGAAAGGGTGCAATTGCGGTCTGAAACCCATGGTCTCCAGCGGCTCTTACAGCACTTCTGTGCAGTCAAATAATATTGAAATGGATGACTGAAGTTTTCTACTCTGCTCTGAAGCACTCACTGACTTAGCAAGTATTTAATAATAAAAAAAAACCTTTTCCCCATTTTGTAGTTGCCCTGTATCTGAAAAAAATATTACTATTGCATCACCAATTCAATCTTTTTATGCATCATTACCTCCTTCTTCTAATAGTATTCTAACAGGCTAACTTGATGAAACAGAAATGGTTAGACCGGCCATATTCATTTATAAAAGCTATTGCTTTGAATTAAAAAAGAAAAAGGTTAGGCAGTGAATGGTATGAGGAATACAAGGAAATATACACTAGAGTGTCCTACTGATTTCTTTTTGTTCATATGCACTCTTCATTAGAAGGTCAGCATTAGTATTTACTTCCTAACACACTTTTTTTCCTTTCTACAGCAGTGTTTTGTTTGTCTTTTTGTAAAAACAGTTAAGTTTCAAAAAGGAAGGAATTTCAGAAATCATAGAATCATAGAATCATTAAGGTTGGAAGAGACCTCTAAGATCATCGAGTCCAACTGTCAACCCAACACCACCATGCCCACTACACCATGTCCCTAAGCGCCACATCTACACGTCTTTTAAATACTTCCAGGGATGGTGACTCAACCACTTCCCACACTGGGCAGCCTGTTCCAAGGCCTGACCATTCTTTCAGTAAAGAAATTTCTCCTAATGTCCAATCTAAACCTCCCTTGGTGCAACTTGAGGCCATTTCCTCTCATCCTATCACAAGTTACTTGGGAGAAGAGACCAACACCCACCTCGCTACAACCTCCTGTCAGGTAGTTGTAGAGCGCGATGAGGTCTCCCCTCAGCCTCCTCTTCTCCAGGCCAAACAACCCCAGTTCCCTCAGCCGCTTCTCATAAGACTTGTGCTCCAGGCCCTTCACCAGCTTCGTTGCCCTTCTCTGGACACGCTCCAGCACCTCCATGTCCTTCTTGTAGTGAGGGGCCCAAAACTGAACACAGGATTCGAGGTGCGGCCTCACCAGTGCCGAGTACAGGGGCACGATCACCTCCCTGCTCCTGCTGGCCACACTATTTCTGATACAGGGCAGGATGCTGTTGGCCTTCTTGGCCACCTGGGCACACTGCCGGCTCATGTTCAGCTGGCTGTCAACCAGCACCCCCAGGTCCTTTTCCTCTGGGCAGCTTTCCAGCCACTCTTCCCCAAGCCTGTAGCGTTGCCTGGGGTTGTTGTGGCCGAAGTGCAGGACCCGGCACTTGGCCTTGTTGAACCTCATACAGTTGGCCTCAGCCCATTGATCCAGCCTGTCCAGGTCCCTCTGCAGAGCCTTCCTACCCTCCAGCAGATCAACACTCCCGCCCAACTTGGTGTCATCTGCAAACTTACTGAGGGAGCACTCGATCCCCTCGTCCAGATCGTTGATAAAGATATTGAACAGGACCGGCCCCAGTACTCAGCCCTGGGGAACACCACTCATGACCGGCCGCCAATTGGATTTAACTCCGTTCACCACAACTCTCTGGGCTCGGCCGTCCAGCCAGTTTTTTACGCAGCGGAGAGTGCACCTCTCTAAGCTGTGAGTCACCAGCTTCTCTAGGAGAATGCTGTGGGAGACAGTGTCAAAGGCCTTACTGAAGTCCAGGTAGACCACATCCACAGCCTTTCCCTCATCCACTAGGTGGGTCACTTGGATGAACTCACAAAATAAAAATACGTTGAAAATACGATTTGAGAATGCCCTGTCATGTTTAGAATTTATGTGAATAACCACTGGTCATATCTCCTTTGTTATCACATATAATGGAATAGAGTATTTGTTTAAATACAATAAAATACCAACACTATTAAATGGATTAGTGGAAAGAGGTAATTATGGACTGTTGTGATATTTTTTCCATATTAAAACTGATTCATTTTAGGTTTATCAATAAGCCTATAGTTAAAGTGTAGGTATCCCGTTTAGATTAGTGCAGAATGATAGAGAACTTTCATGCATATGCAATAGTACAGCTATTAAAATTCTATGAAAGTCCATAAGGCCTACATAAATAATGATCAATGCAATAGCTTTGACGGGAAAAGTGCGTGCATTGTTTTCACCTTTAATTTTTTTTTAATGCAGCATGCCATGGAAGAAACAGTGAGACTCCCTGGGCTGTAAAATGCTTCTTTTGTTTCTTATACATCACAGAAGCAATTTCACAACAGAAATTAGGTTGGCAACACAGTTGTTCTTGGTTTTAAGGGAAATGCAGAAACATATCTTAAGGGAACTTGGTAATCTCTTTTGTTTTTTTTTTTGTTTGAAGCATACCTGACAGCACATGAATATGAAAGGAAACGTAAAGTTTTCCATAAATACATATGAAAGACAAAATGCATATTACCTTTGGGAAGTTTTAGCTTTTCTTTTTCATGGTCTTCCCCTACTTTATAATCACATCTACAATGCATATTCTAGAACATCTGAAGTTGTAGCCCCATTTTTTCTACTCCAGTTAGAAAACTATGTTGTATACATAACTAATAAGGTAAGAGGGATGTAATCAGATCTAGTAGAGATTTTTTTTTTTCATTTCAGACTAATAAAAGTCTATGAATAACCATTACTGAAATAAAGCAGAGAAAACATTGTGTGGTGGAGGAAAACCATAAATGATTAGTGTAGTTATGCCTTGAATCTAATGGGCATTACAATATTCTACAATAGGTTTTGTTTTTCTAAAAGGATCAAATTCTTAGCTTCCTCTTAAGTCTAACGGAGCTGAAGGGTTATACTGGAAGCACAAGTCCCCATTTAGTATTATAGGGCATCAGTACCATATTTGCTAAATGACAATGCTTTGAAATTTCCCCTGTGTTGGTGCATTTTCATAACATTCATAATTCAACTCCATTTTTCCACAAGGTGGAGATTTGAGATTCCTGCATCTTTCAAATGGACCTCAATTTATCTTTATACTGCTTACTTGTCTTGAAGATAATGATATATGAAGAGCTCTCTTTCACCTGCAAAACTATACTTACTATAATAAATATACTTACACACTAACCCAATATTGTATAAAAATGCATCTTTCACGATTCTTGTCAATGTTGGTGTTTCGATGCTAACAGATTCTATTTTCCTCTCTAGTTAGCAAAGTAACTTTCTTGTTGATCTCTAATCTGTTGTTGATTAATCAGATACGTTAGCGTTCTAAGGATGAAAGTTCAGATAATGTATGGAAAACTTCATAAGAAACCTGAAACATCTGTCATAATGCAACATCACACACTGTTTATAACTGGAGAATTCAACTATGTGCCTGAAATGGAGATAAGGTTTAAATCCCTTATTCATAGAGACTGTCTGATATGAGGTGATCTAGGACGAAAAATATTAGTCTAAATCAGAGATTTGAACCATACTATTCCATACCACAGGGCAGCACTCTGAACTATGTAAAAAAAAACCTCAGGAATGTTCTATATGTTTGCTCTCTGTGACAATGCAGAATGAAAAACTTCCAAATATTGACGACCGCTGCGAGGTACACTTGTTAACCATCAGTCAGCCTTAAGCATAAGTGAAATGTATGTTTCAATAACTAGCATAACAAACACAGTACATATCTACAAAGTTGCTCTAACACATGGATTTATTAATCAATGAAATGGTGCATACTTAGGTTCTGCTTTTCAAGCCAAAGAAAAATAAGAAGAAAAATAAGCACATAAGTTCCCAAATAAGTCTTCAGTGGAATGTTGTATATTTAACTGTAACATTTAATACCCTCCCTAAAATAATTCAAATTGTAAGTAAACCCCACTAAGATGTCTCCAACAAAACAGTTTCTCTCATTTTCTATAGAGATTTCCATATTAGTTATATACTAATATATTGCATAGAAACTTCTGACAGCTGTCATAATGCAGAGTAATTAGAATAATTTAGGTTCCAAGGTTTATAAATTTAACATTATTAAAGAAAAATGATTCTGCTGCCAGAAAGGGAAAGAATACTTCATGGGAGAAAAACAAAACAAAAAACCCTCTTTCATTCATTTTCTGTTTCCATTTATAAGACTACTTTTCAAAAAGTACAACCATGATACTGCATGTTACTGGATTTCAAATGATCCTCACCACAGGCTTTCTGAAAGGTTTGAGCTCTTCAAACTTCAAGCTGAATTAATTTTACTGAATTGGTTATTGTAAACAGGCCAATATAGCGGGAATAATTTTTCTTTCATTTTCAGCAAGCACTCCCATCTTCCTGCTTTCAAGTATTTTTTGAGATTTCTGAAAGTGTGGCTAGTGAATTAAAAAGTAAGAGGTCATCTCCTGGTAATACAGCGAGCTTACAGCTGAGCAAACAATCTTACCTTACTCATTGCACTCTTGTAAGTCTTCGCTAAGGTCCAAAAACACAGACTAGAGTTCAAGGCATGTTCTGAATGAGCTGGGTTATTAATGTCATGGTGCTGCAGTACCTGCATAATCTAAAATAAATCTCATCACCAGACAGCACTGGCTAGAACTTTTGGTTTACCTGTTCCCATTCTGCCGTAGTTCCTGTGGTTCACAACAAAAACAAGTCCTCAAAAAAAAAAAAAATTCTATTTTAATGTAGCTCACTACAGACTGAGAGGAAGTCAGATGAAATGAAATTAATTGTATCAGCAGGAGTATTTTTTGCCGAGATCTATTTTGAACCCCCCTAGCCTACTAAGGAATTCAAGTTTCAATATTTAATCTTTTATATAACAAAAATATAACAAAATATTTTCCTCCTTTTTATGGAGAAGTTGAAACTTTTTTTTTTTTTAAGTTACTGATTTATCACAACAATAAAGTCTCTAAGTCCTGATTTTCATTTTGTGATCTAATTGAAGATGTCCCTGCCCATGGCAGGGGGGTTGGACTAGATGACCTTTAAAGGTCCCTTCCAATGCAATCTATTCTATGATTCTATGATTCTCTGACAAGGTAAGAAGGCCTTAAAATGGGCACATATTCTATTTATCAAAATATCTGAATATAAAGCCTCAGTGCAGTTTCTTGTTACAGTATCAAGTTAAGTGTTGATTCACTGAGGCACCAAGAGATATTTAATATTAACCACTTCAGAGAATATGACATTTAGGTGCTTCTAAAATTTGACAAAACTGAACAAGTGCTTTGGAGACCCAGACTTTGGACTTGGTGAGCCTGTTCCACATAAACCCTTATGTGGGTCTGGGAAAAAAAAAAGCTTTAATCTTCCAAATGTCTGAAGGGAAAACATATCAAGTTCATACTAGAATACTAGCAATTTCCCTCCCTCTCCCCTTCCCCCACTCTTTTTTTAAACTAGAATTCTTCTCTTTTCAAATGCAATAAACTGTATAACGAGCAATGTGATGCAAAATTATGGCAAAAATAATCCATGTCAGTTTTCTTCCTACATTGTAAAACTGGAAGCAAACATTCTACTTTGTTTTTCCAGAGCCACAGATTTTTTTCTAATTTCCTGCTCCTCTCATTCAGCTCTAATTTTATTCTCTCCTTTGTGCTCAACCATCAACAAAACCCTCTTACTATATATTAGCTCTAAGTAATGTCATCTTAAAGATTAATTTTGTTTTAGTGTACTCTTTCAGTTTTCAGGAAGATGCTGTTGGCTTTAATAGAATGGAAATTTTGCTTTCATTAGCTACAGTGCAATCTGAATTTATATTTTTTGCAGCAGCAAGAATGTTATGTTTGACTAGTACTCCTGGTAGTCAGATACTTCCAACATCTGCCATAAGTCAGTTCTGATTTCCAACATTTTGCCCCCTCATTCAATTGTGACCAGAAATGTCAGGGCTGTGTTTTTGCTTCTGGGTGCTATTCAGGAGATAACGAACCAGTGCATGGTTACTCACCACAAAGAGAAATAAGTAAGAGGTGGAATCCAAGTGGGAAGAAGTAGCTGATAGAACTGTCGCAGGCTTCGCTCTCCTCCTGAATGTGTAACTGCTTGCACCTCCTGCTCTTCTCCTTTGATTTACAATTGTAACTTACTCCCAGCAGTGAGTCACTGTAACTGTTGTTTCACATATGCACCTGCAATATAAAAAGTTTCATCTGTTGACTCATCTGTTTACTTCCAGAAATAACATATAAATTATGTTCTTTACTAGCATGGGTTCATAGGATCTGACACTTAATAAAGCCTTCGATATTTTCCCCTCTCACATTGAGCTGTACTTCCTTCAAAGCAAAACAAGTATGAAAGGAAAGGGGAAAAAAAAAAAAAAACCACAAACAAAAAAATGAGACTGCTCTCTTTTTTAAAGTTCTTGCTATGAGATGTTATCTTATTCTTACTAAGAATAAAATGTGGAATTGGAATAGAACCTTCCTACATAAATCCTTCTTGTGCAATCTATATTTTCTCATTAAAATAGTCTGTTTCACACTTTTGACAAATTTGAAATGCCATTTGAAAAATTAAAAAAATACCACACCTAAGCATCCCTTGCAGTAGCAAGATCTTTCAGATCTGAACCTAATACTTTGAACATATTCTATTTTATAGTGCTTTTTAGTTTAAGAACAATATGAATGAGACGTGGCTTGGTGGGAATGAATTAATTTTAAATATGAAATTACTTGTTTCAATTTGAAATTTTAGTCTGTAATGTTATATGGCACAAATATAAATAGTGATTGCTTTTGTTCTTCAAAAATTCCAGGATTAAATATTCTTAATTGAGTTTAGGGACTGCTATTTCAGCTGCCACTATCATAATACAGATGCACATTTTCGTGTTCTGGAATTCTTGGTATTTTACTGGTATTTTCCAGGAGTAAAATTACTGGGAAAACTTCTATATTGAGAAGCATTGCAGTGCCCTAAAATACGGTAGTGTATGTATCAATTGGCTTGCAAATCAACACAAACATTTAATTATGACCAGTTGCTGGGTTCCTCTCCCACCCACCTCCACCCCCCTGCAGTTCTCTTCACTTTAAAATAGTTTTAAGTATTTAGGGTAAAAGAAGAAAATTAAAAAGCTGCTGTACAATTGTAGAACTCATTTAGAAAAGTAAAAAGCTGACATCTGGTATGCAAGTTACCAAAATAATTACGATGTGCTTTGACAAACACCTCTTTCTCAGTCTGCTTATTTTCTATGATCATCAGAAAAGTAAAAATAAATGGTTTGTGACATTTCAGTAGTGCAAATGTTATGGGAAAGTTAAAAAGGGTGAGATATTTTAAATCAGTGCAATAAAGAGTTAGCATGTGTTTATATTTCTATTAAACATATTTTACTTTGTTCCTCTCTACCCTCCTTCAGTCATTTATTTAGGATTTGGATTTATTATTCCAAGTTACACAATTCTCTTTCGGTATTACACTTCATTTTCTAATTTAAGGATGAAGAGTAGTATTCAAGGGTTCTCTTGATCAGTTATTCAGAGAGAACTGACTTTGGCACCATGGCAGGAATAGTAAGACAATGCGTCAGTTGTTTCAAGGACAGCTATGTTTTCCAAGATATGAATCACAGAGAGAAGGAGGAAAAACTATTTTTGCTTGATGAAACCAAGTGCAGAACCAACATCTCAAACCTTAAGTGTCGATAAACTCAACGCAATTTAAATGGTATTCATTTGGGTGTTTTTAGGGTTTGTCTGGGGGTTTTTTGGGGGGTGTTTTTTTTTGGGGGGGGGGGTCTTTTCCTCACTAGTCCTTCTCTCCCAGAAAGGCAATCAAATATCATGCGCTCACCTGTAACTGAGCAAACTACGAAAACTACTTTATTCTTTTCTAAGGTCTTTCCGTTTTGAGACAAGATGATTGCCTATTTACATTTTGGCCAACCTGCACAACACTTTGTTCACTCTCAACAATGTGGATTTGGGAGCAAAACTTAAAATTCCCAACAGAAATTCTTTAGATCTGGCCTGAAGCCAAGAATTAGGAAGACAAGCTCTCTCTGACCACAGCAAAAATTTCCTGTTGCACATAATGAGATAGTATCCAATTTTATCACTGATATTCTGAAAATTATAAGAGCAAAAGGCTTTGTAGTACACAGTGTAACTAACGCATCTTCTAGCAGCTAGATGTCCGATTCTACTCTAACTGAAGCCAGTGGGGACCTTCTTAAACTGGGGAGGATTACGACCCAATAGTGAAGATTCAGAAACCCATTCTTCAGGTATCACATAGTATGAGAAGCAAAAGCTTTGAAGTGGAGCTTTTTCAGCCGTTTCTGCTTCAGAATCTCCCTTCTACACAGCACTTTAAGAGGAGTGGAAATGCTGCAGCCCCAAAGCCTGCCTGTGAACTCTTGGGGCTAAGGATCCATGGCCTGCCAAACTATTCATAAGTTAAATATAACTAATTTCATTATTTAACTTTAATAAGTTAATTTGCATGGAAAGAGAGGCAACAATAAAGAAGCATTTGCAAGGCAGCATTTATTCTGTTATATATACTGTCATATAGCAGTATCTGGAAATACTGCTACTGTATTTTGTTATTTTGTGACATAGGAATGAGAAGCAGCAGACAGTGGTTGTGGTTTTAGCCAAAAGACTAAGAGAAAATGTATTCTCTTTGAAGACATTTGCTATAATGATGACTGATGAAATACTATGTGCTAATGGAAGAAATATTATAACCTAAATTCAAGACCAAAATGGACACATTGAACCACTAGTTATGGAATTAGATACAGCTGAAAAGGTATATCATTCTTCCCTATAGGAGATGGCAAATTTTCAAATATTATAACAAAATATTAGACAAATATTAGAATTACAAATGTTTCAGATAACAAAATAAAATATTTAGATAAGAAACAGTTCCATAGACCCTTACACAAACTGTTCTTCAGCTTTTTGATCCTTGTTAAAACACTGCAAAAAACTCTGATCTTATGGAATTTGTGCAGCATACCATGGGAAACAATCTAAATTGAGAACTCGGCCTTTAGGGACAAGCGTGCGGGACATGAGGCACCTGCACTAATTCACATGGGATACTTGGTGGTATTTTTAAGTTTCCTTTCAACTGGTGGGGCTGGAAGAAGGAAAGGGAGAAAAGCACCAGAAAAAAATTCTGTACCTGTTTTTTCCCTGAAAAAAACAAAAGATTTTGGGAAAGATCAAAAGATCAAAAAAAGAAAAAAAAAAAAAAGAAAAAAAAAAAGTCAAAAGATTTCAAATGGGAAATAGTCACTTAAACTATTTCGTTCAGTTGGAAGACCAACTTTCTATTGCAAAGCATTCTAGCAAAATAATATCCAGCCATTTCTGAATGTGTTTGAAACTGCTTTCTATTTAGTACTTGATATTTACTTCATTACAGTAAATTATTAAACTGTAATCTTACATTACATTAAAACCACATCTGTTAGGCAGCTGTTTTTATAGACATAATTCTGAAGATGCATAAATGAAAAATAAAAGAATGCAGTGGAAAAAGAACAAAGTGCTGTAAGGTTACTCTTGTAGTCAAAGTGACAACCAGCTCTCCTGAAATAAGCACAATTTTTCGTCTCTGGCACCAAGGGACAGCTGGACTAGATCTCTTACCCACAGCCATATAATCAAGTGGTGTAACGAAAAGTGTATTTAGTATCTCACAGACACTGCAGAATAAAATAAAATAAAATAAAAAAGGTTTAACTTTTATTTCTCTCTCAGAGAAGGTGAGTACTGCTTCCAGGCTCATGTCTGCCAAGTCCACAAGACACACATCAGGAGGATGAGATGCACACACCAAAAAAGTAGAAATTCCATTTCCACCATGGTGTTGGCACTACCATCAAGAACTAGTTCTCACCTAGCAGACAAATAAAAGTTGCCCAAAAGTAATTCCAGTAGTGTTTCTTTATCTGCATTTTGAAGCATCTATGTTAAGGTTTCTATATTCAATCATAAATACTTTTATGGTTTAAAAGATATGATTACCAACAAGGCATTAATAGCTAATGACTTAGCAATTTTTTTTTCCACTGTTTAGACCACTGTATTAACAGAAAGCTGACATTGGCTGTCGTCTTCAAAAAACATCCTAATCCAAATGGAACTAGGAACGTATGTGCTCCCATCTGATGCTAAGCTGCATTCTGTGTGAAGTCTTCTAGAGCTTGTGTGACAAACAGAATCAGGTAAACCAGCAAATATGGGAGGGTCTGCTAAAAACACAAAACCAAAACAGAAAAAATACCAGGCAATTGTGTTGTGCAATACTTTGACATAGTATCGAGTTACAATGTTTACTTCGGTACACTAAACACAAATTGATATGAGCAAATTGGTAGAGATAAATAGGCAAATTGATGTGAGTTTCCTTCAGGTTTAGAAATTCAGTAAACTCTTCAGTAACAGTGGCAAACTAATGGTACTAAACCCCCACAGAGCAGGGAGCAATAACAGCAGCCCAGCCTCTCGCTGTGCCGTGAGAGCACCTCGGCTATTTGAGAAGAGCTGCCAGAGAGATGAGGAGGACAGCTTTTTTTTTTTTTTTTTTTAAAGTCCAGAATTTCTTCACCTCCTCACTACAATTGCCAGCAAAAGGTGGCAATTCACAGGATTGATCGCTAGTCTAGCTAGAAGCCGTGCTAGACCACCCACAGCCCTGCATGAGCCAACCCAGCAGCTGCCCATGTCACAAGGCTGGGTCACACCTACAAGGAGAAAGGAGCAGGTGCCAGCCAGTAAATTAATGGAAACAATGTAATGTTATTCAGGGGCAACAGCAGGGAACTGTTTTACTTAACTACACTTTGGGGAAGAGCGATCAATGTCCAACTGAGATTTTATGGGCCAGATTTTCAGTTTGGTTTTAATGGGACTCCCCCCTCCTTTTTCTTCTTTTTATTCCCATGTACCTATTTGAAATCTTGCAGTTATGACAAAGTAGCTGGGCAGTCACAGCCAAGTCCAAAGCAGCAGTGAAACACCTTGGAATTTCAAGGTCTTACACGCGTGCATAAGCGCTCAAGACACCACACACAGAGATTTCTGAAATCTTTTTACCCATTTGAAAATCTACCCTTGCATCCATACCTGGTACATGCTGTTTTGGTGGATCCAGCAGCTACTCTTTTCTGCCCAAACCCATTTGGCACCCAGAAACTTGGCAATCCTTACCTACATCTCCTGAAGGGCCTAATTTTCTAGCCATGCTCTGAGCTTACCTAGCATACAAAGTTCAAACAAAAGCATGCTGGAAAATGAGGTAGTGACCACCTTCTAATAACCTGGCCAAAAAGTACGAGTCTTAAATTCTAGACTTCCTCAGCATGTGGAGATAAACCAACTTTCCCCACAATCCCAAAGAATGACCCAACTATGAACCTATGAGGTATTTCCTTCAGTTGAAGCTGGTCTGCCAGGCATCCAGCAGTATCAAACTCAGGAGACCAGAGAGGCAGGTAAGAGTGATCCTCACACCACTGCCTGGTGGTCAGCAGGGAGAAGAAAGCCCACGTTCCACTTTCCCAGGCTGTTTTGCGTATCTTACATTGCACAGTAGCTAGAAATAGATAGCAGTATATATAGATGAAAATAGAAATAACAGAACATTAACTTGAACCACAGGACTCTGCCTTTTTTGTCAAGCATGGATCAAAGAGAAAGATACCCTAGTTTGTAAAGCTGTGGCCATGAGCTAGCTACACGAGTGAGAAAAAGTAATTCCAGGGAACAGTGATGAAAAGGACAGCAACTGCCTCAGCAGGTGAGCAAGGTGGATTTAGCACTTTAAGCCAGGCTGTTAATTTTCTTCTGGCTTTAGCTTTTAATATCACCTTTCCATGAAAAAGAAAGACTTGAACAGAATTTGAAGATTTTTTTGTTAATGCAGAACACAAATACTGTTGTAGCAATATGACTGCCTAAAAATAGTTATTTTTACTGTTATAAACAGTATTAGTCCTTTAATAATCCTTTTCACCCAAGAATCCCAGAGCACTTTACAAATTGTAATTAAAAATCATACAGAAAACCTATTATGTAAATTTACTCTTCCATACCTCTGAACTAACTATAATTCATATAATGAAACGTGAGGGAGGTGAGAAATTTGATGGCTACAAGGCAAGTTTTCACTAAGTAATTGTTGTGTAAATGAATTTTGACTTGAAGACTTTTACTCTCTTGCATAACCAAAAAAAATTGCATTATTTTCTTTTTTTTTTTAATAAGAGAATAAAAAGATACCTATAAAGAATTTTTATGTACTAGAAGCTAGCTTTATGCTCTTCTGGAAAATGGTCGTCATGCTTAAGATTTAAATGTTAAATTAACTACATCAAGAGCTCAGAATTTGTTTATTAACATTTTCACCAGAATAACCAACTAACAGCTTTTTATTAAGTCCTGTCAAACTCAGAGGAAGATCTTAACAGTTTTAATTATGAAGTCTAGCTGCACAAACTAGGAGAGAAAATGTTTCCAGATGAGATCCAAAGTGCAGCACCATATCACAAACCACTGATACTTCTTGTCCTTTGACAGTGTAGGGCGGGATGCTCCGGTTCCTGAGATGAGGGCATAAAATTCTAGATCTCCTATACTACTGGTTAATCACCAAATTCACAGCATATGAGGTCCTAAAAGCATCATTTTCAGAATATTTTAATATTTATTATTTACTAGTCCAGTAAGAATGTCACTTCATAGCTAGATGCTTTGGAAAATATTTTAAAACTGCCCACCTTTCCACAGCTATTGCTAATACATGAGCAGCAACCCCCAGAAACATCAACCACCTACTCCCTGGTGTTTTGGCAGGTAAGTTTGTTCTGAGCACACCAGATTGGTTGTGCCTGCAGACATAAAGGCATTTTCCTTGTGAGTCTTATTAGAGCTTAAGCTTCAGGCAACAACTGTCAGAACTTATTGGTTTTGCCTACACCCACCAGAAAAAGCAAAACCAAAAGCCACACCTAAGAAACCCCAAAGCCACCCACTATGCCTTCACTTCAAGGAAGTGTATACTGTGGGACATCTCCCAGCCTTGGTCCCCTAATTCGGGGGGGGCAACCTGCCTGGGACACGTCATGCTTCCTTTCAGACAAATCCTCACATCCTTCATGCAGTGTCAGGATCTGGAGGGGAAGGGGCTGTAAGAGAGAGAATGATGCACATTTAAGATTGTTCCTTACATGGAAGAGGAATGCAATGTGGCACGCACCTGTGTCAGGAAAATGCTTCCAGGTACTGCTGCTGAGAGACAGCCACAGTAGCCAGAGATATCAGTTACTTCACCTTAAAGAAAAGAAGATGGGGGGAATAAGGATCACCTTTGTAAATGCCAGCAACGGAAAGCTGGACTTAGAAGCTGAACTACTCCTTAGTACGTTTTCCTTGTAAATACACAGTCTCCACACTGTTAAACAAAGAAAAAAAAATCTCAGTCAAATGCAGGTGATTTCTTCCAAGAAGAGCAGGATTGGGCCCATTACTGATGAGACATTTCTTTGTATAATATTTGAAGAGCTGATTGTATGAAATGCTTTTATTTTCCTCCCTCTCCCTTAAACCTTGGTCTGCATTTCTGAGCAACCATTTAAAAGATGTTTTTTCTTTTTCTATATAGATTTTAAGTAACCACATAGAAAAGTAGATTACTTCCCAGAAACCCCCTATGAAAGTAAAAAACATAAGAAGATAAGTTCTTATAGTTTCCTTTCAACTCTAGCATCTCAGCAATGAAATCAAATTTTTAAGAAAGCAGACAAAGTAGAACTATTTTGATGCCATGAAAGGATGATTATAAGCTACATCTAGAGCATATTTAATTATTATGGTATAATTTCTTTCTAATCTAAAAAAAAAAAAAAAAATCACCTCATCCTGTCATGGTAATTGTGGTTCCATTTCTGAATGCAGATCAGGTTTTGAATATTTCCAACAAAAAATATAGATGTCTTCCAAAGCTGTTTCATCTACAGCACTTATATTCATTACAGGTTAAGTAATCTTCAATTCCTTTATTCCCACTCTAAGTTTTTTGGTATATAACAACTATTTTGAGTGATTACAGCTGAAATCCACAGTTCCATTTTATCCCCACACAGGACAGACATATCTTCATCAACTGAGCTTAAGCTCTAACATCAAATACTACAAATTTGTATCCAAACCTTAAACCTTAATATATGTTCAATCCAATCAGTTAGAAATCAATATTCTTTGCTTCCTCCTTCTATCATCACAGGGAAGTTTCTTAGAAGTGCTGAAGGGATGAATTTGCACCTATATTACTTACACAATTGGAGAATTCCTAGTATTGGTGAAGAGTGTGTACCACTTTCCCTCTCTGCCTGAGCCAATCCCAACTAGGGACTTGGGACTGAAGGTAGGAAAAACATACAGATAAAGGGTTTAATTCACTGAAGTACCAGT
Organism: Calonectris borealis; assembly: GCF_964195595.1. NCBI lineage: Eukaryota > Metazoa > Chordata > Aves > Procellariiformes > Procellariidae > Calonectris > Calonectris borealis. The sequence continues at coordinate 48,403,209 of NC_134315.1, forward strand.
ATCTTGTTCTTGAATATTGGTACAAGAACTTGTAACCATCAGAGCTCAAGCAGATGATTCAGGATTTAAAAGTCAGAAACTTTTACATGAGACAAAGAGCAAATAAGATGTTCTGGAGGTATGAGAGCAGCCCAAAGTATCACACACACATAGCTTTCAAAGAATATGTAGCCCTGCAGGAAATGCCTATTTAATTAACTTGGTTCTGAAGGAAAAAAATCTACACTTGAAATAAAGTGTACACTACACAAATTCAGAACAGTAGGAGTCTTAACCCGGGATCATTTCACTTTCTATCTGCCTTTTTCTTTTGTTTTCTTAGACATCAATCCACCAACTGATACTTCTACCTCTGCATTTATATGAATTTTGCATCTCTGAATAAAACAAAATCTAAAGAATGTTGACAGAAAACCTTAACATAATCTGTAACCCTATTATTACTTGCCTTTTCATGCCCTGTCTCTCCTATTTCCAGTGATATATAATCACATTCAATCAGATCTGAAGTGAAGAAATGGTAGATAAAGATTTTTTTAGTGGCCTGAATGATGACAATTGATTTAAGCTACACAAGAGGAAAATTTGAAAATAAAACATATGTCAGATCGGACTCTGAATCTGGGTCAAAAAAAACCCTAATAAAATAAATATTAATTGCTAGTTAATTTTAATGTGAACTTTTATGTCATGGGTTCTGAATTTGCCCATAGCAGAACTTTGCATTGAAAACTTGCATTTTCTGTTTCAAAAAGAAAATTTTCCAAGCAAATTACTAAAATAATTAACCATGCTAGTGCAGGAATTGCATGTATTATATTTAAAAATTTTAGACGTTTATTGTAGGTCACCCTGTTGATATACTGAGATTTTGATGGAGTCGCTTCACATTTCAACAGCAAAACGCACCTCTTGGAACACTCCCTCATTAAAAGCCACATCAACTCTTCTGTACTTTTTCCACAAGGCAAATCAGTGTGTAATTTGATGCAAGCTTTTCTATGGTTGTCATTTTGGCCCTTTCATAAATGGCTTAAGGGAACACAATACCAAGACAAAACTCTCTCTGCTAGAAATGTAACATGACATATATATACATATACATATTATATACGTAAACAGACATACACACACACATATATATGCATGCCTATGGGACGATAGTATTTCTAACCAAGAGTTACTTAAAATTGTGAAACGAAGAAATGCCTACAGGATATTCCTTCAGCAATAACAGAATTTAAATTTCAATCTAAAAACACTAAAACGGTCAAACTTCTCTCACAACAACTTACACCCAAAACACCATCCACCCCTTAAGTAGCTACCCAATATTAACAAACGTAAGGGTTTAAGTACAATATGTGACAGCAAAACATGGTATTTATTCCCATGATGAAATAAAATAAAATAAAATAAAACAAAACTGAGTACTAATTAAGCCAAAACAGAAAACATTGAAGCTGCAAAAAAATTACTAATATCTAAAAATTCATAAACTTAAGAGTATGGATGCTAGATATTTTGGTGAGAGAAAAGGTTAGCAAAGAATCCAGAGAACAAAGCAAAAGTCCTATTTCCATTAAAAATAGAAATGAAAACTAAAAGAAGATTAGTTGACCTGTATGGCATTCAAACTGCTTGAATTATTTCTACATGCCAGTAAAAGACAATGCTGTTAATTATACAACAAAGTAACCTCTCTACCAAAAAAAAAAACCCAAACAAAACAAACAAAACAACTAACCTGCCTCCCCCAAAAACTCAAAAAACAAACAAAAAAAACAACAACAAAGAAAACTCGGAGAGATGATTGAGAATTACTATAGAAAATAAAAGCTAAAGGCTCAAAGGTGCATCAGCATAATTCGTTTCATAGGAATTCAGAACACCTTGAGCAAGTTGCTTCTTTTGCTAGTGTCTTTGTTTTCATCTGTTGCTTTTCTTAAAACTAAACTAAAGCTGTGTTTACAAGAGATGGTAGTGCAATGCAATCCTGAGTTTGGATTAACTGGGTACAATCCTACCAACATCAGGAAAGAGTAAAGAGTATCCATGTATAACTAAATAATTTATGGTACTGGGAGTGACACTAATGTGGCTATTGAAGAAAAATAACCAATTAGACTGCTCCTGATAAAAAGTAAAAAAAACAAAAAAAAAAAAAACAAAAAAAACCCAAAACAAAACACAACCGCAAACTAATATAGATCACCATATCTAACAATATTACAATGAAAAAGCTTCAGTTCAGGGTTTGCAATAATTGAATTCTGGGGAAAAAAAAAGAAAAAGGCTACTGTCATGTAATAATAAGGTACAATTAACAAGTTAAAAATTTTGATGCATTTTTGTCAGGTTTGTGATAAAAGAAGTTACTTTGTTTGAGAGTCTAGTAGTTTGCATCTTGCACTTCACAGGTTCTGAAGTTTGTTCAATTAATACTGTGTGAATGCTGTCCTAAAGTGAGTCATCAAAAATTGTGAGTCTCATATGCTAGGATATTCCTTAGAGAAAAATTAAAATAGACTTAAAATACTGATCCAGTTAAAATACATTTAAAGTGTTAAGCATTACTCCAAAGGAAGGTTATGTCCTAAGTGGAAATTCAGAATTAAATACAGCAAATACTTGAGCAATGAAGTCATTAAACTACTAAGGACAGCTGTTCAATTGCTTTAGGCGAAGTGAGACAGTAACACAGTGAAACGACACGATCCAGAAAGAAACATTTCACTGTGTGAACAACACTGCACTTAGAGTTGATTAAAAAAAAAGAAATTAAAATTAAAAAAAATTAAAATTAAAAAAAAAACCTTCAAATGCTAAACACAGAACAGCTTTGTATAACAGGTTGTTACAACACATTTGTAATGCTTTGAAAAATCTTAAAAATAAAAATTGCAAACCAATCAAAAACCAAATGCAATTAGTAAAAAAAAGGCAAATCACCAAAAAGCACACAAAAAGGCCTAACTTAGAAGACTATTTCAGGTGAAGCTTTTGATGACGTTAACTCTTGCTTACTGAAGAGAATGGATGCAAACTTACGATATTCAAGCAGTTGGAAGACAGTTCACTCCACTTACAAAAATGTTCAAAAACAAGAGGCAGAGGAATGGTATTCCTATCAGCACACATACATTTAATTAAAAATAATTGTTGTATTGCAACATGAACCAGAGAACAACCTTAATTACATCAGGAAACCAAAAGAAAAGTTACCAGTCATGAATGAAAGCAGCCTACTTTTCCTTGCCATGCAAAACAACTTCCATTGGTCTTACTATGAAAGGTGAGTGACAGGGGTTTGGGATAATGCCGTTACTTTCCTTTAAACGTTCTCTTTTTGAATGTGATTCAAAATACAAACTACCAGCAGGGGTGTTATTTTCTGTACACATTGAGAGGCAAAGATGAGGTTAAAAGAGAAATGAGTTCTCTTCATAACACATTAATGGACAAAAACAATTTCTATAATAATATAAGATTAGGAAAAGAATAATGATATGACAATTACTGTCCTGAAACTGGTAGGTCAGATTTGACTATTGCTTACTGTTAACATCAACAGAGAATACTGGAATACAAATTACAATGTGTCTGATTTTAGAGATTGTGAACATCCTTGATTACAACTGAAATCAGTGAAGTCTAAGATTATACAATATCAGAAAATAATGATTAATTCCTGAAAATGCCGTTACAAGTACTCAAAGAGTCCATATCAATTAAAGAGCAATTAAACTGAGTTTGCTAAGCACGTATGTGTATGAACACCACAGATTTAGATTATTTGCTTGGTTGCCTAAAGCTTGTAAATATAAAAAAATCCCACTTCATCTTTATAAAGTACATACTTCTATAAAAAATAGTTTAATACTTATAGATCAGTAATGTTAAGAAATCAAGTGTGACCAATAGCATAGAAATCCCTGTATTCTACGTCATTGATTGTTCTGTTTAAAGATGCATGGCAAGTCTAAACAGAAATATTTTGGTTCTGAAAAGCAACTATACAAATATACAAGTCATTTTAAGTCATGATCCATGATGTTTTGTAATTAGGTCCAACTTGAGTGATAGAAATGCAAAAGAAAATAGATTAACCATTTCAGCCTCTTGTGAATACTGTGCAAGAAAACACTGACTTTTCAATCTATATTTTAATGAAAACACTAAAGATTGACATGAAATCATGAGGCTATTGGGCACAACCTGGATATAATGTTAGCATTTTCTACTCTGCAGTTAAACAAATACTCAGAAATACTTCTTCACTATGAAGGTGGTGAGGCAGTGGAACAGGTTGCCCAGAGAAGTTGTGGATGCCCCATCCCTGGAAGTGTTCAAGGCCAGGCTGGACGGGGCTTTGAGCAACCTGGTCTAGTGGAAGGTGTCCCTGCCCATGGCAGGGGGGTTGGAACTAGATGACCTTTAAGGTCCCTTCCAACCCACACAATTCTATGATTCTATGTAACTACACAACTACAGTTTAAGTTTTTCTGACATAAAATGGGAACCAAGAGGTCATTCTCTTCTCACTAACTAGACAACATCACATGTATTGGTATTATGTTAGAAACTGTTATAATTTTCTGCTTATGTCAGGTTAGAAAAACACTTAGCATAAAGGAATGCACTAAAAAGAGGATTCCCTCACCTCACCCCCTCACCACCCCTTATTATCCTCAATATATTGTAAAAGTATGGTTACTTTTTCTGGAAGCTGTCATTAAGAGGGCCAGAAAAAAGTAGTCTTACTGCTTTATCACAAAAATTATAGCAATTTCTTAACACAAACCAAAAGCCATGACATCTTTCTTAATTCAAGGAGTTAAACTTCAGAAACTAGATACAATTCCCTGGTTTTTATTGTACGAGGTTTATGGTGAGCTCCCATAAAACCTTTCAAACAAGAGAGTTAAAAAAAAAAAAAAGGGACTGGAATGCTTTTTAGAACCTGCAGTAATTTACAGAATTTACTCAGGAGTTTACCCTTAGCAGAGTTCTCTCAGCATAAAGAGAAATAGTCCTGAAATTATATCAACTTTCACCTTTATATATTGTGTTATACCTTGAAAAATATTCATTACTAAAAGGCTCAGACAAGTTGCATTAAGGATTTCAGATTCTGCAGGTTTTAATGTTTTTCTCAGACAGCACATTCCAGAATAATGCCGGTCATAACTATTTTTTCAAGCACTGCACTCGGAGAACTCTTGCTTTGACACTGCCCGTGGCAGCATACGTGACTAAAACCACGCAAGAAACACCTGGGAAAAAGTGTTCTGATTTTCATACTCCCCTCAACACCACTATTGTACAACTGTATTTTGTGTATCTGTGAAATACAAATGTCTCTGAAGCCCCACTGATGCATTTGTCAGCTAGCTCCCTTGTCTGCTGATCTATAAAAGCTCTCTAAATCGCAAAATGAAATGGGAGAAGACAAAAGAAAGTCAGTGGATACAGCCACTACCTCTAGGCCTCCTTCTGACCGTGCATTACCTCCAGCGCTGCTGCTGGCTTCTTGCCAGCTTCTCAAAAGGTTTACCTGTCAAACAAATGCCTCCTGGAAAAATAGGCTGCTAGCAGGCCTTTTTTCTTTAAAGGTATTACTGCTGAATACATTAGTTCTGATACATAAAAAGCTGTGGGAAGTACTGTTTCTACAACCTGAGTATACTATGGAAAGCAAGTGTGTTTTTTTAAAGGAAATCCAAACCTTCTGAATACTAAGGCTGTTGTCATACCTCTTCAAATCCTAAATGATACTCTAATTCGTCTGACTCCTGCTCTTTTACTGTGAGTAAATGCAGTTCTACTTCTGCTTACATCTTCCACGATGAGTATATTTATTGCCTTGGTCCACCATATGAGCCTAGTACAGCAAGACTTTTTCAATGGGAATACTTTAAAAACAAAAAAACAACAGCAACAAAACCCAAAGAACAAACAAAAAGCCCCAAAATACCGCTCTAACAGAACTTAGGGAAAGTATCATCCTTAGTTTATCCTCTGACAATATTTTTACGCCAACTGAAAAATACTTGTTGTTTTCATTGCAGAGATAGAATGGCATTATGCAATCTTGCCAAAGCAAAAAGATAATCCCACATCATAACATGCAATTAAAACCACATGGTTCCCATAGGAACAGATCAGGCAAACAAGTAACTTGGTGATGGGCACAGCAAAAGAGCATGAACAGAACGGGGTAACTCAACGCTCAAGAAATGTTATCTTGTTGTAAGGGCAAGGTTTCCAGAACTTTTAAATAGTGTGAAGATATTATGAGAACAGCCTGACTGATAGAAAAAATAACTTATGAGTATGTTTTGGGGTTTTTTTCCAGAATTTCTTTAAAAAAAACTCCTGATGTGTGTGATGTACAAATAAACAATTACATATGTATTAAAATACTTTTACTAGAGAATTCATTTTACATGGTTTTCTTTCCACAGATTCTCCTTCCTTCAGACCACTGTGGCAAAGACATTTGTTCTGGAAAATCAATTCACAGAACAGTATTCTGTATAGGATCTCATCTTCTATACAGGTGGTATCTGTTCAGCATGTGTCAGATTAACTGTGTACCCACTCCATGGGCACGAAGTCCAGTACTTTCAGATATTGTACTTTCTGCAAGCATCATAATTACTCATCCAGCACAGATTCATCTAAACAAGTACAGTTGATATTTGTAGGTTGTCACAACATGCTGAAATCCCAGGGAAATGTTCAAAGTTCATTCTGTCTGAAAATTCTTTGGAGGAGGCTGAGGATTGGGACACCAGGATTGAAAGAGAGGAAGGATAGGACAAGTCCAGTAAAACTTGGCTGTCATTTATATTTCAGTTTTCTAATCAAGTCAGTCTCTTAACATTATTAATTTAGTCTCTTTGAGATTTCTTTAGACTACCATAAAACAGTGCTGGAAACCAGTGCTGCTCTAATAAACTGTGACACACAGAGGTTAAAAACAAAATGGGGATATGTTTTGAATAGTCTAATCATTACTTTACTGTATTTTATAAGTACAGATAAAGGTTGAAAAATGCAAGTTCATAAATTTTAGGGATTCTTTCCTGATGACATATCTTTGCCTGACAGAAGAGGAGCAGTATCTTTGTGAAAATGGGTTATCCACCTACATAATTCTGGCAGAAAGACTAAAGAGTACAGCAAGCCCTTCTCAGGAAATGTGAGCATTAGTATGCTTTTCAGATATTCAGACCCTGCTGGATTTATGAACTTACCTTTATTAGCCTGTTAGAAGCTTATTCAGCTTCGTCTTCTTCCTTCTGCCACGGTTTTCTGATCACTTATGCTGAGAGGATAACAAAAGTTGCTTCTGACAACACCGGCCGCTCCAATCTAAGCTGAGCTGAAGCTGCCAGCTAGAACTGGTGTAAAGGAACAAGAGCATGGACTGAAACTGGCAGTTTGATTTTTAAATGCTGCTATCTGCAGTAATTCTGAAAAGCTGAGCAGAAAGACAGAAAGTACAGTTCTACACCACAAACTGAGAGGAAAGATGGGACAAGAATAGGAGGTTTGTTTTGTACCCATTTTAGTTCTTCTGAACTCAAGCCCTGAAATTTAGAAGCTTACCTATAAAACAAAGAGGAAGCATCCATACAGGCATCCTAAATAGTCCCGCAATAAAGCCCCATGCAACCCAGTCCTGACAACCAGCAAGTCTGTGTCCAGTCGCTTCTTAGTCTGATAGCGAGCCCAAGTTCATTCCATGAACTCAGGATGAATTGACAAAACTGGGCTCCGAGTTCCAGCTAGCCTCCAATCAGTTTCAGATAATTTTACATATTGCTATAAGGAATCATCTTCCTCTTTCTCAGAGCAGACATGAACCATCCAAGAACTATCAATAGCATGTGAGACCAGAACCGAAACTACTCCTCAAAAACCGGACTCAGAGCACCTAAAAGTCACAGAAAACTCAGGGGTAAACAGGGCCACAACTGCATACTGACTCACAGCCAAAGATTAGAAAACACCTGGGACTCCAATTGGCAGAGAATTTCAACATCTGTTTTCATCAAGGATATTAAACATAGAATCATAGAATAGTTTGGGTTGGAAGGGACCTTTAAAGGTCATCTAGTCCAACCCCCCTGCAGTGCGCACGGACATCTTCAACTAGATCAGGTTACTCAGAGCCCCGTCCAACCTGACCTTGAATGTTTCCAGGGGTACATGCCCCTAAATACTCTGAAAAACACTAGGTAAGACAACCAACACACTGATTAAGGTAAGCTAAGGTCCCTTCCAACCCAATCCAAACCAAACAGACTAATTCCACAACCCAAGGTTAACTCCTCCTCTGAGCAAGCTCATCACGAACAAACAAACAAAAGTAAAAAGCCCAAATTATCACAATTTTCAGTCCTTCCCATTCAGATTTCAGGCCCAGGCATGATTTTTGCTACATCAGTCTACAACCTTTTTCATTAAGCGGTAGGATTTTGAAATTCACCTCACCATTCAAGAAGCTGGACATAAATGGACAAGTTTTACATCAAAGCCACAATAATAAACATAAACCTTCCAGTACAAAGCAGTTTTAACTTAGATTTCCTTCAACGTCTTTACAGATAAACCTATAAAACTCTATCATGCAATCAAATTATTTCTTCTAAATGTTGAAAAAGCAGAAGTTAGAGATCATTTTTTATGACATAGAGAATACAGAGTACAGAATTCCCACTGTTTATTTTTTTTCTAAGGATAAGATCTTCTAAATTAGCTAAGTATTGGGTATGTTTAACTAGTACTCAGATAGCCCAGGAGTAATCCGGGAAAACGGAGGAGAAAGTTTCAGTGAATAAACAGAATAAGAATTTTTTTCAAAAAATTATGTCAGAACTTTTCCGTTTTTTCAAATAAAGTAAAATATAATATAGGCTTAGGGAAAACTGAGTGATTTCATGCAGCTGGAAATATTATTAAAAATTACTGGAATAAAAGTAAGAACTAGATTTAGAATTAAAGTGGAATTATCATTTACATCACTGAGATATGAATGTTATTGGTGGTTTTGACCAATATATTCCAATGGCTAAGGGTAATTACCTGAAGTTAATTTTCTCCCTGCCTGAATCAATACATATATTGGAAGCACCTCCTACAAAAAAATTATAAGTAATAGGTAAAAAAATTAAATACTTTGGAGGCAATGGGATGATAGGGACCCGTCCTCCCTAGTAAAATCATCCATTTTTAACACGTCATTAAAATGCCCATTGAACCCAAGTCTTGCACTTCAAAAGGGAATTTGTCTTCAGCTTTGTACATGATCTCCAAGTCCCCCTGCCCCCAAGCATAGCCCCAAATGATCAAAATGTTGTTTTAGAATGCTGAAATGCTTCACCATTCAAGAATGTTTCTTTTTCCATTTTTGTGCCAGCCAAAGCTAATTTGACCCAATTTTACTAATACTGCTAGCAATTAGAAGCTGCATTTTTAGGTGAATAAATGTCTTGCCAAAACAGATGTCACCCAACTCCGTATAGAATAGTGGCTACAAAATGTGAACCCTCTTCAATAGTACACAGGGCACCAGTGTGGCACTACCCAGCCCATCAGAGAGTTCCCCAGTCCTGCTCCCAATTCACATCTTACCTGCTGTTCAGGGCCTAATTTAATTTCTTCTCACTTCTGGTAAATGTCATCCCCAGCTGAAATTGAGACCACCTGGAGATTTTGGGGTTTTTTTGTTGGTGGTTTTTTGGGTTTGTTTTTTTTTTTTTTTTTAACCCAAAATTAACTACAAGCAGGTAATTTGTTACACCTGTTAAGAGAGAGGCTTGGCCAGATCTCTCTCTCACAGAGTCTGGAGCAAGAAGCTGTTGAAATGCGTGATATAGTTAACTTTTAAAGTGACCAGAATAAAGATACTCTAAATCAAAGAGAAAAAAACAAAAGGGAAGTGAGTGTCACTTTCACAAATCCAGCTACAATAGACGTTCACAGTATTTAAACTGAAAGGTGAAAGATGACTAGAATAAGTGAGTACTTGTAGGTTTCCCTCATTTTCCTTAAATTTGCGACCAATGTTTACTTTAGAGTATTCTTGTTTAACTAAACTTCACAATAAACTGACTTTGTTCATCTATGAAATGTATGCATTTCTTCATGCTGAAATGACCTCATGTCACTATTGTGTATTCAGTGATAAGAAGGTCTCATTCCAGCAATAAAGCCATGTGGAATGCATTACTCAAAGGCCTATTAAGTATAAAACATTCAGCATTTATTTACCACATTGAGAGAACAGAGTCCTTAAAAGGTTATTTAGACTATAGCACAGAGACTAAAATATACCCAGCATCCCACTGATTTGTCAGCCTGCCATAACTGTCTTGTATAGTCTTAATTAGAACACAATACGTACACACACATACTCTCTTCTGGGAAAACATTCCCAATTACAAAAAGCCACAACAAGAATAACACTGCTTTTGACAGTCGGTATGCACATATTGTCATAATCCTGCTGGATACCTATTGTAAGTGAAAGGTATGCATCTTCCTGAATCTCTGAAAGGTAATGTCAGATTGAATAAAAATCAGTGTCGTAGGCCCATCCACCTGTGCGACACATTGCTGTCTCCAGCTTTGCTGAGGGGGAGGAAGATTGCCTGCCATTTTACTTTACCAACATAACCCATACATCTATTCAAATCAGAAACTGGATTTGGGGGAGGAAAAGAAAATGCTTTTCAGGTCTTCATCTCCATTGAAAATATAACAGCTCCACCTTGAGGCACGACCCAGTGAATGTTAGTAAAAGGTGCAGTCAAGCTGAAGATGTATTACAGCATACAGTCAGCCACAACCATCTAAAACATAGATTGACATCTCCCAATGTCCCTTTCTGTTTATCTTCTTAGCATAAAAAAAGGCATGTGTGTACATGTGTGCATGTGTTTGGACAAATTTACTGCCAAGAATTAAATGTATATCAAATAAACACCAATTTTAAAGGGCAGGTCCCAAGGATGATGCAGGTCAAGCATAGCAAGGCCTGACAAAAGTTCCCCTTCAGGAGTGGGAAGTATTCAAGTTTCTCTCTGAGTAGCGCACACAATCAAATTTCAGACCATTGATATCTTTATTATTGTATTCTTAATAAATGAGCTGTAAAAAGATTAATACATTTCAATGTTTCATTTGAATCAATATTCAAATATTTTGAGATAATCAACAATTTCAATATGTTGCTAAGCATTGCCAGTAAGTAATCTGCTCTTCAAGTATCAATGAAATTATTTATTTTTAAATGGGTTATTTTAAAAATTGAAGTGCAAAATATCAACTTGCATATTCTTCAGGCTACTTAGAATCATAGAATTGTTTAGGTTGGAAAAGGCCTTTAAGATCATCAAGTCCAACCGTTAACCTAGCACTGCCAAGTCCACCACTAAACCATGTCCCTAAGCACTACGTCTAACAAGACGTCTTTTAAATACCTCCAGGGATGGTGACTCAACCACTTCCCTGGGCAGCCTGTTCCAATACTTGACATCCCTTTCGGTGAAGAACTTCAGGAGTTTTATTTTTAAGTGACAATGTAACAGCATTTAGAACTTTCTAATAAATCCAAATTATGTCAGTTAGATCAGCAAGTCAAGATAGACATAACAAAACCTCTGTCACATTTAAATGTATGGTCATTAGGATACTGAGATAGATTTGCTATGGCACTTCCAATAGATTTTGTTGAAGACTACCAAAAAGTGGAAACAGTAGTTGCAGCAGGAAAGCAGAATGAACCATACTTGTAGAAAAAAATGATGATAGAAAAATGGAAAAGATTCATCATCAATGCAGTTCACAGATATAAAGTAAAGAGGGCACATGAGTAGTCAACTTGAGTAAAGAGTGGAATTAACTATTCTGGAAAAACAGAAAGAAAAATTACTGGGGACTGACAGCAGGACAACTTTGAAAACACATTAAGAAAGTTACTTTGCAGGTAAGAAACAAAAGAGATGAAAAGAGGCTGAAATTCTGTCTTATTTAAGTGAATGAAAGTTCTGCCATTAAGATTTTAAGGAAACAGTCTCACCGTTGGGATACATGTATGACTCATTCTCTTTTTTCTCAAGTGTATAGAAACTCTTGTCATGATCTTACCAGCATTGATAAGACTGTAAGTAAGTATTGTAAAATAATTGATGCAATTTATAAATTAATGCTCTAATAACCATTGAAGCCAATGAGGAGCTTCATTAAAAAGCCATTTGGCTAGTTCCAGGATGACAGGAATATGAAAGAAACTTTCAACTTGGATAAACAGGATATTGCTCACTAATGTTTTTTTAAGTGAAGATTAATATACAAAATGTATTCCAAATCTCTTAATCATTGATAGCCCAAACTAGGACTCTTCAGAAAAGCTGCAGGGTAAGCCTATTAACTTTCTTTGCCAAATTACTTAATTTCTAATTTTATTAAGGGAAACACAATTTTATCATGATGGGAAAATGCAGTACAAAAATAAGCATTTAGTTTGATTTTAAAATTCTGTCAGCGTCTATAATTTGCAATGCAATCCCTTTTATGGTTTATTAAAGTAAGTGTTAGTGAAACAATTTTAATTCTATACAGCTGAACAGCCTCATATAAATTTATGAGTGCAACAGATGTCTCTACTGGCTCATTTAGACCACTACTTCTTACATTCCCCTCAGCTGATAGGTGCCCTTCTATGTTACAAGGAATTCCTTTTACATCACAGTGGTACAGCTGGTTAAAAACACCATCTGCACTCATAAATGCCTGGATTGTATTTAGCCACACTATACAGAACTTGAGAATGCCTACTGAAAGCTGGAGATGAAGTTTTACATTATACTGGATGACATTTGCATGCATCCAATGGTTAAGTCCCTAAATACTCTTTATGCTGTCAAAATAAGTCAAAGTAGGATTTTACCAGCATTTGTTTTGTGGTGGCCATTTGGACCAACACATATTCAACCTGTGATTTAACCATTTTTTCTAACCAATGTAGCTTGCTTTTTCTAAAGGGCACACCACTGTAGTACTCATAAGCAAAAGGAAGAAGTCTAACCTCTTAAAATCCACTCTTTTTAATTTTTTTTTCAAAAACAATTACATTGATAAACCCGTCCATTAATAAGAGTGCAGTAATTCACACATAAAGTCTATAATGTTATTTCTATTGCCACAGTGCAGTAAAGCCCTAACCCCACACTGGGTTCCCACTGCCTGGCAAACAGCATTCAGAACTTATTTCTAGAAATAGGTTTTAGGAGCTCTGATTCTCACAAGGCTCAATTAACTCCACCATTAAACATGCAAGTATTTCAGTAGTATAGCCAGTTAGCCAAAACATATTAAAATCTATTTCAACTTACCTCTCCACCCACAGTACTCACTTCTGTTAACTACTTCAGCTCCTCTAACACAGATGAAATTATACATTTCTACTCCTTGACTGCATGAGCCCAAGCACTTGCATTCTCAGAAATATTCAGGCTTTTTTTTCCCCTTAAAACTAGTTTACTTTGGCAAACATTATAGCCAGTAAAATTGCTTCTGTATCATTTAAATAAGGAAAAAAGTATTTATAGAAGCAGTTGCACTGAAACACTATACAAAACTTAATAGACATTGAGACATACTTTATTGATCCAATATTAATTTGTTTGATCAAGAGGCAGAAGATGAATCTTTAAACTAATCTATAGCCTGAGAGCTGCTTTACTTATATTTTAAGGAAGAAACAACTCATGTAAGAAAACCTGATATATATAATTTTACCCTTACTCCTGCAAACAGGCTGTTTAAGCAGTTGTTCACATACGCCATTCACACTATCATTTTAGGTATCAAAAATTTGCCACAAGAAGAGTAGACGAAGTGAGATGCTAAGAAGTTTGCTGCAGAATATACTGTTTTCTGACAACTAACAAAGATCACTCATGTCACAAAATATTACCATGTTTTGAAGCATTACTATGTTGTTTACCTTTTTGTAGATACTGCATCTGTTCTGCAGCTTCTGCAGACATAAAAAAGCCAAACCTTAAACATAATAATTTAAAAAAAAAAAAATTAAGTGGTTCTTCTATTCAAATGTAATACTGAATCATTTCAAATCTGTTATCTGTTACCTTTACTTTTATAAGCTAAAAAGAATTTTAAAAACAAAACACATGGATGATTTGATGATTCACCTTTGCAATAATAGTCAGTTTTGAAGGAAACACATGCCTGGAACTTAGAGTTTCTTGTTTTTAACAATTAACTGTATTGAAGCCAGAACCTTCAAAGCTAGACCATTAAGTGTTTCATACTGAAGAGTTAGTTTTACACTACTGCAATAACCAGGAGTACTAGCTTGTCAGTTTAAAAGGACTATTTTCCATCCTGCTCTACTAATGGGAGACTTTATTAATCAAAAGCATGATATGTAGAAGCAGAGGGAATAAATAGGTATCAATAAGGCATTTTCCTTGTATTGTTCAGAAATGACTAGCAGCTAAAGTAACATTCTTTTTGTTTGCCTTTGTTTAATAGCTGACTTTAATTTGGAAATCATTACAGGCAAAGAGAGAAATTTATTGCAATAATTAAACATTAAAAAATAATTTTTAAAAAAAGCTTCTCCAGAAGTCGTGTAGAGATTTATTTGTTACCAGCTGATGCATTTCATATACCTTCTAAGTCGACCCAGAATATTAGAGCTATGCTCTGGTCACTGCTGGTCACTCACTTGAGCTACATGATTTAGTGTCAAGTCATAAAGGGAGAAGAAAACAACTATTACGTCTGTTTGGAGTTACACACCTCAGTCAAAGAAATGTGTCCTCGGGCAGGGAATTACAGTAGTTTTGTTAATTTTAGGAGTCTGATCTACTTAAATAAGTACTATTGGCAAATAAGTGTCTGACAAGGCTATCAAAACAAAGGCAGAGCTAACATTAACATTTACAACAGTGTCAAGATGTTGAGTCTACCTGTCAGATGGTAGTCTTGGCTAAGATGGATGCTTAAAACAAATCTACTTGTTCCCCAATTCTTTTTTTGGGGGCAAAACAATCTACTTCTAAGCCAAGAACAGCCAATCCCATACAACAATGTCATACCTTGCATTTTATTTCAGTAACTGAGAAAAAGCAGACTACACTTTGTTATAAAGCAGTTTCACTGTCAGCTTTGAAAGATTTGTTTCCAGCACAAATCCTCCTTTCCAGAAATCAAGTGTTCAGAAAAAAAACTACATAAAATAAATAAATACAAGATTTCCAGCAAATCTTTCAGACTGTCATCATTGTCAGTTTACAGAATAATTCCATTGAAAATATGGATATGATTCCTAGGTGGAACAGCTTGTCCATCTCATCATAAATATGGCTGATGGTTTTATTTAGCAATGTTACTTATGTACTGCCAGCTTTCTTGTAATGTTATTTTGGGGAAGTTGATATTATTCATAATAGTAACAGAATTAGGAAGAAAGATTCCTTCTCATTTAAGAAATGCTATATCGCATATAGAGCTAAATTCAGAGACTGTGAGAAGAGGATTGCTGAATTCTGAGGTATTTTAATAGCTAGAATTCAAGCCACAGATATATCACATGCTCAAATAACCTGTGGCTATTTGTGTGAAAAATATATTAAAAAAATACCATTGTTCATACTCCATGTTAATCTAATTTATGCTAAAACGTCTGATATAATTTCAAATACTTTTCATTCCCCTGCACCACAGGCTCTTCCAAATGTCTATACTTGTACAGCATATATTCTGCATAAAATCATGTGACATACTTTAAGGGCATCTCTTAGCTTAATGAAGGGCTTACTCTAAGTTTGACAGTTTTTGAAAACCTGGAGAACATTACTTTAGGAAGAATTCAAGATAGTTATTTATCTCTTGCTGAGATTGTTCAAAAAATGAGAACCTTTCCTACTCAAGTTAATCAATTTCTTCTCTTACTCAACACTTAAAGTCACAATTCTGTTTGGGACACTGTAATAATTTCCACAGTAGCCAATTATGACATCACAAAGATGTAATTTTTTAGTGAATAATAAAGCAGTCTGTTTGAGCTCCTGTAGCCCTGTGCTCATTCTAATACTTACGGTAATTACAAAAGATAAATAGTCAGAAAGCCAGTTCCTACATCATAGGGCAGTTTCCAGGTTTCTGACACAAACACTGTTAGTTGAGTTGGCGCTCTTAGCCTCATTGCAGAGCAACTGAGAGTTACATTACCTGCGCTTACAAAACCCATGTTCAGCACAGTTCTGGGATACAAAGGAACGCTGCCAGAAGTTCTGATTTATGCTGATTGTGCACTGACCTGCTGGGATTTTCACTCAGGTTTAAAACAAAACAAGAAAACAAAACTGATGCCACTGAGAACAAAATATAATAGCCATAAATCTTGTTTAGTTAATATTTTAATATTTAAACAAGAAAAAGTCAAATATATATTAAGGCAAATACCACACAAAGTTCAAAGCTGACATGTCATGGAAAAAAATAAAACTTTCAACCAGCATCTAGCTCTTTTCCTTCAATACCCAAGTCTTGTGCAGCACTAGGGCCGTTGACCAATGTGAGAAATCTGAAGTATTGCATGTTTTCCACTATCACTTTCACTTATGGAACCAGGGTGTTTATCAGATAGAGCATGATTCTCACAGGTGAACACTTATATGGGATTTTATAAAAATCTGACCAGATTTCATCCTAAATTGTGCTAGAATAGTCACTTAATGTTCTAAACGAAAACAGCAGCAGTGCAATTACCTTGTAGTAATTACTTCTTTCAACGCTAAACCTAAAACCAAGCTGTTCATATGAAATCCCTCCATTACTCCCTGGAAAAAATGCTTGAGCTATTACACCAGATCCTGTGGGTCATTATCACAGCTCTGAAACATTAACCAGTAGCAGAAAAAAAAGATGGCGTGCAATACTAAAATCTGCCATTTTGAGAATAATGTTTCAAAATAAATAGACTGTAGGGCTCAGATTATGCCCAATAGTTCTAACAGCTTTCAGTAACTGATTCATAATGCCATCAACATTTTCACCACACAGGAACTGAAAATGGACAGGTTGTCCTGTTCTCCATTTTGGCTCATTGAGGAATAATTGCTGATCAGAATGTTGAACCCAGTCCACTGTTTTAATTGCTTTAATGTGAGAAAAAGAAGCATACCTACTAAATTATTCCTCTTTGCCCCATATATTTCAGCTGTGCACCTGTAACACTGGAATCCCAACCTGTTCCCTCATATCGTAGTCTGGCTGAAGCAAAAATACAATGTTAATTATTTTCTCCGTATTTTTCACAACACATGGGTTTTCAGGCCACAGTTGAAACAAGGGGTTCTCAAAAGCAACTTAATTTACAAAACACAGTGTTTTTCCTCCACTTACTGTTTCCTTAATTCTTTCTACGTTGTCTTAAATTAAGATGTGATATAGAAAGGATGCCAAGATGTTGACACCACCTGCACAGGGCATACCATTCTGTACCTAGGCAGCCCTCAGAAGAATATTCTATGAAGTACACTGAATCCAGAGAATCTAGTGTCAGTGAATCACAAACCCCCAAAAAATCCAAGTGCCAATTACCACACTGCTTCTGCAATGTTTTGTGAGGACTCCACTGTCTCTTTTTCACTGCTCAGATGCTTATGTGAAAGCCTTAAGCCTATACTATACTTAAGCCTTAGATCTGTAACAGTAAGCTGTATACATCGCATAACACAGAAGTTCCCCAGTGCAGTACAAACAGATTCTGAAACAAAACTATTATTGCGACAACTGACTGAAAGTCTTTGAGACCATGCAGGCAAACCATTAATGCCAGTGTTACATATTACTTACTGCACAATGAAAGACTTTACTAAACCAGCCAAATAAACCTGCCAATCAAGCACGACCACTCCAGCTTATTAAGGTTGTCACCACAATGGCTCAAAAGCTTTTGGCGGGATTTTTTTTCCTCCCTTAAAAAAAGAGGAAGAAGAAAAACAGTTACCTTGGGCTAGGTTTGAACCACTTTGTCTCTCAGTCTCCCTTTCCAATAACTACTTTTATCCAAAATTCGGTTTTCACATTACCAGGTTAATAGAAGTGAAGTCTGCACAAATCATGCAATTGTCACCTTTACAAAGAAGAGCTGGAGGTATATCCATGATGTACAAAAGCAAAGAGCCCAGCCCCGATCCGTGGATGCTGCACTGGATGCCAAAACAGCTAAACTCTTATGAAACAGAAAAGTTTCTCTCACTTTAACTCTATGTGAAGTTCAATTCAGAGAAACTTAAGAACTTGAAACACCAATACACAAAAAACAGTGACAGCAAATAAATGGAATCTAGTGCATTTGATTTCAAACACAGCAGAAGTTGTTTCACAAAGAAATACACAACTCAGAGAAGTGCCTTACTTTAGGACTCTGCAAGCCTATTTTTATTATAATCAATTCTTCTTGAAAAGAATGCTCAGGGTTAAAAAGCACATTTGCAACCTTTTCTACAATATGGTTCTATTTGTTTAAGTGCCATAGGTAGAATCCATCTGCAGTCTTAGTATTTAACTGTAAGTGGATGATATTTATTCAGCTAGTACATTTTTTCTGACATTTATATTACCTCAAAGGACAACACTGCCTTTGGAAATTCTATTTCAGATTGAGCTAATTGAACTTTTGAAGGCATGGTAATCCTGTCATGAATCAGCAGCATTGGTTATGACTTTGAAGGGGGGAACGTATCATAGAAATTGATTTTTTTTTCAGCCTCAGTGAAAAGGAATCAAGTTGCATAAGAAAATAAATTAACTTTAAGTGAACCAGACCCCTAGAGGTATAATCTCTAAATGCCTGACTCCCACAATGTGTGTACATACACGCACTTTGAAGACAGCTTGTCTTTATGAATAAGACTAAAGTTATTTTAAACTTAAGATTACTGCTTTTATTTAATATCTCAGGCTAACAGTAAAAGTATTTGAAGAACTAGAATAATATATTACAATGTATTCATTACATACTCAAGGTAAATCATTTACTCTGGAGTAATCATTAGCTCTGGAGATTCTCTGATGAAAAGAACTGTGGAATTCAAACCTAATTATTTGTAATTGACAAAGTTTCTTATTTAGAGGTCATTAATCTAAATCCAGGTCATGTGAAGTAGCAAACAAGCACTAAATACAGTTTTCTATCTGAAAAGAATTGGTATTCTCAGACAGGAACCATGGAGATGCAACAAATCTGCTGCTTCTGTAAACAATACAATCCATCCCCCTAACTGCCTCTAAGAGTCCACAGTACCTAAAGAAAAGCAAGTTCTTATATGCTGTACAACACTATTAATGCGAATTTTCTAAAGAGGTCCACACACTAAAGAAAAAGTTGAAAATAACTGATCTAGAATAAAAACTGTCTATTGGATATTCATAAGAATTTTTCGCAGGCAGAACGTTAGTCACTGCAGCAGCCCAAAATCTCCCAACCTTGTGGGAGGGAATATGAGCGGGGGAAGAGTTGCAAGAAGATGGTAAAAAAAATTTAAAAGGACTCCTGCTCTGAAGATTTCATTTGTGCTTTCAATAAAACATCTGTCTATTCTAAATGGGCTTTGTCTTGAAGTACGAGTTGAAGAACAGGCCTCTTCAGAATTCCCAAATCCCTTCATACAGTTTTGCTCACTTTTTTCTGCTCCAACAATTATTTGGTCTTCATGGCACAGTGGAACAGTTTCCGTAAAAGGATGGAAAGTGCCTCCAAACAAATTAGCGAACTCTGACATTCACCTACGTAGAAAATGTAGGGGAAACGCCCTCACACTAAGACAGACAGTGGATTTTAGACTACCATACTTTAACAAAATGGAGTTACATTATTGAATGAAAGATACTCGAGCACACGCCTGTGCTGTGATCATGAACAGGCTCACTGAGTGTAGCCTCTCTCAGTAAACTGTTGGAGGACTCTTTGCTGAGGATCTGAAGCAGACTTGAGCACAAAATAGGTGCTGAGTCATTTAACCGTGACACAATGGAGGCAAACTTTCTATACATGCTTAGATATAAACTAGAAAACTTTAACTGAAGGCAAGTTAGCCACCACGGAGGGAGTAAGTACAGTTGGGCACTCCACCCCACAAGCTGGGACCCAAGTCCTTTCGAGGCTCTGAATCTAAAAGAGTATGCTATTCCACTGCATACTAACTTGATACACAAGATTAAGCTTTCCACAGCATGCAACAATACTATATTGCATCATGTGTTCTACCTGTTCTACAGGAAAAGATTACTTTAAAGCTATTTGGGATCAAATACGAATGTCTACCAGGACCAAGCCCTGACTCCCAGTATTTCAGGGAGAACTGGCCAAAGCCCAAATAATTATAAATTAAAATTCTCATTTTATGGCTCAACCTGGCATATGAATTTGTCTTTTACATTTGCTAAGAAGGTAAGCATTATTAGAAGTAAACAATGTATTTTCATTCAAAGATGGACATTTTGTGTAAAAAGAATCTGAAAGTTATCATCAGGGACAACCTATGGAAAATACACAGACAGTATGAAAGCAATTACTTTATAAACAATGAAAGAACCTCAAAAACATACCACAGTTTGAGGAGACAAATTTGTATTATATCCTCTTTACTAGGATGTAAACCAATGCTCAATTATTTCTAATAATTCACAACTAAATAACAAGTATGACCTTTTCTGAAACAAATATTTAATTTAAGCCTACAAAAAGATGACAAATCAATACGCTCTCACCACACAGGGTCATCACTCAGCAATTAGCATGCTTCTAGAAGATATACTTGCAAGCCTCAATACGGGCTATTTCCTTAGAATCGCATTGAAGCATAAGCTGAGAAAACAATACTATCAAAGATCTCTGTCCACATGTCTTACTGTCTAAATTAATCTCTCTCCACAATAATAGTTAACTCTCCTTTTGAAAGTGAATATTAATGAAGGAAAAATATTGAAAAAGAGAAGTTTAGTTACTTGGCTTAAAGCATATTTACTGCAGTACACACTTTCTAGATGAAGCATCAGTCTCCTTCCATGACACTGACATCCCATCACGCCTAAGCAAAATGCTGCTTGCTGTAGCAGCAGGGTGCAGTGACAGTGAACACGCAGGACAATTCTGCACACCCTGTACGAGGGCAAGATGTCATCAACTACAGCTTATTATCAGTTATTCCTGGAAATGAAGGAGAGGGAGAACCTGAATGAAGCAAAACGACTGATGCCGAACAGTGGTAATTAGCCAACCAAAAAACTCTATCAGCTTATGACAAGCACTTAATAGGAGGAGATACCTGAGATAACAATAACATAGGCCATTGAATTGTCTCACCACAGCTCTCAGCATAAGTGCCTGTAAGTCTTCCAGGACTAAATTATTTAATGCAAAGGCAGTGCCAGCTTCTCTGTACCCTGCACAGTTAATTATAACCTAGACAATCTGTCCATGAAGAAACAAGTGTGGAAAGTAGGTTGTTTCCTTTAACCTTTCCTTTTTCTCCTTTCTGGCTTTATTGAATATAGATATACTAGACTAGACCTACACAACATTTGAGTCTGCAACCTACTGGTGCCTGTTATATTGACAGTAAGAATGAATAACTGTAGGTACTTCACAGCAAAATATTTCTCCTGATCATCACAATATATAATTTGAGAAATAGCCAAGATTCAGTTATGCCTTTCATTAAATAGCAAGTTTCTCTCGATCACCTTTTTCTTTGTTGTTTTCTCATTTCTTCAGGAGAAAAGTTATCTTAATTTGAGTAGAAACTACTTTTACTGCTAGCCCTAGACCTTAATAATAAAACTAGCATATGTTATTTACTCTTGCAGATAGTCACAATCTTCTCCTTTTAACAATATAAAGTCTCAATAACACGTTTCACTCCCAGAAAAGTAAAGTAAGTTACACACCTCTCTGTTTTGAAGAGTACAGTGCAAAATTTTCCTATGTGCTCATGGACCTTTCTCACACTTAGCATTTGAATGTCAGGATGTCTTTCATCGGTTTATTAAGGGACTTAATTAAAAGATAGTTTGATTCACGCATCCTGTCTTCAGAGCAAGAAACATATGCAGTCGTGTGTTGTATTATAGTAAAC
Organism: Calonectris borealis; assembly: GCF_964195595.1. Taxonomy (NCBI): domain Eukaryota; kingdom Metazoa; phylum Chordata; class Aves; order Procellariiformes; family Procellariidae; genus Calonectris; species Calonectris borealis. The sequence goes on from NC_134315.1 coordinate 48,425,402, forward strand.
TGTATACATTTATATACATTTGTTTATTTTTACAGACATATTTGGGTTTTTGCTATCTTAATCTTATCTTAATTTTGACCTTATTGCAGCCTTAAAGGGGGCTTATAAGAAAGACGGCGGCAAACTTTTTAGCAGGGCCTGTTGCGACAGGACAAGGGGGAATGGTTTTAAACTAAAAGAGGGTAGATTCAGACTAGATATAAGGAGGAAATTTTTTACAATGAGGGTGGTGAAACACTGGAACAGGTTGCCCAGGGAGGTGGTAGATGCCCCATCCCTGGAAACATTCAAGGTCAGGTTGGACGGGGCTCTAAGCAAGCTGATCTAGTTGAAGAAGTCCCTGCCCGCAGCAGGGGGGTTGGACTAGATGACCTTTAATGGTCCTTCCAATCCAAACTATTCTATGATTCTATGATTGTACTAATCTCAATTCTGGCAGAATTCACAGGATTTTTCTGTTGTTCTCTTGACTCTTCAGTAACATCTCAGTTTTGCTAAAAGACCCTTCTACATAAAAATGAACAAACTCATTCACAATTACATACTTGAGGGACAAGTAACCTTGGACTATCTCCCCCTATATATCTGCAGTGTTCTCAAGACCTGTGGATTTTTTTTTCCTAGACATTCTTATTTGGGCATGACCTAAGATCAGAAGGGAGAAAACCCCTCTGATTAATCTGAACCAGCTGCCAATTTTTTTTTTTAATATAAAAGTCCCAAAACATCCTGATTCTCTCCTAAGAGATCTATAGATCTCTTTTCCTCTCCCTTACATCTCTGTAGACCAGGAATAATTCCCAGAGAACGTGGAACCCAAATCAGGCTGAAAATAAAAGAAGATACTATTATATCCACATCAAGGCTAAAGCACAAAGAATAAATGAGATCAGGAAAGCAGTGCCCTGCCAGCTGGCATTTTACCGAACCTGTACAGAGGGTAACAACCTCCTACTTGTTCATTCTTGTACCTTTTACAAGCAATTAGATTTCAAAAAAGGACTCTTAATTAGACTTCTAATCAATATAAATTTCCTCTACGTGGATTTTGATGGATCAGAGCAGACCACTGAAGCCAGTAAAGTCTCTCTTTTTATTTCCCTTAACATTCAGGTTGTCAATACATGAAAAAGCTTAGGAAGCTTACATTTCTCATTTTTCTAACAGACCTTTTGTTAATTATTAAAAATATCTCTGATATCTTGAAATGCTTAAAGAAATGCTGCTTCAGGTGGAGCAGAATATTCTTCTAGAATTGTCACTACAGTAAGTGGTATAAGGGAAGTCTAAGAAAAGATCACTTACAAAAACATGCCTAGAAAACTTAAAACAATTATTTCAAGATATATTAATATATCTATATGAACTAACTTCTATTCTTAAGTACAGTTACATTGTCTTACAATTGGTGTCATCATCTTGTGGCCATCATCTGCTTTACACAGCACATATATACATATATATGTTAAAAACAGTGGCCATAGATATATATAAAAATATTAAAAAATAATACCATTCAGGACAATAGGAAAGACATAAAAAGTTAAGTAAGAAAATTATATACAACTGATATTTCCTCTTAGTAAGCTTCCAATTTCTAAATAATATCAGTATTTCCTGGTTTTTTTATTATTTATTTTTATTCCTTTATTTTCTGGAATGCAATTCTCTAAACATACTTATCATTTATTACACATAAAAACTGAATCTAAGTCAGCAATGTAAATCCTTGTAGATTAAGCTAAAATTTCTAAATATTTTATCATTAATAGACTGCCTCATTTTTTCCCATCTGTCAGTTGTAATCCATTTACTTTCAAAAAAAAAAAAAAAAAGATTTTATATTTTTCAACTCTCAAAACCCTGAAGTTATCTGCTATTTTAAATGTTTTCTGACTTTCATAAAGTCATTGCTTTACATTCAATTTTCTAACATGCATTCAGCATACTAAAACACTTCAAATTCTTGTGCAAGTTATAGAAGCTAGGAATATTGTGAAGACAGATCAGAAAAACCAGCACAAAACATACTCTAGGTCTAGGATTTTTAAGGTATGGTTCTTGAAATGTATGGCTATCTGATAAGACCATCTCAAGATAATTCTCTTACATCTGCCTACCTCAATACACAGGTTTTTGCTTTGGAGCTTAATGTAGAGTTCTGCAAGGCCAGATTTAGGATCCATGCAAAACAGATGAGAAATGGGTTGTCCATCAACCTCTCCAGGGATTCTCAATAAATTACAATAACATTATAACAATAAATATTATGTTTAATCTATCTTAGTTTGAGAGTTTATCAGCCCCTTAAACATTTGCTATCAACAGATATTTCTACCTTCTCCTGGCAGAAGGCTTTTGTATTTTCATTAAAAATCATTTCAGCAGCTCAGGAAGGATAAAATAACCCTGTATTCAGGGTTAATGGCAACCATCAAAGTTCTGTGCCAGACTACTACTGAAAAATCACAGCAAATAATCTTCAAGAAAATAACCTTGTTCATGTTGTGATCTATTGCATATTGTCCTTTCTTCTGTGATAAAAATCACACTAAAAGATTAAACTGAATCATGACCCAGAGCAAGGTCACGTTCTCACAATAAATGGGGGGGTAGGACACGAACAAACAGAAAAAAAAACACAACAAAAAAACACTACCTCAAAAGACTTTTGATGCAAATGGAAAAATCTCAGAAAAAGAACAGCACCCACTGACTCTCAATGACAAAGGTGTTAAAAAAAGTATTTTAAAAAATCTTGATTCTTCAAAGTGAATGACAGGTTCAACTTAGCATAGTTTCAATTCCTCAACAGAAAAAAAAACAACAACTGTATTCTTGATCTAGCTGAACTTTCTTACTAATCAGGATAAAATTTTTCATTATAATGATGCCTGCTTACATTTCTGCAGTCTGTCAGAGTTTCTATTATAAGCCCTTATTCATTTAATTTTGTATTTTAGAGTTTAATTTTGTATTTTAGAAAAAAAAGGTCTGATTTTGCACAAAAGTCTTGGATTTGGGACATTTAAACCATATCTGGATTAATTTGCTTCAACGTAAGATATCTAAGTGCATAGCAGGTTCCATGTATTTCAAAGCCATTTATTTTTAGGTTGACGAACTCATCCATTCTTCTTGACAGACAGCCTTCCTTTTTACACTTATCCCTATTTCTTTGACTTCCTCTGCTGAAGTTTGCCAGTTTTCTACCTTTGAAAAAGCTTTGCTACAGGCTCTGTACAGTTGTTTCTGTTATAGGAAAGGAAAGTTATCATTAAAGAAGTAGTGATCCTGCATACCTTGGGGCTGCACATCTCCACCAGAGATCTGAACTGATGGAATAGCTATTTGCCTGCACCAATAAAAGAGCTTCTATACACTTAGTTTATGGTTGGCAAGGTAACAGGTACCCTGGATCCATCTCAACCCGTCTCGAAGAATAAGAGCAGCAAAACCAAATCAGACAATAGCCTTACTCCCTTTTTAATTTCCTTCTCCCTATTTACTTAGAAGATGATTCTTGAGAGCAACAGTACCTGGAGAAAAGACAGTGGCAGCACATCAGAGGGAAAAGATCTAAAGAAGTGCCAGTGGTAACATCAGTTAAGCATTTGAGGTTTTTTACTTGTTTTTAAAAGGCAGTGGTTTCTTCTTTCATGAGAAAGAATAAAAGTTATATGTATTTGTATTCTTCAGGACTGACTGTAAGTACAGTCCTGCTACAGATGATTTTTGTTCCTTAACTCAATGTACAAATATGTAAGAAATTTTGCATTCCTGGTATCTTTTGCTAATAGCTGACTGATAAAACATTTTCTCCTACTGTTAAAACAATTTATTTGGAACCTTGGAAGTGGGTCACAAGTTGGTAAGAAACAGAATGCCAAAAAAAAAAAAAATTGCTACTACATGAATTGAATGAACTAGAACATTCATAATTTTGAATGAACTAGAACATTCATAATTAAGACGACAGTCAAATAGTACTATTCTTTCTGGTTCATTTCAGGTACCTTTGAAATGGAAAAAGAGTGATGTAATACACAAATCAAATATTTAAAAGGCCAGAATAAAATTATTATATAGATCTGAGAACAATTTTATATAAGACTTGAATTAGCTTTTTACAGTTTATCTTTTTAACAGTTTATTTTCATCACAATTTAAAATCAAACCTGCTGCTCAAATGCTCATTATTAATGACGGATCATCAGACATAATCCTCCAAAGTAAGTTGTAACTTTAATCCTAAAGAAGTTAAGGAACTTCAGATACTATCCTGCATTGTAACATTCATGTGATGGAGGATTATGTAAACCATAATTTTTTTTTAATTTGTCCAAATATATTTATTATTATATATACAGAGAAAATATCCTACAGGATCTTGATTTTTTCAACCTCTACCTCCAATTTTGGCGATTTTACTCTAAAACAGAGTAATTCCAAACACCATATAGGCCAAGTCACTCACGTTCTCGTTCTGCAAATCTTGCAGACTGGACCAAATAAAAAGAATTAATAAGACTGCATGATAAGCCTCTGACTAGACATGTCCATTACTATTAAATATTCTTCTGTGTTCAAACAGCTTGGTGACTTACAATTGCTGTTGCCTTTGTAATCTACCTAGCTTTGTTTCTGTTCACTAGCATCACCTTCATGCTTACTTTTTTTTCCTTTATTAGCTGTAGAATTTATTGCACTTTTGAAATGAACAAATGAAATTAAAAACCAATGATAGGTTTCAAAGTTAAGATTAGCAAGACACACATAAGAAAGGGAAGTGCAATTACAGTTGTGAAAATGTTTTCTAAGGAATAACCCCTACAGGCAGCAGCTCAGTGTCTTGTAAGATATATTAGGCACAGTAATAGTACTGTCACCAGCCTGTAATACCTGTATTCTTCAGTTATTTCATTTTACTGCACAATAAGCAACAGAATACCTCACTAACCCAGAACGTGCCTGCAAGACTGCTAGCTGCTCTACCCAAAGAGGGAGAGGGGGAATAATTCTTTATCAAAATTTAAATGTTGCTCATTAAGCATATACAACATATGGTTCATATGCTATATTTCATATAAAATAGAAATTGTTTCTTAAACTAGTAATATTTATATTGGTGTAATAAAACCTAGCTCATTAGCTCCATGTTAATGAATGAAGATTGACTCCAGGAACCACTTGGTTACCACAGTTCAGGTACCACTACGCTGCACTAGATTACATACCCTTAGAAATACTCGTATTTCTCGGTTAGCTGCTCCTTAATGCATCCAACAAACATACTTGAGAGCTAGACCAAAAAAGAAACACTTAAAGAAAAGTCTGCTACATGTAGAATTGATTTAGCAGACACAATTGATCTACTATATTTAAATCCTCTATGCCACACCTTTTCTCAGATGTTATTTAGCTTAATTTATCATTTATACAATGTTTAATTCAAATGGCAAAGAAATAAACATATCCAAGACCTTGTTCCAAATCACTTCTCTATCTATATGCCTGCAAGAGATTGCCTCAATATTTCCCACAGACCATTCCTTTATCTTCTCATTTCTGTCCATAGCTAACAGAATCCATAGCCAAATTGGTTTTAAAATGTGGTTTCATTAATTCTTTCCTCAGACATATTAAAAAAATATTAGATCTACCTATGGGCCATATATCTCTGACAACCAGGCTTTAAAGTATATATTCAACATTCGGTTTCTGTCCCAGTTGAGACATGAGGCTTAAACATTCTGACTAGAAAACAGAATATGTCATTCCCTTGAAGCTTGGGTCTAATCATGTTATATTGGGCTATGTCATAAAACTAAAAGGAATAGGAAGGAATGTGACATTAAAAACAAGACAGTGCAGGCATTGTGCTATTAAGCCATTCTAATATTTCTTCCAATAAAACCTCACTGAAAGCTGGTTAAACTGAGATCCTCTCATTGGAGACTCTAAATATACATAGGCGTTAAAAGAGAAATAATCATGCAGTTCTTGCAGTGCATGCTCTAGGGATTTCATACTTGCAGGCCTCATGAAGCACTAGTATAATCTCAGTAAACGAAACCACCTCTGGGTAATTAATATGTAATAATCCACTAGGGTGCAATTTTTTCCAATTGAATTATTAGTACATAATTTCCTTCACTCACAGTCCCTTCTGCTAGTGTGTGGTTAATCATTTATATTACAACCTTGACTTTAGTTACATCATACTGCAAAATGCAGTTCAAGTACTAGTATTCAGAACACTGCCAAAAGGGTAGTGAAAAGGGATGCTTCACATACAAACACTGTCACGGAGCATACAAGCTGATTCTAGGTCAGTAATACAGTTAAACAGGTAAACGTGAAAGATACAGATCAGAGATTTAAATTTTAAAAGTATTGCTGTTTTTATAGGCAACTGCTTCTTGCTTAACAGCAAGGAAGATTCACTCTTTTAGATAGGCTTATTAGTTGCATGACCACGACTTTCCTAAAATATCCATTATTTTTACTGCAGTGCCAAGTAAAAGATTCTCAGTGGCTCAGAGACATTTCAGAATGACAAGACACTGACAGAAATTTTAGATTTAACTACAAAAATCAGTATTCACATTCTGAGGTAAAAACCAGCAAATTTTCCATTTTCCCTTGTGCCTAGGATCTTACACCAGGAATAGAAATTAAATGCAAAGACATGAAGAAACTATGAATCTCAGATAAAGGGTAAAATGTCACCAGTACCCTCCAGACCTACAAAATACTTTCATTTGTGTTTCCAATGTACATCACAGTTCCTCTGAAATTATTCCCTAGTATAATAGCTTGACAAAACTGACAGATTTCACGCACTTGAGAAGTTATTCAGCCTTCGTATTGCTTAGTATGTGCCAAGCTTGGTGACTGAGAACAGTCAGCACGGATTTACCAAAGATAAATCATACCTGACCAACCTGATTGCCTTTTATGATAAAATGATTGGATTTGTGGATGAGGGGAGAGCAGTGGATGTCCTTTATCCCAATAAGGCTTTCAGCGCTGTCTCCCACAATGTTCTCTCCTGGGACCTCTCACGTTTAACATCCTCACCAACAGCCTGGAAGAGGCAGGGCGCTTGTTCATCAAGTTTTGAGATGGCACAAAATTGAGGGGGCACCCCCAGTTGATATGCACGAAGGCAGCTGTCCTGTGAGGAAAGGCTGAGGGTCCCAGGACTTGTTCAGCTGGGAGAAGGGATGGCTTTGGGGATACCTAACAGCAGCACTCCAGTGCCCATGGCGAGGTTACCAAGAAGACGTAGCCCTAACAGTCCATGGCAGGAGAGCGAAAGAAATCTGGTTATAAAGAAAGACACTTTTTCACTATTACGACAGTCAGATGGTGGAACAGGTTGCCCAAAGAGGCTGTGAGGTCTCCAGCCTTGGAGGCTTTCAGGATCCAGCTGGATCAAGCCCTGAGCAGCCTGGGCTGACCTCAGGACTGACCCTGCTTTGAACAGCAGGTTGGACTAGAAACCTCCTGGGATCCCTTTCAAATGGAATTATTTTATGATTCTATTAAATCAATATTCAGTGGATCACTTGTACACATTTTCCACTACAGGTGTCAGCTTACAAAATGCCTTACAGATGAATATGAATCAATTATGAGTATGAATATAAACCAGGTATCAATATACTACAAGGAATAATACAGACAAAACAGATCCCAGAGCATTTTAGATTTGTTAGATTCCATACAAAGAACAACAAGAAAAGCTAGAAAAAAGACTGCCAAAGGGGGAAATTTTTGAACTCCAGTCTTTCTGTACCCATTCATTTTTAATGAATCACCATGAAAAATTAAAAAAGGTGCTTAAAGTTTATATCCCAAGTTCTACTTTCTACTGTTTAATGAAATGATTTTTCCCCTTTTTAAACAGAAAATAAAGGTTGATAGCTGCTATAAAAACTTAGTTTTGTCCTCTAACCATAACTAGAATACACTAAATGCCTCCTGGGAAGTACAAGACTTTCCAACAGACTGAAACAATTACAGGTCAGCTTGGCCCTCCTTCCCCTCCCCCTTCCCCACTAAATCATTCTCCATACATCACTGAAGGATTCTCTGAGAGATTAATTACACTTTTTTCTTAAATAAAGGGTATTAGGGGCAGCAGCAAGTCTTGGAAGGTCTCACATATTGGGTCTATTTGCAAAATGCCTGACACAGGTCCTCAATGTCATACTTCAGATAGGGAACGCAGGACATCCATAGGAGCCTTCCGTTAGGAAAAGCCCACAAATCCAAGCTGTTTGACAATCAGATGACTTTTCCTTTTCTTTCTGAAATAGCAGTATAACCCAGTATATCCCATAATAGGAAAACACAAAAGATTCCTACAAATCTCATCACCAGTATGACACTTCCGTATCAACTGTTTTGTTTAGCCATTTTATTACTATTAAAATAGCACTAGTGACCTATAGAGCCTCTAAAAGTTCTGTATTCTCATTCCATACATATTTGACTTATGTTAAAGGGAAATATCCCATAACAAACAACACAACAACAAAAAAATCAACCCAGAAAACAATAAAAACTAAGACAACTTTCCCAGTAAATCATACATTCTCCAAAACAACATCACTATCAAGGCAAATGTTTCTTGCTAATTACAAAAACAGACCCCCAAATGAATAACACATCCTTCAGAGAAAAGTTCAGCAATGATATTACATCTCTGTTTCTACAATTTGGATTCAAAGAACAGACTTTTACCATTTTTTTACTAAGTTGATGTTTAACCAGCTGCACGATGTTAGTGTAACAAGTGCATTCTACACTTCCATAACTATGTCATACATCGATTGCGCTATATAACCGAGGTTTCTTTGCATATTACTAAAATGGATTGTTTGCATTTTAAAGCTTTTACCTTGACAGAAGTTCCAGACTCCACACGTCTGGATAAGGCAAGGAGTCAAGTTCCTACGGGTCCGTTCTTGTCCTACACTGAACCACACCGTTAGGACAAAAACGTTTACAGAACACTTACCCACTTTAATTGACGGGTCAACATGGTTCTATACACAAAAAAACTGAAACATGGTTGCATTTCACAGAGCTTGAAGAGAACTGGCTTTCATGACCCATGATGTATTTTGAAATGTAAGGAATTCCTAAAATATTCCGTAATGGACCTAAGACATTTTGACATTTTCATGCAGCAAACTAAATACAAGAATAGCCAGACAGAAAGGACTCCTTGTCTATCTGCCTATTTTAATCTCATTTATACCTAGACAGGCAATAGGGCCCTTATTTTGACTTTCAGATACTTCTTACTGGTCACTCATGTGGCACTTGAGAAACCAGCCTTGAATAGGTCAACATATGATTCCTGAGTTGAAATAGTGATTTCAGATAAACTTTTACAGACTGCTGTATTTCCACACAAGGTCTGTGCATTTTCCAGTGGAAAAAAACCCCAACAATTTGTCAAAAAAACCCTTTTCAGCAGCTCAAATAATTTATTATCACAAAAACCACTATTTGATGCACAGAAAGGGTAAGTGGTGCTTAAGGAATGAAACAGGGATGTATAATGAATAAAAATCCAAGACCCCTGCTTTATTTTCTGCAAGGGTTGAGAATGCAATGGACTGCATTCTCTGAAAACTTAAAAGAAAAAGCAAAGGATGACCAAATGGAAATGGTCTTTGAATACTGACTTGAAAAACTATATTCTACCCTAAATACAAAGTTCTTACACGATGTTTTGCAAATCATTTAAATATTCTTTCTGTGCTGCACCACCATCTGTGAAGTACAATGCTACACAAATTATAGCAATTGTAATAGTTTTACATTTTGCATATCACTCAATAACTTTTTTTAATTTTAGAACAAAACAGTACAAAAATAACCATTTTGAGTCAAAAGAGGATTGTACCACATGTAGCAAATAATGCAGTAAGTCCCCTTCCAATGAGTTATTTAAGAAAAATACTGAACAACATTTTAGTGAGCAAAATCCATCTTATCTGGACAATCACACGGAATTTCCCCTGTGTTCCATATGCAATCTCTGACCTGGACAGAACATATACACAAAGAGAAGCAACCATGTCCTCAGTAACTCACACAAGGCACTCCCAAATATCTGAGGATTTGCTTTTGCAAGCCTGTGCAAAATTATAGTAATGAATGATATGTTCCCACATGTCAGATGAAATGTCAAAATAGCTAATATGTGAGTGCTGCCTTTCCATTAAGACTAATATAAGAAATTAACTGAAATTTCCCTTCTGTTGGCCTCAATGGTATTGACTCAGACCTTCCCTAAACTTTTTTTTTGTTTTTGCTCACTGGCACTGTGTGCTCATCATAAATTTGAATAAATTATTGCATGCTCGATATTCCACACCACATTTACAGGGTGAACTACTAAGCACGAGTGATAGGACGAATCCCTGCATAGTATTTTCTCCTGCACATTAGTCAATCAAAAATTTTGAAATTTTCGGAAATGAAAACAAACCCCAAAAACCTTAGTAAGTGACAGAATCAGGCTAACAGCTGGATTTTTTTTTTTTTTTGATGAAGGCGTGAAGTAGTTCATCCTCTGCAAGGTTTAGCAGAATTATACCAAGTGAAGTAAAATAAAGCAACTGATGTTGTTGACACTACCGGAAGTAAAAAAGATGAAAAGGATGAATTAGTGAGTCAGTCTCAGGGGAACCATGGAGTAAAACATGAGATATGCCAACATGTCTTTGAGGATACTTGCCATGACCAAAAAAAAAAAAATATATCTAAGAGAGCATTTGGTGCAAAACAGTAATAAACCATTAGAAAACAGTAATAAACTATTATTGCATAGTGCATCTAATAATTTAACAAATGGGGAAAAAATCAATTATTTATGATAAAATACATTCAAAGTATTAAGGTTGGTACAGATTCACTGCAAGAAAGTAATTAAGATTCCTGAATCTTATAAAATATGCAATACATTATCCTTACATGATAATCTCAACAAATGTGGAAACACAGATGAAATCCATGTGCCCAGGGAGGTTGTGGAGTCTCCCTCCTTGGAGATACTCAAAAGCCATCTGGACATGGTCCTGGGCAACCTGCTCAAACAGGGGGGTTGGACCGGATGACCTCCAGAGGTCCCTTCCAACGTCTACCATTCTGTGATTCCATGATTCTGTATCAAATCATTAGCACAGAATGACGACAACAAAAATAATCCTAATTTACATTTCTATGATAGCCACTTGACATTATTTTAGTATTGTGTCGTGGTTTAACCTGGCAGCGGCCAAATACCACGCAGCTGCTCGCTCACCCCCCCGCCGGGTGGGATGGGGGAGAGAATCAGAAGGGTAAAAGTGAGAAAACTCGTGGGTTGAGATTAAAGACAGTTTAATAGGGAAAGCAAAAGCCGCGCACGCAAGCAAAGCAAAACAAGGAATTCATTCACCACTTCCCATCGGCAGGCAGGTGTTCAGCCATCGCCAGGAAAGCAGGGCTCCATCACGCCTAACGGTTACTTGGGAAGACAAACGCCATCACTCCGAACGCTCCCCCTCCTTCTTCTTCACCCAGCCTTATATGCTGAGCATGACGTCATATGGTATGGAATAGCCTATTGGCCAGCTGGGCCAGCCGTCCTGGCCACGCTCCCTCCCAGCCCCCTGCACATCTGGCAGGGCATGGGAAGATGAAAAGTCCTTGACTAGCGTAAACAATACCTAGCAACAACCAAAACATCAGTGTGTCATCAACATTATTCTCACACTACATCCAAAACACAGCACTATACCAGTTAATAGGAAAAAAATCAACTCCATCCCAGCCCAAACCAGGACAGTATCCACCCCTTATTCCATACCATTTACATCATGCTCAGGTCCTACACTATCCAATACATTCTCATTACTCACCACCCCCCTTCCCATCTTTTGATATAATACACAGATATCATTCCCTTAGTCTATGGACCACCCCTGTAAAATGTCCATAAAATATCCATAAATGTACACAAAATGTCCACTGCGTTCATTTAGTCCATGACTTTGGGCTCCATCTGTTATGGTGGTCACTCAGGTCAGCAGAGGTGGTGTGTTGCGTGGAGTTACTGGGCACCAAAGCCAGCTCAGGTCGGGTCACTGCTGCACTTGCGCTGCTTCTTGTAAAGTTTGTCCTCCGTTGGTTCAGGTGGTTCCTGCTATAGTAATTCCTATAACATGCAAGTCAAATCATGGGTTACAACAATTTAAAGGTATATCCATTACAATCTCCACCCCTGGTCCCTTTGGGCCAGACCATAGGGTTTAACATTGCAATGAACTCCTCCCCTTGCCCCTGCTCCGGCTTGGACTTATCCACAGACTGCAGTCTCTTAGGGGTGTACCTGCTCCAAGTGGAGCCTTACCTATGAGCCACAGTCTCTCCAGAGGTATACCTGCTGTGGCACAGGCTTGTCCACAGTCACAGTCGCTTTGAGGTGCACCAGTTCCAGTGTGGCCTTCTCCATGGGCCACAGTCCCTTCATAAGTAAACCTGCTCCAACATGACCTTACCCATGGCTGCAATCTCTTCAGGGGTGTACCTCCCCTGTCATGGCTTATCCACGGCCACATGCTTTGAGGTGCTCCAGCATGGCCTCATGCACAGCCACTGACACTTCAAGGTGTACCTGCTGCAGCATGGACTTATCCACAGCCACAGATGCTTCGAGGTGTACCTTCTCCAGCGTGGACTTATCCTTAGGCCACAATCTCTTCAGAGGTATACCTGCTGCGGCACGGACATAATCACGGCCACAGATGCTTCGAGATGTACCTGCTTGGGCATGGGCTTATCCACAGTCACAGATGCCTCGGGGTGTCCTGTCCCGCATGGACTCAGCCACAGGTCACAGTCCCTTCGATTCGAGTTCACGCTGCAGTTCCAGCCTGTCCAGTGCAGCAGCACAGAAACAGCAGCGATGCCCTGGCCATCTGCCAGCCCAGGCGCATCCCCATTGCTGTTATCAGAATGTTCCCAGGCACAGCAGAGTAAGACGATCAGCAGTGCAGCAGTACAGCAAGCAGCGAGAACAAAAAAGCAGCCACTAACGAGCACAAGACTCTAATACACATTAAGGCAAGCAAGCCCCATGGCAAGCACAAGAGCCTGAGAATTAATAGCTAAACAGCAGTAACAGCTATAAATTCAATCTAGCACATTCCAATCAAACCTGTCGTTATCTCGAACCCTTCGAGCCCCATGTTGGGCGCCAAAAAGGACTGTCGTGGTTTAATCTGGCAGCAGCCAAATACCACGCAGCCGCTCGCTCACCCCCCCCGCCGGGTGGGATGGGGGAGAGAATCAGAAGGGTAAAAGTGAGAAAACTCGTGGGTTGAGATAAAGACAGTTTAATAGGGAAAGCAAAAGCCGCGCACGCAAGCAAAGCAAAACAAGGAATTCATTCACTACTTCCCATCGGCAGGCAGGTGTTCAGCCATCGCCAGGAAAGCAGGGCTCCATCACACGTAACGGTTACTTGGGAAGACAAACGCCATCACTCCGAACGCTCCCCCTCCTTCTTCTTCACCCAGCCTTATATGCTGAGCATGACGTCATATGGTATGGAATAGCCTATTGGCCAGCTGGGCCAGCCGTCCTGGCCACGCTCCCTCCCAGCCCCCTGCACATCTGGCAGGGCATGGGAAGATGAAAAGTCCTTGACTAGCGTAAACAATACCTAGCAACAACCAAAACATCAGTGTGTCATCAACATTATTCTCACACTACATCCAAAACACAGCACTATACCAGTTAATAGGAAGAAAATCAACTCCATCCCAGCCAAAACCAGGACATATTGTGAAGAATAAAATTGTAAAATTCAGTGAGGTTTACTTTTTGCTAAGCCTTCATTCCACTGACAGAACAATGTAAAAAGTACTTCACTGGACATATAAAACAAGATGGTGTAAGACAACTACAATTTATTTCTCAGAGGAAAAAATTTCTCTTACTCAACTAACAAAACAATAACAATCTCTAGAAAAGGAATGGAATAAAAGATCTCATGCATACATATTCAGTAGCATTTACTTAAGCAAAAGTGTAGGCATCATTTTGACCGCAAGTCAGCTCCCAGCTCCATTGACATTACATTAGTTAAAAATGATCAATATTCATATGAAGTTAGTAAAAACTATACATCTGTAGTTCTCCCTAGGAGAACATGACAGACGTATCTATTCTTCTATACAGACATTTCTCTAAAAATATCAGGACAACATGTATACATCCTCTAGAGAAATGTTTAAAAAAAAAAAAAAAAAAAGAGGAAAAGTGTGTCATTATCCTGTAGACATCCATTTTCTCCTACTGAATCATGCAAAGGAATCTATAATTAGTAAAGACAATTTAAAAAAAGAGAAAAGAAAAAAAGTAACTTCTTTATATTTGATACCACATGGCAATTAAAATCTGTAAGAAATGAGACAACACTCATTACCTGAAAACTGGGTACTCTCAGAATGACATTATAAATTGAGGCAATGAATGCTGCACAATGTAAACATCAGTATTCAAAGTGATCCAATGTGATATCATAATGAAGAAAGTTTAAAAAAAAAAAAAATCCAATCACAGAAGCCTTTATGGGAACGCACATGGAATTAGTGAATTTCCTCAGCAAAGCCTGTGGCATTATCAATAATTGTTGCCCTTTCAAAGCCTTTTTATGACTTCTTGTTATACAGTATTGTTTTAGCGTTATAACCAAAAATAGAGTTATCCTTTGTCACTAAATTAATTCAGAGGATATTTAGGGGAGGCACTATATCTTTAATAGTCAACAGCATCTCAAGGCATGTTGCTCATGGTATTACCACTGCAACATTTTGTTTTAATAAAGGCTCTTGTGACTGGAACTAGATGCATATGTTCTCACTTACTTTATGTCTGGTGGAGCTATCAGCTCATTACTATTCACTACCTCCTTAAATCATTCCCTTAGGTATAAAACCCATCAGACTTATTTCCATTCAAAATTACAAGTAATATAAGGCAATGTTTTAGAAATCTGTGAGAGGGGAGGGGGAACCTGCCTTTAATCTGTAATTACAGCAAGGAGTGTGAATATGAACTACGGAACACTTTGAAGGAATGCTGTTTTATATTTACTGGTTACAGAAAACAACAGTTCAACATTGCAGCAAAGGAGTAGGAGGTGGGGTGGGGGGTTAAACATGCAAATGTTTCTCCTCCCTGGTACTCTGGACAACAATAACATTTGTTGTTTATTTACACAAATAAATTACATTACTTTCAATCCTTACATGTACAAAATGGGACTTCGTACTAAGGTAAAGTGAATAGGTCACAAAGCACACCTTAAAAACACATCTCATGTGAAGTCTGCCAGTGCTTAAACACAATAATGAAATAGTCACCCTTACTTGCACAGATTAAGGAAAATACATTGCTTTTTGACAGACATCATTGACTGCTAGAAACATTATATGGTGCTCAATCCATTGAAGTATTCAGGCATTTACTTTAAGTACATGTTTAAAATCTAATTGAAAGTGCTGAGATTATTCATACGTAGAAAATTAATCATGTGTTCACTGCACAGAGCTTTCAAGTTCTTCCAAAAAAAATACATTTAAATATGCCGGGCACTTCACTGAACTTGGACTTTGGGACTGCAAGCAAGATAGTATGCCTCTTGTACGTCCAAACAGCACTGAGTATTTTCCCAAATAATTAGTATGAGAGTCCCAAATAATCAGTAATTCATTCAATCTACATAGCCCTACTATTAAAAAGACTAGAGAGATGGGTCACACTTAAAAGTCACCCTTTGCCATGGCCTTTGTCAGTGGAGTCAGACCTCTGGGAATCCATCGATACTGCGAGCACAAAAGCACTCCTAGGACTGATGTGAGTGGCCAGTAAGGTGAACATGGGAGATACATGTCTGTGTACACATATGCTGCAAAGAAGACAACACATCACTAGTAACAATCATAAGAGATTTATCGGGAGAGTTAGAGCCACATACTTATGAAAGCATTTTTAAATGCAAAGGTGGTATTTTACAATTATTTTACAGACTTATTCTAAGCTTTGTGTTGCCACTTTATATGATCTTTGCACTTGAAATGGGTGCATGCATCTCCACTAGATTTTCCTGCAAGGTGGAAGAGATGAACGAGTAAGGAAAATGCATTACAGAAAGACATTAGGCTAGCACATGCTCTAGGAATCTGGGGATAGCTGAAGCTGCTGTAACCTCTGCTTTCATTTTTAAGGTAAAATACAAATACGCATGTACAGTGTAAACAAGTCTTTATTTTGATCCGCATTAATACTTACCAGATGCAAGGAGATCAAGGAAACACTCTCTGAGGCTACTGTTGTGGCCAAGTCTAATCTCCCAAGAGACTGGCTGAGAAATCAAATCCTTATGTTCATAAAACAAATGAGCTTGTGTGAACCTGTTCCTACTAACTGCGGAATTTAACTGCTGGGCAACTCTCAACCGCTCAAAACAAACAAACTGAATACTGTTCCACCTTTAATTTTCACCCTTAAAATAATATCTAAATTTTTTCTATGGCTATTTAAGTCAAAATAACATAATTTAGCATATTTATGATGCATTATCGTATTTATTAAGAATAATAGAGTGACTAGTGTTTTCTGAATGCTTATTTCACCTATTTCAGAAGTGAAATAGGCTTCTCTGCAGTGAGCTAAAAAACCAAATGACAACAACAAAATCCCCACCACCTTCCAATTTTCAACCCTCTAATAATTTCCACACCAGTTCCATAAACCAGCATCGACTCACAGACTTAACAGTTTATCACAGTCACATGCTCAGGCTTGGCGTAGGGCCAACAAAGAACGGTGTCAGTATTTGCACTGAAAAGCATCCTGTCCAAATATAAGATAAAAGATAACTAATGTTCCTGAGCCTCTGTAAATCTGAAACCATGGAAACAAGGAGATCAATGCATTAGCAGCCTGACACTTGTCATGTTATAACATGAACTAAAGGGAGTAATTCTTCCCCTGTCAATTAAATTCACATTTTATTTTATTTCTTAGGTACACTGCTGTGGATGTCCTATCCAAATACCTTTGAACTGTTCTGTTTCAGTACAGAATTATTTTACACTTAATATACTTCACTGGATAATAATGTAGAATTCTTAATTTCCATCAAAAAGATAAAATTATACAGGGACAAATTAAGCAACTCCGGAAAATACCAGTACTGGAATGCAAAGAACCGTCTCTAGGTTAGCCAATGGGGGACAATATAAAGGACTTGGTGTCCTGGTTTCGGCTGGGATAGAGTTAAATTTCTTCCTAGTGCTGTGTTTTGGATTTATGAGAAGAATGTTGATAACACACTGATGTTTTTAGTTGTTGCTAAGTTCCCTGCTAGTCAAGGACTTTTCAGTTTCCCATGCTCTGCCAAGTGCACCAGAGGCTGGGAGGGAGCATAGCCAGCCTAGGCTGGCCAACAGGGTATTCCATACCATATGACGTCATGCTCAGTATATGAATGCTAGGCATGTTCCAGGAAGGAGCGATCACTGGTTTTTGGGCATTGCTTGGTGGGTGATGAGCCATTGCATCATGTACCACTCATTTTGTATATTCTATCATCATCATCATCATCATCATCATCATCATTATTATTATTATTATTATTATTATTATTTTCCCTTCCTTTTCTGTTCTATTAAAGCATCTTTATCTCAACCTACGAGTTTTCTCACTCTTACCCTTCTGATTCTCTCCCCGTCCTACTGGGGGAGAGGAGTGAGCAAGAGGCTGTGTGGTGTTTGGCTGCCTGCCAGGTTAAACCACGACACTTGGATAACCGAGCACAGCAAAGAAAAGCTCAAAGCTTCTATGATCCTGTGTGCATGACTCCAATAGACAGCAGGGAAGTCAGCAAAGTAAGAAGCAACTTAGACAACAGTACAACCTTCATGCAAACAATGAACATTTTTATTTTAGCATTTTTACCTGATAATTGCTTAATGGCCCACTTTATTTTACTTTCTATGTAAAGAATGATATCTGAATAATAACAGGCAACTTCAAAAATTGAGCACTACGTATTCATGTTATTGTTCCATGTGCTAAAGTTAAAAACAATCTTAACAAAAACTGAAAACAGAAGTGCCAAATTCTGGTTTCAAAAAAGGGGCATGGATAGAGGACAGTGATCTTGAAACGCATACAGAATAACACACTAGAAAATAAGTAGAAATTCGCTAAATTCCTTCATCACATGTTTTTTCCACATGGCATTAAGGATTTCAAAAATCTGACTTGCTAGCATCAAGTATACAGCCATTGTACTTCTCTTTCTCAGCAGTGAGCCAATGTTCAACTTAGCTTTAGCAGACAGCCACCTGCTTGAGTGATTGGCATTCAAAATACCTGCTCAGCTGGAGCTTGTATAATAGTTTGCTTTACAGTACATTTCCTTTCCTCTCCCCACACACATATGAAACATATCATGGGGATAAATGGGGAACGGCAGCTATAAGCCAGTTGAAAACAAAACATTTGCAGGTTAAGTCTTACCTGAACTTTCCATGTCAGCATAATCACAGGGCTTTTTTATTCTAACTGTGCTCATTTTCAAAGAAATGCTTTCTGAAAACAACCATGATGGTTTCTTAAGTTACAAACAACAGATAACTGAGTTGCTGTTTGTTGTAAAACAGTCTCAGGTCATCCCCTAATTCAAGAGGAATGTTTTCAAGAGGAATGAAAGGATTCTTCTAAAAAGGAAAACACAGTTTTTACTAAATATAGAGAATTGCACACAAGATAAGATTGGTTTTATGAAATCAAATATCCTGAGTAGTCTTTCAATAAGAGCCTATTTGTTCTCAAGAAGTTCTGCATCTATAGTCTTCAATCAATAATAGAATTGCTATCTTTGCCATGTGAAGAGATGAATATTCTTCACCACGACAACAGCCCTATTTGCGCACAATATCTATGAGCTACAAAACCTGTTTCAGTACGCAGCCTCTCAAGCAGTACTTCTCCAAAAGGGATCCTACAATGCATTACACCTGATAGGAGTTTTGGCCCCACATGCCAAATTTGCTTGAAAGATTCCTCATCGACATACTGTTATTATGAGCCTGCTCTGATCATTCCTCTGTCAGTCCCACCTTCACCCCAGACATTGCTCCTAGTGCATTATCAGCACTAATACATTCGTAATGTGCATTTTCAGTTGACATGTGGTTGTGTCACTATGTAACATCATTTCACGCAAGCTGACTGACATCTTGCACTGGAATGATTACCCAGGACTCCCACCGCAGAAGACTGGCCACTGAATAGAAAACCAGCACTTTCCTACTGTAGTTCTCTGGCTTCTCGGCATGCCTGTTTATAGCAGCAAGTGGCAGCCAAAGTTTTTTTCTGTGCAGGCTTGATGTTAGAAATTTCATTTTAGGTTTGTACCAGCAGATAAAATATCAGCAGGTCTGGATTTATGGGTGAAAATAGTAATAGCACACCTAGCTGTACAATTACTGAGGAATTTTGTGGCCACTGCACACACAGAATATTTTCTTAGAGAGTAAAGAATGATGATTAACAGACTATTGGTATACTAATATCTTGGAGGACCATTAGAAGGGAGAAAACAGTGGCCTAAGGATAAAAATCTGATTGTCCAGAAAAAAAGACAGGACTCTCACTTTTCCTACATGATGTTGCTCCAGTAGCGAATACACACACATTTAGATCAAGTATTATTCATGGATGTCTGCATTTTCCTGACCTGTTCAAAGATCCTAACGATTAAACATTTTGAGGAAAGGAAATTTTCACTTGAAGGAATAAATAATGAAAATTAATTGTTTACATTTGAATTGCACGTTTTGCCGTAAAAAACTATTTTTCCTTCTCACATAATGGGAGAAGGATGAAAATATACTAATCCACAGGTAAATCGGAATGAAATTGTGCCATACCACTGAAACAAAGATGCTTTTCACAACTTCCAAAAATGCCAGAGACTGGGTTCCACAAAGCAAAGGTAAACAAAAGAAAGAAGCATTCACACTGAAAGGCACGAATATTTCTGCATGGACAGCTAGGTAAGAGAGTTTAAAGGAACATAAATACAGAGATCCTAAATAGTCCCATAATCTCACAACTTCAGAGTAAATTTGGGAGATTCTGTAATAAATACAGACATGACATTTAAGTGATATGTTAAATCTACCCAATTTGCAGATTATGTAAAAGAGTTCGGATGTCTGAACTATACTCCAAACACTGTTACAAATGCAAATATTCCCTGCAATCACATCCACTGTCAAGTATACTGAAGGAAATCAGGCACTGTGGACAATTTTTAGAATAATCATCAGTATGGTAACATTAGTCTCTGTAAGACATTGCCCAGCATATTAATGAACCATTCCTATTCTACAATATTTATTGCAAGAAGAAGGATGCATATGCTAGAAGCAATTTAGTAAGGTATGAAATGGCATCATGAGTTAAATCATTTTTTTCTTTAACCTTGTTTCCCAATAAATGGTTATATCCTGCATTCCAGTGTAAATTTCTCAGTCTTTCTAGTCAATGGAGATTTTTTTCATTTATTTAGAAAAAGGAGCCAGGCAATCAGCAAATAGTATAGTTTTGATAAAACTGAAGTACCCAAGACTGCAGCAAGACTGCTACAGTAGTCTATTCATCAGAATGATCCACAGGTCCTTCAGGAGACCATCTCTTTCCAGTACAGTTCAAACCCAGGTATTGGAAACTTTACAGGCAGCTTATGGCGCATTTCTTGCTCTTATACCTGTTTTTTCAGCAAGGCAGTTGTTGCCTTCAGTTCTTCAGGTTTGGCCTAGGAACTTCTCTTTATGGATCAAAGACCATTGATCCAGCTTGCTAGTTTTTCATCCCACTGTTAATCCTTTCCTTACCTGTTATTCTGCAAGGAACTGTTAACAGCAGAAGCTCTAAACCAACAATCCCCCACCCCTTCCTCCCAAAAGCAGAATTTTATTTACAGGTGCCCCGACAGCGGTGCTTCATGGCACCAAGCGCTCTAAAGCCTCAGATCTCTCTCCAGAACCTCTGTTCTGCAACACTACTTCTCTTCCTTTAATCCACTCCCCCCAACATAAACCAGAACAAATACTGAGGGCTTAAATACCCTATCACTCCTCACATCTTGTCTTCCTGTCCTACTCCAGGTTTCTTTTCTTTCTTCCCAATGAACAGTATTCCTACCAGTATCTGTTGCTCTTTTTTTTTTCCTGATTTTATTATCCTTTTTCCTCCAAACACATTTATAGATTTGAGATACCCACTGCAACACTTCAAAAAGCTGCCACCACTGCTGTCAGCTTTGCTATCTTGCCTGAAACCTAAGACACAACTATCATTTTCCTAAAGGTCACTCTTACAAGAAATCCACAATGCATCGTAATCATATCTAGCTTATGTAGGAAAGTACAAAAATATTGCTTATAACTATTTTACAGGAAAGTATAAAGATACTGTTACAGAAAGAATTGTTTCTATATCACAAAACAGCTGTAGGCAGAATTCCCAGTGAGCTTATGGAAGTGACCACAGAAAAATAGTTCATATAAAAGAAGTAGAAGTCCTCATATTTTTAGACCTTTTTTTTCCTGCAATTTTAAAATGCTGGTTGTAGATTTAGTTCATTTTTTTCCTTTTAAACCAGCCGAATTGTTTCAGCACAGCAATAACAAACCAATCATTTTTAAAAAAAAGTTAATTAGGTTGTGTGTTGCATTGGCATTAAGCTCTGAGCCAGAGTAAGGCAAGTTTAGGTGGCTTAAGACTTGGGAGGGGTTAGATGCAAGTTAGATCTCTGGAACGCAATCTCTGCGCTCCATCAACAGAATTTGCTGCCATCTTTGAAGATGACAGTGCTGTAAACTGAAATCCAAAGCTAAGCTAATAGGACAAGTTTCTGGCTGGAGAGCAAACACACTCTGCCATGAGGGCAACAGTTGGGGCATAAGCAGTTGATAAACAGTGCATTGCCACAAGTACGAATTCTGAGGAACTATCACTGTGTGCCCTGACATAGCTAACGATGAGCCTTGTCCCCCTAGTTAAGAG
Source organism: Calonectris borealis (assembly GCF_964195595.1). Taxonomy (NCBI): domain Eukaryota; kingdom Metazoa; phylum Chordata; class Aves; order Procellariiformes; family Procellariidae; genus Calonectris; species Calonectris borealis. The sequence continues at coordinate 48,447,566 of NC_134315.1, forward strand.
ACTCTGCGGCCTCGTCACGCTGCCCTATGGCAGCCTTCTGCAATGACACACACAGAGCCATGACCAGCCTGTTCCTTTTCACTTCTGTGCTTCCAAGGGAGTTCTTAGTTTCATAGATACATCACACAGCTTCCCTCTCCAACAAATAGTATGGGAACAAGGCTTTAGCACTGCAATCTCTTTAACTCTCCGCACAACATATTCAAGCACCATGAAAGCAACAGTGAAGAGTTTGGAAAAAATCTCATCTAACAAACAAAAGGAATCCAATTCTAAGCTTTGACTGTAACACTGCGTATTACCAACAAAAGTAGAAAAACATAATAATAGGCAAAAACATTACTTAATCACCAAGTCCAATCATAATTAGCCTCAGCTGTAGCTCTCCTACAAGTTTCCTGTAGCTATGAAAGTTATTTGAATAAATATTATCATCAAATTGTAATAGTATCACCTTTATTACGGAACAGGCTAGTCTTAAAAAGAAGTATTAAATTAGCTTAGAAAATACTTATTGACCATTTGACTTGGAACCACATTTTTACCGCTTTTTGGATCTCATTAGCTGGGCATAAAACGTAATCCAGCCTAGCATATACCTGCTGAACTAAAACAGCCATGTGGAACATATGTCACTGGCAGATCTATCAATGCAACTTAACAAAATTGAGACAACACATACTGGGGACAAGTAAAGAGAAAAACAACCTACAGCTATAAATTCATGCACAGAATATCTGTGGTCATTGTTAATTGGTCTCTGTGTTAATGAAGGAGAGAAGCTGGAGTGTCAACACCTGCAAGATCTTGACTTATAATGCACCAGTGTTCATAGTTTTGCACCAAAGAGCTGTTTTCTCTTTCAGACAAATTTCTGTTCTATATCCTCCTCTGGTCTGTAGCATTGGAGTGGCACATTCTTTTCATCAGAAGCTTTTACAAAGTGATGTTAGTAACCCTGTCTGTAAACACCATTTAATTGCACAGGGGCTGTCTGTTTTAAATTTACACTGAATTCCAGCAACTTACTCCTGTCCATGTACAGCCCTTTTCTAACCTGACCTTGAGGTAAAATTTCAAAGCCAGGAAAGGAAGAAAGTAACAAAACACCCTTTCACAATTTACATCTATGAAGTGTTAGTTTACATTTAGATTTTAAAATGTTGAGCTTAAGACTCTTCCACAAGAATTCCATTTAAGAGTTATGCTTCTGAAATACAATTAGAGTCTGAAAAGCTACTACAAAGATTTTTTTTTTTCCTTTTTAGCTGATAACTGCTTAAGAGATAAAATAAATTTCTTATACTTCAGGGCTGCTCAGCCATGGAAGAATAACATATGCTTACAGTCACATGAAAATCTTCTCACTTACCCTGCAGTGTCATTGTGAGATTTTATATGGGAACTATTTTATATTTTGAGCCTTTAATTTTTAGGGCAAAGAAGTCAATTTTTCTAAAATTTATGAAAGAGGAAGCTTCAGTTCTGAAGTGTGTCTATAGAAGTGGGGATAGGGGAAGGGAGATAATTTGCAAACTTCTGGTTTGTACCTGTCCTCAGAATTAAGAGGGTGGAGTGTATTATTACACTTTTTATTTTATTCAAGCAAAGAGAAAAATAGGGTGGTTTGCTTGCAAGTGAGAAAGAAAAAGGGCAAACATGCAAAGTCATACGATTTTGCATATAAGCAGAAGCCTTGATCTTGAAAATGTAAACAGTACCTTAGCATCAATTAAAGAAGGCTGAGAGATGGACAGCGTAGAATAAGTAACCAGCCATAGCCCATTGCAGGATGCTCACATCAAGCTTTTACGTGTTGTAGTTGTGACTCACTGCACTTCTTCCCCAATTCCCTACATGCTCAAACCTGAGTGACAAAAAGGAGTTCAAACACCACGGTATAAAAATGTGTGCTGATACCAGTATCCCAGTCTTTTTCTTAGTCATCTAACAGACAATCTTCTGTATATTTACAATCTTCTGTAGTATATTTATTTCTAGATTTCATTTTCTACAGTGTCGCCATAACTTTGAAGTTTCACGTCTCTGAACTTCAAGCCTCCTACTCCGTGGCCTGTAGAAAAGCAGGTCCTTGCACTGCTGAGCTCTGCTGCCAGGCAGCGGGAGGTTCACATGCAGCAGGTGCTTCCCCCATCCAAAAAACAACACGGAGTCTAAACTGCGGGCCGGTTCAGTGCCCTGTACGGGCACTGCGGAGTTCGTGCGCACTTACCCAGGCTGTGTGTGATGTGGTCACCACAGCAAAGCTAATGGGAGCAGCAAAGGCCTTTGGAGAGCCCCAGAAGTCTGGAGCCCCAAGCACCCACCGACACCTCTGTTTGAAGATCCATTTGACTAGTCCCATAGTACTTGACTTACCAAAAAAGGAAAATATTAAACCAATCTATCCCAGAGCTTGAAAGGTTAGGTCCAATAAGTAAAATGGAGGACAGATGACGAATAGCAAAATATATACAAGATACCAGCAATATTAATTTCTTTATAATAAATAGCTTTATCAACCTCTTATCATAGCCTCTCTCCTAGATCGAATTTAGGCAAAGTCAAAGAATATTCTTAATCAGTGCTTTAACTACATGATTAATGACTTATTTAAAACAAATGTCTATTCTGATGAAAGAAAATATCATTATTTTGAAAAGCTGCCTTATTCTACTTGATTACTTCATTTAATAGGAAGGTAAATTAAATCATATACCATATAAAACCCATTTATCTTACAATTTTTACATGAAAAACAATCTGGTGTTATAAGTTGTTGCTGAGTAAACTTCTAGTAATGAAACAGGTACGCAGTAGTTTCAGTTAAAAGTCAGTAGCAGTGTGTTTTGCAAGGATAACAGGATAACAAAAATATAGTCTGCATATCAAAGGAACCTTTACAGTAAAGTACACAAGTATTAAAATGCTGGCCAGGATTACATTGCTGGATTACCATCTCACTAGTCATAGGAGATATGCCAGTAGATTCACCTAATGCAAAGCCCATTTCATTTTATCACTGCAGCATACCTAACGAATACTGTAATGCAACAAGCAACATCAGTGTTTTCCCTTGAACAGTGGCTTTTCGCACATATGAATATGCTCGTAGGAAGGCTTTTGCCAATGTAGCTAATATTTCAGAGGGAAAGGAAATTGCATCCTTAATGATGTTACCATCACAGAAATTTCAGTTAAGTGCAAAGCAGGCTGGGGAGTCAATCGAAGGTCAAGCCAGTTAGAGGTCAAGTTCCTTGAAAGAACAGGGTTCTGAAGTTTAATTATTTTCAGGGAGAACTCTGCTGATAGCTCAATAGCATGAGTTTTATAGCTGACAACACCCATGGAAAGAAATCACTTCTAAGGCTGAAGTGGCTATGGACCACTGAACAAGAAGATGGAAACAAAGTAACTCTAGAAGTCAAGACATATTTTTAGGCTCACCATTTAGAAACATTTAAAAAATCCTGCTTGCAGCCTAACGCACCTCACTCTCAAGAGCTGTTGAAATACACAACAAAAATACGTTTTACAAAAGAATATAGAAATACTTGAAGAAATATTGACAGTAATAGTAATCTAAAAGTTCAACTTCATTCCACTGGCAGAATGACTAGAGCTTCCTCTGCCCTTTCAAATCAATATTTTAATGGGCTGGACAAGGTATCTGGATTATAAAATATCCACTGATCCACGCTTTTTTCACACAAACTGCTGCTGGGCCTTATCTCCATTGTACCTAAGCCCCCCTCCTTACTGCCTCCAAAGCCTATAATCCTTTACAGTGTTTCAAAGATGCCTAACTATTTGGAATAAAGAAATACAAATTTTCCTCAAATAAAGAAATGTAAGTGTTATAGTGCGTAAAAACCTACAGTTTAGCCTTTCTTCCACCATAAAAGTTAACAGACTTCTTCATATGGTTCTAAAGCTTGTTCTTAAGATCATATAAAAACTGTTTGGATGTTTTTATAGATATTCCTGACTGTGCAATTCAGGACTCAAAGAATTTTACTTTGAACATTTTAATCAGAGCAATAAGCTGGACTCTCCAGCTCTGGTAAGTAAAGGAACTAAACCTGAAATCAAGGTGTCATAACTTACATTACAAAGAATCAGTGCATTTTCCAATAATCTCACTATTTTGAACCTGTATACATTACCCAGCGGTACAGCTGCTCTACATACTCAAATTTGGAAATACAAAGAGCTTTCAGCTTACTAATTATTTTAAAAGGCTGAACATGCATAACAATGTACAGCACAATGGAGTACTCTTTGGAAAAAGTGGCATGCTGTTCAGTTGCAATTTACCAGTTCACCTATTAACACACAATTAAAAATGAGGAGAAAGACAGGAAAATGGCAACTGGAATCAGCAGTTTTGCCTGAAGATGGACATCAGACCCATCCATATAGATTAACTGCTAACAAACCTTACAGCAATTAGGAAGCAAGAATCAATTACAGTGTTATAACCTCAGTGATCTTCTGCGGAACACACAAAGACCATGTGGGCACCTTCACGTAGAGCGCACACAAACTTCTTTCCACAGGGAAGGTGAAAAACTGAGAAAGTGGAAACGCACTTTGAAAGTACTCTGAAAGTACTGAAAGTACTCATTTCAGTCGCTTGCTTCTCAGTAAGTGATAAGACTTGTATCGCTCTTGTAGATACAGTTTAAAAATAAAAAACTGGGTTTCGGAGTTGGAGTCAGTCCTCAGCCAATTTTTACTTTGTCACCAACATCTCTTCCACATATGAATAAATCAGCAAGTCCTTACAAAGTACTAATGAAAAAACCCCCACTTCCTCCACTTTCATAATCACAGGAGATATATTAATAATTTTTCATTCCAGCTGAGTAAAACTCCCAATCTGCAGCTTCACAGCCCTTGCTTGCATTCACAAGCTACTATTTGTGTATTCAGATCAGAAATCTGATTGCCATCTGTATGCTCTGATCAGTTAGTGATCAAATAAGGTGCAAAATATATTCAAGTATGCAAATCAACTCTTTGCCCAAATACTGAAGGCTCAGTTAAGCATGGCCACCTGAAATGTGTCCTTTATGTTCTACAATGAATAGAAAGTGGGAAGAGTAATATGTATAATTTCACCAGCACACAGCTCCAGCAGCCTTGTAATGAGATAGCAGCATTTCATATAGGACTGTAGCAATTTCGTAATTTTACTGAAAACAGAAGAAAAATATTTTCCAACAAAATGTTTTTGTTATAAAATAGGAAATAAAGTAATAATTATATTTACATTATGCAAATAGCTATCAATAGCTATACAGACAAATGAGCATATGCAGCAAGTTAGTAAGGCCCAATTTTCCACCTGGGGCAATAGCTTATTCATCCTGTACACTTACTTGATTTAATGGAACTCAAATAGAACATACTGTAACATCTCATAAGTAAACTTTAGGAAGACAGGCTCTCAGTGTTTTTGTGAAAATGTTAAGGCTTCTGTCTGAAACAATTTTTTTTTTAATTATAGGTTAAAAAAAATATGATTTAAATTGAATTCCATGTGTGGGACAAGGCATGTGTTCCTTTATAGAAGGGACAATGTTTATCTACAATTAAAAAGGTTAGAGTTGTTAAAAACAATAGAAAAATCACTTACAAGCTTGTTCTCCGATCATTTGTTAAAAGCTATACAGGTTCTACTCAGTTTCTCAAACTATCATCATCTAAGCTCTTTCTGAAAAACAAAATGAGCAGCGTAACCAACATCTCTCAGATATGGTTCATTTCTTCGTTAATCCTCTCCCCTGGTTAAAATGCATTCGGTCAAGCTTAGTGACACTTCATCTCTTTGGGACAGTGTGCAATAGCACATTTTATTTGCCTGGCCTGATAGAACCCTAGCCTATGGCCCTGATGATAATGCTAAGAGAGAAATCCGAGAGACATTATAACCACTCAAGGGAAAGAAGGGGGGGGGGGGGGGGGGGAGGGGAGGAAGAGAAGTGCTTTAACAGCAGTAATAGAGCTTGTCAAATAGACTATATGGCATGTAATACAGAATTTCCTGGTAATGCTCAAAATTCAAGCCTTTAAAAATTTTTTTTTCTTACCATGACATAGGCAAGTCAAAAGGGTTAAACATCAGTTTACTACAACGCAACCTCACAGAAACTGTTCTTCCCAACAAAGGCCCAGATTCTGCAAGTCATCCCTAGGTGCTGACACAAGTGCCTTCATGAAGAAAGGTAGATTTAAACATGTCTCACTGAACTGAAATCAAAGACAGCATCAGTCTTGGAGAATAGACATAACCAAAAATAAAACATATGCTTGCATTCCTCTTAATATCACACTGTGCTCCTTCATCATCCTATTTGCAATGTAACAAGTCTTTTTAGAATGGTGAACAATGGATGGAGGGCTTTATATTTATTTGTTATTTTATGGTTTTATAACATTAAACATAATCTGCTACGAAAGTAGCAAGCTACGGTGTTGCATGGTAAGTCATTTGGATGGCTTTGGCATTCGTTTTCACCATCTCAGGGAATCATCATTTAAGTTACTATTAGAAAGTTATTACATCGATCTTGGACAAATATTGCACTACTTTTGATGGAATCTAACAAGGGCTCTTATTAGCAAAACGAGACATTTTAGTTTAGAATTTTAGTTATAGATTAGTAAAATAATTGGTTCCCTGTACATTCATGCTATAAACAGCAGGCAAAACTCACTGCTCAAACCACACTATGGTTTAGTGATGTGGGAAAGTGAGTTTGTGGGAGCTGAGAGGGACTGAAAAACAGGCTAAGAGTCTATTCTCTGCATTATGGCCTTTACATCACGGAGATGACAATTTTTTTCCATGGATTCTAAACACATCTGACCTAGCCCCCTTTTTGAGAACGCAAAATATCCACAGACATGAAAGGTGACTGTGCATCAACAGAAGTCATGCATGGCAACCTCCTGCCAGAACTTAAGAACAACTAGCAGAGAAGGAGTCCAAAGTCAGAGATATATACATCCTTGAACTTTCCTGCTCCTTCAAACCAAAACTTCATTCTACCATAAAGTGGATATTCAGGTAAAAGCAAAACTTTATACACAGAAGCACAGCATTTGATCCATCATTTTCTCCCCTTTCCTCCTTTGGCGCTAGTACTAACATGAAGCCAGAAATCCTTCAGTGGGTTAGTGTTAGGAAAGTATTTATTGATTAATCATTCCTTTTTTTTTTTTTACCTCTAACTTTAACACACAGCATCTGTTGTTTTGATAAATTCTCTACAAAGCAATATAATATTACATATAATCACAAATGAAATTAATGGAAGGCCAACACAATGTGAAATGCATGTTTACAAAGCATGCTCAATTAAACATTGACAACTAATATTGATTTTGACGTAAAAGAAGTAAACAACAGCAAGGCTGAAAACAGCCTAAGTTCCTTGATGGTGGCACAGCCACAGAGCTCAAGACAATCCATCAACCTTTTTTTTTTTTTTAAAAATAAGTGCATACTTGTTTGTACAGTTCCCTCCTTTTAGTCTAACACATTTTTAGCAAAAAGGAGGCAGAGTTTTAAGCAGATGTCATATTTATAACCTACAGATCTTCACATTTTTTGTTGTTAATAACTTTATCACAGGCAGCACGCAAGCCATTCCTTTGAATGAATGATGTCTTCCCTGGTGTACTGGGTCTGGCTGGGATGGAGTTAATCCTGTACAGCTCATACGGTGCTGTATTTTGGACTTGCGATTAAGCCAGTGGTGTTTTGGCTTGCACAGCATCATGCTTTCCTTTTTGCCACCCTGCCCACCTCAGCAAGTAAGCCAGAGGTGTGCCAGAAGCTGGGAGGGGACACAGTTGGGACAGTGGACCCAAACTGACCAAAGAGACATTCCCTCCCTTATGACATCGTGCTCAGCAATAAAAGCTCAGGGAAAAGAGGAGGAAGGGGTTTGTGGTTATGGCTTTCATCTTCCCTCAGCTATGCGTGCTGAGGCCCTGTTTTCCAGGAAGTGGCTGGACATTGCCTGCCAACGACAAATAGTGAATAAGTTCCTTATTTTGCTCTGCTTGCGCACACAGCTCTGCTGCTTCATCTCAACCCAGGAGTTCTCAGCTTTTGTTCTTCTGATTCTCTCCCCCATTCCACTGTGGGGGGAGTAAGCTAGTGGCTGGGTGGGTGCTTAGCTGCTGGCCAGGGTCAACCCATCACACCTGGACACACTCAAATACACTGTTTTCACAATTACACTTCCTATGTTTCTTTTTACATTTGGGAATTTTGAATAAAGACAACAGACTGTGACATTTCTATTCCTTTTTATCTAACCCTTTAAACTGCAATGAGTATGTATGTATGAAGATACAATTTAGAATCTGAAAAAAATTAGATAAATATCTCAAGAAACCATGAAACATTCATATCGCCTACTCTCAGCTACTTAACAAATAGTCAACACTGTAAAATCACCGTACCCAACACCTCATTAAGATAGCTGGTGAAAATTGTCTAGTGCAGATAGTATGAATAACTCCAAAGTGTATAGTGCTCATAGGGCTTTATACCCTATGAAATCTTTAGAATTTAACAGAATTATTATGAAGAACTGAGGGCAAATAAATGTAGATACATGAAAAGTTACAAAACTGGATGTAAGACTCTGAAGCTGCGATGTAAAGCTTCCCTCTTGTGTTTGATGAGTACTGTAGAAAATACTAAAATAGAAATAATTATTAATATGTGAAAAATATTACAGGATCTATGCTTATTGGCCATAGGTAACTTCATTTCTTTATACTCCTTTCATATAAGTTACTCTTGAAAGTAACTTCTTAAATTCTTCTCTAGTGTATATATATTTGCACAAATTGTAGTACAACAACATAAATTTGGTTCATACTGTTCTACAACATTATGAATTAAATGCAGGTGTACTTTGAACAATTTTACATTTCCAAATAAATCAATACAGCCGAGGGCATGATTTGGCAAAAAGAGCTAACTTTGCCAATTTTCTTTGCAACAAATGAGACTGAAGTTCTGGGAAACAAAAAATTCTCAGTTAAGTGTCCACAAAAAAAATATTTTATAACATGCAAGTGAATTAAAATGTTATAGACTTCTGACAGTTTACAAACAAGGACACTGAGAATTTTAAGAGTATTTCAGTTCTAGATACATAAACAGTTTGCCTTCCCCTGTTAAAGCAGGAGTTATCAGTTAGCTACACAGATACATAGCCAGGCACACAGGCAGCGACCTGTCCCAAGTAAGCACAAAATAGGCTACCAGTGAAAACACGCAAGCAAACAAACAAATAGAAGGGGAGGGAGAAGTCACCAGATGGACACAGACTTCACGTATAACAACTCTACTGCTCTCTGAGCAGCTCAAGTTGAAAAGTTCCCCCTTAATTACAGTAGCTTCTCTTTTCCTGTCAACACAAGCAAGGACAAAAATAATATAGTATTAGTATTCATCCTGGTTACAAGACAAATCATTCATTACATCAGATGACACTGTGATAACCTGTTCATTAACACAGGTTTAATTACTTTGCTATGGTAAGTTGATAAATTTTGTCCTTTCTCTCATTTAGTTTTCCTCATCTTTATTAGACGTCCCATTACAAGTACAAATGATGTGGACATGACTGTCATCTCTATGATAAATACCACCACCTTCAACTCTCTTCAGAAAATTATGTAAGCAAATAATTAGGGGGGAAAAAAAAAAAAGAAACAGTTGTCTTTTTCTTTTAGCTATTCCCTGCCCTGATTTTCACTGGTGTGAAAAAAATAGTAACTGAAATCTAAGATGTGCATATGAATGGTGAATAAACAATTCAGAAGATTTAACCTCTGTAGCTTTAAACAACAATTTAAATAATCCTGTTACTGTCAAAATGTACTATTATTATTCAGATGAGCATTAGAAAGCATTAAATTGACTTTGTATTCAAGAAATTCATCACTGTGTAACACAGAAATCTGGTAACTTTTTCTCTGAGACTGAAGTCTTCACCAAGAAAGGTACCAGCATGAAAGTTCTCTCCTGTGAGGAGAAGAGACAGCGAACACAGAGGAAGAAGCTTCTGATAAGTTGAAGCACAGTAGCAAGTTACATGACATTTTTCACCATCAGCCTACTTATGTTATGCATCTCTCAGTCCACCATTGAATAAATTCACAAGAAGTGTAATTTACTTCTGTCTTTGCCAGTCTGGAAAGGACAAATAACCCATGTATTCTAATTCAAACCTCAAGTTTTAATCCACAAAATGGAGAAAGGTTTAAAAAACTCTGTGAGTTTCTTAAGTGCTGTTAACACAAGAAAAGTGTTCTTAAGTTATGTTAACACACATAACCTCAAAAAAACCCCACTAACAACAGAGCACTTTGTTTGACAAAAAAGACTATCACAAATTGTAATGTAAAACATACTAATAAACTCCAGTTGGTCTGTTGTACTACCAGAAAGTAGGTCCACTTCACCAGTACAAATGTATGGCCCCAGTTTGGGGGCAAAAATACTCTACAGTTTCTTATACAGCTACATGCTAGGAGTTCTGGGGAGTCACTGCTAGTAAGAACAAGTATGTTATCCAATTCATAGTCAGGGGCTGACAACAGAGAAGAACAGATCTTCTGTTATCCTAATGAAAGGCAAGACTTCCCATCTGCATGCTACACTAACATGAAAATCACATTTTGTGTATTTCAGAACACATAATGTTTTAATGGGAGATCACATATATGAAATATAGAACTCATACCACATATGTGAAATGTTAGTGCACACATAATCTGAATGCTATAGAAGTAGGCAATAGAGAAATGCCTCAAAAATATAAGTGTACTGTTTCCAGTTCATCTGGAAACTGCATATATATTTGCCATCTCAAAGGTAGTATCACAAGGGCAAGTGAAGGCACTTACTTTCTGATGGAAGCTGAAGAAGTTTGAAGTGATACACTGAGATATACAGCAGTCCTCCTGAATATATCCAGTGTAATTTTCTCTCTCATGGCTATCTGGAGAGAAATGGAGCTGTTGGCTGGGACAATACTGATGGAATATTTTTTCATTCTAGCCTGCTTTGATAAACAAAGGCTACATTTAACTGAGGTAGGAATGAGCTTCCACAATCAGTAGCTCAGGTCATTTTGAAATATCCACTCAAGACAAACCTTTTGCAGAATAGTATTTTCGAGTAAAATTTTCTACCTCTTCTGGCAGACTACGAAAATAGAATCATAGATTAATACAGATTGAAAGGCCCTCAGGAGATCATGGAGTTTAAGCCATGTATGATTAGCTGAGGTTCTCTGCTTGAGTTTTGAATATCTTCAAAGACAGAGACTACACAAACTCTCTGGGTAATCAGTTCCAATGTCTGACCACCCTCAATGTAAAATATTTTTCCTAGTATCAGACTGGATTTACCTCATCGCAGCTTGTCTCTCATGCCTCTTGTCCTACCACTGTGCACCTACCAGAAGAGTCTGGCATCATCTTCTCTTTAACTACCCATCATGCAGCTTAGGACAGAACCTTCCCTTGGCCTTCTCTTCTTCAGGCTAAACAAATCCAGCTCTCTCAGCCTCTCCTTGTACATAATGTTCTAGCATCCCGATGGCCTTTCTCTGGATTCATTCCAGTACATCAATGTATTTCTTGTACTGGGGAACCCAAAACTGAACACAGTATTTCAGGTGCAGTCTCACAAGTGCCAAATAGAGGGGAATAATCACTTCCCTCAACCTGCGCTCTACGTCCTTGCTATTACAGCCTAATATGTAGTTGGCCTTCTTTATCGAGAGGATACACTGCTTTCACATGTTCAGCTTAGCTACAGGGACACCCAGATCATTTTCTGCAAAGTTTCAGGTCTCCGGAGTGCACTGTTGTAGTTTGATTCCTGTAGAAAAACTTATCTTCATTGCATATGTTCTTAAGAGCATCTGGGCTGCAACAATATCTCATACCTGAGCACTTCACACTGTCATACATCTTCATAGCAAACCAGGTGAGTTCTGTTTATTGCTCTACTCTAGCATAAAATGGAAGCACAAAAGGCCAGCTGAACCTTTTAGTTAGCCAGGAAAGAACTCGGATTTTCAACTAAGGCCAAGACAGTGCTGGCAGAAAGCAAAGTTACTGTGTATCACCTCATAAATCCTGGATTCTGTTCATGCTGGTAGGAAGCTAGGGGAAGATTGCTATGGGTCAGCTCTCAAATGCTGTAAGGTTACACCAACCTGAGAAACCTTGTACCATCACCTTACAGCCAGGAGATAAAATAAGCATTTTGGGCTTTTTTTTAATATACTATCATTTACTTCCCCTTTTCATTCTTCTGGTCCTTTGATATGTGATATACAGAAAGCAATATTTCTTACTCTTCATTTCGCTCAGAAAAATAATGTTCTTTCATGGCTAGTAAGTGTCTGACCACTAAATTAAGTCACATTATTCTGTGGAGGAAAGGGTTGGAAGTACTACTTCATTATGAGCAGACACCAAATCTCTGTTTCATTTGCTTTGCACTGCTTACCTCAATATAAATATCATTGTATCTGTAGGCAGAAGTAGGAATGATATATAATATAACATAATATACTCGAAATTTTGTTTTAGAAAATAAATATAAGCTGCAAAGTATTTAATACTGTAATTTCCTGATGCAGCTAAACAGGAGTAGAATGATCATACCAGCCTGGTATCAAAACTGAATGCCTAACTCTCTACTCCCTTACAGCCTGCGTGTTCCCATACATCTGTAAACAATGGGAGTGAAACACTACCATTTTAGTAGGATATGTTTCCTATTCTTTGCAAAGACAGAAATCTGTCAAATGTCCCAAGGAGAGTTTTCTGGGATCTTGATCTCTATTCATTCCAGCCATTAGCCTTGAACCTGATTTTTAGTGCTAAAACACTTTTTGTGACCATAATTGAGCTTCCATGAAGACTTAGTAAAATGATCCTAAGAGAGATCCTATTCCCCAATAAGATTATTGGGGAATAATCACAAGAATAAGCTATGGACACATCAACTACTGAAAGAGAACAGAATGGTCATGTGGTGCCAACTCCTACTTCTTACCTCGTCTTTTACTAATGCATTTAAAAAGGAAAAACACATCACTCTCTCTTAATTTCTATTTTATACGTAAGTGTACAAGTTAATATAAGTTCTGCATTAACTGTGATATGTTACAGAATCACAAATAGGAAGGCAGACAACCTCTGCATTGAATACTCTGAAATGCATTACGGACTGGTGATATACACATAAGGATTCGAGAAGACCGAGTTCCAGAAGAAAATTCAACAGTATGCACATATAGAATCATAGAATATCCTCAGTTGGAAGGAACCCACAAGGATCATAGAGTCCAACTCCTGAATCCACACAGGGCAATCTAAAAGTTAAACCAGATATCTAAGAGCATTGTCCAAACACTTCATTAACACCAACAGGCTTGGGGCCATGACCACTGCCCTGGTGAGCTTGTTCCAGTGCTTGACCACCCTCTCAGTGAAGAGCTTTTTCCTAACAGCCAATCTGAATTTCCCCTGACGCAGCTTTAAGCCATTCCCTTGTGTACCATTTTTACGAACAGATACACTACATCCATTTTATATATTATAAAGCACCTACTTAATGCCAGTTGTTTCTCTTTCAATATCTGCTTTAGCTAACAGGGTTCTACAGATAATCACACTTCAAGGAAGTTAAATACTAATAATCTCTATGGCTTTCTTGTTACTTTCACCTCCTGTTAACTTGCCTATCTATTTCAGAACTGTAAATATATATTTCTATTCCAAGGGCAAGAAAAGTTAATGAGATTACAGCAGTGGTTAAGGCACTCATTTCTATCGTGTTGATTTAATAAAAAGAATCCATTTTAAGAACTGCAGCACTGAAAAGATAATGCGAAACATTTATTTGTGCAGACACTGCAGTACCGCCAGCCTGGCTCAGACAGTTGCTCTTATGGAGGGGGATACAGATTTAGGAACCCTATTCACAGCCTCATTAGAATAAGAGCAGAACAAGACCCAGTGAAACAGAGGAATACAGAAAGGGATAACGGGGCAGCATCTGAGATGTGATACTCCAGACTGCTGAGTTAGGAGAGCCTTCCGAGTCCTAACCCACACAGAACTTTGTGGGTCAGCAGGCAGCACAGGAAATAACAAAAGCAGAAGTCACAATTGATAACTCTTGGAACATGGCACATTAAGAAGTTACGCAGTTAGATAAATCTCCCCAATAATCATGCTTACCTATAAGACTGAGGAAGTGCCTTCTGTTCTTAGCCTGTACATATTTGTAGGTGCATCAGTCTGTTTGAAATCTATTCCCACTTCACAGGGAGGAAACTGAAGATGAATGTTTAAGTTGCCACTTCAAACTTAAGATTTTTCCTCTTGAAATAGGTACAATATAGACCTAGGATAGGAAAGAATAAGTCAATTTTAGTTAAATCTGAAATCCAAATATTAAGCTTGACACAATATAAGAAACACTGTCACAAAGTTCACTTGCTGATCACAGAAAATGGGTAAAATCAACTTTTGTAGGACTTTGGGCGGGTGTGCGGGAGGAGGAGGGAACGACACCTCCCACAAGATCAGAATCAAAAAATACAAAAACTTGGGGGTTTAGTTTGGTGGTTGGGTTGTTTCCTGGTTGATCAAACAAGGCTTTTTAAAACAGAGAAACCTGTGAAAAAGTAAATATTTGCTCCACAGAGGTAGAGTACTGAAAAGCAGTCAAACCGAAGTTGCTGATTGTCAGTACAAGCATTTTTTAATCTTTTCTGTAGCATTCCTATAACCAAAGTACAAGTCATATCAGCCAGAAAGAGTTAACAATTTGATTCTCAGTCTTGCTTAAAGAGCTAGAGTACAACAAATAAGCCACAAAACAGGTGCTTCCATCATTTCATTATTCCGAGCCTGAGAACGTTTGAACATGAACGTTGAGTTAAGTGTAACACACAGGCGTGCTGCCTGCTTTAGCTCTCCAGTTAGGTAGCTGTTTCCAGGAAAGCTAACATGTAACAGCACAAGAATAATAAAACATTTTTGTTGCCATTTCCACAGCTACCCATTGGAACCTCCCTTCAAACTCCTGCATTGTTACATGGTGCAGAGGATTATAACTGAAGAAAAAGTACTGGAAAATAAGATTAAGATACCGTACAATTATTCCCTGATATTAAGTTATATTTGAATGCAACCGATTCACTGGCAGAACAGTTACACAGAAATCTATTTAATGAGCACCTCTATCCTACATACAGTATTCTGCAACAGCAGAATACCATTTTTATCCCTGCTCCGTCATACTAGACAGAGTTTAAAAAAGTAATATGGTATAAGATTAAGGTTTACATTAACCCTTGAAATTTTAAGGACAAACATGCCACTGTTGTGCAGTTTATTCGGCTCAATACCTTCTGTTGATGTATTTATTTTGTGTCCAACTTCCTGTTCCGTACAAAGAGCCTGCTTGGCTCTTGCTGTGAGATATACTTAAAGATAGTTTCCAGATGAGCAGATCTTAAAAGTTCAGATCACCTTTACACCCATTAATTTTCGTGAAGTTAACTGTGATTTCATACTCTAGCTACAGATTTTTACAGTAAAATTTTTGCATACATTTAGCATATGCTGCACTGAGAGATTTCTAAGCATTCATTATCCTCCCCACAGACCTACAGGGTTTGACAGATTAAAATATGATGCAAGAAAAAGCCGTGCACCCTCGTAAATACTTTTACATCAAGTGGTTCTTCTGGTATTAAAATAGTGGGTACTGAGCAAAGACTGAGTATGCCCTCCCTCTATCTTGGTAACTGCAACCTGGAAAAATGTAGATATTTCCCCCACCACCACCCAGAATCAATTAGGGAAAAAAATGAAACCTGTTGAAATACACTCTGAATAAATTTTAACTAAAATATTTTCTCTCACAAATAACTGTGAAACAATTTGTAAAATACGGCTTTAAAACATTATAATTGCTGTATTTCAATTCCATAAAATGCCTTTTTTATAATTAATATGCACCTCAGATGAAGTTACTGTAATTCAAGCTTATAACTTTAGGCAATTATAGTTATGTATGTAAAGTAAGTATATATCCTATAATCAAAAATTATCATTTGTGTTTAAGACTGTACTGTGTTAATTACATACATATATATGCCACTCCTGTATCTTCAAGCTTTTTTCACTCAAAACACACTTTTCTTCTATGACTATATATTATTTTATTAATTATTTTATTATTATTATTTTTTTATTATTAAGTCCTCTATCATTAGTTTACTTTTTAGATTGCGAAAGGAATATCATGATCGGTCAGAAGCAAGAGGATCCCCGGGGAATGACAGCATCTCTGCAATGCCCTCTCCTGTGCCGCCGGCTTTCCTGGAGAACTTCTCTCCTTGCTCACAGCAGGAATACATCTGAATGTACAGGAATACACCTCCATAATATCCAAGATACTATGCTGTTAGCTGAGGCTCAGTTAACTACTGGTTAATGAGAATTAGGTGACAGTTGATGAAATTATATACTGTTCAAGTCCTCTTGTAAGAACCTTACTTTTGATCCTTCTTGGTTTATAGTTCCATTGATCTATAGTAAATTAATTCCATAGTAAACCATTAGTTAGTCTTTGTGTTTAGAAAAGATGCAAAAGTCCTCAGGACTAGAAATAGGTGATAAGAGATGGAGGGTCTCCACAGGCTTTAAATCATGATTTCCAAAAGTGCCACCCAAACAGCTACGTATGGAGACTCTTTAAAGCCAAATTTTGTTATGCAGTCCCCACTCTCATGTCGTACTCAAATGATCCTCCATGAACAAAATTTTGTGAATTTCTCCTGTAAATTAACCCTTTAACACAATAAAGCTATTATAATGCTTTATATCCCTCCATGGGATTTTAGCACACCACATATCTATTGCTAAGTACCCGCAGTGCAGAAAGGTAAAATTGCTCATAGTACTTTCAAAGGTGGTAACTGAAATATTATAAATAGTTCATTAAACAGCTTTTAATCAGATTAAAACTATTCAGCAAAGGAATGTCTTTTGTCCATAACTCACTGACTCATATATATTAATTGTTCTCCTTCCTGAAATAATATCAGGTAAAAGTTGCCAAATTCTTGGACAAAACCTTCAAAGAGTGAGGTGAAGATAAATCACTTACAAACAGCATTTATAAAACCAGTCCCAGGGAGGCTTCTTTATTTATTGAAAGGCTGTTAGAAAATGTATTACTAACTCTAATTTGATAGACTGTACTTACCCAAAATAAATCTAAGCCATTTCTGGACCACCACAATTCATCAAGTTAACTTATTACATGGGAAGAATTTCTTAATTGCCTCCACAGTAATTTATTTAAAATGAAAGTTAAAAGAAATCACAAATTAATCATCCTTTTCAATTATTTCTTTCCCAACTTAGTGGGACTGCTTATCTTCTTGATTTTATTCCTACTAGTACAACATAAGACTGCTCAGTGTAGTCCACTGAGCACCAAATTTAGTACCACGTTTTGGTTAGTGATACAGCTGCTGCCCTGACAGTCTTCAGAATGGTTACAAGAATCAAACTGAACTGGCAAAGACTAAGTTGTGAAGTAAAAATTTGAGTCATCTCTGATGACTGCACAGTATTCAAGGGCTAAGCTTGTATTCAAACCACTTTATCTTTCTTCTTTACAATTACTGAAAACTACTTCAACAATCTGTAGTTTGATGTTTCAATGAACCAAATGCATTTGTATGGATCTTTCCCTTGGCCAGCAATGGAGACATTTTTACATTTTTATACTTCTTGTTAGACTCTCTTCCTAGTCCCCAGAGGTGGTAATTCAATAACTGCAGGATTAATCCAGAAAAAAGCAGTCAGAGCCTAAAAGCCATTTGAGAGTTTTTTAATGAATTTAAGGAAGGCTAACCAGGCAAGCCAGAGGGGTGTGCAACTTATCAATGACTTACCAAGTTTTGATGGTGCAGTAGTTCTTGCTATTCTAGTTAGGCACTATATCCACACTTTAGGAAAGAGCTATGCGTGGATTTATAGCAAACAGGCCAGATGCTGGTCTTTGTCTTCATATTTTGATTTGCAACAGAGGTTGGGGGGGAAAAAAAATCTCCCCTTTCCAAGATGATTAGAAAAAAAGGGTGATCAAAACACTACAGACTGGTGGGATATTCTTCCAATTAGCAAGGAAAACACTGCATACTTGGCTTTCAAGTGAGATGGCATTAAGCTCAAGTCTTAACTTTGCGGTCCTTAAAAGGATCAACACTGATAAAAAGGAAAATCTATTAGGAAAATGAGAAAGTATCAGCTATTTGTCCCAACATCCAAATAAAACAACGAATGTCTCCATTTTTGCCTGCGTGTCACCTGATATCTCTTGAGCACGGGATGGCTGCACCAGCTGCTCACCAGGGACACAGGTGGCTGCCAAGTCTGCAGTCAGCCCTGGCTGCTGCAGCAGCATATAACCGGGACTCTTGAAGGGGCCGTACCCTGTCTGGGCAGGCAGAAATCTCTCTCCCTTCAATGCATTTGGCTCCATCAAGAAAGTCTTTTTTAATGTATATAAAGGGATGAATTCACCCCACCTTAACGGGTTCACTTCCTTTCCTGCAATGCACTGGAGAAAAGCCAAGCCAGGCCTACCTGGAAATCATGGCTTTGTGGCCATTTCCCTGGCCGTGCTTCCCTGCATGCCTCCCTGCCCCTGCCCAGCTGGCTACCTCGGTTGCTCCCTGACTGCTGCATGACCCAGAGGATACCTTCGACTACACAGAATCATGCTCAGAACAGAACAGAAAAATGAGAATTATTAAATTCCCTTTAATAAAGACCAAACAAAGGAGCAAAATTAACCCAAGTCTATACAGACTCAAAACCAAGGATCTCCAAATAAAGTTCTCCCACAGCTATGACACCAGCCTTACAGAAAAGTACGCTCCCAGCCTTTGCTTTGCTGATAAGCATACTATTTCTGCTTCATAGCCTGCCCACCACAAGACAAAGAGGAGTTCTCAGGTTATAACTAGGGCACTGTGGTTGCAGACTCCAACCTAATATACCCCTCTTTATAAAGAAAGACAAAGTCCTCTGGAAATTCAAGCTCAGCACTGAACCCTACCCAGCACTATTTAAGGCAGACTGCATGTATAATTAGCAAGGGCAGAGTGTAATCTGGCAGGCCTGCTGGGGAAAATGAGTTCCTGAAAACTCTTGAAGTGGGGCTTAGGTAAGCACCTCTTGCCATGGCAGTTAGTTTCCCATTTTAATTGCACACACTTCACCATAACATTGACTCCAAATTACAATAAATTGTTAAGGCAAATAACATCTCAGCTATTTAATTGCCAGGGCCAGCCAGTCTGCACTTTAAATATGGACCATTTCAGGTAATGCACATTCTTCCCAATACTGGACCACAAAGGTACATAATAACAAGCTCCTAAGCACTCATTAGTGCTCATTTCCTTCTGCAGTCTACAAACGTGAAATCTAATTCGGTAGCACTTTATACTCTCTTTGCATTCATTTTGGCTGGGAATAAATGGTGGTGGTAACTGAAAAAATCCTCTCTTCTTATCATAAAAATGAAGTACATTGGTTTAAGAAACATACTCCAAACACATCCACAACTGTTCTCACAGCTCAAGCTACACATGATTTAATTTCACTAAGTTTTCAGTCATGTCAAAATACTTAAGCATGAATAACTCAGTGAGACAAACTGACTGTGTTTTGAGCACAGAAAATATTAAAATTGTTGTTGTATGTTCATGGTCAACCAAATGAAGAAGTATGTCTGGTGTTGGCTCTAGCCTGGTAGCAAGGTTACTACAATTTCTTTAACCACCCCAAAGAGAAATTCTGTTCAAGTTAAAAGGAAGGATAATCATCTCAACCTCAAAATAAAAATGCTATGTATCTGTACATAGTAATCTGCCAATAAAGAGCAGTGCTCTACTCCAGAGCAAATGGCAGCACGCCACGAACAACTAGCAGAACTAGCTGCTTCTCTTAGTCAGAGAAGCCAGAGCATGTACCCATCTCAGCCACACATTCATGTCTGTCCATGAATATCACGCCTATATTCCCCAGAAATGACCACACAAAGACAAAAAAAACATAGTTAAGATGCTACATTTCACCAGCAGTATTACAACCCCGTGACACACTGCTAACTTAACACAGACATCTAGATGAGGCTGACAGGCTCCAATTATAAAAAGCTACAATGTAGCTTTCACACGTCTTCTACATACATATTTATTTCTTCAGACAATATGTTCCCTTAAGAATTACCTCAATGTATTTAATAAAAGTTGTTTTTAAAAAATTACAGTAATGTTGTTCATTTTAACGTCTATGTTTTAAGTCTCAGTTAAATTAGATGTTAAATCCTTTAGGTCTAATATTAAGTAAGGATTACTTTCCCTCAAATTCTACCATGTTGTGTTTTTATACCCTTTGAATACTTGTCTATGGAAACAAATGCACTATAGATGCTGTGTACATGGCTAGCCTGGTAATTAAAATACATTAACAAAACCATATGAGAAAAATTAAAATGTCAAAGGCTTTTAGTAAAAGCAGAATGTACTTCTCCAGTCTTTTTTAAAGAATGACCTTTTCAATGATCTCTAGGATGAAGGGCTTCAAATTGCATAAACTCTCAACCTCCCAAGGAAAAGCTGAGATACAAGAAAGTTTTCCTCTTTAGAAGGTAACATGTAACACTTGCCACGATCAGGATTTTCAAAAGAAATTGCCTCTCCAGTTCTCCTTTGTGCTCAGCTACATATGAGACGCTATGAGCTATAGAGCAGGGAATGCTAACCGCATCATTGGGAAACTGCTTTATAAACATATGACCTATAAAGTTTCTACTTCCTGGGAAAATTAGGAGAGCAGTGCAGTATCCTCATGAACCAAAACAAGCCAGACCTTAAGACCCAAAGACTTGGCAGTATCCTTTTAAAACTAGGATTAAGTTTTGCTAATAGAGAGAGGGTGAAGTAAGCTGTCATTATGTTTTAAATTACCTCCAATACAATAAATATTTCAGTAATTAATGGAACTTTGTTTCTTTGTGCAACAGTTCCTGACATCATCTAAATTTTTCAAAACAATGTAATTTAGCCGTCTGGGAAACTCCACTTGCACTGCTATGTATGGTCTTACACAGAAGGCTGACAGTACTGGTTTGTAAGAAGAAAACTAGAAGCTGTAATAGGATTTCTGCCTTCCCCCTAAGAAGCTGTAGATGCAAGTTCAAGGTCCATAGCTAAGATAAATATACAAGGCTCAGCTGTGCTCTCCATGGCATTAATTTTGCATCAGTACGATTCCACACTCACTTAAACAGAACTCCTCCTTGTTTACACCACCTAAAACCACTACTAGGACCACAGAATAATAGCAGAACTATACTTTTGTTACAGTCTTTAAAAAAACAACAGAACAGTCCACATTTATTTGAAATTATGTTAAAATAACTTTTTAAGTCCAAAAATCGTGTAAAGTATAAACAACTATAAGCCCAGCATTGATTTGCTTGACCGACACTTAATTTATTTTGCATAATTTATTTTCCTATGACCCCCTAACTTCCAAATATGCTCAAATTCTGATTCATAAAATGATTACATTAATTTCAGTAAAAGGAAACCTATATGAACCCTAAAGCATTTTGCCCCTCTGCATAATAAAAGCATTTTTGCCTTTTCCCTGGTTCCAGATTTTTAGTCAGCATAACAACTGTATATGATGCATTCCTACTGCACTTTTTTCTTTCCGAATAGCAAAGTCAGTTCTTACAAGTGAACAGCAAATAGCCCAGAATAAGGAAGGGATTCCAGTGGAAAAAAAAATCATTGAATCACATAAATAAAAGCCAAGGGTCCTTATCCGTCATGCAGTTAATTTCCTTGCCCGTCAGCAAGTGAACTTCTTCCAACATATCTTTTATAAATATCCAGTGGGTATCTTCTTCGTTAGCAGCTCCATGCTTTAAGTGCATTCTATTTTAACTTAAAGTCTTCAGTATTGATTAATATTTACTATCTGATCTGAACATGTTCATATATACATATGCACATACACATCCTAACCAAAGCCTGTAAAAGGTTTCATAATCAAGGAAAAAAGCCAACAAACAAACAGATATTAGAATACACAGTAAAAGTTAAAATGGACAGAAGTAAAATGGATCAAAAATGTAACAGCTCAAGCATTGCTCTTCTAGTTAGACACTGCATACATAGGCAAACTGGAATGAGACAAAGATGGAAATTCCCTAGGAGTGTTTACACCACCACTCAGGATCAGAAGACGAAAATACCTTGTCAAGGACACAGCACGGATATACTGGCTGCAGATGCTGACTGAAGAAGATGACAACCATGGTTACCGTGCTTCCCATGGTAACAAAAGAGAAATCCAAGGGCACAGTCCAATTCCTCACTTTTTCCCTAAATCTATTTTCCTGCATTCTAATCCTCCCATTCACAACTGGCAGCTGGGTCCTAACCTCCTAGCTTATAAGAGCTGCAAGACTTCAGAAAAGCTCAGCACCTTCAGCAGGACGTATGGAAACGGCGACAATGCGGGGGTGAATTTTGCACAAGCAGCAGTAGGGAAGACAGGACAGTCACCCCTCTTGCATAAAAGCCTGCTGTTAGAACAAAGCCTAAAGCAACAATAAAAAGTTAGCCTTTCACCAAAACTTTACACAATAAAAATAGTACGTCTTCTTGCAAGGATTTTACTTTATGCCAGACCTTAACAGCATGTGGCACATAAACAACAAAATCTGAGGAAGACTGAAGTCAGCCAGTGATGCAAAACAGACCCCCTGTTTCTGTGCACAGGTAGTCATGCACACAGACCTCATGCTTGACGTGCAAATTTGACATTGGTTTTACATTGCTGACCTTCCCACAAAGAGCACTGGAAATCGATGGATATAAAGCACTATAGGGACAAGGTATAATTTCAATAGCATTATAATCACAGCAGTAATAGTCACAACTGATTCACATCAATGGGATTGGAAAATCAGTCCTTTTAAGTTCCACAGTAAAACAAAAGTGGAAGGCATCATATATGGAACAGAAGGAATATAAGGTTGGGATGATTCAACAGCATTTTTGAGTTATAATCACCCATGGAGAAAGTCAGTAACCAGATCCTCCAAAAATGAATGCAAAAATCTATGTAGAATAGAAGTATCTTGATTTCTGAATGGTATTTTTTTCTTTAATTTTGTTTCTCCTCTTATTTGAATTTGGCAAGTCCTCCTACCCTCTTGCTAGATCCCTCTACTAACAAAGTCACTGATGAATTCATGAAGGATGTATAAACGAATTAACTGGAGGATTTACAGAAATTTGCAAAGGAGATTCTGCAAAACAGCATTACTTCTACTTATGAGCACTCTGTCCACCTCCCATAATCAGTCTGATGGAAAAAAAATTCAAGTGAATAAATGTTCATCGATGCTTGTGCCCTCAAACCAGGCTGCACCAAATACTGCCTGAATTTCTTCCTGAAAAGTTGACCACTTACCCCACTTTCTGAGGATAATTAAATATTAAAAAGAAAAAAAAAAAGCCAACAGGAAAATAAGATTTGAATGACCTGGATCTGAGAAGTTTTCTCAGCTGAGAATACTTAATGTCAAGCTATTACACACACTGGCAAGTGGGACTGGCAATGAGGACAGAGAAAATCAAAAACGGCACAGTCACCATCTTAAAAGCCAATTCTCAGCTCCCTAAAACTGTCAAGACTTCTTACTTCAGTGTCACTCAGAATAGGTGTTGCTCCTTTTGTGACAGTGTAACACCTAACCACATCTTTCTGCATTTTCAAATTTTGGTTCACCGTTTGATTTGAATTATTAGCTCCGCTGCCAGCCTTCTTCATTCCTAAATCACCCCCTACTGACAAGACTGAAGAAAAATACTTTAAGAAGAGCTAGAGACTTACTGATGTTTAGGATATTCAGCTGAGATACAGAAGAGTCAGGTTTGAGAAGCAGGTCCTACAGGTATCTCATTATTTTCAAAGAAAGATAGCTCTACCAGGAGAGAGAGACTTCATGGTGAACACAGATATTTATCACCATCTAGCTAAGGCAACTCCTTGCACAGCTTGGTTATTCCTGCAAACCCAACTACCACCGCACGTAATTTTCTCTGCTTCTCACAAACTTCAAAGTCTACCTTGGGGCTCAGAAAAGACGACTTCTGAATGTTAGCTGCAGCAACGATGCTTATGTACCCTCGCATTGGCTTAAACAGGACCAGATTTCACCCCAAGATTGCAATTCTCACTTGCTTTGCTTACATTTAATAATTGTTACCAGTGCAACTATATTAGCAAACACCACCACTGCAAGGTCTTAAAACGAACAAATCCTTAGACTTACCCTGAAATAATTTTTCCCAACAAGTCTTTTTAAGAGAAGGCACTCAGCTCCATCTGCTGTCAGATTTAGATAATTTCTCTCTGAGGCTGAGGACTGCACAATACAAAGGGATTTATATCCCATTTTTTAAACATCTTGTATGCATGCAAAAGGCAAAAGTCCAAACTGCAGCTATGTAGATACCTATCAAAGTGAAAGGCACACCTCCTCCCCACAGGACCATTAACACATCTCATTACTGCCCTTCGGAGCAATAGTACCCATCCTTGGAAGACCTGTCTTCAACTCAGAAGTAATTTATTGTATTTTGCCCTTGTTTGCTATGATAATTATAAACATAGAAGCCAAAGGGCACTGAAGCTAGGCTGTCTAACAAGACTCAATCAACTATTTCAAACAGCTATGCAAAAACAACTGGGAAAAAAAAAAAGCCAGTCTACTAAATATTAACATGCAATCTCACTCTGACGCTGTAACACTATGAAAATCTACCCACTAATTGCACTGTTACAAGTCATTTTAGAAATGGGTATTTTGCACGTGATGAGAAACCAATTCTCCTAATAAAGGAATATCTTCATTTAAAGAAAACGTCTCACAATAAGTTTAGAGGTTCCTAAATATATACTCATTATTGCTTCTTCCTTTAGTATGCACTGTTTGGGCTCTAATGAATACTTCTAATGAATAACCAGAACCGTAAAGAGATGTGTAAACTGCCACTAAAATATATTTCAAAATAAACATTTACAATTATAAAATTCTAAATCAGACTTCCTGAAAAAAAATCTTGCAACATAAACAAAGTATACACTTGCATAAAAAGATTTTAATCACCTGTCTGGTGTGACCTGTGTAACTAATACATGGCTTACCTGTGTCAAAGAAGCAATAAGAACTTATATCAATAAAACCTTAAAAAAAAAAAAACAACAAAAACAAAAAAAAATACAAATTTTATACTCTATTCCTTTTCATAGGCCTGATTCTGATACTATTTTTACAAGTGTATTTTCTTTTATCTTAATGAAGCAAAGCTAGATTTACACTGCAGTAATTAAAAACAGAGCAGGGACTGCGTGCCTATAGACAGAGCTCTCTTTATGTACTTTGGCAGGGTTTTGTCCATCTAAGCACAAGTACAAAATGCTTTAATAGCATGGTAGTTTCCATGGTAGTGGAAAAATAAAGCATTCTGAAACACTTCGGCTGTCAGTCACCTACCCTTCGCTGTTTGTTACACTTTTATTCTCCCTGAGCCAGCAAGTCATCAGAGGAGACACTGACTTTTCTAACACTCTCTCCTCTCGAACAAGATAAATTGACACATCTACTTAGCACACAGAGACGGAAAATCCAGGAGAAACACACTTTTTCCTCTTGATATGCTGTACAGAATTTTTCATGCAAATCCATCTGGGATACAGCTATTTTCCCAAAATAGGAGGAGATTTTGTTTGTTTGTTTATTTGGAGGTTTATTTATTTATTTTAATTAAAATAAAAATTAAAACTGCATGGTTTGCAACCAGCTTTCCAGAAGTCCTTTGCTGCCCTCATGTGTTTCACAGGAAAAGTAACTCTTGAAGACTACATACAAAACAAAATAGCCTCTCCAAGCAAGACAACAGCTTCTCCTGTTATGAACAAGACAGTCCATGGAAATAATAACCGAAAAATAACTGACAGTTTATCTCTTTCTTCTAGTAAAGCTAAGTTGACTGGTTTAGAATTTAATGATTATATACTAAAAATAAGAAAATGTATTCAGTTTGAGATAATCACAATTTCCAAGCAATAGATTTCAAAGCTAGCAGGCCAATTTAGTGAAAGTTGATGATGTTAGCCTGATGGAAAACCTGAAACACTTTATTTCAAAACTTACTTTTTATTAAAGCTAATTTCAGCATCTTTCTGCTGCTTACACTGACTGGCAAAGTAACTTCTTTCCGTTCCATTATACTACACTGTATAGAATAAAACCATGCAACTGTTGCATGAAGGCTTCTGTTACTCTCGCGATCAGTACATCCAAAGCTACAGTTCCCATATCAAGCTTTCCTTTGACACGCCTGCCAGCCACTGCCCCGCACTTCTCCCCAGGGTCTCAGTGCCCAGAGTCACAGTTTGATGGATTTTGCCTCAGAATTTGGCTGCTGAGGTTCAGACCATCCTTAAAAAGGTTTCACCGTTCACTTCTCCTGTTACTGTCTTCATCCTGTCCAGTCCCTACGCTGATCCCAGACCTCATTATGTCAATACGAGTTTGTAATAAGTTGTAATAACATCTCTTATGCCAATCCTGGGTTTACAATGACAAAACATATCAGAATAACCAGTAAAATCTGCTCTGCTAACAACCTCTTTCATACTCCGGCTATAAATCATAAACAGCCCTCCTGTACCAAAATCGGCGACAGTTCAGCTGATCCCCCAACAGCCATTCCACGGGAGGGGGAAGGCAAAGGCAGAGCTGGATCACGATCCCCACAGATTTGTTCAACCCTGGACATGAGCTGTTTGGTGGGATCAGATCATAAACTTTTATTTATACTGCCAGGCTGTTCCTGAACTGCCGTGACTGTTTTATCATTAAAACTGCCACCATATGAGTGCCTTTAAACTGCCTCAACTTCTCACTGATGACAGTACTTTAACTTCTCTCTTCACTACAGAAATATGTAGAACTCCAGGCTATAAAGTAGAATAACGATTGTTTTCTTTCCATCATTAAGAAAAGCTACCTGCATAAGTGTTCTGCAAATAAACGCAAGTGTTCCTTTACCAGTGGGGTGGACAGGAGGGAACTGTTGTCATGTCATGAATAAAGTACTGTTTTTTGTTCTGTCTTCCCCTGACGGATAATAATTCCGGTATTGTAGTCTCACTCTAGAAAAGCTTTTTGCCATTGCTGTTTAGTTGCTTATTTTAAAAAACTAGGAAATGCAGCATAAGTACTGCCAACATCAAAATACTTTTGCCATTCTAGTCACAGAAAATAGCAAAAGGCCATTTTATGTGAAGGGGGAGGAGAGAGTTAAATGCTTATGTACTGCCGAGGACTCTGTGGTGCTGCTGATTAAAGTTATTTAAATCCTCCTCCAGTCATCCGTGGGGAGATGCCAGACATCAGTCAAGCACTCACACTACTGAAGCTACCTGGCCCCCCCTCAAAGAGGAGTTACCATCCCAGAGAGGAACGCTACAAAAAAAGCCAGTTCTCAGAAGCCAGCAAACCCAGGCATTTGAAGCCAGGTGACAGGGCAGAGAGAGGCGCAGCTCACGGAGCCACAGCCCACCAGCGGGCCACCCTGACCTACCCTCCACTCTCCTCAGCCATTAGTTTAATCCCTTACTTGCCAATCTAGAAATTAAAAATACATGGATCTGTATTTTAAACTTGTATTACTGGATAAAATTCTGCATGACGCAAAAAAAAAAAATGCGCTGGCACAATTCTGCACCCTTTACAAAGCACACACACCAACACAAGTTTGCTTGTGTTACACAACACAGCGATGCTAGCAAAACTTCACACCCTGTAACTTAAAGTTTCAGCATGAGGAAAGCCTCGTGTTTCCCAAACACAGCACTGCAAGGCTTGCTACTGGCACCACAGGACAGGGCACCTGTGCCTTCACATTGTGGTGACAAGGTAGTGGAGGGGAAAACAACAGAGACAACTGAAACACAGAGTAGGTTTAAACAAATATTCTACCTACAAACACTGTAAAAATAGCCCGTGATGGCAATTAACAAAAAAGGACTGTATTAACTTATACCGGCCTAATGAAGCTGTAAATAAGCACACGCAGGTTTCTCTCAAATATTTTCTTCCAGCATAACCTACTCGCACTGGACACCAGAGGCTGCGGACACTGGCTGTGCAGCACAGGGCAGCTCTTCTCTCCCCACCAATGCCTTCCCTTGCTAAAGCCTACAAAATGTATTTCTGCTGCCCCAAAGAAGCAACTACGCCTTCTCCTTCCTGCTGGGCAGCCCAGTTCTGCACTTTCCTCTCAGTGAAGGCCTGGCATTAACTTTTAACCTCGTAGTTAACTGAACGCTCAGCACCTTCTCCCCCCTCGTTTGGAGCCCTGCGCGCCCCGCGGCGCATCTCCCACGCGGAAAAACACCGCCTGAAACACGGGCTTTTTCCAGGTGCTGCCGGCCACGCCGAAACACAGCAAAACCGGCAGCAGAACCCCCGGAGGCAGCGGTAGCCCCGCCGCCGGCGGGAGCCCGCCCGGCCCCTGAGGGGCGGCGCGCGAGGCGCTACTGCCGGGCGGCCACCGTTTCATGCCCCGCCCCGCCCCGCCGGGCGGGGGCAGCCCAGCGGGGTGCCGGCCCCCCCGCACCGGCCAGCCCCCGGGCCCGCTGTAGGAGGAAGCGGGGAGCTGCCTCCGGGCAGAGGCTGGAAAGAAAGGCGCTTTCAGCCCCTCCTCCCCCACGAAAGCAGCCCGGCCCGCAAGCTCCGCGGGGTGGGGGTGCGCCCCCCCAGGCCCCACCCCGCCATGACATGGCGGCCAGGGGAGGGGCGGCGGCCGGGGACCCGGCAGGGAGCGGGCCCCGCTGCCCGGCGCGGCATGGTGCGACCCGTCGCTCGCCCCGGACGGTCGATGGGGGTGCTAGGGCTGGCGCTTCTCTGCTGCCTGCTGGGGGCGGGCAGCGCCGCCCTTCTGGCGCCTGCAGGCACCCGGCTTGGTGAGGAGGGCGGCGGCGGTGGTCCGGGCCGCCGTCCGTGGGACGGAGGCGGCCGGGAGAAAGAAGCGGCGGCGGCGGCCCTCCGGGTAGGTGTCCCTGCCCGCACTTACACTCGCGACCCGCGCTACACAGCGGGCCTGCTGCCGCCGCGTTGGCTGCGGGCTCCGCCGGAGGAGGAGGGTGGCGGCGTGCCCCTCTGCCGCTGCTAGCCCGGTGGCTGAAGGGTGAGAGGTGGAGGAAGGTGGCACGGCGGAGCCCTTCAGCCCGGAGTACCGAACCCGCTCCAGCATCCTTCGCTGTTTCGTTTTCCTCGGCCCTGCCTGCTCGGCTTCCCCTCGAGTTGCTGGGGTTGGGGCGTCGCTGCTTTTCTCCCCTTCCCCGTTTCTGACACCAGGTGTCAGCCTCGGACCGAGGAGCCTCGGACGCCGTGCAGGCCGCCCGGCGCGGTGGGAAGCGGGTTTCACCCGTCCCGCGCCTCACGTCTCCGGCTGTCCAGGGGTTCCTGCCTGAGCGGTTCCCCAGGGAAATGGGGCGACCGGGAAGGCCGGGCAGGGCGGCGCCCCCCCGCCCGCTGTGGTGCCCCCCTTTCTGTGTCGTGCCTGCGGGGGCCGGGCGGTTGTCAGTCTCTAACGGGGCAGCGGGGCGGTTACCGGGACTGAGGGCCCGGGCCGGGACTGCGGTGCCAGCCCGGCCGCTGCTGGCCCCGAGTGGCGTTGGTGGCTGCCGGTGGCGGGGGGGCCGCAGGTCATGCTGCCGAGCGTGACAGCCCAGCGCGCCAGCGGATGTCTGCTGCTGAGGGGGTGTGGTGAAGTCTTCATCAACGCAGAAGGTGGCGTTAAGTTTTTTTATATTTCATGTTGAACTTCGTCAGCAGAAGAAGTTGGGGAGGGGGTTGTCAGATTGTCTTGCTTTCGTAGGTCAAAAACATGTTTTTCAGAGATCTAGGATTCCTGATAATTTATAGTTTAGGTTTTTTAATGTCTTTAGGCCTTTATACTGTTCTTTTGCTTTATAAGGATGTAAGGCAAGACAGGGTTAACTCTTATCTGAAGACATTTTTACGTATCTCTGAACCACAAGGTTTGTTGTGCTGTCAAAGAAGGGCATCAGATGAGTTTGACGCAATTTGTTCTCCGCTTGCTTGTTTTGTCTGTCTCATATCAATTTTTTACCCTCTATGCACTTTACAAATGCTTTTTTGGTATCTTTCTTGGAGTTGAAATTAGTCCAATGGCTTTCATATTGGTTTGATAGGAATCCACGATGAATCTGAGGTGAACAGCTGTCTTGTTATCTAAGTTCATGTTTACTGGTGCTAACCTTTTCTTTTTCTGCTCTTATGGTTTTATCACTACTGCTAACTTAATAATGTCCACAATATATTTTTTTTCCTTCAGGAAAGCGCTAAAAGAATTAGATTACTGAATTCATCATCAAAAGATAATACAACTGCTTTCTATGGAATAAATCAGTTTTCTCACCTGTTTCCTGAAGAGTTCAAAGGTACATTTTCTTGCCGCTACTAATGCCTTTTCTGTTGTTTTTCTTATTCTTTCCCAGAACCTTGTGTCTTTCACATTTACAGATTCTTCCAGTGCTGATAGTCAGCTAGTTTACAATGTCTGGTACCGAACTGTAAGTACTTCTGAAGGATACAACAATCCTCTTCATGTTTCTCTAGTCTTGCAAGGTTGAATTGCCCAGAGCCTGAATATGATTTAGTTACAGACTGTTCGTTCTTTCCTTTCCTTCTTGCCTTTCCTTTCCTTCTTGCCTTTCCTTTCCTCTCACTGGGCCTTCTTCAGTTGCAACAGTTTTAAAATCGGAAAATACACAAGTTCTCAAGTAGTCTAAGTTCCTATTCCGTACCCCAAGACAAAATTGACTACAATCCAAACGATGCTTGGAGGTCCACGACTGTACAATGATAGCTATGACTTTCAGGAGCCATATCACATGCTTAATTTTTTTTTTACTAAGAAAATTTGTCTGATACCTAACCTAATCTTCCCTTCTTGCTGTTCAAGTCTGCTGTTATATGTTCTATTCATCGGGGCATTTCAAACCTTTTTTAAGGTTAAATAATTAAGCAGCTTTTTTTAGTGAAAAACTAGCAATTTGCCTGTGTTTCAGAATCTTTACATTATTCTCCTCTTATTTCTCCCCATTTACCTGACTAAAATAAAGTAATATTTTTCCAGTAAGTAAAATGTGAAAATTTTCAAACAAAACTTGTTTTATGGAATGGTTATTGATCAGCTTTAGTAAATCTTCACGCTTTGTGCCCACATTCCCTACATGGAATATTTATGTTCTTTCTAGAACTGTAGGAATATTTACATTCATTCTGGAGCATAATGATTATTTTAAAATACATGAATGTTCTATGGATTTGAGAATGAGATGTAATCTCATCTGTAACTACAGATCAAAATTACCTCTATGGCTTGTAGTAAAACAGTTGTTTGTGGGGTTTTTTTAGTTAGTAGATTTATAGATGTTTGTATTCTGTGTTTAGCTATTTACTTAAGAAGCATACCTCACAAACTTCCCAGATACATAAAAGTGCCAAAGGGAAAGGAAAAACCTTTGCCAAAGAAGTTTGACTGGAGGGACAAGAAAGTCATTGCAGAAGTGAGAAATCAGCAAACAGTAAGTCCTGGTGTTTTCCTTTCCTGGTTCTCAAGCACTGCTGAGACAGTTCCAGCAGGTACGTCGTAGAGCACAGTGAAAGTTTTGGAAGGGACCAGCACTGCCTCAAGACTCCTTGGAGCGCTGGCACAAGTATGGCCGGTTGAACATATACAAAGTCATGTAGCATTTTATGCAAAGTGGGATTAGACTTAAAAGCATGAGATGTAAAAGTTGTGCATTTAGAAATCGTGCAATTATAAACTGTGTGTAATACATTTTTTGATCTAGTTAAGTAAATCTGCCAATATTTTGCACCGTGTGTGTTTTGTGTTTTTGTGAAGAGACTGGGGTAAGTTCAGTACATGACCTCATCCCCCCCGTTTCACCTGGGTGGGTATAGATTCTTTGCTGTTGTTTTCTCTCATGCCCTTGACTGGTCAACACCCGTATCTTACCATTGAACACCTCAGGGGATGCATTCATGATAGGAAGATAACCAGACCCCACTTGATTACAGTTTGTCCCAAAGTGGTTATGGTCACTGGTAAGAAACAACCAAGCTGTTAAATCCCCAATGTCTTTCCTTTCTGTTCTTCACATTGTGTAATCTGGACCTTGCCTAGGAATAAATTCTGCTTCCTATTTTAAATGCCACAGTTTAAAGAGCGTAGAACTGCAGTACAGATTCTGTTACTGTCTAAGAATTTTTCTATTATGTTTAATTTCAGTTTACTGTTTCTTAAACTGTAATCTAATATATTTCTATAAAGTTCTTCAGCCTGTAGAAAGTTGTAGACTGTCTCCTTAAATGTATCCTTTTCCAAAACTTACTAACTAATGTGGTTAAAAAATAATTTCATCCTGAGCCCCAATCCTTCTTTAAGAAAATAGATATCGCATAGTAAAAAGCATCCTCAGACCCATCTTAAAGGGAAAAAATGAATCAGGAAGGAATCCTTAAAATAAGACAACCACAATGCAGGAATCCTTAAAATAAGACATCCATAATGCATTTCTAGCTTTTAGAGAGCAGTACAGGGGGAAAAAACAATTTTTTAAATGGCTGATTACATTTCTTTATTATTGCCTTAAAACTGAAGTTCAAGGATGGTGTAGTAAAGGAAGAGCATTAGAATTCCCTTTTGACTTTTTTTCTTTTCACATCAGGCTTCAAAAACAAAGCTGACTTTTTCTTTCTCCCCTGTTTCCCTTCTCTTTGTACCAGTGTGGAGGCTGCTGGGCTTTCAGCGTTGTGGGTGGTATAGAGTCTGCCTATGCAATTAAAGGAAATAACCTGGAAGAACTCAGCGTACAGCAGGTTATTGACTGTTCATACAATAATTACGGCTGCAGTGGGGGATCCACTGTTAGTGCTTTGAGCTGGCTGAACCAGGTGTGAAACTTTTCATAAATCTCGAACCCTTCCTTAGCTTTCATATTAACATTCTTTTTTACTGGGAAAAAGTGATGGGGAAGGTGGAGTGTACAGCTCATCTGATTTTTTTGGCATGTGTGTATATGTATGTATATATGCATAACGTGTGTGTGTGTGTACATGTATGCATATTTATTTAGTCTCAAATCAAGAGGGAGTTGTTCATTGAAACTTGATTGGAATTTTATAGCGTATGTATGTTCTTGGGAATGTAACAAATCAGCCCACAAGTGTTGAAAGTAATGTTTCTTGAAAGCCACAGTATTTCCACTGAAATCAATTGGAACTGCAGACATACAGTACCAGTGTAGGAGGAGCCATTTATCCACGTGTCATTTTGTGGATTTTAGTGTCCAGTTTAGGCCCCAGCAGCTGGGGAAGAGGAGGGATGCTGAGATTTTCTGCTTTCAAATTTCTGTGGTTTCTGTTGCAAACACTTTTTTTCCATGCAGGACTGTGGAGAACCTCAGAATAAAATTAACTGCATTTACCTTTGTTTCACTTGCAACCTAAAACAATGACAATGCAGACATAGTTTCAAAAAGAAATTCTACTGTAGCTAACACATTTCGTTCATGACAAATGCAAAATGTGTGTTAATAATATATGTAAGCATAAACATTTTAATATCTTTGAAATAAAAAGTATTCTCTGGGACAGTAGTTTGAGTTATAGGAATATAAAAAGAATCTCTTAGTTTTTTGAAGTTTAAAAAAAAAGCTGATTGTCCTTTTTAAGGAACTTCGTAATCCTACCCCTGAAGATTCATACAACCCCAGCTACTAACAGTATAGATAACTTGTTTAAGTTTGCATTTTAAGAAAGATAGAGGATATTCATCTGGATTCCTCTGAAGCAAAATTCCCTTTTGCTTGGCAACAGAGGGACTACAAATGGATTAGAAGGGAGAAAACACTGTCATAAATATGCTGTACTGCAGAAGACAAGAAGAGTACAAACGGTTGATGCAATACCTTTGTAGCTGGACTTTGAACTGTGGAAGCCATTATAATACATTATACACTGGCATGAGGATTTGATTCTAATAGCAGAATTGGACTTAATTTCAATATCTTATAGAAGTGTTCTTGGGATATTTGTGGTTCTTGAGGAGAGGATAATTTTGTGTGTGGATGTCATTTGAAGGGAATGGATGGTCATTCATTAAATGAATGCATAGTCTCTGTCTTGAAATGGATGAGATTGCTCATGAGGCTAGTTTAAACCACAGATACCTTTTAAATTTTGTTCATTATTTAAACACTTCTGAATCCCTTCTGAAGCTTTCTCTGCCAGCAGGGAAACCGGAGATAGTAAATATCTTGTTTCCCAACATGACATTCTTATGAACACACTGAATTTTGAGTGAGTTCTGTGGTCAGTTTCAACGTCTGTTTTGATCTGCATAGTGTTAAAGTCAAATGCATTAAATTCTCATTCATTTATCTTCTTGCAGACAAAAGTAAAACTTGTGAGAGATTCAGAATACACTTTTAAAGCTCAGACAGGACTGTGCCATTATTTTCGTCGCTCAGATTTTGGAGTTTCAATAACAGGATTTGCTGCATATGACTTCAGGTAGCTACTATTGATTCTTTTTATTTGCTGTACTTTTCCTTCTGTGTTCACTAACTGTGGAGTAAGCTAGAGCCAATTATGCGTTGACCAGCCAAAGGTTATGAGGCTGATTGCATCAGTTCTGTAGCTGTTGTGTACTGGATAAGAATTAATACATAACATTTTTTAGCATTATAGCTTGCCTCAATGAATCCACTCAACCCTACTATCACTAAGCTTGTTCAAATTAGAAGGCTTAAGTCAGTGTCTTGAAATTAGGTCTTTTCAGTTGGCTGTGTTTAAATTGGAACATTGAGTCAGTTACAATTTTAAATATATGCTAAGTGAACATTACATTGCTTAAGTATCAGAAGCGGTAAATCCTACCAATAATAACTGGAATTTGTTGAAAAATTTAGGAAGTATTCAGTTACTTCAGTATTCATCCATTTACATACCTACCCTCATCCTCCTACAGTCCATGACTTAGCAAACAGTGTTGTCAACTGAATTTTGTGAAGATAACTGGTAGCTTTTTAGGTTGCTGTACCAAGAAAGTTTGTTTCTAACTTTTATCAGTACAATGCAGCTGCATACTGAACTTCAAGACAAGAAATATAATTTTGACTAGGAATTGAATTACTGCCAGATATAAGTAACTAAAATCAATCATAGCTCTGTATTTGTCAAATTTAGTTATTGCACATACCATGCAGTGATAAAGATTTCCTGTTCCAGTATATTACATAAGTAAAACTGTATGAGGATGCTAATGGTAACGTCTGATAGTGGTAATGTCCTGTGTTTTGATGCGTTTGAGATACATATTTTAGTGTATTATTATGTATGATATAACAGGTACTTCTGCATGTTTGAAAAACTGATGGGAAATAATAATATAGACTAATGGTTTGTCCAAAGGTGGTTTTTAATGGAGTGACATATAAAAGGTACATAGTGCTCACCATTGCCCACTGACTTGACCCAGAAACCGGATTCTTTTTAATAGCGTCGTACCTTTGGACCTTTCCCATAGTCTGTGTGCCCTATATTTGTATTGCTGTGTTGTAGTATATGAAATACATATTTATTGATGTATGTTATGTGGTGTGTAGAACTTATAGAAAACAGTTGAATTATTTGATTTTTAAATTGT
This sequence comes from Calonectris borealis, assembly GCF_964195595.1. Lineage (NCBI taxonomy): Eukaryota > Metazoa > Chordata > Aves > Procellariiformes > Procellariidae > Calonectris > Calonectris borealis. The sequence continues at coordinate 48,483,571 of NC_134315.1, forward strand.
ACTTCGCAAGTAGATTACCACCTCTCAAATTATTTTAGTGTGCTAACTTAAGTCACTTGGCATTATCACTCACTTCTTTCACAGCGGTCAGGAAGAAGAAATGATGAAGATGCTTGTTAACCAGGGCCCTTTGGCAGTAACAGTAGATGCGGTTAGCTGGCAGGATTATCTTGGTGGGATCATACAGTATCACTGCTCCAGTGGAAGAGCAAATCATGCTGTTCTAATCACTGGTTTTGACAGAACAGGTGCGTTTCCATCAACTGAGCTTCAACCCAGTAGGTTTTATGTTTTTTCGCTTACTTGCAACTTGCCTCCTGTGGGGCAGGTGATTAAAATCCAGAACTGGGTGTTCTGTTGAGAGGTGTTTGGTTTGGTGTCACATCAGTTCTGGAAGCGCAGTCTGATCCCAGGAGAAATACTCTTCTTGTCTGTGCCCCTTCAGTTCTGTGGGACTTCATGTCCTTATAAAGTCACGAACATGGCTATATGCGTCTTTATGCTAGCAAAGGATATATCCAGTCTGTTCAACACTGGACTATTAGCTCTGTCCTCTGTGAACAGCAGTAGGTTTCACTGTGCTATATCATCAAACCATCATAAGCTCTGAGATATTAAAATGGTAATTAACTCTGTAGAGTATCAGAAGTTGTTTATGCTTCCTACATCTCATGTTGTCTCTTGTTAACGAAAATGTCTCTTCCAGGTAGTATCCCGTACTGGATTGTACAGAACTCTTGGGGCTCTACATGGGGAATAGACGGCTATGTTCGTGTTAAGATAGGCGGCAATGTCTGTGGTAAGTCTGACAAAAAATAATTAAAGCAGTAAAGGCCACATGCTGGGATATGTTTCTCCATGTAAGTAAAGCAATATAATGGGATGCTCAGCGAGGAAATAAAAATAATTGCTATGTTTTAAAAGAGGTTAGATGAGTCCAGGTGGAAAAATAAATAAAGTGATTGCTAGTTTAACCAAGCCATATAGTTGAATGACTGGAAAACACCATGCGAAGGTAAAGCTATATAAGGCATAACAAACAAAGTGCTATTCTACTTTACCATGTAGAGGTAATGGCATTGTAAAGTATACAGTCATGTATCGTGGTTCTATACTCAGTGTAGGTAAACCAGCTGCTGTCCTTGTCTGGTGGATGCAATTATCTCTGGGCTCAGTTTAGCAAACAAATATGGAATGTGGATTTGTCTGTGCTTGGGAATTGTGTACCCTCCTTCTGGCTTTTCTGTAGAATAAAGGTATATACTTTTATTGCTAGTTCCATCTCCCACCCACTTACCATTTGCGTGAGATTTTTCTTGGTGTTTGAGGGGCTTTTCTAGTGTTAAATACCCTCTTTCTTCTGAGTTGCTGGATATGGAGGTAAGGCAGGTGAAGCTCCTGTTTACCAGCAAAGATTGCTGAGCCAAATCACTGGGATTGGACTACTAGATAGTAGGTCTTGTGTGTCCACTGAATTTTTGTCTGTTAGATTAACACTGTAAGTCTTCTGTTGGTTTTCCCTTCCATGTATGTTTCACAGTAGCGCTCTCAGTTACTGTAAAAGCTGTAAATCATCTGCAGATAAGAACAGATAATATTCAGTTTGCCTGCACGCAGTAAAGATCAGGACAATGTATCCAATCATAGCTTTTCCATGTTGCTGAAACTTTTGTTCTTGTTGTTGTATAAGCAAACTATTTGGAAAGAGAAATTGAGAAGTAGTGATAATCAAAGCAAGTCAATTGTAGAAGTGGTCAGGAAGAACAGCTGTGTTATTTTGAAAATCCATTCTCCCCAAAAGCAGAGTCTTTCATATTTTCTGTAGTCTGTCACTGAACAACAATCCAGCAAAAGCCAGTAGTTGCTCTGTTTCCCCCACAGGTGTCTTCTGATTTAGAGATGATCTGACACCACTTTTGAGGGTATAAGAGCCATCACCCTTTGATACCTTCACAGGCTGTAGTCAGACTTTGCTTTTAGCGCTGGAAGGAGTACAACAATGCGAAAAGAACTGCCGTGAACAAAAGCCTAGTTTGCTCTGTGTTTGTGTATGTATGAGTGTTCAAAAATGTGTCTTGTAATGGAATTTGTGATCTCTAGTTTCTTGGTGAGCTTTCAAAGCTACATAGCTTCATATTGTCTATCAATTGTTAATGAATATCATTAAAAGGGAAGAGGATATTAAGGTGTAGATTGCTTTTCAGCACCCAGATTGGACCAATGCTAAATCCTCAAAAAGGATCTAAAGTTTCGAACATGAAAGCAGAGGAGGCAGGAGTGTGGAGCACAGCTATAAATAGTGTCAGGCAATGAAGAAATAAAAGGGTTGCAGCTGATTCCCTGCTCCCCCCCACCCCCCGCAACCCCAGCAGTTCACCTACTGTCAAGGAATGGAGGAGAGAGAGCATTATATGAATGTGAATTCTGGGAACTTATTTCTGGCAAGTCTCCAGTTCCAATATTTATTAAAAAAATTTTTTTGTTTCATTTGTAGGTATAGCAGATACAGTTTCATCAATATTTGTTTGACCCTTACTGGCCAAAGACCACAATTATTGTTTGGATAAAAGTTTGGCACACGCTTTATGTGAAGATTTACTTCAAAGCAACATTTTCTAAAATGCTTTAGAAATTTAGCATTTCTAATTTCTAAAGCAATGTACTGCTTTTAGGCAGTACAGGGATGCATTGGCTGGAGTTCTTAAACGTGTTTTTATTTGGAATGTGTGTTGCTTTTCAAATCTCTCATGGAATAAGACAACTCGGAATTAACTGCAGAGTACGCAAAAAGAAGTTACAAAGATGGACTGAAGCTGTGAATGTGAACCCTATCCAGATGTTGAATACCACTCCATAAAAAAATCTTACGGGAAAGAAGTGATGAAAATTATACGGAATTTGGATCAAAAAATAGTATGACAGAATATAATCAAAATGCTTTGAATATAAGAACCGTGATTAGGTCTGCTTTTATTGGGCAGGGAGGAAGGGCAGTTGGAAGAAAATATTCTTTCTGTTTTGCTTTGATAGCTGTCTTGGCTTTTCTAGCCCCTCTGACAGACACACACATTTTGTCTTCCCCCTTTTTGTGAAATCCTGCTTTTTCTCTACAACTAGAATAATAGAAGATGGAAATGGAGAGTCAAAGTTGTTTGCTGAACACCCACTGTCTCTGAAGTGCTGCAGTCCTTCAATTTCAGTCTTCAGACCTTTATTGGGTAAATATAACTTCAGAGCTCTTCAGAGCAGGGAGTGTGTTTTGGAAAGTGCCTGGAATATCAGTGTCTTCTGGAGTAATTTGTTAGCTGGGTAGAAAAGTAAGAAGTAACTGTATTTAGACAAACCGAGGCAGTTCTAGTGGTTTAACATCCCATGTCCTGGCAGGATGTATGTGTTTGCAAATCGGCCTTTCCGTGCTTTGAGACCTGTGTCAGTTCCATGCCTTCTCTATTCTCTACTTCACAACTAACAGTGAAGCCACTTGCAAAGCAGAAATTAAAAAACTTACTTATTATAGAAAAAATTGTGAGGGTGGGGGTTGTTAATATATATTCGCCACCTTTAGAAAGTCAGCAATTACAGAATACTCCAAATAGAGTGGATGTTAAATTTCCCTACATTAGTTAAATTCATAGGTGCAACTTGCTGGGAATCAAAAGGTGGTTCCAGCTTTGCTGACCTGTAAAACTGCACTTGCAGGCAAATGTAACTAGAATTCACAATCAAACACGTAATTCTAAAATGCTCTGAATCTTTCATCTGGAATGCTTTACCTGTAATCTTTTATGAAGCACTGCTATGAAAAGTATTGAAGCAGTTCTGTAATTTTTGCACTCAATTACTGTACCATGTTAATAGATCAGTGTATTATTATCTTTCTAAGACAAATGCAATCATAATTGTCTATTGTAAATATTGCCATTTTAGTCCTTCTACTTCTAAGTGTTAACATTTTAGATGAAAGGAAGACCAAGTGCTATGTTTCACTGGTTTAGGTTCTGCTACTTACTGAGTTTACATGCTGAAAACTTCAGATTAACAAAAGGGAAGTCTTCTGTAGTCTTATAGTCTTCTATATAGCAGTTCACAAACAACAAATAGCACACTTCCGTAACTGGAAAACAGTAGCCTAAGTTCCTAATTGGCATTGATAAGAGTAATGTTGTTATAGTAGTATCAAACACGGACATTCCACCGCTGTTTTTGAGGTGGTACTACCTGGCATAAGTACCTAAAACACTAAGATACAGAGCAACTCAGCAGAAATTAAGGCCTACAGCATATGTGTATTTCCAAGGGAAGCGTTTAAAAAGACGAGAGTCCATCTACTGAGAAGACGACGCAGCTTTATCAATATTCTATAGCCAAATTTGCCTTGCTTTTATTATGTATCAATTTTATCCTTATTTCAATGATATTTTGAATAAAAAACACTTTAAATACCTGTCATAATGTTGTTTGAACTTTATGCTTGCTTTACAAGAAGTCTTAGCAAAAGAAGAGCTTTAATACTGCTTTATTTGAAGTGCAAAGTAAGTGCTTATTTATATCTGCTATTCTTAACAATAAGTATTTCTACTGAAGGAATTTACATTCGCATGTAACAACACAGATAGCAACATTATTCCTGATGTATGTAAAAGTTCAACAGGCTTGGGTGTCTATAGATTCAGGACTTAATATTTTTTTAAATCTAGCTTTTAAAACTCTTAACCCAAAATTTCTTTTGAAATTCCACTAGAGCTCAGAAACTTATGTTCTTCTGAAGGTGATGAGACTAATTACATCCTCAACTAGAAGTAAATTACTAACAGCCATTAGCCAAACAAACAAATGCAAAAATATGTACAAATAAGACATGCTCATGATAATTCTGTAAAATTTGCTCCCTCTCTCTAGATGTAGGTTTTAAGAAGCCAACTAAGAGTTAAATTAGTCATTGAGTTCAATTGGGGTATCATTTTAGTCTTGATATAGGCTAACTTGATATAGATTATTTTTTCTACAAACAATTAAGTTTATTCTATAAACCAATCATACTATTCACATAGCTGTCATACATAAATACGTATTTACACACCCACACTGTGTGAGAATAGCTGTTATACTTGAGGGATAGCACCACTCGAGGTGCAAGTCCTGAAGTTCTTTACAGTCTAGAAAGGCAGGCTAGTCAGAGTCATCACTGCTAAAATACGAGCTGTCGCAGTATTCTGCCGTATAAAGGAATTTATGAATGGTTGGGTTCATCTTTGGTATCCAGTGTCTTGGCACTAGAAACGTTGAAAGATTGAACAAATCCACAAACACCTTGTATCTGTCACTGAAAAAGACAATCGGGAACAATTAATACTGCTATATTGGCATGGAAGGCCATAATTTCAAAATCCTCAGGAATCATTCCATTTCTTTTATTTATTTAATAAGGTTTCTGCACTAACCCTCCTCCTGAATATTCCAGAGTAAGAATCCAATCGCAACTGTTTCTAGAGCATAGCAGATTAGACTGAAAAAGGAAATATGGTTGCTATAGTCACATCTTTCTTCTGAAAATGCAGAGTATGTAGGCTATAATCTCCAGACCTCCACTCTTGTGGTAGATATGAAGTAGAACTTATCTAGGAAGAATGTTAACCTGAAATTAAGGAAGAGTGAGAAGGCTTGCTGAAAAAGACAGTGAACCTTTAATCTTCGAATTCAATCTAACCGTCTGCTTTCTATTCCACCTTCTGTTATGATGGTTGTGATGGGCATCATTGCCCACAGCTGTACATGGCAACTACCAGCTATGTACAGTTTCTCTTTGAAAACAAACCTCAAGGAAGGTCCTCTTAGAAGAAGGCATTTTAAAGAGCCTTGCTTTTTGACATAACGTGGTTCAGGACTGTCAGGACATAGTTGCAGCTAAAAAGCTTGAATTGTCTAATGAGCTGAATCCTCAAATTTGGTGTAAAAAAAGTTCTACCCATTCAGAGAGTTCTATGCTCAGGCCCTGACCATCCCTTTTAAATTCCTTTTCTGCTTCATCCAACGGAAGGAAACGTGTTTCTGATTGTTGCTTGCACAGCTTGAGAGTATTAATTACTATCACCTCTAAGAATATATTCAATCCTAAATGGAAGTACCTTAGTTATATGATTAGAGGTCCTGCTAAGGAATAAAGAAACTGTCATCAGTTGCATTGTAGATGGGACTCACTTCCAGCCTGTATCACCTCATTAACTTGCACACAAACTAAACAATGCAGGATTAATATTATTGCTGTCACAGTAACGTCTAGATTCCTTGACTGAGAATTATAAATGGCACTTTGCATGAGTGATCAAAAGGAGTTCTTTTTGCCCCAAAAGGCTTGGAATTTATATATGTCAACCTGACAAGTAAATGTTCAGCAGCCAGGAGGAAATGCTAGAGTCCCACAAGAGAAACAACAGCCCTCTGGCCTCCAGTGACCTGTCTGAAATCTGTCTCCTGGCAGTACGGTGGCTACAAACTGCATTGTTGCAGGTAATGGGGGAAACGCATTATTCTTACCTCACTGTGGAGCGCAAATACTGGTAGCCTGATGAGCCTCCGGTGCCAGCCTTGCTGCCAATCATTCTGTGCACCATGCAGACGTGGTTATCTAAGTAACAGAAAAGAAGGACATGGCATATGTTCAGTGTTAAGATACAACCAAAGGGTCACACCAAGGTGCATCAGTGAAATATTAAAAATCATACAGAGATCTTTACAGAGATACAGAACTACTAGGTCTTCAGCAATGCAGGAGTTAATTATGCCACTCTTCAGTCAACTAATATAAAATTATTGTTAATACAGAACAAATACACATTATTATACATTATTGTGCTCTGTTAATACAGAATTAATACATTCATTTATGGATGTCTAGATAGGGAAGGAGCAGAAGGAATGTTTGCATATGAAGAGTTGTCATGATGACATTTTGGCAGACATTGGAAAATATATACCTGTCCCTTAAATAAAAGCATTCACCTAATTTAAAGCACGTCATAGAAGTGATAGCTATACCTATGTATCTAATAATCACAGAAGAAGCTGTTCATCTTCCCTCTTGGCCAAAGTAAAAGCAAAAAAAGTCATTCCTAAAGGGTGAACTCAGAAGCTCAATTCTAAAACTCTGGGTATAACTTGTCTAAAAGAGGGTGAAACAGAACAGTTTACTTGCATCTAAAAAAGGGAGTGTCGCAGTCAAAAAATGAAACTCACATCTCCATTTGGTCATGAGCACATCGATATCCATAAGCGAGGTAAGAAGCTGAAAAGGAACCTGAAAACGAGGCTCCTCCCTTGGAAAATGAAAGAGAAGGCAGTGAGACCTCTTATGATACGCTGTATTTTTCAAAGTACCGCTTCACCAATGCATAACAGTGACGATGTATATTTTTCCTAAATTGGTATTGAAATGTCAGTAGATATTCTAACAAATGCTTCTGCCATGTAAGTCTTGATCTGTGCTTTTTACCTCATACTTGCAAAAATACTTTCTAGGACACTTTGTAGAACAGTTTGACCAAGGCATTTGCTAGTTTCAAAGTGAGGAGCAGCGTCTGGTCAGACACAAACCGGCTGCCTGGAGAGGCTGTGTGATCTCCATCCTTGAAGATATTCAGAACTCAACTCGACACAGCCATGAGCAGCCCAATCTGACCTTCAAGTTGGATCTAACTAATCTGGGTTTTCGTGGAGGGTTGGACTAGATTACTTTCCACAAGGCCTGTTCCAACCTAAATAAACCTGTGCTGCTGTCGCTAACCTTCACCTCTCCTCCTGCCAGTAAGCACTGAAGACATATCTTCTAACATTACCTGTAGAAGTAGATCATTAAGGCACCCTTCAGTGCTTTATAAGACAGTCGTCTTTCTCCTGCAAAATACAAGTGTCCTTAGTTTGTTACTGATTCTCCTGCAAATTTGCTATTATGTTATTATATGTATCATATTAAAAAAAAAGTGCATACTGACATATATAAATACAATCTACCTTTACTAAGCAGGTGTTCATGGCGTTTTTCATCAAATAACGAAAGTAATACATCTTTCTGTTTTTGGAATTCAGATAGTAAGTCCTCTTTTTCTTCTGATTCTGGTTTGGCCTTTGATATTTAAAACAAAAACAGGTTTTAGAATTCAATAGGGAAAATTAAGCGCTTGAATGACCCATGATGTAACTTCAATTTTAATCACAAATACTCTGTAAGTTTATATCTTAAATATAAGAACTGTATTTTCAAACAAGGTGGTTGAGTCACTGTCCTTTAAAAAACACAATTACCACAAAATGTACAATTAAATAGCTGTCAACATAATTCAGATGAATGAATGTTCAAACAAACTGGCAGCTTATCATTTTTCTTTAGGTCTAGAGGCCTTAGAAACACTTAATCTTCATTTGTTTGAAGTCTGATATTTTTTTTTTCCAAGGCAAAAAGAAGACATCCTTGCACAGTTATGGGTAAGAAAATTATAAATAAAAAAGTTTAGATAAGTTAGAAAGTTGTAAACAGATATTCTCAGGAAATTGGCTAGTTCTTATGTTATGGTGGTTTTTTCCATTAAAAAATGTGCTTAAAGCTACAGGTCTTACAATATTTGGGGATTTTCTTGTGCTTATTTGCCAGTGTAATTCAAATGAACACATAGCAGCAAATTGCGACATACTGTTAAATAGAAATGGGCCATTTACTCCATACTCACAGCTCATGGGCCCAAACTTTGTGGAGTTTTACTCTGAACTGTAGATGCAAGTGCTAACTAAAGGTGAAGTTGTAGTTTCAGTAAAATCAATTTCAACCCTTCCATTGATACTATCCCTTTCCTTTTGCAATCAAAATCATCCATGTATCACGTTTTAAACAGTCTTAGATGTCAAATTACAAACTTATTCAGATTTCCTGGAAAAGTGTGCACTTTTTTCTGCTTCTTGTAGACAGAAGCTGCTGAAGATTAAGTGAAGTGAGTGAGAAACTGTGATTGGACCAAAAGTCAGGTTTGTGTCAGGATGTCATTTTGCCAGCTGTCGTTGCTTATAGCTAGATCAAGCATACATTATATACCTGCACCAAGGCAAATTCCTCTTCTAGGCCTTTTAAAACATTCACTTCAAATTGTCCCCAGAAATCAAATCCTTCTGCATTGAGTCCTGGAGTTCTTTCCAGCCATGCCTTTAATAATAATAATAAATAATAATAATAATAATAATAATAATAATAATAATAATAATAATAATAATAATAATGGTGTGTTCAAACGTTAATAATGCAAGCACCTTACCCTAGAATTACAGGTTATAGCAACATAAATTATACTGCTACAGTTGTTCTGGTTTAATATCCCATAGAGGTGCTTATTGCTGGAGTAAGCATGTCCGCGTAGAAGATTTATACCTGCATAATGGTGTGCAAACATACCCACAGGTTCCAAGTTAAATGACCGGTGTTGGAAAACAAAAGCTGTCTCATTCTAAGAGTATCTTTAAAACCAATGCCCTTGTAGATACAGGAAAACAATCTGATTCCACTTATATAGGATAATTGTAAAGATAAATCTCAGAAGGAAGATACAGAACCATCTATTTGTACAATCAATTTTTGTCATGTCAGAGAGGCTGAATGCTGATGAAGAAGTCTGTCATTAGCTTACACCAAAATATGTGATAATACAAGACACACATTTACTTGGCAGTTAGCAAAGCTTTCTCTCCGATTTCCTTTTAATAATGGGAATGAAATTAGGAGGGGAAAAACATTAAGAATCTTTATGGTCAAACTCCCTTTAGAGATCACTTAATTTATCTCCTCATCTGAAAGATACAAGAGCATGACGTCTTAACAAATGAAGAAAAGCTAGAGAAATTTCTTATATATTCTGTATCAGGTATCATTAGACAAACGGATAGGGCTAATAAAAGTGGATGCTTTTATTGAGGTTTATAGTGCATTATTCTTTAGAAAGTTATGTTAATTTTGTGTATGAAAATGAAAAAAGAGTTAGAGAAATTACTGTGAATCATTCATAACTTTGAGACAAAGTCATTAAATCAAGGTAAGTGATAATGAAACATTTGTTAAACATCATCTCTCCTTTCCATTTTGGGTTGCCATCTTTTTTTTTTTACCTCTTTTTATCTCTTTTCTTTTCTTTAACCTCTCTAATAGCCATCACTAACAGTGGAAATACTTTTAAAGTTTTCTTATAAAAAGGGTTTATGGTTATGAAAAACAATGCAAATGGAGCAGTACATTTATATTCTTAGCTCATGCTTCCACAATGCAATTTACTAGCTCAACAGTCAGACTTTGCAGACAAGAGGAAATGCTGTGAAAAATTAATTGATTTGCTAATTAATAACTCTCTTTCATACAAAATTTTGTAAGAATCCAAAACACGACTAACTGGGAAATTGCCAGCATGCTTACTTCTCTCAAGGAAGAAGAATTTGTCACTGACACCAATGAAGGACATTCTTGGGAGATGGGGGAAAAACGAAGCAAGATTTTAGACAGACGTTATTACCTCCACAAGTTGCAGTAGTGTTGGTTCTTGCTCTGATTTAAGCAGTAGTTCATAATCCTGTCCCTTGAAGTTGTCTCGATAATGCCTTCTGTTATAGGGGACTCTCAGACTTTGGGGAACACCAATTTTGTTCTCTAGCAAGCGAAACTGCAGGCTCTGAAAACCTGAGGCTGGGCTTAGGTAGTATCTTTGGGAACAGAAAAAAAGAAGATAAAAAAATACAGGATGTTATTGCACAATGATGGGGTTCTCTGGTTCTCAACAAAATAAAAAAAATACATATTTCACATTTGAAGAACATCAAATAGATATCTGAGCATTTTTTATATGATTGCAATTAAGAAAAGAAAAAAGAACGAGCTATTTTAATGCAACTACAGTGTATGTACAACATAACCTAATTTTCTAGCTATATACTGTTTATGCATACACAGATATATACACACACACTTATGTTTGTACCGTGTTTTAAAATGGCAGCTTTGCATGTGTGATGTACAGGAGGAAACATTAGTGAATATAATTTCCTTTCCAGACAGAATAAACAGCTTCACCCCAAATAGCTATTACAAAAATTTCCGCATCATTAAAGTGCCAATGAGTACATTTTAAATAGGCTTGTTATACACAATAATTGCTATGTATACAATAGAATAATGTTCAGAAAAACATTTAGTGGGTTTCGTTTGAGGGATTCATTAATGAGATTCTTTCAGAATTAAATCCTGTGACCATGCTGAAAAAAACGATTAATGAAAGTAATCTGAAATCCCACTTTGCTGGATAATTGTAATGCACTTTGAATTGCAAATACAAGATTTGGCAGAAACAAATCATTGATTTGGTCTCATGTTTGCTTATCAAATGACAATATGTTGTTGAAAAGCAGAAGCAAGAATGCATCAAAACAGATGATTAGCCCATGGGTTTCCCCTGCAGTACTGTAACGCTAGACGATACAGATGTTTCAAACTTCCAAGAGAAGCAAAATTGTAGTTTCTTGTGCTTTTTAGTTAGAGAACATTAAAAGACAGAAAGAAAAGGGTACTAAAACAATGCAGAAGTGGATGGGATGCTGGATGGCACTGAGGTCACAAGTCAGATGGGTCAGTGACACAAGTAGAACAAGAACAGGAAGGCAGACAGTGGATGAAGCTGTCACACATGGCAGTGTAGTGGAAGGACCTAGCTGAAGTGAGGGAAGAGACAGAAATGCCATGGGAGAAGTGAGGCAAGCCAAGGGATCCCAAAGAAAGCCTGGGCAGAAGGCAGAAGAGCTACCAAACACCGATACATTGGGCAGCTACTGGAGAGCAGAAGTTATTGGGGAGAAAGAAGAAGAGACAGCAATGTTTCCTTCAGCCACTTGAAGCCTCCAGCACTGCAGACCCACTGAAAACATGAAGTAAGGAAACACCATGCAAATCAAGACAGCTGAAATATCTGATAATCTATGGAGAGTGCATTTCTTTCACCCAAGCACCTTTATGATTTGCCATAGAATATGGCTGCAACTACGCAGCGGTAAGTTTCAAGTAAATTGTTAACAGAACCGTGAGCTATTTCTATTGCTTCTATCATTTTAACTTTTTACTCTGAAACCATTCAGCAGCACCACACATAAACATCAACAATTAACTTGTGCTTCTTTGCAGAGCATGCTGGACTCATATTCTTAATTGACCTTTACACTCTAATGTCACGGTTGCCTCTCTAAGGTATGCTCTCGCCTTGCTGAATGATGCATGTACCACAAGCTGCCAGGGCACATGCAAAATTCACAATCAGTTCTAACGATGGGAATTACCAGCTTGTGGATTACTGTGGAGGAATAGTAAGTATTTACCTGAAATCAAAGAAGTCCAATGCAGTCATAGTTTCCAAAACTGAGAACTGTTCCACAAGTAATTTCAGAATCATTGAAATTCTGTTCATTCGAGTAATAACCTTCAGCATGTTCCTCTCATCTCTCACCTGTAGAAAAAATAAAGATCATAACCAGACAGAATGGTGTTCTCTTTATATCCTACCTATTTATTTCAGGTCTTTTCACTATTGCACATCACTATTGTTCCCAAGTCCTCTCCATGTGAAATCCATAGCAGCAGAATCTCATATTGAATAGAGAGCCCTCTTTTTAACTGAAACTATAATTTTCAAAGACTGAAATCTGTTTTCCTCTGACTGGATACCTGTCTTCCTCTGATGATACATTACAACTAGGCCAAATATATAGGATTTTTTTTCCTTTCTACATTTTTGACTGAAATAGAAGTCACCACAAGAAATCAAATTCTAGACCAAAATAATTTATATCATGATCGTTTCCAATGGTTACAATAAGATTTTAATGATATATGATACAATATGATAATTATATTATGCTTTCTATTATAATCACCTCTATAATAATTTCTATTATTGTGAAGAAGCAAGTCATAAGACAGGTGTAGAAAGTACGTAAAAGTTGAGAAGCAGAATAATCTGAGAGGTACATCAGGAGAGCACATCTAAAAAGGTGTTCATTAGAGATGTGCATTAACAAGCAGAGGAAAACAGAGAAGACTGCATTTGTAGGACATAATAGACAATATTAAATGGAAAACACAGAAGCACTCTTCTGGCTAAGCTGAACACTTTGCCTGCAGAAGAGCCTACTAAAATTCCTATTAGTTTAAATGGGATTAAACTTCTGTCTAACACCTGAGCATGCAACCAGGAAATATCAAACTACAAAAATGAAAGATGATAACCATTTTCTTAATTGTCTGGCTGTGTACTTAACCTTAACATTGACATTTCAAATTCTGATTATAAGCAAAGTTTCATTTTTCACAAAAATAAATTCTGCTTAAGAACAAATTTTGATCAGTTATAATTTGATATAATGTTCAACTAAAAAGCCAACAAAATTATGAATGTGGAGGACAATAGAGAACATTTTCATTGGACATTATGATAAAAAAGTTCCTTCTTTCAGTCTGGTCTAGTTTCCAATTTTCTTCGTATACACATACTCATGATGTTATTCAAGGTATTTCTCAAATTACATGCAGTCAGCCTTTTTTTGTGGGTGCAATATCAGGTCAGGAGTTTTCCTTTGTAATTGTTATGAGGTGTGTTTAGCTTTGGACAAATGTTTAGAGATGTTCAAAATATTCCTGTTATATTTGTAATTTTCAGAAATTCTCATACAATTGTACACTGTGATTTTGATTATTGCTTTTCTGTTGGATTTAATAATACACAACTACCAGAAAGAGTTTTCCTTTCGTATAGCAGATATTGGATGGAAGGATATAGTATGTAGACTTCAAAAAATTGAACAAAGGCAGAAGTGACTTTTCAACATAAAAATACCTGTGAGCCCCCTGGTTTTCAGTTTTGCCTCTGAGCATGCTTTTTCTGCAGTACAATATTCTCGAGTTAAGTTTCTGCAGTTATCCAGTACGAGTAGGAGAATATGAGAGCATTCTGGCCAATGAAATTGGTCTTGGAGAATGATCTACGCAAAAGGCAGACTTCAGGAGGAAATAAGAGTTTGCTGATCAAATGTCTGTACTATCAGGATATAAAAGCCACTCAGCCAAATTTCACTGGGGGTTTTTTGATGCTGTTTTTAAAAAAGACCACATGTTGCTTTAGTAAACCCAAATATATAAGGCTGGAAGGCAGGAGGCAAGAGAAAGAGAGGGCTGCATTTTCCCAAAATTAATATTTGCTTTTAACTTACGTGGCCATTTTGAAAGATCACCCGCACAGAGTCCATTTCCCACAGAATCTGCTTAAACCAAAGTTCATAAGCTACAACAGGAAAGACATTGTTAGCATTAACTTCAACATTAATTTGTTTTTTCTTCATAGCATTGAAGAAGTAAAACTCTTACATTTTTATTTGAAATGAGTAGCTTACATTTACACTGTTGGTGATTAAAAAGATGCTGATACTCAAATGAATTGCCTGTTACAGTACGCTGTCCTTTACCTAAAACTGTTACATGGAATAATCTACTGTTGAGAATGTTAACAGATTTTTTTAAAGCATGTTTTACACATCAGATATTTGATGTACAGAATGTTCATTGCAAAAGAGGGAAAGAGAAAATCTAGATCTGATACTCTAATAAAAGCTAACCCCAGAGCTGCTTACAACCTTTATGTCACCTATATGTTTCCTGTCAATAATGGGAAAATATCATCAGGCCAGTGCCTGCAAAACACGTGGATATTAGCAGTTAGGGAGTGCCTTATCAGTACGCTGGCTTCTAGACAGCCTCTAGATGGTTAAAATTGGACTGAAGTTTCAGAGAAGGCACAAGCCAACACACACAATTTGCCTACAATAAACTGCATAGCAGCCTATTACTCAGACGGAGAATGAACTTCACCTTAATTTCTCTAAAAACAGAACCATCCAAATCTTGGTTTACAAAATCCAAAGGTTATACTTATGGCTTCATAAGCATAGAGTTGATTACAGCCTTACAAATGATGTAGGGATATATACAAATACAAATGCAGATAAAAGACAAAGCAATTATAGTGATTGTGTCTAAAATGAAACAAATTGTGTATCGCATGTTTCAGCATTGAATAACTCCCTGTGGCAAAAATGCCGGTCAACCACCACTGAACCCGTCCCAACCACTTACTTTGATGTGTCACAATGAAAAGATGCTCATCATGGATTTTGTTTCCTTTTTTCTCACTCTGAAGTTCTTGAGCATTCAATATTTTGTTCAGCTTAAAAATAAACATGAGACTGTTCTGTAAAGCTTTAAATTCTGCTAGTCCTACTGTGTAAAGCTAATATTTAAGGATAATATTAAAAAAAAATATATATAGGCCTCATATTCCAGGTTGTATAAGAAGTTAGACTAAATGGTCTCAGGTGTCACTTTTAGTTTTTAATTTAAAAAAAATCTTGCTTAAAATGAAATGTTTAGGTACCTCAAGTATTAGAGTTCGGAAAATCATTTTAAGGGTACTTTTAATTATAAAAAAAAAAAAAAGAGAAAACAAAATATCCAGAACGTTTTCCAGATCTTACATCTACACTGTCGTGTTCCACGAAAACAGAGTTCCTATAGTAAAATTCTGTGTAATCATGCAATAACATCTGCATAAGAGCTCTGATTTGGGGCTGTACTAGTTATTTCAGTTCTGGCATTACTAATTTTCTTACTGAGTCCAATTTACAATCTAATCATAATTGTTTTAAAAGAAATCTTTGCAAGATTCCATATTGTATGTCAACAAATCAGTCTTCTGTTCACAAACACAGAGTTCATGCTGTCACCAAAAAAAAAAAAAGTCTGGATTCTTTTATTACTTATGGCATTTTATTTTTCCTTATTTCTTAATTACTTCTAATTGTTACAGTTTTTTATTTGGGTTTTCTGTTGTGCCCCCCTAGTCAGCATCCCACCCCTAGATTTCTGCAATATATTTTTCCAGCCAAATATTCTGGGCTTTCATGCAATAATTCGGGAAAATTGCACACGGCCTGCTGACATGGAGACATTGCAAAGCGGTGATTGTCAGATCAAAGAAAGCCTTTTGTGGTGCACCACTTTTTACATTTTAGGTTTACCAATATAAATAATTCCCTACCAAAACCCCCAAAATATCCAGCTTCCCTTTGGGAGAAGCCATCCCACAGTCCACCTGCACCATCCCAGTTGAGACAGGCACCTGTGCCCGTGACTACACATGGAGAGCTCAGGTAGACGAAGGGCACTTGGAGACCTGTCTTGGTGACTGGCTGACTGCTGGGAGAAGCATCAATCACAGGTCCTGGCTCAAGTCTTAAGAGTGACAGGGCAGTAAACATGAAATCCTTAAGCTTACTTGTAGGTAGTCTCCATAGACAAGTCCACCTTTGCTGGCTTTATTTATCCCTTCTTGTGATTTGTCATCTTTTTCATCTTCCAAAGATAGCTTGTTAAAATTAAATCTAAGAAGAAAATTAAGTAAATATATAAACTATTTAATTAAAGAACTATGAATATACCTGCCTTTTTACTAACAGATGCCTCTACAATTCAAACAATGCTTTGTTTTGAGAAACTGAACCACTAAAACAGGCTTTTGAGAAAAACAGTACACCTGAAATACCTCTTGTCACAGTAACAGCTAGTAGCATTACATCTAGTTTATCAAATAACAAGCGCTTGGACAAGTCCTTGTACAATCCCTTTTCCTTTAGCGATAGCTACAGCTGTCTATTTGTTGATAGTCATTAATTCCTCTCTGAGTTTTCACATTTTACATTAACATTATATAGTTTGAACTGACATTATGAAGCAAAACACAGAGACAAGGGACTCACAGATAATTGTTCCCCGCGAAGGGGCACCCGCTCATGATTCCAGGATCCAAACTCGCTGAGCTGCGCACCAGGGAATATGCTCTGTTAGCGTTCCCAAATCCGCTGCAGCTGCCTTATACGTTACCTTATCTCACCACCTAGGACAACCCCCAAATTCTCCTCCTTAGCACTCAGCCCATCCCCACTATTCAATAATTACAGAAACTATCGCAGCACAAAGGTCAATGAGTTCATGTGTTGTTGGCTCTCTAGGTTTTTTTTTTCAATCAGTCAAAACAGGAATGTCTGGCATACTTGCTTTGTCCTATGGCACATGCTTTTTGTGCTTTTTACTGCAAGGTTTCCACCAGTTTTTTCTTTGGAGACCAAGGCTGGTGTAAGGGGTAAGTCAGTAAGAGGTGTCCGTGTGAGAAAAAGGCAATATATAATAAATTCAGGAATTATTAAAGTAGGTTTTTAACTTGCAGTCCCTTGTATCAAAATATCAAGATACTTTTAAGTTTAAAAAATGAAACATATGGAAAACGAAAGGGGAGTAGAAGGGAAAGAGAACATATTTCTATGGCAGACTGAATAATGCTTGTAAGGGAATTCAGGTAATGCACATACTTTCAAAAAATGCACACAGATTGAGTAAAAGAACTAAAAATAATCATGTATATCTCATGCTATTTTTCTAGTGGTTTAATTCATGACAATTTCTTAATTTTATTTCCTCACTCAAAAGTTTCACTCAGTTATTGACAAATGTTACTCAATTCTATTTAATCATCAGCTTAACACACAACAAAGTAACATGTAACTAGTGTACACTTCTTTCCTGCCCACCAGCCTTTTCTGAAAAAAAAGTTAATGCTCAGTTTTACTGCAAACAAAACTACAGGGCCCCTGTGACCCCAGACCATTTGCTTTCTGCAAGACTTACTCTGTTTAGTGGTGTCTGTGTGGCGGTTTCAGCTGTTCTAGTCACAAAAGTGACAAAAAAAGTCATACACAGTACATGGGTGATGGGATGTATACCCTATTCAGCTGGATGCTGTATGTCAGGCTATACAAATATTAGCTTAAAACTAAGCTGAGCCACAAAAAAAGTAGGTTCCCACTGAGGCAACTCATCAAGCAAGGTCAAGGTGTTGTTCCTTCACAATGTAAAGCCTGGCAGAAGAAAATAATCCTCTCACCACACACATCTATATATCTGCTTGGGATGCAGGCAAGTAGAGATGAAAGTGAAGACTGTGCACTGGCACATACATCAGAAATTAAAGGTTGAAAATTGTGATTTTCACCATCCCGTTTGCACTCAAACAACTTGATTACAAATGTAATAATCTCTCACATCCACAGATCTCAAAGGCATGGACAAGGAAGAATTATCTTGTCATTTCTGTACATTTTCACCTGAAACATCCAAACTGAGCCTCCACAGTGAAATCAAACTTTCTGTTACCTTTTTCTCATGGCACAAGCAAAGAAAGAGTATGAACGTAGTAAAAATAAGGACAGTTGGAAAATATTGTACCCTTAACCTCACCAAAGAAGTTACTATCTGTTTTCTTGTGCAGTTTTAGTTTCTTCTGTGGGACACAGAGAATAATAAACTTCCAGAGCAATGGTCTCTGACTTGCAACCTTTACATTGCCTACCCAGTAGGCAAAGGACTTCAAAGTATCAGAGCCCTTTTAAACGCTGTGCTTAACAAAACATTAACTCCCTATTTGGGAAGTAATACTACCTTTAATCGGTTCAGCGTTACCAAACTCACTCGAAATCTAGCTGAGGATACTATCTGAACCAAGCACTATACAAATTCCCCTTCTGATTCAGCACCAGAAAAGCTTCAGTCAATCAAATAAATCAACCAGACTACAACGATTTAGAAAGTTATTTCCAGTATTTCCAACATGTTCAAACTCTCTGTTTAGGGACCTCATAGCTGATTGGTCCCCAAGCACCTCCATCCTAAAAAACACCAGCCTAGTAACACTTGTGAAACTTGACAATCCAAATGAAACGCATCCACTACTCATTGTTCTTGCTTGATGACTATGTTCACTTTCTTCTGTTAAACCCTCTTGCACTGGTGCACTTAGAAAGCTTGGCTACCCCTGCTGAGAGAACGTTCCCAAGTGTCTCCGAGTCCTTTATCACCAATATCTGCCTTCCCATCAGTTCCTTTTGTATTTCACTAGCAACCAAGGACCTTATAATATACATGAGAGGATTCAAAAATGATTGTCCAAATCATCAGAAAACTGCAAAGACATTGGAAAAAAGAAACATAAGCAGTTTGTTTCAAGTCCACACTTGGGCCACAAATACATTCCTCTAACCATGTTTGTACAACATCATGCTTTGATTTAAAATACGAAACAAAAATATTTTTTGCAGTGCCGTCAATACATGAAACACTGTTATCAAAATATTCACTCAGATCCTAGAAAAGCCCCAACAATTTAACAATTCCTTTCCATGGCAGAGACAATTAAAAATAAGTAAGCTGTTACTTTCATACACAATGCAGAATGAAGATGGTAAGCTCGAGTTTTGTATTTTTATGAGAAGCAAAAGAAAAGCTTTTAAGAAAAAAAGACTACCTAGTAAATTTGTTTCAAAATGTTTTTAGCATCTAAAATATATACTCAATACTTTGTATATACTTTGTAGGGTGAATACTACAGACTATATTCTTTGCATTAAATGCAAATCCACATTTACTAGGCAAAGTATATGAACTCTCTGATTTTGCACACAAACCAGAAATAATTTGCTCTCTCTTTTCTATCTCTCATAGGTAACCCCAACTGAAGCAAACGTTCAATCTAAAATGTGCATAAGTTCAATCACTCTGATCTGATGCTGCAGTAATTTAACAGTCTATGTTTCACTTTAAAAACCAGAAATGTTGGAAGTGGCTTCATGTTAATTTCTTGAGCAAAAGGCTTACCTCTCCCCTGCCCTGCCTCAAAAACAAGCAAACAAAATGAGACAACTGCATTCATGTTTTATAGAGAGAAGCAAAACCAAGTATGGGACTTAAAGTTGGTAACTCCTAACTGCACTGTGTATCTAGTCAGGGCAAGCTCTGTAGACTGACCATTTCCTGAAAAGCTGGGTAATATTATGGATAATATTATCCTTGCAAGCATTCATTTAAGGAAATTTAATCTCATGCTAGCTGAGTTCTGCTCTCTAACCATTCCAGCTACAACAGAACTCAAACTATCCACGATCAGTGGAAAAAGAGGTCTTAATGAAAATTCCTGAAATAAAACCATGGACAATACAGAACTATCAGTCATTCATCTAACTGGCTGCCTTCATCTGATCTCAGTAAGGCTTCAAAAGTGCGTAATGAACTTGTTACTAAAAAAGTTTTTAAAAAGTGACTTGCACTACTTGATTATGAAATTGTCTATTGGCAGTGTAGATGATAGCACAGATTAAAAGAGCCCTCAGGTTTGGATCAGCTCAGAGCCTTAAATTCTGGCATGGCTGCAGACACCCTTAGAAATAAATGTGCTTCTGCCATGCTCTCAAATTTGGGGCTCACTGTAGGGACCTGATTTTTCTTTGAGTGGTTTGAGTTGCCGTTATGCCCTGACAGAGATTTTACAGCTACTCTGCCATCTCTTTAGACTAGCATAATCATAAACAAGTCTTGATGAAGAAAGCTCTTCCATGCAAGTATATCTGAAAGCAAAACATAACCTTAATTTTAACTGACGCTATTACTTTTTTCTCAAAATGCGCCATCATTTCCCTTTTTCATGCTGAACACTCAGTACCACATAGAAGCAGATGTAACCACACACACAACTTGCTCTTCACGCTGTGGATGACTGAGCAAGGCTATGAAAACCAAGAGTGTGTGTGTGCCCTTGAGCTTTTATTTAGTTATTTGTTTATTTACTTTAAAGCGTGAAAGTCAGACAGAAAGATTTCCGTTCATCCCAGAAACATATCAGAGGACTCTAACCTTCAGCAGACAGTGAGAATGTTCTGTTTCGTGACTGGGCTGAATACAAGACAAACAGTTAAACACAGCAGAAAAAGACCCACAGCTTCACAGAACTGGACTTTGTGGCCTTCAAACGAACTGTCATGGCCTTCATGACCAAGCATGGGAATTGTTAAGCAGCCTTCTTAACCTATCCTCGTCCCCTTTCTGTTTACCTCCCCTTCTCCAGGTGGACATGGGGTGGCTGGGCTAGCTTTGCTCATCAGGGTTGCAGAGCAGAGACAAACTGAACTTGCTTGGACTGAGAGAAGCAATTCATGTGTGCAGAAAGGGAGCCTCCCTCTAGCCTGGTCAAAGGGAGGTTTAATGTAAGGCAGAGGTGGCCTGTAGCATATTTTGTAGATACAGCTGGAGCCAAGAGTCTGCATGTTCTTATTGTGTGGGGCTCTATGTCTAAAACATTAGTCTGATGAGAACAGGTAAATAAGAATGACCTCCTATGTATTGTCATGAATCCAACAAGAGTCTTGTCTCCTACTAAATTAGAAGTGACCTGTTCACCCAAGCCAAATCTCAAGTTATTCTACATGAAATCATTTACAGAGAAGAAAAAATGCACACACAAATGGTTTGGACAGTGTCACCCATTCTTCTGCTCAAACTTTCATTCTGATTACAAAATCATCACAGACCAATTTGTTTTTCCAAAGTTCATTAACTTGAACAAAGGGCTTGGAGACCTTCTGGCTACAAACAAGTGACGCTTGAAGCTTCCCAACACTGTTGTCCCAGAATTACAGACCAGGAGTTATCCAGCTCAGATGGCTTCTACCTACATAACAGTGGCTGCAGTGAGTTGAATAAAAGATCCAAGTAGATCATGCCATGCTGAAGAGTTTCTACCTGAATATAGCAGATGTCTTGAGAAAAGCCTCTAGAACAAAACAATTAAACATTCTAAAAAACGAAAAAAAAACCAAAAAACTAAAAAACAAGCTTAAAGTGAGATAATTTCCCCAGTATATCCATCTAGCTTTCCAATGTTGATAGTCCAGGACTTCCTTAAGATACCTATGTCCTTGCACAGAACCCTTCTTCTGTGAATCCACAGCCTGCAGCGATGAGTTCCATAACTGAAGTGCATATCATGTGAAAGAGTATTTCCCTATGCTAGTGTCAAACTTCCTGCCAAGTAATCAAGGAATTTTAATTTCCATTTGGTACTAAGTCATGGCTTATGAGCTTAAGAGAAATAACTTTACTATACCCTTTATAGTCCCAGTCACCCTTTTCTGCAGTTGTGCAGATTCTGTTGTGACCTTTTTGAGATGAAGCATTCAAAAGGCTAATATCTTTTTGATGCATAGATGTGAGCATTGTTGGTTCCATAAAATTACAGTGATGAGAGAATTTGTCTCTTGGACAACAAACCCACAACTATAATAGTGAAATGCAGTACAGCAGCCACTAGTAGGTTTTGGTTGACAAGGTGCAACTGAAATTGCACAGGTGAAGCACCCAGTAGCGTAAGCCAGAACGTCACTGTGCTGGCTGCTATACAAGCACTGAACAAAAATCAATTCCCCAGTGAATTTAATAATATAACAAGAGATAGACAGGTGAATAAAGACACATACAAGGAAGATGAAGAGGAGAAGATAAATTTGGCACCAAAACATATCCTCTGCTCAAATGAGTGTTTTGGGATTTTCAAAACGGGACTTGCTATTTAACTAGTGTTTGAAATTAACAGTCGGTTTTAAGAAAAATAAAATTTAGTGACTCAAGGCTAAAACAAACAAGCTTAAAGTTGATGCAATATTAATAACCCAATCAGACATTTGTTCCTGGGGGAGGAGCAGAGCTCAAGGTCTTGCAAACTACAAACAAAGGGAAGAGATAGTGCTGCAAGGATTTTTTTTTTTTTTAAATATTGTATTTGTTCTACTTCTTAAATACAAAGAACTGTGTCATCACTTCCCAGCATACCTTTAACTTCCCTTTATGTTTCACACATCCCAGCACAATCTCCCCCCTGTCTATCATTTATGGCTCAGCAGAATGCAGCAGAATTTCTTTCACATTGCACAGTATCTGACCCTGTTAATGCTGGTACCAAATCTCCTCCCTAAGCTGTGCTTAAAAGGGAACTCTTCTTGAAGTACCACCGGTTCCTCCTACACCTGTATTTTCTAAATATACAGCACTCATGCTGATGGTGCTTTCATGGGTTGTCTGCGAGCTGTACTTCGACAGTGAAGCAGCCTGCTCTTTGAATTGTCCCAGAGGAACGATTTATCTTCCTCATATTCTGACTGATAATTATTTCCCAAGTATGGAGAAAATGTTCTTTCACTGTTAGTGCCAAAACTTCCTCCTTTCATCAATGAAATGTATCGATATCAGCCAAAACTATAAACTTAGGAAAAACAACATATCTTGAATACATGCCACAGAGTTGTCCCAAGGCAAACCTATCCTCTTTCAGTGCCTTGCAGCCACACATTGCAAGGTGCAACTCTTTAGTATAGGAAAGCTGTTGTTTCCCCCCCCCAAACATCTGAATCCTGCTACAGTGAAGTCAAAATCTGGAGCCATGAGCTACTCCTACGCCTCCACGTGGCTCAGTTCGTTCTCCATGGTACAGCTGGCTAGCAAGTGCAAAGGGCTGGTTCAGGACAAACACTGATAACAGTTTGCTAATCTGATGCTATTCAATATTATCATTAATGGCTTGGATGACAGAAGAGATTGTATACTTCTTAAACTGACAAATGAGAACAGCCTGGAAGGTATAATAGCATGCTGGCAGATGGGGGTTAGAATTCAAAATTATCTTAATGCACTGAAATAAATAATGTTCAGTGATGCAAAAAGTGATGCAAAGTACTACTCTTCACTGTGATAACCAAACTAGCAAATAAGAAATTCTTTAGAAATTATCTGGATGTTTCAGTTATTAAAAAATAACATGTTAAGCCACAAAAGGCAAAACCGTGAAAAGAGCAAACTTTATACTGGAAATTTTAAATGAAAACTTTCTACATGGCATGGAAACCCTCCTTTCCATCCAGCATCAGAAAGAATTTGTCTGTGTATTATGTCTTGGGCACCACTCTTCAAGAAAGATGAAGACCACTTGGAAAGGTTTCAGAAGAGAATGACAAGAACAATGAATGTTTGATGTAGAAAATATGGCCCATTAAGAGAGATGGAAAGAATTATACTTCCCCTGTGTAACTATGAGAAGATTGTGGGGGGAAAGTGATAAATACCTTTCCTTCAAAGGGAAGAGTAATAAACAATTTTCCATATACAAGGGGATGGGAAAAGGAGTAACCAAGATAACACAGACATTAGAAAACAAAAAATAAAGAAATTTCTAGTAACTGTAGAGCATTAGAAAACATTGATGAGAGCTTATAATTTCTCTAGTCATAGTGATTCTGCCTCGATGCAGAGACAGACCCAATGAGTCCTCAAATTCTCTTCTGCAGCTCCCTCCCTCCATTGCTGAATCCACTGGTGTACCTGCTCTGAAGGAAGGAGCAAAACCGATGCTTGCATATACAATTAATTACCATTTTCCACATATCCCAGCATTTGCCATGAAATAGAAATGACAATGCATTATAACAATCCAGATGGTGGTCACTTCCTTTTTTTCTGCTCTGTTTTCCCTTTTTTGCTAATATTTTTTGTATGAAATGAGTATAAGTATTTGCAGTCTGCTATATTAGCAAATGCATTACTTGCTCTGTCTTAAAAGGAGATAATATTTGAGATGCTTCTATTTAAAAAGCAAAACATTATAAGAAGCATTAATGTCGATAAAGCACTTACAGAGCCTCATGCAATGAAAGAAGTTGGAAGGAAACACTTTGACATATTCTGGAAAAAAAATAATTGTCCAATGAAAGCTAAATATGCACCGAATACATATTTTTGTGTGTATGTAGGTAGGTATTTTCTCTCAGCAGCACATAGGAATTCCTACAAGACATTTTGCTGCAACTAAGCTATAAAGAAATAACTTTATCAGAAATACATTATCTATTTATCTCAGCAAATAGCTATGTAGTTATACTGGCTGCAGCATTTTTTTTTTAATTTAGCACCATTGGAGA
Source organism: Calonectris borealis (assembly GCF_964195595.1). NCBI lineage: Eukaryota > Metazoa > Chordata > Aves > Procellariiformes > Procellariidae > Calonectris > Calonectris borealis. Next base: position 48,508,528 of record NC_134315.1, read on the forward strand.
AGAACTGAACAGCACTGAGGACTGACTTCAAATAACTTTTTGAGTACAAAATTTACAATATGTATGAATACAAAAAATCGTGACCACCTCTGTCATCAATTGGTTTTCCTAACCTTTACTGCATTAAGTATCAAGGAATGTGCTGTTTAGATAACCAGATACACATTGCAAGGAGTGAGCAGACAAACCAAGCTCCCTGTGGCCAATTTATTATCTGAAAGCTATTTGTGCAAGCCATTTGGGAAAAGATGAACGAACACAAGATGGTTGGTCTTCGCCCCCTAGTGTTTGCTTAAGAATTAATGTAAAACAATCATAGAAGAAAGAAAATTTTAAAAATTAATTTCTTTTGTAAAACACAACCAGAGAACACAAGCCATGTTTGTCTTAAGTATTACATAAGCATAAAGACCCTTTGTAACACATCAACTCACAGAATTTTTTTTGAAAAAACAGTAAGATGAATCGTATTTGCTGTGTAGAGAGCAACTTACAGTTTGTACTTCTTAATCGTATGCACATAGCGGTATAAAAGACCCACATAATTTGCTTTAAAAACTCAAGCAACTCAAGCAAGAGGCGTTGTCTGGGTTCTGTGAATTAGAGTGGTTTGCATTAATAGGACTCAACGGATCTGCAAATAACTGCTCAGCAGCGCATTAGATGTGGTTGAGTTACATACAGAAGTTGAAAAACAGTTTACTGTTAAGCACTTCGCTGCTTGAGTGAATGCAAGTGCTGTGCAAAACTTGCCCCGGCAGAGAGCCTCATCGGTGAGGCAAAAGTGATAAATGGAGCTGGGATTTCCAGGAAATTGAGTACAGAAATCTTCTGCTTGTCACATGGGAATGACTAAATGGAGTTCAGTGCTTTACCTTGCAGCTCGTAGCTTGAACAACGTGGTCAGAAAACAGTCAGCAAACAACTAGTCAGTGAGGCACTGGGGGGCCAAGCTGTTATATCTGATAACTCAAGAACGCTGTGGGCAATCAATGAGAGTGAATGAAAGAAGCAGCAGCCATTCCCATCCCCTGCAGGTCAAAGAGGGAGTATGAAGGGGTTTTTTATTATTATTTCCTAAAGCATTAATCAAGCTGAATTTTCTAGTATTTTTTATTGCCTTTTATTAGATGCTGAGTTCTTTCCTGGAAACAAATTTCAAACAAGATCATACCACACATCTAAAAAGCAGTCTCTGTCCTTTTTGATAAGGAGTTACTGGAATGATTGACTCTGCATGCATTTTCACCCTCGCCCACAGGGTTAGTTCTCAGGAATAACAGCTCATTTTTGCTAAAGTGCACAAGAACGTGAAATCTGGAGCTGGTTATGAAGACAGCTATTCAAAGTGTGGATGAACTGCATCCTGCTGCTGGTGGGAACCTAGTGGCAGACATTTATTGCCTTCCAGAGTGGGAAGGGCTCCTTATCTACTTAAAGAGAATCTATTCAGTACTGAACAGCCCAGTATTTTAGTGAAGATAATGAGTCTTTCTAAAATAAAAGGAAAAAATATGAAAGAAATTTGCAAGGTGATGCAACACACAAGACAAGCCTGCACTTGTACTATTATTAGTATAATATGTACTTGAAATGTATATAAATACATACATCTGATCCTATCATAAAAATAATCTTCTCTTTTACGTTGCAGACCATGTTATTTAAAGGCAAAACATAGCAACGCCGGCAGGTAAATTGGCCAGTGTTATGTGTCATCAAGTATCACCTCCCATTTAGTTTTCTATAAAAGCCATTACCTAGCAATGATCACAGTGACGAGGCAGCTTGTTATCCATTCCTTCCTTACTGAAATAAGCACAGCCTCATGGACCAGCTTAGGAGATTCATTCAACTGGATGCTAAAGGTATGTGATTGGACATATTAGAGTGCTTTATCAAGAGCTTTGTTACATTTTGGTAGTTTTTTTCAGGACTGACAATCAAAATGAGAAAATCTGTCTCCTTTCTCTTGCAACCTTATTGGAAAATAGCAGTAGTGTACATTTTCAAGATATAAAGAAGAAGGGAGAGATGAAAAAAGCTTGTAGAAAAAAAATCGTACATTTAATTAAGAAGTGAGGAAAAGTCTCTAGGTATTGGTCCTTTATGCATTTAGAATAAAGCTAACACAGTTTTAACTAGGCAATTACTTCTCTGAATGATACCATACCTTAATGATTTTTAGATTAAGGTAAAGAGGAAATCACAAATCTATCTAGACTAACTAACCCTTGCACAGAGGCCACATAGAACCTTCCTGAAATAACTCCTTCCAGGTAAGAGCTCTGGCTGAAGATAAGCTACCTTTTAAAAAGCCATTCTTTTTTAGTATGTTCATTAATGAAAATCCAATCACAATTAAACATTAGGAATACCAAAATAAAAATGTTGTACCTTATTTCTGCTATGTAAGAACTTAGCTTCTAGTTCTTCCCACTGGGTCCTGTTACATCATTTTCCCCCACTAGATCAAAGAGCCTATTATTATTATCTATCAGTTCCCTATACAAGTAGTTATAGACTGTGATCAATTACTTGCTGACGGAAGTTTAAAAGCCCTTTAAATTCAATTTACAGTGTTAACATTAAAGATACTGTGAATTTCTGAGGTTTTTATATAAGCTCATAATAATATTTCCCTAGCCATGTATCCCTGGTTATACATGCAAGGAAGTAATTTCTTCTTTAACAACATTGACTGGAAGATCAGGTTTATCTGACTAATCGTGATGGTTCTCAGGGCTTCTGCAGTAATCAGTGTTTCCTGAGGCAAAGCATCTGAACGTATAAGCTACCTTACTAGTTCTTACATGCATGTTCTATATTTGGCTCCAGACATGTGGTTTGCTCCTGGACCCAAATTCCTCTCATTTAGTTACCTCTTTGCTTTTTTATTTATCCATCTGCTACTCTTTGGATCTTTTATAAATATTGGTTTTATTCACATCTTTGACAAAAAAAAATTTTTATTGTAGTGCCTACATTAAATGTACTTTGTATTGCTACTAAAAGAACATAGCGCTCTCAAGACCTTATTGTCTAATATGTCTAAGGTCTTGCAAGACCTTGCTGTCTATCTAGCAGCACTTGGATACTCTAATTCACTTACAGCTAGTTCAGCTGTGTTGGATACACAATCTTAGTTCAGATACACACAGCCTAAGTTTTGCACAGCATAGGATGAAGGGTTAATCATTTATAATCTCACACCACCCATTATTGTGCTGTATTATTTTACTATTCATTAACCAACATCTGGAATAACCATTCTGTTATTAATTATATATCACTGGAATGTACTTATTCCTCATAAACAGACCAAATCCCCAAATAAATGGCTAGTCCTGACTTACACATTTCATACTATTTTTCAATCCACTACATGTGAGAAATTTCATGCTAGAAATTTACCACTTGACTCTATGCAGAGGAGTTAAAAATCTTTTTTCTCTCTTTCTTTCTATTTTTTTTTTTAATTATAGCATTTTCTAATGAAATCTAAAGGCAGAGTAAGGATTCTTAAAGACACTTACCTAGTAGTGCTAATTCCTCTGGTAAAAGACAGTAATGAAAGCAGCAGTATGGTATTAGATAATCTTATGCATTAGCAGCAAAACCTTTGCAATCAAATAAAACATCATGTATACTTACTGTAGTAGCTATGCATAACAGCTGAAATACAGTTTAATCTATGCAAACATGTAACTAAGTTACACTTCTGCTGATTAAACTAATTAGTGGTTTTTGGTGGCAATCGACTTTTATGTAGGGATACGCTATCATTCTATCATTAGGAGGAATAAACACACACAACGCTTTCCCTGGAGAAAAGGGTCTGACCTGCTTGTGGTCTCTTGTTGAGCAGCAGATGCAGACACATTCTAGGAATGTACTTTGCTCTGCTGTTATTCAGGGAACACGCAAATTGTTTGTCCCACTGCAGACACGCTACAGCAAAACCAGAAATCCACTCCATTCCAGTGTGATGTACAAAAGCACACATGGCTAACAGCTTTGCAATGGGATCCAATAGTCACTAGAGCTAGGGGGAAACTTTTGAACAGTTTTCCAGCAGAAAACTGTTTGGTGATAAAAAGGGGTCACAGTAAATTATAACAGTATTGATCAAAGTTCTTACGCAGATCTTTAAAGAACAACATAAAGAAAATTCTTTCCCTTCAGAAATATTTTGAAATCCAGCACCATCTGGGATTTCATTATCACAGTCCAGAGACTGTGCAGAGACCAAAGCAACATCCCAGAGTGCTGATGTGGTCATGATAGCTTTGGCAGATGACTCTTAAATCCCTTTGTTCCTTTGCCCAACTGTAATAGCCTCAAGTAAATCAGTCTTACAAAGGGTATATTCTCTTCCTACCACACATGCCACACTATTAATTCTATTTTTTGGTTAAAAAACGGAACTAGGGAAGCATTTAATTGCTGTTAAACACTGATCTAAAGAATATATTTTCAGATCCTAATTATTATTGTCTCACAAACTTTCTTCGATTTATTGTTCTTATGGACTTTCTTAATGACAGAATAAAGTAGCAGATAACAATCCGTAAAAGAAGCACTTTGCAAAGAGACCGGTCCAATTATGACTAGATACAGGAAAGGTCTTATTAAGTTTCCCTCATTTGGATGTTTTGAGAAAGACCATGCTGTTCAAATCCATACTCAAAAGATCATTCAGCAACAAGCATAAGAAAATGACTACATTTCCAGGTATTGATTATATTCATTACTGTTATAGCTCTTGAACTAAGATTTAAAAATATTTTGGTTTGGTTTGATTTTTTTGACATCAGTTTGTAAAAAACATGGGGTAAATGCAAACTAAAAACATTCCTGTTTCAAAGTTATGGAATCAGACAAGTATGAACCTAAAAAAAAGAAAGTAGGTTTCCTTTTGAACCTGTAACCTTTCAAGTTTTATCCAGAAATTTTTAATAGTGAAAGAGTGAAATTCCCTTTCATATCATTCCCTTTTTACCTTATTTCTCAGAGCAAGTATGAAGGACCAGGCCTTTAATGGGATGTTACTGTAAAAAGCAGATGCTTAGCTTTTTACAGTAGGTTCACAGCAACCTGTGGTTTTAGGTCACTGAGGTATGTCAAAATCCAATCTTTTCCACAGAAGCGGAACTACTCTTTTATATTTATGTGCTTAAAAATTTGTGTGCCTAAAATATTGCAAGGTGCACTCTGTTCTCAGGCAGCACTGAGCTCATCTCTTAGCATGCAACTCTCCCATCCTCAGAAGCAAGTTCACTGCTTAAAGAGAGAATTTACAATTAAAGAGATATTTTACAACTGCTTTCCAATATCAAAATTACATGGTTTCCTTTCTTAAGTGCCATTTAAATGCTAATTTTAAAAATGTGTTTTCACTTTGTTCCATGTTAAGGAATATTGGAAAAGATACGATTGTACTTAATAAAGAAACTGCTGCCACGTTTGGAAGACAGAAGGAAGTATCATCAGGAGTTTGCCTCATCCACTTCATTTCATGGAGTACATAATATTGTTCAAACGCAGAGCAAGACTCGCAAAGTGCTGTGGCTGTTAATAGTCACAGGCTGTCTTGCCGTTGTTATTTGGCAAATCTGCAGTCGCTTCATCTACTACTTCAGCTGGCCAACCACAACTACAGTGGTAGTTCAGTACGTGGAAAAAGTCAAATTCCCTGCTGTGACTTTTTGCAACTTGAACAGGTAAATGTTTGGTTTTGCTCTTGAGAGGCAACACCTCTTTATCTGAAACCAGTCAGGTTCCAAAACTTGTTTGAACAAATAAAAAAAGGAAAATATGGCTCTGAGGGGCATGTCTTCCACACCACCACATGAGATTTAAATGAAGAGGAAAATACGAGAATCAAGGAAGAGAGGTTGTTTTTTTTTAATCTTCCCCCTCCTTCAGATGAACAATTACACTACAGATTTTTAAGTTTCAAAACATAAGTTGGAGTAGAAAAACCTCTCTGGTGTTGTTCTTCTATGTATGAATTTGCTTCTACAGTGTAACTAAGGGACAGTAATCAGTCACATCCAAGTTAAAAATAAAAGACAAGATTTACAAATAGAGAGATTCAAATAGAAACCTCATGCAAATGTAGAAATCTTAGGCAAAGTAGATACTTTTTTTCCAGAGGTGCTCAGCCTTTACAGTTCCAGCTGATGTCAGTGGGATTTGCAGGAGGGAAGCATTTGGTTTGTTTGGAAGTCATGTATCTAAGCAGGAACTTCACTACAGATTTCTACATTTGAAGATAATGGCCAAAATTCAGATGCAGCCACTTTGAAAATAATGTAATAAACCTACAGCCTGATTTTTAGAGCAAACATGTAATTTAGGAACAGTTTTAGAAACACAGAAAGTTTACCCACATTGTTTCCTCAAGAATTGTAAATTTTCTTGTCTTTTACCTCTTGCTGGCAGAATCAGCCAGAAGTCCAAGTCTCAAATATCTGTAGCCGTTCTGCCTCACTATGCCTCCTTCCCATTGCCCTGCATAACCCATCCTGGGTTATACTGCACAACATGCACTGCGGATAGAAGTCCCTCTTGATTACAGTGGGCTGTCTATTATAAAAATGCCTCACTTCTTGTAACTATAGCGGCAGCACATTGTAAGTAAATAGTCAGCTATTGAGCATGGCAGTTGTCCGCCTAAGCAGCAGTTTGCTGCCACATCCATCTGTTGTTCATGCTGCGCTTATCCTTCCCTCCTGTTTTTAGTAACCAGTGATTTTTGTTGGCAGGACAAAGAGGCACAGATCTACCTTTGCTTTTATTTTTTGACTCAAATTCAGTTGTGAAGAGTTGTTCCTACAAATCTTCGTTAAGTTGGGCCATTAAGATCTATTATACAAATACATTGATATATTTTTGAAAATAGGATTACATAAAATGGCAATTCTAAAGAACATGGTATTGTAGTTTCATTTGTGTTTATTCTCTTTTCAAACTTACGACTGTTCTGTAAACCCTTACTTTACTTCAGTAAAGGACTTCAATGCTGTACATCAGGAAAGCACTTCCAATCCCTCACCACATTTCTGAGATTTTTCAAGTGGATTCTAGGATCCTTGGTTTATACCACTGTGTCACCAGCCACAGAGCTCACGGGAAGATAGACTGTCTCTACACTGGGGTGTAGTGCCTTAGTAAAACAGGTATCTGAGATTACTGCAAATGCACTTAGAAATCAATTTTCTAAATGATGGAAGACAGCTTTTTTGAAAGGAACAGCTCCTCCCAGCTAGTTTCCCACATGTAAATGCAGCTTGTCATCAGTTCTACAAATCTGATTGTTTGCTTATGCAAATGGCTAATCTACTCAGTTTTTTGGTTTTTGTTTTTTTAATAAACAACCACACACAACAGAAGTATTGCCAATATGACTGACCAGAATAGCCATGGGAAAGTGTCCATTTTCTGTCTTCAGATATGGAAAATACCTTCCTAGAAATTGAGACTATATTGTTGTTATTCATGTTGTAGAGATCAAAGTGCAACGTAGTGGGCAAGAATCACTTATAGTTTGCAAGCAGACAACAAATCATGTCACAGATTTGGCAAGAGCAGCCTTGAGATCAGTCCTATAATTCTACAGAACTCCAAGCAATTCTTTCTCCTTCCCACTGACAGGTTTCAAGCTCATGCAGTAAGCAACCTCAAAATAATTTTTTTAATTTGGAACATTGTGTCTGGAGTTCTCCAAAAATTTGCTGTGGAAGATAAATATTCTCAAGAGCTAAATGATTTCCTTCTTGGGAACCAGAACTTCAGCATCAAAGAGTTTACAAGGAAAAATGGGTTTTATCTGAACAGCAGCACATTGCTAGAATGTGAATTTTTTGGAAAGCCATGTTACCCACAGGTAAATATGTTTATTTTACTAAAACAGTAGCATGGAGGGGAAGGGGATGTATTCTTACCACTCAGCATGAGACATCTAGCTTTGCCAGCTACTCCCCCTGTTTTCCCTTTACAGTCAGCCAATGGAGAAAAAAAAGTCCTGCTTTAAACCACCCTGAGGACCCCAATTCTCCCACTGACTGCAGAGACAGCCTGCTGGACTCCCTGAGCTGTAAAATGGGATTTCAGTCTAAATTGCTCTCTGCCTAGTGCCACTTCTGCACAGATAGCAGCCTTTGAAAGCTGTCATACCTCCAGGCTGTATCTAACAACCTTTTCCATAAATGGCCTATAAGGATGGTCAGCTTGAACGGAGTTTTTTTGCATGACATGATTGCGTAGTTTTGTTCTTGAGGTCAAGAATATAGACAGCCGGGGTAACTATATGCAGAGTTCACAGGAATTTTAAATAATAAGGTGAAAATAGCCCATCTTTGGGAATTTTGGGCAACAGCCAAAGAATATGATCGTCCCATTTTTATGTCGATTCTTCCATAGAGCAATTCCCAACTTAAATAGAAAACGTGAACAGAAAAGGCAGGCCTATATTCTTTCAGATTAATCTAACCTTTACACATGCTGTAGCTTCCAAAATTAGGGATTGGAGAGTTCTCTTAACTGAAAGACACTAGTGCGAATAACTAAAACTAAAGCAATGAGATGCAGTCATATTAAATGATGAGATACCTTTGGGAAAAAATGCAAATACTGTACTTTAATATGTAACATGACATTTAGTTTTGAAACAGTCTTCACTAAACATCTACTGGAAAAATTAAACAAATTGTTTTTGAATATATAATTTCTATATAATGTAACAGGTATAGAAAAACAACAGGACCTCATTAAATGATTCTGAACAGCTCATAGATATTAATAAACGATGTGAAATTTCTCCTCTAAATTTCATTTTCTATAGAAAGGGATTAAATCCTTTTGAATATTTCCATCAATCACCACTTTTCCATTGTAATATTTAGCACTGCCTTTGGGGGGAAAAAACCCAGACAACCCCAGTAGTCCATCTCTTGCATTGTAATTCACTAAAGAAACTTCAAGTGATCTTTCTTTCATTTTACTCTTTCTTATTTTCCTTTATTGAAGGATTTTGAACATGTTTTCACTGAATATGGAAACTGCTTTACTTTTAATCACAATGATCTTCCAGCAAGAAGAGTGAGTTTGTCTGGAAGAGGCTTACATTTGCTTTTTGATGTCCAACAGGTACAACTATCCTAATGACTATAAACAACGAATCATGTAATGGCTTATAGATGAGTAGAGGTGTTTTGTTTTGGGTTTGGTTTTTTGTTTGGTTGATTTTACTCAGACCTTCAGAATTTTATGCACAAAATTCTGTATCAAGACTATTTCTGAGTGAGAGGGTATTTTAAAGGAAATATCTAATACAGATTTTAAAAGTCAGAATTATTATTGACTCTGTCCCCAGCTAAATGGTTCTGAAAGTTGCAAGTGAGCATATATATGTGTATACACACAGTTCACCTGCAAGTGAAACACATCATCAGAGCACTTTTTTTTATACAAGCACTTCGGGATAATATCATTTCATTTTAACAAAAGGCCCAGTAGGGAAGGTCATACAGTGCCAATTTCTAAGTAGTACTGAATTTTAGTTGCAGCAGCAGCAGCTGTAAACGTTCAATGCCAGCTAAGATCTGGTCTTTGCAATGTAAATAGTCTCTGACCTTATTAGAATTGTCTTTGACCAACAAACCCCAGAAAACTCAGGGAATATCACCTTGTGAGATCAGGGAAGAAAACTAAAATCTAGAGTGATAAGTGACTTAGACTTTTGTTCTCTAGGAATTTTGAGACAGGAGTGACAGGTTTTCTGGAGAGGGTAATGGGAAGTTTGCTGAAATGTGATGGGTAGTTGCAAGTAAAAGGAGCGAATATCCAGGTTATGAGTAAATGTTCATCTATGCCTTCTTGCGTTTGAAACTGGGAGATGACAGAAGGAATAAAAAACCTGAAAATTTATAGTAACTGGAAGGAAACCCACAGAGGTAATCAACAAAGGAAATTCAAGGCAGTTTGCTTCTATATTTTTCTGTAAATTGCCAAAAATGTGACTAGAAATACAAGACCAAATAAAAAGCATAGTACCATTTTAAGTATAGCTAAAGCTTCATTTGGTAAGCAAAGCCAAAACTGTTTTAAATAATTCTTTTTGTATTAGGAGCAATTCACTGACGAACCTGCTCTTGGTTATACTGATGCTGGTATAACTTTTGTTATCCATTCACCCAAAGAGCTTCCACGCTTTGATGGTTTAGGTTTATTAACACCAGTCGGCATGCATTCACAGGTAGCAATCCGCCAGCTGAAGGTAAGGACTTTGTCCATCAAGTGGAAATATTAGTCTTTACTGTCTCTAATTCTCTTCTGAAGCATGACAATGAATTAGACATTTTGGAAGTTAAAATATTTATCATGCCAAAGTGACTCCTAAAAATAACATTTCCTCCAGACACACAAAAAAATTACTGCTATTTTGGGGGAGGATGTCATTGGTCTTCATAATCTGTATCTATTAAAGTCAGCCTTTCTTTTCTAACATCTGACAATCTCGCTGACATATAACAATATAAGGACAACACAGCATTTCCCCATCAACACATTCTGTAACCATTAAGGTTGTCTCGGATTCCTAGCAGAATCCAAGTGGAGTGGACTACCCTTCTGCGCTAAGCTGTCTGATCAGGTCCTACTTTTGCTGTGAGAGAGGAGATGATTTTATAATCCCAAAAACACAAACTGTAATTGCCTCCAATTAAATCACAATGTTACTGCTTATGTTTTCAACAGGCTTCCTTCAGCACTTTAAAATGTGAGAAAATAGTATCTAAATTTAAAACAGAGACAAAAAAAAATTGTATCTTCTGTTATTATTACCCTACAGTCAATTATCCAAGAATATCCATGGGGAGAGTGCAAGCCTGATCTCAAGCTTCAATACCACAAGATTTATAGTACTAATGGATGTTTGCAGGAATGCAAAGCCCGGTACATACAGGACCGGTGTGGCTGTTTGCCATTCATTCTTCCAGGTATTTCTCAGGAATATCATCATACCATACACTGATCATCTTGCTAGGAGACCTCACCTGTTATTGAACAGGAAAGGACATGGGGCACACGCTTGAGGGATATCTACAGCTGGGATTAATTAAAATTATATTAGTCTTTTTTTTTTTTTTTTTAAAAGGTGTTTGGTCAGCTCTAGATCCAGTATCTGGGTTATTGGCTATTCTTAGGATACAGACCAAAACACTTGAAAGAAAAGATTATGCCTCAGGGCTGTGAGACAAGTCTGTAGTCTTCAACCTGACTTCCTAAATTGCTGGAACTAAATCCATACGCAGACATAGATTTTCACATGTACCGCAGAAAACCTATTTTGCAGGTGTTTAGCAGCCGCAGCAGAACCGACTGCTTGAAGGCACAAACCGAGGTCCCCCACATGAATCATGTGGCACCAGAAGAGGGCTCTGCAAAAGCCAAAAGGCTGCATGGAACCATCTAATCAGCCCAAAATGCAGAGTACAGGTGTATGCTGTAACACTCCCCTCAAGAATCCAGGCATCTTAATCACTCTAGAAAAGTAAAGCAGTAACACTGAGCCCTGACCAGTCTCCTCCCTCCCACCTTTTCAGCATTAAAAGTAATGATAATACTGTCACCTCTCTCTGAAGCAAGAGCTGGAACCCAAATCTCTACTCTTACAGCTCTTTTCTCACAATTAGTGGCCCAGAAAACCACCGTCACGCCTGCACTTTCTGACTCTATTTTTAAATATCCCCAAGCAAGGTAGAATGTTTTCACTAAGGGAGACCCATTAATGGGTAATCTCTAACCTGTTTGACAACCTCTTGGAAAGGAGGTTGGCAGTCTCCCGGAAACTCTCATGGAAAGGGGTTTGAGAAGGAAATTAAGTCTAGGTCTCCCATACCATGGGTGAGAGCTTCATAAAGTGACAGTTAGATAAAGGAGGGCAATGCCTTCTTCAACTGTGTGCTAAACTGCTAAGTAATATTTCCATGCAAGGGAAAAAATTGGGGTGAAACTTGAGACCATCTGAAATCTGAAAATTTTGCTATTAGCTCAGGGTTACCCCTTAGGCCTCCAAACAACTCTTGCACGAATTTCAAAACTTTTGCTGGAACACATGGGGTGTAATCATATATCCCATCTACCCTACTTTGTTTTTTCATTTCCACTAGGAGAAAACAGAAATTCCTGGCTTTAGCAAGCTAGCACAAAGAGTGAGCCACAAGCTTAATTCTGGCATAATAAAGGTGTTTGCACCAACAGCAAGCCTCCTGGCTTGGGCTGTTGTCTCTTTTCACTATGTGCCCCTTTTGGTGTGGGTAACTGCACTGTGCCCAACTGAATCGATTTCTCAGTTGTGTAATGATAAACATGAAGTGGTGAGCAGGCTTTGATGACATTATGTTTCAGTTTAGTACAAATAGAGCTAAGGATTAGATTGTTAACTGAAGTTCCTAAAGTTTGTGGTTTATTTTCAAGGAAATGGAACAGAATGTGATTTGCTGAAGTTTTACACTTGTGTTTATCCAGCAGTCTGTAAGTAATAACTTAATATTCATATTTTCTAAGCCAATTCCAAACAGTAGACAATATTTATCAATTAAAACAAAATACTGAAACTAGTACTGAAATGGAGTACATCCCAGTTCATTTAATATTCTGAAAATAGAGACCAGACAGAGCATTAAATAGATGCCAATTAAAAAAAAAACATAAGAATTCATTTTAATAATAAGAAATGGTTTCAAATGGAAGAATGTTAAGTTAATCTGTTTTCGGTTATCAAGCCTCTGGCTTGCATTTTTGCATCTTCATGGTATTCATCCTTCTAGATCCAATGTTGTATTCTTTTTGTTTGTGACAGAAAAGTGAACAGCACAGTAATAACAGGTTTGCTAACTGATAGAAAAAATAATTCAAAATCACTGGACTTTAAGGTTTTATCTTTTCAGAAGTAAAATTAATTATATATTTTCAAAGTGCTCCAAATGCAATTCATTTCCATAAGCAAATAATCTGCACACAGTAGATATGAAACTTGTAAGTCACTACAACAGACTTTCTGGAAAATACCGCAAATAGTAATCTGAGAAGTAACTTCTCATGAACTTCAGAAAGCCTCCTTTTTAATTGTATTGGATTATGCTATGTAACGTGACTCTCCCTTCCCAAAGGAATGGATGATTAAGATACCAAGTAGATTAACAAGTTCTGGGGGGCCTGTGCAGGGGTTTATTTCTGTTTTGATTAGGTATGTGCAACATTCAGGCAAGATCTATTACTATGAACAATGACTATTTCTTTTTCCTGTGGCTCTTTTGAAATAGGCTCCACTAAGTTCACATTCTTATATAATCATGATCTTCGATAGTCTGTCATGGTGGAAATAAGTATATTATTTTACTTAATGGATACTCTGTGATCAACTTTCAGAGAAACCACTGAGCAATAAACACAAATGACCCCTAAGTCTTTTCAAGGATGGATAGGATTCAAAGCTGGACGCCAGAAGGAACTGGCATCACAGTACTGTACATGGTGAATCTGGCTTGTAGGTGTCTGGTCCCCAGGACTCCAAGTTAGGTGCTAAGTCTCCTTTTACAGTGCAGGAGAGGTTAGACATCTGATAACAAAATCTCAAATGACAGCACACTGATCCAGTATCTGCAGGACCTACCGTTGGTGAGAGCATTCATTTTAGGAACTCTAAAGGCCAGCTATCCAGAATGAAATCCACAACCCCAGCATCCCTGGAGGGTACCTCAAATCATAAAGTACCAGGCTGAGATATCTCCTCCCCTGTGGTTTGCAAAAGCAAGAAGCCCACACGCAGAGGGAACAGACGCAACGGTCGCCACCACACCAGGACAAATAGAGCATCACAAGCAGGAGGTTCTGGAACTCATCTCAGAGTACCAGATGGCTTTGGGTGATGGTTTATCCTGTAGGAAATATTTATGCCTTACCATTTTTCTTCTACATGAATTTTCTCCAGCTTTCCCAGATTTCCATAATGATTTCTTTCTGCTAGATCCTTGTCAGAGGAATGGCTGCCCGTGAGCAGTCAGACCTGCAGAATTTTGTGACTTTTCTTTGGTATTTGAAGGAACAAAGCTGTCACTAAGCCCTCTTAGCTGTCTTAAGCCCAATTATCAAATGGCAGGCAGGGGTTAAGGTAAAGGGAACTTAGCTTACCAAGATTTTTATGTAGTTATCAGATGATAGTAAACTACAACTGGCATTGCTCTGGAAGCTGTTTCTATGCTAGGGAGATATCGAGGCATCAAGACCAAGGATTATATACCCAAGTAGGTAATCAGAAAGCTAGCACAGAACATGGAAAGTCTTCAGTTGTCCTACTGTTTAACTGTGGATGAGAAATAATAAGAACATAAAGTCCTAATGAAGGCAGAAAGACTTACAGATGCTGAATTTCTTTGGAAAAAGTGACCAAAAAAATCTCAACCCTTATTACTGTGCACCAGTTTCCCAAATGCCATTTACAAATACTTATTTTTTCCTTCAAAACTGAGAAGTATCCACTTTTCTCAGGATAAGTCAGTTAAAAGTAATTTTGTAAGTTTTTAAAAAAAAAGTTTTTAAACTGTGTGCTTTTTTAGAAATATTATGTAAATTCTTTCTCCTGAAATTTCAGATGATATAGAGGTAAAAGGATTATGTACAGTAGGAACTCACAATTCCACTTGCCCTGCCCCATGTGAAGAAATAGATTATCCTACCACTGTCACCTATTCAAGTTTTGGAGGAGAAAAAGCCATAAAATACTTTTCTGCAAAACTGAAGAAAAGCCCAGAATACATCAGGTAATCTTGCTTAACACCTCCTCTAATAAAGAAATTATCCATTACTTTTAAGTGTGCTAACAGAGCATATGATGTAAATATGACCTTTTAAAAAGATACTTATGTGTGGTATTAATAATGTTGTCTGTGAGATAAAATAATCTCTTAGACAAAATTGGTTAAGATTTATACATATTCATATATGTATAAAATATACCTAGATACATTTAAGACTTGTGGATAACATAAAATAAATACTGCAATTAAAAAGTAATGATGTTCTCGATTACCTTCTGTGTCATTGATCTCTTATAACAAAGTTTTTTGATCATTTTTGCCATTAAGAATAAAGAAATAGCAGGGTTATCAAACCTATCCATGATCCACGTGAGCAATCCATCCAATAAAGAAGACAAATCTTCACCCTTCCACGCCTGAAGTCAATGAACAACCTAAATAGATATTATATAAAGTTGTTCTCCTTTCTCTCAACCCATTCCCAAAGAAAGGTTCATAAGCACTGAAGAACTAGGTTTTATTGTAGCAATAATGTCACAGGTTTAATAATCTTTTCTGTTGTTAGTAGAATTCACTAATACCGTTTATATTATAAAAGTTATTTAGAAAATATTTGGTACAATATTAATTCTCATGAGGTAGCAGAAGAGTGAAATAGCATGGTTCTATCTGTGTGACTGAAAACACTACACAGCAAAAGAAAGTAGGTCTATACCCAAAAGAAGAGACTTTCTAGTGTGAAAACATATCTCAACTGTATTGACTACACCTTTTAACCAGGAAATGGTATTAGAACTTATGTTATGCATAGAGCTGTGTCACTCAGTAGTAGCGACATAATCTGCGTACTTTTAAATCCATAGAAGAGATATCATATATGCTTATGCGTGCCTTACTGTTACAATTTAATAAATTGATGCCAGATTTCCTTGCAAACACAAGCATTATATATCCAAAAATAGAATGATTTCCAGATTTTTTTACTAGAAAGATACAATCTAGTTGTCAAAGAGCATTTAATACAGTTTTATAGACTGCATTGCCTCTTGCTCACAGACGTAGATGTCAACGGTACAAATAAGTATTAAGACAGGTGCTACATGAACTCATAGTATCCACAACATCAAAATATGTTTATAAAGAACTGTAGAAAATTTGGTTAATGAAATATCTATGAGTATTTCATTGTTTCAGTGGCTTCAGTTTTCTCAGTCTTGAAGCCATCAGTCTGCAAATGCTTGCATATATTTATATGTGAAGAGAAACTGTATGAATCATAGAATAGTTTGGGTTGGAAGGGACCTTTAAAGGTCATCTAGGCCAACCCCCTGCAATAAGTAGGGACATCTTCAACTAGATCAGGTTGCTCAGAGCCCAGTCCAGCCTGGTCTTGAATATTTCCAGGGATAGGACATCTACCACCTCTCTGGGCAACCTGTTCCAGTGTTTCACCACCCTCATTGTAAAAAATTTCTTCTTTCTATCTAGTCTGAATCTACCCTCTTTTAGTTTAAAACCATTACCCCTTGTCCTATCACTACAGGCCCTATTAAAAAGTCTGTCCCTAATGAAGATTATGAAAATTAAACCTGTTGTTATATGCAAAAGATATTAATCCTTTGAGGATGTTTTATCTTTGTTGATTATTTTATTGTCTGTAAATATCATGCGCAACCCAGTAATTATTCAATTAAGCAAGTGAAAATACAGAACATTCCCCTCTTACCAAGCCTTAACCAATAGGAACGCTGCCCACATATTAACGAGTACATATTCCGAACTATAAAACATAGACATCTATTGATTTCTGAAGATGTAAGAAGGGAAAAGTTAAATATTTATTGGATAGTTCTGCTAGCAACTCCATGACAATGGTAGGAAGTCTTATTAACAGAAGCTATGAGAATAAGATTATTTTTATTACTCAGTGTTACCTGAGTTTTAGAATTATCACCTAAAAAGATAGAAGTGATTATTTTGTATAGCAAATACTTTATTTTCATGAATATTTTTAATGAGCTCATTATCACTGTCAACCCAAAAATCTGTAGCTGTTCACACTTCTGAAGAATAATCGCTACTTTTATTCTTAAAGGTCACAACATCATGTGTGCAATCAGTTTTTGTGTCTTTTATTCCACAACTGCTATGTTTATATTCTATTTAGGAGTTAGGCAGAATCTTTCTGCAGACATGGTATCATAAAGATGAGCTCCGTATGCACACTGAATCATTCCACAGGTCTTGCTCCAACTGAGATTTACCTACTCTTCCGCTTTTGCAGCAGGCAAGAATATAATTAGGTAAGCGAGGCTATTAGCAGAGGATAGAACTGAGTATAGGGTAAAGGCTCTTCTGCACAGACATGCTCATTGAAATAATAAGCACAATTAAATATGCAGCTGCACACAATCAAGAGTGGTAGACTACACTTCCAAGTACTGTATCAGCTGTAGGTCAGGACGCTTGACACTTCCACTCAAGCTTATCTCTGTGACCCTTAAAAAGTACAAGTTTATCTCACAGTACAGATCTAGAGTTACTTTTTCAACATAGTCTGAAGATCTACTCCTTTGATAAGCTCCTGTTATAACTGTTGTTATTAGGACACTTTTTTTCCTTCGGTCATCTAACTCATTTTGGTAACACTCATCTAATTGTTCTTTAAAAGACACTATCACTCTCCCTGAACTCTGTCCACTCTGATAAATATTGGTAAAAATGAACAGCACTCCTGACTGTATGTATTTGTCATTAGGCAGAACCTTGTGCGTATTGACATTAAATATCATGATCTGAGCTACAAAATAACACAGCAGCAGAAGGCCTTGACTATATCCGAGTTGCTTGGTAAGTGAATGTTTAATATTTATTTATTGCTGATTAATAATTAATCTAAAAATAAAAAAAACTACACAAACCAAACTGTTTTTTTATTCTCTCCCGTCCCGAGTCTTAGCCTATGTGGGCTTCTAAACAAAAAGCAATACCTTTTATATTATAATGGTAATAATCATGTCTGCCTCATGGTCATTTTTGATACTGTCTCCTGTCGTTCCATTAAAGAACCTGCAGTATAGACAGCAGCTGAGAGTAAGAATTAACTTTGGCACTAGTTTACGGCTATATCACATGCAGGACTGTAAGAATAGTGAAGTTTATGGGATTTCGAGGGGAGAGAGAGAATGCGGGGAGGAGAAGCAAGAGAACGGTTAAAAAGGCAGAGAAGTAGGAAATATTTTAAGTACCTGTTTCACAGTAGGATATGTTGTGTTGTACTTACTTTATTTAGGATTTTAAGAAACACATTAGTCTTCTCCAATAAACATTCTTAAGGATATTAATTCTGTTTTCTTAAAGTGATGGATTATGTATATTGAATTTATTTAACACTTGAACCCGGCAGGGTTTTGTTTGCTTGCTAGACTAAACCAAATGCTTAGGATGACATATGTTTATTTCTTTATATTACAGCTGATATAGGTGGCCAGCTTGGATTGTTTTGTGGTGCCAGTATGATTACAATCATAGAACTGCTCGAGTATATTTTTACTAACTTCTGTTGGATGTGCATCTTTCTTCTATTGAAAGCTCCTGAAATGCCTCAATGGAACAGTCCATCCCAGAACCAACCAACACACAAGGAAAAAAAGAAGGGAATACAAGAATGTTAGTGGCTTGTAGAAACACAGAACTAATTGTTTCTGCAACTTCCCTTCCTTTTTAAGATACAAAGGAGACAGTAATATTTTGCATTGCTCCCTTCCCTGCACTCCTTATTCTTCCTGCTTCTTTTAGTGCCTAGAACTATTTAATTGTTCTAAATAATTTTAAAGAGTGAACTTTGAAAAGTCTCACTTTTTTTCTCATGTAAAGAAAAATGTAATCTTTATCTAAAATTTTATTTTAAAGAATCACCAATTTTTTAAAATATCATAGCAAGTGATACTGACATACAATGCAATTTAGCATTTCTGACCCAGTTTTTATCTTCTGTATTTTGACTGAGGAGAAATAATACGCAAATTAACATACACAAGTTTCTTAACCACCATACAGGTGGAGCATTGCTATGCTGAAAAACAGATTCCTCATTAATGACCAAGTCTTTGCTAGTAGGTTACCATTGTTACATGTTCCAGTGAAGGATATCATAGCTTTGCCTATCAGAATTAGGAGTGTGCTTCTACAGTGTATTATCTGTTTGTCTGAAACACATAAAAAAAATAAATCTCATGAGTCTGCCAACTACTATAGAGAACAGTAGGGCAGCTGAGTGGATGGCAAGTGGGCAAACATAGGCCAAGTTCAGCATTTAATGTCATGAAAGATGATCATAAAGACTAAGGGCTTCATCTAAGTCTTACTAAAAATCAGTAAGACTGAGAATTTTGTGGCTTTGGTGCTGAATCACGCTTCTTGAATATTTATTCCTTTAAAAGTGTTCAGAAAAGCTTCTGTGCTTTGCTACATCTGTGTGGACCTACAGCACAGTAGTGGTTTAGTCTCTTATGTTTTTAGAGAAGACTTTGGTGATTAAATAAACTTCCAAAGATGTGTAATAGTGTAATGTAAATAGACACTCCCCACCCTCCCTGCCACACACACTAAAGCTCATAGAACAAGAAGTGTGCACTGGAGGGGGGTGTTGTGTTCTTTTTAAGTACAACATCTTAGTAAACAGCATAATCAGTTATCATCGTTAACTCATAGGAGAGTTAATAGGCTAGGATAATTTCACTTTATACAATGAAATTATACAGTGTATCTTTAATACATTTCTTTCTCTAGAATAGGCCTCTGAATACAGTTCTGAACAAATCCATGCTTGCCCAAGTCTCCTGCCAGAATCTAATCAATCAGAGCTTTTGATGCATTTGGAGGTGCCAACCAGAGCCTGGATGGAAACCCTTTAGGAGAGGTAGACACAAAACAGTCTTGTAAAAGATGCACCCAAGACTAATTTTAATACTACATGATAAAAGATTATCCTGATTTGAAGCATTGGCTTCTATTCAATTAACTATACATAATAGTAATAAGTAACTGTTTATTTGAAAACATATAGACAGTTGTCTAGACTTCAGACTAGCACCATATAGACTTTGCTAATCAAAACATTTTTACATTAGAAAGCTCAAAGTCTACAACATTATACCTTCTGAACCACTGCTCCCCAGTCGGTGCCTGGGCTCTGCAACCCTCAGACTGCCCAGGAGCATGACTCTGTGCTCTTAAGTAACATCAATCAGCCATAACCATGCTCTATAATTCAAACTATTCTTCCATACCATCCGCTCAAATTCAGCGACTAATAATAAATTAGTTTCTACAAAGAAAGTAGTAAGTGTACTTACTAAGCAACCAAGTCCTTAAGGTTAGATATAAAGTAATGAAAATGCTACCATTTGGCCACCATTGGCAACAGCTTCCCTTCAATATAAGCCATAGGATAAGCAATTCAGGAAACACAGGAAATGTTTTTGCTTCCTAGAAAGAGATGCCTTGATTTTACTCCTCAGTAACTGCAGGCTTGAAAGACCTTAAGGTTAACTCAAAGATTTTTGCTCCGTTCTTTTTTATTGGTCATTTCTGCTGGGACTTTCCCCCCTCATTATTACCAAGCACACGCACACTTGGAACAGCAGCCATACAAAAAGGTCTATCTAACCCCACTGTCCGAGGTGTGTATTGGCCAATGCAGAGCAATAACGGAAAGAACAGAGCAAACATACTGCAATATTTCTCTGAAGATTTCTCCTACTCTCAATCAGTTTGTAGCTGTGGAATTCTTGAGCCAGAAGAAATTATGGTTTTGGAAGTAGGAGTCAGGTATTATCTAGCTTCTGGATAAAAAGAAAAGCAGGGGAAAGATTAAACATAGTGATCTAGCACACCTTGTATTTCAGAAACCAAAGTGTTTTGCAGCCATCAATCACAATGATTTTTTTTGTTTGTTTGTTTGCTTCTACTATTAAGGGTTAAATAAAAGAAAACTAGTATTGCAAGGACTAAACAAAAGAAAACTGGTATTGTTTCTGCTGTGCTGAAAGTTCAGGTGAAATGAAGCACAGAACATGCTAAAGAATCAGCAAAAGAAGCCAGTTCTCAGAAAGGGAAGGTACTTGCATCTTTGCTTAGTTTAACAAGACTAAAATGACTTTTGCTTACTCCACTGATTTTGGACAAGAACAGCTGAAATCACGGCTTGATTACAGATTCGTCTAACATACGTGGCAGAAGGAGCTCTGAAGAAAGCACAAAGACTGGTGTTCTGCCCAAGGTCAAGTGACAGACTCAGATGGCTTTTTTCAGCAATGGTTTGTGATGAGATTATATAAAGCAATTGATTCCCCAGCACAGCTAAATATAGCAAGTGTGCTGTGCAGCAGAGCAGAAGTAAGGGTGCTTTTGTATTTTGATGTATGACTACTGTTCTATTAAGGCAACAGAATTTTAGAGAGTTTTAAGAAAATATTTGGCTTTACTGGATGGGTGAAGATGACGTATCTATAAGAACAGCAGAAGCGAGGTATTTTAATAGTTTGCTCAGATCATCTCCCAGTTT
Organism: Calonectris borealis; assembly: GCF_964195595.1. NCBI lineage: Eukaryota > Metazoa > Chordata > Aves > Procellariiformes > Procellariidae > Calonectris > Calonectris borealis. The sequence goes on from NC_134315.1 coordinate 48,529,921, forward strand.
AGCATTACGTTGCTGCTTATTCGTTCGCTTTTCCTTTTCACAAGTGCACGTCCATGCTCCAAGTACAGGTATCAGCAAGCTTTTCTCATGCTAATGGTTTGATTCTAAAATGTTAATCCTAACAATGAAATTAGTGACATGATTGGGAAAGCCCCCTTGGGCTCTATCCAAATCCTTGTCTGATGTGCACAAAGAGATGCAACACAGAATTTTGTAGTTAGAAACACATCAGCCTGAAGATGGCACCCTCCAACTGGCCCAAAGTAGTAAGTGTTGCACAACAAATAAAATAAAAATGGGACATATTTTTAAATGCATTCTAAAGAAGTCATTAAACTTTATTTAACACTGTAGAGAATATCATGCTGTTGCAAACAGCATTTTCTGAAGAACGGAGGAATGTTCTGAAGAACATTTGGGTTTGTGTGGGTAATGACCTGTGTTTGGTTGCTCTGGATTTTATGTCTGTAGAGTATTGTTACGTTCTTTTATGCATTGCATTCATTTTCACACCCTCGGGCAGCAGATCAGAGTATCAAAGTAGCTCCTGGTACAAGGAAGATAGCTTTATAATCTATCAGACAGAGAACCTACCACGATAGTTTGGGATGAGGGAAGGTTGGAGATTGTTGTCACATATTTTGACAAGTTTCTTGAGCTCATTTCTTCTAAGATATTTCATAAGACTACTTTTGCAATGTACACAGCAGACATCTCTAAAAGAGTCCCAGAAAGTAAGGATTTATTCAAGAAGAAATTGCAATTTTGGCCAAAGAGCTCAGGAAACAGGCCTGGCACTTGCTTATTTGGCAAAGCAAAATGAACACAGAATGGCCTGTACAGGAGAAGGATTGGGATCAGACTTTTAAGCAGTAGATTAATTCATTGCAGCGTCTTGCCAGTAGATGCCCCACTTCCCTTTGGCTTCTGTTCACAACCCTTCTCATGCATGGGGTTGATTTCTCAGCATCTGTTATGGAATTACTCAGTATAACTTAAGTCAGATTATTTCCCTCTGATTAATGATGTATAAACTGGGGAAATATTTTCAAAGGAGTTACTGGCAAACCTGACGTTACTTAGCCTGAACTAAGTGACAGCGTCTTTGCTGCACAATGTTTAGATTAATTTCTGAGGTAAACAGACAAACATATACAGCCATCCCCATTCTGCATCAAAATAAGCTGATCAAAGTATCTCTTAAGGAGCTGATACAAGCCAGCTGATCTATTATTGCTTAAAAAAGTGTTGGTTAAGGTAAAATAAAAATTTCCTTAATCCTCACCAATTCTTTAAGCTGAAACTATACAGGAAAAAAGGAATTTCCCTATAAAATCACTCAAGTTTGAAGGTAGTTAGCTGAGTCTACCCTCTAGTCCCAATACAAGTGTTATGTATGATTCGCACTGTGTGTGAATCTGGTGTGGCAAAATCTCAGGAAAGCAGTCTTCCTCACCCGAGTAGTATCCCATGGCAGCACGATACAGCCCCTTGGTTTCTTACAGCTCCTTTCCAGTTTAACGCTGCTCTGGGGTTGCTCTGTATTTTGGAAATCCAAGGATCATCATGCGATTCTAAAAAATCTCAGACCAAGAGAAACCATAATGGTTCACTCATACTGCCTGTCAAAGTATGTGGTGTTTTAGAAGTGTATATCCCTTACTACGCTATAAACATTAGTACATCTAGTCACTGTAACTGTATCCTGAGTTAAACACATTCTCAGGCCGACAGTTGATGTGCTTATTAAACTCAGGATACAGGAAATATCTCCAAGCTCATATCAATGAGTTCACTGCAATGTTGAAACATGACTGGGTTATAAACGATAAGCTCTGTATGAATGGGATACTGCTGTAGATCCAGGGCTAGCATCACATCTTGTTGATGCTGCTTATGACCATCCTGATCCTGTTAACCCTCCTACACTGTAAGTTCCTTTATCTGCCAGAAGCAACTCACCTCTGCTGACTCCTCACTTGAAGCAAAGTCACCACAAGAAGAAGGGAAGCTTCTTTAGAAGAGAAGGGCTAAATAGCCCTTCCCACTACACACACAGCTGATGTCCAAACAGGGGCTCCCTACTCATCTCCTATCTCAGGATAGAGGTGCTCAAGGTGGTTTTTTTTTTTTTTTTTTTTTTTTTTTTTAAAAGACCTCTTTTGGGATCAGGAGTGCCTTTACAAAACTCCAGAAGGGAGAGATCCACGCATATAGCTGTTCTTCCCAGACTGAAATACTAAAACCCTTCTACCTCTAGAAAAGAGTGTCTTTTTGCAACATGAAGCCTTGTTAAGTGCATATCTAGTTTTGCCTTGCTAATTGTGGGGTTTGCTTTCAAAGAAGTGACCCTGAGCCTTAGAAAATTTACTAATACTTCCAGTACACTTCAAGGTCCTTGATGAAAAGAAGGTTTGTAGTCCACATTATAATTGTTAGTATTTCTGCTTACTTTGTGACACTTTCAAAGCCACTCTCAACATAGCCAGCTGTTTTGAGTTAAAGTGATGAACACCTAGATTAACACAGGTTGTATCCCTTGTGGGTCTCAATCTAAGCACAGCATTGGGTTCCCTTATCTACTTCTACCTATTTAAGACTTGGCAAATAGGCATTCAAGGCAGGATCAATGATTGCTGATGTATCCCTCACATACTTAAAGGCTTCATTTTAAACTGCAAATCAACTGAAGATAAGAAATAGGAACACTTATAAGAAGGAAGACTTTTGTACACAAACTGTGAAAAATATGGGTTTTTCAGGGCTGCACACGTGCCATAGAACATGCAAAAACTGTTTATTAAAAACCAAAATTTTCTTCTGATGTTGTTCAACTCAACCCATATGCTTCCCAAAACAATGACGCAATTTTTAGTGCAGTTTCCATAACTGATACTCCCAATAACTTTAGCTAAGAATTTTAATATAACCTCTTTTCCTGGGGTAACCAACAAGCCTTTGTGTGCAGTAGCTGCCAAAGAAAACATATTTAGAAAGTCTGCTACGACTCCTGGCTAATAGGACTAGCCCTGGTGCTCTGGAATATTTTGCTGTTGGTCACCTGGCCTGCTACATTTGCAAGATGAATGAATGAATGAATCCTTAACGTTTCTAGCCACTGTCTGTAGGACTAATATTATTTGTTACAGACTTGATCCAGAGTTCAGTGGAAATTTCCCAACCTAAAAATGCCAGACAACTTCAGACCATGCCAATGTAAACTTACAGTTCACTTATAGATTGTGCATACTCTAGTCTGGAAGTGTTACATCGCATCTTGATCTTTTCCTGCAGTCTGAATAAATGGAATTTTTTGGGGTTGTTTTAGTTCAAACTTCTGAGCATTGTATGAGTAAAAATGGCAAACAATGCCCCACGTGAAACAAACCAGATATGAGAAAAAAAACAACTATTTAACCAGAGAAACATCACAAAATGTCTGTTTTAAGACTAATTGTAAGAAGCTGTTCACTGTTGAAACATGAAAATCTAGCAAACAGTAATGGGGGGGGGGGGGAGGCAATACTATTACTAAAAGACCTACATAATTCTAAAAAACGTGAGGGAAACAAAGAAACAAAGTCACATTGTGCAGTATAGCACCATGTTTTAGGGACTTCTTCTTCCTGAAGAGTAAGTTGCTGGTTGCTATATTATAGTAACACAGTTCAGACGAGGACTCTGCTGTGTGGAGTACTTCACAAAACGTGGACCCTGTTCCAAAGGTCCTTCAGCCTTAGAAAACTGTAAAGCATCTGTCTCATCCCTCAATTCAAAGCACCGAATTCAAAGTGCCAAAGCGTTTTGGGATGCCACTTCAGATAGGAAAGTCGGGTAGGTAGGCAATGGCTATTACCTGTTCCCTCATTCCTACTGCTTGCAAAGAAAGCTTAGATATCTTAACATAAAACAAATGGCCTAAATAGTGAGCAGACAACAGCAACAGCACTGCCATAGTGATGGGCATGACTCTCCCTGAGCCTCCCTTGTGAAGGGAGACATGCTATGCACCTGGTGTGTGAAGAAGCGGGGACAGCAATGGTTTTGAATCGTGTTCAACATCCCAGCCTCCCGCTACCCAGTCATTTTGACAACATCTTTGAGTTCGGTCTGGCAAATATTCACCCACATAAGCTCTGCTGGGGACACTAGCAACTACTGGATTATGAGGTTTATATCTAAATTTAGAGACAATCTATTCATTCTTTATTGCTGATACATGACTGAATTCTTTCTAGTTTGCATTGCCAGTTTCTGCATATCCCATGAGAAGTTTTCATTACAGAAATTTTTGGCAGAAAATTCTGTCTGGAAATCAAGAATATTATAAGCAAATTAATAACTGTATTTGATCCCAAAGATACATCCAATAGGGGAAATGATCTCTTTGGGCAAGAGAAAGGGGTAGTTTCCAACAGAAGAACAGAGTATTTCCTGTGACACCTCCAGTGAGAGGTATGGTTCATATCTATGAGGAAAATCAGAAGAGCTGAGGATCCAAACAGCTCCTATGCTAAGGAGAACCCTAGATATTCGCCTTCTGTCTTAACCTCTGTGTCTTTCGTAACACCGAACAGGAAATATACCTTCTATACGCAGAACTGCTACTGAGTTTGCACTCAGCAATGGAATTAGGCTCTGTTAATTAACCCTTACAGGAGCTTTAATCACACTCTCACAGTTTAAAATCAACAAATATATTTCAGAATTCAGCTGCTTAATTCTGACATTGTTCTGTCAATAGAGCAAAGAATATAAACACATCCACAAACTGATCAGTCGTTTACATGATTTCAAGACCAGCCCTAGGGTGCCCTGTAAGGAAAACATGTAACAGTCACTTATCAATATGGATATCATTAAAAACAAAATCCTATGCAATTGTGGTTAAAGCTAGCCAAATTCTGGAGGGTTACATCAAGGACAAAATTTGAAGACTTTTTTTTCAGTCTCCTTGTCTGGATTTATAAACACTAGGTTACCCAAAGGCTCTCTATCTTCAAATAATCAGCTGAAAGAGGTTGAGGGTTATTTTTGGAGATTGTTCAGCAATCAGCCATCAGGACAGAATGGCTGTCCTGCTGAGAAAGCTACAAGAGGAATGGATTTGTATCATGTATTCTGACTGCATGCATTTGGCTATGTATTACTAATGACAGATTAATGAAATAAAGCATATACAGGACTTATTAATTAAAATGAATGCATAGTTCACATGCATCAACAGATGAATATTTGCTATAAGGAGCATGAAGGACAGCAGAACAGACAACAGATGCCAGGCAGCTCTCAGACTCATAAAACAAAACAACAATTCCTTTGGCCATACTTACAAAATCGATTAGTGCCCAGCTCCTCTTTTTTCTTGTTAAAAGTGAAAAAGCAGTAACATTGCTTTGTACTGTTTCTGCTGATGGGAAGAAAGTCCTCGGCAGGGACCAGAGCCTCCGGCACCTTGCATGCCAGTCTCCCTTGCCTAGGTCTCCTGCACCCACAGAGCCACACTCCCTCTGCTACAGGCCAGGCAGATGCATCCCACACGCTGTTGCTCATGCAAGTGCCCAGACAATGAGAGGGGCCCGAATGAGGCCTAATGCTCAGAAAGCATCAAGTCTACTTTGTCCTGCAGCCTTCTGATTATCTGTTCCACCTGTCCCTGTAGGGTGGAAACAGGCATTGCTGAAAAAGCCATAGCAGTGCTTAAAGCTATTCCCTGACTGGGCTGTGTGCTGGTGGGTGGGGGCTGTTCCTTTCATCAATTTCCTGCTCAGGTCCCTATTCCCTGATTGCTACTAATTTTTTTTGCACCAAGCCATGCACTGATAGAATTCATTCACTTGCATATCAGCCAGAAGAAAGCTGCTTTTTGTTTTTCCATGGGCAGCGAGTTTTCCAGCATGTGTTTGTTGTTTAGGAGCAGGAGACGTTCCAACCTGACCCAGCTACTGCGGTTAGTAACGCTAATGACTTATGGATGTTTTCAAGTACAGTGAGCAAGGAAAACAATTCTGATAAATGCAACCCAAAGTTCATATCTGTGTTATTGAGATGCATAGAAGGGAAAGGGAATTGTTACAGAAACAGATGAGGGAAAGAAGCAAAGATTTTTTAACATCAGTCAACCCAGTTTATCCACATCTTTATAATTAAGGTTGTGCAGTAGTTTGAAGATGGTAGAACAGAAGCATCAGACTTCGGGCCTTTTGGCACACTGCCTTTTGGCACACTCCACACACTTTTGGCCACACATAAGCAACAGTCTGGAAATAATATGATATTATTTTTTCTTTTTTTTCCAAGTATTTTCAATCCTGTCTCCAATTCAGAGACACCTTCAGTAACACTTGTCTTAATAGAACTTTTTTCTGTATATTCACCAGAGGGCTGTGGTCAAAATGAATATAAGGCACAGAAACAGATGTGTAAAATGGACTACCTACATTGGGAATGATACTGTTGGTCAGTAGAAACTGGAAACTCCCAGCAGAGAAGTGAGCACTCCACAGCAGAAGCCACCCCTGAAGGGTTGACAAGCTCTTTCAAACAACTAATTCCGTTAACAGAACAGATAAATGCATCATGGTAATGTTCTAATATAACATTGTCTAGCAGCAATGTTGCAGTTGCCACAAGTCTCCAGGTTCATGGGGGCAAAAAAATGCGCCACTATGCCAGCGGAAATGACACAAAAATTCTACTATGAGAAACTATCCATGCAATATGAAATGAAATGTTTAGCAGGATGTGGTAGTATAGTATCTTTGGCTTGTAAGTCTTAAACAATTAAAACAAAAAATTATCTCTTAAAATAGGATCTGCTTTCTAACAAGTTCTGGTTGCTTCTAGGACACATTTCTTCTAAGAGCTTCCTGTAAAGATAGTTACGGGAATAGTGTGTGCTGCTTGGGAAAACTTTAACTCATTTATCTTGAATTGGGGTTGTTACATAACACTGCTGTTACATAACCCTTACCAAAAAAATTGCCAAAGATCAATGGCATTTTAACAATTTCTTATGTAGATACTGGAATATTTTATCTTCATTTAAAATGGTAGGTTATGTTACATCTTTTACACATGACAGCTGTTACAATGCAAAGTATCATAGAATCATAGAATCATTAAGGGTGGAAAAGACCTCTAAGATCATCGAGTCCAACCGTCAACCCAACACCACCATGCCCACTACACCATGTCCCTAAGCGCCTCATCTACACGTCTTTTAAATACTTCCAGGAATGGTGACTCAACCACTTCCCTGGGCAGCCTGTTCCAAGGCCTGACCATTCCTTCAGTAAAGAAATTTTTCCTAATGTCCAATCTAAACCTCCCTTGGCGCAGCTTGAGGCCATTTCCTCTCGTCCTATCGCTAGTTACTTGGCAGAAGAGACCAACACCCACCTTGCTACAACCTCCTTTCAGGTAGTTGTAGAGCGTGATAAGATCTCCCCTCAGCCTCCACTTCTCCAGACTAAACAGTCCCAGTTCCCTCAGCCACTCCTCATAAGACTTGTGCTCCAGGTCCTTCACCAGCTTTGTTGCCCTTCTCTGGACACGCTCCAGCACCTCCATGTCCTTCTTGTAGAGAGGGGCCCAAAACTGAACACAGGATTCGAGGTGCGGCCTCACCAGTGCCGAGTACAGGGGCACGATCACCTCCCTGCTCCTGCTGGCCACACTGTTTCTGATACAGGCCAGGATGCTGTTGTCCTTCTTGGCCACCTGGGCACACTGCCAGCTCATGTTCGCCTTTAAGACTTCCGTCTTGAAGAATGTCCAGCCTTCCTGGACCCCTTTGCCCTTCAGGACTGTCTCCCAAGGGACCCTCTCGACCAGTGTCCTGAACAGGCCAAAGTCTGCCTTCCGGAAGTCCATGATAGTGGTTTTGCTGACCCCCCTCCCTACTTCACCAAGAATCGAGAATTCTATCATTTCATGGTCACTAAACCCAAGATGGCCTCCGACCACCACATCTCCCACCAGTCCTTTTCTGTTTGTAAACAGCAGGTCAAGCAAGGCACCTCCCCTGGTGGGCTCGCTTACCAGCTGCATCAGGAAGTTATCATCTTCCACACACTCCAGGAACCTCCTCGACTGTTTCCTCTCTGCTGTATTGTATTTCCAACAGACAACCAGAAAGTTGAAGTCGCCCACGAGAACAATGGCTAGCGACTGTGAGACTTCTGCGAGCCTCTGGTAGAATGTTTCGTCTGCCTGCTCGTCCTGGTTAGGTGGTCTATAACAGACTCCCAGCAGGACATCTGCCTTGTTGGCCTTCCCCCTCATCCTTACCCACAAGCACTCGACCTTATCATCACAATCGTTGAGCTCTAGACAGTCAAAGCACTTCCTAAAATACAGAGCCACCCCACTGCCTCTCCTTCCTCTCCTGTCCCTTCTGAGGAGCTTATAGCCATCCATTGCAGCACTCCAGTCGTGAGACTCATCCCACCATGTTTCCATGATGGCGACTAAGTCATAGCTACCCCGCTGCACAATGGCTTCCAGCTCCTCCTGTTTGCTGCCCATGCTGCGTGCATTGGTGTACATACACTTGAGCTGGGCTGCCGATTTCTCCCCCGACATTGGCGTGCAACCCCTAGGCTCTTCTCTAGTGAGCCTGGTTTTATCCCTTTCCCCCTTCAAACCTAGTTCAAAGCCCTCTCAATGAGCCCCGCCAACTCATGAGTGAGAATCCTTTTCCCCCTGTGAGACAGCTGAACTCCGTCCGTCGCCAGCAGGCCTGGTGCCGTGTAAACCTCCCCGTGGTCAAAGAAGCCAAAATTCCACTGATGGCACCAGCCCCTGAGCCACGTGTTGATCCGATGAGTTTTCCTGTTCCCTTCAGTATTCCTCCCTGCCACTGAAGGGATGGAGGAAAACACCACCTGTGCTCCTGGTCCTTCCACCAATCGCCCCAGCGCCCTGAAGTCCCTTTTGATCGCTTCGGGACTTCTCCCTGCAACCTCCTCACTGCCAGCCTGTATAACCAGTAGCGGGTAGTGATCAGAAGGCCACACCAGACCAGGGAGCTCCCTAGTAATGTCCTTAACCCGGGCCCCAGGGAGGCAGCAGACTTCCCTGTGGGATGGGTCTGGCCGGCAAATTGGGCCCTCTGTCCCCCTCAGAAGGGAATCACCAATGACAATTACCCTCCTTTTTTTCTTAGCAGAGGCAGTCGTAATGCGTGGGGCTGACTGACTCGCCTCGGGCAACCCCCTGGATGGGCCTTCATCTGCGTCCTCGTTTGCCTGGCCCTTAAGTTCCACAGCCCCGTATCTGTTCTGTAAGGGCAACTGGGAAGGTGGGGGAGGCCAAGTGGGGGTTCGCCTGGTGCCCCGAGCAGGGACCTGTGTCCATTCTCCCCGTCTCTTAAGTCCCCTCCTTCTGCCTGGTGGCAAGAGGGCAGGGGATCCTGCGCTTCTTGTGGAGCCTCCACGTGCTGCCCTTGCCTCAGGGACGGCAGGGTGTGGCTCCACCAATCTATCTCCCTCTCACACTCACTGATACTCCTGAACCTCTCCACTTCTTCTTTCAGCTCTGCCACCAGGCTGAGCAGAACATCCACCTGGTCGCAGTGCACACAGGCATCATCTCTGCTGCCCTCCTGTGCAAGGGACAGGCTCAGGCACTCCCTGCAGCCGGAGGCCTGGACAGATGTGTGTTTGGGGGGGGGCTCCGTCTGGGTTGCCACATTCCTTCTGGCAATGGCTTTCGGCCGAGTGGAAACCATAGCTAGCTCCTCTTCTGGGAGGGCGATGACCACTAGTTGAGTTAGCCTCTGGAGCCAGGAGGGGGGCTGCGCCCTGCCCATGCGAGCTGCTGTGCCAGGCCCTGGTCGCCGTGCTCCCCGGGGGGCTGCTCTTGTATGTGAAGGGGTCTGGCCGCCGTCCCTCCTGCCCCTGCCCACGCTGAGTGACAGCTGCTGCTCGTCAGGAGCTCGCTCCTCCGGATCTGGGGGGCAGGGGGTTGGGGCACCCTCTCACTCCCTGAGCTTTTGCCTTCGCAGCTTTGCCGCTTTAGGAAGGGTCCCCCAGTGCGATCCTCCGCTCCAGAGCCCTTTGCCTGGGTGGCTTCGCTGAAATGGTGGGTACACTGTATCGACACATCCATCAGAGGCAAAACATCTGGCTTGTGTATTCCTGAAGTAAACTGTAATGAACCACATGATGTACGTTTTTGAAATAACATTAACGCTGCCAGTATTAGATGAACCAACCACAAACATTAAACTGACGGCTGAAGTCCAAAGCAGAGTTAGAAGAAGTCAAGAAGGGAAAGGCTTGTGATTTTCTTGGAGGTGGCAGGGGCAGGCAGGGGTAAGATGAGAATTCAGCACTTAGTAAAAACAAAGTCAATGAACCAAAAGGATGGACAGTGTTCCTCGACAGGTATGCAGCATGGTTTGGGGATCATTCCCCCAGGAAATAAGGTTCAAGTGAAAATTGAGGTTGAGCCTCTCACAGAGGTAGAGATCTGGTCGTTAAACCAGCACTTTTGTCCAGATAGCCTCTCTTTTCAGCCTTATAAAATGAGCAATGGAAATTAATGTATCTAATTCTGTAATTTGACAAATTATTATGTGTTGAAGGAAGCAATTGCTTTCAAAAATAAATATTTTCCTGTATAACAAAATTGACCTTTCTTTTCTTCCAGTGACAAAAGCAAAGCAGCAGTTATTTCCATGGTCTTCCTTAGGAGGAGAATTGAGTACCTCAGGAAAGCAAGTTCTTCCAGCAGCTGCTGACTTCAGATTTTGCAGTCTGTATGCCACTCTTGCTACTCTATGCAAGAGTACACAAAAGGGTGCACAGAGGCGCCTGTTTGGTCAGTGATTAATTCCTCATCTTTTAAACAGGAGTACTGCAGGCACAGCAGAGCGCTAACTCCCTGCTAGTCAGGAGAAAGCCAACAACTAGCAAGGTGACCCTGTGCTTCTTCCCTAACAAATACCTGCAAGATCCTGCTACCTCCAACAAAAAGCAAGCCTCCAGCACTCAAGGTAAGCCCCTTGCCTCCAGGCTGATGGCCAGCTGCTTCTTCATACCCTTTTGCCAGGATGGCAACAGCAGGGGAGGATGACAAGACCCTGGAGGTGCACAGTCCTTTGCCCCTTCCCTGTCTGGCAGCAGACTCTCTGCCCCATAATTGCACATCAGACTTCTGGGTGTCTCTTCTGGGTGTCTACGCAGTGCTGGGACAGAAACACTCATCAGCATCAGTTCACCTCCCAAGGGCTTTACTCACCGCCTGCTCATGAATCCACGCCTCCAGAGGCACTGTCCTCATTCAAAAAGGGAAGAGATGTAGTGTGCCCTCTGTGCACTTCACCAACCCCATGGAGGTCAACATATTGAATTTGCACACTTGGTATGTAGGTACAATCTCCTGCACCTCCTTTCTCCTTTTCCAAGCGAGGGTTTATCAAAGCCATTTGGAGAGTGGGGGAGGGAGGGTAATTGAGCATTCACAGCCAGAGCTACACTGTGTACAGGTTCTCTTTGATTAATTTTGCCTTTTCTTCCTCCTCATTGCTGCAAAACATCTTCAGTCTTATGAATTATCTCCAGCCATGATCTATCTGTGGAAGTGAATTATCCCTACGACCTGTGTGTTTGTTTAATCCAGAATTTACTGGCTGCCTTCAATGAGAATTTTGCCTGGGTATTAGTTGCAAACTCTTACATCCTGTAACACGGCTAACAGGACTGCAGTCCCCACTCTCGGTAGAGGTGATGGCCCAAGACAACAGCAATCAGCCAGAAGGACACAGAAAGACAACCTCCACCCGACAGGAACACTGTGTAATGCGTTTGTGTTCATGTCATGGCCTAACAAACACAAAGTAACTCAGCACCAAACACACAGTGGGTCAATTAGCTCCTCTTTTCCAGGGAAATCTTTATCTTCTAATCATGTATAAACAGATAATAAACATTAAAACATGATAGGGTAAAACTATCAAGTTCACAGTACCTTCTTCTACAGACTTTAATTTAGAAAAATCCAAACAAAAAGATGCATTTCTTCTTCAGGCAGCTCCTGCTCCACGCTTGGATGACCTGTTTGAGACTCTTAATGTCTTTTTTGCTGGGGTCAGGGCAAAACAAGGCCTTACTGTTATTTTTTCCCAATGTTTTATAGCACGTGATACTTTCCATTTAACCAGTTTTGAGTTGCTGCCCAAGGAAAATGACTCTTCCTGCTAAAAATTAACAAACAACAAAAGAGAAGCCTGGACTAGTCAAGCAAATGTCCTATCAAAATGTTTCTGACAACGTTGTGGTGCTTCAGTAGATGGCGTCCACTGCCAGGCTGAGTGCGGATCCAGCAGAGCCAGCACAAGTCCGGAGCAGCTGCCGGTCCCGGCTTTGGGAACAAAAGCCTCATACCTTTTGCAAGACTAACAGAAGTTCAGCAACCCATCTTATTGCCTCCCTTTAAGTTTCAACTGTGAAAAGGTAGGATTTCCTTTTCTAAAGTGCGTTCCTCCACCCTGCTTTGTTACGATTTTACAAAGCAAATTGAAATTGTTTTTTGGATGGAGAGTATTTTACCCAGGTGGTATTACAGTGGGACATGCAGGTACCTCTCAGGCAGGACCATATGCAAAGCAACCACTACAGCTTTATCCTGTCAGCCTTGCAGAGCTTTCAAAACCTGACACAACAGTCTAATATGATATCCTTTTTGTTTTCTTCAAGACTGTTGTAACATTCTACATAGATTGCCTGGTATTATTGTAGCAACGGGGAGAAAATATTAGCACCCTGCAGCATTTAATTAGAAAACATGACATCATCTGACACAGAACAGGCTCTTCCATTAGATAAGAAGGAACATAAAAACTGGGGACTGGCAGCTGTGCCAGTGAATACCTACCCAGTCAGATTTATTGGTTGGCTACTGCGTGATCTGCCACGTTGCAGCAGCTCTTCATTTTGCAGGTTCTTTCTGAACAATTTATTGGAGAGTGTTTAGCCTGTTGAGGCCAGAAATGAAGAAAGCATAATAAGAAAAGCAATCAGTGGCTTTTTAAAATGTTGGGTTCACTTTGGCTCTTTTTGATAGGCTACAGCACTCGGTCAGAGAGTAATGTTTCCTACTGCTGCAGTGCTGTGCTGCCAGGAAAAACATGGTCCAAAGATAAAGAAGTATCATAGTTAAAATGTGACATACCTGGGAATGCAAGAGACAATGGAGATTGTCTCCAGCTGTAGTGCTGTGTTTTCCAACTGAAAATACAAGTCAACATTTACCCACAGATACCACAGCGGGAAAATGAATCATGCCCAATAATGAGAGTAAGAAAAAAGTATTTCATAAATAAATGTTGACTTTTTCTTGGCATCTCCATGATAAAACAACAACTAATTATAGCTTAAGAAAATACTGACATCTCCAGTTTAACAATGTATGTACACCAAACCTTAAATTTACACCGTATGAGCCACAGATGAGAAAACAATGTTTGTTTGCAATCATCTGAGACACTTTTTGATCATTCTAGTTGGAGTTCAGGTGTACCCCTCCTGTCCCTAGCTGTACCCTTCCCTGCCAATAATTGTGCTCCTAAGATTGCTTATACATTTTATGTTAAGTAGAAAAGAAGGACTGCAGGGACAGGGACTAGAGGGTAATTACCCAGGCCCCGCACAGTGCCTTCATCAGGATTACTGCAGTATTATTGTACTTGTTTTACAGGCCTCATGAGTATCGTCTTTTTCCCTGGATACAGACCCAAGCAGCAAGAAAAAAAGAAAGGTGGCCTACACAGAAGTTAAAGTGTGAGACAGATATATATAGATAGATAGATAGATGTATTTATAAAACTTGAGGGGTAGGATGATGTGGGAATGGAAGGTTTTGTGAAAAGGCATGTATCCTCACTTTGTGGGCAAGCTTCTTTTCCTCTAGATCATTACACACTTGCCCACGAACACAACTCTAATGTGACAGACAGCAAGGCTTTGGTTTCTTGTACAGGCTGTTAAATCTCTGAATGATTCACCATGTCCTCTGTGGAAAAAGGATATTTACACTTCGACCTCCTCATATAATTTTTTTTTAAAAACAGATTGTTTCTGACCACTTTGCATATGAAAATTGCCATTTATTAAGTTGACTTGCAAAAAATATCTGAAAATAACAGGACATAACCTGCTTTCTTTTCTTTCCAGGAACCTTACATACAGTGTTTAGGGGTTGTGAGAAATAGATGTGCATTTCTTCACACTTAGTACATTGCATATTTCAGTGAGATTTATGAAGGTGATTTGATTTTTCACACAGTTCATTGCAACACTATGCTTATATTGACATAGGGGCTGAAGCCAGCAATACTGAACTCAAACAGAGTTTTATTTCTCACCTGAAAACTATGGCTGTGTATTTTTTCTGTGGGTTTTTTTGTTTGGTTTTTATTTTTAAACAAAGGCTCACGGGCTATTGACTTAATTGGTCTTCAGTTCAGGATTATGATTAACGCCAGCTAGGAACTATGAACACTTTCAGTCTTTTGTCTGCACTCAGCTAAATTCTGTCATTTTAATCAAAGGTCAGTTGTTTGAGCACTAGACAGGATACCACACTTAATGAAAGTGTAAAATCAGTTTTGGAAGGCTAGAATGACCCTGAGAACCTGCAATATAAAAAAAACCACACAGGCTTCATGCCAGAGGTGTCCAGCACATGAACAGATAAAAACAAATGTGTCCTAGCATCGGCTGACTGCTGCAAGTTTATAGACTCTCATCACACAAAATCGCTTCCCTTGAGAGTACCATTGTACTGTAGCGTAAAATTTGTACTAGGTGCTTTATATATATTGAAATCCCCATAATCATCTCTGCAAAAGAACAATAACAAAGGCAATCTGACTGCTGGATATGTGGAATAGTCGGAACAAAACCTTTATAACAGAGAACACACGTCTTCATCCCAGAATAATAATCACAAAATTGTTCTTACATTCCCTGGTTGTCGTTATCTCCAAAACAGCCACATTGGCAGAAAGACCCATTGACCATTATGATGAAAATGAACATTAGCCTTTTCCTGCTAATAACAAACAAAGAGTGAATTGGTGGAGACAGCACGTATTGTTGCAGTTTTTCCACAACTGTCACCCAAAGCCAGCCAGAAGTCTGAAGAACAATAGAGAAAAAAAATAGTGCCTTGTATGTGCAGCTATAAATTGGGCAATGTTTGTTTTTCTTTACAGTTGGATTAGCCTGGCTCTGTTTACTGGCTTATTACTTGCTCCCCTCTCATTGGCAGGTAGGTGCATGAAAAGA
Organism: Calonectris borealis; assembly: GCF_964195595.1. Lineage (NCBI taxonomy): Eukaryota > Metazoa > Chordata > Aves > Procellariiformes > Procellariidae > Calonectris > Calonectris borealis. The sequence continues at coordinate 48,545,217 of NC_134315.1, forward strand.
CAACAATTTCAGACTCTCCCCCAGGAAAGAAAGGATCTTGTTAATGGAAAAATAGTAACAATTGAATAACCATTTTACAGTTTGTGACTATATACGTATGATGTTGACCTGGCTACATGATGAATGCAAAACACATTAGGATATGGATGCCTCAGGCCGTGCTCTGGCTCCATGGAGATAGGTGTTATTGCCAAGGCTATCAAAGTTTCAGAGTACAAGAGTGTATATTGCAGTGCACAGCTTGGCTGCAGCGCACTCGAATGTTTATTAGCTTTAGATTTTACTAGTTTTGTTCAAAGAAGAGGTTCTGGGGCCTCAAGCTCCATCCAGCTCTTAAGCTCTTACTCACATCAGATGCTAGCATATCCCTTCCTATTTCCTTCTTGTGCATATGATTGTCTTTCAAACGTGAGCTTGTAACTAGTCAGATATGTTTTGTACTACCACCTACATTAAACACTGTAACCAAGTAATGAAAAAAATCTCGCATAACCTAATCGGTTTTTGCACTTTTTTCTTCATGACTCCTTCCTGGAGGATGTCCTTTATATGTGTGTATATATAAATAGAAGGTACATGTTATATATATGTATATAAGAGCTAAATTGACTTTTCTGGGTGCTAATAAACCATTGCTGCCAATGACGCCTTTGTGAGGTAAGAATAAAAACATGTAGTTCCTCTAAAAACAAACAAACGAATGAACAAAATATAGCCCAACAGCAGCAGGGTGAATGAACAGCCTTCTGTGCAACGGTTTTTATTACCGTACTCAGGTCTAAGACACATACTGCTGCCTCCTGTTCCTACAAACCTGTAGTGAAGGTGAACAAAAAGTCCCCAGATCCTGCAAAATTTAAGTGTCTATTCAGCTGGACTTAGTGGATAGTCCCAACAGAAATCGCAGCAATAAGGATAAAGGCCACTACTTTAATGAATAATGCATCACTCTCTTACATCATCAAATTTGGGGGCAAGGGAGAAACACTACACCTCTAAGACCATTACAGCTAAGCTGGTGATGGATACAGGAGGGAAAAGAATTGGACTATGAGCTGTGCAATAGCTCGTGATATCAATCAGGGAGATCAGAGCTGCAGTCCTGACATTCAGTCTTCTGTTCTAGCTGCTGACTTGTTTGCGCTTTCCAGCTACATCCCAATTATGACATCTGTAGATGTGTTTGCCAGAATGGCAAAGTTTGCAAGCCCACACTCTCCTAAAAGAAAATGGAGTTCTGCTTGTGTAGCTTATTGTTTGGTCTGTCCCCATGTGTAACTTTTCAGAAACATATATGGAGTTAAAACCAGCAGTATTCCACCCGTGCCCTTCCCGTTTCTTGAAGTTTCAAGACAGTTTTCAAGTTATTCTTATTTATAAAGCCTTTCTAGTTCCCTAACCACAGTAGTACAACATTTTAATTTCCTTTTGTAAGTAAAAAATTGTGATAATATGTAAATGGATATCCAAATGAGTGTCTCATTCATTGTTTATCATTCTGTTTCTTCCCCCAAAATTATCAAACATGAAATTATGTTCCCCGAGTTTGTTCCCACTGAGGACTGGGTTTACAGCTTTTACCTTATGACATACAAACATAAATAAAAATTGACCGCATAAGGCTCATAACTTGTCATCCCAACAGAGCCTATGAGAAGTGATTAAAAAGTAAATATAGTAATAATACATCCCTCTTACTATGCTAGAATTGATAATATTTTGGCTAAAAAAGTAAACCCATATAAATTTTAAAAAATCAAGTTTTTATAGAATTCCACATGGGGAAGGTCAATGAAAAGATCAGCATCTAAAAATATGGGCCATATTATCAAATGGCCTCAGCGGTTGCGGAAGTCTTTATGATGTAACTTCTAAAGATTGACAGTGTGCGCTTAATAAGCTTGCTTCAAAATTTACTGAAGCCAGTGAGAGCCCTTCTGCTGTTTTTCAAGCCCTGTATTAGGGAAAAAAGGGAGTATATTATCCAAGAAACTATCCTAGCAACAATCAGACTGCTCAGCCTTGCATTATGGAAGCCAACCGCAGTGCCAAATTTAAGATAGCAGTAGAGTAGCAGAGTCCCCTGCATGGCCACAGTGTTAGCTAATAATACCACAGAAACCTGAATTATTTTGTTTATCTGAATTCAAAGGAAAGTACATGATCCAGAAGATTACAAATTTGCAATTCCATTGCTGTTTTTCCCTTTCTTCTCCTTGTTTCAACTTTTTCACGAAAAATACTAACATAAACCCAATGCATTTGTAAATGCCTTTGAAACAGACTTTGGTAATTATTCTGCCTCATGTTTCAGCTAGAGAGCTTCTATTGAAAAAGTAAATCACTATAGTTAAATAAAAGAGGCAACAGAGCACACATAAAAGAACTAAATACCTGCAGAAGTTCTTAACTGTTATCTGAGAGTAATATTTAACCAAAGTATAATTTCAGTAGCTGAATGTGGCATTTAAGTGAAGACCAGTTTTAGTAATAAAAGTGGTTAAGTGCCTAAATCGTACTGGTTTCCTTGAGATAAAAAGCTCTTATATATACACGAAATATGAGCTATTATTCTAGTTGTCCTGGTTTCGGCTGGGATAGAGTTAAATTTCTTCCTAGTGCTGTGTTTTGGATTCACTATGAGAAGAATGTTGATAACACACTGATGTTTCCAGTTGTAGCTATGTACCTTGTCAAGGACAACTACCCCCTGCTACCAAGCTAGACTGGGAGGAGGGAACACAGCCAGGACAGCTAGCCCAGTTGACCAACGGGGTATTCCATACCATGTGACGTCATGCTCAGTAGATGAATGGTAGGCGTGTTCCAGTAAGTAGCGATCGCTACTTGGTTATCAGCCAGCACGGGTGGTGAGCAATTGCATTGTGCATCACTCATTTTGTATATTCTATCATTATTATTATTATTTTCCCTTTTCTGTTCTATTAAACTGTCTTTATCTCAGCCCACGAGTTTTTCTCACTCTCACCCTCCCGATTCCCTCCCTGCCCCACCAGTGGGGGGAGTGAGCGAGTGGCTGCGTGGTATTTGGCTGCCTGCCAGGTTAAACCACGACACTAGTGCTTTAGGAAATTGGTTATGTTACAGAGTAGCTTAACAGGAGCTTTAATACTTTGAAATAATTAAGGAGGTAAAATATAAACTCAGAGCATTATTTGAGTTTTCTGGCATGCCATCTTCCATCAGATTGAAGCGTAATACAGGAACTTCAGTTACTTCACATCCATTTGCATGTATTATGTCAATGCACAACCACAGCCATCACAAATTCCATGTCTTTAGGAGCCACCATCCAAGTTTTGGTAAGCTTGATCAACTTCAAGTGCAAATTGCTGTTGTGTATTAGAGCAAGGGCAATCTCTCATGGAGTGCTGGGATGCATTGCTGTCCAACAGTGAGATGATGGAAAGGAATGTATGTGGTTTCCTCTCTTCATTTCCCATTCCTAAAGCTTTGACTGGTAATGTACATCCTGCTCAAAGTGGATAGCTAATAATTTTTGATTGTTAAATATTGTCCAAGAGTTTCAAAGAAATGTATGCATTTTTGTGACCTTGTCTACTATTTTTGGAGCATTAATTTACACAGTTTGAACACTACTTTAATCTGAGGGTGTGATCCATTAACCTGAATGTGGGAGGCTCTTGGACATTTGCAAACATTGGAACAATGACTCGATAAATTATTTAAACTCGGACTTCAAATTATGGAATGGAGAACATACTTGTTTTCTATCAAACAATGAAATACAGCTTTCACCGAAAAGAAAATCCCAAAATTTCTGTAAGTCAGTGGAAAAAATAATTTATTGCAATTTCTTTTGCACATTAACATAAAACATTTATACATATATATTCTGTGCTGATAAGGTATACTAGATATAGACAATGTTTATACACAAAGTAATTGCACCATCCTATTTTATAATGCAAATATTCAGAAATTATGAGTCAGATAAGAACAGGTATTATTCACATAAAAATGCACTGTATGTTGAAGTTATGGAAGGTCTACACATCTGAAACCTTGTCCACTTTTACTAACTTTTATCAGCTGATAAAAGACACCATGTCCCCTTAAAGCTTTACATCCCTTAATTATGCCATGATGCCTAGAATATTATCAGGTCCTCCCAAGGAATAAAGTAAGATTATTTCTGAAAATGAGAGAGACCAAACCAAAAGGCAACCATGACAACCGTGTCCCAGCAGCATGCCTTTCAATTCTGGGAGCTCCATCAGAAAAGAATCAAAACACTACAGGTGGTCTAAAATTGTCCAGCAATCTATTATTATTATGACAAATTAATTTAGTTAATATAAATCAATGAGAAATACATTGCAAGTGAACAGCATTTCAGTACAAGTACATTGGCACGTGGTTCAAATGGCAGTATCAGACAAACAACTGCCCCCTTTCAATATAGAAAATGTTTACATAGTGTCTAGAAAGGGAAAATGCAGGATGATATCAAAAGAGGAACCTTTTTCTAACAAGGAATTTACAGTGCATCAAGTGTTAATTCACAAAATGAATGGGAAGCATGGTAACAGCAGAACTAAGTCTGATAAACAACATTTATACAATAATTTTCATAATGCTGCTTTAGTATTATTTTTAAAAATAATTCTTCAGGTTCATTGTTCCGCCCAACAACTGAAATACCTGTCTTTCCAGAAATGTCACTGATTCACGTAACCACTATACTTCAGAGATGAAGATGAAGATGTGAAGCATCAGATTGAAGTGGTTAGTTGTGGTGTGCATACTACAAAATTTTATTCAGTATTATCTTGGTGGTAGACAGGGCCACATGACTGACGTGCAAAAAATGCATATCAAAAAAAGGAAAGCTTGCAATACATGCTCACAGCAGAGATACAACAATACCAAACATTAGGAAAAAAAAAATAGGAAGCGAGCCTGGAGAAAAATGGTGAGTATGATTTCAGAAGTAGGGCAAAAGACAATGTAATGCACATGGCAATGGGAGATACGACATCAAATAACATCCATAACTCAACCTTACTGCCTGGCACGCTATTTGGAGACAGTATTGCACCCTATTCAGCGTCCTCTTCCTCTTCCCTCAGCTCAGAAAGCATCTTGCTTTGCCTCCTTGAGTGCATGCAAGTAGAATTTGAGAAGTAAGGGATTTTATTTGAAGCAACAACATGGTGGGTCAATGCAGTGACAAAACACATTTTACAACTTGCAACTGATATCAGTAAATAATAAAAATAATAAAACACAGCATAGGTAACACAGGTATTTCTTTCGTATGTGTTGTATGTAGGACGGTAACAATTCCTACATTCACTGATGAACTGCTAGCTCTGACTGAGATACTTTAACTTGTTCCCATCAGTAATGTGGGGACAGGGCAGAAGAGAAAGATATTTGAAAGTGGGGAATGATGGAAACCGCAGTCAGACATCTGAGGCTTTCTGCAAGCTTTATTTTTTACAACAAATCTGTTTCTCAAGAGAGAAGCTGCAGCTGAACCTCTGTTAAAATAATAATGATAGTAATAATTAATCTTATAACATGCAAACAAGCGGATGCAAAATGAGTAATTGGTCACAGTTGCTTTTGTTCTATGTATATTTCTGATGCAATTCTAATTTTTGCTGTAATGGTATCACAGAAGAGATACTTAAGTGGAAAAAAGTAAAGGAGCAGCACTCCAAACCAACACTGTTTCTTGTAAATCATGTCTTTCTCAGAAGTAACTACTGCTCATGGTGACTGATACTAGAGATGCCAGCTCAGGAACCAAGTTTGAGGTATGCTGAGCTGCTCCAACCCTATCATTTTCTACAGGCCTAGCAGAGAGACAGCATATTTTAAGCCTTGGTTTCACATCTCTATGCCACTGTAAGTATTTTGCCCTGTTTCCTCACCATATATTAATTACTGGGCTTCACGGTAAAATATTATGCTGACAGATTTGCAAATGCTGAGCTAATCACTCTCTAAGGGATATAATGAAAAGGAGAATATATCACTAATGTGAATCTATCCTAGATTTAAAGATATTGGAGGTAGAAAACTTCACAGTAAAAGAATAATCAGCAGAAATATCTTCAGGATGATTTAAGAAATGTTTTCATGTTTACTTCTATAAGCCACTTCTTGCAATATTCTGGAGTGACCTTTCAAGAAATTTACCATATAGTTTCTGAATATATGTTAACATGCCATATTTGTTGTTATGAACAATGAAATTAACGGCACTGCACATGATAATCCGTTAGCGTGTGTTTGTGTTTGAAAGGTCAGAGAGAATAATATTCTGAAAAGAAAACCAAGACTACACCCTTGCCTAAAGCGAAGCGATTACTCTAAGGTAATCAAACATAAAAGCTGGTTATCTGATTTCCGCTTTTGGATTACAACTATTATGTACAGCCTATAAAATGCCAGAAATAACATGAAGAATACCTTCACAAGACAAAGAGAAACTGCAAACAGTTCAGAAAATCTTAAAGGAGTAAAACTCAGTGCATCTTTTTATGTATGGACAAATGAATTTGTGCAGGGAGTGAAAAAGAATTAAAAGATTAGAGGATTATATTCTTTCACTTTTCAAAATCACCTCTGACAAAATGATTATCAATTCCAATCACCACATGAATGTATCTTTCTCCCAAACTTACTACAATTTAGAAGAGATACCTGTGATGGGAAAAGTCTTTCTATCTATAAGAATTACATGTATATCTGAATTTCAGACTTAACAAAAACTAACAAAAATTAGAGAGACTTTTTGAGTGTGCTTAAACTGTGAGTCTTAAGTGCTCCTGAAAATCAGGCTGACAGTATTTTTCTGCCGGGTTTATTCCTGCCCCCATGTCCCCCTCTACAAAGCTCCATTACTAGATAATAGTATCAGCAAGTACCTCTCAGGACTGCTGTGAGGATTAACAAAACCAATAGTTGTACAAGATCTCTAAAAGGAAATGGCAATGTTTAAAATTCTAAACTAGCTGAACCCTATATTCATATTAAACAGGTGTGAGGCTGAAACAAGGAAAATACCCACGTTCAGTACCTTTCTGAAATTTTACATTTAAAATTACAATGTGCCCTGCTACAATTGACAGGACATAACTTATAATGCAGAAAAAAGTGAAAGGTGATTAATGAAAATACATTTTAAATACAACTATAGATTTGAAAGAATGATAGCCATGTGAAATTATAGTTAATCTTGATATAGAATAAAAAAAGAAAAGTATTATCAAAAGGGCACCCAGAATATTATCGTAATATATACTAAAATACAGACTTCAGCAGAGTTAAAGTACAGGCTCTGCCCTGAAGTTTAATACTGGGGGTTAATACTGGCAGTTACCATTAAAAAGTCAGTATTCATATACTTGGGTACCAGTGGTAAAAAATCTGGATTAGATCTGCTAAAGAGCCCAAAGAGTTTAACAGCCTAATTTTCATTTTCAGAAGCACATGAGTATTCAGACACGTAATTAATTTCCTGTGACTTTCAAGAATTATTTCAGCCAAGGTAATTGATGACTTTCATTATTTTAGTCAAGTGTATTTTTAAGATTAAATACATTAGCTTAAAACTCTCTCTTTTTGTATTACTTCAGGACAAAATTCAAGCGATGCAAATTACTTTTACCCTTTTTTCCTCCCTGTTGCCAACGGGTGGAATGTATGCAACTGCTTAGCTATGGCAAATCAGCTGGCATACTTTACCTGATGAAGTGTCTAAGTTTGTAGCACAATTATGAGGCTAGATCTCATTGGCTTTTAATGAGATTTTGGTTAAAACATGCCCAGACTTCTGAAATTGAATAAGCTTAAAGAACACTCAGTGCTTGAAGAGATTTACCCTACATCATTTTGAGAAGAGGATTTAGGCTCATACGTCATTTAGAAGAAATAGTTTTCACCCTGTATATTTCTAAAGCAAGACCTTTCTCATGCAACAGCCTCTGAACAAGCAGATCCATCTGGGGTTAACAGACCACCATACACATCAGGTGTGAATCTGCCTGCAAGTAGTTGCTGGACTGTTGCCTAAATATTTGAAGGCACATTTATTCTCTCACTGTAAGAAAGCAAATGGTGAATTTTGAAGTGCTGATAACCAGACATGTCAGCTAAACAGAAATTTACATTATATTGCAAAATCTAGAACAGTGGAGAAATCCGTAAGAGGGAGATATAAATATTTAAACACTTGGCATTCCCTCAAGGACTTTTTAAAATATAAAAGTATTTTTTTCAGGGACTGCACAAACTGCAAAGACAAATAATCAAGGACTTTAATGTGCTGTCAAGATAGTAAATGCACTGATGAAATAGTGTCGTACAAAACTTCATTTTTTTCTAGGGAACATTTAGTTTTGCAAATGCAAATGGATCTCAGTGGTTTAGATTAAATTTGTCATGTTTATGCCTTGTTTAAAAAAAAAAAATTACACTCTGGTTAGTCATACCTCTGTCTCTGTACTCTTTCTGGACAAAAACCAAACCTGCATTGGTTCTTTTTTACCCTTCATAGAAACTGGACCCCTGTATTCCAGGTGGAACTGAGGATCTGAATTTTCTGGTGTCATAAGACACCTGAAATTGAAAGAGAAAACATGTAAATGGATGTACTATGCATGCATGCCACACACTATATAAAATATTAAACATGCTACAGATATGTGAGCAAATTAACAAAAGCGTAAAATCTATCTCTAGATCATTATTATACTTGCATACCGATAACGGCATATGATAATATAGTCTGCCACACAGTTTCATGAGAACTCATGTACTTAAATAATGCGTTACACGAGTCCTGTCACTTTCAACTCCAAAGACACTTTGATGTTATGCTGACAATGTGACTTCTTTTAAGATGTCAACACCAATAAAGATACTGCATCACTCACCTGTAAGTATATTCAGAGACGTTGATCTTTCCCTTTTCTCCGGTAGTTTCTGTTCTGCTTGTTAGATTGACAGTATTTCCAAAGAGACAGTAACGTGGCATCCTTTGGCCTATGACACCTGTGACTACCTCACCGGTATGGATTCCTATTGTTATCTTTAGAGAGAAAAAATAACTATTCAAAATCAGCATAACTAATCTGATGCTTCTGACTAAATACAGGTATTATGCTATTTCTATCTACCAGAGTTTATTTTTTCAATGTGCCACTCCTGCTTCTGTGTTTTGTGTCACTTTTTTTTATTGTAGTGCAGTGTCATGGCTCTGCCTCCCACATGAAAGAACAAACTCCATATTTTTCCAGCATGCACCATGCCATGCTGCTATTATGTACCATGAAATTAAAAAAAGTGGAAAGAGAGGCATACTCTGCAGGTCTGTGTTTAATGAGTGCTCAGAAGATGCAGAAATGGATGGTGTAGGTCAAGAAAAAAGATGTTTCTCAGAAGAAACATCATGGTATTTTGCATTTAAAAGCTCAAGAGATAGGACAGGGGTTTGGAGAAGCTCATTCTTATAGCACATTACAGTTACTGTAAAGCCCCAAATCAAACCTTCTCACTTCTTTGCCCAGTGACAAAGTGAAGTACACAGATCTAAGCTAGGTGTTAGACCAATAACATTCATGTAAATAGAAATATGCATCACACTCATTACTTATTTTGCTCTCACAGCCTTCTGATGAGGACAGGTCAATGAAGCCTTCCCAGTTCTGTATTAATGCCACAACATCTTCATAAAATCCCACAATGAGTGAACTTCCACTAAAATACATTGTTGCCAGTAATCATTGCCATAACTGCCTACGGAACTGTATTTTTCTTTTTAATGCAATATTTTCTCATGCTGACGTGAGGATCTAAGTGTGATCAAAAATATCAGTGAGGGAATATTATTGTTCTGTTCATTGAGATGAAGAAGACTCAATGAATTGTACTTGATGAGCAATGGGAATTTGTTGATTAGATTGAAATGATCAGAAAACAGACATAAATGATGCAGACCTAATTTAGTCCTTTAAAAGGTTAAGCACAATAATTAGATTTTAAGGTCTGGGAACTGCACGTGTCACATCTACATGTGACTTTTCATACTATTTGTAGATACCAGTCTCAAAATGTAACAATAACAAAGTTTGCATGGACTGGGACTTGAGCATTATCATATTTCAAGGCATTATCATCATATCAAAGAATGGGCTCTTCATTCAAGCCCACACACTTACTAACCTGTACAGGCTCACCATCTACTTGAACTTGGCCTGCTATTTCCATCATATCCAATGCCAGGTGGCAGATAGATCGTGCATGATGAATGCAAGGCTCTGGTAGACCACTCACTGTCATATACTTGTCCCCAACTGTTTCCACCTATCAAGATACATATTTTTCAATTACTTTATTATCATGGGTTTTAGAATACTAGAATGGACGTAGTGCTTCCTTCAAGACTGCTTGTCCTTTCAAATAGTTTCCCTTCACTTCCATTCAAATCACTCTAATTCCCATCATCGCTGCTTGTTACTGAAGAGAATTTATTGTATGCCCACAATGTAACAAATTAAAATGACACTGTGATTGTGTGAACTTGAGCCTCTCTTTTGGGGTCTTCTGAATTTCTGTAGAAACTGAGCACTATGTTTATTTTGACTCACACCCCTGATTCACTTGGTACAGGACATAAAATTGATTTCTAGTAAAAGCTAGGAATGAATCTTATACATGTAAACACACAAGCATACACATATATATGGGATATCTCTCTCTACCTATCTACCTGCTACCAGCTGCTTCTGCAGCTACACCTCATTCCTAATGAAAGAATGAAATTCACATTGAATAACTAAATAATAAGTTATAATTTACAACCAGGAGAACCAGGTATATGACTGAAAAACTTAAAGCACAGGGTCAGCCGAACCACAAACTGCTTGTATAAGTGTTCACATCTGCTAAACGTGGAAGTAGATTTATATATCCACCTAACGGGTGACTGTGCAGAAATCCTGCTGAGAACTAAGCCCTTTATGTTCCTTCACACATTTAGAGATAAACATACTCTTCTTTAGCTATCAGGTAACACAGTTCGAAGACTGAGAACATAACTCTTTTTTCAAAAAAGCCTAAAATCGAAAGGATGGAAAAGAGTGACATGATAGTAAATTATTGAAAAGTCACAGATTAAATACTTCGAAAAACTTCTGCTTACCTTATAAACAAATGGATTCCTTCGTGAATCAGTCAGAATATCAAATCTCGTGTAAAGATCATTTAAAAGATTAACAATCTTCATGGCTCCCTCTCCAGAGGCATGTTTGCTACAGAAGGCATTGAATCCAACAATGCCACTGAAAAGAATGGTTACATTGTCATACCGCTTAGCTGGAACAGGACGCTTGTGTCTCAGCTCATTTGCCACTGACGGTGGTAGAACAGAGTACAGTAATCTAAACGTGTAAGAAAAGAAAGGCACAAGCAAAACAGAAAGAATGTAGAGAATGGTCTTTATATCAGCACTCTTCAAATATTAACTTAGTACCTCCCCTAGGGTTCATAACATACTTGCATCATCAAAGAGCAATATAAAAGATGTTTACTGAAGAATATGTTATTTGGGAAACACGAACTGATCTACATCAGCATACCTAAAGCCATGACATTTCAAACACACATTAATACATCTAAATTACCAAAAATGAGGCATATATTAGTAATTCTTCTGACATGATCTGTTAATAGTGTCTTGGATCATTTTTCATTATTGCTTAAGCATTTCTGCCATATCCTCAGCTCATATAATCTGGTTTTGCTCACAGAACCATAAAAACTACAAAAAAGGCCATGAAGAGATCAAACGGTTTTCCACCTTTGATCAATTCATGCATTGCTAAATGCTTCCTCTTCTGTTGAGAATGCTGCTCTTAGGGTTTATTGCATGTTTTTTTAATTAATAGTCTGTGTGACGTATTAACACTTCATATTACAAATCATGAAATAAAATCCAAATCACACACAGAGAACTTCACCGTACTCTCATGTGAATTCCTTCAACTTTCTAACTGCCATCTTAAGGTGTATTTCCGTCCTTACACAGCTAAGTGGGCAAGCTGAAGATCTCTGAATGTTTCACAAATCTTGAGCATGATTTTGTACACAGCCTCCTGCACAAACCTTCATTAGTTGCATTTTTGGCAAGTTCACTACTGCATGAGTTATAATTAGTGAATAATTTTGGCACACGATATAGTAACTGACACTGTCTGTTCCAGCGGCTGCCAAGAAGGCTAGAATTCCTGAAGGTAAGATGGCTTTATAAAGCAAGTCAACAGGAATGAATAGAAAAAATATTTTTTAGGCTTCTTTTCTCTCTGACTCTTCCATCCATCCCTTTCAAGTCCTTTTACAATAACTTCCATTACTCTACCACAGAAAAAAAAAATCTGTCAAAAGAATTCATCGCACAACAAATGTGCTACCGCTAAACAAGTATAATCCACAAGAATTTCCTCTATTACAGAGATAGGAACTATGTTTTATAAACGAGAGTCAACCATCAACCCCACACTGCCTGTCACACAAACTTTTGTTTAATTTACCTGCCAGTAGTCCTTGAGCTGAGCTGCCATAGACTAATGCTATGAATCTGATTTTATAGTTACCTGTAGAAACGGATTTGGGGCCCAATGCATATACTTTATTATTGTTTGTTATATACTTATATCTAGATAGTAGTATTATCTAGATAGCCCCAAATACATTTCTACAGGTAACTATAAAATCAAATTCATAGCATTAGCCTATTGCAAAACTTCACCTTTACATAGACGATTTTCAAGGCTTGGAAGATATGTTTTTCTGTTCTATTAACCTGTGAGCATGGCAGTCCAGAAAGACAAAGTGATCTACAGCTGGTTTACAGAACTCTGTCAAACAGTAGCATTTGGGCATTCATCAGATTCATCTTGGTTACAGGGACTGCATGTAAGAAAGTTTGCAAAACTACTGTTTTAGGTAATTTACAAAGCAAAAAAGATTGTCAGTTCACTTCTCACAACTTTCCTTATCAGGGAAGGAGCCATCAAAACACCGGTGCATGTGACAGCTTAGACTGCAGATGACATTTGACAATCTAAATAAAGAAATACCCCATGAGGCATTGAAGTAAAATGTTCTTTCTTGACTTCAAAATTATCAGCCCTGAATATCTCTTATATTCTTTCCAAGATTCTGTTATTTTTGAAGAAGGTAGCTGTAAATAATATATTGCTGTGACTGTTTCAGCTCAAAATCAGGATTTGGTTCTTACGTGTCTGTCTTTTTCTTTTCGTCTTCCAGTGCACGCAGTGTGTGCTGCAGTCTGTCAGTGAGGATCTCAAGCTCTTGAGTCAATTTATATTCCTCTCTGAACTGCTCTCCCAAAAGAACCAGATCACGGGTAGCATCATGCAATGGAATATCACTCAGATATAAACCTCTTCTGGTTAAATCATCCAAGTTCATCACACTGCAATGGGGAGAAATATATAATAATATGGGTGCAATTAAACTTGCCAAAGGAGCATTTAAAACTCAAATGAACAGCAGAGGCTGCTGAATAATAGAAGAAAGATTATGCTTCTGAACTTGTGATGAGCTGTACAACATATCCCTTCTACAAAATACCTTATTTGTGTTCATTCATGTTAACACATGGCTCTTGGTTTTTGCATTTAAATACAGAATTCTCATTGATGCGTTCTGTGGACATACCAAAGGTACACACCTCAGTACACAAATAAAAGTGAGATTACATTAAGGTAGCCTCTTCCTTTTCTGTCTTCATCCACTCTCTCCCTTTTACACAGGAGATTAACATATCATAACTGTATAATCTGATGTGTTAGCTCAACACGCTCTTAGCTAAAGAAGCCCTCCATTCAATCCCCCATTCCAACCACGTCTTTATAATCATCACTGTTCTATTACATTAAAACTACTGCAAAAATCTATGAATCCACATAGGAAACCAAATCATTGCGACATTTCTTAGCATCTCAGAGTAAGAAACAAAGGACAAAACTTGCCAAAAATCATGGAATCATGAGGAATTCCCATTTGTACAAACTAGGCCGGAGCATCCCAATATTTATATTGAATTATTTAATAATCAGTCAAGTTCCGATGTTTAAGTGCTCCTCCCTCTTTTAGTATAAACACATCAAAATCAATGAAATCAATACTTGAACCAATTAATCTCTGTAGTACTACTCTCATAAATGTTCTTAAAATTAGTAACTGTAAAATGAAAATCAATATTATAGAACTCTTAAGGATTAAAGTACCTTGGTGAACAAAGAAAGAGAATGCTGTCTGCTTCAGGCAAGTAGATCATTTGCCCTTTCAGGCGTAAGCAGCTGATTTCTGTGCCCGTCAGTTCATCTTCACACTCCAGCTTTTCCACATCCAACAGCCCCTCCTGGTGATGAAAAGTCACGATTATATAAGGGCAACGGTACATGTTGGAAAGCGTCGCGGTTCTGGTGGCGTCCGGTGAGCTGTCGCTGGCCCATGGAAATCCGGGGGAGGGGGTGTAAGTCTCACGCTGGGCCGTACCCATAGCCGCAGCAGGTCTCCAAGGTGAACAGCCTCTGGCATGTTGGAACAATGAAGCTAAGGGAAGTCGGCAAGCCGGATCCGTAACTTCAGGATAAGGATTGGCTCTAAGGGCTGGGTCGGTTGGGCTGGGGCGTGAAGCGGGGCTGGGCACACACCGCGGCTGGACAAGGCGCCACGCACCGCCAGCACAGGCATGCGTGCGGCGCCGACTCTGGATGCGCGCCAGGCCTCTCCCATAAATTTTATGGAGGACAGGGAGGTGATTCGAGAGCATGGCTTCACCAAGGGCAAGTCCTGCCTGACCAAGCTAGTGGCCTTCTATGATGGAGTGACTACATCAATGGACATGGGAAGGGCTACTGATATCGTCTGTCTGGACCTCTGTAAGGCCTTTGAGACAGTCCCCCAAAACATCCTTCTCTCTAAACTGCAGAGGTATGGATTTGATGGGTGGACTGTCCGGTGGGTGAGGAATTGGTTGGATGGTCACATCCAGAGGGTAGTGGTCAACGGCTCAATGTCCAGACGGAGACTGGTGATGAGTGGTGTCCCGGAGGGGTCTGTATTGGGACCAGTACTGTTTAATATCTTTATCAATGACATTGACAGCGGGAGCGAGTGCACCCTCAGCAAGTTTGCAGATGACACCAAGCTGAGTGGTGCGGTCGACATGCCTGAGGGACGGGATGCCATCCAGAGGGACCTGGACAAGCTCGAGAAGTGGGCTCGTGTGAACCTCATGAGGTTCAACAAGGCCAAGTGCAAGGTCCTGCACCTGGGTCGGGGCAACCCCCAGTATCAACACAGGCTGGGGGATGAAGGGATTGAGAGCAGCCCTGCCGAGAAGCACTTGGGGGTACTGGTGGATGAAAAGCTGGACATGACCCAGCAATGTGCGCTCACAGCCCAGAAGGCCAACCACATCCTGGGCTACATCAAAAGAAGCGTGGCCAGCAGGTCATGGGAGGTAATTCTGCCCCTCTACTCTGCTCTGGTGAGACCCCACCTGGAGTACTGCATCCAGCTCTGGAGTCCTCAGCACAAGAAAGACATGGACCTGTTGGAGCGGGTCCAGAGGAGGGCCACAAAAATGATGAGGGGGATGGAACGCCTCTCCTATGAAGAAAGGCTGAGAGAGATGGAGTTATTCAGCCTGGAGAAGAGAAGACTTTGGGGAGACCTTATTGCAGCCTTTCAGTACTTAAATGGGGCTTATAAGAAAGATGGCGGCAAAGTTTTTAGCAGGGCCTGTTGCAACACGACAAGGGGGAATGGTTTTAAACTAAAAGAAGGTAGATTCAGGCTAGATATAAGAAACAAAATTTTTACAATGAGGGTGGTGCAACACCGGAACAGGTTGCCCAGGGAGGTGGTAGATGCCCCATCCCTGGCAACATTCAAGGTCAGGTTGGACGGGGCTCTGAGCAATGTGATCTAGTTGAAGATGTCCCTGCCCACGGCAGGGGGATTGGACTAGATGACCCTTAAAGATCCCTTCCAACCCAAACTATCCTATGATTCTGTGATTCCATACATGTTACGCACCATGCCATGAACATAAAGTGCCTTCACTATGAAGGCAGTCAGAATGTTTGGAATAGAGTTAGAGTCTACATTAAAAACCAATTAATTTCTTATTTGAACACCATACACTACCTGTATTTGAATAGTGTGATTTGCTATCTCAAAAATATAAAGTATGGTATCTTTTTTTACGTTCATGTTCATAACTTCTTGTTTTCTTCTGCGTCATTTCTTAACAACAGTTTGACAAAAGTATTGCCTATTCTATGAAGTTCTATCTGTGCCTGAGAGCATCTCTAAGAAGTCTTGTTGGTTTCTCTCAGGTACAGTTTTCTATAAATAAATAGGTTCCTTGAGATAGTAAGTGCTACTTTACATGCTGCATTCGTTCATATCATCCGCCTCCTCTCCTGCCCTCTCCAGAGAGAAGGGCACAGAACTGTGTATGAACGTATGAGCCCAAGCAAGAACACATTTCATATTTGTCTCCCATATTGTTATGAAGCAAAAGTAAGTGTAATTGCCTTTCTACATTTACTTTGATACAATGCCATATAATCGGTTGGCCCCTTGCAAAGAAAGCATCAGACATGAAGTATATGTACTTCACCATCCCTATAAATCATTCTACTTAACAGCTACACATGAATTCACACCTGTGACTTTTTCTTGGCTCGAGACTGAAAAGGCACTGAGCGTACTAATGTGCAAAGAATTTTCTCTGAAGACTTCTGAGCTTTCAGCACTTCGTCTTATCTCTCCAAAGCATACTTACTTAAAGAAAAGCCAGGTGAATATTCTCTAGTTACCTTGGTCCTCAGTACAAAGACTGTATTGATATGTGAGAGGATCCCATGGAAACTAATATCAATATGAGGCCGGACCAGGGAGAAAACTGACAACAGACTGCAATTTCCTGGCTGCAGCTAGAATAGAAAAAAAAAAAAAAAGAAAAAGATTGTTATGTTTTATAATAAAAATATACATGGAGTAATTCTATTCAATTTGCTTAGATGACAATACTGAATGGAAAAGAATATGTACTTTATGCGTTTCTCCATTAAAACACAAGGTTTTTAAATTAAGGATTTTACATCAGAAGTATATTGACTTCAAAGTGCAATTCTAGTCTGCAAGATGACTTTGTAAAATTCTGTTAGACTATCACATTTGTTATCTGTCAAACTGTTCCCATTCTACAGTAAAAAAAAAGCTTTCCATGTTTTCCTCCTAAGTGACCTCTTTCAAACTCCCTTTTCAATAAGGTATGTTCTCTAAAGCATCAACTCTGATAATAAGGATTCTGATATCCATCCTCAGTAGGCTGAATAGTTAGTTATAGCTGTTCAGCGAATACCCTTGGGAAAAATCTGGCAGAGCTACTTACAAAGCTCTTCTTTCAAATCTTTCTGCAAAATTCAGAGAGAAATCACCAAAAACAAATTGCAGGAAAAAGCAAGTAACATAAAATTGCATTTTAAAAGTATGTCAATGATTCAGAAACAACATGGTATGTACAGCATCAGCCTACATAATTGTAAAGATCATTTGATGTTTTCATCATCTTTACCTTTTGCTTCTCTCATATTACTACTTTTACCTGTTGCTTATTTTTAGAAACACTGTCAGCTCTTTCAGGCAAAAACTGAGGTATCCTATTCATACACAGAATACATAACATTAAATGGACCTCTGAGTACTCTTTTACTGTAAATAACCAGGGGAAATTGCAGCAGCTGCATTCAGTTCAGAATACATATATATATATCACAAAAATAGTTTGGCTCATCTTAGTTAATACTCATGCTTTTGATGCACAAGCCAAGAAAGTATACCACAATTTCTGTTATTCTGCTCTTCAGTTATTGTGCATCTGACAGCTTAAGTATTTGAAGGCATTACTGTCAAGTAATATAGATAGACTATGTACCTGCTGCTACACTATACAGTAGTATGGGCAAGACCATCTCCTGAACCCCACGCCAAGTTGCACTCTCTCACATCCACTTTAAAGAGTATTCTGCCACTTCCATAGCAAATGTATCTTGGAGTGAGCTACAAGAAAGAATCGGGTATCAACCTAACACCTGAATTGTGGGGGTGATCAGCTTTTCTCTGCTCAAGTTTATTCTCTTACTGCACATGGACATGATAATAAGGAACAGAGCTGTTGTAGAATTAGGGCTATTTTCACAGTCCTTTTTCAACCAAGAGGAGCACAATGTAGTAAATATTATACAGTTACACAAGAACACTGTTTAGACAGAGAATCCTAAAACTATTTTATTAATCTTTAAAATAAACCTAAAGCATCTAGCATTAGGAATCTCTATGATTATTCATGTATGAGAATCATCTAACCTGTGGAAGGACTCTGTATATAGCATTGCCACACTGTGTGACCACCAGATCTCTGTCAAATATTATGTGGAAAGGAAAGGCCTTGCAGAAAGTATAGGGACTGATGCGAGACTCTTGGGTACCATTTTCTTCAAATCTGTCAAGGTCTTCATAGTAGTCCTCTTCTTTAGACTCTTTCTCCTCAATTAAAAACTGAATGTGGTCACATTCTTCATTTCTCAGTTGAATAACCTGGAAAAATGAGGGAAAAAATGAAAAACTGAAAACTCTACTACTCATTAATAACTGGAATGCTACCATGAAGAGAGGAATACATTTAGAGCAGAAAGATGAATTCAAGAATGATATCTGCATCTTGAAAAATATTATATTCTAATAAGTATTTCTGATTTTAGAGAGTCTTTATGACTCCAGGTGAATAATTATGCCTTTGCTTAGCCACAGTTGCTCTTTGCATGATCAACATATTGAAGATCACTCAAATACAATTTGTAAAGCCTGAGTGAAATGCACATCCTGAAATCAGGGGTGAAGGCTCACGTAATGCTTGCTTTTACCGGTATGTACCAGAAAACAGGACTCTCCCCTCCCCTTGAATGAACATGTGGCAAGTCTTGAATTATACAGACCATTTGAATCCTTATTTTGATGAAAGCTGTTTGCAAGGTCTATAACACAACAGCAAACAGTGCTGACCAGAGGATGAGCATGTCACAGTCAGCCAGAAGAAAGGTGGATGGAACAGATGTTTGAATATACAGTCCTGACACATTCAAGCAGTGATGACTGCAAGATTAGGACCAATGGACAAAACTAAAAGCAATGACAATCTTCTCCAAGCTGCATTCCATATTAAATGAAATCACAGCAAAACCAGTGTCATCTACATCAGTTGAATCTCAAAAAAGTGTCTTGAATATAGCATTTCACAATTGAGTAATTTTACTCAAAGTTAGTAGAAAATATGAAATTAATAGGGATTATTTTCTTTGCAGTGAGAGTCATGTATTGCAGTATAATTAAAGCTAATAACTAACAGAACAACATAATTTACCTTGAGAGCCCAAATTCACCTCTTCTCAAGCCTAATTAGATTTAATGACTGGAACAGAACAATTCTATTTACACAGTATTGTTCAGCGGCAACTTTCTGGAACATGTTGCACCTGATTCTACTTTTCATGTAGAGTCTGATCCTAAAGCCACCAAAGCAAAAAAAGACTTCTTAAAATCTCTAATGCATCCTGATTCTGCCCTTTGCACATAGTCTAACCACAGAGATTAACAGTTACAATATGAAAACAGAACGGATATGCACAAACCTGATCCCTAAGGTATTTAGTTCATTAAATATTTCTCCTCCACAATTGTCAGCCATGCTAGCTGATCGGTTGGGGAGTGCTGATTCCTTTATTTGTTCCTATACAAATGGAGGAGTGTAAAACAACAAAACAATATTTTATTGCTAAATGATGCTTAATTTAAGAAGGTAGTGTTCCTTGATCTCCTATTTGACTATTCATTTAAAAGAAAGAGAGGCTTTTCTGGAGGACAGTTCACAGCAGGAGCCTGACTTAGGTGCCCTATACCATGTGGTGCATTAGACTTCTCTTTCTCTTGCATACGTAAGTAACTCAGAGAAAGATCAGCCTACTAAATTTACCAGCTAATGTAGGTATCTAAAGCTGGATGTGTGAACAAGCTCAAACGTTAATGATGATAAAACCTAACTTCCTCAAGAAACTGTGTTGGTAACCCATATGGCAGTGTGTGGCAAAGAGTAGTGGGAAATTATGAATTAATAAGAGGTAAACCTCGGAAAGAATACATGGTGGTCATTTGAGGAAAACAAGTTATGTGGATTTGTCTAGGAAAATGGAACATAGTAGATGGAGTCCTAGTTTTCCTCTGAATTCAGGGTTTAAAGGTTCTCCATGTCTTCCTCTGCTTTTAAATCATTATCCTTGAAACAGTGAGAGACTGTGGCCATACTGAGGATTGATAGAATGCAGTTAAAGTCTTAGTTCTTACTTTCTATCACTCATACACACTCTCACAGGTTTTATTTTATTATTGCTATTATTGTGGCCACGGATAGCTGAGATTATACACAGTAACGTTTTTCAAATTATGTAGAATTATCACTAGAATTGATCTATGCTTCCAGATCATTTCCAGTCTTGGATCTTACTTCAAAGAGTTGCTCTTGCCACAACTGGGAAAAAAGTGCATACTTTGGATGAAAACCTTCTTCATTTGGCAAAGCAGTCCTAAAATTCATTTTTAAAGATCTAATAATTTTTAAGGAAATGTTCATATTAACAGCACATCACCTTCCACAGATATTATCACCTAATGACCATCTTAGTCACTGCATACTAGTATTCTGTCACCAACCTGCACCTGTACTTACATGTTTTTTCCTGCTACCATGCAGCACCTAACAGATTTTTCATAACTTCCCATCTTTTTCCATTTATTAGAAATGAATGATGCATCAATAAACAAAACTCAAGTGTTGGTTAAAAACCAAAACTTATAAAAATAGAACTGCTACATGCTTCAAGACGTTTAGCTAGGTTTGAGACACGACCTTCCACAGATCGTACAAGCTTACACAGTGATGAAGTCAATCATCACACACGATGTGCTATTTTCCAAATCTTTGTAGATTAGAACTGTGTCAGTAACAGTACAAAACTGCAAATTTCTCAGGCATCTTCAAGTTCATTTGCAACGCTATTTTAACCAGACCCCAAGGCATCTAGAAATGCTTGCTCTACTAGTGCATCACATTAGTGCAGCAAATGAACAACAGCCAAACACGTGGAAATGTGTCAGATCTACAAGATAGCCACAGCGCCAGCTGCACATGCTTGGCAAACCTGATATGCTGTGGACATGGCTGGTTTACTGAATTTGATTCTGGTCATCCATGCACAGACCCTTACTAACAGAAACTACAATCATACCCCTCTCCAGGCTAAGAAAGCTACTCATTCATCCTTAAATAACTTCCCATTGGATATGTAATTTCATGATGTCTTTTCTGCTTACATCATGTATGCACTATCTAATCTTCCTATCTCATGATTTCATCCACCTTGTCAGCAAATTTAAAATGAGCACTTCTGGCCATTAACATAATATGTTAAATTCTGTCCCTTCACCCTCGTACCTACAGATCCAATCTAAATGGCCAGATACTTATCTGGCATAAAGACCTGCCCTAGATACTCTGCAGTAAGCTTAACTAGAATAGAACTTATCTATTGTTTCATTCTGCAAGTGAAGTTTGCAAGCCACAGAATTTCAGTATCATTTAAATATTGTTGAAGAAGCCTCTGTTAAATGCTTGACAAATAAAAGTTCAGTGACAGAAGCCACAAAGCCAGGAATCAAGTCTAATTCTTGCTTCCCCTGCAGTCTTAGCTGGTGAAGTGACGTCAGTTCACTACGTCTAAAAGCTCAATCACCATAGTAACTGCAGTTAAAAAATGAAGGGGAAAATCACCCTCCTAGTTTCAAATAGAACATATAACATCTAACTGCTAACCTGCCTGTGCTTTCCACAAGATGTATCTTCAGAGTTTGTCCTTGCTTAGCCAAGTGAAAAGTCACACCAATATTTTGTGGAAGGACAATTCAGAGAACAGTTATTTTAAAATGACTTTGTGGTTTAATATATTTGGTGAGCTTCACACAAGATATTAAATCAAGCAGTATCACTGTAATATAGCATTTATAACGAACCCATGCTATCTGTTAAACTTTCAATGATGTATCTACAAGACATGACTCAATTCTCTAGATACAAGCATGTCCACAAGATATGCTCATTTCTCAGCATGGGAGAGGGACAGAATGTCCTTGAACAGGGATCTTTTTCCATCAGATTGTGAAGATTAATATGAAGTCAGGTTTTTGCCATTTAAAGGTCAATACAGGATGAAATTCTTAATCTCTTCTGATCAGAACCGACTGTGCAAAGCTACTTGACAAATTTCACTGCAGCTGTTCCAGGGTGATCCTGAGGCAAAGCAGTTCACTGTGGAAACGGTACCACTCTTAGCTTTGCAAACCCAAAGTTAAAACTGCGGGGATGTCTCCACCTGGCAGCTGGTTTCAAGGCAGAGACTCTCAGGGCACCGAACCTCTGAGCCTGGAGCTAGTGAAGTTGCCTGCTGCCCTTGTGTCAGAATTACCTTCATGCACAGCTAGCATTTTAAAGTATGGATCAGTATTGCTTGTCCTCCATAACAAGTACCTAAGTAGTTTTCAGTTCAGCTCTCCAGCTGGTCTCATTATGGCTTTGTTTTTTTATATTGCCGTTAGTAATGAGACAGTCAGAAATTACTGTCTTGTCAAGGATTTCCCCTGGCCTTTTCTCATTTGATATTGTAAACCGTCTTCGCTGTCTAAAAGAAAGATTTTGCTAGTCTGCTCTCAGATAATAACAGAAATGCAGAAGTCTGTTTTCCCAATCGATTTTTGGGCTTTGTAGGATTGTACAACATTCTTCGCCGACCCATACCGTTTCTAGCCTTGAGGGAATCTCTGTCCTAACTTCACCTTCATAGGTCACCCTCATTTATACACAACCAACCTCTGACAAGTGAAGCAAGAGAAGGCATAGCCAGAAGGCTGCTAACAGAGATCTCATGCCAAAGCTGGTCACCAGCACCATGAAGATTTTTAGTTCTCATACTGAGACTGGCAGAACTTAAATATTCTTAGTGTGTTCTCAAAGTCAGCAACAATTCTTGGGACAATATCTGCTGCAAAAATTATATAGTCTTAGCTCTATTTAGCTAAAAATGGATTATCATATCAGGAAAATAAGGCAAATTGGATTTGAACTAATTAATCAATTAACGTCAACCTAGGCTTTCCCGACTATTCAAATGGAATTGTGAATCCAAGTTCAAAACAAATTGCCTTCCTTGCAGTGCTAACAGAGTTTAACAGAGACAAACTGAGACCTTGTATTTTTTTTCTTGCCTTCAGCACACACATACCCTAGGTGTTAAAAGAAAAGGCACATTTCCTGAAGGACACCATTCTGGAAAAAAAAAGCCCTACTGTATTTCAGAAGAACGTATGTATATATATATATATATATGTATGTATATATAAAAAGTTCTGTGTGAAACTGCAGGAGGGTGATAAACTTAAACTTTTTTTTTCCATTTAGCTATTTCTCCACCCAAAGAAAGAATCAGGCTTGCCAATGTGACGCCTATCTACAAGAAGGGCCGGAAGGAGCATCTGGGGAACTACAGGCCCGTCAGCCTGACCTCGGTGCCGGGGAAGATCATGGAGCGGTTCATTTTGAGGGTGCTCACGAGCCATGTCTCGATCAAGCAGGGGATCAGGCCCAGCCAGCACGGATTCACGGAAGGCAGGTCCTGCTTGACCAACCTGATCTCCTTCTATGACCAGGTGACCCGCCTAGTGGATGAGGGAAAGGCTGTGGATGCGGTCTGCCTGGACTTCAGTAAAGCCTTTGACACTGTCTCCCACAGCATTCTCCTAGAGAAGCTGGCGGCTCACGGCTTAGACAGGTGCACTCTTCGCTGGGTAAAAAACTGGCTGGACGGCCGAGCCCAGAGAGTTGTGGCCAGCGGAGTTAAATCCAGTTGGCGGCCGGTCACGAGCGGTGTTCCCCAGGGCTCAGTACTGGGGCCGGTCCTGTTCAATATCTTTATCAATGATCTGGAGGAGGGGATCGAGTGCCCCCTCAGTAAGTTTGCAGATGACACTAAGCTGGGCGGGAGTGTTGATCTGCTGGAGGGTAGGAAGGCTCTGCAGAGGGACCTGGACAGGCTGGATCGATGGGCCGAGGCCAACTGTATGAGGTTCAACAAGGCCAAGTGCCGGGTCCTGCACTTCGGCCACAACAACCCCAGGCAACGCTACAGGCTTGGGGAAGAGTGGCTGGAAAGCTGCCCAGAGGAAAAGGACCTGGGGGTGCTGATTGACAGCCGGCTGAACATGAGCCGGCAGTGTGCCCAGGTGGCCAAGAAGGCCAACGGCATCCTGGCCTGTATCAGAAATAGTGTGGCCAGCAGGAGTAGGGAGGTGATCGTGCCCCTGTACTCGGCACTGGTGAGGCCGCACCTCGAATCCTGTGTTCAGTTTTGGGCCCCTCACTACAAGAAGGACATGGAGGTGCTGGAGCATGTCCAGAGGAGGGCAACGAGGCTGGTGAAGGGCCTGGAGCACAAGTCTTATGAGGAGCGGCTGAGGGAACTGGGGTTGTTTAGTCTGGAGAAGAGGAGGCTGAGGGGAGACCTCATCGCGCTCTACAACTACCTGAAAGGAGGTTGTAGCGAGGTGGGGGTTGGTCTCTTCTCCCAAGTAACAAGTGATAGGACGAGAGGAAATGGCCTCAAGTTGTGCCAAGGGAGGTTTAGACTGGACATTAGGAAAAATTTCTTTACTGAAAGAATGGTCAGGCCTTGGAACAGGCTGCCCAGTGTGGGAAGTGGTTGAGTCACCATCCCTGGAAGTATTTAAAAGACGTGTAGATGAGGCTCTTAGGGACATGGTGTAGTGGGCATGGTGGTGTTGGGTTGATGGTTGGACTCGATGATCTTAGAGGTCTTTTCCAACCTTAATGATTCTATGATTCTATGATTCTAATTTGGGACAAAACATGAACAATGTGTTTTTCTCAAGATTTGTTTTTCCTCTTGTGATCATGAGATTTCTTAGGTTTTCTCTGCAGGTTGAGGGAGGTGTTCCTTCCCCTCTACTCAGCACTGGAGAGGGCACATCTGGAGTTCTGTGTCCAGTTGTGGGCTTCTCAGTACAAGAGAGATATGGAGCTATTGGAGAGAGTCCAGTGAAGGGCCACTAAGATGATTAAGGCACTGGAGCATCTCTCATAAGAGGAAAGGCTGAGATAGCTGGCACTGTTCAGCCTGGAGAAGAGAAGGCTCAGGGGGATCTTATCCATGTGTACAAATACTTGAAGGGA
This sequence comes from Calonectris borealis, assembly GCF_964195595.1. Taxonomy (NCBI): domain Eukaryota; kingdom Metazoa; phylum Chordata; class Aves; order Procellariiformes; family Procellariidae; genus Calonectris; species Calonectris borealis. Next base: position 48,570,670 of record NC_134315.1, read on the forward strand.
GGGTGCACAGAGGATGGAGCCAGGCTCTTTTCAGTGGTGTCTGGTGCAAGGGCAAGAGGCAACAGGCACAAACTGAAACACAAGAGGTTGTGTCTGAACATCAGGAAACGCTTTTCTACTGTGAGGGGGACTGAGCGCTGGCACCAGCTGTCCAAAGAGTTTGCAGAGTCTTCATCCTTAGAGACAGTTGAAAGCTGTCTGAACATGGTCCAGGGCAACTGGCTCCAGGTGGCCCTGCTTGAGCAGGGAGGGGGTTGGACAAAATGACCTCCAGAGGTCCCATCCAACCTCTGCCATTCTGTGATTCTGTGTAACCCATGAAACAAAATCTAACCACTTAATAAAAACAGTATTATTGTAAACAATTAATATCTGCTACCACCTTCAGAGAAACTGGTAATATGTAAGACAAATTCAAGCAAAATTTCATGAAAATACAGACTTAGAAGCATGCATTCTCTCAAGCAGATTTATGTAAGCATTTGTTCTAAACAGCCGGAGAAGAAAAGTGGATAATAAAATATTAAACATCAAATTGCAGATATCAACTTTACACAAATATAAAGAGAACTGCAGAACTTACTAAACCAGTCCTGTGTTGGAACATTATGTAAATGCCTTGGATAAAGAGATTTGGAAGGACAACTTGAGAATCTCAGTTCTGTTCTTGCAAGTCGGAAGGCAACACCCATAATATCAGAAACTTATGGCTAGGCACTGAGGCTCTTACCAGTTCCAAAAAAAATCTTCCTTAAGCAAAATTCTAAGTAAAGTCTAAACAAAAAATTTTACAAAAGAGGCATTGATTGGTCCACAAAAACTGAGGGGATGAAAAGCAGCTCCATTGTTTTTCTGTGCTGTGCTATTTCAAACAATGCATTACTAAGTCTGAAACATGAAAGCATTAATTTACCAAATTATGAGGCAAGGGATCGAGATGAAAGAAGTCGGTCAATTTTTTTCTCCTGTTCTCATTTTTTTGAACGGTGTAAAACTAGCCAGGTACCACAGTGGCAGACTTACTCTGCTTTAAAATCCTCACTCTGTACCATGAATGATTAATAATTGACCTGTGGAGTAATGGAGGGAGACTTTCATTGTCTGTGTGGATAATCTGCAAATTTTGGCACTCTCACTTTACAGAAACAAGTAGCTGATTATTCTCTGCTTATCTACCACTGAAGTTTGTGAGTACTTGTGGAGTAAAGCACTATTTAATGTCATTGAAGGTGTCAAAAGCTAGGCTTTATTAACCAGCAGAGACAAGAAAAAGTTCAGGGTTGAGGGCATGACTTCCTAATAGGGACAGGGGAAAAAACAGGGTAACACACAAAATAAAATACAGACTATATGGACTTTCTTCAGCTTAGAAGTAATACTAATTTTTAGGCACCTATGTGCTTTTGGCTCAGACAGTCTGGAAGAATAGTTTGGATTTAAATTAAACTTTGTGCTCCCTTACAATAGGTTTGACCAACCTATTAAAATTAAATTTCTATTTAATTACAGTACAAGAATAAAATTTCTAGAAAAGCCTAACAAAGTCAAACGAAAATGAGAAGTAAATTTAGAATCAATATTTAAAACTCTTTGGAACATATATTATTTGTGAGAAGTCCTAGATGGACATCAGTACTGTCCAATACAATCTTCTCAACAAAGTAACATTCAGATTGAGGACATAGTTTGTCAAAGGTTTGTTCTGGTAGCTGCTTTGCACAACCCAGATTTCTCCTCTGCCCCACTGATCACTTTTGCCTCTGCATAAACCCCTCGACTATGCTGGCAGAACTCTCTCAGATAGACAGAACACCAAACCACATAAAGGAACAGATGTGGGTAAAAATAACCCAGAAAAAAAACCCTGTTATTTTGAAGCCAGTTCATTTCCTCAGTCTAGTTTATTTTATAGCTTCACAAGAGCTGGAGAGACACAGCTGAAGAAGCTGTTGTAGGACAAGCTTGAGCAGTAAGGGGGACTGCAGAAGCCACCTGTCCTACCAAAAGAAATGCTTGTCAAGCAACAGCTTCAGCACTCTTGCAGCCAACGTTCCAACACGGTACTCCTTGTTTGTCTCAACACTTTGAATAAACAGGGACCTAAGAAGAAGATTGTTTTGATTCTGTTGCAACCTGATTACTAACATCTGCTGTAAAAGTTTGAACAATGGATTTCTACAAAGTAGAATCTAAACAAGGACATCAAGTATATCACCATCACTATACAGAACTAGCCATTCACTATAAACCTGAGCTAGTTATAACAAGAAACCTAAAAGACAAATACTCTGACATAGCAGTACAAATACCTTTGTCACTGGGTTCCTTGTAAATCCCTTACCTAAGCAAGATTGTGTTTTTGTGACACATTCATGAAACTGGAACGGATTTTCTGAACAAGTATACAATGAAACTGTGCTAGAAATGTAATATGGCCAGGGAATAGTTAAAAAAAAAGAATGCTTGCTGTACCTGCTTCTTTTTCTACTTGATGAAAAGTATTTTATATCAGTTGCAATATTTCTAACACCAAAAAGCTTTTATTTGCTGTTTTTCCCCAGATATATCTGCACCTTGGATCAAGCTCTGATTTTATACCATTATATATGCAAGGCCTGATCAAGTAAATCTTTCTGTTGCTCTGTATGGACACAAAGCAGAAGCCTCTTTCCCATTTCACAAGTGACTTTGCACACGACGTTATGTAAGCTCTGTGAACTGAGGACCATTCTTCCACTTGTGGGGCAGTAGGTGTACATCCATCCATGCTCCCGCACAATGGTAGTATGAGACCCACAAACACATCTTGGTTCTGGGATGGACCTGGCGTGCAGGCTGGGAGGAAAACACTCTGCTCGCCAGCCAGGCCTCATCAACGCACATCAGCCTCACAGTCTGCACATAGATGAAGAATCTAGGACACAGAGACAAAATGTCCATGTTCTCACAGAACACAGCAGACAGTAAGAAAGATATGCCAAATATAAAATAAAGTGGAAAAAAGTACACCAAATAACCCAGTACCTAATTTCTGTACATGGCATCTTCTTCTTTGAATAAGGCGATATTGTTCTGAACTGTTGCCATTTGGGTCTGTTTGCAAATTAGTGCTGGCCTTCTCAGCAGATGGCTGACCTGTCCTTAAAGCAACACAAATGATGATGGCTCTTCCTGAGTCAGTACTGATGCCACTGCTTCACAGAGGACAGCAACAATGAAAATGATTGTTTGCCATCACTTCACTTTTGATTTTCTTGATTTTGTCCTAATGACATAAACTTCCAATGTGTACATCCCTTCAGACATTACCTTCATATCTATTTCTGTACCGTGGATCTGTTGAGCTACTGTTTTGATGATTCCAATGACAATATCCTGGAGACCTTCTCTTTCCGAATAGTAATGCAGAATGAGTCCCTTCCCCTTCTCTGCATCCGTGCATCTAAAGGAAGGGGCTCGCATACCCGGGTAAATAGTAGCAAGGTGGTCATGCAAAGCATCCAGGTTCTGGAAGAAGAAATTAAAAACATGATTATAAGGCATTCACTTATTAGTTCTGAAGAAAGTAAGTACATATTCTGTCTAATCTGAACATTTCCTTTCTCCTACTGCTCACATTCCCTGTGCCTTTGCCTTATTATTTGTAAAACTGTCATAGCAGGCTTTTCAGGTAGCTCGTGATGTTCTTTCCATCTACTGTGGCAATATTTGGACAATGAATGGCATCAAAATTAGCACTGCTAAAAATTACTCCAGATAGTAAGAATTCATGCTTGACTATGCTGTATTTTGAAACACTCCGATGGTTAAAGACCTTGTGTGTGTTACACAATCCTGTACCTCACCCATTTTCATCCTTTCCAAATTCTAGTCCCTATAATCTCCTCTTCAGATGTGAATTTAGGTGTCTGAATAAACATGAATCTTCTTCCTTATTCTCAATGAAAAAGGCTAGTCCTGACACTGTTATCAGTCAACCCAAGTTTACAGGGCCTAACAAAGTCTCGAATTTTAAAGTAAAGATTTAAATGATGAAAAGACCAACCTCAAATACATACTTTCTTTGAGAATAAATGAAAAAATCCACAGAATACATAGAATATATCACAGCTGCCGTAATAATGTTTCAGAACAGGTTATTCAAGAAAGGGAAGGTGTCTTCTATTTTTCCAGTTGATGTCCTGGACATCTTATGTATTTAACTTTAAATTTTGACCAGACAAATTGCTATCTGGAGAGGAAAGCTAAATGATAAATTGATAGGCATATCTAATGAGGATATTAAAGAGAACAATGAGATTAAAATCACACTTAGTACACAAAGCTAGCTCCAACTCTGATTATGAAGCAATTATCAAGGCTCCAGTTTGCTATTTACTGTATATTTAACACAGAAAGAGCAACCTAGAGCAATCTTGCTGGATAGTGTTGCAACCCACATAATTATTTACCTATGTTGTAAAATTCATACAACTCCTTCACATCCAATGTCCAGAACATTACTGCATATTTTAAATGTTGTTCTCCCACCGCCTCAGGTAACTGCTGGCACCAGGCTTTGCATATTGTTTTCTGCCAGCACAAAGAGAAGTGAGGTGAAAATATTTCCAATGTGCTGTCTGGGCCATTCTCCACCTTTCATGAGCATCTGTCGATCATCAAATTTGTGGAAGCATACTGAACTTGATTTCATGTGAGTTGTGAAGCGTTCGAACAGCTGCCTCTTCTCCTGGGAAGCCTCCAGAGGAAATGAGACTCTTAGAAATTAATTCTGTAGGATGCACTCAGCCTGGAACTTCCTCCTTCAGTTTTTTAGTTTGTTTCAAATCCATGTTTTTGTTGCTATATCAACACCTCCAAATTAAAGCTTGAAGAGGCAATGATCTGGGAGTCAATTCATTCCAGCTGTTAGTGGGCATTCAATTGCAAAAAGTATAATGCTTGAAGGCAAATTCTGCAAGAACTTTGCAGGGTTCAAGACAATGAAATTGGAAGAGACTGCTTTGAAAAAGTGTGGATGAGAAAAGAATGAGAGAGCTGACTGGCTCTGCGGGAGTGCCCAACAATCTCCTTAATCGGGTGCAGAACTGCTCTTTCAGTACACATGCCTCAGAAACAGCTGGGATATATTGACCTTTTGGAAAAAAACTCTTAAGGAGACACATGGGAAAAGGCAATAATCTTGCAGGTACACAGTCCTCAACACCTGAAGAATTTCAAAAGGAGTTTGTTATGGGAAATGGCCAATGTCAAGGATAGAATTTTTATAAGATTGTCTAATTATTAACACTCAAGTCCGGCAAAAGTGTTGCTAACAAATGGCAGTAGCCCCCTTCTACAAGACCACTTTGCCACCCTACTACCCCACTACTGACTTTGTCCAAGCAGTGTCACAGGCAAGCCCATGTGATATGCCCTTCAGTCTTGACTCTCTAATCATCCAGCGTGAGGGACTTGCCCCAGGATGTATTGCAGCTGCTTTCCAGTCCCCAATGTGTCTTTTCTCCCTATGCATACAGATTATGAGGTGAGTGAAGAGCTTATTGTATTCAGAACCTTGCTACAACACGTAGTCAAGAAGCAGCAGAGATGTGCTTCCAGACCAAGGAGCTGAAATCACTCCCAGATCCTGTCATTTGGACATTGTCACTGTCACTCCCACTGCTATTTTTTGTTGTGTTTGATCCATTCTAAATTGATATTGCAGCTTCTGGAAGAACAAATGCATCTTTTTTCCCCATTTGTTCACCTGCTATGGGCCAGAGGTGCAGTCAGGTACAGACAACAACAGATTAAGCTCTCTCCATGAATTGTTGGCTCCTACACTGCCCAGATGTATGCCAGAGCTTGTGCTGGGACTAAAGACACGAATTCTAGAGCTTTGTAGAGCAGTGATCAGCTCCATGGTGAAACACAAAGGGATCTCCAAGCAAGAACAAGCAGTGATACTAAAACAGGCACATCCTGGCCTGTCTAAAAGCAAAAGAATTGTGATTGGCACCTGAAATACAAAGATATGCTGTTCAGCTCTGTGTGGTACAGAGCATCTGGAAACTTTTCTAAAAGAGGAATTAGTCCCCTGAAATTTATTGCATTGCAATTATGAACAACTAAATAGCCATGTAAATGATTCCCTAAATGTGAGAACCAACCACTACTCCAATGTTCGATTTTCATTCAGTAGAAAGCTACTGAACATAACATATAGGCTTCTTAGGAGGTATCTCTTTTCACGCTGCTTCTCTTTGGCACAGTGTCTTTCAATATGATTTGCAATTTTCCAGGCCTGTGTTTTTCATAGAAAGTATAAATATTAGATTTAGTTGCTCTATCTTTTTCCTCTTTCATGAAGCTTGAAGTACCTGTGTTTCATCTACGAATAAACTAAATTTTCTCTGAGATGTCAAGGGAAACAGAACATAAATATGAGATTTATTTTCACATGCTTTAAAAAGCTGCAGCCCTCAATTATTTTGTATATTCCTAGACTCAGTACAGATTTCAAGAAGCACCTTTCGGAACTCTATTATGTATTTTAAGAATTTGACAAAAGTTCAGCACATTAAAACCAATCTGCACCTATTTTTGTAATAGGTATATAAATTAGTTTCCTGACCTAATCTGACTGCTGGAATATGCAAAAATAATAAATCACAGATAATGTTGATTTTCCATCATAATAAAAAGCTAAAAAGTACACTTCTGGCACAGCTACTAACACATTAGTCGTGTTAAAATTTACAGAAGTGTATAATAGCCAATGTCATCTGTTAACACTCAAATTCAAACAAAGCAGCTTAAAATACTGTCATTAGAAGAATATAAATGAAAGCTGTTCACGATTTTATAGAGGTTTGGTGTGCACTACAAACATGTCCAGTCTTTTCATCATCACACATGGTAAGGAATGGAAAGATGTATACTATATGGAAAAGGGGATGAGGGAAAGGAATAGGGAAGGACTGGCCCATCCATGTGTACCCAAAGTGATGGAGCAACGGGCCAGCTATACCTTTTTTTTTCCTCCTCCCCTATTCTTGCTCAACCCTAACCGCAACCTCAGTACATGAGTCATGTTTAAAAATTACATTTATCTGACAGGTTGCTTTGAGGGCAGCCTGTGCATGAAGCTATGAAATACGAAGGATGTCATATCCCATAGACAGACAACGGTATACAGATCACACATGGTATGCACATGTTGGAGCATACACATACCCTGTCTGTCTGCCCAGCAATTACAGTCCATGGGACTTGTACAAGAAATCTGGGTTGACTACATTTAGGATGCTCTGGAATAATCCAGGTTTTGGGGCAGGTAGTGAGACACAGAAGTAAACATTCCAGTAATCCAGCAAACTATGCACTCGGCTCTTTTCACTTATTATTGCTGGAGAGATTTTAAGGGAACACATGACAAGAGGCTGCTAAATTTCCCGTGAAAATCAATAGAGATTTGACACTCAGCTTCTGGGCAATCTCCTGTGAAATCTTAATCAGTTCAGTGTTTTTAAACTCATTACAACACACAGTTCTCTCCAAGAGTGATATATATCACAAATCTTAAATCCAAAGTGGTTTTTTGAAGTGAACAATTTTCAGGTGACCAAAAAGGGAAGCCCATTTTTTCTAGAAATCACACTTTAGAAATCACATTTCTTCCATGCTATTGAAAAATTGTTTTCATTTTGTTTTGTTTTACAGTGCAGTGTCACACTGTTCTGCAGTTAGGAAAGCACAAAAATTGACTTAACCACAGATGCTCTGTCCCACCCTCAGTTCATGGATGAAGGATAATGTCTTAGAGATAAGCTGTGTATGAGCCCTAGCTCTGTACATAATGTACAATTAGAAATAACCAGCATCTATAATTAGTCAAAGAGAACTTAGGAGAAGAAATATCCCACAAATCTGAAGACCACATTTTCTGTTAGTATAAATAAGGTAAGTCTTTTTACTTAACACACAGAGACAATTTGAATTGGTGGTTTTTTTCATGTCTGTTGCACTCCATACTTCAGTTACATAGGAAAACTCCTGTTAAAAACTTTTCTTTGGAATTTCAGATTTAGGAATGCTTCTGCAACCCCAGCTTACCTGCCTTCTCACTCCTTTTTTATGAAATTGAACAGTCAAAGATGGTATGGGAAAATTATTACTCTGTCAGGTAACTGAATAATATATTAATTGAGAGAGAAAGAGAACAACAATGCCAAAACTGCTGAGCAGTGGAAAGCTCTATGGAATACAAATACCAAGGAAGAAAGTTTTCAGACACCTCTCCACAAATAACTGGAAGATTATACAGTACAACCTATATCTCCAAATCTCAATCTAATCTGTTGACTAGACCATACTTCTGTCTGGCATCTGAAATAATTTGGCACAAAATTCTTACCTGCAAAAACTCTCTGACATTTGAGCCCAGGACACGTAGAATTGTATCATAACCAGATTCTTGACAAAACACAAAAAACATCTTCCCAAACATTTGAAGAATTTCCCCGGCATTTAGATCTAGTTAAAACAGGAAAATATGATTCAGTCCAAACACTGCATTTCACGTACTTTGCTTACTACTTTAGTTTCGTATTCATAAATAAGAAAGACAGTACCTAAACTCTACTCAGATACAGTAGTTCAAGAATATGAGAAAAACAAGATTCAGGGTCCACTTGGCAAATAATGAGTATTCAATACAATATTTCATTAGAATTTACCAATTATCATTACGACTTTGCTGCATTGTGCATTTCACGCATGTATCGCATTTTAGATTTTGATACAGATAAGAAATCACTACTTGAAAATAAAGGAACTCGGTTGTTAGTAGTGCTCATCTCAGGGGAGTTACTTCTGGTTTACAATAGCATGAAACCACATCAGCTGCTCCAATTCAACATAACTACCATAGTCTTATGGGTTCTTGGCTAATTACTGATTCAGAACAAATTCGTATCACACTTGGGTCTGCAGATAAAGTAACGCTGATGGGCATAATTCTACCTTTTAAATTCCAGACCAGAGCTGCAATGATTGAAAATGAATGCAACCCAAATCAATGGCAGATATGAAATGAGATGTGCCCATGCCACAAACATTTCTGTAACTCAGCATGTTTCTTCAGCAGAGAGATCAAGGATTCATTCATGGGCCGCTCTTGCAGCAGTGGTTGAAACCTGGGTGTACTGGCAAGGTAGTTACAGTGGTATATTGTTACTTCATGGCTGCTTGTAATACTGACCATGCTCTGTGGATGAGGCATATTACTGCAGTTTAAGGTGTATCTATGACTAAGAAAACTTCAGAAGTAATAAAAATCACTTCTAGTAATAAAAGGAATAAAAATATCTTCAATAAATTAAAAAAAAAAATCCTTTCTTCAGAGATTTTTTAAAAATTCTCCCTTTGACCAATACCCTGTTTTCACTTCCTCTGTGCTAAATCCTGTTTCTCTCTCCTACATGGATTTTTTTTTTTTGGGGGGGGGTTATCTTTTATGTGATGAATGGGCAAAGAAGATATCCGTATTACTTACTAAGGACCTTGCTTGCAGCTGCAACCAGATCATAGGTTTTGGAATCATCGTAAATTATTCTGACAAGAAACTGTCCTTCTTCATCCAGCTGTGCCTCCTTCCTAAAAAGAAAATAGAACAAAATCTTTTTCATCGAGGGAGAAGCACCATATCAATAAATCAATTATATATTGTTTGGTATTAGTCTTTTAAATAAAATAAGTTTGTAGGTTCTACCTTTAAGAAGTTACTTAAGATAGAAATTAGAAATAAATCTGTTCCATATCTCAGAGTCATTAAGGTACAATAGAAATATTTCAGACCACGAGTGTTCTGAAAATAATAATTAGCTGTGAGAAAATAAACACAATTTTTCAGTGCAAGAGCCTCACAAAGAAGTTACTGAACTAATAAAGACAGAATTTGCATTTTAAAATAGGGGAATATCCAATAATCCAGCCCAAGATGGGCTCTTTAAACACTTTTTAAGCAAGTGTTTTCATTCTGTCCAATTTTGATTAAACTTTATTTGCAAAAGGAATGGGATGTTGTTAACAACCATTTGCATGTATCTTCAAAGAGCAATCTAAAATCCAAATGTAGATATCTAATCAAGTACCTTTTTTTCAGAATTCTGCACATGCCCAGTAGATAGAAATAAAGAAAGAGGATGCTAGGATTTTGTAAGGCCTTGTTCTCACATTGCACGTCAGTTCTTCATGAGTAAAGAGTCACCACTCAGCTAACACACAATAACAATCCACATTTCTTCACCAAAGGAAACAATTCTCAACCCCAGGTTTAAGACAAGACTCATGCATATGTCACGTGCACACTTACTACCGCTGCTAAGTAAAAAACCAAAACAAAATGACTCCTTTGTTTTTCAGGATCATTTATAATTCTCTTCAGCTTTAACATTGATTCAGCAGCTTGTCCAAAAGGCAGCGCAACTCCGTATGCTATTTTTTTTTCCTGAGGAAAACGAGTTGATATCCCTAGGTAATGAACTGTTGTGCCTCCCAAGCCTTGCATTGGACACAAGTGAGTTGCTAGGGCTGGCCCACAAGTGTCTTCCTCCCTATTTTACCCCACGTGCTTAACACAGGAGCCAGGCCACTGGTGCTGCAGTGGTGGCTGAGTCCCAGCTCCTCTGGAGAAGGACAAGGAGCACCTTCCTGGGCAGACAGACGCCAGGGCCCTGAAAGGCCAGCTGCCCCGTGTGGCTGGTCCTGCTGTGCATGGCATGTCCTAGAGCATGCCAATGGATGTGGCAGTGACTCTGCCCCGTTGCAAGTGCAAGTCACATTCTGTACTTGCTCCTCATTCCCTGGCACATTCTCCTTCAGCAGAGAGAGGAGGATGTGCAGGGGGCATACTGTGGTCTCCGAGGAAGCCATGTGCTGTTTGTTGAAGTTCTCACCTGGCAAAGGGGCACAGCCTCCCTTCTCAGTATATTTTTTATAATAGCTCTTCACCTTCTGTGATTTCACCTACAATGACTCTCTATTGAGACAATATGCTTTGCAGAAATAGTGACACAAGAGGAGACATTTGTAGGTACTCATGCTCTAATTTATGTGCTTAGAATGTATTTTGGCTCACCAAAACTAATATGATCATGGCATCGGTAGCATCTTTGCAGGTGGAGGGTCAGAGCTACCTCATTAAAAAGAAAAGATCCCCTTTCATCTAAACGCAGATCTATGCTGCAGAACACTTCAGAAAGACAAAATAAAGGCAAAGAGGTAGGAAAGCCTAGAAGAGAATGACTGAATCACACCTCATGTCACACCAAAAAAAAAATTAGTACAGGGAGTTGTTCTTCAGAAAAAGGCTTAGAATTAGAAAAAATATCAAAAAGGCAGACAATGAGGTAGTTTTTTATAAAAAACTAAGCATATGTCACGCAAATCAAGACATTCATCAACTCAGGACTCAAATAATTATTTTTCTAACATACAAATGAAAGAGAAACATGAGCAAAAAACTATTTACTAGTACCATGGTAATGAAGGGCTTTTACCAGACTAGGACATATATGCTCCTTGAGATAAGGCTGAAACATACAGTTTAAGAGCCAATATTTCTAACTGTTCTAAATTTCTAATGGTCATCAGAGGAATTACAAACCTATAAAAAGTAGATTCTAAATCTATGTAAAATCCTACACCCTCTTTTACATCAAAATCTTTGTCTCCATCATCATAACATGATCAACCATCAATCAAAAAAGTCTTTGACTGAAACTTAGATTCCAATTTTCTAGAGCTGGCATAATTTATTTAAAAAATAAAATAATACAAAATAATAATGCCTGCACAACAATTCAAGCATTTACAGTTATAGTGGAATTACCCAGCCATACAAACAGAAACATTTTCTGTGTTATTCAAAGGGGAGAGAGGTCTGAGAATTAAGTACTCTTGTTCATCTTAAAACTGCTAGATGGTAAATGGCACTGCTGATAAGGCCTGATTCCAATCTCATATGGTAGTACTCTATTGACCTAAATGAAATTACTTGTCATTTAACCCTCCAGTTAGTAATCATCAGTCTTTGATAAACTGTTCACTTATCAATGGAAGTCTGGAACCCATTATTTTCTTTTTCCTCTTCATCTTCCTTTAATCTTGCTCATCACATTCTTTCTGCTGATCAAAAATTATACTACATTGTTTTTATATTTCAAAAATATATCTATTTTTTTTTATTAATTAATGAAGTCTTGTAACTGCTACTTGGCATATACATTTTTACACTCACTCTATGAATAGGCATAATGAGCTAAAAAAAAGCTAAGCAATTTTCCCAAAGTAATACAACAAGGCTATAGGAGAGGTGAGACTGAATAGACACTAACAAGCAGGACAAAACCGGCTGCAAGAGTGTTCTCAGAGATACAAAAAGATAAAATACAGTATCATATTTTTTAAATAATCAATTACAAGAATTTATTCATTACTTGAGGAAACAGTATATTTATAAAGAAGCAAGCAGAAATGGTATGTGTACACGCCGTCCCCTAAAAAACTCTTATTTTCATACTCCAAAATAGTACTTCTGGTCCTCTTCCCCAGCCATTCTCTGAAAACTTCAGATCAGCCTGCAGGATATAAAGTCTCACCGATTCCTGAAAACAGCTCCCATGCCACATATTCCTTCTTTTCCTAAGTAAGAGGAGAGCTGGAGTTACTAGTGGGAAACGTTGTCTTGAAGCACATAAGGTCAGTCAGGGACAAGAAGGTAGGGTTTATATTTCCTAAGAACGGAACTGAAATTAATATGAGAAAAGAAAACCATCTTGATTCTTTGATTCTCATAACATGACATGTAACTGGAAGTCAGATGCAGTTTGGAGGGAAGTTTGCAAAGGGTGAACAAATTTTCCCACATCTCTGAAACACACTGCGATTTCTTTTAGTCTCTCTGATCTCAGCCAAACCACAAAGGATAACACACACATCTGGAAAAGCAATGAACATCCTCAAAATACTGCATACTTGCAAAATCCAGTAGACAGAATTTTTGAGTGTGAGAATTTGCTCTATTAAAAATTGACCCAGTTTGATGATGCTGGTATCTCTTTCAAAACTTCTTACATTTCTTTCCAATTACATTGACTGGAACTTCTCCTGTTTCCTTCTCTGCGTGAAGCCATGCTTCCTTTTTTCTTATTTTAATTGTCTTTAGTTTACTTTGTCAAAGTTTTTCTTCAATGCCTGCAGTTTCTCTGAGCCACCACTTTTTAAAATCACCACTGGTTATTTCAATGCCTATTCCATTTAGATTATTTCAGCTATTTTGTTTTTCTCCAGTTTTCTCTAGCAGCCATCTTCTCTGTAGCCTTCATGATCTATTTCCCATTAAAATAACTTTATTGATAAAGTTAAACAAAAAATAGTTCAATTAGCAATCACATCTGCATTTCTTGGATATAATTTTCCAGGGTGAAACTCACTGCTCTAAGACTTCGCTCTCCCTCAGTATGAGCAATCTTACTGGGTGTTCCAGCAGTCCAGGAAAAGGATGCAGTGCTTGTACTGCAGGCTAATACACCAAAACAAAAAAAAAGATCCACCTTTTATTTATTTTTATTTTAAAAAGACAGAGAAAAATATATTAAAAAAAATTGTAATCCAACAAAAGCCAATCTCATTTTGGGAATTTTTTTCTAGAAAATGTGTCAAATTAAATATTTACTCCTGCAGGGGATTACACTCCTCACTCAAAACCATGTGGGCAAAAATCTCTTTGCTTGTCTTACGAATGTGGCAAATCCCATGACAATCTCTGATCTAAACCTGTGTCAAAAGATAAACTGCCTTTTTAAAGCCTGTGCTTGAAAGTTATTATATTCCAGAACTTTTTTTTTTCCTTTCTAGAACAATTCCTTCTCCATACCTCTATGCCCTGTTGTGCTGGTACATCCCAATCATTTAGCTAGATGCTGAGCTGAAATACAATTCAGTTAGATATTTGTTTTTCTGGGTTATTTTTCTGATGGATGGATTTCCCTGTCTGCTTCATCACCTGGTCACAGAAGTTGCTGTGCATATAGAACAATGTATAGCCAGACAGAGTGGCTAAGGACAGGATAGGAGGTTCAGTGAAGTCAGCTGAAGCCTTTCCGTTGCCTGCAGTAAGCTGGGTCTGCAGCTTCTGAAGCCCATCTGCCTCCCTCAGTAATCTGACAGCAGTGAGAACTTCCAAAAGTCTTTCTCTCTGAAGTATTTGATTAGCCTTAAGACTACATATGATGGGGAAATACTGCTGTAAGCTTATCCAAAATGGCCAATGCAATGTGAAAACACTCCTATTTTTTGAGAGGCACTTGTCCTTCAGCAAGTCTACAAAATTGCAGGTCATCTAATAAACTTGTGTCAGAAAGCATAGCATCACAGCTATCAGCACCAGAAAGGCTGACCATGAGGTAACCACCAGCAGTCTAGGAAACAGGACAAAGTCATTGAAATGTTCATTCAGGTGAATGGACAATCCCTAAATTGTTTCCTCAGGGCTGCAGTTTTCTCACCTAATTATCTGACCCCTACCTGATCTATCAAACCTGCCTGCATTTACACTATAGAACTGGTTCTACAACAAGGGTGATACAAAGAAATATATGATAGTGTTGTGAAAACTGTTATAACTAATACTAAAAGTGAGGCTGCTTTGTCAGCTTTGCGGAGCTACTGTGGTTGGCTGTCCATCGACAGTAATTCCTCCAGTGTGACATAGCTGTTTTTAATTCCATAATCTATGAGTACCACATATGAAAACAAACCTGCCTGTGTGGAACAACAAGGTATGGCTACAAACCTGAGTATGTGAACTTCAAAAGACCAGAAGGCTGCAACTGTTCTCATCTGAACAGCTTCCCCCTCCTGGCTGACAGATGATTCATGAGCTGGAATTAGAATTGCAATATAACATGGCATCCTTAGATGCAAAGAATTTACATTTGGTTGACCATAATCCATAGCTTTATGAAAAACTGTGGCATTTCCCTTGAAATGTTTTGCTGCAATCTTTATTCCCAGTTTTTTACCAGATAAAATTATGGGAGCAAATTAGCATAGCTGTAATGTTTTCTGCAGACCCTGATGTTTGATCACAAAGGCATTAATGGCAATAACATGTTGGTGGCTTTCTTAAGAACTTGACTGGAAATGAGCCAAAAGCAACAAGGTCTGGCAAATTCCCAAGCCCTGGTTAATTCTTTAGTGAAGTAGCAGCACTACGGTAGCAAACTTTTAACTTTTCTATGGCCTTTCTTTCAAAATAACTTCTAAGTCAAATAGAACAGAATTTACAATTAATGTCTCGTTTACATTTCTAGAGACAAAAGAAGGGTGTGTTTTGCTCCCCAGTAAGTTTAAGTTCAAAATTTTAAAAAAATCCAGAATTTTAATGCTCTTGCCCAAATTGACTCCTGTTGTCAGCACATGGGATGTGATACTTCATGGTTCAAAACTCACATCCTATGTTATGCCTGTCCTAACTGCTATGGCCTGGCAGCCCTTTTTATTTACTCTAGACTAATTTTGAATGATTACACAGAGCTATTCAAATTGTGGGAAACAAAGATTCCAGCCCAGACTTTTCTAGAATGCCTTTGTTTTCCTCCAGAATGTTTATATTATCCAGGTTAATGTGAGGAAGTTTACTTGGGAAAAAAGAACCTTAACCATTGCACCATGGAAAATAACACAGCCATATAGAGGGCATTTTTCACGTACAGGTTTGACCTTGAAATCAATGGAAAAATTCCTGTTGAGTAGATCAAAGCAGGATCAAGTCTTAAAGCAGCCCTTCCTCCATCAGTCATGCTAACACCCCCCAAACTGCTGTTGGTCTACTAGCACAGAACAGCGTTACAGGTGATACTATGTGTGTACAATGGGCCCTTTGAAAATCTTTCCCATTGTGAAACTAGTTTAGTATTTGAAAACACACTACTAATGTTCAAAGGTAATGTTAATAATTCACAGAGATGGATGAAATATTAAGTGTGGACAAACACTCCAACAAAAACCATTCTTAAAATCAGAACAGATCTTGCACTGCAGATTTTTAAACCACAGATTGCGCATATTTTTATTTTTTATTTCACACAGGATTTCTTTTTGCCGTCTTTAGAGATTTTACACACATGTCAGGTTGGTCTTACTTATACAGCCCATTTTGCACAAAGTGGATTTTAATGTAGTTTTGCAGTCAGATTGTAGCATTAAAAAGGAATTTCAATAAATCATAATCAAGAAGAAGATTGCTGCTGTCAGAACTTTTTTATTCATGTGAAGTAGCACTTGCTAACCTGGCTCTGTAGTCAATTGTAAAGCTGGAATAAAAAAAAAAATACTACAGAAAAAGAACCCTTCCCATTACAGAACTTTGCATGTAGTAAATACAGAGAAAATGTAATGGATACAAACTGGAAAAAAAGGTGGTACAAGACTGCATGGAACAATTACTTTGTATCCTGAAGATGCACAGGCTTCTCTGTGATACAATAGTATTATTTAGCAGCTGTTGGTGTCACTTTAACAGAACATCTACTGTCCCAAAAGCACAACTGGATCTCCTCCTATCAAAACTCCAGTCCGAAGTGTATGCCCTGGGTGTGTCAACCTGAACACACCACAACAACAGCTAGTTCCAAGACCACCTCTAGGACTTCTTCCATGATAGGTATTGTTTCTGTTGGGACTTTTGCCACCATTGTGCTTAACTATTTTTGGTGTACCAAGGATGGAAAAAGTGCTCGTTAAACTGAAGAGACCAGTCAAAACAATCTTAATGACAAAATAACACTACTGCACTTAGAAACCCAGCATGGTTCTGATCTTACTGATAGGAGCATGTCAAGTTTAATTCCGTTCCAAGAGTAATACTATTAAACAGAATTACATGTGTTAGAACTAAAGATGGTATCAGTGAAACCAGAATCATCGTTTTTGCATCTCTTTTACATTAAAATGGCAAACTCACTGCTCATTATATTACTTTACAGATGGTCTGTGTTTTCAAAATGTTTCTCATCTTTTTTTCGTGTATTTCACAAAGATGCTTTGCTAAAAATTATTAAAAATATTGAACCGCTCTTCTCACTCCTCCCAAAAAGGAAAAAAAGCAAATAGACTTGTACATGTTGTGGATGGTCCAGAGATATTTTAAAACACCCAGCTGGGAAAAACATAAATTATATTAAGTTACAAGATTAAATAAAAATGGGAATCTGTCCAGGAAAATGACGTTCTGGGTAAAGTAAATAGATGTATTTATAGACTTCAGAGCTCTGAGCTATTTCCCAGTTTTACAGGCTGGATATGAGAGTGTTTAATGTAGGTTTTCAAAACAAGATAATCCTAGAAGATACAGTTAACAAATGTACAAGTTCTTTGCTACTACTCCAAATACTAAAAATATTATTAAAAATATAAAGCTAGTATTATTTTGCTTCCTTTTACACAAGTGGGCTAAAAAGAATGGTATTTACAAAATAGTCTTAAGCATTTCATTTATGAAAGTAAGTGATATGTTTATAACACCTGGTATCCTGACAGGTCTAAAAGCACTTCCCAATTCTGGGAAAACTGAAAACTACCTGAGAGATACTGCAAGAACACTCACACCATGTTTCACAACATGCCACAGTTTCCCTTTAGCCAAGTCTTTCCCAGATGAATTAAAGAATTTGGCATCCACACAGTTTAAACTCCTGACCTCCAAGCAGGTCCTTCCGCTGTGAGGAACTGAAGGAGCAGGAAGTGTAGTGTCCTGACCCTACAAATCTTGTGAATATTAACCTCCAGACCCATGAAGAATCATCTATTCAGCATTAGTTTTAAGAAAACTTTAAAAATATTGCTTAGAACTTTGGAATACTATGAAATAAGGACTTAGAAACATAAACAACAATAAATGTTCCTACTTAATACCACTTTCTGGATAAACACTCATTAATGTTAGGAGGTGTTCGGATTAAAAAAATTAATCAATTGTCCTTTCACCACTAATGGCTTTCCAAAGTCTCTTTCTGACATCTGTTTATAAGTAATCTGTATTTTTTTCAAAATTGTTATGAGATTGATTGAACAGAACACTCCATCTGCAGTAAACCCACACGGTGCTAAGGAGGCAGCGAAGAATCAATTTGCATGTTTTTTCACAGACCACTGCAATTAGTTATAACTGAGTCCGTAAGTATGGAATTCCAATCTAAAACTCTAGTGAATAGTCTATTTTTTCATCAGTTTGTTCATGATGAGAAGAGAATTAAGAAGATAATTAACACAGTACGTTTGCAATGTTTTTGAGCATGAAAGAATCAGTAACTTTAGGTTAACTGTAAAGCAAGCATTCTTTATAATAAATTAGTTGTGGGCTGGGAAAGGGAAATACTGAGCCAGCTCACGCAGTTCAAGAAAGCGGGAGCGATGATTCACACGGGACTGATTACCACCACTGCAATATACAGCTATACATGTCTGTGTGGTAAAATCCATAACCCACTTGTTACCCACCTGGATTTTTTCTACAGTTCCTGGGAAGAGAAGTACGTAAGCAAGGAATAGGAAAACCAGCAATTTGATGCAAGAAATCCCAAAGGCATTAATAGGATTAAAAAAAGATTGAAGTCCTACGCACATCCAAACCTACACTTAGATGTTCAAAAGGAGTTTGGCACCAAGGTTCTCTTGCAAATCAGCCCTTGTTGAGAAATACCACAAATAATTGGAAGGCTTTTCACTCGCTTCAACTACACATGATAACTAACTGAAATGCCACACCTCACATTTTGTGCAGATCTTTGATTCCTATCTCCTGTTTAGTTTGCATTTTTATTGCCCAGGCTACACTGCAGTTCTGTAGGCATAATATGCACACACATACACACATATACACATACACATAAATATTTATATGCATATGTATCTACATATACAAAGATGGTTTCTCCAAAAACTTCGCATTCTAAGCTGATGATTATCCATCTTCTCTCCTGGCAGAAGTGACACTGTTAACACTGTAGACAGATTGGTATAGACTATGGTACTGTTTTACATGCTTTTTAAAGGATTGCCATATATATATAGAAACTACGGTCAGCTGAAAACTTAGAAAACATGACATTTTCCAGAACGATATGAAGAAATGAAACTAGTGTCTCATAAAGAGTCATAAGCAATTGATGAGCTTTTTTTTGTTGTTTTGTGAAAGCAGGAAAGATGGACTCGGGTACCACTCATAGCAACATTAATGAAGTTTGCTCCAAGCCACATTTCCCTGCCTCTCCCTGAGCCTGCCAGATGCAACCTACCAGTCACACCCATGAGCCCACAGAACCTGTTCCTCTTCCTCCAGGCTACCGGTTCTTTCAGTACTGAGGCTAGATCCTACTCGGTTAATGCACAACTATTCCATATTTTATCCTTTTCATGGATATATAAACTCAGTCTTGATTTACAGTACAGTTTTCAAATCCAGCCCTGAAGACAGAATTATTCGTTTCTAAAAAACCTCCTGTGGAACTGATCCCTACACTATTTGCATGCACAAGCATTAATTAAGCTCTCCAACAAGCTCATGAGGCCAGTTATACCATTTCCATTTTAAATGGGCAAGACTACCACGGACCAAAAAAGTTTCATTAATTTTGAGTGCCCAGCTTGAGACAGGTGGACCTGTTTTTTCAAGGTACTCAGCACTTTTTGTGCTCAAAACACAGCTTTCATGGACTTTACATGCCACCAGCATCAGACCTACAAGTTATCTTAATTCCAACACCTCTTAAGAGCTTACTGTTGCAACTTGTAACAACAGTCTTTCATTAGAGCTGTTGAGCGTATTTTTCCAGGTTTCTGAAAAGGCAAACTATAGTATAGTATGAATTATTATTACATCTAGACATCGTGGTAAGCAACAGTAATAGGCCAAAACCTTCATTTTTACAGGATTTGTCAACAAATGCAAATTGTGTTTTCCCATATTAGTAAGCAGAAAAAAACGTATTTGACAAGGTGACATTCTGAACTCAGTATACGGACACAATAAGTCAAGCTAGTGCCTTTATTCCGCAGCTACAAAAAGTTTTCTATTATCTGCTTTGTTTAAGAAGCATAAAAATGGATAGTTTTTGCTATGCCAGAAATCCCCAGGAAACAATGTGAGTTTAAAAAAAATCCAATTCTGTCCCCTATAAAAAATTGTAATACGTATTCTTAAAGGCAGATTTGACTAGATTTTCTATTACATTATTTGATTTTGTATTATTTACTATTTTGGAATATAACTGCAAATAAAATTAATCAGAATATCACATCCTGTCAATGAGTTCATAAGTATCTAAATTCTAGTGAAAGTCAGTGGAAGACATTTTTAACTACTAGGAATGCCTTTGAAAATTTACCCAAAAAACATGTATTCTTAAATCACCTACATTTTACTCCAAAAGCTACACTGAGTAACTAACGTCTGACCTATGTTAACCTTTACTAATATGATGCAGAAGTTTCCGTGTCTGTTTAGTTTTCTAAAGGCAAATGATAGCCCTGCAGTTTATTTCACTCTGCCAAAATTGTACAGAGTTTTCTACCACTTCAGTTGAACCCCATTTGAAACTGAGGAGAGAAGCTTTCCACTTACATTGCACCAGGATAAGTTCTCAACCCTCAATGTTTCACCATTTTAACCAGAACAGGACAGTTACAGAAAACAAATTCTCATGAGTCAATTAGTCTGGAGCCTTGATAGATGATAATGTATGAAGTCTGGAGGAGAACAACAAAAATTTCCTTCCTCATAGGATGAGCAATTGACTTTTGCTCTTCCTTTATGTGCACTTCCAGACTATTGGGTCCATGTAAAGTTTGTGCTACCCTACAGGCTCCCCAGGAGTCTTGGCATTTAAGAGCATGTGTGGACAGCACATACCAGCGTAACCCACAAAAGAAGGACCAAAAAGGGCAAAGGCAGGATGATGCCTTAATTCTACACTAAGCATAGAGCACCAAGAAAGTAAGACTATTACTTGCTTTCTGCATCCCATGCTAAGGTACAGCCAGCAAAGGATACATGGCTCTTGGGGCAAAAAATGCCTGTTCTGCAACTGTGCAAGTTTCAACACAGATGTTATTTTCTAAAATCAATTAAAAAGTGGTTTGGCCTCTAGGTCGTTACTTTTTGCAAACACAGAGTTTTCAACTTCTGTTCTAGTTTTTCCATACTCATCAGGCTACACATGGTTTTGTGGGGACTTCTACCACAGAAACAGAAAGAAGATGAAGACTGCAGTTGACTGGTTGTGCCATTTCACTTCCCAAAACCAGATCTTTCATGTACCTCTATGTGGGAAAAATACTAATTTATTCTACAGTCTCGTGATGAAGCGTTTTAATGCATTTCTTAATATGATGTTTGAGTTCTCATTCCTTTTCTTGGCAATATATTTGAAAGTGTCACAGTTTGAGCATCTAACCTGGCCTAAATTCAGATTTAGGAGCCCGTGGGAAAACCCTGTATTCATTTAAACAAACACAGAGGGATACTGTTGGGAAACACAGGATAAATGACTATGATGTACATATTCCCTGCTGACAACATGGCCCTAGCTCCCACATATTGTCCCGGAGTCGTTTCAAGAAGACATCCCTGTTAACGCTTGTTTGTAACACAATTAAACCTCTAGAGCTGCTGAATGGAGTGCTCAGAATTTCACATATATTGGCTGTTCAGTTCAGCCAGATGTGACACCTGTTGCTGAAAAGCTCACATTTTATCATGATAGAAGCCCCTTTTAAAAATGTCTAACCACACAGCTATTTAAATATGTCCACCACAAAAACATACCAGAGAAGACAGAACTTCATAAGCCTTGGATTTTATTTTTTTTTTTTAATGTGGGTAATCTCTCTGCTTTGTTTTGGACAGGTACATAGACAGTAATTCCACACACACTACTCACTATCACATTCACACACTACCACATCACCAAGCAGTACAAATTTGGACTTGATCAGACATGAGCACACAACTGCATGTATGTGAGAATGGTCAGGCCTGACAATTTTTAGTTTACGTCAGCTAGCGTTTATGTTGGCTGCAGAGGAATTGAAGATATCTAATGCCAAAGGAATCTTGAGAACCATCTTTTCAAGCCATTGCAATTGTGGCCACACAATCTGAAATAGCCCTCTGGATGTAACAATGACAAAATAAGGGATTTGAAAGAGGTTTTCTCTTAAGCAGGGAAGGGATAAATCAAAAGTGCCTTCTCAGAAAAAAATGTGGTTAACAGCTCTAAGTCACAGTTTATTTACTAAGAAAATAACTGTTTGCAGACTAGTGGAGTGCTGATCAAAGCAGCATGTCTCCATGTATTCCAGGTCCTAAGTCTCTCCTTCCAAGGAATGAAGGAGTAAACTACAATGAGAAGTGTACATGAAGCTTACAGCTGCCAGTAAGCAAAAGAAATTAACATGCTGAATCATTTTCACTTTCCACTAAGAAAAATCTGCTACTGCAGAATTCAGCAACTGCAGAAGGACTCTCCCAAGTGGCTCTCACTCCCGCCTCTTACCCAGCTTCGCTAAATCCCTCTAATGCTTCTGGGGCTTCATCATGAAAAAACTGTCCACAAGCCCAAATTCTCAATTCTCTGAGTGGCAGCCAGAGAAAAACTAAGGAGAAACAAATTTTTGAGGTTTTGCGGTTGAGAAAATGAATAAAGGCTCCATAATCAAGATTACCTTCTTTCTTTATCTTATTTTGAATTCAACCTATTTGGGATCAACAATGTTGATTCAGAAATTTGAATTGTTCAGGCTCTGAACTGTTTTGGGTTTTAAGCATTTTAATTCTAGTTCTCTAGCAAAACCAAGCCATATTTCCACTGAGCTGACAAAATTGATATTCAGTAAGATTTCAGAGTATATACTCTAATTTTTCCATGAGCTTAGTGCCTCATTGTCAAGATGAGTTGATGTATAAGATCAAGATTGCCTGATGTGTAAAAAAAAGTCCATTGCTTACTTATGTTTAAAAGTGGATGAAAAAATCATGGAGTCTAGCTTTCCCAAGAATTCCACTCTGGGACATTTAAAAACAACATCAATATGTATCTTTTTCAGATAGGTCATGGTTTCACAAGCATGTTGAAAAATTAATGAAATAGCAGAAACGGAGACTTGAAATCATCTTTCTGACTCAGTTAACAGTAAGCGATGGCAACAAAAACACCACTCATAACAGCATCAAATTCCACTATTTTGTCTCTCAAATTCTATACTTAAGAACTTCATTCAATGACACTTTTGACTGAAGAAGCTACAGGAGACAAGAGTTTTCCTGCTTCCGATGCACCATACCCTTTCAATTCAGTATTTAACATTGAACTGAATGTACTTTTTTTTTTTGAAGAATGACCTGTTTTCATTACTTCAGTTTATTCAGTTCTATGATTTCTTTTCACTTCCATCAATATTAAGTACAAATTCACCCACTGGCATTTGAGAATCACTCAGCAATCACAACCCACCACTCTGCAATGCTGATTCACAGCTTCTGCAGTGACTTCAGGGAGAACAAAATAGCAATATGTGATCAGCTTAGATGTCAAATTTTGTACTGAACTACCCAAGGCCTTTCTGCTTCACAGAAATGCTTAAGTTGTTGCAAATTCAACCACACTAACAGTGCAAAGTTCCTCCCATTTTTTTTTAAACAGCCAAAGACTGTTGACTTCAACATTTACTCCTCCAATTCAATCATCAATGATTCAACTGATTCAACCCAGCATGCCACAACACTGGTCTATACCTTCGCTTTGTTTCCTAAATAATGAACAGTTCTAACAAAGCCTTTGCAGGAAGTCTGTATTTGCTTACATAAGGTAAAACATCTAACCTCTTCCACAACATCTCTGTAAGTGCACCACAGGAACTTAAAATACCTAAACCAACAAGCATTTAGTAGCTATCAGTTGACCCTGTACCACCCCCTAAACCAGCACAACCACTATAATCCATTCCAGTGAGATATATAGCAGTTTGTTTGCTGGTTTCTAAACTCTAGGATACTATTTTTAAAGATAAATCCTGCTGAATAAATATCTCGTTGCAAACATCTTTTGCATAAGGAGCTATGGCAGCTGTTGCATATATGTTGGCTCTTTCTTGCAGATCACGTTCCATTCTTCTGTTTGGATGGTGGTGTGGTAGAGTTTCCTGCCACAAAGCCATCTTCTCTGTGAGTTAATAGCAGAGCCCAGCTGTTGGGCTGTTACAGGACAGAAATGTTTCTCAGCTGAAAGACAGAAACAGGACGTAGCAGCTTCCTGAACTTTCACAGCTGACCTTTAGCAAAATATTTCGTATCTTTCTATTAAATTTTTCCAAAGCATTAAATGAGTAATACTCCTTATAGGCTTTAGTTATCTTCAGTATTCTATTAGGTATGTGTAAAATCTTAGAGATAGGATGCATCAGGAGTTACGACCAGGTTCTGACAGTCTGCAGCATGATCTTGTACTAGAAGATGAAACTTTGCATCTTCTCAGATGGATCAATCGTAAACACAAATTCTGTTCAGTGGGTAATCTGGACCATAATACTCAAAAGCATCTCGGTAAGGGATTGCATGCCAGGAAAAACTGAACATTCTTTATTGTATTTTATATATATTTTCTTACAAATTTCATGGAAAATGATGTATGTATCACTTTTTTGTCCCCTAAGTCTCTTAACTTACATGTGTCATATAAAACCGGTATCAAACCATAAGGATTCAAAATAGATCAGTGTATTTAGATAAGGTATGTAAGAAAAATAAACTTATATAGCTCACAACTTACACCACAAAACTGTGTGTCATTGACTGAAAACTCATCTATGCAATCCATAGAACTGCATTTGCAAAGAGTAATTTATAGCCTAACTGTCAGGGATCACTGGAACAGTGAATGTCTGGTAAACCAGAACTGTGGACTCTCCATCTCTGGTGATTTTAAAGATTCAGCTAGACAAAAGTCATAGCTAAGGCCCGATCTAGTGCCAGTAACAGTCCTGGTTAGAACAGACTGGTCTAGATGATCTCCAGTGGTCCCTTCCAACCAACATTTCTATGACTCTCTGATTTCATGGTACTGTGTAAGATTACTACATTCTTAATGAATGGATTAATGAAAAAAAAGTGTCACTGTCACAAAAATCTCACAGTCAAGAACAGTCCTTTAACTCCAAAAATTATATTAGGACAATGGCAAGACAGCTACATATTAAAATTGGCCCAAAATAAATGGGAGAGAGGAGTATAGAAGATGTCCAGCTGAAAGACGACCATTTTCTCCAAGTTGGATTCTCCCTTAAAACATATGATATCAAGAGATCACATTAAACACTTTCTTCTAACTACATAGTTACCTGAAGCCTTACAAAGTAAGTTTACAACTCTGTAAGCATTTATGTCCTTTTAAAAATATTTCTTGTAGTTTTGCCCAAGTATCAATACTACCGTATTTATGGTAAATAGAATTTTGTTTGCGCTACCCATTTAAAACTTTTTGTGCAATCTCATAATTCATCAAGTTTAAAGTGAAGACAGTCATCTCATTGGAAAAACACTATACTGCCAGACAAGCAAAGGTGGGACACAAGAAATCAGGTTCAAGAGAAGAAAGCCAAAAATCATTCTTATATGTACATTCTTATACATATTTTTCTGTAGCAGTGACTTCTTTTAATTTCAAGCTGAGCACATTACCAAAATCTCACAGTAGTTTCAGATAGAGTGTACTAGCTAAAAACTGTATTTCAGTTCCTTCAGGAACGCAAAGAGATGTGATTGTTGCATGGTTCTGGTGGCCTGACTCAAGGAAGGGCTTTCGTGGTTTCTGGGACGTTTCTGCACATTACTTCTACCATATACTTTGTAGAATCGAGAGAACCGCAAGGATCAATGTCATCTCCGCTGCGGCTCAATAAAGATGGATCAAAGCGAGTCTTTGCAGCGTTAAGAAAGGCTTCGAACAGGACGAAACGCAGCAAGAACCGTGCTGGTCTTGTCTCAGCCGAGAGCCACCTCCTGGGGACCGCTGCCAGACAACAGACCTTTATACAGACCTGCCGGTACCGGAGAGCCGCGCGGGGCGGCAAACAGGGCGCCGCCAGGCCGCGGACGCCTTGCGAGGTACCGCCGCGGGCGGGCAGCCCCAGCCCCCGGCCCAGCCCGCCCCCGCGACGGGGCGGCAGGACACGCACGAACACACGCAGACGCAGGGACACACACTTACTTGATGTCCTCCCAGACGGCGGGGCCGTAGTTGCGGATGACGAGGAGCTCCAGGGCGTGATTGACGAAGCCGTACTGCGGGGCAGGGCGAGGCGGCGGCACGGTCAGGCACCGGGCGGGGGAGCACCTTCCACCGCCCCGCAGCATCCCACCCTACCCCTCCCACCCATCCCACCCCGGTGCCGCTCGCCCCGGCGGGAAGCAACCTCTCCGAAACACCCCCCACCAATCTCCCCCCAAAAGAGAGGGCTGGGCCCCGCTCCCCTCACGGTTCCCTCTTCCCAAGCAGATTCAGCCTCTTCCCTCCCACCATGGGCCCAGACCCAGACCGGACCCGGGCGGACCGGACCGGACGTCCTCCGTCAGCCCCGGTCTCCCGGGTAGGGAAGGTGGCCCGGCGGAGCTCACCATGGTGCCGCCGCCAGCCCGCCGCCGCCGCGGAGCAGAAGATCGGTCCTGATAGCCTCACCGCCTCCCCCGGCCGCCACCACCCCGAGTGGCATCTGCCGACAGCCAATGGTGAGCGCGGCCGCTGGTCTAGTATCCAATGGCGGGCGCGGCCGCCGTGCTCTCCTCCAATCAGAGGCGGAGGCGGGACTGCGGGTAGCTGGAGGATGCGGGGGCTGGGCGCGTGGAAGTGGGAGCGGCGGCGCGGGGCCGGCGGCCAACCCCCCTCCGCGGAGCGGCCTGCGGCGCCGCTGGCTTCGCCCGGCGGGGAGCTGGAGGGCGCGGGCTGGGCCGGCTGCCCTGGTGGGTAGCTAGGTGTGTTCCCTATGCGCACTGCTAGCTCTGCGGCTCGCCCTGCTCCTCCTCAGGTGCTGAGGCGGCGGCAGTCGGCGGGATAACGGTGTTTGCTGTCGCCCGAGGCCGGCGTGTGTGGGAGAGGGAAGGAGGGACAGGCCTAGGAAATACGTACATCCCCCTCGGTTTTATTTTCCCCGATGCTCGCCTCAGCGGGGAACCCTTCGAACTCTGTCTTACGGTTTCCTACGCATCAAAAAGGATTTTTCAAATGCTTTTCTCCAGCTGGAGTTGTTTGGGCTCGCCTGACACTGAGTCAGAAGATTAATCAAAGTGCCTGGCAGGTTCCTAGTGGTGAGGAAGGGACGTGTGGGGCAATGAGCGCTCTGGTGTCAGTGCCCTTTGCGATGGTTGCCTTTGCAGAAACCAAAATGCTTCCTCAGTTGTTTCATATCCCAATGCAACCGCTTAGATTTTAGGAAGATAAATGCCCCCTAAAAAGTGAAGAATCTGAGGGGCAAAATGATCACAGACATTTCTGTTTCTGTGCATTCTGTGCACTCTTTCCAAAGGCTAGTAAAGTTAAAAGCGAAATAATGAGTGCTTTCAGTAATGTTTTTTTTTCTGTTGCTGAGTCCTTGTCAGTAGCCAATGTGAATAAACACTGCATTGTATCAGTCACCTGCTGCATATGGATTCTCAAAGTGTTCTCCAAGTAAGGTATGACCCTTACAACAGGAGTTTTTGAGCAGAGGATTGCTGGCAACTTGCCGAGGACAGTTCAGAAATAACACACTGTCATCATATGTTATCATATACACAGAACAAAGAAGATAGTGCAGCACTTGAAAAACCCATTTACTTTAAAGCCCTTTGTATCATCTGAAGACCTGGCCCCAGTGTATGAAATAAAAATCCTAAGGAGGCTACTGATTTTTTCTACTTGCTTAAAAAGAATCAAAATATATTCAAGAGATAATGAGATTATCTAGGAGGACTATAGGATGAACACTTGATGGGCTACTACTGTAGTAGCTCTTGGGCAGAGACCTTGCTACGTGAAGTCAGTAGAGCCATAGATGCTAATCGATCCAGATGGATTCTAGATGTAAGTAAAACTGCAAAAGTTGAGTCCTTAGTAAGATAGTACAAAATAAGTTTAAAATTTGAACTGTTCACATACTTCATGAAAAAAATTTAAAAAAAAACTTCATGAAAAAAATTAAAAAAAAAAGTATGTGTGTTGGAACTTCATGTAAGTAAATTAACAAATGACAGCATTTAAAATCTTTTGAAATCTAATCTATGGCTTGGCGAACTTTTGAATCTGTGTTAAGATCTGTTAAAATTGCTAGTAAGTCAGGAGACAAATTATGGGTGGATAGCCATTAGAAATTTGGCAAACATCATCTCAGTAGGCATTCCAAGAACAGTAGAGGGAAACCCTGCTTTTAGATCACTTAGGCATAATAATCAATTCTATTTAGTTAAACACATTCCAAATCTACTGGGAAAACCAATTTTTTAAAGGATGACCAAGAACAAAAGTTTCAATATAACCAGTTAAAACCATACAAATAATATGCTAATTTTGAAGGGAGGAAAGAAAATTTTTAGAAAAAATAACCAAACTGCTGGTTGAAGATATCTGTGTAGAAAACCAAACAAAAACTGAAGAGATGCAGATCTCTAAGAATCTCTTCAATCTCCAGGAAATTGGCAACAGAGATGATGTAATAAATCATGCTGTTGCAACCAGACAAAAGGCTATGTTTCCCTATAGCTGAGGAGGGACAGCTTGTTACCAATTAATTAGGATTTGAGTACATCAGGTCACCATCTACTTTTCCTATTTGGTAGGAAGGAAGTTTTGGGAAAATCGGAAAACATATCCTACAGTACAAATGTTGTAGTTACATGCCCTTTGTAATCTTTGTATGTCTATTGGTGGTAGTGAATCTACACTACTGGAATATCTAAGACAACAGCTGGGAGTTTTGCCCTCTGACGTTGTGTAGTCTTCCTCTTCAGACACCTATAAAATAGTTTTGAGGATACAAAATGTCAAGGAAGTCCCCGTCAGCACATCCCAGGCAGGAAACAAGAAGACTGGATTGAGAATCAGTGTTTACAACATCCCCATTCTTCATAAGTTTCAAGGGAATCCGCTTGCTCAGTCTGTATAAGGGGTAAACCCTCATGCTCATAAAATGATACTAGAGAGATTGCATAAAATTCTTTTTGGTTATGGTTTTTGGAAAGTAGATTATCCTGGCAATTTTGTGTACCTGAGTGACACTTTTTCAAAAGTGTTGATATCTGCAAAGGTCAAAATTGCTTTAGACAATTGTGAAATTGCCTTTCTTCTTCTGATTTGTTTCAGGCTTGGTAGGTTGCATTTGCAGGCTGTTCTTGCGATTAAGCCATTATAATACAAGTGCAAGTTCTACTATCCAAGCTGAGATTTGTAAAATGTGAACTGAAAACAGCACGGGCAGAGTTAAAGCAGACAATGATTGATTTAGTTTTCTAAAACAGGCATCTCCTTTTAAAAGTTTGGAAGATGCTGAATTAAAGAATTCAACCAAGTGATTTGCTGAGAGGGACCAGCCTCTATTCCAGATGCCTGCTGAATCAAGACTATCGGGTAGGTCTTAGGCAAGATTTGGTTTCAGCTGAAGGAAAGGCTCTAGGTCAACAAGATAAAGTACATGTCAGACTAAGCTGTTAATACTGGGCTGTGTTTTCAAGGCCCAATCCTATCAGTATCAGGACTGTTAGGTCACATGCATTATGCACATCATGCAACCATTTGGACTGTATCTGATGCACTTCCATAAAGCCTGCAGCTTATTCACTATAGCACGCAATCTCATTCCCATTTGGGGACCCTCATGCACTAGGTACAGCTCATGACCTGCTGTCCAGCTGCTTTTTGGTATTCAGGAGTGGGAGGGTAGCTATGGCAGTAGCCGCAACTGGGACGTGCATGGGATGGAATGCTGGCGTGAAAGGAGCCGTTTAGAAAGTATTTTCTGTAACTGAAATCCTACAAGGCAGCTTCTCCACTTTATGTCCCCCTGAACATGTTTCTCACAAGGAGTTTCCTGAACTGGCTATCAGAAAGCCAAAAGAGTTGCAGTCAGTGATTACAGGAGAAAAACAACTGCTGTGCGTTTTAAGTGGTGGTATACCTGTTTTTTCCTGATTTGAGATGCTAACTTCATCTGGAAATTCTTGTTGAGATCCATAAAAGCAAAAAGTAGCATCAGAAGATGGGAAACAATTTCAGCACAGATCTACTATTATGCTGTATGAAAGGGCAGTTGCTGAGACAATAACTTTGGGAAAACCACTAGCTGGTTTTCCAAGACCAAGACCATCTACGTTCAGTTCAATATGGTTTGTATTAATACACAAGCACTATAAAACAAAGAAAGTATTTTAATAAGTTGCATTTTTTACTTTGGACTTTGCTCTTACAGTTTATATTGTTACTGTAATCCTGAATAAAAATGCTGCCTTATATGGTATTGCTGGATTTCACTTACTGAAGATGGGAGTTACTTTACTGACATCAAACTGAATTATGGGTATTTTCTAGTTACCGGTTTCAAATCATAGTGGTCTGAGAGCTGACATTTGGGATTGTCATAATAATACTTCTCAGGTGCAGAAATACGCTCTCTTTTTTCAAGATCACTTCAGCAAGATTCATTATTTCTGCTGTACCACTATACACTATTTCACTATATCATTACATTAATTTTCCAGTACTAGTATTGACAAGCTATGACAGAAACAGGCCTCAATATGTCAATGCTGTTCTGCAATGCAATAACCTGTGTACATTTGAGAAATTCTGTGGGCTCTGTTGCATCCTCCTGTAAGAGGAATGTAATCTTAGCAATGCAGAGCAAACTAATCATATGTCCAAATCTTCCCTAACACCTTCTGCAATCAGTGGAAGGACTCGTGGTGATTTTCATAGGCTTGTAGTTCAAAGCTCCTCGGAATGTTATTGCCCTCGATATTTGTTTGGCAGGTTTTGTCTGGGCTGAAAAAATCAGAAGAGTGGAAGTGTGTCTATGACTTAATCTGCCCCTTTTCACATCCTTTGGATGTTACTGCATGTATTCCTCTAGGTTATTTCCCATTACATGCTGGGCACTCATATAAACATGGCATTTGTTGGTGTAGTGGCACAAGAATTTGTAACTTTGTACTGCTCAGAAGATGGGAAACAATTTCAGCACAGATCTTCAAAGGAGGCCTTATAATGGGGCTGCAAAGCAATGTGCTCATTTCCATTTATATTAGGAAACCACTGGCTCAACTTGACTTTACTGTCAGCATCAAAAATCTGCTGAAGCAGAGGAGACACAACTTTATAAGGTTGTTTACTTTGGTTTAGATTTTTTCACAGTTTATTATTTCTTTGACTGGCTCTCCAGCTTCATGTTCCAGCCTAACTGCATATTTAACATTCAGATCCTCCTGTTCGTGCTCAGGAGAGTACGTATCTTTAAACTGTTGCATCTAGATGTAGCAGAGGTTCCAGAACCATTGATTATCTTCCATCTTTTATTTGTGCTTCAGTATCAGAGCAATGCTGAGTAACATAAGACAGTGATTTTTACTGTCTCCCTTTGCTCAGTTCTCTCCTTTTGCTCAGTTCACCGGACTGCCAGTGAACTCATGCAAATGGGATTGGGAAATTTAAAAAAAAAAAAAAAAAGCTTATATCTGATTATTTCCTTACTATGCAGTTGTGAGCAGCCATACCATCAGAGGTGGTTTTATAGGTCTCTAAAGACTCTTGCGGCACACATCTTGCAGACTTTAGAGGTACAAAAGAAAGTCCTAGCTTTCGTTTCAGAAACAGCCTCAAAGTTAAATTTGGTTCCTGCCAAGCTGACTTCTGATAAACTGGAACAGGGCTTTGAAAGCAACACAGTCCCTGGTACACTATATGGCAAATAGCCACAAAAATTATTGCTGTTGCAGGAAACAAAAACTCCCCTTCCACTGCTTTTGCAGAACAATGAGCAGGCATAAAGAACGGTAGCAGCTAGAGTGGCCTGCTAAGTTATAGGATGGGTGGGGTTTGAAAAAGGGTCCCCTTGCCAAGATTCAAGAGAAATTCCCCTTAATTCTGATGGCTTTCAGCTGGAAATACTGATTTTGCCTCCTGTACTATCTGTTGCAGCTGTTTCTGCAGAGAACGCAAAAGAAAATGATGGGAGAAATAAACTGGGTTTGGGAGAGGTCTGAATTCTTCCTTTGTAAGAGTTCATAGGAAAAAGTAGATCTGTTCT
Organism: Calonectris borealis; assembly: GCF_964195595.1. Lineage (NCBI taxonomy): Eukaryota > Metazoa > Chordata > Aves > Procellariiformes > Procellariidae > Calonectris > Calonectris borealis. The sequence goes on from NC_134315.1 coordinate 48,603,037, forward strand.
GGGGCTCGGTTATCTGTGCACTTCACTGTTTGTCAGTTTCTGTGAGTTCGTTTGCTTTGGTTTTGCACAGTAGTTCAGAGAGAAAGAAAACATCAGCTCCACACTAATTGCACTTCCTCTGACACCAGCAATGAGAATTTTTTTCCAACATCCCCCTGAAATCTTACCAGGTCTTGCCTGAATGAAATAAAATTAGTTGAATTCTTTTGGTATAGCTTTTACTTTAGCTATGTCACTATTAAGATTCAAAGGACCCACTTTTCATTTATTTCAAGGGCCACTTACACCTCTTTGGCAAAGAAATTGAGCGTGATAAAAATGTATCTTCCATCACATAGTGTAAATGTGAACAGGAATCAGCCCCACAGAATCTTCATGAACTAATAAAATAAAAATTCACATAGTAACAAAACTATTTCTGGACATAATACTAAGGTATTTGTATATTTATATAAATAGGATTGCACAGTCTCCGAAGACTTTCACAATATCATACAACATAATACAAGACATAAGCTTAAAACCAACTGATTTATTTCCTTGCAAAATCTCCTGGTATTATATCAGTTAAATTGCCTTGTTTTTTTTTATCTCAACAATTTACTTATTAGCTTTTTGATTCCTTTTTTTCCATTGGCTTTAATTTAAGTGAAAAGATTAGTTAAAAAGTGAAGGGACTATTTAAGATCTAAGTGAAAAGATTAGTTAAAAATAATTGTTCCTTATTAAATACATATTCATTCAGCAAAAAACTTAAACAGAGGAACAGCTTCAGTGAGACCTAAATTCTTAACTTATGCTTAAAGCTAAACATAGACTTGTGGGTTTTTTTGCAGAACAGGTCTGAACACAAGTACATAGTAAAGCACTTTCTTGAATCATTATCTTAAATGCGTGCCTAAATCCTATTTACTTCACTGAGATTCAAGCATATTGCTTTATGTGTACACTTAAGCGCCTTATCAGGATTCTTCTCTGAACTAAGGCTGAAGTAGACATGGGAACGTTTTGAACTTTCCAGAAAAAAAGTTAGTGAAATAAAAAGGAATTCTACAGCAATTCTATCCTAGCCGGTAATGTAGCCTAGGGTGTATTAAAAAATAGAGAGTTATAAAAAGTAATGTTGGAAGATTAATTTGATCTGTAATAAGAACTTCGGCCTAGGGCACATTTTATTTTACAGCAATAGACTTAGGAAGGTGTCAGGAACTGCCATGAGGAACATCCTACTGAATGACAGATTTATATGAAATCTAGCTTTGAGAATGGCCATAATCCAGTCCAGCAATAGTTCTTTCCTAGGGACAAAAGGAAATTCACTCCTAAGAGTCCCTCCCATTTGATAGATATGGAGAAATAAATCTTTTTTGTTTAAAAGCCTATTTGTTTTTTAACATTCAACAGATGACAGGAATAGACAGATTCCTACTGACTTCAGTCATTACTGGCTTAATATCATGAGCGTACTGAAGAGTTAGTAGTTAAATACTCACACATTTTTAAATCCAGGAGCACCCACATGGGACTGCTACTAGCCTCTGGGTATTTATGTTAATAGAACAGAATTTTCCGACCAAAATAATATTGCAAAGATCAGTCGCCAAGATTTGCACAGTTCTTGTTTCCTTGAAACACTGCTGTTAAAAATGTTACAAATATGTATGCTTGGATATGTCCATGTATATATCCAGCATGTGCAAGAGAGATGTGTATATATAGAGAGAGAGACTTTCAGGTTCCATTTTTGAGTCACAGAATTATTTCTAAGCACCTTGGATGGATAGAGGAGACCTCAAGCAATAGAAGGATTCAATATTTCAAGTTTTGTTCAAATGCTGCTTACAGGAAATCTGAATTAAAATATGTTTTTAAAATGTTCTTAGTGCTAGTCCCTTATAAGGGTTTCTCTCAAGATGGTACGTGTTCTGTATGAGTTTCTACTGCAAAATAGTAGGATAAAACAGTGTATCGAGCTTCAGAATGAACCAGTCAAGTTCAGAAAATGAACAGAATGGCACCGTAGTCTAATGTAATTGCTCCCCGTAAATAGTCAGAGAGCAAAATCTGATTCAGTGACAAGCAGCTTGAAGAAAGACTTTTATGGCTTGATACTCCAAAACCCAAGAGTTTAAGAGGTTAGAATAATAACTAATAATATCTGATACTACTGGCAATATTTGTATGTGTGTAAGCAGTGCAGTTCTCCAGCCTGCAGATGGGATCAAACTGTGCGGCACAGAGAAATTTCTGTGCAGATGGATCTGCTAGTTAGAGAGGCAGAATCCTGAACTCAGGACTCGTAACTAACTCTATTCTGCCAGTCCTAGAGGCAGACCCTTGAGAGTTCTCCACTCCTGTTCCACCATCCACAATAGAAAAGCTTCTACTCTAGTCATACTAATGCTTTGTATATGCGTTCATATGTTTGAAAGCATTTCTGTTCACCTGTAGATCCCCTGGCAACTTTAAAGCAAATGTAGGCATTTTAACAACATGTCATACCCACATTGCTGTCCCTGAATAAGGATCATAGCTTTAAACTGGTGTGCTTCTGTTCCATTTTATACAGTCTGACTAGAAGTTCCTAAGCAAACACTCCAAAGCATGTTTTATTACACTTTTTTAAAAACATTTCAAATTTAAATTACAACAAAAAGAAAACATTTATTGCTCTAATACATAATAGCAAGTGGATATTATTTTTTGTAAAGTATTTTAAAAACCCAAGAACTAAAGTATTGTTTGATGATTACAGAACTTTAGTATGTGATTATACAGTGTTTTAATCTATATTCATTTTATACACAAAATAAAGTTCATGAAACAGTAAGCAGCAAACTCTGCTATGTATATATGTATTAGCTACAATTAACAGCCTGATCCAGAAGATGCTGAACACCCTCAACATATTGACTCCAGTCAGTGTTAGAAGATGGTCAGCAGCTTCTAGGATAGGGCCCAAATGATGCACTGGAAGGAGTATGTGTTAGCAATGACAATATTTTAATGGATATTTTCTTTATGGAATCACTAAGAAAATATATTTTAATAGTCATTGATAAGCACCAGCTCACAACACAGCATGTGACCGCATCACTTGCACATTACATTTCCTGACACACTGCATGTACAATACATCTAGAATTCTCAGCACAGAGAGGACTGAGAGAGTTGTTACGTAGCACTTACAAATTACCACAGGGAAAATGTAGTTTTTAGTAGCATTTTCAACAGTGAAGTTGCAACATTATTTTAGTGACTATGTTCCTTATGCAAAGGAAAAATAAAAAGTAGTCAGTGACATACTTCCTGAAATTTTAATACTGGCTTTCAGGTGTTAACAATCTAAAGTGCTTTCATGTTTCATACATTTTTAAAAATTTTCAATTTATACAAAAAAATCAAAATATTTATAAATTTATTCTATACACTTGTGAATGTACAATTTAGTCTATTCCCGTCTCCTCATCCAAAAAATTGGCATTGCCATCTCCCAAATCTCTCTTTTGAAACCAAGTCTGTGAGTTTGTTCCTTGAGTATAAGCATCCAGAAAATAGCAAATTCCAGGGATATCACTGGGAAAATTTGGTGGAAGCTCTTCTCTTGAGCGAGGTGTGAACACAAAACCTTGATATTCCTTTAACAACCTAGAACAAAAACGAATCATCTGGATTAAAAATGAATCAGTCACTAATTGTTACTACAAGTGCAGACATTCAATAATTCTTCATGTACAGCAGGGCAGAATGTAGCAGGGCAGAATCTAATTTAATATTTATATGTTATTTACTGAAAATATTTTTAAAAATACTGTTTATTTGGTAACCTTGATAACCTATTAGCTTGTGCACCAGCGCAAACAGGAGCATCGCCTCTCTTTTTTTGTCTTGTCAATGTTTTGCATGTAGGTGCTATATTTGTTGTAAATATTTTCAAAAACTATTTAGTACTGAAAGGTAGCTCAGATTTGCACATGAAACTGGCACCATAATTAAGGTTTCAACTAATGAAAAGCTTATTAATTGACAATACTGGTGACTGGTATCTAAGATTCCAAACAATTATTGCAATATACAGGAGTTGTGCAAGGTGACATAATGTTATCAACATATGTTTAGAATTTGTGTACAAATCAAAAAGAAAAAAACACTAAACAAAAAGGAGGTTAACACGTCACTCACTAAAGGGAAAAAACCAAACATACCACAACGATAACAATAGTTTAGCCTTTAACCAAATTGCCTATTTTCTAGGCACTCAGAGAATTAATTCTCTTTTTTTTCCCACAGTATAGCCATTCAAATATTCTCGAGATGAATACCCAGCTATGCAGAAACCTACTTATGCCACAAGTTATAGGCAAGTCTTGTGTGAACGAAGTGTCTAATGGTTTTAAGGCTGTAGTCAGTATCATTCAAAATGATTTTCCATATGGATATGGAAAAAAAAAAAACTTTTGGCTAGCACTGTTCTTGTGACATACATAAGCACTGGCGATGCTAATGCTATCTCTGTATTTGTTTAGAGTGCATGATTGAAAAGGTTACTTAATGTGTGCCCTAATACCTGTGCTACTTTTATCTAAATCACCTATACAAGATAATCTAAAGCTTCGCACCCTGTAAGTACCTAGCACATGCTGCAGGGGATGTCAGGATCCTGTGCCAAATTCTCCATCTGACATTGGACACAGAACCTCGCCACAAGGCATTATCAGATACATGGCAGTGGGTGCAAGCTGAGTAGGAACAACTGAAGTCCAGGCTCCAGTGAGGGTAGCAGAGCTTGCTTAAAAGGAAAAAATAATTTATATCCATATTTCTGGTTATTTTACCCAGCCAGCCATATCACTTTCTACTAGTGGATTCACTCTCTACAGTTCATTGTTATAAAACTTTTGGCCACTCTGGAAGAAACAATAGTCTCTATCAGCTCAGTGGCATAAAATTCAGACCTGGACTTGCAGTTCAGATGTAGACTGTTGTTACCATCAAATTCAAAACAGTTTCCTATTATTTTGCCTGGCACCTATAAGCCACTATTCCTTGGCCACAAACATGTTGCAAGGTGATTTTTAAGTACAACCAAACAGATAATACAAAGAGATTATTAGGTTTGGAGGACAAAGGAAAGATGCTTTATTTCCCATGGGAAAGCCTGCTAGCTGTCTGCGTAATCATGTAGTACACATTACTAAAAATGTCTGATCTGAGTGGATAAATAGTACAGCCTAAGTTCCATACTAAAAGGTTTAAACTGAGTTGGGATCAAGACCTGTATAAACTAAACACTGGCATGGCTGATTCATTGCAACCTATTCATTCATCTTCTCTAACCAAAAGAGAATGAAGATGTGTAGGGTGATGTTTAACAATTCTTCAGTGAGGTTATTTTCAAGGGCACCTGCAGCCAGTTTGGCATCCAGTTCACACTGAAAGCCACATAGCTCAGAGGAGCCAAAATGGCAAGAGGTATACAGCTGCAGAGTAAGAAGCAAATTTGGGCCAGACAGTCCATTTATTTTAAATTTAACATCTGAAAAATAAATATCAGCTGTTCTGTTCCACCTTTTTTCTTGCTGCTGCTGGTTGCATTCTGACTAAAAATAACCGTGGTGCATTCATGAGCAGTCAGATAAAAAGAGAAAAAGGAAAATAGACAGCAGTACTTCAGAGGGGAAAAAAAAAGAACAGAAAGATAATGAACTATTACAGTAACTACTTCAGGTGGACATTTTACAGATATGAAGCACTGTACCTGTAAGTTGTTGGGCTGACATTTATTTTTCTAGGTATACTGCAAGATTCAAACTTGTTGGCAAGGGTTACATTATTTCCAAAAAGGCAATAACGAGGCATTTTAACCCCTACAACTCCAGCAAAGACAGATCCAGAATGAAGGCCAATACGCATCTTTCAATAAAAGACAGAAAACAGCATTATTAGATAAAATAAAATGGTTAAAGTAAGTTTTATAAATTCTTCCTCTATTAGAAAAAAAGAAACAATGAGCTACTAATATGAATTGAGTTAATACAGTCTCCTTAAAATGTCTGTATTCCAGTCATCGCTGCTCGTGGAGAGGAAACCAGCTGAAGTTTACCTTGCTTTGCATTTATAGTAAGTAATCCTTCATCTGATATGACTGTGATAACGCTGGTCTCTGTGGCAGTAAATTGATCTAGAAACATAGCAGGAGTTACTATGACACTGGGATACTTTCCTGGGAGGAATTACATGACACAATGTTGTTAGACTGGTGACAGTTAACGAATAGTACTTGCTTTGCTGTTAAGGTCTGAAGACAAGTCTTAGGGAATAGCAAAGACAATACGTATATGCTGTAGTTCCAACTGAACTCGATTGACAAGGTCGCACACAGAGTAAATCCCAATCCCAAAGTACAGTATTTTTATAATTAAATTATACAGCAGTTGAAACATTTTGATACCTCATCTTTGTAACTCATACTCAGATTTTTGAGTTTTGCTTAGCTGGTGCTGCTTTCTATGTTCCTTTTTTTTTTTTGGAGATGTGTTCTTTTTCTTATGTGCATTATACATACGTAGACATGTTTTCTTCAGAATAGCACTCTGACACAATAATCACATGATGTCGGGAAGCTTGCATATCTACTATGTGTGCTACTCTTTACATATCAAGAGAATATCATATCATTATAAAGAAGTGACAATTTCTAATTTTGAGTGGAAAAGCAGAAAAGCCTGCAACAAAAGCAAAATCCATCCACATAGCAAAGATGGCTGAAATACGTACATCGATATATGTCTCATTTAAGGTAAGCAGTTTGCAGGCACGCCTTTTTCTTTGACAATTGATATATAACATGACAGTAGTCTGTGTGACGTCTTTGTTGCTTTGCAAAACAGCCAATGCTTTCATGAAGCATTTCATTAAAATAGATGCATGCTTTCATTAAAAATAGAAAGATTCAGTTTTCTTCTAAGAAGCTTCTAGTAGGTACTTATACAATTTTTTTCTCCCTATTTTAAAATTAGTCTTTAAAATGTAATAGCATTCCTCATTCAAAATTATAGAGGTAGCATTTGCGTGGAAATTATAAATGTTATAATATTGTCAAGATGTTTCCAGATTTTTTAAGCATAATTTAATTTGATATTGTGAAATACAAAAAGAACGACATTTATTTATAATGTAATACTGCTGTTCTCGGTGACAAATGTGGAGCATGTAATCCTCTTAATGACCATTTTCTTTGTCTTGGAATACAAATATTCCTTCATCTAAAATCAAAGAAGCCTGAAGTTTTCTAAAGGAACAAATGAACAGATAAATGTTAAAAATGAGCCAATGAAAGACATAATGAACTGTGACACCTGTATTAAAAATAATAGGACCCCATTCCAGGACATTTGAACTTAGTAAAAGGTCCACATCATGTGTCATGCACACAGGCGTTTCTCTTTTTTTCTCAGTGAGAGGTAAACCTACATGAAAAGTTCAGTACGTGTGTAAGTCCTCATTGAAAGGAAGCCATAAATATAACTACCACTGAATCTAACAGTTGCTTTGGCAGCATTAACACCATTATCTTATGGTCGTGGCTCAGTATCTGACTGTAAAACAAGAACAGCAACAGAATCCTTTAAAGATGTGTGGATTACTGCAATCAGAACATGTCTTTGATGAATCATATTTATACCTGTTACCTTAAAAGACTTAGGTGTTCTCATTGGGTCTAATTTTGAGAGAGGATTAGTCTCCTCATTAGAAAACAGTAACAGAATATTCCATGCCACTGACAAATTTATTGCTGCTGAGACAAAAACTGCAGCATGTCAGTGTGCACCTGTTGATTTCACTGCATTTAAGTCTTTTGGGTTGATTTTCAGATCTCTGTTTCATCTCTACCTCTCCACAAAACTCTCATTCATAGAACTAAAAAGGTCAGCTTCTCCAGCCATACACACTTGATTCCCCAACTTATCTAAGTTAATGCAACGATGTGAAATTTCCTTGAGACAAAAACCCCCACAGCAACTAAACAAACAAAAATGCCCACTTTAACCGTATAAAATATAAAAAAATATATGACCTTGATAGGCTCTCCATGGGGAGACACCACCTCATCTGACAGCTCCATCATCTTCAGGGCCATCAATGCTATTTGAACAGCATGTGTTTCACTTTCTTTGTGTAAACCTCCAGCGACACAGTAGGCATCTCCAATAGTCTCAACCTAAAACAGGCATATTTGTTCCTTGCTGTTAGACTGTTTGACATATAAAGGAATAGTCTGTGGCTTCAGTAAAAATTGTACCTACATATTGACTGAGTCTGATTTGTCCTGCTAAATTATTTAAGTCCCGGGCAAATCCTGCAGTATCATTCAAAAGAAAAAACTGCACAACTTGTATTTATTGCTGGGCACGATGCTAAAGTACTTCTCCTTGCTCACCTGCTGTCAAGCACCCAGAGCTACATCAAACACCTATTATTTACTCCAGATTCACAGCACTGTCATTGAAATTTATTTTTAAAATTAACTTTTAAGTTTTGATGAGTTTCTCTCTTGGCTGCATGAACAGCTGATTCTGTTGATTTTTTTTGTTGTTTTGTGATTTATCTTAATATGTCTTTCTTATAATGAAGGTTTAGGGCAAAGTAATTTTTGGACTGCTATTATCCTCTGTCCCATTTAGTCTTTATTTCCTTTCCTGCCCCAGAACCCCACAGAAATGCAATAAATTGTGTACCTTGTAGACATCTAGCTCTCCACATTGGTAATCAAAGCGAGTATAAAGCTCATTAAGCATGGTGATAACCTGCATAGGTGAGCATTGGGAACAGATGGCAGTGAATCCAACAATGTCAGAGAAAAGCATTGTGACATTATTAAATTTCTTGGCTTGCACAACTTGTCCCTGCCACAGCTGCTGAGCAACCTCTCCAGGAAAAATTGAAAACAGAAGATCTACGGTCTTCTTCTTTTCTTCTTCAAGTGCTTGATGGGCCTGCTCAAGGGTTGCTTTTAGCTTTCCTAACCTCTTCTTCAGCCCATCCTGAGCTCTGGCCTGCTCTCCTATCAGAACAACATCTCTCAATGCATTGTGAATGGGAATATCTGAGAGGTACAATCCACGTCCTGTAAAATCTTCTAGTCTATCCACACAAGGAGATCCCAGGAATAGGATGGCACTGGATTCAAAAATATAGATCATTTGGCCTTTAAGATCCATTACCTGAAATAGTTAAAGAAACAAGAATTCACGCAAAACATGCACGGCAATGGTTTAGAAGCAAGAAGTTTTAGAGGAAATACATTTTGCTGAAACGTAGGAAAATCAGACTGGTCCATAGTCCTTACATTTTCATTCAGTGGCTTAAGAGAAAACATGAAGTGCTAAACCACAGAGCCATCAAGTAAGTTTATTTTGCTTGAGCCTTCTGGTACAAAAGTTAGACCACAACTTAAGGATAAACACCTAATTATGTTTGAGTGGCAGTATCAGTTTTGGCTTAGGAAGAAAAGAAAAACAAAAAGAAGAATTTTGTGCATTTTCATCTATTGATAAAATGTTACTGACTATAGTGGCCTATGAATTTCTGCTAATAACTCTAATGGTTCATGCACCACTTTCTTTGTAAGATAAAGTGAGAAAATCTTCAATTTTGTCATAGGATGTTCAGTACTCACTGCAATTTAAAATTAAAGGCATAAATGGCAGAAATATCCCATTTTAATGATCTAAAAACGCAAAATATTTTGTGTGAAGTGTTTTTATGTTCCTTCTGTATTCAATTGTGTAATGTGCAAGGTGCTGCAGAGCTCTGCTTAACATTGCTTTGAAAGACCATTTTTTGAAGAAAACCTGTTACTTGCTAATAGACATTTGCATATGCAAGTACATGCAAAAGCAAAGCAGAGTCTACTACCCCTTGTAATCATTAAACTGTTGCCTAGTGCAGATCTGAGATGAAGTAGCTAATCAGTGCTACATTTTTTCCCACTTCATTAATAACTGGGTGAAACCTTTATTACCTTTCTTCATTTAAGTTCTTGGAGTTTTGAGTCTGAACTGGCAATTCATCCTGGAGTGCCTCCGGTGTATATAAGCTGGAATTCAGCTGGGGCCAGTGATGAATAAAAACAGTCATTGAATATTCAATGTTTTTTAATGTCCCAGGTCATTTGCCACAGACCCAGCTTCAGCAAAGATAGTAAGTAATCCCATCATCTGAAACTAAGTGGGACCTTTGGCGATAGCATCTCATGAAAACATCAGAATATCAAAGATACCAAAATACCAAAGATACCAAAGGCTGAATGAGCACAGGAAATGTCTACTTCTTTCCCCAAATCCTAGAGCTGTTGTTTCCAGATGATTGAGGGGCACTGTGGTAAAGCTTTCCCTGCCACTGTCTTTGTGTTGGAGATGCCCTTATTCTCAGCAGTATGGCACGTCATTGGCTTTATCTCAATTCACTGAGTTTATCTCAATATTTCAAATTATTATTTTTTTAATAAAATCAAGTTAGCAGTCAGATTTTACTTGTGTAGAAGTCCTAAAGCAGAGTTTTGACTGAATATTGGCTTCAGAATCTGAATTACATTAGTAGAGTGCCCTCAATATATGACTATTATTCAGTTGTATTAGATGTTGAGAGTAGACAACGCAAAGTGCACCATGTTTTGTGGCTATTTTAACTCTATCTGAAGAAAACAAATTCCTCACGTAAGTAATGGTTATAAAAAGTCTCTTACCATGGATGATTTCATATCAGTATAATCCCATCTTCTGACTCGTACAGTAAATTGCATATTTAGCATTGTCATTATTCCACTAAAAGTGCAGCTTACTTTGGGGGTAAGAATTTCAAAATACTCTTCAAAATTGGGCTTAGCTTGAAATTCTCTCCTGGTCAAAAGTCGTCTTATCCCATTTCCAATTTGAAGAACTGACATATCCTTGTCAAACATAAAATGAAACGGGAAAGTCTTACAGAACACAGAGGCAGGAATCACAAGTGAAGACTGTGGTTTACATGGAGATAAGGAAGGTTTTGTACTTTTGACTTGTATAGAGTACAGCAAATAAGGCTGATTAGCAAACTCAGTGCAGTCATTATGGAAACAAGGAGGCATGAGCATCACTTCCACCTCAGTTTCATACAAAATATGAGCTGCTGCTTTAATAATACCAGATAGAATAAGACTTGTGATTTTCTTAGGAAAGAAATAATACACATTTAGGAAGTCCTGATCTTTCTCCAGGCATAAAATGGAGGCGTCTTCAAGTCTGTCCTTTTTTCCTGCTTCTTGGCTGTGGCCACTCTGCTTCAGCAGAGTAGTGAAACTGTTCAAGAAGTCCTTAAGGGTTCCTCCAATAACCCCTAATATGTGTTCATCCTCTTCATAGCATATTTTGAATAGCTCTTCACCAAGAGATTCCCGTAGAGACTCCACAGGAACACCTGCATGGAACCACATTTTAGTCACTCATCATGATGAATCTCAGGCTAACCTCCACTTTTTTTCATGCTAGACCAAACAAATCAAATTAGCAATATCCTTCCCTGATCCAGCACTGACACCTGAGGGCCCTCTCATTTAGGAGTCCTACTGTAACCAAAGACATACTTGTGTTGCCTGGAAAACAGGGAGACAATAGGTTGTAGTTTGGAAAGATCCAAGACTCAGTGTTCTTTGCAGAGATGTAGACGGAACAAATGCATGTTTTGGCACAGGATTTAACCCAACTCCCTTAGCCTGATTTCTTCCCTTAGAAGAAATAAAGTAAGAATTTAAAAACCTAAAATAAGAATAAAAAGTAAGAATAAAACAGGATCTGTGCACACATGCAGATATAAGTACTATGCCTGATCCAATAAATTAAATGACCCTAGGAATATTCCAGGGCACTGAGGCCAATTGGCACAGAACAGCTCACATCTTTGCTGGTAAATTTGTTTTAACAGGATAGCTGCATGCAGACTGACTGTTGGGAATGTTCCAACGCCCCAACTGTTACTGGGAATCATTTGGAAAAGTGTTATCTGTCACAGGCCAACTGTGTGCCTGGACCAGCTTAACAGTTCAAGTGTACAGAAGACCACATTTCAGTTCGTGGAAAAGTTAATTACATTTACTATTAATTACTATTACAGACGTAGCCAGAGAGTTCCGTATTGCAGCTCTCTTCTGACAGACTACAGTCCTGCAGAACATGAAGAGGATCAAACATTTTTTCATGAGTATAAAGCTGTAACTTATTACTGAAGGTATGTTACAACTCCGTCTAAATGTCGGATCTTAGGGGTGGATGATCCTATGACAGCTCAGACTTGAGAACCTCATCTCTTTAAGCTCATATTTTGACACTCTGAACTGTGAGTTGCAGAGATCACAGTTTAGGCTCTGCGTTGTCAGCACCACCGCAGCCCTTACATGGAGAAAATTATTTCTTAGTAACAAGACTAATATATATATACATATATTATTTTATATATATAACATATACAATCTATGTATTTTTGATTATCTCTATTATTAAACAAGCTCACATTACCTGCTGCATTAGCATGATCACTGATTATTTTTTCAAAATCTTCTCTATCCCCAGTTTTTCTGTAAAGATCATAAAAATATAAATAAAACCCCTGAAAAATCAAGATAAACATGGTAAAAATAGTAAGTAACAGAAGTTACGTACCCTGTCTTTAATGTGTACAGACCAAGTTTTGCTGATCAAATAGGCAGTTTTTCATTAATTCAAAATAGAGTCTTGGTAGAATCTTAGATTATCCTCTACACTTGTGATAAATTAAACTTTTAGTGGTCTGAGCTCATATTATGGATTGAGGCCAAATGCTATAGACTGTCATTGATTAAAAACTCTTAGGTTGCAACAGTCCTGGTTTTTATTTGGTTCCGGTTTTTTGCTTGAAGCCCTAACTATATATCATAACGTATTGTAAAATATGATTGGAATTTATATTCAAACATTTATTGGAATTACATTGCATTAAATTCAAAAGAGGTGAGACAGTATTTCTGTTTTGAGAGGAAATACCAATAACAACTATTAACTTCAAAATTACTTGTTCATTGGTAGTTATCCAGATTCTGTGACACAAAACTGCAGCCCTCTGAGGTCAATAGAAGTCAACCTGAATGTCAGACCCAAAATGATAAGAAGGACAGGTAGCTTAGCCTAACCTCCATATAAGCAATAAGCTTTTGATACATGCTTTCTGAATTTCTTCACGTGAAATATCTTAGATAAATTTATATGCAAAAGCAATACAGACATTTAGATCTGTTTTACATTTGCATTATTACATCATTCAGAATAGCATAATAATTTTTTGTTTCAAACTAATCTCTGGGAAGCAACACATAATTAAAGATAGGGAAAATATTCATATCAATAAGCCAGTCAGCAATTGCAGTGCACATCTGACCAGCTATCTTTGGTTCAGTCAATGCATGTAAAGTGCTCTGAAAATATCAAGTATAGTTTAATAGATACATTGTAATTATCTGTTCTTATCAAGGTGAGCCACAGTGTAGTTTCCAACTGCGTTATTTTTCTCCACCTTCGAAAGGAGATTTAAACTGAGGGGCTTATTTTTTCAGATGCATTCAATAAATTGAATCCTCAATGTATAATGAGACGCTAAGAAATTCTCACTCCCTACAAGGCTCAAGTGATTAATATTGGGTTAGTACTAAGGCATGCTGAAAATCAAGCTGAGTTCCTCAGAAACAGAAACCAGAAGCCACGTGAGCCCAGTGAAAACATGTATGTCAATATCTGTAGCGTATGATTGTTCACTGTATCAGAAGCCAAATTTTTTTGTATAATACTAATCGTTTGCATTTAAAATTACATTCTTGGGATCTTAGAAACACTGGGCTAGATCCATATACAACCGTATCTATCTTTCCATCTATGCCTGAGTAGTCCGAGTTCCTCCAAAACACTTGCTCATTTTAAACAAAGTCCTTGCCTCTTTCCCTGCACAAATGGCTAAATTTGCCCATTAAGTCAACTTTGTGAGTGATTTAAATATTTGTGAATATTTAAAATAAACTAAATAATTATTAACTTACATTACATGAAATGCTGCACACCAATTTGACAAGATAATTGAAAACAGATTCCAGAAGTCCTGATTCCCAGTCACCACCCCAGTCCTTATGTCGGCAAAACATTTTTGCTGTGAAGTTAGTTGCAAACCCCTTACACATACATACCTGGTTTCTTTTATTCTGTGTTTTGCAAGTGTTCTCTGAAGTGCAAGATTTAGCCTTTCAAACTGGGGAAGAAAAAAGGTATGTATGTTGATCAAAATGTCATTGCTGAAAATTTAATCATAAGAATAACATTTTTGTAAAGAGAAGAATTACTTCGCTGTCCTTGGGACTAACATCTTTTTTCAAGATGGTATAGTTGTTAGAAACAGCATGTCATTTCTGTGTTTGGGGTTTAGTTTATGTTGATGTCTTCAGCTCCAGTACCACTGTAATTAAGCCCCTTAGCTCATGTGCGCCACTGGTTGTGCATTTTAAATGTAATGATGTGATTTACCTCCAATTTGTCAGATGGCAATAAAGACAGAGCTGCTAAGAAATAAATATAACTAAGCCAACTTTCTATTATTACACATTGCCCCCCAAAAAACCCACCATATCATGGATGCAAAATGTAGACAGAAATCTTTTCAGTTTAAAATATATTCTCCTAACAGAAAAAGCCAGTTATATTCTGCATTCTGCCCAGAGCAAAACAGTAAAAAGTGGCTCTTCTATCTAGTAACTTTTCTTGGAATATTAAGAGTTAAATTTTTTTTCAGGGTAATTTTCAGAAGTGTCAAGATTGAAGTTGCAAAAGGTAACAGAGTTTCAAATGCAGCTGTAAAAGATCAATATAGCATTATGTGCTTCAGATTACCTCCTTTTCTGTCTTCAAGACTATAGCATTTCAAGACAATGTTAGAACCATTTATTTGATATTTGTAGAAAAAGAAGAATTTTGGCTATGTATTCTGCAAACCCAAATATCCTCCAGATGAAAATCTAGTCACCTAGACTAGATTAGATAACCTTTGTAAAAGGATTCCGTAATAAAAGACCCTTTAGAGTATCATGAAGATTTACTTTCATTTACCTCAATCCCATGGTTCCATATCCTTTCTGTAGTTCCTATAGAACAACACTTTCCGAACATGCATATTTCAAATTGTTGGGGCCAGTAAAGCTGACTTATGTATGTAGTCTCTGATCATTCGAAACCCAAACTTCCCATAAAGACAGGATCATAGAATAGTACTATAGTGCCATGATGATAGAATTTGGCTGTGAGGCTTGCTGTGGTCTGGCTTTTCTTTGGTTCTCATTCGCTGAAGAAACTAGTGTTTTCTACTGCATCTTTTACTTTTTGCATTTTCAAAAGGAAAGTCTGCACACCTGAAGAAAATATCATGTGAAAGAAAGGCAATGTATTCTGGAGACTTTTTCCAAGCAAAAATCTGAATTGAATAACTGTTCTACCATGTATATGAACACAATGTAAATTACATCTGTGTATAAACTGGTACAGTAAGTGGAATGCCATCCAATTAATTACTTATCTCCAAACAACGTTCCCTATATTTCTGTAAACACCCAAAGAAGCAAATAAAACAATCACACGCACTACATTATATCTCAAATTTAATCAAAGTTATTCTGGATGCACCATGTCCTGGACTTCCATGCACAACTCACTGTTTTCATGAGGAGTTCATGAATCAGTCAGGGTCATGATGCGGCCCCCTGTTTTGGAGTTTCCCATTGGAAAGAAGATTATGTTAGTCGCTGATGGTTAAGCAAGGCACTATAAAGTATCTAAGCAATGAGAAATATGTTTTTAAACAAATAAAACCCTTCTATGGAGAACCGGGATTGGGAAGATGCTTAGGTCTTGATCCCAAATCAGCATGAGAACAGACTACTATACTTGGACAAAGCTCCAATAGAACTGTAAATAGCAGTGACAATAACCTTGAACTTCAGTAGCTCCTGGGGTACCTGGTCATAATATCCTTGACTTTACCAAGATTTTGTCCCAGCTGATGAACAAGCCTATCATGATTATATAATAGGCAGTTGCATACATTTGTATCACTCTTTAAAGAAAAAAAATACCAGTTATTTCATTAAAAATCCCACCAACAACTATATACTAGAAAAGCAACACAGCGATCATGACACCATAAAAAGGGTGCTTTGCCAGTTCATTCTTGAGTTGAAAGTTCTTTCCTTTATACGTTTAAAGATCTGTTTTCAGTTGAGTTGAGCAGAGACATAAGAATACCTTTGTAGTAAACACAGACAGCAATGTTTTTAAAAATAGCGTGGCAGGAGGTTAGCATCATAGCAGATGAAAACAGCTATTTTAATTTTTTTGTGATAATGACTAATGTACTTAGCAGAATGGATTCAGTTAGGTGAATTGATGAGATGACCACATAATTCACATAATTAGGTAACACGGCAGAGTTTCTCTAATTGTATGTAAAAAAATTGCTACAGAAATGCATGGATTTAAAAGGAACAATTAAAATGATCAGAGGAAGGTTGCATACGAGACAAAAATATAGGGAAATACAGTGGAAGGGATGGTGTGTACAAAACCGTGGCAAAATTGTACCCAGAAGGAATCGAAGAGGATGAAATGAAGTTTTAAACTATGCAGAACTAGATAAGAACACAAACTTTGAAGTCAGAACAACTTTCTACAGGCTTACATCTAAAGGCTGGCATAAAATGCTTATTTAATATTTATAATTAAACGCTATTAAAGTATTATTATTATGCAGTATCTATTTACCTCAGGAAAGATTAGTTTGCAGATGCTTTCAGTTAATGTGTGCAGGTACACCCTACTTCTGCTTGTTTTCCTTTGTGGAAGGTTTCCTTGAGCATCTTTTTCATGGACTTCTTTGCAGATGGGCAAAGCTGCCCTAGAGCTGTTTTCTGTGCAGTCCTTGTCATGTTCCTCAGTAATGTGACTTTGAGTCAGTGAGGAGAAAGGACATTCCCCTGTGATCTTCAAGTCTTTCAGTTTTGTACAGAACATATTGTACGAAGTCTCTCTCTTGAGATTAAGAGTACTTGGCTTTGTGTTTAGTAGTTCTCTTCTGTTTACTAACAAGAGCAGAAGATGCCAGAATAGTAGATAAGGCAACCACTGTGGAAGATTATTGGTAGCTATTAATCACCACAGGAACAAATGCGTGCCCCTACAAAACAAGAAGAAAGAAAAAAAAAATTAAAAACATTTATTTTCTCTTTTAAATCCTATGACGTGCCGGTTTTATCATATGTGCTTTAAAATAATGGCTTTTCTAGGACCTTACTCAGGAACGCACTTAAGCTCATGTGCCGTTTTAAGCATGTAATCCCTACTGACTTCAGTGCTTCAGGTAATTAAAGCTGTGTGCATGGTTAAGTTCTTGGCTGAATTGGGGCTCTAGTGATTCAGGCAGAGGAGTTGTTTTATCTGATATATCTTTGGTCACGTTGATGGATGAGGTTTCTGAAAGAGCAGAGAGCAGAATTCTAACCTTTTCAATTCTTCATAAGCAGCTATTAAAAACTACCCGATATGGCACAATGAAACTGATTTATTATGGATACTTAAATCTCAATTTACTTGATGCCCAAGATATCCTTTTTGTAATAGAGAAATGTATGACTAAAGTTAGTACTTGCACTTCTGGAACAGCACACCATCCAAGACCAAAGCTTAGCGCCTCATGTAAAAGCCACTGACTGGTGACAACTATAACATCATGGGAATTTGACCACGTAACTGAAGTTGCCTGGAAACACCAAGGGATTTTTATGCTTTTGAAGGTGGTATCTTTCAAACACCACATTGGAAAAAAAGGGCTGAACTTTTCATTTTAATAATTGTTCCCTGTTTGTTACATTTATGTCAGTTAGACTTAATCTGAAAAACGCTCTTCCCTTAAGGGCTTCATTTTCTATTGACTGTATCTCATTGAATCAGATCCTCTCATCCTCATATAATACTGTAACAAGGTAATCCTTGAGAGCTTTTGGTGACTCTGGAAGCAGCTGAAGTATTACATTTGTCTCTCTGGAGATACAGTACAATAACTATTTCTTTCAGAGGCACTATGGCTTTAATCAGCCTGTGCACCACACTGCTTATTTCTGCCCCTGAGATACCCAAAGGGCTTTTAGGGTCACACAGCAACTGTACCAGGGTTAAAACATAACTAATGCCCCTATACGGGTTATCAGCTGCTTCTTTTGAAACAGCTGGAATGACTGGCACAGCAGAGGGGGGCTGCAGACCCCGCACAAGTGGCATGGCTAAGAGGAGAAACAAGCAGAAGCTACTTTGGCTGGCCCTGCTGCTGAAAAAAAATACTTGGCAGAAAAGGCCTTTTTAAAGTATGCTGTAATACTGGAGGTGTCAGGCCAGCTTCTAGAGGACATCTATCAAAATTATTAAAGAATGACTTGAAGAATCAATAAACACAATGCTAAGAACACGAGGCTGAAGAATGTTTACATAACATTCTATATTTCTGATTTCTGTTTTTACATAGAAACTCATTTGTTTCCCCTGCTGAATACTGTTGTGTAGCAAATGAGGCAGTGAAAAATTTCAAGCAAGAACCACACTCAGTACATAAATATACATAATAATTCTCTTTATAATGTAAGCATTGTTATAAATATGTAAAGGTATTTTTATTCAGGAGCCATTATATAACCTTGTATTACTTTACTAAAAAAGAAAAGCAGAAAAGAACCACTTTTTCTGTAGTTAGACTGATCTGTGCACTGAAATAAACTGTTAAGAAAAGTAGTAACATACATATGTATGCGCACCATTGTCAAAGGATAAAAAATTTTATGGCTTTGATGGATCTTACATGTATACTCACGTGCTTTGCTGAATTTGGGCCTTAAATTTCAAGATAAATCTTGAATTTATAAAATAACACTACTAAAACTTTTTGAATCAAGTATACTACCATTTTGGAGGAAAAAAATTGCTGAAATTTTTGTGAAAAAATGTATAATAAAACATTTAAAACATCTCCTAGTGAATGTAATACTGCATTTATATGTGCTGCTATTAAAAAAAAAAAGTTTCTCTCTCTGTGAAGAATCTAAGACTGAATTAATGGTTAAATTAGATACCAACGAATACTTACTGCATTTGCACTAAACTAAGAACAAAGGAAGTGAATGACCTTCAGTAATTACCAATAGTTTTGATGCAGTTTTTTTTCCTGCTGGTGAACCTGTTTCTCTGTTTCTAAAAGACAATAATCTGAAATTATCTGGGGGCTCACTTCCATGCTAGCATATTGTATTTTAATTAAAGTACATCTGATGTGATAGGAAAAATATTCAGGCAGGTAGAATCAGCTCTGTGAAGGAAGCGATGCCATTATTTTACACCTGGAAAAAGGCCTGAAGGCCTACATCTGAAGTCTCCAGAAGCTGCCAAGTGGGAAGGAGATGGTCATGGTCCCAGAAGATGGTCATGGGCCAAAACTTATTCAAGGGCAAAATGGGCACTGACTGAAGGTCCCTGAGTGACAAAGCTACTGTGTCTGCGGCTTTGTTTTGCGATGCAACCTGCCATCCTTCGAGCTGCAGGACACCCACATTCAACCTCTTCCTGCCCTGCTGGGGACTGGAATCCATGCCCTTGCTCTAAACATGACCTTGGGCTCCTGCCAATTGCTATTTATGACAAAATCATCATTGATTTGCAAGAAAGTGGAGATCCACGATGTTTCTAGTAGTAATACTGTTGTACAAAACCAGTATCATCAATGTACAGATCTTTAAATTCCAAATAATGATGACACAGTTCCTAAAGAAAGCTTCCTGCAGAATGATTTTCTAAGTATCCTGAGGTTCTTGTTTTCCCAGGAACAAACGGGATGGTCCTTTGATAACATATATCCCAGTTCAAAACCAGTATCAACTGAATAGGCATAACAATTTTCAAGCAGTGACCGATTCAAGACTCTTCCTGACCTCTGCAATGACAAGACCACCTAAACCATTTCTTTAAATAAACAAAGTGGAAAACCTAATTCCATGACACTTCAGAGGATTCAAATACTGAAAAAAAACATGCATATACTATGTCTTCCTTTATTAAAACATAAAGTTTGCATCTGGTATCCTAAGTGCATCTTGCACTTAATATAACTAAAATTCAGGAAAAAAGTCTATTGTGTAATAGGAAAACCTATGTCACTCAAATGGTAATTAGACAGTGGTTTTATAGGTCTGACAAGGGAAAGATAATGAATCGCCAGTGTACAGTTTACAGAAGGAATTTCAGCAGTATAATGGACCTTGAAGTATGAAAAAGATGATGGCACACATCACAGGTTAAGTCAAACATTTGCAGATGTGTTTCAAGAATGAAGAACACCCGCCCTCCCATTGTTCACAATGTTTAAAGACATTTTCTGACCATAACAAAAAAATTAGAAACATAAGGAAACATGGGAAAAGTTTCTGGTTTTAATTCCTCTCCAATCATGCTTTGAGAGAGCTCATCCCAGGGGAGCAGCAATATTTAATGTGAATTCTCCATCTCTGCCATATTAATTGCTGTCATATTTACCTTGGGAAGCAAAATTGAAAATTAAAATTAAATAATCTGCTGTGAGATCAAACTACAAGCAACCAATTTATTCAGTGTCTGGCTGAATGCAACATGGCACTGTGCCACTCAGAAAAATGAAGATGACTTTACATAGTATAGTCATAGCAGCAGAATAACTTAACAGTGCTCAAAATGATTTGCGCAAACATTTCCTAGTGTATTTACATCTATACTTGTCTTACAGCCAAAATGCCTTCCTGTATGCTTATTTGTACTAGTTGCTTCTGAATATTTTCCTCTGCTAAAACATTTCCTTGACAGTGCCATGAAATACAGTGCAATGAATCAATCATACAGTAAAACCCCCTAATATTAACACAGCCATTTTTAAGAATTAAGCAATACCACTTGTTAACAGTAGCTCACGGTGGTTTATAATTTTAGCTTATGGACATGGGACAAAAATGAGAAGCAACATTAAATACTTTTTCTTATTACAAGCAGAGTCCTTTGCTCAGAGTAGGACAGAATATGGCATTATGCTACAATGTCACTTTTTTGTTTTTAATCATACATATCACTTTGTTAGGTGAGCTGCTGCATGTTGAGCAAGAATTAAAAAAAAATTAGTTTGTTTTGCAGCAGTCAGAAAATAGCACTGGATCTAACTTTCTCCAGCACGAGAGTGATTGCACCACTTGCAGGAGCTCAGTGTGGTCTGGCAGCCATTCCCTCCACAGAAGCAGCTCTTAACCTCTGTCTTGCCTTTATATAAGACGGAGGCTTGCAATTCCCACTCAGCTCTAATCTCTGTGGGATTCAGAAATCACTGCCTTTTGCCCCTCGCCAGTCAGTAGGCCCCTGCACAGAGCAAGGCAGGAACTGTTTTACGCACAGGCAAACCGCAATCAGCTTCTAGCAAGACTGGTTAGTACCCATCACCCTCTCAGTAGCAGCTCATTGTGGATTCAGCTGTTGTGCCTGTCAGCAGACAAGCACAGGAAAAATAAATAAATAAACAAATAAACAAACAAATAAATAAATAAAATAATTTTGTCTTATTAATCTGATGTGCAACATCCGCACTTCACTTTTTCTACTTCAAGTGCTGTGTGTAACAACAGAATCAAAGCCCTGGTGATTTGTCCGTTTCCAAGGGTTTTAAGGAGGCTTCTAAAATACTCAGAGAAAATGGCTCAAGTCAGCATCAATATATAAGTTAATATTTTAAGAAGTCAAAGTAAGCATTTATTAGTCTTGTTAAATCCTGTACAAATAAGTAAGCCTTCTTTGGCTGCTTCATTGTTAAATTAAACACATTCAGAGTGCACGCACCTTCAAAGCATTAATTTGTTTGGGTATTGCTGCTTTGGATAGCACAAGATGTAAGTAACTGGAGGAGATATAGGTGAATCTATTTACAAATTTCTAAGTGGTAGTGAGTCATACCTAATAGAAAACTGCCAGTTGTTGACTTAGGTAGAGGACATCTTGGAAAAGATGCGTCCTTGTGAAGAGGAGTGAGATGTTTTCCTGCATCTCCCCACTCAGAGACTAACCCATCAACTGAAATTTGAGGATGCCTCATTTATCCCTTTCCAGTAATTCGGTCCTGTCATTAACACAGTAAATACATTTGCTAACCTACATGGGGATAACTGTGTCATTACACAAGAGTAATTTAAAAACCGTATTGTGTGTAACTTGTGTATTAGGTAAAGTGCACAGTAGGGATAGGATTTCTAAATCTGCAGCAGCAACGCAAACATCATTAAAATACTAATCAGACCAAACTGCATAGAGAATATAACTCTATAAAAAGAAAATTGCAAAGCCAAGGAGTTGAGCTTTAGGAAATGCCAAATATAGGTGACCATTCAATCCTATATCATTACCACCCTTGTGTAGATATGGGCTTTACTTACACTACAAATTAGTACCTTTTTTTCCAGCAAGATTCTAGGCTCTTTCAAGGCACAGATTTTTGCTTTGAGCAAAGGCAATAACTGATGAAAAGGTTGTTATTCCTCTCTGTAGATCAGGATGAGACATGATATTGGACAGTGGACTTCACAATAATTTACTGGTACCCAAGAAATTACTGGATTCAGCAATCTCAAATTCCACTCTGGCTCTCAAAATGAATATGCTTTGTCAGGCATTAACTTTCCTGCTTGTTCCCCCAAACTTCCAGCCTTCTTTCTGACAAGTCATCCCTAGTTCTGATCTGTCTGTACCCCAGAGCCCTTTAGAGTAGTCTTACCATTTTTTCTCCAAAGCACTAATTGCCATTGTGTGCTGTGCAAGCCCAGTTCCAGTGTCCTTACTGCCAACCGTAGCTCTGTTTGGGGCTATTTCTAAAAGAAGTATACTGAAAACTTTTCTGTAAGTCACAGCATACTTTCGATAGTAAGGAAATACCACAACACACCACAGCACTTACGGAACTATCTAGTGGAACTGCAGTGATTACTAAGCTAAGTACAAGGTAGTAAAGCAGCTATGATAAAACAATACAAGTCATAGCAATCAATTATGATTTTAACAGTCCAAACATTTTAGTAAATCCAAATTCAGGGTTGTAACTCATCCCAGTGACTGTCCTATATGACTGCTTAGGGCAAGCTAAAAATGTAGACCTTGCTTACAAGAAAGACCTTCCCCCCCACATAATGTGGGATTTGCTCACCTTTCTACCTTTTTTTCTTTATGAAGTGTTTTAAGAAACAGAAACATAGCCAAGTGTTTCCTCTGTGCTCCAAGTCGAATGGATTGTGATCAGTGTTGCTGCAACATTAGACAGCTACCAAGCCAGGAGATGAAGAAAATAATTACTTTGTTTTCTGAGAAGGAAGTAAGTTATCTCCTTTTCCATCTTCTCCCTATTGTAATCAGCAGAAAATAAGTTTCACGGAATACATAAGTAAACTTCAAAACTGCTAATATGTCTCATTTTAAGGTCATCACGAGACAGACATTTCTGCTGCTTTAAAATACTAGCATTTGTATAATAACACCAAGCTCTATACTTTGATATAGAAACCAGTGTTCCTGAAGATCCCTAGTCTTAAAGTATCACTGAATTTCTGATACTGATTTTGTGACTGACTCATTTCCCTCTAATGGCCTGAAGCAAATCCCTGGTTCCAAATATAGGCCTGGGAGAAGCCCAGACTCCAGATGTCAAAGTTATATTGCAGCCACGTCTCTGTTTCAATTAAAGGCACAGGGGGAACCCTAATTACTGCACCCATGTTTTGGCATGTAGCTAAAGGAAGGACTGATTCCCAAACGTTGCTTATAAAATATATATTTGTCATTTTAAGTATCACATGTACTTTCACAGGGTAAATATTTTTCCTGTGCTAGGACCAAATAACAGGGAGGCATGCTGAGAAGATAGCGTGGGAAAAATACTCTCTTCCTGTGAGCCAAAGCCTCTCTGCGAAAACACTCCATGGCAAGCCCAGCAGGCAGCCTCACAGCACCTGATCCTCTGCTTCCCCCCTCGCGCGCTCAGGCGGAACCAGCAGCCCTTGGTTGCGGCGCATCCTCGCACCCTCACCCCTGGTCCAAAGCATGGCTTGCGCCACCAGCTAGGCAACCTATGATGGAGATACTACCCCCGAAAAGCCCAGCCTCCTTACCCTGTGGGGGCTCTTGAGGTTGACTGCTCACGGGCATTTTTCCTGAGGCAGAGCTAAAGATACCTCACAAACACTAGAAACAACCTGCTGTAGGTAACCACAACACGTTATTTAAGCTGATTTTTTTTTTTTGAGAAATCCTGATATTGAACTGACAGAACTGATGATACCTCAAGTGATCCAGGTACCCAGATGAGGAAGCAACTGAAACAGAGGAGGTGCTGCAGTGAGGACAAGCAAAACCAAAACCAATCCGAAGTGTCTAGAAACTATTCTCAAACCTTAAATGAATATATTTTAAGTATAGCATTTAATCTGCACTTGCAGTCCGTGAAAGTACAATACTTTCATGAAAATCGTAAGAGGAAAGCTAAGAAATAAATTTATGTTTTCAGAACTCCTTCTTTTCAAGAAATAAAACTTGTCCCGAGGACATGTGATGTTCATGACAGTTAGCAGGAATTAAATGTAAAGATCGAAGTCTTGCTAGAAGCCAATGGAATGTAAATTAGAATCCACAAAAGGAGAAGGGCTGTGGTTTAGAATATGAAGTAATTGTCAATTGTTGTGCTTGCTGATTCTTTCCAAATACCTACTTACAGTTGAATCTCTCAAACTTACCAGTGTATATAACTTTACTCATTTAAGTAGACCTCTACCTTCGAATGTCTGCAAAATCTGATTTTTATTTAGTTTATAGATCAAAAACATTTTTAGGAGCAAAGAAAGTAAAAAATAATTGTAATTACTCTGCAATAACAGTGAAATCTAGTAACTTTTTATCTCATAGTATTTTTCACTGAAATCTTTAGCTAGTATTCATGACTTAGCCAGGATTGCGGCATCTTCTATAACAAATGAAACAATAAACTATTTAAAAATTCCAAATTTCTAACACATGAAGTAACTTCTCATTTGAGAACCATGGTCTGGATTAACTGTGAAGCATCTTCAGAGATGATAAAATAATTCTCCTACTTTTTAAAAGACGCTTATCTTGCTGAGACTTGTACATGCATGTATTCATCTAATTGAAGTTGAATGTGGGTAACTGTTTATGCGACTGACACACAGGTTTGCATAAATACCACTATTGTTATTGTTTTCCCAAAGATACCGGAGCATTGTAGAGCAATATAAAACATTGATTAGAGTGTCTTATGATAGTGCATATGGTTAAATATTCCCTTTGTGTTCACAGCTTTAAATTATAATGAACAGCAAGTTTTATAAATAATGGAGTACTAAAAGTTTCTCTGAACTCTATAGATCTCAGAGAACAGTTTGAAAACTAGGTCTGTAGAAAGCAAAGTGTTTCATTAGTAGATTTCAATTGCAGAGTTTTCTGACTGAATATTTGCCAGCTGCCACTTCTGTTTACAACGTCTACAAAATCATTTTCACACTGAAAATCACTGACTATTACCTTTCATATTTATTCATAGTTAAGCACTCATGCCAACTCCCATTGAAGTCGATAGCAGGTTTCTGGATATAGCTGGAATATGATTAAACCTAACAGTCTGTGACTGTTGTCACAGAAATACTGATTTGCATGTTTTCTTATTTTTGAAGCAAAATATGGTGTTGGCTTTTTTCATTTTGGGTTTTTGCAGGTAGGTGTGCAGATGCGGTCGTGAACACAGCAC
Source organism: Calonectris borealis (assembly GCF_964195595.1). Taxonomy (NCBI): domain Eukaryota; kingdom Metazoa; phylum Chordata; class Aves; order Procellariiformes; family Procellariidae; genus Calonectris; species Calonectris borealis. The sequence goes on from NC_134315.1 coordinate 48,628,981, forward strand.
TGAGGTCATTTTAGATTCTGGAAAAGTTAAATACTATGCACGGGAAGCTAATAACAGGAACTTCTAATTAGAGAAAATGGTTTATCCTGCAGCAGCGAGGTCATGACCTTGTAATTTTTCTGATATGGAAAAAACTATATTGATTGAACAGGTGTATTCAACCCGAATAGATGGTTTAAGAGGTGTTTTCACAGCCATCATGCAGCTACTGATTCTGCTTTATCTAGAGCCCGTGGCAAAGAAAGCAGCTCTGAAGAAGAGGAGAAATCAGCTACTTTCCCAATTGTTCTCTTCCATGGTATCTGTAGGGCAGGCACCTTCCCTTTTGATTAAATGCTTACAGATGGTTTCTGCTACAAAACATGTTTAAAATAAATGAAATTGCTGATTTGGCCATGTGCACTGTAAATTAGTAATTTCATTTTTTATTTCGCTGATTGGTGTATTCACAGCCCATCCCTTTCAAAATCTGCTATTTTAAAAAAGATTTGAGTACACAAAAGCAATGGATCTTACCTTTGTAAAGCACAGTTCCAAGGGTTATCAGCACATCTTGTGAAAGTGAATGCTCTAGGAATACATTACAATACCAATTTCCCTATTGAGGAAACTTAGCTGCTTTCTAATACTCTTCTGGAAAATACAGCAGATACGCATTTAAAGCAGAGAAAGCTAGGTAAAATGGTAAATATGTGAATTTATACTGTCTTTAAAAACACAGGCTTCTTTTTTTCACCAGAATGATGAAGCAAAGTAAAGGTGTGATGTTTTGTGAAATACTGAGCTTGCACATGTGGTATTAAAAGAAATCAATGTTGTTAATTAATCACAGTAAATATGCACTTCATGACCAATACTAGCCTGCTGTTAGTGTATACCACCTCTGTAACAAAACTAAAAATTAAATAAATCGAGGCAGATTTTGGCATCCTGTAGAATGTTCAATCTGTGATACTTGTTATTGTCTCCAGTGCAATTGCAGAGTTATCACAGCTACTGATCTTTTAAATACTTCTCTTCCATTTATTCTACTTTTCTTCTAAGCATGTGAAAAAAATCAAATTGCACGAAGTGTTTCTCAGATGACTTTTGCACAGGAAAAGTCAGGACATGCAAATGACAGCAGCAGGGAGAAGGCGGCATGCAAAACTAACTCTAACTCAGAGATAACTGCCATATTCACCACATATTCTGTACGTAGAACTTCCCCTTCGCCTTGGAGGCAGTTTGATGTAAAGACTGAGGTGAAAATGTGGCCTGGAGGAAAAATAAGCTGAAAATATTTATGGGTGGTTATTCTGCTTTGACACTTCTATTTAAAAACAAAAGGAATGTCTGGGACAGACTATAGCAGAAATCTAGGTTATTCAGATTTAGAAATGTGAGATCCTTTACAAAGAAATTTCTCAAGTCATCATTAAAATGTAGCTTCTTGTTTTAGTAATATTTTCAGTGAAAATCAGAGGATCATTGAGGCATTGATCATGAGGCAAAGGAAAATATGTAACATATATGCTACTTTTCCAAACCTTCAGTAGTGCTAAACAAAGAGAAAAGATCCATCCTTATAGCTAAAAAATACTATCAAATAATAGAAGCCTTGGTCAATGCTGCTCCCCCAGTTATAACAGATGCATTTAGAAAGATTTAGTGTGTTCCAAACCATGCATTATATCGATTCAAGTACCTTAGCTGTGGAATTGCAGCTTCTTGTAGCAGCATCAAACTTGAATATTAAATCCCACAAAAATAAAAATAATGTCATCCAGCTTTTTGGAAACTCTGGTGTCTGCTTCGGTTCTGGACATCTTAGTGCCAGAGTGCCAGGCACAGACTGGCACAGAAACATATGCTTGGCTCAAAATGCTTGTAAGTTCCATTGAAATTCACTGATTTCTGTGGCAGGCGTTTCAGATTAACAGCGATAAACAGATTAAGAGATTTCGAGGAATGGCAATCCAAAACAGGGTTAACAAAGAACACAGTGCAGAATCTCTGGTCGGATGTACAAATCACCGGCCTCTAAATTGACGTACAATTTCAGGGTTTACATATGGAGGCAAAGTAAATGCATTTTAACCGCAAGGATCCTCCTGCTACTTTTCCCACAAACTTTTGTGACTTTCTGGGCAAGGCCCTCAGGTCTTTCTCTCATTGGGAAAATGCAGATAATTTTTCCATAGAACAAGGGAGGTGACTTCACCAGAGGACTTGGATTTTCCAAAAGACTAGAATCACATGAAAAACTCTTAGCAAAAAAAATATTCGTCATCCAAACTAACATGATGGTTCTATGATATAGAACCTGAACATTGTGCATTATATGAACCACAGGGTAATCTTCCAAGAGTTAATCTAGGTAGAGTACCTAGAACTGCCCACGGTTCTTCATCTCACAACCTGTATAACTGCATTGACTGCATTGACTGTTAACATCACAGTATTCTTACCAAAGTCTGAAAGATCAAAGCTTTGCTCCATTTCTCAGATAGCACAGTTTTTCCCATTTATCGTAGCATTATTTTGCAATATCAGCTGTTCTTTATTATGTGGGAGATACAAAGGAGAGAAGGGAGGTACAGACAGAATAAAGGAGCAAGGAGGGAAAAAGAGAAGAGAAGGAAGCCTATAGAAGGACATGAGAAAAAATCCGTAAGAAAGAAGGAAAACATAGGCAATAGAACAAAACAATTTGCAAAGGCACAGGCTGTTCTCTTACTGAGATATTGCTTCTTCTCTACTACAAATCCACTGAAATATGGTGGGTACTTATGCAAACAATTTTTCTCTAATCTATCAGTATAGCCTATAGAAAATGTTGAAATGATAATTTCAAGGAGCTTTTCAGCAATATTTTAAATTTTAGGGGAATTTTTTTGTGGTAGTTACAGCTTGTGTTTCAACCAACTCTCTTGGTTATGTATTACTCTCTGTTGCACAATTAAAGAAGGATACGTGTTTATCACCCTGATTTGGCTGCCAAGATCCAATTTCTAGTTTCAGTGGTTTGCCTCACTAGCATCTAATGGGAGTCAGGGAGTGACATACCTTGTTTTGCTGCATTGTTTAATGAGGTTACCCTGCGTTAATAAAGAAGTAAAAACTTTCTAGACTTGGACATTTCATATGTTACTTTCTAGTATTTTGTTTTAAATGACAGCGGTTTGTAAGTTAAAGTTTGTTACTGATTTAAGATTTCATAGTTTTACATTTTATTTTTTAAAGGTATTTCACTTCTCTTTTATAATATGTCTATAAGGAACCTCTTTTCTCTCTCCATCAGGCCTTCTGAAATACCACGTAGAGCTGCACATGCATCTGAGATCCCAGGATGGAAGCACTACTTACCTGGCTTCCTTGAAGACCCTGACCTGCATTCCAGTGAGGCAGCATGGAACTGCACTAGTGTCAGCAATCACCAACAACTGCAAGCCGTACCTTCCTCCCACTGTGCCACCACAGAAGGTAAGGACCTGTAAGGGCACTCAAGGTGTGGCAGTTTATGCTTCAGTGCTGGGAGTCTTTGGGTTTTAGTCCTCAGGCAAAATGTGCACGGAACACAGCTTGAGAGTCTTGCTCTAGAGGCTAGGGCTCCAAATGAGAGCATCAGCTAACGAGAAGTAGCAGCAGATAGGCATGTGGAAATGACAGCTGACCAATGGACATTAAGTGCCAGTCATCCTTGAAGGCTGGAATCTGAACCCTGAAGTGGCAGGCAATGACTGTAGAGGATCTTGATTGCATTGCCTTCACTGAGGTAATGGGGTCATCTCAGATTTACTTCGTTGAGAACCAAAACTAATATCAAATGTAATTGATAAACACCTTTGTCTCAACACTTCAGCTTGCACAATGATAGATAAACTACCCAGGTATCGTAACACTCACTTTTAGTGTAGGAGCTGTCCCACACCAAAGGCCCTTCAAGTACTAATTCCCACCAAAATCTTAAAGAACCACTCTGTATGTGCTGTTTCCTAAATCTGTAAAATGGGCATCCATCACTGAACACCTGTTTTTTTTTCATTATATTAAGAAACCACATTCATGTCAAAAATGGGGCCAGATATTAGGATGTCTCCAACTTGCTATGTTGCGTACTGGTGCTGTGAATAGTAGCTCCAAGCCAGCACAGAAAACAGTTCAGCTGTTTCAGAGGTGAAAAGGCAGGGATACTGGACAGTGAACTGTGGGACAAAACCTAAAAATGAACGAAAATCAAATTCTGGCCCTAGGAAGTCCATATGTACTCAGAGGTTTTGAATGTCATTTAAATATTATCCTGAAAAAAAATGCTCATTTGACTGGAAAGTTAAATTTATTGTTAACTGGGTTCTCGATGAAAGAAATCCCATAACAAATAATAGTTTCCACCTCTGTGTTTGTGTATGTGCACAGAAAGAGGATGCTGCACGACAGGTTCCCCCTTTTGCTGGAAATGTATGAAATTCCACGATGAAAAGGCTGAGACACCAAGTGTATAGTTGGGGCAGAGGGAGAGAATGAGAGGCATGAGTTGTTATATCCTCATTATATCCTAGAGGATATAACCAGAGACACAAGTTTAAGGATAAAGAAAGGTAGCATCTCTTCGATGCAGAATTTCCTGCCAAGATGAAAACAATATTTTTTTAAGCCTTTTGGTATTCTGGAGCATCCGGAAGCACCATGAATCTTGCGGAGTGTGCACTCTCAGCAGGTGAAAAAAAACAGGGAGGAAAGAAAGTTTGCTGCAGTATGTATAGTCTTCCTTTACATTGGGTCAGAAGGCTTTGACATTTCTGCTTACAGTTTAGGTGATGCTGAAAATTCAAAACATTTGTTTTAAATATTTGTACCTGGCAAGTTCCAACAAGACAAAAGCGCTAACTTTTCAAGTATCCTGTGACAATGGAGAAATGAAGTTCTCACAGTATCACAAGTACCTTTGCTGTAAACCTTTCCTCTGGGTTTTCAACTCTGTTTATAACAGGCATCTAAATCCCGCACTGCCCATAATATATTAAACTGACAACAGGATTGCATTCCTAAGTAATGCAGCTTCTTTGCTGAAAGACGGAGTACCAAACCTAAGTTTAGCATTAAAGATCTGAATGCATTCATTAATATTTTCATAAAGATTATGAGTGTTTTCCATAGTTGTGGAGTAACAGTTGGGAAAGAAAACAGTGAGGATATAAGTACTTGCATAAACCACCTTTTTTTGCATATTTATTCCAGCATTAGATAGATCAGCCATTTACAATACAGTACATTACAGTAACTGCAATAAAATGTAACTGTATTTGTTTTAAATATATCAACCCCATTAGATGCTTTTCTGCCACTACTACTCTCATTTCAGTTTCTTATCTTATTTTTTCCCTATTCCAATTTATTGCTAACAAAAATCTGTCCATAACATGGACAGGGATGGACGTTCTTTTTCAGCTTTTGCTACATGTCAATCATAATCCTGTATTTCATCAGTACTCCTTGTTCTTCACCGTTTCAAAGCCTATTTGAAAAAATACTTTTACCTTTTAATTCCCCTCTATCTATCGTTTAAACCTATTTTTGCCTAGAACTTAGAATTGCTTAGAACTGCAAATTATTTTCAAAGAGGAAATAGAAGGAAGATATCATGAAACCACATTTCATATATTATATTAATCAGCAGTTGAAAACATTTTTACTGGTATTTGCTAGTGCCAGTCTCTAATCTTCTAAGAGAATAATTATTCTGTCATGATGCCCACCACTATCAGCTCATGCATGGTATAGTTGCACACTTCAAACTTTGACTAAGTCATGACTCTGTTGGTTCTAAAATTTAATTGTTACGGTCAATAACTTTTTCCACATATAGTTGACTACCATGCTGCATCTCCCACAGATCTGGAGCATGTGACATGCAGAGTAAGTGCAGAGCTGATCTAAGTTGATACTAATTTTCAGATCAGCTGTAGATTTTCAGTGTCATACTACAAATGTAGTCTCTGCCTCATGAGCCTATCACAATGTTGTGCAAGCCATGCCTAACTCGTGACTGAAAGAATGGTCTTCCCTGTGCTATTTCATCGCCACCACATAACCAAATATCTTTGTCTGGGAAGGGAGCTATTTCATTACCTTTTAGTATTGACGTAGGCCACCATTCGGTCAGTGAGATTGATACTAGGTCAACATGTGAAAATTCTTATGGAGCCTTTGCTCAAACTGAAATACTGGTATTTAACCTTCTGTCTGGTGAGTTCATCCTTGGGCAGGTTGCTCAGCAGAGAAATTGTGCCAATGTTATCTTGCATTCTGCTTTTTCTCTATTGCTGTTGCGAGGTGTATTATTTGTTTATTTTAACCTCCCAGAAGGCCCAAATTAAGATCAGGGCCATACACAAATATGCAGTAAAAGATGTTGTTTGCTCTCTGAACAACTAAGACAGAAAAATGGGATATGAAAGGAAGCGTTACGATGCCTCTTTTAGAAGTGGGGAAATAAGGCATGCTGGAGATCACAAAAGAAACACTGCAGCTGGGCTAAGAAGTGAAGCCAGATACCTTGAACAGAGTTACACAAGTTTTTTTGGCCAGGAGTTTAGTAGCTCTGAGTGATTTACAAAAATCAGATCAAACCTTACAAAAATTTGCAGCCAGATTTTCAAAATAAAAATGGGATCAAAACACTTGCACATATCTACAAGTGAAATTCAAATAGATCAGTAGGATTCATAAAAGGGTGTAGGTGCTATATATAAAAGCAGAAAAAGTAAGGTGTCCTCACCCTATAGCTTCATGCCTAACACACACCAGGTTTAACTTCATTCTCTCATTTCCGAAGGCTCTGTAATTACTTATAGGAAAGGCATTTCCTCTTGGCTGGTTTTATTAATATCATGCAACCTGTTTGGGAAGCTTTAACTGCATCAAGATACGCATTTGATTCAATCTAAAATTAATTGTAATTATTGCTGTCATGTTTTCCTGAAGTTTTTGAGAAAACACAATCAGTTCCACATTGACCAAAAGTCTTACTAAGTTTCTTAAGCCACAAGACTATCCTTCCCTTCATACCATTCTTCCCATGTGGAAATTCTAAAATCCTGCCTCTAAATATGCTTTGTGAGTTCTGTGGACTAATGGCTATATTTTCACCAAAATTTGAACAGTTTATCAATCCACCAAATATTTTTCTCAACATGAGGCAAGTGGTTTTGCACTCTGTGCAAATAGACAACTGTGAACATAATTTTGGCAAAAAGAAAAAAAAAAGGAAATTTAAAGTTAGATTGTGCATGCTTTCTCCAAAGACATGGAAATTTTGCCATTTTTAGCAGTGCTATTTAAAACAGGAACTGCAATGAGTATTTTAGGCTCCAGGGTGCCTGCAGTCAGGGCTAGGGAGCCACACAGCTATTAATATAAGCAGACACCTCTCCCTATTAACCAGAAGACAGCAACTGGTTACTGTCTTGTGTTTTCAAATTATAGAAATAATTACGAGCAAATGCAAAATCCCAATTTTTCCAAGTGACAAACTGGAAATCTTGCCGAGGTGTTCCTCCATTGCAGTCAGCCTTTTATTAATGCTCTTTTGTGTGTGAAGAGTTTCTGTATTTGCCGAAGAGGGAAATCAGCTTTCCCTGAACAACTTTTGTCAGTCTCCATCTGTATTAAGTACCAAGAGAAATGCAAGGTTAAAATGAAATTAAACACACATTTACCTTGGTCAGCATTAGAAAGGCAGTCATCACACTCCTGTCTAATATACCGAAGAGAAACCTGTTTCTGGGATCTCAAAAATAACTGTGCTATTATTCATTAGTACCGGAGAGTTTAGCAGCAGCTACTGTATGTGGCATCACAGAAACCATAAGTTTTACCGCACCCTCTGGAACTGATGACATCCTAGAATTACACCAGGAGGATTCCCACAAAATACGTTTTCCCCAAAAGAGTGATATATTTTTGTTCTGAATACCTTAGAATGGGGCTGAGAAAGAGATTCACTTCATAAATGTATGTTTCTTTCAATTTTCATTTGTGGAGGAGAAAATAATCAAAGGATTTTAGCACATTGCCTTATAGTAAGAAATTTTTACTCACACCGAAACAATTGGATGATTTGCTTGGGATATTCCCTGCAACTCTCTAATACAAATAGCTGTCTAAGGGCTAGATTCCACAATGCTTGATAACATCTTTGGAACGGGTTCCAGCCTCCTTCATGATGATGCACACACCCTGCTTTCTAGATTACAACCCACACAATTAAAGCTCTCTTCCTGAGCCACTGCATGGCTGACCTATTTTCTATATGGACTTAGCTGAAACAATCAATGGGCATAGCCATGCGTAAAGTGCAAGGCATAGCCAAACAGTCCCAAGAGAGGGTTTCAGACAGCTCCGTGCCCCATAGCCCCATGCTGGGATGCAAGTCTTCAGGCATTTTTCCCCTTGCCCTAGGGCAGAGAAAAAGTGGCCTCAAGCAGGGAGAGCAGAGCATTCAGTTCACGTTCAGGCAGATACATATGCACAGGAGGTACAGACAGGGGGTCTCGTGAAAGAAGTACCCTCTCAGAAATTACACATAAGCTCACAGCTTGGTTATCATCTAGGCTTAGTGTGCTGCCTGTAAGAAATTAGCCTACTGCTGCTGACTTGCATGAGGAGGTGCCTTGTCTGAATACTTCTACTAGCAGGGCACCATTCTTTTGGAGCAACTACTTCTAGTATGAATATGCAAATAGAAAATCAATTCACAAGTTGGCTTTCGGTAACACAATTTAAAGTGTCAGAGCAGTAAAATCAAGAATAATGGCTACCACAATAGTGCCAAGTTCGAGGAGCAAGGAGGGTGCCTAAAAGTAGCAGTGAGGCTCTGAACTATGGAAAGGGGCATTTCAATCAAACGAGAATGTTAGTTGAAATACTGCACAGTTAAATGTGAAAGCAGTAATATTCTTAGCAAGGGCATTGATTCCACTTAACAAAACTATCACGTAATAGGAAATACGAATGCAAAATAAGTGGAAGTGAGTATCACAAGAGACTATGCTCTGATAGGGCAAGATTCTCCCAAAGGTTGAAGGTCTGTGGAAGTCCTAAAGCTCAAATTTACTTGGGGTCTACAGCAATGAACAGGACTTGGTGAGGTCTCTCTATGGTGAAGTAAAATTCATCCCTAGAGAATGTATTTGCTCTGACTTAGGTCATGAAGCAGCAGAACAACTGACAGCAGTGAAACCTGCACTCCTACGAAAAAGGAGTAGATGTCAGCTTGCTCCAGACTCCGCATCTACAAAAATACATAAGCATCCTGTATGAGCTACAGGCCATAAACGAGGAGCCAAAATGACAAGGAAATGCTAGCATTGACCTAAGAGTGGCATCACGCGAGTAGGACAACCAAAAAACTGGAAGAACAGCATGCTACCAAATGAGTAGCAATCAATACCTATGTGACAAGTAGAAGGCTTCATTAGAGATATTAACATGGTCTTTTCAATTGTTTCATAGCAAGTGGATCTATAAGCAAAAACCTTATAAAAAAACCTTCTGTCTCTAGCAAGTTTTGCTGCCTTTATTACAAAAAAAAAATTGTTGTTTACACCTTAGCTAGAAGCCCTAGCCCGTTCATGCACATGCTTAAATCCTATTGGAATTTTAAAGTTAAATAGATACTAATATTCTGTCCTGAACAGTGCTGCTTTCTTGAACAAAGACTTATGCCCTGAACACTGACTTAAAAATACAGTATCTGTTCAATGATAAACTTGAATCTCTACTCCTGGTACAATTAGTCATGCAAGACTTGCTGAATATATATCATATATATTAAAGCCATATCTCAGACACTCAAAACATGCTGAAAAGAATATTCAAAGTAATGTAAAATGTGAGATTTGGCTTAATTTAAATTTCAAGTGCTAAAAGTCTTAATTGCAATGCTAAGCATCTAAATAAATGCGGTGAATTTTAATAAACACTTAATAACACTTTAATAAATAGACAATAAAAATCTTTAAAAAGGAAATAGTACAAAATGTGCAAGGAATTCCAGCAAAGAAACTCTAATGACAGCTCTCCACGGCTCCATTTTCATTTGCTAATAAAATGTGCAAGCTGAAACGTAATGATTTCTAAACATAATTACAAGAAAATTCCTTAAAACATGTCCTTTAGTTTCCAATAACTATTTTAAAAGACTTCTTTTTACCTATACTGAACTTTTCTCTAAATGAATAAGTATAAAAAAAGGAAACTTGCTGCTTGTCTACAGAGTAGATACAAAATATGGCCAGTACTTTCTAATACCTATTTCCTGTTGTTGATAATTTAGAATGTTGTGTCTGTTTCCTTACATTACTGAGGTGCTTGATTTTTTTTTTTTTTTAACTAACATATAATTTACAACATCTTTTGGTTTAACAACTCATTTCAGTTAAAAGGAAAATAGCTGTATTTGCTACAAACTCTACCCTGACTTCTTGGATTGCTTATTTTGAGTCTCGGTGGTTTTTTTAGAATTTCAAACAGATGGCATTTATCTTCATAATGGCTGTGATATTTTACCTTTTATTACATGACATAACCAGGTTTTGACTGCTACTGATGTTTTGAGTATTATATTTTATTATAAACTCTTACTTATGTTCTGATTTCACTATGGGATTTGTTTTTGAAACAGACTGTCATAGAATGGTTAAAGACAGATTTTTTAAAGAAAGCATTAATCAGAATAAGACAAATATACAAGGCTTTAGTACTTACTTTTATGGACACGACATTAAAGGCTAACCTTGACTTCTAATTTTTAACAGTTCTTCGAAAACTTAATTGAATAAATTAAGTGAATACTCAGCAAGTGAACCAGTGGGAGAGGGGATGGTGAGCCATTTTATTGATGTCAAAAAAGGGTAAAAAACCCACTGTAGAACTAAATTTCTTACTTTCTCCTCCAATGTTTGCCTCATGATCTTGCATTGTCATGACTCATAATAGCTGCAAGCTACATGATTCTACGGAAAAAAATACAACCAAGAGATCTCAAGACATGATTTCCTTCTTTCTCCTTCCTTACTTTTCCTGCCTGCTTTAGATCAGCATGATTTCAGCAATTGCTTTTGTCTTCTGAAAATGTGGAGCATAAAGTCTTTTATATCACCATTACAGTATTCCTCATGCTTCCTTACAATCACCTAGTTCATTTAAGGTTCTTGCTATTGGCAAAGCAAAGAAAATAGTCATCAGAACTGCCGAATGTATGGCCATATGTAGCGCCCCAGAGCAACACAATCCAAGCAAGAAACTTCTCTACAATAAAGAGAACTTCCCATGCTTACATTTGTAACATATTTGCAGGCATTCTCTGGTTGCTTAAATTGCTTAAATTCCCTGATTAATTATGTAAAATAGTCTGTTACTGGAATCTCTTTCCAGCATGGGCTGTCACCACCTTTTGCTCCTAACCCTAGGACCCAGCAAACCCATTTATGTGATTTAAAGTGTATGCTTCCTTGCGCCTACTTTCTGTAGTTTGGAAACAAATCATCTTAATCGTAACTACAAGAAAAGGGAGTGGCTCCACTGGGAGTTTTGTCTTAGGAAAAACTGTAAGATTAGACCATTTCCAAGTAAGTAAAACACTTTGTTCTATTTATGGAAAGATAATTAAACTCTTACACTTGTTATGAAAAATTGCTGTTACATTTTTCTGTAACTCTGTACTCTGAGACTTCACAATGGAAAATCTGAGTGAATAAAAATTTCTTTTTCCTATTAGTATTTCAACTATCAAAAGTCTTACCATTTCTCTTTAGACCAACCCGCATGCAGCACAGTGTAAGTGCATTGCCCAAATACAGCGTTACAAACACTTCATTTCACCATAATCCTCATTTTTAGTAATACTGCATCCTTGCTTAGGAGGTTTTTCCTGTTAATTCATCCTTTGAACTTAGAAAGCCATCTCACTACATGCACAGAATAAGCGACCAGCTCTGAAAATAGAGCTATTTTAGGAGCAGCATTAAATCAAGCCTGAGAAAGTATATGAGATGTATAAAAGTACTCCTTTACATCCGAGAGAAAAACTTTTCAAGTGTCTCATGTTTATACATACAGATGATTTTATAAAGGGACTACTAGGCCTAGGCTAGTAATGGTTGCTGAACTTCAGCCACAGAAACAACTCTATCCACTCAGAAAAGGAATTACAAGCCTAAAGTCTTGAAAAAAACAGAAAGAATAGTGGAGCTAAGAAAATCGACTGAAAAAGTAAACTGCCAATCCTAATGAATACAACACACTTTGAGGTTTCATTTATTCTTCCTAGAAAAAAAATAATTGGAATAACAAATGAAGTTACTGATAGAGCATCAAGTGTGTGATTAAATATCAGGTTTGTGTCTAATTCATGAAGTGCAATGATAGAATTACTCTGAAAACCAGATAAGAAACCTTACCTAAGTATAATGCAGCAAAACTAGTCTGAATGGGTTCAATTAGCTCGACGGGCACCAGCAGCTAGCAAATTCTTAGAAAGCCTCACAATGCACAAAGGCCGCCGAAGCACCCCTCGTGGCTGAAGACCTCAACGAGCTCCCAGATCGCTTCCAGCCCCAAATCGCTGCATATTTCGCTCAAGACCATATTTGGCTCGGGGCACGGTGCAAACGGGGCTCGGGGTGCCGAGGGGAGGGGGCTTACCGCGCCCCCCCTCCCGATTCCGGGGCTCAGCCCCACACCGCACGGCCGGGCGAGAGACCCGGCCCCGGCCCCGGCCCCGGCCCCAGCCCGGCCCTGCCCTGTGCGCCCCGCTCCCCGCGAGCACGGCCGGGCGCCCCGTCCCAGCGCTGTCCAGGGTCCCCGCCGCGCCGCGCCGCTCCGCGCCCCGCTCCGCGCCCCGGCGCCGCTCACTCACCATGGCGCGGGGGCTGCCCGCGGCCGCGCAGCCCCGCGGAGGGGCTCTGGGCAGGGCGCCGCTGCCGATCCCCGGCGCCGCAAAGGTGTATTTGGGGAGCGGGCGCGGCGCGGCGGCGGGGCCGCCGGGGCGGCGGGCGGGGGCCCGGCGGGAGGGGCCTCCCCGCCGGCCCAATCAGGGCCGGGGCGGGCGGCCCCGGCCGCGGCGGGGGCGGTGGCGGCGGCCCGCGGGAGGCGCGCTGCCCCCGGCCGCCCCGCGCCGCTCCCCCGCCGCCGGCAGCGCGGCCGGGCCGCCGCCAGCCGCGCCCCGCCGAGCGCCGCCGGCACGGCGCGCCCCTTGCGCGGCGTTGGCTGTTGGTGCGGGGCTTCAGCTGGGCTTCGAAAAGGGCACGGACCGCCCGGCTGCCGCACGCTCCCCCACCGGGGGTGCGTATTTCCCCGTCTTCGTGCAGCACCGCACGAATTTAGACGTGGAGAAATGCCAGTTTGCGCAGAGTCAGGAGCTTCTGTTTGCAGCTGCTGCTCGGGTAGGAACCAGTGTCATCAGGGGCTTCAAGACGTTGTGGCGACTGATGTCTCTTCCACACAAGCATCCTTCCAAATACTGTTCAATTTGAAAATTGTATGCTACCGTATTTGTTTTATTTGCACTTTTTCTACCACGGCTTTGGTTTACTTGTCGCTAGTGATATTCTGTGCAATCTATAATATATACATTTTTGCTGTAGCTTTGGAGTGTGACTATTATAACTAATACATTCTAACTAGTAGCTAAGCAATGACAGGAGGGAAACAATACCTTTCCAAATAAGCACAGAAAACAAGAATCATTCAAACCACTTCAGAATACCGGATAGCCAAGTTCAATTTACAACGCAAATCCATAAAACACCTTTTATAGAGTTGCCCGGGTCTGAAATCATACTCTTAATCCTTGCATGTCACCGTCGAAACAGAACGACAACTCCACATTTTTTAAAGCTTCACAAATGCCATAGCATATTCTTAGTATTTTCACCGTGCAAACGTTGGATGTTTTTTGGAAGCCCAGGCTCAGAAATAGTTATTTTGTTGGACTTAGACAATTAACAGTGACTGACCTCACAGGAGGGTTAATTGCCTATCAAGTCACATGGAAGCAAACAGAATATTTTACCAAGAAAAACAGCTGTTGTAAGCTGAAGGATGAGTTTGGAGGAGCACCATACCTACGTGGCAAGAGAAGAAAGGGTATCATTTCGTGTAGCTCCCTGTTGTAGCTTAACAAGCCAGGGCGGAAGAGAGTGTTGAAATCAACCAGAACAAAAGCAGCACATCTCCAAGTGGTTTTGAACAGACCAGCTTTACACAAGAGAGGGTATCAAAGCTCAAGGTGTGAATGTTTTATTGCCTCCTTGACTGTCAGAACTGAAAAACGGTTTAATAAATATATCTGCTTCACACCATGCTTCCCTCCTTGCAGTGTTAAAAGAAGAGAAACCTGTCAGCTAAAAAACTGATGAATTCCTTCAACCACCGGTTAGTCAGCTGAAAATAACCTGCCGAAGCCCATTTTGTTGCCATTTCTGAAGTTACTGACAAGTAATGTGAAGCTTAATTGAGTGCTAAATAGTGTAGGACATTGTGTACCTCATAAAATTACTGTATTAATAGATAAGGTATTGATGCAGTCTCTTGCCTTCAGAAACAAAGATTAGTCTCAAGGCAAGGCGTGGTCTTGCTAATGTTTGCCCTCACCTACAAACTACCCTAACTCTTGCTGTTCAGCCTCCCTTTTCTTGCCTCAGGGAACGAGCTTTTTCTGTAAAAAAAAATAGAACCAGCTTCTGAGCATCTGATATAAATGAATTCCATTATCAAGTTTTTGTACCAAAAAGGAGTAAGAGCTTCTGTTGCACAGAGAATGCCTATTCCAGGATGCGCTGTGCAAATTTAGATATGATGATCACTGCAGTGTAAACCTGCTGTGCCCAGTGTGACAAATTAATGCTAGGGAAGAAAGGTGAATTTGGACATTTGGTGAGTAACTGGATCATCATCACCCAAAGGTCTCCCAGAGTTCTTGAAAAGCCACTGTTCGTCCCTATCACGTCAATCACTATGTGCCTACTAGTAATGACTTGCAAACTTGCACCAAATAAAAAACAAAGAAAATGCTTATGATTAAGATCTTTGCAGTGAGTATTTGGAAGAAGAAAATGATATTTCAAGTGATATTAATTGAAATATTAATATAAGGCAGTATTCATTTTACTTTACCCATTGAAAAGTTAGTTCTCTAAACAAAATTAGATTAGATAAATTTCTTCTGTAAGATCCTACAAATACCAAAAAGATACCATGTTTTCATCAAGAAACACTTATGTCACACTTTAAAATGGCTACATTTTCTTCAGTTTCTTCTTTAAATTAAAGGTCTCTTTTTGACCACTAAAATAGAAAGATTATATTATATGTAATGATGCTAAGATGTATGTATAATCAAATATAAAGGCATCATAATTCAGAGTATAATTAGCACTCCTGAACTGCCATTTACTGGCATCTGCTGTATTTAAAACAAGTTCTCAAAATCAGATGTCTTCAAAGAAACACCTCTCAAATTTATCATCTCCCCCATGGCAACTGAAATTTCTGAAAATACAGAAAGCTGCAGCCCAGAGCTGTGGTGCTGAGCAGCTGATGGCTCAGCCTTGATGGCCTCAGGCACCAGCACTGTAGGACTGGAGATGCTCGCAGATCACAGAACTGCAGAAAGACTGAGGTTGGAAGGCACCTCTGGATTTTAGCTAGTTCAACCCTGCTGCTCAAAGCAGAGTCAACTGGAGCATGTTGTTCAGAGCAGTGTCCAGTCAGGTTTTTAGTATCTCCAAGGATGAGGACTCCACAACCTCTGTAGGCAACTTGTTGCAATGTTTGACAACCCTCACAGCAAGAAAAGTTTTTTCCTGTGTCTTTTCACAGGAGGCCCCTGAGAAGAGTCCAGTTCCCTATTCTTTTCTCTCCCAACAGATATTTATGCACATGGATAAGATGTCCCTGAGCCTCCTCTTCTCTAGGCTGAACAGTCACAGCTGTCTCCACCTCTCCTCATATGTCAGGTACAGCTGCCCCTTAATCATCTTAGCAGCCCTTTGCTGGGCTTGCTGCAGAAAGTCCACGTCCCTCACGTACTGGGGAGCCCATACCTAGACCCAGCACTCCAGATGTGTTTCACCAGTGCTGAGTAGAAGGGAAGCATTACCTTCCTCCACCTGCTGGCTGTGCTCTTCCTAATGCAGGTCATAAAATGTTTATTGCAACCCAAATGATATTACTTGCATTTACCACTGATACTGGTAAATACACTGAAATTACACTGAAATAGCATTGTTGCAACTGTGCAGTGCTCCCCTTCAGTTAGTAGTCCGTTTGGCTGTAGTACTATGCTCATTTAGGTTTTCAGCTTTTGAATCCAATCTGGTCAACCAGAGTCCTCATGGACTCCCTGGCTCAGTTCACCTCTAGTTTGTGGATTACTGAACCCAGGAGTGATGTGGCTATGCTGTGCGTCTTTTTCAAGACATGGGCAAACTTAATTCTTGTCTTAACTATATGCTTGGCTTTGTAGCTTTGATTTCTTTTTCTTTTTGCATCATTTTTCTTGACTGTAATTGTAATTTCTACTCCACTCCATAATGATACATTTTCAGTATTGCCATTCAATGACATTTATTGGAAACTCACAGGAGGAACACATTAGCTTTTCATTCCAGCGCAGAGGAGGTGCACATGACACAGAAAGGTGACAGTTACCTGATCCATGGCACTAGTAATCAAATTAGGTTTTACAGAGGAAGAAATGACAATTATTCCTGAAGGCGGATGAGAATTTGAAAGCCTAAAAAAAGTTGTATCATACACTGTATCTTTTTAAGAGCCTTCTGAGATCAATCTAAGTGCTAAAAGGTGTGCTGCCAACTGAAGAGTTAATTTAATTTTGCACTACCTAAATTCCATCTGAATTGAGATTAACTGTGGGTTTTGGATACCTCTACCACCTGGTTTGTATTCTTTTATTGCTTCACTTGTTCTTACTATAGGGAGTTGAAAACATACTACCACTGATGTGCCTGAAGGTGTCTACTGGACTTCTTATTAAAATTATATCAAATTCGGAGGAGGTTTCCGTGATTTATCCACATCTAGCTCAATTTGTCCCTTTCTGGACAATGTTAAATCTCAGTTAGAAATTACTTATCCTTAAGGCTCATAAATACCTTCCTCACGAACATGTGTCTTGCTTGGAAATATACACATTTCAAAAGGGTACCAATATTAAAATGTTTTCCCTTTGCCCTTTTCCACTGAAAGACTCCTTTTCAAATAGTACATGTCATATTCTTACTGTTACCTAGCTTTGGTCAGTCAGATCTGAGTATTTTTCAGGAGTAATGTCTACATTTTCACCAAAGAAAGTTTTGTGCAGAATTTCAAGTCTGCCTTGAAGAAGGGTTTTGGTTCAATGAATGAATAAAAGCATGGGTTCCCCATTCTTTCATAGACTTCATACACATGCAAGCAAGCTGTCCTGGAACACAAGATTTCTGAAGATCAAAAGGATTTTTGTTGCTGTTGCAAGTTTTCTTGGTAAACTGCTGTTTCCTGAAGGGCAGGCTAGATTTACTGTGTGTCCTCTGACAATAAGTCTGCATGTTGTATAGAAAGACAATTTTGTGAAGTTCTTACGGTGATTTACCATGGAGAGTCATGGAAATATTACAAAGGTTCTACCAGCAGCGACAGATAAATGGGATTCTTAGCCTTCATCTTCATTGGAAGTTACAGGTAGTCAGACCTCCTGTGGAAACACCTTCCTGCCAGCTGGATTTGCTTTCTTGCCCAACATTCTTATGTTCAGTTGGGAGATGGGTGTAATACTTGTTTGTACTGATCAAGTATTAATACCTCTTTTTAGACGAGGAAGCAGTGATACTTGACCGGAGGATAAATTGATTTCATTTCTGAAGTCATATTTAGGAAGCTCTCAACTTTAAATACAAGTTCCAGCTTGGGTAATTGCAAACTCTTTGCATCCTCCTCTAATTTAAATTGTTACAGCATCCTTCCTGTCCCGAGCGAGTTGTTATGAAATCTTTGTCATGCGTTCTACTAAACATTAGCTATGCCTATCCTGTACGATCCGGAATCATTTTTCAGCTCCCTGCTCCAGGTGCGTGTCCCGAGGACACCCTGACTTTGTCTCGGACGAGCTCTGCAAATGCATTCTTTTCCATTGTGCCTTGATTTCTATTCAAAGGAAGCCTAGGCAGGCAGGCAGGCAGCAGGAAAAGCAGCTGCAGAGTGCTCCCAAAGGGAGCACAGAGCTCAGGGAATTAGGAGTACAGGGAGCAAACACCATAAAGTGCCTTTATGCTGCAATACGTTTTAGCCTTTTTCACATTTTATCTTCGGATTAGTGAACTGATTCCTGTAGGTACAGGAATTCAAGTCTAGCAAAAGTTTTGGTATTCCTTGACATATAAGAAACTTGATATACAAAGATTAGATTATTCATCTATTCAATGCATTTCTTACAGCTAGGAAAGACGTAGCTATATTAGACAGTGGTGGAAAACTTGTGCTGAGACGATGTAGCCATTCCAAACTGATTTTGCTGCTATTTAGCAGCCTTTCACTGATACTGTAAGTCAGTTATTATACAGAAAAAATATTTATGTCTGCTCAGTTTTGAGAAATGTTTGTTTTATGTACTGTAGTCCACTGCTGTAATGCCACCCTTTCTCCACAGTCTCTAAATATCAGCTTAATTCAGCTGTTATAATGATGCAAGAAGAAAAAAACCTGTGCACAAGTTGGCAATCACATTCGAGGCGTTCATTTTATCTGCTGTCTTAGCATTATTGAAAATAAGATCAAGTATTATTCTTGTGCATAACAGTCATTCTCATTCAATATTTCAATCTCTGATCTTCTAAATTAGATAAAGTTGCATAATTGCATCATTGTAAAAATTACTCATTCACTTTTGTTAAGGAGATTCTGTTTGCATTATGTCGAGTACAATGGGTTCCAGTCATTTTTTACATGTTTGGATGCTATGAGAGAACAAATATATGCTAAGATCCAACTTCCTATACACATAATCTCTCAATTTTCTATAGATAGAATTGCTCATGAAAAAATTCTTGAGTGAATTCAAGAAGCTTCTCTTTTGGATACTGTTTTGCAAACATCTGGATCCACTCTTGATTTTGTGGGAAACTATCACGAGTAGTTAAAGGGACTTTATTCCTGAAAACCTTTTGTGTCAAAAGAAAATGGAACACAGTACTGAATCATCATCACTGAGAAAGCAAGAGCATTGTTTGCAAATAAAATTAGGTTGACCTCAGTTTTGCAAATGCTGGTTTGCATAGGTAAAGGTTTCTCTTTTATTCTAATTACCTACCATGGCAAATGCCTACTGACCACGCTGTAAACAAGATAGGGTTTCTTGTTTTCAGTATTTGTTCCTGGATTATTTTAGTTTGAAACATCTTAGCTTGATTCACATGGAGTTGAAATAAATGGGCTACTTACAGAGCAAAGGTATTATCATCAACAGAATCTAGCTCTCAGCAGTTGTTGCTGAATTCTGGAAATTTTGAATAGGCTCATCATACTGCAAAGAACGGATTGGAGTTGGCTTTCTAGTTCATCAGAAAAAGCCTGCAATCCCCGTTCCACGCCCTGTTAAACTGTGTTGTGTAATTTTAGTAAATGCAAATAAATACTGAGCTACAGTGACCTCATTAACCTCAATTCATCCAGTCAGAGAAATCATGGCTAGATAATGGAAACGTAGCTCAAAATTCATATGGAGAAAAAAATAATAATTCAGTCTTTTTTCAGGTTATTATTTTTGAGAAAAACAGAAAAATACCAAAGAAGGAACCTCTTTCTCACACGACTTCTCATGTGGTCTATGCACATGCAGGCAGTCCTATTTTCTTCTCTGGGAGCACTCAAGCAAATGTGAACTGCACTCTCAAGGAGTTTCCTGTAGTTTTCCTCCTCCTGCCTGTCAGATCTTTCCTTTTTTCCCTTTTATTTCCTTGCTCCCTGCCCCCCTCCAATATATCCATCCCTTTTTTTTCCTCTTTTAATTCCCAGCAATAGTGCAGGCTACTGTCAGGTAACTTTCTTCTTCTTTCATTGCTTCTTCCATTGCTTCTTCATTTTCATTTTCCTTTTCTGGTGAGGAATAACACATTTATTGTAGGGAGATAGAAATGGAGTGGCTTACAGAGAACTGACAAAGGAACTGCCTCCTGCCTCTCTCTGCGGCAGCAACAGAGCACTTCCTATGAAATAACACCAGGAAAAAGTTATTCCAATAATCTTCATGAAGCCCAATGCATTGTGTCAGCTGAGCACTGGTCGTGTAAGAACAAACACATATTGATTAGTTCACGACTGACTACATATGAAAGTGTATTATCACCTGAATTTGATGCATTAAGCACATTAAGCTTTGATTTTCTACAAAATGAAATGTTGGTATCTCCCCCCTGCCCAAATATACGTGTATCTTTCCTCATTCTAAAACTTCCTAAAGTCATTTTTAATACGTCCCACATCTCAGCAGAAACCTTCTCTTTTATGTTAGGCATGAACATTTGTCATTTTCCCTTCACCTCACACTTGTATTCATCACAAAGAATTAGTTCTTTGCAGTGCACATTGTCCTGTAATGAGCCTGACACTCCTTTTGTTCTGTACACCTTTCCATGGAATAAGTCTATGAGTAGATTCTTTGCATAAAATCAGTACAAAGTAACACTTATGCTTTCAGTTTTGAATAATTAAATATGATAATAAGACAACAAAGGAAGGAAATCTGAAATTGATTTAATATAATGACTAGAACCAGAATAAGGAGAAGAGAAAAGAAGCCAAGTTCTGAAAAGCCAGAAGAGCTACCTGGCAAAAGATAAAAATATAGGTAAGAAGAATAAAAAATTGTGAATAGTAATAAAAGAGCAGCATCACTTGAGTGATTTTATTCTTTTGCCTCTGAATTTCAAATTCCATACACATTAGCTGTTCTATGAAAATTTCCACTGCTAGGTTACACCAAGTGCCACTGCACTTGCTGCAAGATAGTCAATAGTAAAAATACGTCCCTGCACTGCCTACGCTTGTACTGTCCAAACTGCTGCTCACAAAGTTAACAAGGAGAAATGAAAAAGCTTCAAAGTGTGTTTTGATATTTCCAGTCCTATAATAACTAATTTGATATGAAAAAGGTCCTGAAAGTTAGAGCTCTATGTTAGAGGAGTTTTGCACAGCTGGATCATGCATCCTTAAAACTGAAGCAAAAAAAATCCTTCAGCCAGCAGACTAAAAGGCATTCTTCCTCAAATAGTAAAGATCGTATGCACCTGTTGTTAGCCTCATCACTTCCCCTAGTACTTTTTTAGTATCATTAGGTTTACCATGATTTTCTTGAGGTAGCTCCTTAGGTGAAAAATATTAAGTGAGGTGAAAAGTACGTTTTATTATGTTTGTAATATTTTCAAATTATGTACTCTACACTAGCAACGAGGAAAATACAAAGCATGTATGTGGTCTTACAGACACATGCACCAATGTTCACTTTTCTCCTGCACACACAGGTACTGTCACCAGGATAGCCCTGTGACATTTCTTGTAACAGAACCAGAGCTCCTTTACCTCACATCTGAATTTAAAAAATCTTCACTTTAAAACCTGTTTTTAAAGTGAAAACGTGGAGGATGGAAAGACCTTCTATTGGCTATTCTGTAAGGGTTTGTTCTGTTTACAGCGGGTTTCGGTGTCTGGGGTAGGTAAACGGGGCTGGGAAGTTGGCTGATCTTCCCGCTAAGGAAATGAGCCCACTGAATAGCTATCATAGGCAGCATCACCATGGACTAAATTATTTACAAAGATACGGATTTTTCATTTAGCAAGGCACTATATAAATATCATTGTAGCTTAATTAGTATCATTTGTAGGTGGTACGTGAAAGCTTGTCTCTTTATAAATGCTTTCCTAACCTCAGAAGTGTATTTAGTTATCTTTCCTGATTAGGAAAAACACAATCACACACCACAAAACAAACAATCAAAAGCTGAGGCAAAAAAAAAAGTGTTGATGAAGTTAAAGACAGTTTTATGATCCGGGTCCATCCTGGTCTGCTTCAGTTTGAGTTTTTAGTTGAAAGACTTATTAATAGAGCTTTCCAGCACATATCCAAATAAGGAAAAATGTTTCAGGACCAGGGAGAAAAGATTCAAAAAGATTGTTTACCGGCCATCCTTTCTAAGAAAAATGCTTAATTTAATAAGCTTTAGAATGAAGAATCACTTCAGAGGTTCTGGAGGTGGTGGTTCATCTATTTGAATAGCTGCAGATACGAACAGCAACGTGACGTTGGCAGTGATTTAATTTTTAATTTTTCATCAATTTAACTTCAAATGTAATTAAACCATAAAGTTTCATTTTATTCAAATCTACAATGCTATTTGCCTAAAAGAGAAAATAATTCTGCACTTTCTAAAATAGTTATAATTCTGATAAAGAGTGGGCTGCTGAAAGCATATGAGAAGAGATATGGGCAGGCAACATACAATGAACTGGATGCTAACCTTTCCAAATGGGAAGCCACCGGCTTTACAGATCTACTGTTTTTCACTTCTCCTGATATCTCCTCAGCCACAAGCAAGTAATTCCTTGATGAGTATAAATTTTTGTATCACAGAGCAATAGTAATTTACAAAGTACAAAGCACTGCAACTTCCTGAAAGTCAACATATAGAGCCTAAAGGCTGCTTTAAATTATACGCAATATTAACCACCCTATTACAAAATTATAGGAATCAGGGATCAGTGGAAGTGTCAGAATTGCCATATTGGAATTATTTTTTACAGTTGGTCTATGCTGACTTTGAGGACAAAATTTGTTGTGTTGGTGTACAGAATGGCTACACCTTACGCTCAGATCTGAACTGTTTGGAGCTGGTGCTGTTGGAAAAGAGATTTTTGTGTTGATGGGTTTTGATTGTATACTAAAATAACTAAAACCAAAAATGTTGTAGAATAGGTTGAGAATTTTCATCCCCTTCTTTTTTTCCCAGATATTCTATGCTTAATTTGTACCATTTGCTTGCATTTTTAAGTTTTTCGTAACTACTATGTGAGTTTTCCTAGTTAACATAAGATTGAACTAGGAAACTTATAAGCCAGCCTACTTGTGTGTGGTGGAAACATGTATAGAATCAGATTATCATTTAAATGGTATATTCCCAATCTTTCCTATATTCAGGAAAAAGCCTGCCAAAATCTGCTCTTCCTGTTCATATAGTGTACACTTCCAGTAGCCAGTCTTTTGTTCCTTTACTCACCTGCACAGATAGTCAATCCAGTTTCTGACCAAGTCCATAGTGAATGGATTAGTTATAACTGCTTATAAATGTTCATGGGTAAAAAAAATTATCTGCTTGCTGCTTTCAGGAATGAGCTGAAAAATTGAAATTGTAACCATTTTTTTTCCTAGCAGCCACAGTTTTAGAATTGTCAAAACTGAGATGTTATTGCATTGCTTCCTTTCTTTTAATCCGCATGTTATCACAGAGCTCACAATAACAAAGAGATCTCAAGATGAGACAATTCATATGCATAAGACATTCTAAGCAGGGGTCAAGTTTCCTCCATCTGCTTTAATTCTATTTCAGTTATATGTATCACCTCAATGTATAAACTGCTGCTGTCCCGCAGGTGGTTTTGTCATTTGTGATGCAAACCAGTCTCTTTTTAATATCTCTCTAACAGTGCTAGAAAACAGGTGATGATGTCCTGTTGTAGAAATCCGCATGTGGGAAACTTCTGAAATAGATTACTAGACTAGACTCTGGTGTGCAGTTTTGTGTCTACCACTCTGTGAGGGTGTGGGTCTGTAAAGCAACAGCAGAAGGGACTAATTGACTTCAGCAATTGACTCAAAGCATCCAAATGGACTTCCTGCCTTGGGTCAAGCATGACACCGACGGACTCACGCACAGAGTAATAGCAGGTGGTATTCACATATAAGCATATTTGAAATAAAACATTCACAGGTGGGTGAATTTGAGATAAAGATGCAAAAGATGTTTGATGACTGGAAAAAATACATGCAGCTAGCTACATTCTAGTTTTGGATCTTATTGTGTATGGGGAAAAAAACCCCACAACTATGTTCTTGATTATCCTGTGACTTCTGGACTTAATTATTCTATGACTCCTGGAAGGAGTGAGCACTTGAGACATTCCAGTGAAAACGTCAATATCCCTTGGTAATGAACAAAACTGGATGGAACAATGTGTTGTCTTCCAATCAAAATATGAAAGTTATATTTTTTTTTTAAACAGCATTATTCTGGAAAAGGCTGATTGGAAAAAAAAAAGAGATATCCAATCTCCTATGTTTCAGTTAAACTGTTGGTTCCCATTAAACTGTCAGTTATATTTTTAACATGCAAGTTACTTTATTATCCAGGGCATTTTGTCAATATTAAAAGTGATAGCTCGGTGTAGGATCCCATATTCAGAACAAAGACACAGCACAAGCATACTGGGGATGCTTGTTCATCACTATGGACTGTCTGTGGCTACAGAGAGTAGGATATGTGTGTGGAAGGATTACTGTCAATAATAGCTTCCTAAGTGATATACAGAAATGCAAGAGTGTACTGTGTTTTGTATTGTACCTCTTGCTATACCTGTGGAATATCAGTCAGAGAAGGACACCGAGTAACAGGTTTATATTATGGAATTCCTTGCTACTTGCTTGATTACTTGTTACGATAAATTCAGAAAGAACTAAATAATTAATTTTAAGGTACAACAACAAAACCACTAAAAATCCTAGTCAAAGAACACTTTAATTTTTTTCCCTGGTCTTCTTGTTCCTAATTTTGGAAGATACCAGGAGGGCCCCTGAACAAGGAGAAGGAAAAGAGAGTAGCTATACATTTGAGAAATATTTTTAAATAATCAACATATATTATAGCAGAGACTTCACAAACAAATGACAAATGAGGAAAACAACCAATTCTCAAAAGTAAAAAGTAAAAAACTGTTAATCCCTGTCTGTGCAGATTTACTCCATAGCTACAGTTTTCTATGTTATCCTGTGCTATTTCAAATATTAAATAAGATTGCCATTACTGTTTTTGCAGTGATTGCTACTGGATGTGTCAGAAACTGATATTCAGCATGAATGATTGGACTTGGTGATCTAAGGGTCTTTTCCAACCTAAATGATTCTATGTTTCTATGATTCTATAAATGCCATATTTGTATCTATGCTCTATTTTTTTTGTGTAAAATATGTGTTTTAAATTAACTAGTCTGTTTTATCCATGCCCTGAATCAAACCCAGCAGAAACTTAAAAGGATACTGTTTTGCTGTCTTAATATCTTGATTGGATCAAGGTAAGGGCAGAACTTGAACCAGTTCATTGTAGCCAGTGGAAGAAGGACTAAAATAAATGCAAATAAACCTATCAAAAATATATAACTGAAATATATGAAATGTGACATATATTATTATATGAATAGTATACTTTCAACAGGTTTCCAAGCAGAAAGGGGACAACATGAAATGAGATTTTCAAGGGGATATAGCATCTTTTACTAGGAATGTATCAATTTCTATAGATAAATGGAAAACTACACAAAAAACGTATTTCAGGCCAGAAGGCAGATGAGGTCAGCATCCACAAACCTTGCAGGGTTACTCTGTTCACATGCAGCTTCCATGCCTTTTGTCCAAAAATCTCTCACCTGAGTCTTGGAATGATGAATTAGTTTATGAACTTTGTTTTTGGTTCAGTGAATATATTTTCCCATGTTTCATTGAAATAGATTATATGCTTGAGATTGGATTATTTTTCCTAGTTAAAAGAAAATAAATCCAGCAGAGAAGTACATTTAAAAATGTAATTATCCCCTTCTGTGGGAAATATATTACTTTGTGAGATAGACAATTTAATATACTAATTGAATTGAAGCATTGATGGGGCCTATTTGAAAGCTTATTATGCAATTTCAAAAGGACTCTATTGAAAGAGAGATAAAGGCTTTTAGTCATGAGCAAAAAAATTATTTTTTTCTTCAGCATCTAGGGTAGCAGTACTCTTTTGTACCTGTCATATTCACATCTGTGTTTAGGAGAGCACTGCACAAAACATTCAGCTTAGCAGAGCGAGGCAAGCTCTTTTATGAATATTAACAAAAGACACATCGAGATGAATACAGCACATATCTGGGAGGAACCCCCTATAGCTTTTTTAAGTGATATCTCTTGAGTGTCAAGCTATTTTGTGACTTTTGGCCCCAAACATCTAGCCACTGAAGTTACTAGGTCTATTCACAAACATGGAGTTTAATGTAGTATTTTAAGAGTGTGTCAGTGAAGGAGAGCAACACAAGTCTCTTTCACCTAACAAGACTACTGTAAATTTCAAATTTTGGCTCTTCATTGAAGCTCTGAGAGAATTAAAAGAGCTAATTGTTATAACCATCAAATATATTATCTCTTAGTATCCCATGCATTAATAGAAGAGCTTTGAATTTCAAATAATTATTATATTAGCTTAACAAGAAAAAGATTTTAAATAGCATGTTAAATTTTCTTAAATTATTCATATTGCCTTCTGGTTTTCAAATAGAAGTGAGATTTAGATGTAACCTTTGACTTCAGAATTGCAGGCTAAAAGAAAAATGATCAAATAACAAAACACTGTGAAAGTTTGACAATAGATGTTGTTTAGAGGGCATGTGCCTGCTAACCTCTGAAATGTAAGAAACTTTGTGTGTCTTGCCTATAAAAGAATACTAGGTTTTATGGAAATTACTGATTACCTAATGTGTGAGTCATGGCTTATATTTCTGTAAGTAACAGAAATTTTTGACCCATAGACTCTTTATTATCAATGGTATACCAGAAAAAAAAAATTCTATCAGCGTCAGAGCTTTGGTTGAATTCAAAAGGACACAGATTTACTAGAAGCAGAAAAAGCAGAAATTAAACAGAACTGACAGAAAATGGGAAGTGTGAAAGGGAGGGAGGAGAAGAAATAATTCTGAATATTTTTAGTTCTGCTCTTTGATCTCCTTTATTGACTCTGTAAAATATCACCAGCAGAAAAATCATGTATAAAATTTCACAGAAAGAAGAAAGCAAACATAGGCTAAATATAGATACAATGTGTAGAGAGGATTTATCATATCTTTTACTTTCTGGTGTAGTTAAACACATAGATAGACATCTTTTGAAATGGTTTTGGAAAATGGCTGCTTAATACAGTTTTATGGCCACTGAACTTCTTGTTCATTAGAAAAGCTCCACCTCTAACCTCCTGAGGGAATAGCACATAGACAAACTACTTTTTAAACGTGATTAGGGAAATACACTCAATAGTGTCATAAACGTTTAGGAAACGCAGTTGTGTATTTGGGGCAAATCCTGTCCTTTTGCAATGCAGCAGATTGGTTTGATCGCCTGACTGCGACTGCCTCATTCCTGGCTGGTCTCTTCCCTTCTGCCCTCTCTTGCCTTGGACCTCTCAAGGCTTCTACCCACCAGAGGGAAAGTCACCAGATGTATTTCTTTACTGGCCTTTCACATGCATGAGTTGTTTAAACCAGACCTTGCTTGGTAAATTGCATGTGCTGCTCCTCCAACCTACACCTGTACAGACATCTTTCTTCTCATCTGCAGCCGCTTCAGGTTCTTGTGACAACAGCAGCAGTTGTTTCCATAGCAGATCAGCTTTAGGAATGCATTTTTTTTTATTTCCAGACATCTTGTAATGCAAGTCAGCTGCAAGAAACAGGAGTGGGCAACATCATTAAGTCAGCTGAATTTCTGCAAACCACCAGCAAGCACTCTGTGGAGCCCCAGTGGTTCCTAGGCTATAATTTGTGAAATTCTGGTCTGTGAAAAATCTTGTGGTCTGCCTACATGTTTTGGCAATATTTATTTGCATTCAATGGGAAGTCTACCTTTGGTCTGGAAGAAGGATGTGATGATTAGAGGAATCCTTGCTGAAGATTGTGCAAAAAGTAAACTGTAAGTGTAGGAGACACTGGCTCGTCCTGCCAAGCCATTTCTTGCTATGATCACTTCATTGTTTTATTTGGGTAAAAGACTATTGCTCTTCTCCATTGTTTCCTTTAAAGAAGTAGGATACAACATGACAGCACTATATTGTACTGCACCACCGTACAGCGTATTGTATCTCAGGTTCCAAGTGAAACAATTATTTCCATATGATTTCTGTGTTCCAAAAGGTGATTCACTATGTCCTACTCTCATATGCATAGACTTGGAGCAATGTTTACATTTCTTTTATGGAAGAGAATGAATATGCACATTTTAATGTTCATAATGAATGAGCTTTTTTCTATGTAAAGGAATATTTCGTAGGATTGAATGTAGCTTGCTTTATACAAGGGGTTGACAGGCACTGACTAAAGCTATTTAACTTCCCTGTCCCTGGATGATATCAGAACAATGAATTTATTTGTTATCACAAAGGAAATATTTTTACTTCTACAGACCTTAATGTAGATAAACCCTTGAGTTTATCATATGAAGTGGTAATTATTTGAACCATATTTGAACTACTTATGGTCATATTGCTCAGTATTTTGTTAAATGGATTGTGTACATGAAGTGCTTTGATATTCCTGATGTGATGTGTAGGTGCGGGTATTTACAGCTATAGCACAGATTGAATCATGTCACAACTAAATGCTAACCTTGGCTGATCAGTCTTAGATCATGGAAGACTTACAGAGCTTCAGTTCAGAAATGTTCACCTGCTTTCCCACCACTTACTTTTCTTAACAGGGAAGACATCTGAGCACTATTCGTCAGTCAGCATACACTGTATTGCCGTAATTATCTCATAAGACCTCATCTGTAGTCACTGCATCATACTGTGAGAGCCAGACACTCTTAAGACAGACAGACACTTGTTTAGTTTGTCTCGTGATATACTGCTTTTTCCAGTGTTTTTCTCATGGATTTTTGTTAAGCAAAAGACCCAACACAACAAAAACAGTTGTTCCATTTCTGCAGTTTCAGATCTTTACTTATAAACTTTGCATCCGTGTTTTTGGCCTCAGCTCAGGTAATTACATTACATACTTAAAGCGACAAAGACTGTTTGACACCTTCATTTGTGTTGTCTTCTGTCAGGCAGCTGTTCTGGGCATTGCAGGCACATGAAATACAGTGTATATAACATATAACTTCTTACTTCCATCTGACTTTTTGGAAAAAATGAAATTTCTGGTAGATAAAAAGGGCCACTGCTTATGGATTAGTTCCACGCTTACCTACCATTATCATTATATCCAAAAGAGACTAGCCTAAGAAATTGAAGTGCAAAACTCTCTTCACAGTACTGAAATGCTAGCTTAAAGGCCAGTCATGACATATACAGACAAGGCAAAGATGTAAGACAACTTGTAAATTTAATATCTGTTCTCACGATTTTATTTCTGCTGAATGCCATTCTTCATTGACTTCAATAGTACTACTCCTGGGATAGATGGATGGTACACAAGAAAGATTCATTCATTATTTTTCTGTTTTAGAAATTTTAACTATTGAAATGAGAAGCATTGACTGTCAGAGACCCGTGGTCTCTGTGCCTGCTCTTGCAGACAAGACTAACTTGTAATGCCCTGTTAGGCATGCAGCCAGTTCTGCAGGATGAGGCTCATAGGCTGTCTGCTTTTTCCTGAAAGGGAAGGAATGCCTCTGGAGCTGCAATTTGGGAACCTCTATACCTCATTATACTGTACCCTAAATAGTAAGCATCCAACCAAAACCACTATTGGATTTCTGCATATTTCTGTTGCTCACAGGAATTAAAGTTGTAAGAGAAAACAAAACTGTAATTGTTGGGTTTTTTCTGTGTCTATGAGCACAAACACCCAGTTATGATCACCACAGCTCTTTTATCATAGAATCATGGATTCATAGAATAGTTTGGGTTGGAAGGGACCTTTAAAGGTCATTTAGTCCAACCCCCCTGCAATGAGCAGAGACACCTTCCACTGGAACAGGTTGCTCAAAGCCCCATCCAACCTGACTTTATTATATGCTTTGCTTAAAAAGACCATTCATTAAACAAAAACTTGATGCTTTCTCTCCCTTTGCTCCCCATACCTTCTTTTAACAACTCAAATTTTTAATTTTGTTTCTAATTTCACTTCAGCAGAGCAGTATTTTCACAGCTGTTAAGGCAATTCTAATAAAAAATCTTGACTGTGTGTTAACAGAGAAAGTAACTGTCAGTCTTATGTAGCAAGCCTTAGTATGTGGCCTTTCTCTCTAAGACCCAACAAGTGGGACCCTAATTGTACAGCAAACCCTTTGCATTTATCTTTTAGGCAGTACACATGTATTTTTTCAATAGCTCTTTTTAGCTTTTTGCCTTAAATATTGTTCAAGAAAAAAAGGTCTGCAAATGCTAGAGAAATGAGTTTCGTTACAAAGCAAATTTGAAAATGAATTATTTTATCTGTTTGATATGTTCCCTTTATGAAGACTTGTGCAAACAATTAAATTTGTGCAATCAAAACTTCATTATATCCATTTTTTCTTTACTGATTTATTGTTACATTAATTAATCTGCATTTTGATGATTGTGGGAATGTTGATGAGTATAGAAACATTAGCCTATAATTCCCATAGATTTATTAGGAGTTGAAGGCAAGGATTTCTGAGATTTACCTTTCCTCTTTCTGCTAGTCTTTATCTGTTCTTCCCTGCCTCAGTGCTGGGAATCATAAAATCCCCTTTTCATGCTATCCCACCACAAAACATGACCTGACATTGAAGGAGTATCCCCATCATGTTGCCTGATGCAGAGCTGCAAGAGGCATATTTGTAACACACATTGCTATACATCTCTTCAACCAAAGAAGGGCACTTCTGTCAGGCACTCATAACTTACAGAAACCAAATGATTTCCATTGTAGCGAAAATACATCGTGCATATCTTCTTGCCCATCAGCAAGATAGATTAAATTCAATTTTAGGGTAAAATTGTGTATAGAAAATCTATGGGGAAATACAGTCTTTATACCATCTCTGTAAATCCAAGATGTAGTATTACGCATATTTTCTGAAGCCAAGAGCCTTCATGAAGAACGCCCAACCTGCTAGCACTTTCCTCCTGTAAGGAGTTGTGTAGTCTCAACCCACATGTTAGATGCAGGCATAGGGGCTCAGACAGATGAAGAAAGATGCTTTTCCTACCCATTTCTTTATGTAGCCACACTAGACCAGGTATAACTTTTTCCCTCTCAAAAAGCTTGGTCTTCTGTGTTTCAGTTTTCCAGAGGCCTCTAGATCTTCCATATAAACATCTTCCCATATAAACAAAGACTAAGTAATTGTATCAGGACTTGCATTAAAAGAAAAAAAAAATAGAAAAGGCACAGAAGTATAGGTGTAGAAAACTGCATCTTGTGATGCAGCTGCTGGAGAAAACCCTCAGGATCTAATGCTTGACTTCTTGACCTGTTTGGTAAAAGGAGGAGACATCTTGCCAGCACCAGGTGCTAATATAACCCCATCAGTGTGAATGACTGTTGGCCCCACTCGATGACACTGTTTGAGATTGCTGATTTCAGTTCTGTACAAAGTTGCAGTCAGCTTACTCATTTGCCATGTTTTGAATAGGTTCAAGGTTGTAACCCCAGCCCTGTTGAAACTGATGTTAGTGAGACCAGGATCAAACCACTGAATACTAGCTAAACACAGGTAAAAGATGGAGAAAAAGGAAACAGGAAACTCAAGACGTTGAGATAACTTTAAATATTGGGGATTCAGGAATATCCATTTCCTCTTTATTTGGTAGCTCAGTCAAATCTGCTTAGTTTAATGATTATTTAGCGTAATCTCACCAATTTTAATGAGCTGATTTGGCATTTGTACAGGTGCCACATGTGTTTCCAAGAACTATCAATTCTAATTGCCCTTGCATAGTGGACCCGACATAAACTGTTTCCAGCTTCAAATCAGACTTGGCAGCTGCGACACACACACCAGATTTCTATCTCTTCTGGGGGGCGAGGAGAGCTATGAACTCCTAGTTGCTGCTCTGAGAGATATCCCAGCCCTGCCAACAGGGAAAGCCAAAAGCTTGCTTCAGCCAAAGTCTTGTTGTTGTCAGCTAGTTGTCTTCCAATAGTTAATCTTCATATATTGTTGTGCTAGCTAAAAAATAACTAACAATAAGTTTCATGAACTTCCACTTTACTTAATCTGTGAAACATGAAGATAAAGAATTTGATCATCACTTTTCAAGATCCCTATCTAGAAGGTGATAAATTCCCCTTGTTTCCAAAATAGGCTTTTAAGGCTGCCCAAAAATGGCAGATGAACCCAGTGTACAGCAAACAGAAGGAGATTGTCAGTCTGAACTGTTGGGTCCTAAGGACTATGCTGGCTTGACAGGCTTTATTACCCTCCGCTTCCTCATTACACTTGTGCTTCTCTTCCTTTCCCCAGTAGAGGAAATAAATTAGGGGGAGGAATGAATGTTTTGTGTGGGAACAAAATGTAAAATGAGAAAAGAGTATCACATAAAAATTCCAAAGACTGAGTTGAAACCAGTGTTATATTCTCCTCCCCTTTGAGCATTTGAAAGTATCAGCTAGAAAACATTTATAAAAGGTACCTCAATTATTTCTAAGGAAGCAGGAAAAGGACAAAAGATGTGAAATACTATATTAGTGTCTGTGTCTGTTATGCATTCTGTAAGGCTTCAAGGAGGTTGAGTTAAAAATGGAGGGTTTTATTTCCTCCCCTCAGAACAATGGAAACATCTTTCGCCATTCTGGTAAACCTGGATGAGATAAAAGCAGAAAATAAAGAAAAAAATTCCACTTCCTTGAGTACTCTGGTCCATTTGGGGAGTCTGGTTTGTATTACGTAAGAGAGAGAGAAAAAATATATATATTACATAATAGAAATATTTTAGTTCACACTGTTCCTTTTTTTTTTTTTTTTTTGCTATGAATAACATGCATGTTGCAAGGCAAAAAAGAGTGAAAGGCAGTAGTTCAGATTTCCTTATATGCTCCAGTGATATACTGAAATAAAGCTTACAGTTTATTCTTCTTACATCCTCCTCAAACAAATCTTTATTAATTCTCTGTTTAAAATAGAACAGATTGTGTGTCCTCATAATGGGCCATATCCTGCTATCAATATTTTAACAGATCCCCCATGGACTGTAATGTGGAGTCTGCTAAAAAATTGATGGCACCATTATGTTTAACTGCAATTATATTTATAATTAAATTTTTTTTTTGTATTCATTCAGATTCTGTTCATGAGAAACAAAAGTGCCCTGGTTAAACTAATTAATTGTGAACACATTGTGTTTTGTTTATTTTGGTAATGTTTGCTTTAGTCTGAAAACCTGTCAAGAATGTTCATGCTTTCCTGCTATGGATTAACGCACAAAAGTTCAGCAGCTTAGCACAGATTCAGAAGATGTTGCAAAAGCCATTTGCCATAATTATAGGAAGCAACTGTTGTAACAAAGTATAATATATCTACAAGTAGAGCCTTGTTGAATAAAGCTGCATAATAGAGAGGAAGGAAGGCTAGAAATTGCAGAACAGTAAACCTACGATAAAAACTGAAGTACAAGAATTTATGAAAAAATCTTATTTTTGGCCTTCTGACTTCCATCAGGGTTCACAGAGCAAGGGAAAACAGAACATGAAATTTCAACAAATTACTATGAAATCTCCACTCAAGAGCTATCTGTTTTAGAAGAAATTCTCCATGCCATTTAAAATAAAGCACACGGATTTATTGTGAAAAATACACTGAGCAATTTATTTAATGGGCAACATTTTCCAATGTAAGAGAAAGATTAGGGTAAATTTCTGGGTTGTATTACATTGGAATAAGCCTTTTAACTACAGTTTTCCTTTATTGACCACCTTAAATTCTTATTTCTGATTATTTCCTACCACTGACAGATGGAATTAATGTATTGCTAGCTGGATTTGATCCTGTTCTTTCTCTTTTGTTCTCTCTGTTTCTCTTGGTAGCTTTTTGAGTTTTTCTTTCCTTCCCTCTCTTTGGTGCTCTGCAGGTTTTTTTACCATGTT
This sequence comes from Calonectris borealis, assembly GCF_964195595.1. NCBI lineage: Eukaryota > Metazoa > Chordata > Aves > Procellariiformes > Procellariidae > Calonectris > Calonectris borealis. The sequence continues at coordinate 48,663,082 of NC_134315.1, forward strand.
TAAGCACTTCAAAATCTTTTAATGTACTAATTTTCAGAAACCATCAGGAAGATAAGGTATGACTGGGTTACTATCAATGCATAAGATGATCAAAGCTTTGTGAATATTATCTTTGGATTTTTTTTTTTTTTTTTTTGCATGATATACACTAAATATAATTAAGGTTCCTAGCCTTTCACACTTCAGAAATATATATGTAAGTCTATTTCCAAATGTGGGGGTTTTTTTCAAGTGTTCAGAAACAGTATTATAGTAGGTGTGTATACCTATATATAGGCTTGATAGATACATTTTTTTAAAGCACCTAATTTTGAATGGCTAGATTATTATGTATGCCTCAGACAGTTTTTTTCAGCTCATAATAGAAAGCAGGATAAGCCAACTGAGCAAATTGAAGAACAGAATGAACATGTTGCTTCGCCCTTCTGCAGTCTTTTAGAGAATTTGGGAGGCGTTGGGCTAGGTTCTCTGAAATGCTGAGTACCTCTCACACAAACATTAGAGAGAGTGGGGGCTTCTGGGCATCTTGATTTTAAACAGAAAAACTCTTGTTTCTGGCAGAGTTTCTGACAGGAATGGAAAATGGCAGGTTATGAATGACAATTATTGTAATGAGAATGGAAAACAGCCCCATCTTAGCTTCCTGTCTTCACCATATTAAAGCTGGGCTTTTGTATCCCTTCTTGGCTGCAGCGGGAGGACACATATAGTATTCCTTTTTATGCTGCAGTGCGTTCAAATCATTATTCAGTAAATATCACTGAAGGATCTGCTGCAGTGACAACATGCGGTTTCAATGTTGATCATCCATCATGTGACTCAGTCTATGTACTTAGATCCATTTGGCAAGTGATTTGCAGAGGTACTTACTCCCAAAATCAAATCTTACCTTTGCATGGCAACTAACCTACTAATTTATGAGAGAACAGGAAGGAAAATTTTCTTGTCTTTACTTCTCAGCAGTAAATCAAAATAATCTTGCAAGTCTAGGAACTGTTTCCCTTGCTGTATACAGTGCTACAGAATTAATATAGTCAAAGTCAGTTGCTTTATGAATTCTTTGGTCTTGCAAACCAGAGAAGACACCCAAGAGTTTAAACAGTTTTCTTATTTATGTATAGAAGTAAATTTATAAATGTGTGCAGATGTGTTTATGTATAGAAAATCATCTATTCCATTTATTCCAGGTTATAAATGAACCCTATTTCAGCAAATTAAAGAATACAATATCCCATAGTAGAGGAAAGCTCCTGCTCTTTACAACGGCACAAAGATGTCAGTTTGTCAAAATGGGCAGAATGAGGAAAGGATAATCCTTCTCTGTTCCACACCCTGGCGCATGAGAAGTGCTGCAGTGTGGTGATGCACGTTTGCCATGTATTTTTGGGCCACCAGTATAAGACATGCATCAAAAATATTTGCAGCAAGGTCTTTTTCTGGAGTGTCTATCTTTACATAGATCTTTCAGTCTGCTAGTTGGTATAAACCTGCAATATGAGAAAATATCTTGAAAAATCTAAAAAAACTATATACAAAACTAAATTTATACAACACAGTGCAAGTGGACATGCTCAATCTGGTTTGCTTATAGTTGCTTTCAGAAGATCCGCTTAGAAGTCCTGTATGCTCATATGTCTTACTGATAAGAGACAAGACAGTAATAACCAGAATATGCAGTATTTTTTATGATTACCAGAGGCTTGAACTTAGCATTGCCCCTTTTGTGCTTACATCTTAAAGATGATCCTACTTGCTGTTTATGCTGTGACATAATATTAAGTAAATAGATAAAAAAGCTTAATTACAGTTTCAAGGCAGATGCACCAATGTCTGTTATTGTCGAGATGCAGATTTTGTACATGTGCAAATTTTGCACTAACATGTAAAATAGATGGAGGATGATCTCTAATACTATTTAGGAACATTATATATTTCACATAAACTATTAGTGTTCCTAACTTTAATACAGGCACTAAGTTTCTGTCATAAAGCTGATCCTATTAGCTACATGATGATAAGCCTTATTTCAGTACCATTTAAATGAACCATAATTATAGTTAAAGCTGAATCTCAACACCTATCCTAGCTGATTACCGTATAAAATCAACAAATAAGCATGGTTTCAAAGGAATAAAATTAAACCTTTATCACCTACCAAACCCGTATGACTACTCCAGCAAAGCTGTGGGAAAAGGATTATAAAATAATTTAGTGAGATATGTTGTGAGACAGACAATATAATATTCCTTTTGTATTACATGGTAGAGCACAGAAGCTTTAAAGCTCATAAACTGACAATTCAGCTAGTGTTGAATTGCCCTTGGCTGGAGTAAAAGCCAAGGGAACGGATTCTGCATCTTACTTGGTCCTCTATCCCAGACAAGTACAGGTAGCCATATCCTACATTCTGATGCTGTCATGCAGAGGGCATGCAGAAGTAGAAAAGGGCAGAAATAAAGCCTCCAAGTTTCACGTATTTACTGCTTACTTGTGGTAAGGTCCTGAGATTGATTTTTGTCAGTTTGAAACAAAATTACATGCTCCAGATATGGGCAAAGTAGAAAAAATTCTAATAACCTGTCTTGTGCTGCTTGTAGGAGAGCTAACACTAGCATATAATGTTAAGTTATCAATAGCAGTATGCATTTACCCATTTAATGCACCGCTCCAAGAAATACTGTGGATTTTGACGGGACAGGACTTCTTTTTTGGTAAGAATCTGATACAGATTTTATATCTCAATCATGTCTTAAAAATGGATCCACCTAATCAAAGGCTTACATTCACCTTGTCATCTCTTACTCAAAGCTTAGCATTCAAGCAACGCAGCAAAACCACCTTTGTTCTGAACTCAGTGGGATGTGAAATGCCAGTATAGCAAGAAAACACCATTTCTCCATGTAGAAACAGACCATCAAAGATGTCAAGATTAATTATAAAGTGGGCTGTCAGAAGTACTATCTGCACTGAAAAAACAGACAGCAAACAGATTTCAAAATGGAAGTAAAATGCATTTTTTTATACATTAAAGACTAGCTATGAATTCATTTCTTTGTCATGAGCCACAACTATGCCATCTGGTAGGAGAAGGAAGCTCTTCAGGTTCTAGTCACAGTGAATACAGTTGGCTCAGCTGAAGACTATGTCTATACTGCACATTGCAGTACATTGTAGAACTGCCAGAGTTATGTATAAATGGAGGAGCTTGAATACTGTGGGTAATAAAACCAAATTAGCGAAGATTTCTGCTTGGGTTAATATATACTGCTTTTCATCATAGGATTTGTACATTGAAATGCCAGTTCGATTAGCTTCAGTAGAAATGTTGCTATATTGCTTCTAGTATCCAGTCTAGTGCCAGCACGACTCTATGTAAACTAGCTGGCATATGCTGAACCAGATTTTGTAGGAGTAATTAATATAGATCATTATATTGAGTATGTGCTACTCCAGTGATGTAAGAGTCAATTTACCCTTATGCTAGTAATCTCAAGAAGCCTGTTGCTTCTCACAGGCCCAGACTGAGGATGTTGCAGAGGAATTGCCAAGGCAATATCTCATGGGAACCATTAACCTTTGCTGCTGACAAAAAAGGCATGGAAAGCACGCTCAGGAAGTTAACGAGTGGCACTGAGCTGGGGGAGCAATTTTTATGCTGGAGTGTACCTGTCCACTTTTGTGCTTCCAAAGACATTGACAAACTGGAGTGAGTCCGGTGGAAAACCACCAGGCAGGCTGGAGCAGATAGTGCATGAGGAGAAGCTGAAAGACCTAGGTTTGTTCAGTCTGCAGAAGAGGAGGCTCAGGAGAGTCTCGTTTGAGTCTTTACTATTTCATGGAAGGCTATAGAGAAGATGGAGCCAGAATCTTCACAGTGTGCGCAGCAAAAGGAGGCGAAGTAACAGACACAAACTGCATCAAGGGAAATTCTGACTAATGAAAAGAAAAAAATCTTCAGAGTGAGGGTGGTCAAACACTGCAGCAGGTGGTCCAGAGATGTTGCAGAGTCTCCATCTTTGGAGATACTGAAAACTCAGGTGAACAGGGTCTTGAGTAATGATCTAACTGAAGTTAGCCCTACTATGAGCAGGGTGCTGGACCAGGTGCAAATTGAAATGATTCTGTATTTCTGTGATTTTTAATGGACTATGGAGTTTCCTCTGGCCGTGAGACATACATACTCATGTCCATGCATCTAAACTCTCTTATCCTCAGAAGGTGATCACATGCAGACTGATCACTGGGAACAGTCCCTGGCCCATGCTGTCAACTGAACTGTTTGGGAAAAGGTTAGCTGGAGCAGGTCCAAATCACACCAGGGAGTTTGGTAACGTTTAAAACTATGGAAGTTGACCAGCCATTGGTCAACCCTGTGGTCTGACTGCCCTCCTTAGTTATTAGTTTGTGTATAATCATACCAATGAGGGTAAATAATGTAGTTTATAATCAGATGTGTTCATCTAAGTGAGTTCATCCCATCTGTTTAAATGTTTTATATATAAAACATTTAAACAGTTGCTATAGTGTCTCGATTCCATTAACAGGCTTTCTGCTATCAGAATGTAAAGATGAATTAGTAAAGTGCCCTGTAAATATAATTAATTCGTATCTAGCTGAAAATAGCTATGTAGGTCATGGATGTATAGAATTATTCTCATTTGGAAAAAAAAAAAAGTATTTTAATACATATATGTGATTTTGTGGTTTTCCTAAGGCTGACTTGATTTGAAAAAGTATTGTCTAAACAGAAAGTGTGGTGATTCATTTTGGTTGAAATACAAAGGCCTTTGGTACAAAGTATTTATCCACCAACTGGTTTGAAAGGCTTCTTTCTGTTTTTAAGCTGTCATACAGCCAAATTCCTCTTTCAGACAGAAGCATGTGGCTACCCTGCAGTCAGCAGATATGAAGTCATTGGAAGCTGTTTGTAAACTTACAATGATACAATTTGGCTCAAACTTTTTAGTACTTCTGCCTAGTCTTTTTCAACAAATTATTAAATAATCTCAATGCAAAGCTTTATTCTAAATGCTTTTTCATATATTTTGTGCAGCTGACTGATACTGAGCATGTAACAGTAATGAGCGGCTGACCTTGCAGTATGATCAGTAATCATTGTTTTTTGAAAGGAAAGGCCCTTTGGGCTCAGCCTTGCAAAGTGCATAGCATTATGGTTTTAGTTCTGCCAACTTGTTCAACATATACTTGATACTAAACATCTGAGTCAGCTCACAGAAATAATGAGGTTGCTCTTGTATTCAAAGATAATCACACACTAAAGCGCTTCTCTGGGTGCAGCACATATCTCCCGCAGGACTGGCTTTCTATCTGATGTGCTTATGCATAAGCATCAACTCGGCTGCTGCTCTAGTAAACTACAGTGTTACTCTTCTCAGAATGGCTGACAGCAGCTTGGGAAATATGGATTATAGTACCTGTCAAGAATTTATACTACTGTTTGCTAAGTAAATTAAAAAGGTCATAACCACAATTGATACTGATGCAGAGGCATAATCAATTGTCTGCATTGTACATTCATACAGCAATGATCAAGTTGGAGGGCATTTCCTGTAGGTTAATAGCTAGCTGATAGTCCAAGCTCGTTTACAGTTATAATGAGAAAGATAAAGTAAGTTTGATTTTAATAGTGCTGCAGTTACAGTGCTAGAAGTACATGTTATCCAGAGCAATGCTAGAAAATAGAAACTGTGTGGTTGAATTCTCTCTCACAGTTGAGGAGTGAAGACTGCTGTTCAGTGAAGATGCAGTCAGATCCTTCTTTCCTGGGATATATATAGGAGCCATGATTTTTGGAGATTTTCCAGAGCTGCAAGTTGTCTTTCTCCTGTTTTGCCTTCTATTTAGGAGATGCACGACTTTGCATCAGACCCAAACAAACTACTTAGGCTAGAGTAACATGAGGTCTTTCACTCTGTCTTATTACTTGCTGCTCTTATTGCAAGCTTTAAACATGAACCGCATCATTACTTTTCATCAGAGTAGTTTATTTTATAAACCAACCACAGCTTCACATACAACGACATCCAAATAACCATGCAAAGCCTGCTTTTTCATTAGGTGTCTCCAACTGGCAGTGAGAAGATTTAGAAAATTTACTAATTTGTTTTGAAATCCATGTAGCTGATGATAAATAGATTTTGTGAGTTGCTGCGGTGCAGGGTGCCTCCCTGTTCTCTTCTGCAGGGGCTGGCTGGATGTCCTACAGTAAAGGTTAGGTTGTTGTGCTTACTCCTGCTTTAATGCATGGCTAGCAGATTGGCCAGGGTAGACTTCCCAAGGGTACATTGTAAATGCCTTTTCAAATTTGAAGAGCATAATGGTGAATTAGCATATTCATTACTGAAGAGGTTGCTGACTGAAAATTAGCAAGTCACAGACCTTTACTGCTAACTCCGTCATCCATTAAGAAAACGCTTGATCTCTCTCTCTCTCTGTCATTTCAGAGTACACTGTGGGAAAGAGAAGTTCCAATTGAAATTCAAGCCAAGTAAAACAGAGGAGAAAAATGTTGTTTTCTGTGAACTGAAAAACTAGGCTACAAGTTTGCGTAGATGGAGGGGGCTCCAAAGGGCCAAACTTTTGAAATCCTTCGTGCTGTTTGACAAATATCTAAAAATACCAGTGAACTTGAGTTCCTTTTTTTTTTTTTAAACTTTGGCAGTTCTGCTACAGTTTAGGGTATTTGCCACTGATTACAATAAAGAACTTATCCATAACATGATTTTTTTTTTTTTTTAAAACCCACATTAAGTCACTTGGTTAAGAAACCAGTGTACTTACTCATTTCCAGGTAATATATAGATATATTTTGAACATTTTAATATCCTCAAGTGCATTCCTGTGCCTACAACTACTATTAGTGGATGCTGATGACAGAGCTTAAGAACAATTATGGAGTATCACCCAGTTTAGCTGGAATGCACACACTAAAGGGTCTGAGAGAAGCTACCATACCTAAGAGATCTGTAGAAAATTTGATGGATATTACTAGAAATCTGCGAGAGAAACACTATAGCACATTAGTGGTAATGTGCCATAGCAAATGATGTACACTCAGAACATTTTTCCTGTGATTTGCAGCCTTTAATTACATTGACTAATTGCATAGCAGGCTTCAGGGATAGAAAAATGAAAAAAATTTATTGGAAGATCCTCTGGTAATATTGCTAACGGACAATGTGCATAAGCATTAAGAAATAGGACATCTATGATAAATGTAATTTAATTATATACTAAATGTAAATAAGAAAATACAGCTGGGCAAGGAATTCAGAATCTGCTAGCATCCATTTAGGGTTGCAAGGGCAAGGGCAGTATTTGGGGTTTATTCCTAATTTTCTGTCAATATATGGCTTGTGTCAGAATACCCCTGGCCTAGTAACTCATTGATCTTTACTGACAGCTGTGGCTGACCTTCACATCTTCCTCAAGTCCACACTCAGTGATCATTAATGTTGTAATGACTCGTCCCCAGTGCCCCTGGAAAACCAGCTTCATTCCTGGTATCAGGTCAACAACATTCCTTTTTGCCAAGTTTTTAGAATTTATGTGTAAGAGTTTACTTGAGCACAGGAAGTTTTTAAGTTTTTATCATAAAAGTTCAATCCTCTTGACTTGCAGCACTTCTCTTCCCCACCCCTTCTCTTGACTGTTGTAAGTAGACACAACTCAGAAAGGGAGAGGAGTCACCCACAGTCTAGTTACTGAAAGAGTCTTACCATAAGGGACAAATGCAAAAAAAGTCTTTGCATAAGGGACAAATGCAAAAAACCCCATTTGCCTAAGCATGTTTGCATACATTCCTGTTCAATCAGGTACATAAAGAATGTAACTTAAAATCATTTAAAATACTGTTGAGCAATTAAAAGTAATACTTAAGAAACCCCAGAGAGCACAACATTGAAATTGTGCTCAGAAATACTGGTTTTTCTCTCTTTTTTTCATTTTTCATCAGGAATATCAAAACAATGCATTTCTTTTTAGGTTGTTTGACTTGAATTGGTATACTGTATTTCATTTCACTGTCTCCAAACATTTAACTTTGTGTCATTTCAATACTTTCGGGGGCGGGGGGTGGTGGTGTCTGCAATGGTGCCCACAGATTTTGTATTTTGGAGGGCAATGTCTTATTTTTTTCCTCTACACTGACATTCCTGATTGAACTATGTCTGTCTTCAATAAATCTAAGGCAGATTACTTTCTGCCTGAGCATCAGAGTGTCAGCACAGCTGGCTGTGAACCCTGGAAGGAGATGACGCTTTGACTTTAGTACACCTTGGCTGCTCACGGGGCTGTAGCTGAGTTAGTACTAACCTAACCATCTTAGGTACTGACAAAATGTGGCTATGGCAGTAAGTAACTCAGTGCATGTTGACATCACCTGACAAATTCAGTAAATACCGGGGAGGCTAGTACACACTGAGTTCTCTGTTGCCATGACTACACACACTGCCATCTTCTAAAACCAGTGTCACTATTTTGGTCCTTTCTTAATGTCTGCAATGGAACAAACCTGAAAATAATAACAAAAAGTAAATTTCATTTCACATGCTGCTTGTACTCTGGGTTATGAGAAGTTACGAAAGTATAATTTGTCTTAAAAAAGAAAAATCACCACGCAAGGCACAAAAATGCCAGAGTTTATTTCCGCTTTTGCTTAAATTGTATGAATGGTTTATTCAAGATTTGCAAACACTGTATCTTGAGTACAACTGGCTTTTTCACTTGCAGCTACTCAAACACAACATGATTATATATAATAGGAGTAGCATTTAACCCACATAAAAAAAATCATAATCTGACAAAGTGCTAAGTAAACTTTATTAGTCCTTTTGACAGGCCAAGTGAGACTATCCAGAAGCTTTCTTAAGACATTGTTTAGTACACCATTTTAAAGAAAGAATTTACTGAAGCTTATGCAGTAATATGTAGCCAGAGAGTGACATAAGGCCTTGCTGATGACATAAGATGAGAAAATATAAAAATATGCAACTGATTATAAAAACAATGTAGAGGAACTGCCTTTTAAGTTGTTTCTGAAATGTCAGGCTTAAACAGTTCTTACAGACGTGGCTGGAAAGCAACTATGGGAATATAAAATCTTATTACTTCTACTGGACTGACAGCTGTCATCATTGGTCTGCATATGTTGTAGCTAATCAATTATTATATACCCCAAAACTTGAGGACTAGCTGAAAGAGCAAGAGTCTATGACCAGGCCACAGAGACAAGGGGCCCAGTGCAACAGTGTTTTGCCTTCCTGGAAGCACTGTGAAGGTGGGCCACTTCTTCTCCTACAACAACAGTGCACTGCAACATAAAGAATACATTATTACCTGATTTTATCTTTTTTACATTAGCAATAGTCTGAGAAATTTAATTGTAATCATTCAGAACTAAAAAATAGGAACTTTTCAAAGTAAAAAAGCTCAAAGCTTCTTCTGGAGCTGATCTGTAACATGCCTTATTTGCTGCTTTTGTGATTATCCATCTCTTAATAAAGTATCAAGACCCAATTATATTAAGAACTATTTAATTCCATAAACTCCTGGGAAACTGTGTTTTTAGAGATGATCACTATATGTACAAGAGCTGAGGATAAATCAAAGTACCAGCCATGTAATCGACTTGCTGAGCTGTTTAGGCAAATCCAGAGATATCACGTCACCAGAAAAGCTTGAACCTGGTGGTCACACTGGAGGATATCAGATATTTATATAACTCTTTTCAATCTTATGGAAAATACAATCGAAAGTTTTCTGAAATTTTCTGCATATTCTTGCTGGAACTTGGATTTTTTCCAAGCCAAGCTCCTGTTTCCTAGGGCTATTGTCTTTCAGTAGAAATCAACTTAGATCAGCCAAAACTAACTAGTAACCAGCTGAGTAGTTTCACAAGTCTGCTGGTATATGAAGTAAGTGATGAAATACATTTCTTTTACCAAAATAGGAATAGGTGAATAATTTTGTTAATAGAAAGCAGGTTCTTCTTTTAGCTAAGTTTGGCTCAGGAATGAAATCCAATTTATTTATCTGACTTGAACCGTTAAAGCCTTCATGTGACATCTGCTTAGCCTCAACCAAAATTTAATTACAGGTGTGCTGTTGACCTGCTACAAGCATTTGCTATTCAGATGACCAAGTCTAAAGTTTCTGTATTACCGTAAAACAGTAATGTAAATGAAACAGCTTACCAAGACTCAGATTTAACTAGCTAACATCCATGCAAATCTCTGTGTCTAATGTTTGGTGCTAGGACTTCATGATGACTTTTAACCATACATGTGTAAATTCACATAGCTTTATATTAGGAAGTGAACATATCAAATGAATTATTAATAGAACAGAAAAAAAGAACTAATTTGTTATGCATGGAGTGAAATTTGTGCTTATATATAAAAAGAAAAAGTTTAATCCTATGATTCATTGGGCCATACAAGGAAAATATTTATAATCTGTTTGAAGAGTACTGCTTCATTAACAGAATTCAATAGGTAAAAGAAAAAATCCTGTATTAAAACAACACAGAGCACCCATAATTTATACCTACATTTTCTCTGATACACTTCTGCATTATTTCATAACTTTGGCTTTATCATACAAGGAACTTGAAAAGTCAGGGTAATATGCAATAAAGAAAATACACTAATAGCAATTAAATAATTACATGTTAAGACAAATGCATTTCCTCTGCTGATTTCACATCTAAGTCTAGTGCTAAAACTTGAATTTCCTACCCTATCCATAGCATAAAGCATTTCAATACAATCAGTTTCAGCAAAAAAATTGACTCAGGGAGTCAGGTTTTGCTCTGATTTTGACAGAGTTGTGCAGTGGATATGTCACTGCAAAACTTGTCTCAAGAAAGTTCCAAGTGTCATTTAGGGAATTTAAAAGAACTATAGCTGAATCAAAGAAGAGCTTTGATGGCAGCTATTATGCAAGTTATTTAAGTGAAAAATTACTGGTGAGAACTGAGGAAAGGTTCTCACGATAATTAGATGTAATGATAGAAGTAGCTGGCAGAGCAACATAGCATTTTAATTTCCCTACAGTTATTTTTGGACTTAAGTGACCCCCAACCCAGCAGATAATAGATCCAAAAGCAAACAGTATGCCTCTTCAGAGGCAAGGATATAAAATTGGCTGGTTTATATCTACAGTTTGTGAGACTGCTCCATTCCTGGAGCATCATTTAAAGTACAATGCAAGGCACTGGGTCAAAGATAGTTAAGACTAAATCCAGCCCCCTAGCAATGGCTGTCAGCTGTTTCATGTAAGACTGACATTGTCTGCTCCTAGGTAAATAAGCTTCCTATGAACAAGGATCAAATGTGAGACTTACTTTAAGCTTCCGTTTATTGATCAAATATATCTGGAAATATGAATCCCATGAGTATTTGCTAGTTAAAATGTAATGTTTTCAGTCTAGCAAAACTGTTAGTCAGAGACAGCAAATTCACTTTTAATGTATAAAATAATGGTATTGGCTGGAACCTCCATTCAAAAAACCCAAATCCTGGATGACTCCACCAGATAGCAAAGGTTGCATATACACATTGAGGGATACAAGCAACGAGTAAGTAACAGCTCCCAGTGAGAAAGGAGAGAGGCATGTAATAAGTGGGAATGGCTAAGAACATAAAATATTACCAGCCTGTGTGGAAACAAATTAAGCAGATTTAACCCATACTACCATTTGTTTTCCTTTGGTTCAGGCAAGATATTTTTATTTACAGAGAATGAGGTTGAGGTTAGATCTACAAAGAAACTTAGTGAAATACATTTGGTAGCTTTGGGGAGATGGGGCTGATCAGCGACTGTTTGGTACAGGGTGGAACAATTTGTCCTCCTTCTGCCTAGGGTTGTTGGGCACTGCCAGAATTACAGTGATCATATTTCCAGAAGACAAGCCTTGGAAATGGAGTAATGGGAATATACCTAGTACTGCTTCCAATGCCTGTTGAAGCTCATAGCAGAAGGCATATGCAATAGCTCTGATCAGGCTATGTATCTATCCGTGACATTTCTCTCTCAGAGAATCAAAGGATTATACTCAACAAAATTGTGAGTGATATCTGTTTTCACATCTATATTTAAGAATATGTAACAATGCATGCCAGGATTTCTCAGTTTTCGTTTATTGTTTTGACATCAGCAAGAAAAAGTGGGTGTCTTAGACCACCATATGACAAACGAGATGATATTGCATGGTCACTGTGGAAACTGCATTGCTGAAAAAGGGGTTCATATTTTTCCTTTTGTAATGAAGATAAACCATAGCATTTTTTAAACGTCCCTATTGTTACTTTGACGTCACGTTGCCAGAGTTACAAGTAAAAACAAGGTGCAAGAAATATCTGGGATTCTTTTCCCTTTTTTTTTTTGACTGAGGTCATTAATATCATTCAAAGTTTGAAATATGTAATATTCTACATGGAGGAAACAGATTTTCTAGCAAGAAGGTGGCTTGATAGATCTTGGTAAATGTCCGTTGAAGACAACAGAAAGCACTCACCACTTTTGATGGAAAGCGGTCATCTGATCTAGGAAGCAGATTCAAAAATACGTATGCTTTCCTTTGTTCTGAATTTACTAGGTATTGATTCAGTGAGGGTGTACAGAGAGTACAACTGTAAAAAAGACTGATCCTGTAGTTACAGAGTAGGCTGTCCACAGTACAGCAAAGTTTAGTAGCATTATAATAAAGGCGTGAAACTCAAGTGGAAAACATTCTCTGATGAGGAATACAAACTCCACACTGGCCAAGAAAGTGTTAACAGGCTGCTGTGGACTAAATTAGCCCTGTCCTAATTTACTTGTAAAAGTTATTGCAGAGGAGGATGTCAGCTCACCCGATAGAGGCTGGAAGGAGGTCTGGCTCTCCTTAGCCGGTGCATTTGTGGAAGTCTGGGGTGTGATGGGCATGGCCAGGTTTTCTTATCAGCCAGCTACCACCAGTTATGCTTGCATAGGTATATAGTGTTTCTGTCACTGCATGGGACTGGTCTTTTTGACACATCAGAGTTGTGGTGATTGAATTATGCAGGTCCACCTCAAAGAACTGAAAAAGCAGATGTAAATAATACACTTGGAAGAGGTTGTCTGTGGAGCAGGCTGCAATGAATTTTTTACAAAGTGATGTGACCACCTCCACTATTGCCTGGTGTTTTATTTTTCCCCCTTTTGGTGAGTCTTTGTTATCACATTCAGTCACATAAGGACAAAGCCCTGTTGTATGGAAGCTGCATCTCTGCTGTTGAATGTGATGTTAAGCTGGTGGTCCTGGAAGGAAGAAAGTGGTGTCGGTAGGGTGTGCCACTTACAGAATCAGGGAATCATAGAATAGTTTGGATTGGAAGGGACTGTTAAAGGTCATCTAGTCCAACTCCCTGCAATGAGCAGGGACATCTTCAACTAGATCAGGTTGCTCAGAGCCCCGTCCAGCCTGACCTTGAATGTTTCCAGGGATGGGGCATCTACCACCTCTCTGGGCAACCTGTTCTGGTGTTTCACCACCCTCATTGTAAAAAATTTCTTCCTTATATCTAGTCTAAATCTACTCTCTTTTAGTTTAAAACCGTTACCCCTTGTCCTATCGCAACAGGCCCCACTAAAAATCTGTCCCATCTTTCTTATAAGCCCCCTTTAAGTACTGAAAGGCTGCAATAAGATCTCCCTGGAGCCTTCTTTTCTCCAGGCTGAACAACCCCAACTCTCTCAGTCTTTCCTCATAGGAGAGGTGTTCCACTTACACTGGGCAGTCCTCTGAGAAGCGGGATTAATTGGTCTGCACACAGTGTGCCTCTAGTATCTCAAATAACAGCTCCTTGCAGTGATGCAGGGTCACGTATGTACGCATTGAGGAATTTTTGGAGTCAAAGCATGGAGCTCTGTAATTCATTTTGGTGCTTGTCCACTGCAGGAGGAAAAACATCCTTATTTAAGTGCCGAGACTTCTTTTATGATGCACAGAGATTGCTGGTGGGTCTTCAAACATAAAAACCTGAAAAAGCCCTAACCTGCCCAGCTGGGACAGGATTGTGGCTTAAGTACCTAAAACACTTTTCTTGTTTGTGTCATTCAGTGCTCAGCTGCTGCCAAGCCTGTGAGGAATCTGTGCTTTCTGAGACCTGAATGCTTTGGTACTAAATTTCTTGTTGCACCTGAAGTTCTGTTTCTGAATATGTCAAAAGCATCTTAGCGGGTCTGCAGGTGCTGGTGGCTAACCTCCGGATTCCACAGAACCTTACAGGGATACACTTAGACTATGCTTGTATTAGCTAATCTTGTGGCCTAATAGGGCTGCTTGGCATCAAGCCCTTAATGTCCATACTATGCAATTCTCAAGGGGTTTTGCTTCAAACAAGATGTTGTGGACTGAACGGCCAATTGTGGTCAGAGCCCATCAGGTGGTGTCTAGGGTCCATCTTCAGCTTTCATTTCATTCAGAAGGAACCTATTCATGTACTCCAAGACTCTTCTGTGATACATAAACAGTAAGTGGGAGCAATTAGGAGATTTACTTTAAAAATGCACTCCTGGTATGAACTAAATATGTGGGTGCATCCTTGAGTATCAAAAAGTGTCCACATCCAAAATTGGATGAATTATGCTACAAAATGTATGCTGCAAGTTGCTGCCAGATGATGAAGAGCTGGATGAGAAGACAGGGCTTTGTGTTTCGTATCGTGAAGAATTTATCATACTAATAAAATAAAGCATGCTCTATATTCTATTTTTTTTTCCCCAATAAGCCTTTGTTTTGAAAAAGTTGTTCGAATTTTCTGGACAGTTAGAGATATACTCAATGGTCTGCTGAAACCTCTCCCTGCTGTTACAGGAAATAAAATTATGCTATAGAAAAATACAAATATATGAAATGAGTCTTCCATTTTCTAGTTCTGCAACTTTTTTCCACTGGCAAAATTGACTAATAAGCTTATTTAAATTCTACCAAAAATTCTTTATTAATAGAAGTTTCTGTCCCATTAACCATTGGACAGGAATGACTGTTCTTTTCTGTGTAAGGAAGAGTTCAGCTATAAATAAAAAAGGAGGGAATACTTGACAAGCCATCTCCTTACTGCATGGATGAAGAGATGGTGAGTGTCTTCTGCAATAAGTCTTGAAGAAAAATCTCCTATCAGAGAATAGTGAAACTGGACTCCCGAAATGAAGAACTCATTTGTTTTAATCTACGCTGGAAATATTCAGATGTTTTGTGTGGTAACAACAATGAAGCCATAGAACAGAGAAGTGGAAGATACAAAGTGTCATCTCTTCACGTGAAGAGCATTTCCAGAGAGGAATTAGACACAGTTCCTTCGCTCAGCAAATGAAGATTTGAGTTGACCTGCATATAAATTCCAGTTTCCTTGTGTTCTACAGATACTTATCTGGTGTACAGCCAAGTATTTTGCATATCTTTTGAACAAAACAGCCTGCTGGCAGTGCACCTAGTCTCCTATGCAAAGACCTAAACGAAGAAAAGATTTGCACACAAGCTGTCAGTTTAAGTCCAAAATCTTAATACTTGAAAGTCTCAGGCACTTAGGAAAAACAATTCTGCCATGTTCCAGCAAGGATTTGAGTAAGCTCAAACTTCACGCGAAAGGATCAGCAAGGAGTTTGTGTTAGTCATGAACTCTTGCAGTTAGTACCCTATGCTGACTTTTGGTATGAAGGATTCTTCATGTTATGTGAAAAACTTGCTATAAATTCTTTGGATTGATTTGGTGGCAGAGCTGTTCTCCAGTCTTCCACAGCATCTTCAGAAAATGAATCTGTGTGAAAAGTGGCACCACAAGGTTTCAGGCAGGTATTAGCACTATAGAAGGGGGCTTTTATCACTGCAAATATATGTAGTTTGGAAAAAATACACCTTTTGGTAATGCAATTTGAGCTTTTCCTATTGGTAGAGACTTTTTTAACAACTACCTGGTGACCATTAATTCAACATTTAATTTGGGTGTGGCTTTGTCCTTGTTTACAAGCAATTAGTGTCTTAGAATCTGTTTGCCAAAACAAACAAACAAAAATGAAACATTATCTCATTTTAACCCTCAGTATTAGTCTTGCTTAAGATTTATCTTGTCAAGGATGGAAAAGAGCATGCTGGAATGTAGCAGCTGACAAAGATCTGAAGAAAATCCAGGGCAGACCAAGCATTGTATATTTTTAGTGAGTACCACAGGGCACATAAGAGTTAGATAATAATAGGGATAAGGGAGTTGATCTGAAGTGGAACTAGGCACATAAGTTCTATTTAAATCCTTAACTGTTATTTTAGACAACTTGCTCAGTACCTCAAGTCCGTTGCACATTACTTTTGATTTTAAGGTCCTTGCAGACACAGCCATGCTCCAATAGTCCAGATCTATCTCAGTTTTTAGCCTGTCTCCAGCCACTACTTTCATGTGTCACGTGACTGATGATAACCCTCCTTTGTGTAGCCAAGGGGCTAGACCAGGAAGTTGACCGAGTGTCAGATCTTCCTGAGCCTGGGGGAGTTCCAACTCAAATGTTCCACTTTGCATTAGAGTGCTATTCCCACAAATTATATGCTGTGTTATTCTGAGACAGACGCTTTTTTCCTCTAGTTGAACTGTGCCACAGTGCAGGGAGTCCCGAGATGAAGGCTGGTTTACGTCAAGCAGTTGATTAATGTGGACTGCTCTGAGAGCAAGGGCCAATAACTTAGACTGGACTATATTCAATCACAAGTCATGGCCATAGTTATGTGATCTTTTTTCATGGACCTGGGGTGTTTCAGCTCAGACGCTGATATACGAGAAGGGCAACGAAGCTGGTGAAGGGCCTGGAGCACAAGTCTTATGAGGAGCGGCTGAGGGAACTGGGGTTGTTTAGCCTGGAGAAGAGGAGGCTGAGGGGAGACCTCATCGTGCTCTACAACTACCTGACAGGAGGTTGTAGCGAGGTGAGTGTTGGTCTCTTCTCCCAAGTAACTAGTGATAGGACGAGAGGAAATGGCCTCAGGTTGCACCAAGGTAGGTTTAGATTGGACATTAGGAAAAATTTCTCTACTGAAAGAGTGGTCAGGCCTTGGAACAGGCTGCCCAGGGAAGTGGTGGAGTCACCATTCCTGGAAGTATTTAAAAGACGTGTAGATGAGGCACTTAGGGACATGGTGTATGGGCATGGTGGTGTTGGGTTGACGGTTGGACTCGATGATCTTAGAGGTCTTTTCCAACCTTAATAATTCTATGATTCTATGAGGTTGGGGGTTTTTTTCATTCTTGAAATTTACAAATCCTGATTTGTCTCAGTACAAAAGTGGTGTTAACATCACTTGCAGCCTACATCTACTCAAAAAAGACTATTAGGTAGCTATTTGTCAAAGTTTTTAAGATAATAGTATTTCAGGTTTGGTGTGCATTGTGCACATTAATGGCAGGCAAATTTTATCTTGTCACATAGCTGACCAAAGGAGAATTTGATTTGAAAATTACTGTAAAGATTTCAAAAAATTATTTTTTCACCACACTAATGGGCATTGCAAGTTTTTACACAAAACAAAAGATTTTTAGAAGTTGTTATCTCCCTACAGAATACCAGAGATTTCCTTTTCTAGTCAGGACGGATTGGACAGTCCAGGATTTCAAACTTTGCTGATATTATTTAAAAGCATCTTTGAAATGCAAAATTTAGGGTTAAGTGAAGTTGCAACATTTGAAAGACCACAAGAATGTCATTTTCTGAAAAATTCTGTCATTAGCAACAATCCAGATGCGATTCCTCATGTTACAAGTACTGACAGACGATATGGAAGTGAGGGAAGAAGCAGCAGTTTGGTTTGTATTATGTATGATAGGCTTCTCTATTATGACTGTAGTATAGATATGCTTATGCAACTGTAGCCGTGTCCTGTTTTAGCTGTAAACACTCTGCTTTTGCTTGTGGACATATTGATTCACTCTGAGTCATTCCTTCTCTGTCAGAGTTGCCAACAGCAATAATTACTCTGAAAACAAACAGAACTGGGATCAAGGCTTCCACATTTGTTTTATTCTGTGGTTTCTGAGACAGGCAATCAGATATGAGGAGTTGCGTACCAGCTCTGATTCTCCTAGGGGAGGTTTGGCTACAGATACCACAATGGCACTTCTAATGCTTCTGATCCTTGCTAATACACTTCCAAAGGAGCCCAGAGCTGTAACAGGAGCAGGGGGCTGGAACCAGGCTATTGTAAGCAGCATGCATTTATAATTCCTCTTAACTTGATCAGTTTATGAGTCTTGAAACCAATTAAGGGTTTATTTTTTCGCCTGTCACAACTCTGACTGGAGGACTGTTACATACCCTTGCTGCTCTAACGGTAAGAAACTTCCTTCTGATTTCCAGCCTGAAGTTACGGAGAGCGAGTTTTGGCTTTTTTAATTTTCCTCTGCTGATAACATAATTCTCACATAACTTCAGTAGTTCTTTTCTTCCCTGGTATTACATAGAACACATCAGGCAGGGTGTCTACAAAGAGCACTTGGTTTTGTCTTGCAAAGTTAAGTGATCCAATCTAGTCTATGCTTCTCTAGACATTCTCCCCCATCCCATCACTAATTCTAGCACCAATTTTGTATACATGTTTTAATTAAAACTCGATCAGTCTCAAAAATGGGTTTTTATCTTGGTACATTAAGGAGTTGGGTTCCATTGGTGGTCAGTTGTCCTTGCATATCTCTGCTGTTTCACAAGCTTGCTCTCACGTCCATCATATGCCAAACTCACTGATTATGCAGCCATCCAGAAACTGTTGTGCTCAGGCTCATAGGGAAACTGAGGCACATATGGAACATTATTTCAAGCTCCAGTGTATGCATAATGATCTTTCATATCCACTGTCAAATAACATATCCAAGTTTTTTCATTCCACGTAACAAGCATTTTAGTTTTGCAGAAGAAATGTCTGTTAGGATGAAAAGCAATGGGCTTGGGACCTATGTTGCTGAATTTCACTCTGAACCCATTAATTTACTTCCAGGCTGCCTGCATGATAGTTTGGAACTCCTGCTGCTTTAAGAAAGTCTTCAGATTTTGTCTCACTCCATGAATCCTTTTCTCTTGTTACTTATCATCTTACCATTCAGATTCGGTGGTTAGTTTCCTTTAAATTAAAAAAAAAAAAAAAAATAAAAGCAAAGAAAGTACCAATATTGGAGAATGTGGCTGAAAATGGGTTTCAAAAAATGGCATCATTTTGCCATCCTTAGGGGATACATGTTCTAAAATTATCATCAATAGAAAACTTGCACGTTACAGCTGCACTGTGTGTGAATTTTACAATGAAAAGAAGGCAAGAAAGTATCTTTTTATCCTTATACGTAAGTAAAAATAGGTATCTATTGTATCTATCAGTAGAAAAAAGTATGTCCATGACCACCATGAGAGAACATGGTCTTTACAACACACTGTCTTTATCAACATTTGATCCACTTCATGGAAAAATCTTAAAGGGTCTGGGACCGCAAAGTTAATAGTCATCTTTATATTGAATGAGTCATTTCAGATTTGCTCCAACATCCCCTGAGTCCAGTAGACTGTCATCTCATATGCACAGCATGTGCACATCTTTGTACTAAAATGAAGGGAGTTCAGTCTGTACTTCCTTTACAAAAGTAATTGCACTGTACTGCAGCCAAACTTGCGCAGAATATTGCCATTTTATCAAGTTATATATTCAGCATAATGAAATTCAGTGAAAAATGCAAGTTGCTGTCTTTGACATGATGGATGATTTCAAAGTCTATGAAAAGCAGAGTTAATGTGAAAGCCTTGATTCCTGATAATGCAGTTAGCTTGGAAATTTGGGCAGAGCAATGTGAAAAGGAGCTATTGCCTGACTTTTTTTTAGTCAGTTAAGCACATAAATGCTTATGGACTCTGTTCCCCTGTTCACACATTTTTGTAACAGCTCAAGGTAAATGCAGAAATCCAAAGGAAAGCTGTAAAGTACAGGCTGGCAGAAGAAATACTTGCTAGTGAAACTGGTGAAAAGGCTGAATCTTATCTGGCTAAAGCACTAACTTTTCAGTTTCTGGTTTCTTATTGGAGAGTTGCAAAGTTCTGCCTCAAAATGTGAAGCTGAAAGTTATAGAAAATACCAATGCTTTATCATCAATATTAGCAATATTCAGGAAGACAGCAAAATGTAGGGGTGAATGGAGATAATGTTACATCAGTACTGATTTTTTAAAAAAATCTTACTATTTCTAGCAACACAAATAGAATAAAGCCTCTTTGCAGAAACACTTAGTCAATGGAGGAGGTTCAGGTAGAAAAGAAAGGGGAATGTTTGCAACATATCTCAAGGCTGATATTGGATGTGGGCGTGTGTTCCTCTTTTGGTAGATAGGACCCTGAATTGTGGAATTCTACATGAATAGGGCAAGTATATGATTAAGAATCTATTCCTGTGGCAGTCAGAATTGTGTTTAGGACATTATGGTGAAGTCACAATCTTCCTTTTCCTACTTACAGTTACTTTTCTGGACCAAAGTCAATATACCCAATTAGTAATATCTCACGTATAGCGTAACTTACCCAAACTGATGAAAGTAGTAAGTTTGTACAGAGAGTAAACAATGTAGTAGAACTGCTTGTACAGTGTTAATAAGCATGCTATACGCATTTACAAAAATATTATTTTAGCTGGGTATGCTCAATATTAACTCTTTTTTCTTATTGCTGCCATTTTAGATTACATGACACTTAACGGAAAGTAGGACATAAACTCGGCACACAGGAATTTTGCTAGCCCAGATCTGAGCATCTTCTATTCTGTGCAAGAAGATACCACTATCTGCGCTGTAAAATGGGAAACTTGTACCAGTTGTTGTGTTATCTTTCCTGTAGCTTGCTATGAACAGCCAGAAAGTTTTATGCAGCCAATAGCATAATGTTTTTTATAGATTAAACCTCTTCCCAAATACGAGCAACCTGATATATAAACAATAGGAATTTTTTAAGGGGAAAAAAAAAAGCAAATTCATACAATCTCACACTTGGAAAGCAGTACAGGCAAGGATACAGAAATAAAATATTTGGTTTAGAACTACTTTAAGTTAAGCCTGGCACACAAGCCACAGGCAGGTCTTCGACTTCAAGCAATAGGCTTTGGATCAGTGCTGTTTATTAGTGCTATTATATTCTTCTCAGATTGACACTGTAAATAAAGCATGATTCATCGCTCAGGGCGTTTGAAATTTTTTTTTTTGTGATGAGAATATGTTGCAACTAGTCTTTTATTTTTTTTAAGTAAAGTCTAATCTAGTGTAAACAGTAACTCAGACTTCCCAAGTGGACATCTATATTAATTTGATAGGACATTCATTTTCCAGTTAACTGCTTTGCCAGTGTCTGGGCAGGAAAAAATCATTCTCTAATATGAAAAATTCAAATACAAAGAGATCACCTTCAATGTGATCTCAAGAAGAGCCTTTATTTACATTGATCAGATTATTCATGTGTCAAAGAATGTTGTCTGATGTTTTACGAAATCACACTATTTTTTTGCTTCGTAGTGGCCCACAGTAGCAGGACTCATAGGGTGAACTCAGGAGCTCAAAAGTGAGTTTATAAACACTATGGGAGTTAGAGATACTTCAGTATGGGAAACTAGGATTCGTGAATGCAATTTTAATTAACACTTTTTTTTTCCAAACCAGGTACAAGTACAAGACTTTTTTTTTTTTTTTTATAACAAGGCCATTCTGGCCTGTCTGGCATATGTGTGTAGAGGGAAGGAGCACAGAACCTCTTTCAGCAATGGAAAGACCAGGAGGGATTGGTTCTCACTTAATTTATTCACCTTGTGCAGTGTTTTATAGTTCTGTGGTGTGTGGCCAGGACACAGCTAACAGCTATCAGCGTTTGCTAATTTCTAACAGAGTATATCAGGTGCTACTGGATTTTCTTTTTTATATTTTTCCTTTAGAAGTATCAGTAATGCTCCTATATAATGATGCATTCTCCATTCTGCCATTTCAGCACTGCTCTTTCTATCATTCAGAGAGGTTCCCAAATTGTCACCTTAGGTTAAGCATCTGTAAATTACTGACTTTAATTTTCAGTGGTAGTGAGGTGAAAACACTCTGGCATAGTTCAGAATAAAACTAAGAAAACAGATACTGCAAAATTGCCACTTGTGAAGCTGTGTTGTATTGCATACTATTACTGTAATTTTTGCAGTGTGGAGAAATAATCTGTTTCGGAGATCATATGACTACATTCAATAACTTGGTATGTCCTAATGTCTCCTGAGCCAGTAAAGATTCTCAAGCTCGATACAATTCCTACAACAGTTCCCATTATTCACTATTGAGAGTGTACTTGTGCATAAGTGTTAATCATGGAAACTGCTGTGAAGTTTTACTCAGACAGACTTTTTCCACGGGTAGAAGTGGAAAAAGTAGCATTACTCATATAACATGTGGGAAGCCAGATAGCTCGAGTGACTAGTAAATTGATTGTGTGTTGGTTTTAGTTCAATTTGGATTTATTCCTGAGGGAATACTTAAGTATTCTGGAAGTAATATGCTTCATGTGTGAATAGACTGATACCCTATATAACAGAGTATCTATTTGTACACAAATACAATAAAATTGAGCCAGTCTACATTAGAACGAAAGAATAGGAAGAGGGACCATTTCTTAGTTTGCTTGAATTATGTAGCACCCAGTATGTATTGACATCATAATTGCCAGAAGAGTTGCCAGAACATATATATTCCTGCCTCCAAGCTTTCCACCTAAATGAAGAATAAATTCAAACATTCAGAGAGAAGAGACGAATAGAGGTTTTAGGTAAGCTAGTCCTAAGAATGTAATATTAACATATGTTAATGTATTTAAAACAGTCCATGTGATGCATTAATTGAATAGGTACCTACTTAAGCAGGAAGCAACAAGATGGCAAATATGTGGAACAGGTGTTTGTAAATCATTGGAGAAATGGGAGATTTTTTCATTTTCTATGCAACATTAATCCCCTTTTCTAGATACTCTTACATGACCAGGTTTGGAAAACCCTGTCTCCAAACATTTTATGTCTTTCAGAAGCAGACAAAAAAGGTTCTCAAAAAACGCTGTAATACCAGACTTTTCCAGACTTCAGTGACTTTAACTGTAGATTGAGCCTTGTGCACCTGTCATGGCTTGCTGTGTTTTTCATATGGAAACTCAGAGATGAAGGAAGGTCGAGTAAAGGAAAGGAATACTAGCATAAACCCAGTCTCACTTCATCCACACCCTGTGCACGTCAGGGCATGCATGCGGACTCTGCAGCTGGTGCTTGGTAGAGCACCCAGGTTTACTCACAACTTCTGTGACACCAATGAAAGTGCAAAGCATCTCTTTGCATATGTAGGAGCCAAATACCTTTTAAAATCTGCAACAAAATACTTGTTTACAAAGAACGTTTGATTGACCTGTAGATCTTGATTTTTTTAAATGAGTTTGTGAAAAAGAGGAGGGTGGGTAGTCCTCCATTCTGCTACATTTGGTATTTTTTGGCACTTCCTACCCACTAGATGCCTGAAGCTGGGAAAGGCTGTTACCTTCCCTACCAGTTATCTCTTCCTAAAATTTGTAAATATATAAACAACATATCTAATGATAACAGGCTAGTATTTAGAAAGAGAAGTAGACTTTCATCTGTGAAAAATCTACAGCATTGACTGAAGAGTTCTGGCACATTGCAGGAAGGTCCTCTTGCTTCTGTGGCATGGGGGGGTCTGCTGAGGCTCTAACACAGCCTTTCAAAGGGTCACATCTAGGGGAGAGCTCTGCAGTACCATCTCCAAGTGAACTGAGCTGTGTCCCCACAGCCCTTGGGATGGGGTGGGGTGACATCTGGGACTCTTCTTCTAGCCAGCAGGAAGTGCTGAAGGTGACTGTAAATAATTGCACCTTTCTGGGATACTTAGTGCCCCGTGTGCTGTACAGGGGAGCCTCGGGGCCTCACTTAGCTCCAGGCTCCAGGGGAGAGGCTAGGTCCCTAAGCTAATGCTAAAATAAACTTGGGTATTTAAACATCAGGGTTAAATGTTCAACTTTTAAATAGTTTGTGAGACTGGTGGTGGATCCCAGTATGTTCTGTGTTTTGTGAGCTGCCAGAAACCAGTCAGAAAAACAGTCTGTTTGTAATCGGGTCTTCTGTGTTTGTACACAATCAGTAAGTACTTGGTGTGATGTTGTTTGTCTCTGGGATGCAAGAGAAGTTTGTTATCATTTTTGTAAAGAGAGATGCAACAAAACTAATAAATGTTTACAGACAAACTTGCACCAGTTAAAATAAACTGCCTTAACGTTACATCTTTCATTAGATCACTGCAGCTCCTCTGTATACAAGTTCCCAGTTGGGTATTTGTAGGAAACTGAAGATTCACAGTAAAATTAATTCTCTTCACTGTTCCATATAAACATGTAATTGAGAAGTAACAGGAATCTGACCATTATTGTGGTCAGATTGCCCTGTGAGACAAGTACTATTTCATCAAAAGAAAAATTGAGAGGGTATTCCATTATTATCCCTGTAAACATATTGTGAAATTATCTCAAAAGAACCTAATTGTTAGAGAGGTTGATGACAATCAACTGCCTTCAGAGCAATGTGAACCATTCAGCAAATATTCATTTCCTTTAAAATCCTAAGTTGTTCTATCTCATGCAGCCCGTGTGCAGGCTGTGGTCCAGACCACCCTTAAAAGCCCGTTAGGTTTCCCTTGATTTTTTTATTACTTGGATTTTGTCAACACAGACTTCAAACTTAATCTGATTTTGAATTTAATTCCATTATGTCAATATCCTTCTATCAAGTAATCACTGAGTTGACAGGCATCAATAATTTAGCAAGTATCTGAGAGAAATATTTAGAAATATCTCAGTATTACTCTTTGTTCAAAGTCTCTAAAAATCCCTGAGGGCAGGGTAGATCTGACTCATGCGAAGACTGAGACGAAGAGACTTATGAGTATCACCTAAGCTAATGATGTTCCAAGCAAATTATATAGCCATTGTATTTCAAATATCCAACAACAAAATCCTTTTGTTTCCATTTGGGCTATGAAGGCAGGATTACTGCTGCTTCACCATAGTTCCATATCCTGTTTCCACTGATATCTAGGCTATTCATATGTCTAATTCTTGGATTGTTCATTTACTGTACAAGTGGTTTAACATTCCTGGTAGTAGTAACTGAAAATAGATTACCAATAGAGTTTTGATCACTATTATAACATGTCATTTTTCTGGCTAGATTCCTTAACCATGTCAGCCTTAGCTTTGAATGAGAAAAACATTAAAAAAATTAGGGTATAATCCACTGTGTAGAACAGTGTGTACAACAAAAATATGAACCAACAGCAAACAAAAATTTCTTAGAGCCAGGATGTCCATTAGTCTGATCTTTTACAGTAACGTGCAAAGAAGATTTGGGAGTCGGTGCTGAAAATTATATTGCAGGCTGACCATACAAAGGCAGTTCAAAGACAGTTCTCCCTCTTTACCACTCCAAGACAATTCCATTTTGGATTGTCAGTAGATCTGTCTTTGGAACAATCTTAGAATCATGCTGATGTTCACCGTGGAGAAAAATAGGACCAAATTAAAATGCAACTAAATATACATCAGCTTACCAAAACATGAACACGTTAAGTGATGCCTTAGTGCTTACATTTAGACCTACTATGCTGCCATAATTCAGAGCATTTTGGAAACCCATAAACAGATAGACTTTCTTTACTCTATGCTTGTTTTCACGTCCATTATTTGTGCAAAACAGTCTTAAGTTTCAAGGTTAATAGGTGCCTTAATCTTAGACTCATTACTTTCCCTGACACTACCACTCTCTCAGACTTCGCCCTCCTCACTGAATGGGATTTTTATGATTCATCAAAAGACAGCGGGTGTGACAGTATGTGACTTTCCTCCCCACTTTAGTTTGCCTTCCCTTCTTTCTTATTTCTCTGCTACAGATGTGTATGTTTTACCTGTTCTATGCTCATCTGCAAATCCCTTCATCTTCTAGCTTTCTGTTTGGCTCTTTTCTGTATTATACAAGCCATGCTTAATCTTCCCTGCCTTTAAAGAAAAAAAAAATCTTAACTGTCTTTGTCTCTCTGCCCAGGATGAAACTTTTTCTTCACAATGACCAATCTAAACAAGTTTGGGCCACTATGAGCAATTAAAAATCAAAGGCTTAATGTAAGTCTCATTTTGATTCTGTTTAATTTCTGAACTTACCAGCTATCACTCATCGTTTTTTTTTTTCATATCAGAGCCCTTGAATGTTCAGTAGTATTCTAGGTAGTACTCCGTTCAGCTACCGCCTCTCAATTTCAATTAAAACAGCTTTTGACACCTTTTGACAAAATCTCTAATATCTCCCAACAGAAGTACCAAGAAAGTGTCATTTTCTTGGTCTTTGTTATCTTGGCATATGGACACTTAAAATATTCTATTTGTGGGATACTAGTTCAGACCTCACATAACTTTCTTCCTTTGGATCTCTGTTCTTGCATCTTCTGATACCTCTTTTCTCCTGGAAGGCTACCCATGATCTTCAATCTGGACAGGAGCATTTCCTTCGGTTTGATAAATCTGACTGTTTATAAAAGATGAATTTGAAGTCTTTTACAGTTTTACCAAGATTATAAGACCTGGAGGACTTCTTTTTTTCCTGGTGTACACTTCATATGTGTTTCAAGGCCATATCAAAAGTGACATCCTGACATGGGGGAGCCATCCTTTCCTTCCCCATTCTGTATGCCCTGCTTTTTGTAAGAAAGGGATGTGTGGACTGGAAGGACTGCTGCCTATGCAGACAAATAATGGTAAAAGACTCTGGGACACATCACAGAGCTGATCTTCTTCCCAGTCTATCGATTAATCTCCTTCCTAGCAGCCTTGTTTTGAAGCATGTTGTGCTGTGCACCAACCACCCATCAGGGAAGGTGCAAAATTGCAAGGTTGGTTCTTTGATGTTAGGTCAATCAAACTCATCTGTGGACTCACCTTCCTTTGCCTTCCCTGCTTCAAAACGTGCTGCCCACATATTTCATTTCTGTATGCAAGGCAGAAGAAAATGTCTGCAGCCATCCCTGAAGCTAATGAACTATGGAAATCAACCACATAAATGTAGAAGTATCCAGTCTTAGAAATTACACCACTTTTGCCCTTCCTTTTCATATAGAAACCCACCAAAACAGAGAGCGCTTCAATTTCTCCCACTTTTTATGCCCTTCCAAACAGTGTTGGTGCTAGAGCCTAAAACTGTTCAGTTTCTTCTTACAGTTTATTCCTTGTTCCCTTTTTCTGCTTGTACTGAGGACTTAGGTGTTTGACTCCAACTAGAAAGTAGGTTCCTTGTGCTGAAAAGTCAGTTGCTTTATTCTGCCCAGTATCAGAGGGCTATGCATAATAGAAACCATGAAATGTCTTGCTTAGTTTCTTGCTTAAAGAGTTAGTCCATAATTTCACATTTTACGCAATAGTACAATCACGTAACAAAAAGGGTAGAAGGTTACCTTAGGTATAGCTGGGAAATTCATCCCATTTGCTTTGAAAAATGATGAAACCAGTTTGCTTTTAAAATGTTTTTTCTTGGTTTCAAACTTACCACGCAATAAAATTTGAGAAGTTTTAAGAGCTTTCTAACATAAAAAACACTTGAATCTAATCTAGATATTATTGCATGCTCGTGTTGAAAATGTCTGCATAGTCTGAGATTACGTTAATTATTATCTTGTTCATTTTATCAGAGATTTCCAAAGCACAGAGGAAGCCCTACCAGCATTACAGAATATTTCCACTCATCTGCTTTTTAGAGGTGCTTAGCTTCTGTAGTCATTGTCTTAACTGCCAGCAGCTCCACCCAACATAAGTAGGATCTAGAGTTTGGAAGTGTTCCTTGGAAACTTTCAGATTGTGTACTTAGTCCTGCATGGGAACAAGATGTTATCTTGCCCTTGAGTAGGACCGTAGTTCCTCAGCATTCAGGGGCTGAGAGTCAGGAGCCCCAACTCACCGGGGCCAGAAACTGCTCAGTCAGCCTGGCCCACAGTGCCTGAAGAAGTTCATGGAGCATTTGGTTGCTTCTGTGGAAGGCAGCACCTCCTGCTGTGCTCCTGTGTTTGAGAGTGACCATTTCACATTCAAAAGTAGCAGTGGCAGAATATTCAGAGTCTAAAAGGTGGTATCATGCTTGTAGATGTAGCAGGGGCTATATATCAGGGGAGAGAGGGAAAGAAGTTTGTCACAAGCTAGAGCTATTGCTTGCCCATTATGAGCTTTCATAAATTCCCCTGGCTGGTCAAAAATTTCCAGGGAGATTTTTCTTGCCTGCAGTAACAGCCTAGACTGATCTGAACCTGCAGGAATGTACAGTTTCCAGTGAGGTACCCACAGTACACACGGATAAAACAAGACTTTCAAAGGACAAAGGAATATGTGCTTTTATTAAACGCACAAATGCCACTATCATCTTTGGCATGTGACCGCATCGATCAATCAGTTCTAAAGCCATATGGCTATTGGTAGAAAGAAACTAACATTGTTTATTTGTTGATGGTGCTTTTTTTGCTAGAGCTCCAATATATGTTTCTTCATTCTAAGGATATTTTTACCACAATAAATTGTTTATATATGACTTTTCTTAGAATTTCTTCTCCAGCAAACATTTGTTTTCAGAAATAAACTAAACTCAGTAGAATTAAAAAACAAAACCAATCTAAAACCAAAGGAAATAGACCAAAGACACTTGGATTTTTCAGTCTGCTGATTAGTTGCTCAAGTTTATGCTCAATTGCTATAAGTTGCCTAGGCTATAAGGCATGATTATTAAATTTCTGCTGCTCTACTGAAACTACTGGACAAAACCTGGTACTATGCCAATTTATATCAGCAGAGAATTCAGCATAATATCCTCAAATGATCCTTTCAACAGTATGACTTCCATTTAATCAACACAGCAAAAAAGCAGGACAGTTTAATAAACACATAGAACAATGTTATGAATAAAATAATTCAATTTTGTATTAAAACTCAAGTAATTGAGTTATGTCTATTTACTAGATTTCTGCCAAAAGCTGTCAGGCAGCAGGATGCTTTGCAGTAACACAAGCATAGCAGTTTTAAGTTGTCAAGGAGTTTGATGCAGTTACTCCATGGGGATATTTACATAAATGAATTACGTGAAGCAATTTTTGCTGTTAAAAAAATTTAGAAACTGCAGACAAAACCTATTTCCTCCACTTGACGGTTCATTATTACGGCTGAAAAGCAATTCAATCTCCATTTCTTAGCTATTATGATGAACATTTAGGGCAGGGAGAGAATTTTTTTGAGGAGACAAAGACAGCTGTGAACAATAAAAATCTATGCTCATATTTATAATGCATCTTCCTCCCCTGCACGTGCCCTTAATTTGCATCTTGATATAGGCAGGGACAAAGTAATGTTGCTAACAGCTTTGTCTTCAAAACCAGACTTTTACAGGAGGGTAACACAGAAAAGAACCTGCCATGTACCTTGCAGCAGTGGGAACACCATGCTGGGCTCTGTGTTCACCATCAGAGAAGCTATTGAAATTATGGTGGATGAGCAGCATTGAGAAGAGTTTGATACAGCAGAGCTCTGTTAAAATAGTGACATTCTTGAGCTCTTGAAGAAGAAAATGTCAGCTTGATATAAAAGCAGATTTCAAGTTCTCATCCATTTAAATTGGGATTTACCATGTTGAAGTCTTATGTTCAATCAAGAAGACACACCACTTTAACCATTAGAATCACTGGTCCCCTTGCTCAAGTATCCAACCCCTTGCTCAAAGCAGATTAACACTGAATTCGGCCCCGGCTGCTCAGGGCTTTGTCCAGTTGGGTCTCAATGTCTCTGAGGATGGAGATGCCATAGCTTTCCTGGGCAGAAAACCTGTTCCAGTGCTTGAGCATCCTTCTGGTGAAAATGCTTTCCCCGTGTTTGGTCAGAACCTTCCCTCCTAATTTCTGACCATTCTTTCTCATCCTCCCATTATGCATCACTGTAAAGAGCTTGGCTCCATCTTTTCAGTAGTTTTATCATAGGTACTGGAAAGTTGCTAGTAGCAAAACGGCCTTCTCTTTTCCAAGCTGAAGAAACCCAGTTCCCTCAGCCTCCCCTTGTACCTTGTGCTCCACCCCCTGACCATCTTGGTGGCACCCCACTTAACTTGCTGCAGTTTATCAATGTCTTTTTTGTACAGAAGGAGTTCCAAAATTAATGTGGTATTCCAGCTGTGATCTAACAAGTGCTGAGTAATGGAGAATGGTCACCTTCCTTGATCAGTTGGCTATGTTCTGCTGATACTTGCTGATAGCTTTACCTGCTGCCAGGGAGCACTGCTCACCCATATTTAGGTTGCTGTCTACCAGGATTCCCAGGTCCTTTTCAGCAAAGCTGCTAACCAGCTGGGCAGTGTCCAGCCTGTAACAGTGCAGAGGGTTGGTTCATCCCATGTACAGGACTTTGCATTTGATCTTTTTGAATTGCATGAATTCTCTGTCTACCCATTTCTGTAGTCAATCTAGGTCCCTCTGAATGGCTGCCTTGTTCTTTAGTGTATCATCTGCTCCACCAGCCTTGTGTCATCCAAGGTATTGGTGAAGATACAAAGCAGGAGAGTTGACAGAATAGACCCCTGGGGAAATCCATTTGCAGCTGAATTTCCGGTAGAGACGATTAACGAATACCATCATGACCCAGGCAGTTTTTCTGATCTAATCATACATCCACCCAGAAAATTAGGTTCTATCTTGGATACCATGGAAGATGGTGTGAAAATGGTCTTGCTAAAGCCAAGATAGACAGCATACACAGCTGTTCACTCATCCACACATCTAGCCATTTTATAGTAGAAGGCAAACAGGTCTGTAAAGCATAATTTACTCTTGGTAAATCTATATTAAGTATTCACAGTCACCTGCTGAGAAGCTTAATTCTTTGACTCCTGACCATCCATGTAAGCATAGACATTACCATGTATTTGGAACTAACATTCATTGTATACCATCTGAGAAGACTTACTGGTATCAGTGGGTTCTAAAGGAAACAAAATCATCATCGAAAAATAGAATAATTCAGGTTAGACAAAACCACTGGAAATCATCTAGTGCAATCCTGCCCTCCCCTACTAAAGCAGGGTCAGCCTCAAAGTTAGGTCAGGCTTCTCAGGGCTTTGTCCAGATAAATTTTGAACACCTCTAGGGATGCAGATTCCACAACTTTTATGGGCAACCTGTTTCAGAATTTGCCCACTCTCACTGTGAGATAATTTTTTTTTCTTATACCTAATTGGAATTTTGCTTGCTGCAATTTATGATCATTGCCTTTTGTCAATACAGTTTATTATAAAATGGCCAACAGCTAGGTAACAAAAAATGCTGGACACAGGGCTGTGTCTGAAAGCCACAGCTTTAGACTCTCAGCTCCTAGAGTTGAAGGTTGGAAGGTCCACATCAGATCCACAGCCCAGATTCCTCTCACAGTAGGTCTCCCTCATCTTTCAAAGTAAGGGTTACTCTTCATAATTTTGAAACAGTTTATGGGGCTGAGCACTTGGAAGGAATGTGAAAGTCTTGGTGCTCTTTGCATTCTCTGCCTATGGAGTTGAAATACATACCTGTGAGAAGACTACCCCAACTGTTAGGCTGTATTAATTCAAAGAGTTTAATTCTCACCAATTCAGAAGAAAGGAGGCAGTGTGCCTCTACAGCATAAGGGATAGGACTCTCATTTAGGAAGTAAAGTTGAATTTTGATTTCTGCTCCTGGGACTACTTCTGCAGTTTTATGAAAAGATCATGTATTCTAGTCCTGGAATTCTGTTTGGCTGTTACAATTAATTTTATATCAGATCCTCTTGGACAAAAAGCAGCATCTTAACTCCCTGGAGTTTGAGCAATGGAGTTCTGCACAGTACATATCCATTTGAAATGACAATAGCATAAAAGTATTTTTCATGGTTGTTTGGAGACATTGCTCTTCATGGCAATTTTCTCCCATTAGATACACTACATCATTTTCATGAAGTGGTTTTATTTCTTTTCTTTCCTCTCTCCTGTTTGGCTTATGTTTGTCATTTTACAAGTCCATCCTGATCACTCCTCCTCTCAAAGAGGGTAGGAATCCTTCTTGTCAGTTTATCTTAAACAAATCATCAACCTTTCTGTTTCTGTTCCCAATTCTAATTATGGATCATTATCTACTATAGCTTTCTTTTGTATTGGAAAATACCATCCATCTGTCTGAACAGGAAAAAGGTCCTGAGAGTCCACACATCTGAACATTTTTTTAATCTCAAATCACTTATTAACGTTACACTATCATCTGTCCGAATCCATATGTGAGTTGACAGCCATACAGTATTTAAGATATTTCTAAGAGACCTGCTTTGTTTTGTCTGTCTCTGCAACTGAACTGCTTTGTGTAGTGGTCAAATTTTGCTATAAATCTGATCAGAAGTGATATTTTCACCAGTTCAATCCTACTGGAAAAAATTTCCCAGACAAACTCATTTTTTACTGATGTAGTTCTTATCCCAGTGTTATTACAGACTGTCTTTCAGGGCTCAGCTTCACAGTTTGTGAACATCTACTAAAAAATCAGTTAAACCAGATTTTCTTTCCTACTTCTGCTTGTGCGTACTTCAGCCCATTTTCTCTGACTGCAACACAGCCATTAAGACTGTTAGATAAGCCCTTCATTCCCCATAGCATTTAGTAAGCTGATTGCACTGCTTGATACAAATTTCTAGACCTTCCACTAGCTAATATTTAAACAAAAAAGTGGAGCCATTACCTACCCTCCACAACTCGTAACAAACAATCAATAGGTCACCCTGACATTGTGCACCCCCATTAGAAAAGATAAACTGTTCCAGAATATTGTGTGGAGGATCTGCTTCTACTCTTGACTATTTTACACCAATGGAATTGGCTAGAGACTTTGCTATCACTTCTTGTAATCTCTCTTCAGGACATATGATAAAAGCCATAATTACTACTGCAGTGTCAGGGGTGATTCCCTAATGTCTGTCCAAATAGGAATTTCTCCCAGTCTTTTCCTTCAGGGTGTTTTTTTTAGCAACCAACTTCTAAATTTAATTTCTAATTGGCTCACCAGTCAAATTATGTAAATGGCATAAATATTTCTTCTTATTTTCTGTGATATTTGACCATTTATGTGTTGCCTAACTTTCAAGTGTTTGCTTTTGTCAAAACTCTTAGTTACTTAAATCATTGGCTATGCCATACAGCTGCCCCCTCTGGCTTGCGCTGTTTCGAAATTGCACGTTGCAGATTCAACAAAGAGTACGCTTTGTCTGGCAGAAGTTTCCCATTCAAGCAACAGGAACAACGTCACTGTTCAGTATGTATTGATATTATGAGGGCTGAGAAATGAGAGATGTATTTTTTCATATTTTTAATAATTTTAAAATCTAGTTTTTAAAAAGTAATGGTCTCATTCTGTTCCTTTACAGAAAATAGAGTGCCTTCTGTTTTCCTAGTAAATCTCTTAAAGATAAGAGCCTCTATGTTTTCAAATAAAAATTACATGACTCTCATGATCTTTGCTACTCACTTCCCAGTTCTACTCATTGGAGTGTGGCCAGAGTTTAGCTCTTGAGTTCCAACTGCATTTGTAACCCAATCATTTCTCTTACGTGTATCCAATGTTCTGGTGTTTTCTAGTGTTTCTAGTTCTTGTATTTATCCTGATAGATGCCAGCAGAGGCACCAACCGTGCCACCTTTACTTGCTGGTTCAGAGTGATAGTAACTAGTGAGCTTTATGATCAGGAAGTCATTTTCTGACAAAATTCTGTTTTCATTAGTTCTCATTCTATTTTCAGAAAACCTCTCACCTGCATTGAACTGGGCAAACTCATAATCACATAGTGTGCCTGACAGGGAAAGACCGTCATCTGTCTATCACAAATATAGATGCTACTGAACTGTGTATTTACACATTGTTTTTACAGATGAGGGAATTCTACCTGTCCTACATAAATGCAGGGAATGAGAAGCGATGTCAAATACTTCTTTCTCTTCTATTTTGGCTGTTTAAATGTAGACTAAAAAACAGGTAAATATCAGTCTAAGTACTATAACTCTGTAACCTCAGTTGGCTAGCTGGAAGGAGTAGACAGGCTGACTGATAGCTGACCTGATTTCTTTCTTGTCATTTAGTCATGAAGTGCAATAACTGTAAATTTTTATACTGTAATTATGAAAAGATTCTTCAAGCACACACCTACCAGCCATGCTTGCCTGTTTTATGCAGGATCAGTGCCTTGGGGAAGCTCAGACCAAATACACTCTTCCATACATTATGAACCAGAGGGAAAAATGTGGATTTATCTTCCAGCTGTATAAACTTCTAGAAGTGGAAACAGGAAAAGAGCATTACACTTTTGGTACCTGTTTGTAGAATTCCCTAAGCCAAGTATCAAGGACTATTAGAGAAGAGCAAGGTGGGATCAGATAAGCAGGCTTCATCAGCTCCTTTTGTATTGTAGCCCCTCTGTCTCCAAGATAGTAGAAAAGTTAGGGTTTTATAAACTCTCGTCCATAGCAAAAAGCTCCCTTCCAACAATCTACTTGGTATTTCTGTGTTGAGGCCGAGAGACTGTGAACAGCATTGCACAAAATTCTCATGATACTTAGAGAAAAGCTCTCACTGTCATATCAGGAGGAAATGGTACTATCTCCTGGCTGTGCTGGTAATTAACTGATCTCAGAAACTGGACAAAGATTAAAGTAGAACTACAGAAAAAAACAGTTTACTGCTGGGGCATGAATGATGTAGAGAACTGGCCATTACAAGAATGGTCTTTACAGAAACTATTTCTTCCCAGACCAGATAAGGGTCTCTGCTCCAGCACTTTTCAATTGTTTCTGCCTGCTTACACAGTCACAGCTGAAATAACTGTATTTCTCCACTCATTCCTGACAGAAATACTATTTCTCCTATATACAGGATTCCAGTTTAGCTACAGTGACTTGCAGAATTTAAATGCAATTCTGTGCTGCTTTGTTTCTCATCTATTCCTTAAAAAAAAAAATAGAGGGAGAATATAGCCTAGCAATTCATACAGTTAGTTCAGTCAATGACAACATGATATGTGAGCAAACCTTGTAAGTGCTTTCTCCCTTGCTTGCCTCTGTGTGATAGCTGTCCAGCTCTGCTGTAAGTAATCACCCTCAAAACGCCCCTCCAATTGATGTGACAAACGTCACCTTGTGGTCAGCCACAGCAGTCACTTGTCACAGGATCCATTTATGTCAAGTATAGAACCGGTATGTTCAGAAATGGGATTTCAATCTGGAACTATTCCCTAGATAAGCACACCAGATGTGAGGCTCATGAGGTTATATTAACCTTCCCACCCAAATTACCACAGGGAAATACACCTCTGATTCGAGGCTAAAGAAGGGAGGTCAGATTATGTTTTGGGTGGTGTTAACATGTCACTGTAGTAACTGTTACAGAAGAACCTACATAGAATATTCAACGGAAAGGATAGGAGAATAAGAAACATGTTAAAGAGAAAAACTGTACTTGGTTTCCACACATAATAAGAAATAAATTTCCCTAAAGCAGAGGCATATATCTCGCCAAATTTCATATTTGGTCAGATAATTAGAGTGGTCTATGTGGCAACCATTCACAGTTCTTAATGTATTTTTCTTGGTAACCTCTCTGTGAGACAAGAAAGTGTTGCCATCCTATTATTGCAGAGGAGGAACTGGGGCATAAAGAAAATGTGACTTGTTCAAAATCACACTCAGTGCCTGTCATTCAGGGCGCTTGATGTCATTGCCTGTGATATAATTCATTACTAAGGCAATTAGTGGCATTATTACTCAAAATTTTCTGTTGTTTTAAAATTAAATTTCTGTTGTTTTTTAGATTTTGTATTTATTTATGTGAGGCTGCGTGCAATAGGAAACTTCAAAGACTTGCAGTCTTTGGCTGAAAATATACAACTGAATAACTATTTATATGTTAGAAGTAACTATTAAATATCTGAACCTTTTTCTCCAAATTATTGCCGTCAAGCCTATTTATGCCTCCCTCCTTTGCAAATGATGGCAAAAGAGAGATTTTTTCCTTTGGTCATCCGATGGTAACCCAAGATAGATGCAAAAAAAAAGAGAAAAAAGCAAATTCTACTTGCAGCCTGTGTACTAATTTTAAAAGCGTAGGAAAAAAAAGCATCAGTAGAAAGTGTTTTCAGGATTCCTCTACTTGTGTATATTCACAAACCTCATCTCCAAATATGGTATGATATATTTATTACTATGTGATTTATTCCTTTACAACGCTTCAGAAAATTTAAATTTTGCAGGACATATTGATGGATGTGCATCTCTGAGACGCTGTCTGTCTTGAAAAGTAGCCGCTGCAAAGATCACTGGCTTTTTTCACTGAATGGGAGTGAAGGGACAAATGAACTATGTTGGTTAGGTGGGATTTACTGATGTGCCAAAGGACCACTTCAAATTCTGTGCTTTTTCATGCATGCTTTAAAATACAAATATATCTCCTGTGTCTTTTCAGAGCAAGGGGAAGTTGGTCTATTTCCTTTTTGGCATGACTGGAAAGGCAATTCAGTTTTTGCTTATTTGGAAACCCAGTGTTGTCAAACTCAGTGAAAAGTAGAAGCCCAATTCTTGCTTCTAGTAAGAGCAAAGAACTTCTGTTCCCATGTACTCACTAATCTGGAGAGCACCGAGCACATGGGTTAACTGTGTCTTGATGGAACTGACTGAAAAATGAACTTCTGCATATGAGTCTTTATCATTTTTATTTAAAACCAACACTGGCCACTATGTCTTATGTGAAATGCAGATGAGCGCTTTCAGCTTTAGAGAACTAGTGTAAAGTGGAATGTAAAAATGTTCTACATATTGCTTGTGTTCTCTGAGGTCTGTCTCCCCTTCATTTTAGTTTCTTGGTTTTGTATGGTTCTCAGAACAATGTCCTATTTTAGACATATTAGTCTTCCTGTCATACAGATGCAAATAAATACAGCCATACTTTGAGTTTACTACTCTACCTTACTGGCAAATGGACTTTGTTGGAAGAAAGGTGAGTATTAGTTTATATGAAATAAACAGAGATTTTTGAAGCCATGAAATGTGGGGAGGTTTTGTGAATCTGAAAGAGCCAGGAACTGCCAATTATTCATCTCCACGGGACTCCTACTTCAGACAAGATGTGAAGGTTAATCCATTATGAAACTTTTTTCTCCTTACTTTTCTAAACAGTCTAAAGACTAAAACGATCATCAGTAACTCATTTTGTGTGGGTAGTAGAGGAGGAGAATTTTTTTAAGTCAAGTATAAACTCCTACATATAGCGTTATTAGGAAGGTTATATACATAGTGACTTTCCAGGTACAAGTAACTGTAAGAAGGAAAATGGAATGTCATTTCAGAATATGTATTTTGCTTTCATTTAAGGGAGTGAGGTTATTCAAAGTCATAAAACAAGAAGTAACTTGCTTTTCAGCTTCTCAGAAAAGATCAGTTGCTCTCAAAACAAGCCCATCTTTTAACTGTGTATCAGGCTTTTACATTTGCCGTATTAAGGGAGAACAATTGCCTCACACTTGCCTTGCTCATCAGTTTGTCTTGAGGCCGCTAATAACTATACAACAGGTTGAATTTCCAGTGAGGGCTACTGTTCATTTCCCTGAAGTAAAGACTTGCCAACAATCGTGGTTGATCCCACTGTGTGTACTGAATTGCCATAATACTCTAATTCTCCTCTGTTGCTGTTTGGTCTCCTTATGGGACAGTCATCCCAATGAATTGTCTGTTTAAATAAGATAAAAATAAGTATCTTATCTTTTTTTTTTTTTTTTTAATTTCTGACTGTTTTCACTGGATTAATTTCAAATAGATAAAAACTTAATGATAGCCTATATTTGCATGTGTTCTGAACACACAACAAAGACCATTAAGTGGATGTTACATTTGAGTATTTTAAAAAAAATGTATTCCACAAACTTCTACTGGAAGTGGAGAAGATGGGGAAGTTACATTCTGTTTTAAATATAAAGGTGCCTCATTTATCTCCTAAGATAATTGTGAAATTTTATGGGGTTTGGCTTGCATATAGACAATTTTCTGTCTGATTATTTAGTAGATTTATATAGCTTTATTAACTGCAGTCATTGTCTTACTCAAATTAGGTATCTAAAATTCTGTTAATATTTGAGCAGCAACCTCATGAACCAAAATAAACATACCTTATATCTAGATACAAATACAAAGCAAGAGTGTTTATGCAGAACAGTTTAAAATATCACCTAATTATATTATCACATTAATTCAATATTTATGTAAATTTTGCAGGTTTTAGAGGAACTATTTTTTACTTTTCCCAAAGCAGGATCCCACTTAGCTTCAACACAAACATAAATCACAATTCACACTCTCATTTTGTGGAACTTTCATTCAAAAGTGTTAAAAAATGCAGACTATTTGCATTTTTGGTTTCACACGGCAATGTGATCTCTTACCTAATCTCCACGTTTGGGAATAAATAGAAGACAAGCAGGCACAGATAAATAGATTGTTTAAAATAATTGAAGGACATTTTGAAGTAGGAATACAATTCTTCTCTATCTCGTTACAATTAAATTTCATTTTAAGTTCATGTGTTCAGAACCCTCTTGGGGAGAAAGTGTAATAGACTGTGACATGAGGCTAGGTCCCTTTCAGTGGTCCTATATTCTACAACTGTTCTACAACTGTTTCACAACAAAGGAAAACTCTCTGCACCAACTGCATTCCTCAGCCTTTTGGACTAAATACCCTTGGTTCTGTTTGCAGCTATGGTTTGCAACTTACGCAAGCCTTAAGAAGCTTAAGTTGCCTCTGCTAGAGTTCAAGTAGGTTTGAAATGAAACAAAGCAAATGCATCTGTGCCTGCATTGTTGGCTTACCGGCTTCAGACAAGTCAAGTATTCGTGGTTCAGGTGGAAGCCATTTCACTGTATTATTGTTTCTAATGCCAGAAACAGTCCCAAGAACTGAGGGGAGAACTATAGTATCACTGAGAAGTTGGGTAGATTGATGATTTGAGAATATTTTATTTTTCTTCAGAGTTAATTTTCACTGGAGCCTGGTCAGTGCATTCCTTGTTAATTATTATCCTAAATGAGCTAGACATTCTTTGTCCAGCAATGGCTTTTCATTATGAACTTCTGACCTGATTAGTTCCAATGTTCTATATTATTTTCATGTTTTCTGTCGTCTATACTGCTATATTACTAAGTTACCTACATGAATAATTGCCCTACTTTAGTCCTATTATCTTTGTCATGTTTGGGTGGAAAATCTCAAGTAGAGTGGCAGAAGCAGCCTGCTCTGCAGAAATTATAGCACTGTACTCAACTATAGTAGCATAATAAAGTGGTTCAGAGCAACCTGCTAAAATCTGTAACTTCTATTCTCATGTCTAGTAGGTCTATTCTGGCAGTAAATTTCAGAGACACAAACTACCTTTCCTTTTTCTCTTTGCAGAGCTGTCCAGCCAGCTAGAGATTTTTGCGCCCTCTGGGATGCTCTCAATTAGTCTCAATGGTTTCTGTTAAGATTGTCTTGATTTTTTTTTTGAGTTTCAAAAGCGTGACTTTTTAGAGTTTTGAATTTCATTTTGAATTTTAAAACAATGACATAAATTCAAGATCATCTGTGGCGGTTGCACAAAAGAAATCACAAATTGAAAAACTGGTTCGCAAAATCATTATCTTTCAAGAAAAAAAGCCTTGATGATTCTCCTCTATTGAGCAATCAAATTTTGCAGGAAACAGGGAAATCATAGTACATGCAGTATAGCAAAGGCAATGGAGCATCTGGAAACATTTTTTCATGTACCTTTTAAGGGAACTAATGCTCATAAAAAAAACTTGCAAAATATTGGGGTGAACTCTTATTTTGGGAAGGAACAGAACCTGAACTGACAAAAAGTATGAGCAGATGGAGCTGCAATCTTGGAGTTTATGCCAGATATAAACATACTCTCTCAAATGTATTCAGCTGACTTTCAAGCTGATTTCTGGGGTGAGTACAATTATTGGTGTTGATGCGGATCTGAACCTGGAAAACCTCATTTAAAAGCACAGATTGTTGTTTATGGTTGCTGTCTGCATCGAGTGTACTATACTGAATCAACTCTAATTGACAAGGGAAGGCCGATGCACCTTAATGAGTGTTTGCTGTTGCTAGAGAGAGTTTTCCAACTCTTGACTAAATTAGGTTTAGGTGAAACTGCTGCTCGTGATAACAGATGCTGATTTTCACTGGAGCTGACACACTGATCTATAATCATAGCATTACCTTGCCTACTTGGAAGGTGCTTCTTTTAAAAAATACACATATATGTATGTTCAATTTAATGCTGAACTTTTTATTGGCATTCAGTGGGTTAATAGCATAACCTTTTGTAACGGACAAAGAAGCAGAATATGAAATATCTTCTAGACAAGGAAAAATGACTGTGTTTTCTTTCCCATTGATCCCTCCTTTTGATGAATTCCCATGAACCACAGGAACTGGGAGGTGCCTCTGGTATAAGATTCTGTCACAGCTGTGACACAAGGAAACACCACTGAAATGGTGTGATGCTGTATGACCTGTGTGAATATGACAGTACCTTTTGAAGTTTACCAGGATTTGCGACTTTGAGGATGCATATACTGTGCCTAGTTTCACTGAATCAAAGCTTTGTCCCACTCCTTGAAGAACACAGAAGAAACACAGCAAAGAAATCCTCAAGTAATTTTCCCTTCCCTCTGGCCCTGTTCATGCTCTCTAGAAGAGAGGAGTTGATCCAACTGTTTATTTTGCAGCCAAATATAGAGCTGCGTATTACCAAAACCATCAAAGGGGATTTCCAATACAAATTTGGAAGTTCAACAGCTCTTCATCTTTAGGAAATTAGTTTTTTGATGACTAGCTGAACCAAAGCATGTCTAAAATTATAATTTTTTGAGATGTGTCTAAGGGCCTTTATTCTATGGCTTACTGGGAGAATTTTGACAGAAAATGTATAATTGTTCAGTGACTCTCAGTATGTCTTTTCTCCTTATTTATATACAACTTTTTTTTTTTTGAAGCCTGTGAACCATAAAGATGACAAACTCACTAAAAATTTGAAAAAGCATGAAATTTATACAAAATAGAAGCTCAGAATGAAAAACATTGCCTGGAATAAACACTGATAGCATAGTAAAGCAAAATTGTTGAAGATTTCTGGAATACCCATCCCCAGAACATTGCTCTACTTCAATACAGTGCTATTATTCTATTATTTTAGATTAAAAAACATATGCTTGTGTGTCAATGTGAACTGTTAATGTATATGAAAAGTATACCTGATCTCATAATTTTCCATTTTTTAAAAAATATTTAGGGATTTTCACCTATAGTGTTATTTAACATATAGCTTGATTTTCAAAGCTGACTAGGTGGCATTTTTACTTTTTACCTAATCTTCAGAAATGAAAGTAGTGAATACTAAACAGAAGAAAAATAAATTAAAACTTTTAAAGAAGAGAAACAATAAAAGAAGAAAAAACAAGTAATTTAATCCACATAACAGTAATTATCCACATAACAAGCACTATTGACAAATAGAACACCAAAAATAATTTGTACTGACTTTGCTTCTAGTTCCAAAATAAAATAAAAATAGATATAATCACTGCAAAATAATTTAAATGAAAATGTTTACTAAGGGCATTGGAAGCCCAACAGTAATATTGTGCAATATGAGATATATAATTAAGTCTCATGGTGTAAGAACAATTTTTGTTTCAGTAGACTCTTTGCATTGATGAATTCTCTATATGAATGCCTCTGTGCT
Organism: Calonectris borealis; assembly: GCF_964195595.1. Taxonomy (NCBI): domain Eukaryota; kingdom Metazoa; phylum Chordata; class Aves; order Procellariiformes; family Procellariidae; genus Calonectris; species Calonectris borealis. The sequence continues at coordinate 48,705,029 of NC_134315.1, forward strand.
ATTATCTCTTAATTTAGTTATCTTAGATTTAAAACCTGATTCCAGCACAAATATACAGATATAGTGTAATCCATAAAATGCACTCTCCTGGTTAAAGAGCAGAGGTGGATTCCTTAGCTAATTTGTTTGGGCAGAAGCAAATTTTTTAAATCAAAATCTGTTCAGCAAATAAAAAGAATTGAAGTCTGCAAGCACATTTCTGCAATCACCTCACCACATATATACTGATATGGCATGCAGATGAGTAAGTAAAGTGGAAGATTTAACCTCTTTGCACTTTCAAACCAACAGTGGGGTAGGAGAGAGGTTCTGCAGCAAAAGTTAATGTTAAGTTGAATGATACAAACAGGATGCTCAGAGTCGCAGTCTCTGAAATCTTCCTGCCATGCTGAGGGCCAAATGGAGGCAGAAAAGAAAAGCTGCAACGCATGGTTGAGAAAATGAAGTAGGGTCAGATTTACTGGGAACTAGGGAAAAAAAAAACAACTTTAGAAACAAAGGGAGCCTGTACAAGAAGGGAATAAAGACTTCATATAAACCAAAGCGGGAACCAGCTGCTAATACTTAAGATCAAAAATGTTACAGGAGGCTTTCTTTAGGCAAAAAAAAAAAGAGTAATGGAAGAAAAACATCAAACATGAAAGAAACCACCATTTGAGATGATGGACACTCTAGGGATTAAATCAAAAGCGTTCTTCTAACTTCTAGTAAAAGGGATGGTCCAAAGTATGAAATTTTTGTAGATGACATAGAGGTATGGAAGACACCGTATTGGAAGCTCTCATCGGATGCATGCCACCTATCCTAAAAGAATAAAATTAAGATAGCTAAACTGAAGGTAAAGGGAAGTTATTAAGAACAAGAAGGCTGCCTTCATAAAGTTGAAGTCCTGTCCAACTGAGAGTATCAGACAAGGCCACAAGCACTGGCAGGTTAAATGTGAAAGTATGCCAAAGTAGATTTTGAGAAAAAACTTGCAAAGACATAAAAAGTAATAATAAATTCTTTTTTAAACACATCAGGGGCAGAAAGCTTGCCAGAGAAGCATGAGAGCCAATAGATAAGCAAGGCATAAAAGCATTTGCCATAGACGTTTTCACGCTGAAACCCTTCTTTTTGGAGGAGGTGTTAGAGAATCTGTCACAAACTGAAGTGTCAGTGGAACAGATTATAGAACAAATTGACAGAATACTCAAACCACCAGGACTGGATGGCACCTGCCCAAGTTCTAAAGGAATGCAAATGTGAAATGGCCGAACTACTAGCCATAACTTCTCACTTAAAGCCACCTCAGTGTAAGGTGGCAATGGGAAGGGCAAGATGACTTTTTAAAAAGGGATCCAGGGAATAACACAAAAGCACAGAGAAAGATCTAAGTTTTAGAACAGCTTCAGCATGATGAGTAATTAACTAGATCAGAGCTACCCTGCCTGGAAAAGAGGCAACTGACACGCCAATATGCAGAAAGGTACACGTTACAGAAAGCATCAAAAGTTGTTCACCATCTTTTCTAATGCTTGAACGAGGAGATATCAAATTAAACTAGCTAGAGGCAGATTCAAAAGAAAAAAGGGTGATTCTTCAAACAATATTTACTTAAGTTACGAAGCCCCTTGTCACAGAGTTGGGCAGTTTTTTGTCCAGATTTGGTAGAAATTTTCACTCTCTCAGGTGAGAGCAAAGAGAAAGATCAGAGGTTTGGAGACAATGATTTACAGAAAAAGATTGAAGTCATGTTGTTTTAAATAAAAGGGAGATCACTGAAGGAGGACGTAAGTTTTCAAATACCTGAAAGGCATAGAGTTAAGGAACTGTTCTCCATGTCCTCCTAGAATAAAAAGGAATAGGCTTCAGTCTGCAAACTAGTTAATAGCAGGAATAAATTTCTAGGAAAGCACTAGAAGAGATTCCCTGGAGACCCAGTAGAGCCTCTACCCTTGGAAGGCTCTGACAGTAATCTTGGGTGATGCTACACTGGTATGAGGATGGTCTATGTTGCTTATTAAGGGATATTCTGATCTTATATCTGTTCTGTTGCTACTTTCCTTTCCTTAAAGTAAAAGAAGAAACATTATTTCTCCTTTTACTTTGGCTTTTTATGACTATTCTTTCATGCTTCCTATCCATTTATCTAGGTTGGCGTAGCACATTGTAACCCATTACTTCCCAGATCTGAAAAAGTATGTGTGGTCTGTGAACAGTCTGTAAGATAACTGTTATCCATGACTGACAGGTGCAATTTCTGCAATCTAAACCATGCAGAAAAGGAGCACTAAAAAAGAAATCCTCCAAACCAATTTAAATAGTAGGGAAGGATATGCTAGTCAGATGAATGCTTTGATTGGCTAAAACTGTTGTATTACTACACAATGATTTGGGCATGCTTTTATAAAATAGTCCAAGTATTTCCATGTAAAAAATCCTCAACCCAGAGCAAAGTGCAGTATATCAATCAATTTGCAGTATATCAATTATATTTTATCTGTTTTCTTATCCCAGGGCTTCTACTTCTGCACCAAGCAATCTCAGGTAGCGCCATGTGGTGCTCTAACGCAATGAGCATGTGCTTTAATACACTAGGTCTGATGTCGTTTTAGAAAGCAGGTAACAACATAAGCATAAGAAGAACATTTTGAACAAAGCGTTTAAAATTTTGGCCTGAGATTTTTTTTTTTTGAATGCCCAAATTTTTCTTAATTTAGGCCCCTAAAAAATAGATTTACTTTCAAATATCCTGGATTTGACAGACAGTGGAAGACACCCATAGGATCTATGGGTGCTGGCAGTGAAGCCAGACCAGGCACGTCTAATCTAGGTGTCTAAATATGGATTTAACTGCCTCTCTTGAGGCACCCAAATTTGAAAATGATTGGCTGCAATCCCCACTAAAGTGGCTCACACCATTCTCTACATGGTCTGTGTGCCGTGGTTCTAGTAGCAATTGTTTTAATTGGAAAGAGTTTAGTTTTCATTTTTCTGAGAGAAAACTGGCCAGTCCCAATTATGGAAACAAATCTTCAGCATAAAACTTTTTAAAAAAAACAGAAATTCTCCTGGGGAAGTCACAGGCAGGGCAAAACTAGCTTTTCCAGAAGAGCTGACAGTTGTTTACATTTTAATGTGGAGGAATCCAGCAAGTCTGCAAGTTTATTTTTAGTAGTTGTAAACTGAGTTATTTAACTCCTTTTTTTCTGTGACTGGAGCTGAGACATAAAAATGATTAATACAATGACAAACTGGTGCCCGACCTCATGCTAGAGTTTGGATGGTGATGAATATTGTGTTAATCAGAAAGCAGTAGGATTCTTTCACATTATATTTCTTGCGGTGCCTCATCTAAATATTTGCAATCTGACAGCTTCTGTGCTTAGAATAGTTCTGGTTGCCACAAAAAATACTGGGTTGCTATCTCTGAGCAGGATGAATCTCCTTCCCTTCTTGTGGAGCAAAACTGGCAAAGAAAATTTTGTTACCGGTGTCCTGGCTTCATCACTGCTAGCACAAGTCCTGCCAGATCCAGCAATGACAGCTGTGGCAGTTGCTCTGTCAGGGGCTGTGAGTGAGCTAGCACAAGCCAAAAGTCATCTAAGCCTCTAAGCTGCAATAGGAAACTTAAGGGACCTCCTCCATTTAGTGTCACCAGTGGTGCAGGACTTTGGCTTGAGCTCCCCCAGCATGGTGCCAGGGAAGGCACCCCAGGCAGTGCGAGCTGCTCCCTGCCAGCAGAAAACCACTAGTTCAACACTGCCGCTCCTGTGTGCTTGTCGAATAAAGGAGTTTGCTGCAGTAAATTCATTCCTTTGCAAATGTGAAGCATCTTCCTGTAAGATGGCAAACTTGTAAAGCTGGTGTAAAATTGGAATTGCCTCAATTATACATCAATCCAGTCACAGGAACTCAGTTTGGAGATTATGTTTTCTAAAAGAACAAGGCTGCTTTTTCCTCCAAAGCCACCATTAGGGACTGCATCCAGGGAACAGTCAGGACAGTGAGTGTCAAAATCATTCCACCAGAATGAACCATTCCATACCAGAAAAGTGTGTTAAACTAGGCATACAGGAAACAACATTTCTAAATGATGCACAGTGAGGAAGATAAATACTCATCAGGTTTCACTGTACTATCATGTGTCAGTGGTGAAAGAAATAGCTCTAATTGAAAGAAGAAGAGAAGCAGTCACATAACAAAATGGATGGCTAATAGCTGCATGGTTTGGCTTCTGTTCATAACTAAGATGTAGACTTCTGCCCTTTTCTCTGGCACATTATTTAACCTCGGAGTCTGTTTCCACATATGTCTCCAAAGCTGTGCAATTTAATTAGCTAGCCTCCAAGGGGGCTGGAACAATACTTATAAAATATTTGCAGATGCTTTTGATTTGGGAGGCACAGCAGAAGGGCAAAACAGTATTTACATGGGTTTTAAAGAGAATTACAAGCAATCTTTTTGTTTGTATTTTAAACTGAAAGCCAAATTACATTACAAAGAATTGAGCTATCCTGGCAGAAAGCACAGAAAAATATCTAGCGTGTTTGGTGACTGAAACCTTTACTGACACTGTCTCCTTACAAGTCTTGTACATTTCTCACTATTGTAATTAAATCTATTCAAAGTTTGTCAGAAAGAAATGCATTTGAAATCATGCTTAGGTTAGGATAAAACCTCTAAAGTGTAGCTCGTCTGTACAGACAATCACAGAAGGATTCTGAGTGGAATTCGGTATGGCATACCTTACACAGCCTATTAAAGGAGGCAATTTGGATAGATCTGGTATTGCAGTCGTTTTCTTATCTCACTAACCCAAATTCTTTATTGGTGAGACCCATATCAGTCAAGTTATTCCTGAATTACTGCTCTGTGGGAGAAGTTAATATTAACAGGCTAATATTATCTGTGTATTTCTTTCTAAAACACATGCATTCTGAAAAACAAAAGGCAAACTGTCCTTAAAGATCAAATATTAAGCCACTGTGTCATGTGCAATTTGGACAAGGAAATATACAGTATTTTCAGAGGGGTTCTTTGTCTTTGAACTTAATAGTGGGATGTGAAAGGCAGGTGAAGAAAGCTGAGTTAAGATTTTCATTAGAAGTTGGGGGTTTTTTCTTTCTCTTTTTAACCAACCAAACACCACCACCTGACTTGCTGGGAATTGCCAACAATTAAGAGCTGAACATTTCAATATAGCCTGACAGATACTAGCAATACCACTCAATATAAACATTGTCAGGCCACTGTTTTTGGACTGTCATCTTAGTCCCAGAGTCTTGTCTATTGCCCCATGTAAGTGGGTTTCTACAGATCTTCGATTAGCAGTGACCTAAACATATCTTCCCACAACTTAAGGAAGGGGGATGATGGATATGAACTTTGAACTTAGAAAAAGCTGTGCTCAGCAATATTAAATTACCTGCCGAAAATAACAGTTAACCCAACAGAAACCTGATTGATCAGGTCATGATAGATCATGCACATCCATGTAAATCAAAGAATGTCACATATAGTCTGAAAGAAGGAGGGCATTCCTGGCTCAAAGGGTTAGAAAACTCTGATCTTATTTAGTGAAATGGCCTCACATCACAAAGTCTAATTATTAAGATTTTAGACCTGCCAGAGAGGAGGGGAGAGGGACTGCATTTCTGGATAGCACGGGACAGAAGTTTTAATGGGAAGGACAGGCTGCTATATGCATCACCAAGTTTAAATTATAGGAAGTATAAATCTGTACCTGTTTTAGTACTTCATTCCCAAAAAGAGAAACTTCAAAATGGGTGTATTGTAGGATGGATTTAATAATTTCCTCATTTCCAGTCAAAGGACATAGGCAAAGATGTCTTCTCCCTGTGAAGAACAGTGCAAAAGATTTCACTGTGTAATGCCTATTAAGACGTACTACCAACCTGACCACACAGGACATCACAGTCAGTAAGAAAGCTTTCTTTGTAGCTTCTAGCAAAATTTCTAATTGAAATATTTCATCTCTATTTTCTTTACTGGAGATTAACTGAGGTCTTTGTATTCAGGCAAGTTTTTATACATCAAATGCAGAAAAATAGTGTTCCCAAATGATTGAGCTGAGTTTTCTTTAGAAAAGGACAAGAAGGACAATGTGTTTGTGCAGCTATACATAGTAAAACTATTTCTTTAAGTTGAAAAGAGTCCCGTGGTCTCCCTAACATACTAATCATGGATGACAAATAGTAAGTACGAAATTCTAAAAATAAACTGACAGATGGAATCTATGTGACTTAAATTAGGTTTGATTCTGTAATGAAAAAATGACAGTGCCAACTCTTAAATGCAAAGCTGCCATTCCTGGTAAGAAAATCACTTGTCTGAGGCTAACCTAGGTGGCACTGAAAGATACTTATTATTTGGAATGCAAATTTAGCAGAACAATAAAACGAGAACATTACCATGTAAGTGCACAATTCAGGGTTTATCAAGTGACTCTTTAAAATGCAAGACAATGAGAAACAAATGGGGCCCTCTATAGACAGACAGGAGCAGCCTCACATTCACAAGCCCTGGTCCTCATGGGGGACTTCAACCACCCCAGTATCTGTTGGAGGGACAACACGGCAGGGCATAAGCAATCCGAGAGGTTCCTGGAATGCGTTGATGGTAACTTCCTTCTCCAAGTGGTACAAGAACCAACGGGGAGAGGTGCTATGCTGGACCTTGTTCTCACCAACAAGGAGGGGCTGGTGGGGAACATGAAGCTCAAGGGCAGCCTTGGCTGCAGTGGCCATGAAGTGGTGGAGTTCAAGATCCTTAGGGCACCGAGGAGGGCGCACAACAAGCTCACTGCCCTGGACTTCAGGAGAGCAGACTTTGGCCTCTTCAGGGATCTGCTTGGTAGAGTGCCACGGGACAAAGCCCTGGAGGGAAAGAAAGCTGGTTAATATTCAAGGATCACCTCCTCCAAGCTCAGGAGCAATGCATCCCAACCAAGACAAAGGCAGGCAAAAACACCGGGAGGCCTGCGTAGATGAACAAGGAGCTCCTGGGCACACTCAAACACAAAAAGGAAGCCTACAGAGGGTGGAAGCAAGGACAGGTAGCCTGGGAGGAATACAGAGAAATTGTCTGAGTGGCCAGGGATCATGTTAGGAAAGCTAAAGCCCTGATAGAATTAAACCTGGCCGGGGACGTCAAGGCAACAAGAAAAGCTTCTATAGGTATGTCGGGGATAAAAGGAAGACTAGGGAAAATGTGGGCCCTCTCCGGAATGAAACAGGAGACCTGGTTACCCGGGATACGGAGAAGGCAGAGGTGCTCAATGTCTTTTTTGCCTCAGTCTTCACCAGCAAGTGCTCAAGCCTCAGCGCCCAAGCCACAGAAGGCAAAGGCAGGGACTGGGAGACTGAAGAGCCACCCCACTGTAGGAGAAGATCAGGTTCGAGACCATCTAAGGAACTTGAAGGTGCACAAGTCCATGGGACCCGATGAGATCCATCTGCGGGTCCTGAAGGAACTGGTGGATGAAGTTGCTAAGTCACTATCCGTCATATTCGAGAAGTTGTGGCAGTCCGGTGAAGTTCCTACTGACTGGAAAAGGGGAAACATAACCCCCATTTTTAAAAAGGGAGAAAAGGAAGACCCAGGGAACTACAGGCCAGTCAGTCTCACCTCTGTGCCTGGGAAGATCATGGAAGAGATCCTCCTGGAAGTTATGCTAAGGCACATGGAGGACAGGGAGGTGATTCGAGACAGCCAGCATGGCTTCACCAAGGGCAAGTCCTGCCTGACCAACCTAGTGGCCCTCTATGATGGAAGGCCTACATCAATGGACATGGGAAGGCCTACATCGGTGGACATGGGAAGGGCTACCGATGTCATCTGTCTGGACCTCTGTAATGCGTTTTTGACACGGTCCCCCAAAACATCCTTCTCTAAACTGGAGAGGTATGGATTTGATGGGTGGACTGTCCAGTGGGTGAGGAATTGGTTGGATGGTCACATCCAGAGGGTAGTGGTCAACGGCTCAATGTCCAGATGGAGATCGGTGATGAGTGGTGTCCCACAGGGGTCCATATTGGGACCGGTACTGTTTAATATCTTCATCAATGACATAGAGAGTGGGATCAAGCGCACCCTCAGCAAGTTTGCAGATAACACCAAGCTGAGTCATGCAGTCGATGTGCCTGAGGGACGGGATGCCATCCAGGGGGACCTGGATAAGCTCAAGAAGTGGGCCTGTGTGAACCTCATGAGGTTCAACAAGGCCAAGTGCAAGGTCCTGCATCTGGGTCGGGGCAACCCCCGGTATCAACACAGGCTGGGTGATGAAGGGATTTAGAGCAGCCCTACTAGAAGAACTCGGGGGTACTGGTGGACGAAAAGCTGGACATGAGCCAGCAACGTGTGCTCATAGCCCAGAAGGCCAACCACATCCTGGGCTGCATCAAAAGAAGCGTGGCCAGCAGGTCGTGGGAGGTGATTCTGCCCCTCTACTCTGCTCTGGTGAGACCCCACCTGGAGTACTGCGTCCAGCTCTGGAGTCCTCAGCACAAGAAAGACATGGACCTGTTGGAGCAGGTCCAGAGGAGGGCCACAAAAATGATCAGGGGGGTGGAACACCTCTCCTGTGAAGAAAGGCTGAGAGAGCTGGGGTTATTCAACCTGGAGAAGAGAAGGCTTCGGGGACACCTTATTGCAGCCTTTCAGTACTTAAAGGGGGCTTATAAGAAAGACGGCAGCAAACTTCTTAGCAGGGCCTGTTGCAACAGGACAAGGGGGAATGGTTTTAAACTAAAAGAAGTTAGATTTAGACTAGATATAAGGAAGAAAATTTTTACAATGAGGGTGGTGCAACACTGGAACAGGTTGCCCAGAGAGGTGATAGATGCCCCATCCCTGGGAACATTCAAGGTCAGGCTGGACAGGGCTCTGAGCAACCTGATCTAGTTGAAGATGTCCCTGCCCATAGCAGGGGGGTTGGATTAGATGACTTTTAAAGGTCCCTTCCAACCCAAACTATTCTATGACTCTATGATTCTATGAAATTACTAGAATATGGATAAACTTTCTCATTAGACAGGCTATCTTAATCCCACAGGAAATATTACAAACGCACAAGATAACTATCAAACTAACTCTGTATTCTTTTTAAACAAGAGCACTATCCACTGCATTCATAACTGTTTAATGTCCAATTATTTTCTTTTATAACTCATGTACTTTTAAGATGAGATCACCTGAGCCATAAAAAGGTGCTGAGATTAACCCTCTGCTACTTAGTGCACAGCTTGTCCCTCGTTAAAATACAGAGTATAAACATTCAGAAGATGGTAGTCAGACTTATTTAAACATACATACACCTTTTGGAAGAGAGGGAAGAAGCAATTTCAGAAAATTTGCTATGAGAAATGATAAATTTTAGTATTCATCTGTTCCAAAGCCTAAATACCCCTAGCAGGAAGCAATAGTCGAAATGGGGAAGCAGGGTTATTATTGCATGTTTTTGACTTGCTGGTTAGAGAAGTGTGTAAGACAAAATGGAATACAAAAGGCAGCGAGGTTTAGATGGTAGGCTCACAAGTCCGTCACTCAGTAGACTCAGCTAGCGTACTTGGAAAAATTAGACTCTTAGACTGAAAAGCTATAAAACCTGAAGAAGGGTTTTTCTGCCTAAAAAAAACGTTTTTACTACTTTTCAACTATGTTAGCGGGTCTAATGATTTTAGTTCTATCCATAAAGCTTGCCAATGCCTCCCCCTTTACTGCTTATATGTAGCAAAGCTACTCCACTCCCAGACCATATTGGGGTAGCTGGCGTGTGCAGCAAGACTCTCACTTTGCTGGGCAGCATGGACAACTGCACAAATTCTTCGAAGACTTGTTTTGTTTTGCATAAAGTCACTGGTTAAAGACCATCATTGTTATAACTGAGAAATTAATTTTTTAGTTGTACCTACAGAGATACATAGCTTTTGGTGTAGATGTTGTTAATAGAATAAAAGGCAATAAGTTAGTACTCACATCAGGGCTGGAACCAGTGATGTTTTTATTAGGCAGATAACTTTCTATTCTGCAGTTCAGTAGTTCGAATTATATTACAAATTGAGCCTCTTTGGGGATTGTTCATTAAAATAGGATATGCAATTATTTTGCCATTTTCCTAGTTTTCTCTTAGATTTCTCCATATACATGACTGAAAGGCCTATGTGCTACAACAATCCTCCTTACAAATATTAGAAAATGGTATTCCTTAATAGTATACTCCCTGTAATGTAACTTGCAGTAGGGTTTACTTGTATTTTAAGTACAGTGAAGTGCGAAGACTGTAAACAAAGGTCAGAGGAAATCAGCTATGCCAATGAAGATCAAATATGGGCCTCAGTATTTCCCTTAACTCCCATAATCCTGAAAGTTGTTGTTATTCAAGGGTCTGAAGGCTCCACTGGGTAGGAGCTTTGCTGTGTAAGGCACTACACCAACACATAAGTAGACAGTTCCTGCCCTGGAGAGTTTGTCTGCTTAACCAGATTAAATAGACCTTGCAGTCCCTTTAACGTGACCTTTCTTCCTTTCTTCATTTTACATGCTTGTGTAATGTACCATGCTGAGGACAAATCTCTGTGATATTTTTATTTTGAATCAATGTTTAAGTGAAGTATTGCTTTTTGGGTCTTAGGAAAGGATGACGTGCTTAACCAATTGTTGTGGTTTAACCCCAGCTGGCAACTGAGCACCACGCAGCCACTCACTCACTCCCCCCAGTGGGATGGGGGAGAGAATCAGAATGGTAAAAGTGAGAAAACTCGTGGGTTGAGATAAAGACAGTTTAATAAGTAAAGCAAAAGCCGCGTGTACAAGCAAAGCAAACCAAGGAATTCATTCACTACTTCCCACCGGCAGGCAGGTGTTCAGCCATCTCCAGGACAGCAGGGCTCCATCACGCATAACGGTTACTTGGGAAGACAAACGCCATCACTCCGAACGTACCCCCTTCCTTCTTCTTCTCCCAGCTTTATCTGCTGAGCATGACGTCATATGGTATGGAATACCCCTTTGGTCAGTTGGGGTCAGCTATCCCAGCTGTGTCTCCTCCCAACTTCTTGTGCACCCCCAGCCTCCTCGCTGGTGGGGTGGGGTGAGGAGCAGAGAAGGCCTTGACTCTGTGTAAGCACTGCTCAGCAGTAACTGAAACATCCCTGTGTTATCAACACTGTTTTCAGCACAAATCCAAAACAAATCCAATTTTTCTTCTCACTGTGAAGAAAATTAACTCTATCCCAGCCAAAACCAGCACACCAATACATAATGCATTAATTTTTCATGACTCTGCAGCAAGAAATAGTGTCATATGCTGGCACAGATACCAAACAGCTTTATTTTTTTTTAAATATGTGGACAAAAATCTGAAACACAAGAAACACCATTCACTCTCTGCTGTGTCTCTTAGTGATAAAGGAAAAGCAAAATTACTTCAGCAGGAGAACTGGCTTGTTTGCCATTCCAATCATTCTGCTTCACTAAAAGGGTAGGTGGCATCTTTCAGACAGCAAGGTGCGGGTATGTGTCGCTTGTCTGAGGGAAGGTGAAAAAGCACTTAATTTTAAACACCTTAATTGAAAGCACTTTAACTGAATGTCTTATATGGATATTTTCAAAAGGAAAGAACCACAAGGGAGATGACTGTTGAAAACGTAATTACTGCACACCAAGCTCTCCTGCTTCCTTTTATGTAGTGAGAATCATGTTGTGCCCTTCAGCATATATATGTGCTGTCAACAGCTATGTGTAACAATGGGGACATACATTTTAAGTAAGACCTTGGTGTCAGGATTTGTGTTCATTGCTTCATTTCTCTGCCCATCAGGAATGTACACCATCTCTATTCTGATTAGCAAGAGGGTTTGCACAGCCTTGTGGGAGAGATGTGATATAAGAACAAGCACAGCATTAACTGGTAGCTAGAGATAGGGAGTGGAGTAGGAGCACTGTTTTAGTGGAATTATGTGGACTGTAAATCAGAGCATAATTGGGACCCAAGGGATGAATTAAATCCTGGAATATATATCCTGAAATATATCTCCTGAACTTTAAGTCCCACTGAAATAAAAATAAAAAAGAATGGATTCCTTATACCTAGAGCCCAGTTTAACTCCTATCTAGCTCCATATTCTAAAAATCCACCCTATCAGGTTTATAAGCACCTTTAGTGTCATAAGATATCAAAGATTTGAAGAGATTAAACTAAAAGCTGCAAATGGAATTTGTGAGCAGCATAAATCACTGTTGATTACTGCTAACCTTTCAAAAGTCTAAACAGGCACAACCTTCCTCATATGTTCCTTTATCTTCTCATACCAATAGAGGTTTTGTCTGAGTACTAGCCCAGAAAACCTCTGTAGGTAGAGATTAAATTAATTGTTCAAAATAGTATTGTGAAAACTATTTTCAGTCTGCTGAAAGATCTTAAACCGTAGTTCTGTCACCCCATTTCATTCTACATCTTACCTATGCCCTGAGGGTTGTCTCCCTTAGGAGAACATAAACTTCTGGGGACATGTCAGGATGAAAAGACCACTGAGTAAGCATCAAATGTGCTTGCTCATGACTATTCCTCCACAAAGAAATACACTGCCCTGAAGCAATATAATCCTGGAGCTTGAAGCACAGTAGTTATACCTTCTGTATCAGTAAAGCTAAACAGCCCAGCTGGGTCACCACACTGGGGCAGTTCTGCTGCTCTCAGTATCAGGGCTGTTACCAGGGTCTCTTGGCCATTCTCCATTACCAGAAGAGAAACACAAGGCCTTCTATCTGAGAACAGATCCTTGACTTTAGCTCCAAAATTGCTAACAAAGACATTGCAAGCTCTAGCACTGTATAAAAATCTTGGAATTCATGGGTGAGTTTATAATTGGGAAACATTGCTCTGAGACTTGAAAAAAAAAAAAAATCACTCATTTAGTCACAAATTACTCCTCAGTTTACCAAATATAGATAACTGGCTACTGAAATATTGGGATAAAGTTCAGTGTCTCACAGAAATTAAATTGCCAGCCTATAAGTACCGATACATGAATTGATTGCAGTTAGTCAACAGAGAGCTAAAAAACATAGGGCATCTGTTAAAGAGATGGTAATGTGGCCATTCCATTTATCTGCCAAAAGATCTCTGTTAATGATTCTCATTTTCTTGAAGTACTTCTTGTATTAACCTTGAATATCTGCTAAAAGCAGAAAATACACAGATCTACTGTCTGCCAACCCTGCCGCTTGCATGCAGATCAGTCTCTGAGATTATTAAGGTTCCTTCTAATGTTAAAATTGATTTTTCAGGAGCTTATCTGTGTCTGAGCTTAAAATTAAGTCTTTTCTTTCTGCAGTCAGGTACTTGTAACATACATGAACAATGGAACAAATGAAATGGAAATTCTGCCAGGTGTGCATGGTAATAGCTCTTTTCTGGGTACCGTCACTAAGCAGTACAGTCCTTACCCAAAGTCCTCCACTGTGCACATAAAACCAGGAAGGACTTTCTAGGGAAAGACACCATGATACCAGCTTAAGAAAAGGTAGTAACAATGTAAGTAAGTAGTTAATGAAATATCCACCCCCTGAATATTATTTGCAATATTTCACTCAATTCTGTCCTATCATAGTGCATATGTCTCTTTTAATACAGGACTTTTCCCCGCAAGCACACCATACTGACAGCTTGGTGGCTAGGGTGAACATCAGTGAGCCTTTCTGCAACCCATGGATGAGCATTCACTTATCTTCTGATGCTTACCATCAGTCAGGTCAAGTGATTTCTGTGCTACAGCTGCTGATTTATACTGAGATTCACACTACAGTCCACTTTATTGCTGTCCCTCCAGCTTGAGCAAAGTCTCTCTGTTAACATCTCTGCAGAGCATCTTTGCAGCCTCAGTGAGGAACCCTTCTTGTTCCTTCCTCCCTCCTATCTTCCTTCCCTCCTCAGCTTGATGCTTGTTTCCCCAACCAATATGGCCACTGTGTATGTTTTTGGTAAGTCCCTAAAGTGTCACTGGTGAGTTCAAAAGCATGTTCCATTTATTTTCTCTGGCTTTACTTATTCTTGACCATCAGGAGTATTTAGAAAGGTATACCATGCCCTTTTCTGTACCAATTATCTTATCCTTGAATGCATGGAAGCCCCATGATATCAAGCTTTATCGTGGTCCATGTTCTGAGATTCCCAGATGGCGGTCAAACCTTCAGCTTCTGTTCTTTTTAGTGGATGTTTAGGAAACTCAGCAACACGTATCGTGGAGATAAACAGGGAAAGCTGATGTTGAGGGTGATTCTGTTCTCTTCTCACAGAACATTAACAAAAGTGTTTCCTGAGAACCCACAACTTCTATCTTACATGTTGAAAGCAAATAATAATACCAAAACTGAGCTCTTGTTTCTCAACTGTCCATCTTCTTAATCCTCATAAAGTGGCTGATGCATGGCATTTCTGAACATAGAAAAATCGTAACAATACTTTTTAAAGCCAGACTGAAAACCATTGGTAAGAAATTTTCTTGAGACTGCAGCAGATGATTACAGGTATTAGACTATTGCTACCTTCATGGGTTTCCCCAGAGGTGCAAATCAGCACAGCATCACTGATTTGAAAGGAAACAGACTGCTGTAAGCCATCTGCATTGTTTGCCAGATAATGTTAGAAAACAGGAGAAAAGAAGAGAATATTCAAAACACAGGGCTTTCTCTTGCAAGGCACTGATTAACCCCTCCCCCTATGACCCTCATATTCCCTATCAACTTCAACCCCTATATCTTTTAAATCTGGACTCTCCATAAAAGGCAGATTTTTAGCACCACAAAAAATAAATCAGGCACCTGTTGAAGTCCTTCAGATTCTAGATAGCTTTATAGCAAAAATTAATAAGGATAGCAAAAATCCTTGTAGTTTTCAGTTTGCTCTTTAAAATTTCCCCCTTTTTGTAATTATGGCTCTCCTTGGGGGTTTTCTTTGGGAAGGGAAAAAGTGGGAAGGACAGTTGTTTTCTTTCCCAGGAGTGGTTAGAGCACCACTTCCCTTCCTTGAGGTGGCAGGGGGTCGGCTTCTGATTGAGGAAGGCTAAGTTTGATTCCCCCTTTGGATATACAAACTTCATTTTTTGAATGGCTCAGAACTGAGCTATCAGAGTACCAGCTCCTATCTAGGGTTTAGGTTTAATGACTCTGCCACACTCTTTGGCCCAGAAGGTCTGGGAGCGTGGGACAAGTTCAAGACCTGAAATTGAACCCCTTCTGGGAAAGTGCATTGTGCTAACTGAGAGAGACTCCTGGGACAATCCACTTTAAATAGCATTTGTTTCTAAGTGCGATAGTTCATGTGAAAATGCATGCAGCACTAGTTCTTACAAATGTTTCACCTCAGATTGTACTCCGTATAAAGAACAGTCTCAAGCAGTTGCTGGATTTGCAGGATGTGGACAGGAAGAATAAGGAAGGAGCAAAAGTTCAGCTGTTCTAATATGTAGGTATAGAAGCTGGATTTTCATTGTCTCCCAGTGCTCCCTCTCTCATTCGGGGCTGCATAGGGGAATGCATGGGAGAAAGCAAGGCTGTAGCTTCCCAGAACACCGCAGCTGAAGCTTGCCAGACACATGGTGACCATCAGAAGGTTGCAGTGATTAGTCTAGCTATATAAATAAACATGGCTGAATTCTGCCCCAACAAAAAATTGTTTGCTCTGTGTGACTCTGCTGCATGGAGCATGCTTAGGTCAGTGCTGCATGGAAAAGAAAGAGGAAGAGATTGGACTGAAAACTCTCCCATATTGCAAAAGCCAGGGAGAAAGAGTTTTTGACTGGCTTGTATTTGACTACAGAGGGCAGGAAGAGTACAAAGAACACCTCCCCCAAGGGTCTAGTTGAGTTGGGGTTTTTGCACTTTTTGTGCTATGCTGGGCTTTTATGCAGTGTTCACATGGGGATAACAGAGTAAATGCTAAGGTCAGCCATCGTGGAGCTCTGTGAGGGAAACCTGACTCCTGAATTGTTCTCAGCAGTGAATAGGACAACAGAGCCAGTGAGTAGGAGAGTCCCTGGGAACTAAATAAATATGTTGTTGGCTCTTTTTTCCATTCCCTCATTTTTTTTACTTGAACTTTGTTTGCAAGTGAACCTGGCTCAGCTGAAGTGTATTCACAGCCATTCTAGCCTCTTTCAGGAGAGCGGCCTGTCTAGGAATAGCATCCTTGAGGCCCATGAGCCTTTGTATCTTGGTATCGAGTAGCTCTCTTCTTGCAACATGTAGATGTGGAACACAGAGGAGAGAAGCAACCTCGTACTTTTTTGGGAAAGACACTGAAGAGTAAATCCTGAACCTTGACTGATGTTTTTTTCTCTATAACTTTCTTTTTAATTAAAGGACAGTCCCAGTGCAGGCTCTGATTTGCTCTTGTGCTTTATGGCCAGCGGACACATTCAATACTGCTCCAAGGATTACTGGTTTGTCTGCTGAAAGCAGTAAAGCAATAGTAGCAAGGGGCTGAGTTTACTGGTGGTGGTGCACAGTCATACTGACACAATTCTGCTAGTTTCAGGACAGAAGCCAGTATCTCAGAATGCATTAGAGCACTGAAAGCTACTTTGAATTAGGACAAAGAGACTGGCCAAGCAGAACAGCAGACAATGCTGTTTCTGGAATCTGTGATAAATGGCATGGACCGAGCTGAAAAGTCTCTCTGTAGTACCACATTTTATTACAGAGATGCACTTTTTGTGTAAAAATGAACCGGCTTGTTCAGAGCTAAGCTTATGTACTTACAAGACATTCCATTGCAAAACTGAGATATGTCCTAAATCACGCTTTCAGACTACCCGGTAGTGTATGTGAGGCCATTATTCTGAAGTAGTCTACATCAGCAGACCCTAGACTCCCCCACTCCAGAGGATGAAGATTTCAAACATGCACCTCCTTTCATTTCGCTATCATATGAGGTAGCCTCAGCAATAGGGAATGTGCAGATAAACATGTATTCCAACATAGGGAACCATAGCAACAATAGCTACAGTAAGACTGGAAATATTCCTCTAATAGAAGATATGAAATAACAATATTCTGAGTCTATTGCAAGTTGCTGAATGCAGGTTCAAGACAGCTCTTCTCTGGCTTATTGCTTTTTGTAGCAAAATACTGGAAATGTCATTGCCCTATTTAAAACCTGCCTCCTGATAGAAGAGTGCACATATCTTGTATGGCTGCCTCTGTACAGACAGATAGTTGGATTTTATTTTGAATGCAATGAGAAAGACTTCACTGCAAAGACCTGGTTTTATGACTATTTAGGACTTCTCCTTGCTGGGGCTGTGGTATAATTTTCTGTGTAGATCTTCATGACAATGAGGTAGTGTCTAGAAAGATGCCTGGAAAGGGTAGGAGAAAGACGAATAGCAAGTTCTGCTAACCCCGAGAGAGCAGTATGCTAGACCAGCTCCGCTGCTTCCTGTGATCACGGCTCCCATGGCTCATTTAATGAGATCTCATAAAAACGACATGACATCATACATTTATATACCTGTCCTACAGTGGCACCAAGTAACAGTATGGTTAGTTTAGGTTGTCGGTGTAGGTGTAGGGATTTCCTGTCCTGTGTGGCACAGGCCTTCCCTTCCCTACCTCACACACATCCACAAAGGTCACACAATGTGCATCTAATGGAGCTGCAGAACACTGGCTATGGCTGTGAAAATGGAAGGGTATTGAGGTGACGTCCTGATACTGAAATATCCTGAGACTGGTGCTCTCTAGCTTGAGACTCCCATAACTGAGAGCAATTGAAAACCATGCTGTTACCTCTGCTAGCTAATCTCAGTGGTCTCAACACCATTCTGTACAAATGATTCATGTGGCACAGATTTTTAGTTTAACAATGTTACATTATGTGTAATCTTTGCTCATTTTGTGTGAGGGCTTATCCTAAAACCAATGAATTATCAACAGTAACTTCTCTGATAAAGTTAAACATTACTTTCTAAAAAAAATTCCCTTTTTAATCTTGCACTATGGTGCATATTGTTTTTGCCATCATGCTCACACATCACTACTATTATGATCAATAAGTAACGAGTCTGTTCATTGTTCATTAACTAGCCCTTTCAAGTTCCCAGATAAATAGAAACAAAGAGGTTTTCAGGCTGTTTCACTCCAGGCACCTTTTTCTTGTATTCTTACAGTAAATGGATGGATTGATAGAGGCTGAAAATTCCATGTGAAGCAAGCGTGCCGTTAGCCTGCCGCTTTGAACCATACCCTCACAAGAGGAACTATACCTTCAACTTTCCCCCACTTCTGCCATTAAGGTTAACACAATCTTTGTTTTTTGCCACTGCATCCTTTCCAATTCACTGCAGTCACCAGAAGCTAATGATACCTTTATGATCATGACTGTCCCACACTATTATTTATGATTGCTATGCTTTGATAGGATAAGCAGTATTTTGTGCTGTTCAAAAGCAAACATGAATACATTACTAGCCAACATTTGTGGAACAGCAGCAAAAGTGTTTATATCTTCAGAAATAAAACTTTGCAAACTTGTTGATCGGTTTAGGTTTCCATATAGTATCTCTTTTATACAAGTTACTTGCATAAGGATTTAGAACTATAAAAAATAATGAGCTTAAAATCAAAATGTTTGCCTGGGGAATTCTGCCATATCAAATGTTATTTAACAGGAACGCTAATGACTCACTTAACCGATGTTCAGTTCCTTAAATGAAGGAAACAGCAAAATCATAGTAAGAATAATATTGCTGTTAATAAAGTTAGCAACTTCACATATAAATTTTAAATCCCCCTGCATTACTAAAATGCCAGTGAACTCTGGTCCTCAGACTAGATGTAGCAATAAAATTTAACAGACTGTAAGCATGCAAAATGTTTTATATAATCTGCAAATTTTAAAAATGATTGATAGGTTTTGAAAAGAGACACACTGTTCCTGAAGTCTAAACTTTTTCCAGTAATTACCACCGGGAAGGGATGACTAATTACAGTACTCTCTATGCTACGCGATATACATAGCAGACAAATACACTGAAGAGTTTTGATTTAGGTGTTCTCCATTTGGTAGAAGGAGTTAACCTATTTTTGGAAAGAGACCTATGTGCCTGAAGGCTGTAGGCTGATGAAAGTCTTCATACTGTGCTTTGTAGAATCAAAACATTTTCTGATGCTGCTGTAAGTCAAAGTCAAAGCTTTTGAATTCAATACAATATGCACAATTACTCAAAGTGCAATTACATTATTATTATTAAAATTGCCATTCCTTTAGTTCAGCACTGCAAATGGTTGACATGCAAAACAGCAGTCGTAGGTTCTCATAACACGATAGATATGTAACTTTCACCAGTGGTTGAACATGGCAAGACTGTTGAGATTTCTGTTGCCTTCATATTTTCATCCTCTTGAGCCAACATCTCTTTTTCAAGAATATCGATCATTTGAAAAATATTTGTAGAAGCCTAATCCATGCTCATGAATTAATTTTGTGCTTACCTAAAAAAGAGGGGAAGTCTATTCAAATCAGTCACTCATAAATAGGTAGTGTGAAGGAAAGGGAGTAATTCCCCTGTCTCCCCAATCCTCCATCCATATGGAAAGTACTTTTTTGACTTAGCTTTCCCTGAGAAATATGTTAGGAATTACAGTGTCAGACTTTGTAAAGTAAAGGAGTGACAACTAAGACCAGAAGCAAGGATTTTTCAAATGCGTCAAAGAAGTTCAGACCCCTATCTGAAGAAAATCAACCTCCCTTAAGCTACCTGGAAAAATTTCACTAGTATCCCTTGTGTGCCACAGAGCTTCCTGGGCTTCTGACAGATTTTTGTCCCAGAAAACAGACTTACAACTCTTCGGTTCAAAATTAGCTGACCTGACTGGTGCCACACAGCAAAAGGAGTGTGCTTGAAACCCCCCTCCCGTCAAATCATGGCCAATGTAAAACTTGGATAAGATTATTGCTGTTTGCTTTTGGATAAGAGGAAGAGGTATTGCATTGCATCTGTTCTTGAGCACGGCGTTTAGCACTTCTTATCTGTGAACTATTTCACCTCCTGGAGCCTTGCTGTGATAAAAGCAGCATGTCTGGGCCTGGGAGTACCTCCACTAATAATTGCATGTTTTACTTTTGGAGTTTGGAGGCCAAAAGTGCCTGGTAACCCCACTGGGTACATTCACCAAAATTTCCTGTAGAAGGTTTTACAGCCTTGAGCTGAGGTGGCACCTACAGAAACGTTGATTGGGGAATATGTCATTAAGAGAAAGAGAATTACATTCTTCCCTCTACCTTGGCATTGAATGAAAATTCCTGACTGTGTTGGGTGTGGGTGGCGAGGTTTCGGTAGAGGGGAGGCTGCAGGGGTGGCTTCTGTGGAAGGAGGTCAGGGCCTGCCCTGTGCTGGACACAGCCGGTTCCAGATGGCTCTGCAACAGACCCAGCAGAGCCCATCAGCCAAGTTGGTGGCACCTCCGTAAAAACATGCTTAAGAGCAGTGAAAGGAGGAGTGAACAAAAAGAGTGAGAAACAACAGAGGAGACACCACAGCTAGAGGAGTACAAGGTGCTCCATGGTGGAGCAGGCACGCCACTGAAGGGACTGCAGTCTGCTGAGCACCCACACCGGAGCACAGGAAAAGCGTGCAAAGGAAGGAGCTGCAGAGAGAAACAACTGCATCTTTGACCACAATCCCCTGTGCTGCTCGTTGCCTCCCTGGAGGGACTGAGTGTAACCTGCAGTGATAGCAACGGGTGAGGAGAGGAGTCTGCAGTGAAGTTGAGCCTGGGAAAGGGGGAGGACAGGTGTTTTAAATGTTTGTCTTTTTTTTGTTTGTTTCCCATTACCAAATCAGTAATTAAATATTTATGCTAACTGGCAATAAATTAAGTTGAATTCTTCAAATCCAGTCTGGTTTTCACCCAACAGTACTTGGTAAGTGAGTTGTCTGTCTTTGTTTTGACCCATGAGTTTTCTCACCCCTGTTCTCCCTATTTTTTCCCTCATCCTGCTGGACAGGGGAGAGTGAGCAAACGGCTGAGTGGGTGCTTGGCTGCTGGCTGGGGCCAACCCACTACACTGACATAGAGACCTTTTAATGCACACTGACCCTTGAGCTGGGTTTCAAAAAAACAGTTTCTTTGTAGTGGAAACCTTAGGAAAGCTCCAAAAGCCAGAGTGAAAAGGCCAATGGTTCTGAAGTATTTCATAGCCTGAAAACTGTAGTTATTTTTATAACTAACTTCTGGTGGCCTTCAGCATTTCCAGATTTAAAACCACCTTCAGATAATTTAAAAAAAAAAAGAAAAAAAACCTAAACAAAACCTGAATAAATAGTATCTGAGATGTCTTGGAGAAAATATGGTGAGATAAACTGATTTTAGAAGGAGTAGGATGAGAAAGGAGGGGGGAAGAGCCTGAAATGCCATTGTGAATTCTTTGTTTCGACCGCAAATGAGAACAGCTTACAATAGTTATCACTGCTTTAGAAAGGAGTTTTATACTGATGACAGCAAATGATGCTTAACATGCTAGGCTATAAAGACTCAGGAACATTTATCTTTTCTGTAAAGGCCATTTATCTTCTTGTATTCTTGCAGATGAACTGGTTGTCTTCTATGTTTTATTGCTCATTTGCTCTCCTGCACTAACTCCCTGAGAACACCATTTATGTTTCTCAGTGCTGAGAATACTGTGTAATTGTTTGACAGTGGTTTAACGCATTAAGTGTTTCACAGAATAGCTCCATGTTCTGTGCACTGATAATTATTTAAACTCCATCTGTAAAAAATCCCCTCATTTAGCTTCTGTTGGTTTCCTAGGAATGTTTTTGGTTTTCACTACTCGTTAAAGCTTCCTATTTACTTTATCAAGGATAAGAAAAGTACATCGACAATGAATTTAGGATTCAAGTGTATTCTTGTAATGGAGGCTTACTGAATACTGCCTATTACAATCCAGACAGAGTACAGAATTAGAAGCCGCTCTAGTGTAATCTATAAATCATATTCTTTTCACTGGTTTGTTGACATTTTCAACAACTGCTGCAATCAAGTGATGAGTGATGGATGAAGTGCTCTGCACTTAATCTGGTCCTGTACTGTTGCACAGTGTTGCAGTGCGCTGTGAAATGGCTTCTAAGGTCTACCACGGGGGCATCAGTACTTACACATGCCCCAGGTTCCTCGCGGGCCTGGATGGTGCCTGTTCTGTAGAAGTGCTCAATGTGAAGAAGTAAGGATAAAGCTTCTAAGTGTGGGGTGACATTTTCACTACAACAAAATAAAAAATATTAATGGGACTCATGCTCCAAAGTCTTTTGAGCACATCTGAAATCCCACAGAGAATAAATATTTGATTTCCGAGTTCTCCTCCTTTCTGTTTTGTCTCCCCTTGTAATGCGTATTCTATTGTATTTCAAAGAATATTTATGGTATGGTACTAAATATCTGTGGCACTCTTTGAAAATGTACAAACCATACTTAGTGGTTTTGCTGAATTTAACAATGTAAAATAAACATCATTTCCTTGAGCAGAAATATACAACTTCATAACAGGCACCCAATTCGGAGGGTCGGATAAAATTCCAAATTCTTCCAGAATTCAGAAAGGATTGCTGATGTAGTTAGGGCTTTCACTAAAACGTTTTCTATTAAAAATCATTCCCACAGACATTCACCTATTCAAGAAACTATTAGGTCCAAGTACATCTCTTTTCAAGTTAATCTTACTGTATCATCAATGAAAGTGGGAATAACCTATTTCAAATTATGGTGTCAAGACTCAGTAGCTGTAACAGTATTTATCAGAAGGTGAGAATTTGGAAACTGGGAGCATGTAGAGTCTGTCACATGGCTTGGTCATGTCCCTGTCTCACAGCACTAAGCCCTGGGTCCCCTACCCTCCATGTGGTGCTCCTGGTGCTCTTGGGCATAATTATTACTTTTTGCAGGGTTACTTTTTTCAGTTCAGTGTCTGTAATAACGTGACCACTCAGCTGTAACCCATCACAGTGATATTTTTCTACAATGAAACTGAGGATATATATACTAAGAGGACATATAAGGGTACAAAACCTTATGGTGGTGGTTGTGTTAGATGAATTTGTTTTGGTTTCAAGAAAGCTAGCTGGTTCATTAAAAGAGTCTCCAGGATTATATCATAATATTTATGCAGTGTGGAACTGTCAGGAACAGGATTCATAGAGAAGTGGGTAGCTAAACTGTTTGACCAGCTATACATACCCTATGCATGCTTGATACCCTCATAATCATGTTTTATAGTAATTTCCTGCAGTAAGAATATATGCCTCAGTCTTTAGTGATGGTATGTGCAAGCAGTTCTGCTGATAACGCTGGCAAAGGTTTAGATACATTTTATATATCTCAACTATTTTACCTTTTTTTTTTCTTTTTTCTTTTCTTTTCTTTTCTTTTTTTTCTGTTTTTTTTTTAATAGGAGGGCATTTTCAACAGCTGTGTCTGTGTCTATGAGAAAAGGAGTAAGAAGGAATATTTTTTTCCTCAGATTATTGATAATGCAAATTTTTGTCCTTTAAATTATTCACTGTCCATATGTTTTTGGAGCACAGTGTGTTTGGACAGCCTCCAAAATTCACAAGGATGATTTTTTTATTAAACATAAATTCTCGTCATTTCATATTACACATGCACTCTTAATCCACTTATAAGGGCTATCACACGTATCAGGTTTGCTCCTGTAGTCAGTTGTTTCTTTGGCACAGCTGCCCTATTATGGCAAACAATCAGCATTTTAACTATAACTTAAAGTTTAGATTGACCTGG
Organism: Calonectris borealis; assembly: GCF_964195595.1. NCBI lineage: Eukaryota > Metazoa > Chordata > Aves > Procellariiformes > Procellariidae > Calonectris > Calonectris borealis. Next base: position 48,728,831 of record NC_134315.1, read on the forward strand.
GTCCTTTAGATAATTCTATACTTTATTCATAAGAAGCTCATTTTTTTCCAGGCACTATTGTTGGTTTTTCAATTTCAGTGTAGTTTAGAGAGTGTTTGCATTGGATACATTTAAATCACTGTAAGTTGAAAACCTCCAAAGGTGTTTGGCTACTGGCATACCTGTGTGGACTACTATGTGGGTGACACACTCAAATTATCTTAGATATCTGGGTCAGCTGTTCTCAAGGATTTACTTACATTAGGGAAAAGTACTGCAGTACATTTTCAAAGGTTTTCAGCAATTGTGGTTGCTGTAGTGTAAATAGCTCTCTGGGACTTGCCTAACTGGTTAGTCAGTGCTGCTAACGTGGAAAATGAATGTTTTTGCTAAACATGATAAATCAGACTATGATATATGCATGTCTGTGGCTTGGCCCTGAGTATCTCTGCTTCTTATGCTTCTCCCTCTCATTTTAGTGGACATTAGGTTCTGCCATTAGGAGAAACCATGCAAAATTGCTTTAATGCTTTAGGAACACTTTGCAGTTGTCCTATCTATTGGTGTCCTTGGGATGTAATCCTTCCCAAGAACTCAAAAAGGGAAAAAACTACCAGTTCACAAGTATCTTGAGTGGCAGTTCATACAAATATATGCCTCTGTGTGTGAAGCTTCAGGTTCTGCAAAGTCCTTGATAATTTACAGAAATTAAAACTTGTCAGTGCTTTATTACGTCATACTGATGAGACAAAACCTACTGTGGGTGAGAGTATCCAAACTCACTATCTGTCCCTATCCCAAATCTTGGCTATTTGAATGATACAGGTGAAGTAAAGACAGCAGAGGACTGGTGGAGTAAGTTATCCTATGTTATTAAAAGAAGAACAAATTATTTCTGCCTCTCTTCCTCAACTTTTCCATAAGCTTCTCCTAGAAAATAGCAGTGGGGTTTCTGAGCTTTTGCTTTTCCTTGACTCTGCCATGCTATTTTTGAGATAATTCAGGCTGACTCAGTTACCCTGCGGTCAAGACTGAGAAAGTGCACTGACTGCACTAAATGTGTTTGGGTGGGTGTAACCATAGCAGGAGAATTTGGCAGCATGGCGTGAAAAGGAACTAGCAAACAGGATTGCATCTAACTTGGGTAACAGGGAATAAGGAGAGATGTGCAAATCCAGTCCAGCCCCGTGCTTTGACCATTAGTTCATTCCTTCCAACTGGGGTTTTAATGCTATAGGTACAAAACCAAAACAAATACAAGCTTACAAGCCCACTGGCACTTTGATGCCATGATACAACATGATTTCTGTTCAGCTGGAGCGTTGTCCCTACGCCTACCTGGAAAGCTGCAGTATTAGTAACCACTATCTCCTCAAATAGATAATATTTCTAAACATGTTATTTCCACCCCTAATCATAGCAAACACTAGAGTGTGTGAATCTGTTCCGCTCCTCTGGGAATTTGCCACTGGGAGTGGTGATTGCCTGCATCCAAAGAGATCCCAAGGATAAATGCCAGGTTCTTTTTCCTTATCAGTTTCTCAGCTCCAAAGAATCGATGGCATTCAGCTTCCCTCCTTCTACATTCTTCCCACCCAATGTCCACCCACTGTTGTCACGTTACTGGTCACCACATCCAAATCTCTGTTTATCCCCGGGTTCTGGGAGATTTTTAGTATAAACTCTAATCTGTTCCCATGTAAGCAGTGCAACGGTTCTCAGTGATGCAGGTAAAGAACATGCTATTATTTGTACCAAATAATTGATTTCTGGAGAATGAATAAGATCCTTTTATAAACCTCTATAAATAAAAAGTTTTGCTTTTCTCCAGCTCCAAGAAACTAAAAACATTACATGTTGCCATTAGTTTGTAGGGAAAAAAAACCTAGAGAAAACATTCCTGTAATATGAAGACAGTTTCTTTTACCCTAAAGTAAAAAAAGAAAAAAAAACTGAAATAACTCTCTTTAACATAATAAGATTTTAGAAATCTACTTGCAAAAGCTTGCAAAATCATTCTAAATTAAGTGCATTATTCATCCTGTTGTCTTCACCATTCTTTCTGTGGCTATACAACCTGCAAGAAAAAGGACCAAATATGAAGCACAGCGTGTCTGGAAAAAGAAGCTTTAAAATAGCACTTGGCATTTTGCAGTTTATTGCACTGAATGTTAATGCATATTGGGAATTCATAAACACAGAGAAATTATTTAGACTTCCCTTCCTGTGTAACAAACACAGCAGAACAGAGAAGTGCAAAAACTGTTATTATGGTGTTTACAGCTGGAATCCAATTATGTGAATACTATTTTAATCTCAGCTAGTTTCTTGCTCATACTCTAGGCTGTATACCTATACTCAACCTACAAGGTAAGGTTGGGTGAAGCACATATAGGACAGCTTTAGTTTAGCTCGTTCAGGTACTAGTATGCATGGCCATGTGTATAGACGTTACTTAATGGAGGTGAGTCTGTGGACCCAAGCACTGGCGTGTGACTGCCCAGTATGCTCCCGCTGTGGCCATGCTCCCTAGCCCAGTTCTGGCCAACGCCAGTTAGCGCTCTCCCAGGGAATAGGCTGGGGACAGCAAAGGCCAACGATGGCTCCCAGTTGGCGCTGCGGTCCAGGCCTCTCTATTTTGGGAAATGAAGAGAATGTGGCTGTGTAGACGTGAGCTATGCTGTGACACTTGCCCTCGGGGCCAGCACACAGGCACAGCTTGTTCTAGTTACTAGCACAGGCGTAGCCCACGTAACCCCGTTTTAGCTACAAGTCCTCAGGGTCTCTGGTGGGCTCCCTTCAAATCCCACACTTGCTGTGCTCCCTGCTCTGGTAGCTGAATTACAGCTAGCTCCATTCAGGTAAGACTGGTGCTGTGGCCCACCCAGTTCATTACAGAACAGCCTGCAGCAGCAGAACGAGAAACAATGACCTCACTGATGAGGCTGCTGGCTATGTTAGGAACTCTATTCTGAGACGGTTAAAAGGTGCTAAAACATGCTTCGCCTTTCATTTGAACTGGCATCTTCTTTTTCAATAGAAAGGAAGTGTGACTGATGTACTCTATATATATTTGACAGTGCTAATCCTCAAATTGTCTCACTCTGCCAAAGCTACCAGGGATTATCTTGGTGGCACTTGTCAGTGAAATACAAAAACTCTTTCAAGAAAACAAATTCACATGTATATACTGTATATAGAGAGATGTACATATAAAAAGTTATTGATTACTCCTTAGTCCTTTTGGTTCCCTTTCTGTTCCAGCGTTAGATAACATTCCACCTTGCTGTTTTTATTCACATTTTTTAAGAAATGTCACCCAAAAACATTGTTGGAGCAATTTATTTGTCATGAGGGTAGCTGCCTCTCAGCTTCCTTCTCTTTTGGTTTGACTTAGAATTTTTGGAAAAAAATTAAACCAGATTTTTTGACATACTAAAAAACTGTGTGTTTGCCTAATGAAAAAATCTCTGTGCCTGTATGCAGTGAATTGATTTCATGTGATTCTAGCTAACTTAAACAACTTGAAAGATATCTCTGGCAGATGGGATGGAAAGTTAAAATATAAAGGGAAGCCAACCCTCTTCAAATCAAAAATATCATCTCTGCTATCCCTCTGGCAGGTTACATGCAGTCCAGACAAGTGAGTGAAATTCCTAAGTGAAAGACTTTCTCCACATCTTCTGTTTCACAGACTAACCAGCATAAAAATAACATTTTAGCGTAGCTGAAATTATGTATCTTTAATCAAGGCTTCCCGGGTAATGCAAAGGACTTGCACGAGCTTTGTTATATAACTCTAACATTTTTTTGCAGTCCCTGACAGAACATTATGAAAATACTGATTATGTCTATGGGACATCCTTCAGTGCCATCCAAAGAGATCCAGCCCTGGAAGGTCAGGATATCATCAGCCAGGGGTCTGAGCTAACCCACTCTGCTCAAATGCAAGGTGTGTCAGCTGGAGCAAAGAGTCACAGTAACGTGACTCTGCTGCTTCCCAAGCAGTTCTACATGACACAGCCTGGCACAATGTAGATGTATCCCTAGGATAAATCTTCAGCCTCATATAAATTAGCAAAGGCCAGAATTATTCCAGTTGACACCACCTGAAGATTTGAATCATGTCTTGTAATTCGAAGACATGTCAGGATTTGAGAATGAAACGTAAGTGCCCAGTGAATTCCCCCCATTCCTGAACTGCAAACTTTGCCAAGTCCATCTTGTTTGGATTCTTAAATGTATTGCCAAATTTTCAGTGGACAGAAAGGAGGTTTTATTTTCTTTTAGCATTTAGAGACAGTACTTAGGTTATTTAGTTATTGAATCAGCATGACTTTTTGCTATACAGAAGGCTGAATGCATTAAAAATATGAGAGAATGAAGATGAGCTTTCTGTTTAATACTATTCTTCCACATACTGTTTTAAAATATTTTTAAAACATAGAATTTGAAGTGAAGTAATCCAGAAACCTCAGTGCTACACTCGAACAGTGTATAGAATTATATGTTTGAACTGGTTTTTGGACATGCTTTCCGTCATTTTAATCTGGCACCTAGCAGCAGTTGTGAAAATGTCTGTGGTGTTCACTGGGGCAAAGCCTAGGAAATAATAAAGAAGCTTTTGGAAATGTATTTGAAGTTTGAGACCTGTGAGAATTCAAAGCTCTTCGTTGATCTGTATAAACATGAAACTGAGAACTGCCAACAGTTTTAAGAAAAATGAAAATCCAAAAATGCCACTGCCAACTAAACAATAGGCACATAAGTGACAGTAGATTATGGACTGGTCCCTGGAATTCCCTCGTGATGGGGCTAGGTATTGCTGTGAGTAGAAAATCAATCTGTATGCTTTCAGGGAAAAAAAAATGGTTTTGAAAATTTCACAACTTGAAGTAAAAAAGCATTTTATCAAAAAATTCTACCCATGACATCCAGTACTTTTTCCTTATCTCAGCATTAATAAATCCCAGAATCAGAACTATTAGTAATGCTCTCTTTTCCTTCTCAGACTGTCACTGCTTTGATTACATCATTTTTTCCTATTCTATGTAAAGGCATATGACATTAAAATGGTTCAGAGTCACTAGTCCATTTCTTGCTAGCAGCATCACTTTATGTACACTTATCAGACTCCTAGTGCACGGAATTGTGCTCCCTACTAAGGTAGCGGCGTGAAAAAAACAGACTGCTGTCAGGTACCCTCAAAATCATTCACTTTTTAGTATGGCTGTATCTTCTGTCTCCTATCTATTTTTCTACAAAAGACTCGTTATTACTTGGGTTTTTATGTAGCTTCTACGGCAAGCCTATTCTTTCCTTTCCACAAAAAGAAAGGGGATAGTCTTTTCAGTAAAGTAAAAAGTGATTCACCCCCATCACCACATATCTTATTCTCATGGTCCTTTCTCTCTCCTTTCCCACTGTATCAGTAAAGAGATGACTTTTACTTCTTACTAATTGCCTACAGCATTCAATTTGTACCTTTATCTCAAAGGAAGTTTTTAGTATACAGAATTAACATTACTCCTGGCGAAAAAGTTTGGTTATAATAACAACAACAACGTCAATAACAATAACGTTTTACTCAATACAGAATCATATGTAGATAAAGATACACCTACATGTAATCCAACAGTCTCCTTATTTTTACTGTTACATACATTGTCAGTTTTCCCTTTAGCTGGCAAAGCAGCAAACATATTCTAGACATTACTGAGAAAGTGAAAGTTTTTATATTCTATAACATTGTTCTGTAAGTTTGCTTTAACATAGATTTCAAGCCTTTTTGCAACAGACAGACTTCTTGAAACCCTGTGAGCAGACCAACTGCCATTACACAAACTCATACACATAACAGAGTATAAAGCCCTGTATCTCAAAAGAGATAATTAAATAATAGTATTTCAGCACTGGAGACTGTTGTAACAAGTAGGGGTCGCTGGCTGCAAACAACCTCATCTCCGCATGTTCTTGTTTATCAACCTTATGGACATTGCTGCCATAATATTCTTATGATGGCTGCATTCACTGTGCTCATTGATGCATTCAACGATCAAATAGCTTCTGAAACTACTAAGCTTATAAAAAATTTTACTGTAGTTAATCTTATGCATATGTTTGAGACATCTGCCAAAAAGAAGCACATCAGATGCACTGCATAAATAGATTTGTTCAGAGCCAGCTATTAAGCCTAACCAGCAGGGCAATTCAACAACATCCTTTAAAACAATGGCTGAGATGCCACAAGCATAAAAGGCAGGAGCTGATTGTTCAGTTGAATGTATTAGCTGGATTTTGGGTACCAAAAGGGTACCCAAGGGGAAAAATGCCACCCAACAAGAGTCCTTTTGGAGAAACGGAAGGATAAAGAGATGCTTCGTCTACCTCTGACGCATTGCCCAGGAAGGCCCAGCCTTGGGGATGGATGAGGTTCCAGGAGCTGCCTGATGCTCATGTCTCACAGACCTCTCTTTGACCTTAGTCCCACTTCAGAGGGAACGAGCAGGAACGATTTCTCAACCTCACGCTCTTTGATTCTGTCCTTTGTCCTGAAGCCTTAGCTGGGGACAAAGTCTGAACTCCATTAAACATTTACAATATTTTCAAACTCACTGTACATCTGATAGCAATAAATTCATATCATAACAGAGGTTGGTATTATTAAATAAAATTGCTATATTATTATCCATTTACAATGGATTTTTAAATCAACTGAATACTGCTCTGACAACTGTGAAATGATTATCTATGTAAAGCAAGATGAGGATAATGGTAATCCCATGTGATGCCATACACTTCCAGGGATTAGGAAAGATTTCATAGCAGTCCTATCCTTCTCTTACTTGGTCCTGAATCCCATTTCTCATGTACAGTGGCAGGGTTAGAAATGTAACACTGTCCATGTGGAGCAAATAAAACTGGGACAAGTTCACCATACTGTTCAATCTATTTTAAACATGAATTTTTGGCAAGTGGTTTAGGAAACTCACCTGCATTGATTCTTGCAGGTTTGGGTTTTTTTTATTTATTTATTGCAAAAGGTAAGAAAACATTAATGTTTAAAAAATCAACAAGAAGTAATCGTTGTAAGAAATTTCTTCAGGAGATTAAAGCTTTAGGCGAAGTCTCACTCATTTTATGTATGATACAAAGTTGTACAGAAAAGTTCTATGTCTAAACCAGACTTACTCAACCCTGTAAAGCCCCATTAATGTAATTTTCTGAGTTTTCTGTCCCTACATATTCCTGGTTTTAATTGCAATTTTAGTTTTCATTTGAATTTTCTTTTTCCAAGCACTTCAAAAAGATCTTAAAAGGAGCATTTCAGCAAACCAAAAGTTAAAAATAGATAAATCAGTCTAATGGGATATAGCAAGCCATAAATTTTGGAATTCCACACTCAATTTCATTTCAAATTTTTTGAAATAGAAGTTCATAATTTTTAAAGAAATGTGGGTTTTGTAGATTTCCCCTTGTTTAGATACTTTGAAAGTTCCTCTTTGCACTCTAACTCAGAAAGGCTTTTAAAATTAATTTCAGTGATGACTTTCAATCATCTCTATTAAAAATGGTCTTAAACTTTTCAAGAAAATAAAGAAGATAAGAAGGGTTGGAATTTTTTACCACCTTTTGCCAGTATTTATTAGTCTGCATCACTAGTAGCCTACAGATTATATATAGTGCTTTTTATCTTCAGGGAAAGAAGAACTCCAACTTGTTAATTTGCAGACATTTCTTTTCAAGTTTGGCATACTTTTCTGACACATGATTATTCTGTGATATATTAAAATGTAAGTCCCTCCTCTTTTGCTTTTCTATAATTTAAATAATTACCTGAATAAAGCATGCGAATTATGGCTTTCACGTTTCCCAGTTCAATCATGCTAATTTATCTTCTGGCAGAGAATTTCAAACAAAATTACTGTCTCGTTCTGAGACATGATGTTAATAAAATATATTAATTACTTCTTAGAAGGCATATTTCTTTATCCACACTGCAAATTTAAAAAGAAGTTTGCCAGAAAAGAACAAACTCTGCTTTAGATCTCCCTCCTCTGACAAGCACAGAATTTCTCTCACTCAGACTCATACAAAAAAGCCCTTTTTTCTCCTTCTCATTGAAAATCTTTCCATCTATTTCTTCTGAATCCTCACTGACCACTGGTGCCATCACTTTCTTTAATGCCATTTAGGATACATTTACTTTGAAAACTCATCTTCCTAGCTTTGAAAATGTACATGAAGATCTCTGGTGTCTAATCAAAGCAAATGGAGAACACAGACTATATTCTACACTATTTTCCCTTCTACAAGAAAGGAAATCTTTTGTTGTTCAGTTTCATATAATATACCCTGCTGATAAACCAGGCAATTTTAACTAAAATTTTAATAGAAAAAAGGTACGCAATAAAAAAATAATGAGCAAAAGTGCTGAATGCATGTCAAAGGTTTTACACAGCATGAATTGCTCACCATTTAGGAAGAAAATCTCTTCAGATGTAGTTATCTGTTTGTCGGTATGTGTGGGAAACCATGGCTGGATCAGCTTTGAAAAGCCAAATATAAATACAAAATACTTGATGAAGCTTGCAAACTTCTTTCTGCTTTTCTGTTGGGGGATATGGAGGAGAGTTGTGATTTTTTTAGGATTATTTAGCTTCACATCACAAAATCTTCTGCATGTAACTTGGAACCTTAATCTAAAACTGTCCTTTCATATGACTTCTAAAGTGTTCACTGCAAGTATGGAAAAGAATTTTGAAACTTGCAGATAGGAAATGTGTTTTCATTAGAGGCTAACAAGGTTCTATTTCCATCGGTAATAGTCTAATGAGAGAAAAGGCATATTAAAATTCCAGTTTTGGGGTGGACCTGTTCCCCTCTCACAAGGAATTGGGGGGTATGTCAATTTATGCATATCACGTGTAGGACCATTGTTTACTCTAGCCAGAACTATTAAGCCTCTATCTCCATCTAAGGGATAAAAATCATTCCTCTGTTCTACTCCACCACTTGGAAAAAAATAAAGAATAAAAAGTGTAAGCTTTCAATGCAATACTAAAGTTCTTCTCTAAAATAATGTTTTATAATGGACACAAAGAATCTGTTTTAAATCAATATTGAAATAATTGGCAGTGGAAAAGACAGGGCTAACAATTTTTTTTACCTCCTCATTCAGTGCAACATAGATAATAGACTATTCTGGATGCAGATACTGCAGCAATGCAAGAGGATTTATCACGGACTGGTTCTCTCACAATAAACCACAATGAGAGAAGGAAACTAATTTACCTTTTCAAATAGTGTGGCCAGAGATGCAAAGCAAGCAGCAAAGAGACAAATACATTGTGTTTTCAAGTGATGCTGGAGAAAGTTGTATTAGAAAAGAAATATGCAACTAAAATCCAGAAGAACCAGATGCTAAAAATATAATGATCTCTCATTTTCCCTCCACCGTTACCCAACATTAAAGTATGATCTGTTGTCCTCTTGTTTGCTTGAGCACTATTTAATCTCTGCATTTTACGTATTCATACTCCTTCCGAGCAAAGCAGGCACTGGACTTTACAGAAGGTTCCAATTATTTTGCCCATATTTGCGTCAGTTTTAACCTTTCTTCACAGTCTATTGCTGTACTTCTGTCCAAAAGCAGCAAAAGCTGATGTGTTTCCTCCATTACCTTTGCTCTTTTAGAAGAGTTTCACCTAATATTCTGTACTTAGGTTGAGTATGAATTCAAAGTGCAAGTGATAATTGCGTTAGTATTCTATCAGCTTTGTGTATTAATTCTAGACATAACTTGGACTTCCCATGGAGTGAGAACTGCCTTCTCCTGGCTGTGCCATTGACGCTGCGATAAATGGTGCATGTGCAATTCCTGCAATGGAGCTCGGCGTGTGTGCCAGCAGCCTCACTTCTTCTGCAACAGAAAACACCGCGGCAGCTTCAATGTGATGGCATATCCAACGTCACACAGCCCCCAGCAACTCCTTTAATACAGCAACCTTTGCGTCTGAGAGAGTTTCTGTTAAGCGGTACTGACCATCTCAGAAAATCACTCTTCTCTTATATTCTTTTACAATACCATAAACAGGTTGCTAGTTCATTGACCCACCTACAGCAAGCCTTATACATTTACATTTTAAAACGGATTCTATCTCTTTTTTTGTTTATTTCTTAGTTTCTTAAAACATTGATTATTCTCTTGACTTCGCTCGTCAGAATAGTCTTCATTTCTCTGTTATCCTCAGCTTTGTTCAGATTTTCTTCTGGACTAGGAACATTAGGTCCTGAAACTAACACCGGGCCTGATCCTGCACTGAATATTAAAACCAGAGTTAGGAAGACCGGGAAAAAGTCACATTATCGTACTTTATTCTGAGAGCAATACAACTGAGGCAGATGGAAGCAACCAGAGTTCTCCAGTGTAAGCTCAAGTGAAGCTTATTTGCTCTTCATGTTAATTTTAATTCTTTAACTTAATTGCCATTTTAATTCCTTTCTACTTTCTGAATTCTTGTTAAAGAGTCACCTGTGAAGAAGAAAGGAAGCCCTGCATGTTTAATTAATACATAGAGATAAAGGCTCATGCACATACCCACGTGCAAGAAAACAGATTCAGACACCAAAAGGAAGGCAGACTTCACTGTTAATATTTTGGCAGAAACTTAAGATGAGATTTTATTAAGCTCAACTCAAATGTTTATCTTAGAGGGCAAACACTACAAAGGCTGAATTTATACGATGAATGAGAAATAATTCTCGAAAGGCTGAAATATTGCTCAGAATGTATGGGGTTTTTAACACCACAGGAGCGTGTATAGGAACACCGAGCATGAAAAACATGAGAGAACTATCTAGTGAAAGAACATCAGCCATTAATTGACCCAAGCACCACATAACTGGGCAATGTACAGAAAAGGCATTCAGCAGCCTTAGGTAATCTCTGGGGAGAACTGGAGCCAACACCTTACATATTAGTACAAGCAGTATTTTAAAGTAAACAATGACTTCTAATGATGAGTGCGCTGTGTGTCAGATGTGTCAGTGGTGAAAATACAAGCCTGTGAGATGAACACAAGATCGCATAGCCTATAAAATGAAATGGCCTTTTAAAACAAATCAAATTCTATCCTAGGCAGAATGATAAACAAAAGGGAGAGCTCCAAGCTGAAACTAACCAATATATTTCAGTGTTAGAAGATCTATTTTTAATCTTCTTTCTGACCACATTCTGTAAATATGCTAAAAGATAGTGCAGAGGAATGGAAAAAAATTCCAACTCCCTTAGACCAACAGTAGTGATCTAATTAAAAAAGATTCCGAATGGCCCCCAAACCCAAGAGCAGGCTGGGAAAACTACTGACTGTATCCTAATCTCTAACTCACTACGGTCTCCAGCAGGGCTGAGACCAAAATTCAAAGGCTTACTTAGTCCTTGTGGATCTCCGGGCTTTCAGCTTTTTCCCCACGGAAGCCACTCCTCTTTTTATTCATCTGGAAACACATGGTACTGTGTTTTGACATTTTGGTTTTGCCTTTCATTCCCATTCCTGCATTTGGAGTCTCCATGTACTGTAAAACTCTAAGAAGTTTTTCATTTTTCATTCACGTTCAGAATATTGTTCTACATTTCCCACAAAAGCAGCTTTCTACCCCACAGTGCAAATTCCAAATGAGAAGCAATATGAATAATTTTTGAATGTACCATCCTGCTTTCTTACTGCCAGGGTTTTCAGCTTTATCATGGAAGTTAAACAACCAAAAATTCAACCTTTTATCCCAAGTACTTATGAACACCAGTTGTAGGTGCTAAGGACCAAATCAGTAAAAGCCTTACCCTGATCCCAGGTATATTATGTAAATATGGATTAGCTCCGTTGTTATGGATTTGCTCCATGGATTGTATGGATTTGCTCCATTAGCATAAGCGAGACAGTATATTCACAGGAACTTTTTTTTTCATATATTCATTTCCATTTCCATTGTCGGTCATCAAGATGAAATGTTATAAATCTGAAATCAGCCTGTCACTTATATAATTTGAAAACCTCCTTACTATAGAGCTTGCAAGCATACTACTCCTACACATATGCACTCCTAGTCAAATTAACCTTCAAGTCAATGAATATTTAATTTTTACATTATTTTCAGCATCTCATCTCTCCACAGTAAGTGTGTACTGGATAATAACATAGCTGATACAGTGCTAAATTCTTTGAGGCACAAGAGATAAAGTAAAAAGGGCTACAGACCAGCTAACTACTTTCCTGAATACAGAATGCCCAAGTCCAAAGATAAAAAGTCTTTGTCAAGTGGTGAACTGCAGGCAGAAGGTAAGGACAGAGAAATTCAGGAAAGACATAAAAAACATTATTTCCCACCTTGACAGCAGCACTAAAGGTGGGCTAGTAAGGAAATTAAAGCACTGGAGGCCACTATGATACATTATAAACAGACCAATAGCGTAAAATGTCACATGTATCTTCTTTCCAACATTTTCAATAACTAAACACTGACCTTTAGAAAGAGGTACAGAGCTGTGCAAAATAATCTGATTCATTTTGGCTAATGTTACAAACCTAAAAGCATCAAAGAGAAAAGTCAAGCCAAGAGATATTACTTACATTTTAAATAAGCTAAAGGCTTTCCTTTACTAAAAATGCTCTCTTTTCAGAAGAGTATCAAAGACTCCTACAATCTACATTAGGCAGTTCAAATTTTCAATAGTATCGCTAGTTTGAGAAAAGGAAAAAAAAGAAAAAAAGAAAAAAAAAAACCAGAAAAAAATCTGTGTGAAAATTGCTGTTCCAGCAATATCAAAGCATTTTTTAAAAATCTATTGGTCTGATGAAAATTTCACTTGTACACTTCCTCACATCCAGGTTCAAATTTTGCCCAGAACATGTGCCAGACCTTAGACTAACCAGGAATGTTCCTATGAAGTTCAAATTATTTCTTTGTGTCAGGCAGAGGAGTGGTTTGAGTCTCATTTCTCAGCTGACTGGTCTACCCATCTCTTGGTTACACTGAGTTGGAGCTCTCCCCTCTTCCTCCATGACCTCCAAATGGAGTCTTTCCCAAAATTTCAAAACCTCAGAATTTTTCCATGATCAAGTTGTTATTTTCTAAGCAACCCCACTGCTACTGTAAGTCATACGCTTGAGTACTGTAAGTAAACTGCTAGATTAAATGTTTCACTGGTGTTTCTGCTAGTTTCATGTAAAAATATTTAAGACTGAAAACATTGATAACTATAGCAGGAAACAGTAGGATGTTCCTGCATTGTTGGGATCAGTGGTTTCGAATGTTAATTTCCTTACTGAGAGTATTATCTGTGTTTCTCTAAAAGATTATGAACCACAGTACACAAGTGAGAAAAAGAAGTAAGAAGTACCTCTGTTTGCATCTGATTGCAATATAAACTCATGCAGCTCTTTAAGAAAAGCATGTCTTGAAATAGTTGGTGTATTTAAAGGATTTCTAAAAGGACTTAGAAAACTAATTTTAATCAGGCACATTCCAGCTAGGTTTTGGGTTTGTTTTTATGTTTTCTTAGGGAGGAGGGTTATTTATGCTATTATTTTGAATCTATTATTCATGTATTAGCTGTCCATGTCATTAATAGCATCTCAGGAAAGGGCTGATTCTGGGTCTAAAGAAGATAGACAAAGCTAGATATCCATCTGAGCAGAAATCTGATTGTTGGGATTTATAGTCATAGCATCTTTCCTTACTAAATGTTTTCTGTGAGGCTATAATTCCAATGTTATTGCACAGGACAGCAAGAGAAAACCTTTAAAGTACAGAAATCAACATAGAGCAACTGTGAAAAATAGCAGCAATTATAGCAAAAGCGGTAGTTGGATAAAGCCAGACTATTCTTTTGTGCATTCACACATAAGCCAAGACTAAAATCCAGCTCAGTTATTTCTAGGTTTACAGAAAAAAAGTAGAGGGAATGTGTTTTTAAAAATAATACAGTTTGCTTTCTGTTGTAACACTTTGAATTGTTTTATTTTTCTTCAGAGATGTACACTGCCTACCCACAAGGCAATAGTATATGCTGGAGAGGGTATTATCTGATGTTATAGCTTGCATAAAAGGAAAATGTTCTCTCTTTCCATTCCTCTTTTAGCTAGCCAGGACAGCCCCATATTTTATGGGTATCAAGCAGAAATACTGAGAGTGTGATAGAGGCAGTGACTTCTGAATTTCAATAGAAATTTTTTCCAAACAGGAAAACCAGCTCCAAGCATCACCCTGAAAGAGCTGTAGAAAGAAAGTAAGACTCAATATTATCTTAAGACCCAGTATGTTCCTTTCAGTGGGAAAATAGAAAGCCATCATTTTACATGAAATTCCCTAAATAGCCTTGCTGATGATATTTTTTTCCATATTTTTTTAAAAAATGGAATTTCAGTTCTACATGCCAAAGGAGATGGGTTGCTGATTAAAGTTGTTTGATCTCACAACAGCAGACTGAAGACCTCCCACTGCCTGCTCTAACTGCTCCCTTGCTTTCTCAAATGCATGTCTTTAGTATTTTGACTTCATCTGTAGCCTTGTGTAATAAAAACGAAGTCATTTGTCTGGTATGTATTTATATCACTATGATACCAGTCCTCTGTTTTCCCAAATTGATTTTCAGTGTGTCATTTCCACGTATGTTACCTTATTGCACATGCCAGAGCTACCCCAAAATAATTATGATGAGATGCTCACCCTAATATAGAGCTGAAACTACATTCCTAACATGAACCTGCTTTTCAATACATATTCCGTGGAACAACTTTCTTTGAAAACTGTAATACAGCGATGTATTTGGCTGGTACCCCAGGGTTCCCCAGGGCTCAGTACTGGGGCCGGTCCTGTTCAATATCTTTATCAATGATCTGGATGAGGGGATCGAGTGCCCCCTCAGTAAGTTTGCAGACGACACCAAGCTGGGCGGGAGTGTTGATCTGCTCGAGGGTAGGAAGGCTCTGCAGAGGGACCTGGACAGGCTGGATCGATGGGCCGAGGCCAACTGTATGAGGTTCAACAAGGCCAGGTGCCGGGTCCTGCACTTCGGCCACAACAACCCCAGGCAACGCTACAGGCTTGGGGAAGAGTGGCTGGAAAGCTGCCCAGAGGAAAAGGACCTGGGGGTGCTGGTTGACAGCCGGCTGAACATGAGCCGGCAGTGTGCCCAGGTGGCCAAGAAGGCCAATGGCATCCTGGCCTGTATCAGAAATAGTGTGGCCAGCAGGAGTAGGGAGGTGATCGTGCCCCTGTACTCGGCACTGGTGAGGCTGCACCTCGAATCCTGTGTTCAGTTTTGGGCCCCTCACTACAAGAAGGACATGGAGGTGCTGGAGCGTGTCCAGAGAAGGGCAACGAAGCTGGTGAAGGGCCTGGAGCACAAGTCTTATGAGGAGTGGCTGAGGGAACTGGGACTGTTTAGTCTGGAGAAGAGGAGGCTGAGGGGAGACCTCATCACGCTCTACAACTACCTGAAAGGAGGTTGTAGCGAGGTGGGTGTTGGTCTCTTCTCCCAAGTAACTAGCGACAGGATGAGAGGAAATGGCCTCAAGTTGCCAAGGGAGGTTTAGATTGGACATTAGGAGAAATGTCTTTACTGAAAGAGTGGTCAGGCCTTGGAACAGGCTGCCCAGGGAAGTGGTTGAGTCACCATCCCTGGAAGTATTTAGAAGACGTGTAGCTGAGGCTCTTAGGGACATGGTGTAGTGGGCATGGTGTGTTGGGTTGACGGTTGGACTCGATGATCTTGGTGGTCTTTTCCAACCTTAATGATTCTATGATTCTACTTTACTAATGCTACACACATCTGTCCAAAAGAAAAATTCATGTCAGAATAATTAACAATACCTGTCACGACTCATTAGGATCAGCACATCAAACTATTGCTGCTGGCAACACAAGTGACACGCACAAGTCAGCTAGTGGCAAAGATGTGTCACTCCCTCTAATCACAGGAGGGGGGGACATGAGATCTCTGCTGATCACAAAGTACTTCCTCAATTTAAATTTAGTACTCATGTTGATTAAAAGGTTTTCCACTTTAATCTTACTTAGATAAAAACTCAGATAAAAAGACTTGGTACCATGTGTATAAGGCAGTATCTATGACTCATGGTAAACTGCTGCTTAACAGAATGAATGCAGAATACAGTTCTTCTCACACAAAAAGGAGGAAATTATGTTTGTAACTACACTGTTCCCTGAAAAACAGCAAGGTTCATAATAAACTACATGATGAAATAGTATCATACCTTTTTATCATACATAATAAAAGTAGTGTGAACATGTATACCTTTTTATTAAATGACCAGAGTGTTACTGAAGGCAGACAAAAACTATCCCTTTCTTGAAGAGGCAAATTAAGATAGAAATAAAAAGATAAAGGTAACTTCCTCCAAAATTTCAGAATATTATGTGCAAGAAGGCATGATTATAACTTGTATAGCTTGATTATAGTTTATGTGTACGCACAGTTCTCAGGATTGTATGAACAGTCAGCTCACCATCTAACGGGTTATTCAGCCTCACAGCAATCATGCCTGTACGGTTGCAAGAGAGACGTTAAATTTTTGCACACATATTAGCCTGGGTTTCTTGCTGTAGAGGGCTGAGGTCATGTCTACACCAGAAAGTTCTTCTGGCAGGACTTTGGGCTGATTACAGCTCGTACATGTTGCACTGGAAGGACAGATACGTACTTGCTGAACTGCCTTTGCTAGTGCCAAGGGTCCTTCCCTTAAAAGTCCATTTTGGCAAAAGTTATGGTATACACACTTTCTATTGACCCTAGCAACTCTGCTGAGCACAGTTCCTCAGGAACATCCTGAAGTGTGTTGTGGGATATCAACAAGGAGCTCAGGTTCGAATTCTTGTAATTCCTTTTCTTCCAGCCCACTATGTTTTTCCCATTCTTTGACATTCACATTCCCATTTTAGATTTTTCATGATGCCTTTTCATCTTTCTGTTCAACCTCTCAGTCAGAAATAGGGCCCCAGAGAGATAAGTAGCATACCAGAGCTTGCTCACAGACAAAAACTCCCTGCAGACTCTACTCCCAACGTAGCCAGTGGAGCTGCGGTTGACACCAGGTGGAGTGGCTGATGACGGCAGTGCATGAAAAGAGCAACATGTCCTAGACATATGATGATTGGCACTGCACAACAGAGCAGCAGGAAACAAGCGTTAAATAATGTGCCATGTTATGCTGTGGTACAAATCCAGGAAAATCACCAGTGATCCCAAATTTCATGAAGGTTGAAATGCCCTCTGGCATAGAGACACCGGTGACAGCAGGTGGAGATTGTTCATTTGCGAACCCTCAGCCCAGATGCTGATTCACTGGGGGCAAGAAGGGCCAGGGAGTTTACAGCGGATATAATCCTTCCCTTAGCACTGTTACGTGGGCTCAGTCTGCTCTGGCATCACAATATCCTCACAGCCGTATGGATGCACAGCTCTCCTCTTTTTTCATATCCAAACTTGGCTCTGTTTGGCCAAGATAGTCATCAAAAGTTCATCAGGTTAGGGCTGGAAAGCCCAGCATGGGAACAGATTATCAGTCAGATGTGCCAGGACCGGGGCAACAGGAACAACAGGCAGATTTGAAATAATGGGACACTTGAATTTTGGAAGAGGGAAGTGTGGTGCATAACCCAGTTTGACTCACCACATTGTGCCTCCGAGTACATAGGAGCAGAGGAACAGCCACACTGGCTCAGCCAAAAGGTCTGACTAGCCTCGTCCTTCTTCTCTGACAGTGGCCAGCAACAGATGCTGAGAAGAGTAAAGAGGAGACCAGGCAAGTGGTGGCACTTCTCCAGAACACTCTCCCAGCCTCAGGACTTCCTAGGTCAGAGGTTTTCACATTGTATTTCATAGTCTTTGGTGAATTCCTTTTCCAGTAATTTGTGCTGTTGCTTTTTGAAACTCTGTAAGATTTTAGTATCAACAACAAGCTGTGGTAAGAAGTTCTATAATTTTTGGGGAAGTTGCCTATGGAACTACATTAATGAGTTTGCTTTGAACAGGTAAATAATTTAAGCTGATGCTCATTATATTTTATACTGAAGGAGACAGCAAGAAATTGCTTGCTATTTACTGTTTCATGGCCATGTGGGACCTAATAGTCATCTTTGATATCACCCACACTTATGCAATGTGGATGCTTCATGAACAGCATTCTATAGGTGGGGAAGGTATGTGATGCTGCAGCCTTATAAATATAAAATCTTTTCTAACAAAACCAATAGGAATACAATTCTGGGACCTACATTTGTGGATTTAAAGAGCCAGTGCTGGTCTTAGATGGCCGTTTGCTTCCTTGGTTTATACTGACTAGCAATAGAGAACCGTTTGCCTTTTTTCTGAACAGGGACAACAAAGCTGTTGAATGTGTACCAAACAGATGGAAAAATCCTGGCAGCGACTCATGGCTAGCCTGAACTGTAATGAGTAAGTATTCTTATTGTTGCTACTGTTTGTTATGTTTTCCATAATATTTGTGGAGCGAAAACTAGCTGGATGGAGGAGTGAAGTGTAAGGACTGCTGATTTTGAATAACCTGGCACAATTAGAAGAGCTCAACAAGGCTGTAAAGATCCCTTTAACAGTCAGTCAGAATTGCATGCTGCTTTTGTCTAGTTGTTTGCGTAGTTGGCGCGGATTTAGATTCTTCATGACTTGTAAATGCCTGTTATGAATAGGGTAGAGGGGATGTTAGAGCCTGTAAATGTGTATGAATAGGAATGTCATACTCATTAGCTAGTTCACAATTTGAAAACAAAGTTCTATCAAATTGTAATAAACAATGTGCAAATAGCAATACACTTCAGAGCTTATGAACTTGAACATTAATACATTTTTTTAAAAACTTAGTCACATTAAGATGTGTGTGAAATGTTTTCTGACACATCCTGTATTTTTTCCCACAGGCCAGTGTATGTTTCCTTCTAGCTATTTGTCTTATCTGTGGAGGTCCCGTTACACACTTACTAGACCTCCCGCAGCTTTCACCATTCTTCTAATATTTGTCTTGTACTTTCTGCTTTTCTTCAGACATGTTGTGCATTAACCCTTCGTGCTTCTCCTTAGACTCAAGCATGCTTAGCTGTTGCATCATGCCCTCCCAGTGATCGCTGCTATTACACTTAACAAGCATTGGGGATGTAAGCTGCCTTGCTTTTTCTGATTTTCTTTTCCTAATCAAGGTCAATTAGTAGGGGACTCTGACTTTGAAAAAGGCAAATATGCACATTGAACAAAATGTCAAGTGAGGAAAAATAAAACCATTTTGGTGAAAATTTGAAAAGCGTTAGATTTGCTTCAGGGCTGTTCCACAATTCGAGCCATCACAAACATGAAGGCATGCCTGAGAGCCTTCATGAGAGGTGTTTGTGGCAAGAGAAAGAACTCCCATGGTCACTGGAGACACACTGGCACCAGACTACTAAAACAGAAGTAGGTGGAGCATGAGCACCGACTGCTCCCTGTAGTTACGCTATTCATGACTTGAGCGTGGGTTCTTGCCATGGATTCTGTGCAGCATTGTCCAGCCCAGATATACGTGTTTTGAAGTCCTGGCTACCTGAAGGGTTAATGTCCCCTTCCCTCTTCTGAATAAATTCATCATTACTGGGTGCTGCCAGGAATCCTTCCTTGTGATAAGAAAGGGTGTCCTCTCTCACTTGTGGCAGCGGGGATCCAAACATGGCTGGAGGTTTTTTGGTAGCCCGAAATGGTAAGTTTTGGAGAGAAGCACCGGATTATCCTTTGCCTTTCTTCATCTAATAGTGCAACTGAAACAGCTGATGTTGTTTCTTATCCTTGCTGACTGAAGAATTATGTTGCTTGAGGAGGTAATTTACTTTGGAGATAGAAAGCTGGTTTAACTAGTAGGAACTTTAGTCAAAAACTTTACAGTGCAAGCTACGTTTGAGAAATTGTTACAAAAATTACTGCAAAAAATCACAGTCCTAAAGTACAAGCACAAAATGGAATTATTTATCATGCTGCAGATCACGACTGATCCTTCAATGCTGTGCTTTGTATTAGAAAGACATTTTGTGTTATGAACACATGAATATTTCAAGTGTTTCTTGATTTTCTTTTTGTGAAAACTAGATATAATAGAAAAACAATCATATCAACACTGGTCTCCCATGGTTTAGAAACTGTACAGTAAATACTGTAAACAATTAGCAAATCAACATTTTTATTTGTTTTACATGATAATGCCCACCACAAAATGTGCCAGTTTGGGAATGTTGTTCAGAAAAACACTTGTAGGAGGAATCCTGCCAATGATCACTGTATCAACAAACAGCAACAATAACACATATGCTTTTACATAATTAGGATAATTGGCTTTATTTCTTAAAATACAGTTTTGTTCTTATGGATTAATTGACAGGGTAAACATTCATGTTATCTTAAACTACTCAACCCTTGTTAATTTGAATGTATCTTCTCAGTCTTCACCAAATATGTAAACGTCTACCACAACCTCACTGAAGTAGCTGCTAAATTGAGCCTTTGATAATCTTGAAGTATTATTCTTTTCCGCTTCTGCTCTCCTACAGCTCTTCCATTCAGTTTCCTGGTGTACTCCATTGCCTTCCTGCCTCTTTCTAATGCAGCGATCCATTGCTTGGCCTTCTGCTTCTATTTTGCCTCCTGCTTGCTGATGCAGTGATTCACCACCCGGTCTAATCTCTGATTTACAAGTGCGTTAGATAGCCCACAGTCAAGGAGATGAGGCAGTGAAAAGGACAGCCAGGGGAAATTAAATAAACTTGGAATTTATCCATCTTTAGAAAACAGTGCAAAGTCTCTTCATCTCTATCACCCCGAAGAGTTTTTATGGCAATAGTTCCCTCCTTCTATGTGCCCTCCTACCTATTTTTGGGAAAAAAAAAAAAAAAAATAAATACAAGCAAAATAATGAAGTCAATAAACTTATCAGAAAAAGGATACTTCCTAACTTCAAGCAGAAATGGACACTCCAAGAAAGAAGAGAAACTCATTAAGCCCATTAGGAACTTCGCAATTAAGAAGTGATTTTACACAGAAGGTGCCCCCACAGTATGACATTACAAGATCCAAAGAAAGGATAGGTAGAGAGAGGGAGATGCATGGACAGGAGATTTTAAAGCAGAATCAAGACAGCTGGCAGACAGAAGGAAAATATCAAAGCTTTCTGTAAATATATGGGGCCTGATATAGGAATCAGTGCAAATCAGTCTTATTCCCTTGAATTTCGTGGAACTTTATTATTTACAACAGCTTAGTGTGAGCCCATCTGCCCCTTTTGCTGTAATTGGATGGCTAAGAAAAGAATAAGGGGGCTGTTTACTGATAAAATTAAACATGAGCCATATTTTCTAGGAAAAGTCATATGGGACATTATATGTGTCCTTTCCCTGTGTGGCTATATGTCCAACCTTTCTTTGGCCAGCAAGTGGCATGTCAGTCTTTGCAAAAGTGCTTCTGCCAGTGCATGATGTTGTAATGAGATTTTACCACAGGAAAAAGAAAGGCTAATTAGTATCCTTTCAAAATTTCTGGCATGCACACACATACAAATCAATTTTGACAAAACACCCTACAATCTACTTTGGATCAAAACATCTCTGGGCTTTACTAATAAGGCTCTGACTTCAAGAGTACCTGTACCCTATTTTCATTCCTACCACATACTTATGCTTTATTTTTTCATTCTTGTTAAGCATTAGGCTGTGACAAGAAGGTACAGCACCCAACAGAGCTTGGTTTTGTTTCCTTTCAAAATTTATATTTGGAACTTTATTAAGAAGAGGCACTTGGTTTTACTTGTTAGTTTTGTAATTTTGACTGACAACTGGGGTGACTTTATGATCCTCAGCACCCACATGCATATCTCCTGTTACGCATCAGTACGCTTAAGTGATAGAAGTGCACATTAAAAGTCAATCATTTGGAGTTCCTCCCTCTTCTCCATACACAAAATACTACCTTTATCTCCCACAGCGAGATAAAGAGGCTTGATCTTCTCCTGGGCTCTGCATGATCTTCTTTTATCTCCTTAGCTGTGTTCCATATAATGAAAGTGACATCACAGGGTGGCTTTTTGCCTCTTTCCACGTTACTTTCAAATTAATTAATGTCCTAAGTTTAGAATGTTTAGAAGGATTTTAATTTTTACTTGGCAATTTTAGTTTGCATACATCATTTTTATCTTTTTCTTGGGATGTATATTTTTAGATCAGTGACCTTTTGGATGTATGATTCATGCTGATTTAATTTTTTCCAGCTGGTACATTTTCCCTTAAGCTGATACAAATGCGCTGAAACTGATACTTTTGCAGCAATGAAACCAGCCATTACACACCTGTGGTCTCAATTTTTTTATTGGAAATAGATTTTCTCTTCTTTTATTCTCTATATTTTCCCAACAGGTCTGTAATAACCTTTCAGGGGAAAAAAAAAAAAAAGCCCAAGCACCTGTACAATAATGTCACCTGTCACAGATCAGGAGCTATTCCAAATCAGATAACTTAATGCTATTTAATTTATCGTGGAACTATTAAAAGTCAAGCACACCTTCTATTTATTAATGCAAGTAACTAAGCAGATTAAATATTTTGTGCATCCATCAGACTGCAATAAGCTCTGCAAAAATGATTTTGTGATTCCTTGTAATCTATACACGTGGTTCTTAGACCCACTCTCAAGAATATTAACAAGCATGTCCACCAACAGCTAGGTGTTCAAAAAGTAAATGTCATAGCATGTTATTTGTCCACCGAGGAGCAGACCTGAGCTTTTAATGGGGTTTTCACAGAGGCTATATGTAGAGTGTGGGAGCAAAGAGCATTTCCATGCTTACACAACCAGACATGTGTCCTTTCTGCATTCTTACTTTGTCATGAGAAAAAAGTCACCTTACCATCTCCAGCCCTGCCCCCCTCCCTGAAATTCTCCTCTTCCCCTACAAAACCCACACAGACATTTAGACTCACTCGCAACTGGAGAATTTGATTCACCCTTAACCTTTGGAGGAGGGACAGGCTTCACTTCCATACTACTTCTATACTCAGAAATACACCTCTCTACTCCTACATTTTCTGCATAAAAGGGAGAATTATAAATAGTAGCCTGAAACAAATAAAGAAAGAAATAAAGCTGTAACAGGACTCTGAAAATGAAGACCTTGGGAAAAAACCATGGGGCCTCTTGGTTCAAGTACAAAGGCAACATCAAACTTCACAATCATGTTACGTGCAAAATGTCAGGAGAGAAAAGTAGCCGAGAAAGTTTTTAAACTTTGACCCTCATTGCCGTCTTAGTGTAATCTGCAGCAAGCAGCAAAATCCATAAGGAAGCAGCAAGCCAAGGTACCAGTCAAAAAAAGGCATAGATATTGTTGGTATAAACAGATCTTGGAAACTGGCACTTAAATGAGTTTTAAACATTTCTGTTTGCAATTATATTAACAGTATTCTATATACTGGATTTCTTTTTAATGTTCTCTCAAGTGAGTGCAATGTTCTTAATGGTTTTGTGTTTCTCATAAACTGTTGTTGGCTGACATGCTTAGGTTTGTCCGTTACTTATTCTATGCGATCCATAAACCCAATGAGAAGATTAAGGTACAGGCACCCGTTGCAGCCATGACATAAATTGTGTATCTTTTTGGAGGACAACAGTATTAAATAGTTTTACTATAAAGAGTTCCAGATGTTGAGCTCATGGGGCTCATGGGGCTGAGTCTAAATGCACAAAGAAGTGTTGGTATTACTTTCTGTGAAATGCTATTAGGAATGCTTAAAGAGCTGGTTATAAAAGACAGATGGAACTCTAGAACTTAGTGAACTGCAGTAAAACATATCAGCTAATAAAGAAGTGATCTCAATATTAGTATGAAAGACCCAGAACGATTGTTGGTGAAACAGCTAACATGAAAAACTTTCTAATATAACATTTTTAAGACGGTAATACAGACACCAGATACTTTATATTTGCATTGATATTCTCAGTATATATGTATTTTATTAACTGAAAGAACTGATGCTTTGTGAATTATAAGTGAGACTATTTTAATTTCATAAATCCGAATCTCTGCCATAAAATCTAAGCTGGAGACTGAATTCTGCTGAGCTAGATCATTCCAAATTAATTAATCAATAGCCTTGCAATTAATGATTCTAATTAACAGATTAGGCCACAAAGGGATTACTGCCTTATCAGGCACTTACGCGATTGTTTGCTGCACATTGGGGAAAAGGGCTCTGCAGGGTTGCTGCAGATCCCCAGCACGGATGGACAGGAGGAGGTGAAAGAGTTTGAGACTAAGTGCAAGGGAGCATATTCCTCCCAGCAGTCCCTCAGGGGAAGGGTGATAACTCATAGGAGAGGTACAGTCCAGCAGGTGGGCTTTCCTGGAGGAGCTGGAAGGCAGGAATAGTCTTCCCAGGCTGCTCTGAGGCTAGTACAGCAACACATTACTGATTGCTATTGCTTCATTGCAAATTGATTAATAACAGCCTGGATGACTGTGTTGGTAAGTGATAGCCTTTAGCTCTTAGAAAAGAACTTGGGGTCACATGACAAGCTGCTTGCTCACATGAAGTTTCAAAGGTAGTTTCACCAGAATGAAAGAGAGAGCAAAGCTTAGTTGTGCATCTTTAAATCTTTGGTGTTCAGAGTACACAAAATGTTTGCAGGTTTACAGCATGCAAAAAATATATGATAACGGTAGAAGAGTTTCCAGTGGGTGAAAATAAAATATCAGCATTTGTCACTACTGTGATTTAGTGATTTGCTTCTGATCAGGGATTAAAAATGCTCAGTAAGGTCCTCACAGCCATTAGAGCTTCATCTCCCTGCATTCCATGTGAGATGGTTTAGATGCTATTATTATTGGATTAAAGCAAAATACGAAAGGACAGGTCACAACTGAGGAAGAGAAATATGCAATTTCCTACATCTGGAGTAAGTAGAGGAAATTCTGTCTGGAAAGAGAAACATTTTTGTTTCTCATGTTCATATGCAATCTTGCATTGCAGTTCTGTTTGTGGTCACATTAAAATAAAATCCCCTTATAGGAAAAGTTTAAAATAGATTTGAAAAAGAAAGGCGTGGGGTTTTGTGTCCTGAGTTTTCGGTCCTGTCTGGCGTCTCTGCCTTCTGTTTGCAACCACTTTGCTGTTGAAATTCAGCTATGCATTTTTAACATTGAGATATTAAAATTAACTTCCTGAGGTAGCAGAAAATTAATGGGAAATGTGCCTAAATCACATTTAATTTAAGAATTTAATAAATTTAATAATAATTTTAAGGACTAAACTTCCCCTTGTTTTCTGTGAGTGGTCAGCAAGAAGTGTTCCTGCTCTCTTAAACCTTGCATCGTGGCTTCCTTCACTCTTAGTACAAACGGACTTTGTCTAAATAGCAACATTCAAAAGACCGGTGAGGTGTAGCGCAAGAGTCACTCCACAGATCATTAGAAGAAGAATCCACTGAGGGCTATTAAATATAAATAGAAAATCATCACCCATAACTCAGGAACCTTCTGAGCTACACACAGTTATAGGGTGAGAAAACTTTCTGGGGAAATACCACTATATGCTTGCCCTGTTCTTTTGGTGCTATCGGTGACTGAGACAGGATGTTGAAGTAGATGGACCTTTGATAGAATCTCATATTCATACAATTTTATCACCTCAACTGCACTAAATGACATGGACAGTGGTGAAGAGTGTGCAACTAGTGAAATACTAGAATTTACAAGAGTACCGGGATCACAGCTGAAGTCTGTTGTCCCTCACCACACACGAGTCTACTGTAAAGACCAGAACTGAAAAGCAGTCCAAGTTCCAATATTCAGTCTTGCCAGTATAAATAGATTAGAATTAAACAAAACTCATATTGTTAAAGGGATAGAACACTCTAAATCCAGAAAGATAGTTGTTTTGCCTGTAAGGATGTTTTTAAAGACTGATGTGTTTATTACTTCCAAGCCCAGCATGTGTTTCTTGAGGACATTCTGGAGAGAAATGCAGGTTATAAATATACTGCATGGTGATTATCTTGTGTGACAGGTGGACAGAAAGTCAATTACCAAAAATGTTTGCCTTTAAGATTTGAGAAGTGTTTTTTTGTGTGTCTTTCATTAATGGAAGAGCTGTAAAGAGTGTTGAGGGATTTGATTTTTAAAACAAAATACAAGTTAAAAACTTGTCATGAATTTGGAAAGGCAGCAGCATCTAGTCAAATGTCTCTGATTAATTCTACGAAGGCATGACCTCTTCAACCTCCTTTGAAGTTCAGTTCCCAGAAGAAAAGCAAAGCCTTGTGGCAAAATCTTCATAAGAAAAAAATCTTGGGAAGGATATGGCTGGCTGAAAAACCTAAAACCCTGTATGGAAGAACAAGGCAACTATGGAAGGAGTTGTTTGTAAAGGCAAGTGCTCTGTTTGTAGGTTCACATGATCTCAGTAATACACTCTGACATCCTGTGCTGTAGGAGCAGATGCCTAAACTTACCAAAAGGCAGTGAGACAACACATTTCCGGACCTTGCCGATTAGTAAGAAGTGTCTTATTATTTAATACAGGTAGAGTTCCTGTGCATCAGCTGCACCTTGTCTTCCGGAAGGAATTGCAGTTCTGATCCACAGTCCCTATTTAAAACAGAAAACATTGAAGCAGTTATGACTTGCCTAAACATGGTTTCTCTGTGGACGACAGCCAATTACCAGTAATGTGATAGTCAGCAGAGAGGATGTACCTGTCAGTATCTTCCTTTATTACAGGTTATTTGAAAAATTGATGAAAAGATCCCTCTGTTTCATTTTAAGTGCTCATCACTTCTAAAACTTCATTTTCTTAAGAAAGTCTTTGCTAAATCTCACAGGAAAATGACAAAGCCCTGGTCAGCGCTTAGAGATTTCTCCCAGTAACTGGGATCTCTGCTTTCTGGGAATAACTTCGGAAACGCTCTGTTGTCACGGTTAATGGACAAAGGAATGTTTGCTTAGACCCTGGGTATGTTTTTATAGCAGTTGTATAATATTAAGTGGTGCCTTTCATGTGCAGGACCAAGGTTTTACAATTTAGATCCCTTCTTAATCTGATTACCATCTCTAACCTAGAAAACAAAAGTATTATACTTTATTCAAAGACTTCATCCCGGATGCTGGCAGAATGTTTACCTAGGCATTTGCCATACAATTAAGGATAGCAGAATCCACATAATTTACACTTGATTCTCCTCAGCCTATGACAGCATTTATGTCTGCCAAAAACTTGAATCTTAGAAGTGTGTATATTCCACCAGTCCTCCTTAATAAGCTGTACATTTCATCATCGCCTCAGTATAACTTTAGAGACTGCAGGCATCACAAGAACGTTTAGCACATCGTTATATCTTTTCCCACTCCATTAAAAGAAAGGAGAAGGAATCTGGATATCTGAAACCTGGTTTCTAAGTACAAATCTCTACCCTTCAAAAATATATTCTACCATTGCAAATTTGTTTAAGTAAGTGAGAGTTACAAAGTAATAAAGGGTATAAGAGAAAAATTAAATTAAAAGGGATTTACGTACTACATCCGAGTTCAAAACACTTGGATGATTCCCCGTGGAACATGTTATGTTTTTTGTCCCATGTGAAAGGAAGCCAAAGCTAATTATAGAACATAGCACTGGGCAAGCAAATAAATCAAGCTTTGCAGTGCTGAATTCTCACATCTGCAAATTAACAACTATGGGTCTGCTAGTGTAGACTCTTCTGTTACAACAAAACAATACCAAATGTAAGTATAGTTGCTTATCTTAAGATAAGAAGACATAATCCAAAAGGAATTGTCCACTTCACAAGAATTCACAGCCATGGGCTAAATCACCACACATAGAAGTGTGCATTAGAAGGAGAGCATTAGCTCAGTATATAACACTGCAAAAGCCCACTCACAGTATCTGTGTAAAACCTCTGTATACAGCATATACATATTTCAGCACTGGAAATATAAACTCAAACACTGAGGTTGACATGTTATTATATCCTTTATATTATACGTGTAGTATAATGTGCATTCAGTAATCTGTATACATAGGGATCATACAAAAAATAATATATAAATATACACATGATTATGTGTGTGCGTGTATAAGAGAGAGACAGAGAAACAAAGACAGAGGGAAAAACATGCAAATAGTTTTCCAAACAGAAACTTCCCCAGAAGATAATACTAAAATTTCAATGTAACTGAAACTGTGAAAAAAGCCTATACACCCACTCCTGTAGCATAGAAATGGTGCAGCCACCTCCATATGTGCAAGCCAGGTTGATTAGCAGACCGTTTGAACGTCAAATTGAAAGATGGGTTTAAGCAATCGCATCGCCCACTAGCTTGCATGGTTCATCCCCTTGGAAAAATTGGTGTCAAACTAAATTTTTTTCTGTTTGCCAGCAGTAAGCATTTTCAGGCAGAAATGGAAAAACCCTACAACATCAAAAACCATCAAAATCTGAGTGCAGACTGTTTTTGAGGCTAAGTACTGTACTATGCAGTATATATTTTAATGCTGATTTCAGGACTCTGCTGTAAGGCTCATTTTCCCTAATTTAAAAGGCAGGTAATATTTACTTGTTGCTAATTCACTTGGCTGCTTGTAAGAATCATTCATTAATGGCAATATCACACTTTGAACATGTGAAATCCTCTGTAATGTTACCAGCACTGTTATTACAGGGAGGGAAAGGCAGCACCTGAAAATAAAATCAGGGCCGGTTACTTTTTCTCTCCCCACTTTGAAGAACTGGAGCTCACATATAATTTTAACTTTCTCTACTTTGTTCTTTAGCTTAGTTTCTGTCTACTTGGCTATCATCTCTCAAGAGTAAGTAGGGTGGCATCATAACCTTGAGGGATGATTCTCATTACAAGACATTGCAGATTACTCCAGCTTTTTTCAAACTAATGCATTTAGCCCCAAGCCAAAAGAACAAAACACAACCACCCCACCCCGCCACTCGCAATCATACTCAGGCGCTTTACTCAACTGATTCAAAAGTCTAAACACCTTTCTGGGTTTTTTTTTCTACGTGTTGCATTTGACTGCCACACAGAATAGCTTTCTCTAGCCACCTAGCTTCTAGTATAGCAGAAGTCAGCTGCTAAAGACGTATGCGGAGTTATCAACAGGATTTGTACAACACGTAGGGAAGTCTCCGCAGTCCCGATTTCATCAGTCTTTTTATCCGTATTAGGCAAGATTAAAGCTAGCTAAAATAGCTAGCAGAGGAGGTGCTGAGATGTGTAAGGGCACCGTTTGCCTCGGGAGCGCCTTTCTGCGCTCACTTAACAACTTCGCTGTGCTAAATCCAGACCTGGCTAAAGCCATTCATTACACAGCACTAAGCCACAGATAAAAGACAGGAACTCAATACCTGAAGAGCGTGTTCTCACTGAGATAATATAGCAGTAAAGAATTAGAAAAACCCTCAGCATTGCCCAGGCTCTGCCCCTTCACAGATCGTTATAGTCCTGCTGCTAAAACCAATAGTGCGGAATTAGGCCACCACTGAACACTCTAAATATCTCGAATGCATGGATTAGCATATTTGAAAGCAAGCCACTGCCTTTTATTGCACTGAATGCAGTTTGCTTAAGCATGTATAATGGGCATTGTATTGCTGGAGATTTTCCTCTTTTTTTCAATGAGTAGACGCTGACTGGACTGTATGAAAAAGAAGAAAAAACCCAGGAATTTTATAAGGGCTTTCTTTCAGCACCTGGCCACACAAATTAGAACAGGAAGTTAGAAGGAAATAGATTGGTTTTGGTAGATCCCCACTGATTTCCAAGGATCCCTTGGAGAGAAAATGAGAAACAAAAAGTAAGTAGATAGTACTAGAGAAAATCCCATTAGATCTGTAATAGGTACTCTTGTGCAGTAAGCCATCAGCATCTGTCAGTGCTGCTGCTGCTGCTCGGAAGACAATGTGAAGTGAACTGTGCTTCTTATTAGCAGTGCCTGAGTTGCATGGTGTTTCCCTAGATGATTTGGAAATACAGTTGGCATATTTTATTTGAATTATGAGGTAAATAACTGTGTGTTTGGAAAAAAACAAACAGAAGAACAGAAAAAGAGGCAACAATCTTGTCTAAGAAAAACACTGCACAATCCATTTAGCAATTTACTGCAACGCAAATGGGTCTCTCACATCATTAGCAAACAGGGTTTTATGAAACATTTCAACTTTGAAACGTTGCATAAAAAGATCAGCATGTGATCACTACCTCATCTTGATCTGCTTTCCATTATTCTTCTACAGGAAAAAAAATGTTTTGATACAAGACAAAATGCAGTTCCCAGCTGTATTTTGTCATGAAACGGCTTTCATAGCCCACAGCTCTACTGTCAGGAAAAGATTCTCAGCAGCTGGGTAAATACATTCTGCTTTGTTGATGCTGCCTGTTAATTTTGCATCTAAAGCTTGCCAATGTTATAGAACTATAAAGCTTCAGAAAATACCATTGGTGGGAAGTGCAGTTGCTATACTATGGATAATTCACAGGCAACAGATGAAAAGGACCATGCTGGTTCCTCTCATGAAGTATTCCAGGATCTGTTTTCAACACAGAGAGCCCAATGATTAAGTAGGTAGGCAGTCAGGTGCTTAGATAAATATCGTAGCATAAATGTGTGTATATGTATATATGGGCTTACTGCCAGGTTGCAAGTAGTTTTTAAACCACTTGTTTTAAATAATAAGTTTTAATCTCAGGAAAGAGTAGCTTCAGCATCAGCCACTCTCCCCTTAAAAAGGTACAAGTATAGAAACTAAGAAAGAAATTAAAATTGGTGACGAAAGTTCATGTTACAAATGGTCTTCCAGATATGGTTTTTAAATATGATTTTCAAGTATTAACCTCTGTTTGTAATGCTTCAGTGTGTTGGGTTTGTACCCAGAAATGTTTGCACGCACCTCAGATGTTTAGAACATATCTTTATGGCATAAGGTATCGCTGGCAAGAGATACCAGCGTTACTGCTGACTGAATTTTCTTCAGAAATGGAACAGCACAGCATGATCCTACAGTACCGAAGCTAAATAGCTCTCCTTCCCACTTCCCCAAACAGCCTGGGCGGACCTATGTAACTGAAAATGCAATTTACATCAGCTAGTCTGAATCTACGCATGCATGAAAATGTACTTAGAGGAGGCACCATCCCTTTCCTGAAGAGTACAAAGTCAAAAATACTCTGACACAAAGAGCTCAGTTATCCCTTTCTACCCCGCTGTGCTGTCTCCTCCCCACTGCGTCTGACCCAGCTCCCTTCTGCTGGGATGCTGAGACGCTGCTTCTCTCTCCCTTATCGCTTCCCGCACTCCGCAAGAGCCCCTCTTGAGAGAGGTTTGGCACTCAGACCCTCTCCCACTCTCCATGTGTTTCTGGCATGCCCATTAGCTTCCGTTCGGGATTTTCCTCTGACAAAACAGGCTGAAGAGCCCTGGCACAAAGAACCAGTCTTAGGGCAGCTTTTGACAATCCCCTAAACCAATGACTAATCAATTTGAAAAATGGAAAGTAAATGGTAAGAAAGATCACTTGAAGCACAGATTTGGGCTGATGACATTTGCTGTTAAATTGAAGCTAAGTAACCTTAGCAGCTGCAAAATTTCAAACCAGTTACAGAGGCTATAAACTAAGTCACAAGTCGGAAGGAAGGAAACATGGAGAACAAGAAAAGATGAACTGTTAAGCTTCCTTTGCAAATACAGAGTTTCATTTAATGTTCCAGATTACTAACTTGGATTACTTGATTCCCAGTGCTGGGAATCAACACTTTCTCTTAACGAGTCTGAAGGAAATGTTCTTTCCATAGCCCTTATAGAGATGACATAAAAGTACACAACAATATCAATAATAGGGAAAGTCAATATAATCCTTAATCCACGGGAAAATTATCATAAAGTAGCATGGTCGCCATAGGAACTAGACAAAATCTGGAGCTTGTATTTGGCAGGTGTCTCTGGTGTTACTGTTGTAGAGCTCAGCCTGCAGCCCCTGACGTGTTGGCTGGCCTAGAAAGGGGAAAAGGGTAGGTAAATGTCCTCCTTTAAAACGGCTCTCTTTTAAAGGAGCAGTTGAGTACAGTGCATCTGAAGCTAAGGAAACCAGGGATCCAATCTACAAGATATTCAGTGATCTACCCTTCTATTTGCTAAATAGAAAATAAGAAATGCTCAACTAGATGTCATCTATAGTCATCTATATATTTCTTTGAGAGTGGGTCTGATGTTGTAGCTTTCTCTACTATGTTATCATAAATACATACCTTGTCTGTAGTGTATGCAGAAAAGATGCCATTCAACAGCTCCTTTATTAAAAAAAAAAACACAAAAGGCAGCTGTTAGCAAGTGCTTAAACCTTCTATCCGGTACTGAAATACCATGGATGTTCTTCGGATCCTTCTGCTTCTTGTGCAGCGCTGTCTTTGGTGGGTACAAGCTCCCACTTACGATGTTTGAATTTTCTTGACTGGTTAAGGGCATAAGTTGGTGAAAAACAAAGATGTTAGAAATCCTCCAAAGTTACACCACCATAGAATTTTTGCATGCCTTTGGGTCACCAGCACAGCTCCTGAATCTTATCTCTACATACAGAAAATGTAGCGATAATAATAATTCCCTCTCTCAGGAGTGTAGCAGGGAAAACTGATAACTCCCTTGAAGACTAGGAAGTCCTCAGATATTGTAGCAGCAAGGTTCTTATAGGTATACCGATAGGTAAACCAATACATTCAAAAGATATAAAAAAATTATCTTATATGGTCAATTATAAATTCAATAAGATTAAGCAATACAGTCAGCGTGCTCCCAATGGGCCTTAGTTTTGCTACACTTACTCAAGTACAGCAATCATACATCTTTACTTGCTGAAGCTACTTGCACCGTGAAGTTCTGTCTTCATTAGGATAACGGTAGCAAAATCAGACCTGGCAGCTCTATTTTCGTTTAAATCTTCCTGCCCTAGTGTAACTAGAATAGCACTGAAAATTAAAAGGAGACAAGGGAGGAATATAGACGTAAAGAGCAGGAGCAGACATTATTATTGTCAGTGAGAATTAGCCAGTCAATCTTTCTGACCACAGAGCAATTTAATTTCGCCTTTTGCTGCATCCATTTTCTCTCATTAATTTTAATGATGTCAGACTTCTTGTCCCTTGGGGCCGGGAGGCTGCGGGACATTGTCCAAGTCTTTAACCCAAGGTCCTGCGTCCGCCTCTCTGGTCATCCTGCCGGTGGAAGCAGCTGGAGTCCTGACACTTCTCAAACGCGCAGGTGATAATCTGAGAAGCGTTCTTCCTCTCTCTGTGAAATGTGCCATCACATTGAAGGCCTGAGTTACTGCTCAGCACTATAACAGCTGTTGGCTTTTCCTGACAGCATTAATACAGTATTAGACATAGAGATGTTTCGACAGGGAGAGATGTTTAATGAAATTGCAGGTCTGCGAGGTTTCTATCAAAGGTGTTTATTCAACCAGAGCTCACATCTGCAAGACTTTAAAAAAAGAATTTATCTATATACAAAAGACACCAGTAGCTTGAGTCATTTGCACACAGAATGACTCCACTTGACTTGAAAAGGTTTGCATTTTCCGACTCCCCTTACAGGAAGTCTAATCTGCTGTCACCAACACATACAAGCTTTGTCTGTTTGAGAAGTTCATTGTCTGTTACTATGACCCAGCACAACACTGAGACAGCTGTGTCTCATTCCTGTGTGTTCCAATGCTTTTCCTTAAAATCACATTGAGTACTACTAACAAAAAAAGGCAGCTTAAAAAAATAAAGTTTAAAATAACTTTAAAAAAGAAAGGAGCCTTTTTTTTTTCCTTTTTTTTTCTTTTTCTCTTTGGATATCTACCTCCATCTGCTGCTTCTAAGTCTAATGCTCAGGAATAAATTCACCAGTCAAGAATACATGTATTCTTCATAAACTGCTATATAAATTAAGTTGTCATGAATTTATTCATCTTAATCAACCCCTTCTTTTGCCCCAGTCTTTTCCTTCAATATTTATGTTTACTCCTATATATATTAAATCTATGAAATTCAAGTTCCCTGGTAATGTGCCTGAGAGCAAGAATCTACTAAGTGAAGCTTGCATACCTCCTTATCCTGATAGCATCTTCTTTACTTGCAAATCAGGATCAAGATGTAAAAGTGAGAGGATGAATTTGAACATGGAATTCTACCTGATTTCCATGACAGCACATTTTATGGGTATTACTGTGTTCAATGCATTATGAATGCATTATTGCAAACTTAGCTGCTCTCTTCTGGAAACATGGTAGGAAACCACTGAATATAGTTCTGTAAAATAAGAAATGTTTTGTTTTCGTATCATTAGACTTTCTATAGGAATGAATGATGAAGAAAAGGTCAAGCTAAATTTTAAGCTGATGTTTCAATCTGACAGCTCTTCTTTCTTGTGGTTCCAGTTATTTATTTTGTAATCTATTGGAATATAACCCCTTTTCTCTATGCAGTGGGGACCAAGCTGCTGTGATAATCGCTGAATAATGACAGTTTCTTTTAAGAAAAATAAAAAAGAAGAAATGTATATTTTTATCCTGAAAAAAGGTTTTGCTATGTAAATAAAGTTAATAAATATGTAAATTCAGTCATCTAATTAAAGACTATATCATGGTCCAAATGCAAAAGGAAAGCGGGGGGCGGAAGATACAGAAGCATCCTCAGTTTTGGTATTTCCTTGATCTTATCTGCTTAGCTGTTCAAACTGAGCATTAGCTTAGCCATTGTTTTTTGTTTAGGAAAAAAAAATCAGATGGTCAGGAAATATACCTAAATCTGTCTTTCCAGAAGTGACTGAGAGGTACAAAAAGATATTTTTAGAAGGAGCAATGCAAGTCCTTCAGCTCTTGCAGGAGCAGCTGTGGAATTATCCAGGGATACTGGATTTACTCAAAATAATATAGGTGAGAAGAACAAAAGGCTGAAGTACTATTGCGTATTTCTCTGCAGTGGTGGGTGGCTGGTTTTGCAGTTACTCCAGAGCCATTTTAAGCTGGTTTGGGCACCTTTGGGCCTCTGAGTGGCTGAGGTGGGACAGCATGCATTGCGGACTACAAACAAACAAAGGAACCCACCCATTTTTTTCTGTGCTTAGGCTATATATATATATTTTGGCAGGACAGGCATAGCCCTGCAAAATATGGCACATCGTAATACATTATTTCATATGAACTGGGAGGAAAATATGAGAAGATTAATGTCTGTGCTTAAAAATGTCTGGGAGAGTGACCCACAGGTAGAAGATCGCCTTGTTGTTTAAAATTGAAGAAGCTACTTGACCTGTTGACTATGTTACTCTGCTAACCCAATATGTACGCAAAATCCAAGAGCCAGATGCACTCCTAGCTAGATGTCTAATTCCCGTTGATGTCAAGAACAGGAACAGTCATTTATGAGCTGAGGCCCTTGCAACCAACACCAAAAATCACTTTCTACAGGAATGTACATCAACTTGGGCATTTTGTCATGCCATTAAGTCTCCTTTCAAATACAACTTTCAACTTTGAGAAGGAATACCAAAGCAAGCAGAATACCATTTCTCACCAGTAAGGGATTTTGTAATATTTTGACTTAAGATGACTTACAGTACACGATGGTAGAAATTTCAGTCTGTGTGTCATTTGTTCAGAGGAAATCGTGAATCCAATCTTACAAACTCTAGCCACACGAATAAAATAAACCACTTTTGGAAGTTATTTATATGCATATGAGCTAGCCGTGCAAAAAACTCATCATACCTGACTGCTTTCTGAATGTAATGTCCTTCTTGCCGATTGGAATTACATTGCACTGTGATGCTTGTTTTAAAAAGCAGAGATTAACATGTGTTTGGGCAGCAGAATTAAATGTTGCCTCTAAGTTTATTTTAGCCAAATTAATATAATTGCTGGGATTATTTAGAGTATTCTTCTCAATCCTCCATGTATACTTGAGAAAGAAGGAGCAACTTCCCCTTCAAAAGTACATTTCCTTGTCCAGTTCATACATATTCACCAGTTATTAATTAAAAAGCAGATGTTAATGCTCATTTTCATGCCATAAAATCTTCTGCTTTTTCTTTTCAATAAGCCTCCTTTTTTTTTTTTTTTTTGTTAAACAAGACTCTTAAAAACCATTACATTTATACTCAGAGCCCTACATTCATATTTAGACATAAATCCCATTCACCTCAGTGGGTCTCGACGGGATTTTTTCCCGAGGTAAGACTAGAAGATGCAGACCTGATGTTCATGCGTTTTGACAAAAACATCTTCACACATTTTGAGTTCTTCAGTGCTGACAGTATTGATCTTTTTTTTTTTCACATCCTACCAACTCAGTGCATTGAATATTTAATAATACAGGTGATATTAGGCCCCA
Organism: Calonectris borealis; assembly: GCF_964195595.1. NCBI lineage: Eukaryota > Metazoa > Chordata > Aves > Procellariiformes > Procellariidae > Calonectris > Calonectris borealis. The sequence continues at coordinate 48,765,286 of NC_134315.1, forward strand.
TTGTTTGACTCATGTAGATAACATAATAATTGAAACCAAATCTTTGTCCTTCTATATAGTGTATGCAAGGGTGGAAAATTGATCTAAATGAATAAAATGTCTTTCAAAAAATCCCACATACGTCAGTGGTAATGTAAAAGAAGCTTGAATAAAGTGGACAGTAAAAAAAAAAAGGAACCAATTTTTTAATTTTAAAATATTTTGCTGCCACCTTCTGGAATTTAATAAAATGGGCATCTCAAATGTTTGTAACATGGACATAATTTAGCCTTCAACAGGAATTGCTAATGTTATTACAGAGAAAGAATACATACATTTCATCTTTATTACTTTTTAAATTCTAAACAAGTATGACCAACTTCATGTTCCACAGAGAGATGGAATAGCACAGATTCAAATTTAAGGCTTTTATATGTGAATACAATAGAAAAAAAAATACTGTGCCTCAAGCATAACTCTCAACAAATGGCATCAATAATCAGTGGATCAAGCATTATTTGGTCATAAAGAAATATAGATAAACAAAGCAAGGACCTGCTCACAGATGATACATAAATATCAATAATCATTCACAATTAATTGTTCGTTTAAACCCAAGGTTGCTCGTTAGAACTCGGGGCCTCTTTCCCCCAGGTGTGTTGTGGCCTTTGTGTAGTGCTCTGCTTTTAAAATATAACTCTACATAAATAAACAAGAGGCAAACAAGTCCTAAGGCTTTGGGCTCTGTCCTACATATTCTCTCCCTGTTTCTGTCAGAGAGATTTTCTTCTGCACAACATGTAAAAATGTAAGGCGTTTTGGGGAAGATTAATATATGCAAATATAACACCAGTACAGAGAGTATGTCAGCAGTTCTTTATTATCACTAAGACAACTGAAGCACTAATCTTATTTTAGAAAAGGAGCGATCACAAGCATTTAAACTGGAGGAAGAACAGAGTTGTCCGTATCTGTACGCGGTCCTGAAGTCGACAGTTTTCTTTTGATGCACGAGATCAACATTCCCAGAGCAGCCTGGGGTCTGGTCGCCTCCATGACGGCTCGCAGAGGGGACAGACGATCTCTAGGACAGCCAGCTCCGCAGGGACGTGTGCTGCTGGGCAAGGTGCCTGGTCAGCCGGGGGTTGGTGCTTGCCAGGGGCGTTGCACAAACACCTCTCAGGGAAAAGGGAGTATTAGGAGACGTAGCACCAGGTGATTTACTTTTACGCCACTTCATTCCTCTCTAAAATTTCATTCAGATTAATGCACAGGTGCCATGAGATTTTTTTTCTAGAGAGCACTGAAATGAGTTTGTTCCTAATGGAAAGCGTTGCCTGTGTCAGCACTTAAGTCCTAAGTGGGAAGTTTTGGACAATTACCTAACCATAAGAGCGGGGTTGATGAACCTGTGTCACTCCTGTCTCCTACTGCGGTGGCATGTCCTGAGTGGCATATACGAACATCTATCTCGTGGTAACAGCTGTGTGGGTTATATGTAGGATATGGGCATAGATAATAAAACCTGTCGACTTCAGCCGGCTTCTGCAGAGCACGGGTGAAGTCTGACTTGGGCCCAGGTGAGAAAGGTGCTCAGCGTTGACAGAAGGCCCCGATGTTGACGCACAGATGTGCCCGTCCGCTGCCGTACCCTAACGCCTGTGCCTGTAGCTATGGAAAACGGAGGCCTCGAGGCTTGGGGTGAGAGGCGGGAGTCCAGCGCTGTAAAACTCGAGGTCGGAGTGCAACGACTGCCGCCGCCCCCAGCCTGCAGCCGCGGCAGCTCCCGCCCGCCGGCACCGCCCGCCCGCCACCCGGCCTCTCCTGCGCAGCGGCGTTGCCAGGCGGCGGGCGGGGCGGCGGCCGGGCCGGGGCTCCCGGAGCGCCGGCCGGCGGCCGGAGGCGCTGCCCGGCGGCAGAGAGAGGCCGCCGCCATGTCGGGGGAGGGCGGCGGCGGCAGGCGGCGCAGCGCGTTGCAGGTGAGCGGGGGCGGCGGCAGGCCGCGGGCGGGGAGCGCTGCCTGTGGGGCCGGGAAACGGCGTCGGTGGCGTTTGTCTGCGACCAGGTTTCTGCGACTGCGAATACAGTAATTTGCTGTTAAAGACAACACACGCACACAAGCGGATTTGCTATCAAAATGAAACCTGGGAAGCAGGTTTCCTTCTGTGTGGACACAAGACGCTGCTCCCCGTGCGTAACCCGGGAAGCGGTCGCTGTAAGACGTGGGCAGCCTGGCTTCCCTGTTCCCCACAGCCCTGCAAAAATGGCTACAGGGCCAGCAGTGGCCGACAGCAGGTGCCTCGGGAAGAGGCACCCACGTCAAACAGCCTGCTCTCGGGCCTTCCGTGGTCTGTGGCTCAGGGTCTTCCAATCTAGAGATACTGCTGCATTTCGTAATGTATTTTTGATCTGTAAGTACGGCCAGTTGCTTTCAGAACCCATGTAAACGTGGTGTGTCCGTGATGTCCTGCAGCACAGAGTCCAAATTGTCAGCGGTGGCTTACATGAAGTTCTTCCGTTGCTTCGGGTTCTTGTACTGCAGCAGTCGGTGAAGGGGTAGTCCCTGCTCACCTTCTCTGTCTCGCGTGACTGTACAGACCTTTTTGTGGTACTCTTGCTCATCAGAACATACAGAAAGGGGAGAAGGTGTCATGTGATGATACGTCATTATTGCCAAAAATGGAAGAGGGATCTGTAAGATATGTTTCTTATGAAGAAGAAATATAAATTAATACATGAAGGGTTTTTTTTAAATGCAGAAAAATCGTGGGAATGATGATAGAGTGAAAACACTGTATTTTACTTATCCTTCACAATAATTTTCAGTTAAACACTTAATCTCTGTTGCTCAATTTTACTTATCTGTGTGTGGGAGGGGGGAATTAGTGCTGAACTTGAAGTGAATCTTCCCTTCTGTGTAAAAGTTATTTGTGAAACCATTTCAGGATGAGCTGCAAGAAGCAATTTCTGCTCATGCAGCAAGAGAGCAAACAGCTGAATACTCAGATGACTTTGAGAGTGATGAAGATGGCATGTTAAATGGTAAGACAGAATTAAATATTTTTCCTCGTGTTCTTCCTTTTCTTAACTCATTACTAGATCACAGAGAATCTTTGTGAGTCAATATGATTTAATGTTTCAAGATTTCATATTTTAACAACTTCTAAATCACTTAGTCCTCCTCGTCCAAGTTAGGAGCAGAATTCCTAGTGAAATCAGTGCTGGTGCCAACCTGCTGGACCAGGCACAGCCTTTGCTGTTTCCTACAGTTGTGATGCCCAGTTTTACTCCTTAGCCATATTTTTTACTCTACACCTGGATGAGACAGTAGCGCACAGTACTGTGAATGAAAGTGGACATGGGCAGAGAGAAAGCCGTGTTGTTGTCTTACTGTTTTCCCAGTCTGGACAATTGGCGAATAAGGGCTATAGGACACACTGCAGAGCATGCTGGCCTGGCAGTGTGCACAAACCAGGAACAGGTTTGATCTGGCTGTTTTTCTTGGGCCACGATGCATTTGATATTTAGTAATGTTTATGTTTAGTCTAACGAGATTGGCCAAATGGCTCTTCTTCCTCCTGATGCGGTGCTGCATGTTAAGGGAAATACGAACCTTAAACATCATAATGTATTTTTAAAAGGACTTCCTCTGTGTCTTGTTTTTCGTTAACATTTGAAACATCTTTTAAGAGTTCGTGGGATGCTTTGACTTCCCTTTGCTGACAAGATTTAGAAAAAAGCTCCTCCTGCATTAAATACGTTACTCAACTATCATGACATTCTTTTGTCATCTTCCTGGAGCATTTGAACTCTGAAATAAAGTCAACTAGAAATAACAGGCTACAGGAAAATAAAAATATTTTTGTTAAACATGTGAACCTTAGCATTGGAGCAGATATCTCCTTTGAGTATTTTCTAGTAGATTTCAGATGGGATAGAAGGGGAGGATGGATTCTGGTAACCAAACGTGCCTAGCTTTGTTGTTGTTGACTTGCTTCCACTTCTTACAGCATTGGAGGCATAGTTATTTAGAACGGATTTAAATTGCATGACAGATAAGAATGAACCGGTGACTACTTGAAGTATTTTCTTCGGCTTGGGTCCATGGAAACAGATAACGGGAAAGGAAGTAGAATAAGGATCTATTTTGGTGGTTTTGCAGAGATCAGAGGTGCAGAAAGAGAAATGCTCAGAGACTTAAGTCAGGAGAGTGTTATACGAAAAATACTTTTAAATTATGGAAGATAGAGTTTCTGTGTCCCATTTTTTTTCCACTTGTCTCAAATGGAAGTTGATAATGTGCTATTTTCAGGTATTGGGGAAGAACTTAATAAAAGTAATTCAGGTGATGAAAGCACTAAGAAATCAGTTGCTGTTGAGAGTCCTCTCTCAGATGATGATTCTTCACAAAAAGCAGCAGATTTGGAAAACGAAGCTGCTGATGACTTGACTTTATCCTTTCATGAAAAGAAGCTTCAGCAAATAATGCTTTTAGAAAGTGAAAACGTACAGGATGACAGAAAAGATGGTGAAGAAGAATGTTTGGAAAGTCAAAATGAGGGTGACGACAGAAAAAATAATGAAGAGTGTTCAGCTGCTGAAGAAGTACCATGTGATAATAGTGAAAGTGACCCCTGTGATGCCTTGCCTATTGGTGAACTACAGGAAAAAAGAGATCAAGAGGAAAACAAACCAATACCAAAGCCACGGGTGCACAAAACAAGAAATGCTTCAGCATCAGGTGAAAAGAAAGCATTTGAATGTTGTTGCTGCTACTTGCTTAGCCATAATACAATATTTTAAAGTGTTGTAGTTTGGGTTATTTTCTATGTTGAGTGTCAGCTGCTTTGGCTTGCAGGGTATTTATTCAATATTCTTCTAAAAATACATGTTTTGATAACCTCCAGCAGCCAGGGGGTAAACTGGACTAGTGTGGGCCGAGCAGCAGGAGGTTCCTATATGCCTTTTCCTTTCAGGAGATGAAAAACAGCTGTTTGGTTACTTAAAGTCCAGCTCTCCATCAGTGCCTGTGCATGGAAGGTGTGGGAGGGCTACAGAGTTGCCTCCTCTGCGTGTGCATAGCACAGAAAGCCACGCAGAGTCCACAGCATCCATGCACACCTTAATGGAAAGGTCCTTAAGCAGGCGTCCCTTCTCTATGACCAGTGAAGTTGGACCACAGTGATCGCAAAAATCATGTTGAAGTTGTGATGCTGAGACGTCATGATTCTGTAATGTAATAGAATGTCAGAAAACGAGCTGTGACCAAAACATTTATGAATGGTAGATTTCTCATCATCACAAAGTTAAAACTTCAAATGAACTTTTACTTTGAAGATACTGAGCCACTTGGGATGTATAGTCAAACACGTAAAAAAGGAACTTTAATTTAGTTTCATTATAAGAATAGCTAATTCATTTTTAATATGGAATTCTGCTAGTTGACTATATGTGCTTTTACAAATTTAAACTGTTAAAAGACTTCATATTTTTTACCTACTTCCTAACATGAGAAGAATTTGTCCTGTTTGATGTTGAGAGAAATTTATGGCTGGTCATTACCTGTGATGGAAGATTACAACTTTGAAATTGGTAGAGATGATTAGTGATATCAGCTCCTGTTTTTTTCTTTCCACACGATGGCATCAAAGTGCTAGATATTTGAATGTGCAGCTGGGCATTGCAGATGCCTCTCTTCCATGGCCCGTATGCTTGTGTAGTTTTAGACTGGCAGAAAAAAGTTGAAGTACTCCTTTTCTTCATGTGAATCTAAGTAGTATAGTGATATTAGCATATTGTCTTCAATAGTCACCCATTGTAAACTTTCTTATGTTAGATAAATTGATCTCTGTCCAACAGAGGAGATGGCTATCCAGAGATTTTTCTGCTCCTTTGATTTTTCTTGTGATTTACTGCATGGAAAAACTGTCAGTGCACTTGTAGGAATATTGTTGTGACCTCTTAGCTCTCTAAACTTCACACTAATTATATAATTAGACTTCAGGCAGCTGAGTGTGCTGGATAGGCATGGTGATTCTCCCATTTCCTGTGATAGATCTGTATGAACTAGGACTTAATAAGAAATGCTTCCATGGCAATCTGCAGAATTAGATACGCATTTCTATGTGGATCAGCATACGTAAAGCAAAAGGCAGGTAGAAAGCCGTTGTATGGCTTGATCTTGTTGGTGGCAGGGCAGGGGGAAGAAAACATGAAGAAGATAGGATTACTAAATAGGAGGAAGTTGACGAGCCAGAGGATAGGAATCTGTAAGAAAACGTGTGGTGGTTCTGCTGCACAGTGACTGCCTTAGGGAGGGAACGGAGACGTCACGGAAGAAGCTAGAAATATACTGAAAGCCCTCCTCTTTGACTGCATTTGTCGTGATGTCTTCTCCTACCCGAGGTTGTTCTGTTCTGCACCATGGGGAGAGAAGCAGTCTTCCCACTGTGTCTGCCCTAGTAGATAAAGGGACAAGCAGAATAGCAGAAAGTTTTTCTTACAACAGTGTTGTATTAGATATGTGCTCTCTTCTATTTTTATGAAAACTCTGTCTCTCTAATTGCAGATAAGCTTTTGAGTGTAGTTCCAACATATACACAAAGGTAATAAATTGTCTATTTAGAGATTATATTAGAAGCTTTAAAACTTTTGTTAAACTTTCTGAAAAAGTGGCTATAACTCTGTATAGCTGTCTGTATATGGCCTCACTGTATTAAGAAAGCTGTGCTATTATTTAAATAGCTCATTTAACTGAAAATAGTTAGTTGACAAAGTAGTGTTCCAGACTAAAATGTCTTTAACTAAGCATAACTGAAACTATAATATTTATTTGCAGCTGAGAATATCAGGATTCTTTCATTAGATGGCTGTTATAAACCATTACCTCAACCAGGAAATATGTTAAGAAAAAGTGGTCCTGTGGAAGACAATGAGCTTAATAGGTCAGAAGGAAAAATAACTTCCAGAAATGGATTGTCTTCGTTTTTGGCACCATCATCCCTAACTACTCTGAATGCCCAACCCATGCCCAAGAAAAAATTGCTTGCCGAAAGCCCGGGTCCTGAAGTAAGAGAGTATATGTGTTGATTTTTTTTTTTTTTTTTTTTTTAACCATCTACATTGGAAACTTTTGAAACTAACGTTTATTTAGCTGCCAAAATTTTCTGAGAGAAAAACAGGATAAAAATAGGAGTGGAGAAAAAATGTCTTTGCCAGTAGCATTCTTCTGATGAGGGGCAGATAAGAGAACATCATTCTCTTTTTTCCTAACTAGAAACAGGATTTTGTGATGGTTTGCAGCTTTATATGCTGATTGGTTTTATTTCTTCAAATGTAAAACAAGAATTGTACTTCTCCTAGAGAGTTCTGAACAGGCATTCTATCAAAGTATTATAAAGTCAAGTTAAATTATTCTGATTCGTTATGAATTGCTCACTTGTTTATTTGTCACTTTCTGATCTAAGGGTCCATGGCTAGAAAGTACTTCACCACCATTTTCCATTAATTTTACTTCCCACAATGAAAGATCTGGAGACTCCAATTTACTGATGTGTGGAGAAGCACCACCTGCAAAAGGTAGAACTTAGGTACCAGCAACCGGATAAATGTTATCATTTATACCTTAGTAATATCTAACGGTTCAATACAAGTAATCTTAAAAATCAGTGGCATTCTTAAATTCCTTTCTACTCTCTTTTAGTATCTTTCTCATGCCCTTGTGTCTCCTCCTGTTCTGGTTTTGAGAATGGCCCAGTCTCATTCTCGCAGTTATGTCCAAGTATCATCCCAGGTAATGAGAAATTTGGCCCTAGAGGCATCCCAGGAATAGAGAGGAAGAGATTAAAGTTTGAGAATTTAGTTTTTGTACTTTGACTTATGTCAAGTGTACGCATCATTGTCTAAGCATCTTTGAGACTTAAAACAAATAATTTTAATTTTATTTCCTCTTATCCAGTCAACATGACTAGGGTAAATCTTTCACTTTTTCCTGCACCTTTTCCACAAAGGTTAATACAAACTAAGAAGCACTTTTCTATTTTTTTTTTTGATTTGTGAATTCTTAACAGTTCTTAGGGAGTGTGCAGACCCTTTAAAAAATATCAAATCTGTGGGCTTCTCAGCAGTATCCATTGAACTTACCTTTCTTAGTCCCCTTTTTCAGACTGGTTACAAAAAATCCATGGACCCCAGGTTGAAAAACACCGGAATAGGCTGTTATATACCTTTTTTAATTTGCTAAGGGGGGTAATTTGCTGGGGCGTAATTTGCTGTGTGCAGGACTATAACAGGTAGGTAACATAGACTGTCAGATGCAGCAAGAAAAATGCTGTCTGTATGGCCTATGTAATGTCCATATGCTGCAGCCTAATGAGATAAAAGATAGGACTTGGCTTGAAGGATTTCATTCAGAAAGGTGAACAAAAGTTGAAAGCTCAGGCAATGTACTGAGTAGTAAATAACAAATATGCTTAGATCTGTGTTTAATTTCAGTTCTTTTTAATATTTTGCTGGTACCTTGGATTAGAAAATTTGTCTGGTATAGTTTGATGCTTTTAAGCATCATTAATGAAACAGTGTCTAAGGATAGTTAGTATGGGGAAAAGAATATGAGCATCAGTGTACTGGAATGGGTAGATTCTCCCAGTGCAGGGACAGCATAAGATGAAGAGAATGATAAAGATGGTGTTGTCAGGACAAAAGAGGACATAGAAACAATGATGTGGAGTCTTCAACAAAAATGGAGGAAAAGAGATTGGAAAAGATTGTTTAAATATGATGCAGTGTGCAGGTATAAGAATTCCAAGCAGACTGATCAAACTTGTATAGCTTGAACTGTCAAGAAAGGAACTACAATAATAATACAGGTTTTATGTAGCATTTTTCAGTTAACCATGGGAGGGTTAGTATTTTGTATCCGTTTTGCAAACAGAGCCAAACTGGCCTGCACATGAAGTTATGTGAAGTTCATGCTACAAAGTGCTCATAGTCAGCAGTAAATCTGCTGTCTCCAGTGTCCTGTGCACTAAGTGCTGCAGCTTAATTAGAGTTGTACAGTTCCTGATGCCTACAACTTATATACAGTTGTACTATCTAGTAAGTGTAAAGTAAAATATGGAAGTTTATATATCAACAGAGGATAGAAAATGGCTCATATAAATTCAGAATTCTCCTTGTCGCCTCGAACTTACCTTCATCATTGTAGATCTAGGTTAAATTTCTTAGATTGTCAGCATTGATATTCCTTTCTTCAGGTAACTTGGAGTTAATCTCTCACCCACAACTTATATTTCTTTTAAGAATTCCATTAGAAAATTGTGGAAGACTATAATTTGGAATTTACCATGGCCTTTTTTGGTTTCTGTCTGATTGTTTTACAAATTTAGATCTCTGCCTTAATGGCAGTTCAGATCTGATAAAAATGTTTTTTAAGTATTATTAATAAAGTGTTTCATAAATGACAATTTCTCCTCTTAGGCATGCTTTTAAATTGAGGTGATGTTGTGTTTAAATCCCCACCGCAGAATCTTTCTGTTATTTCCTTGTGTGTCCCACATCCCTGAAAAACACCACACAACGAAAGTAGTTTTTGTTACCCAAATTGTCTTAGAGACTTCATTAGTAGTTTGCTAGATGTCAGAAGAGCTCTTGCTGTGATTGCACTGGCTCCTGCTTTTGGTTTCTGCACTAGAACCATGTTTGGTGAGGCAGACGGGAAGTTTTGCTTTTGTCATGGTCACACGTTCTATAACATTGGTTAAAACTTCAGTTGCTACTCCAGTCTTATATTTAGATACAATACAAGCGAATAATCTTCATATTAGTCCATATAGTTCTTAGAAGGAGGTATACAGAAAATACATTGTATTATATCAAATTGAGTAATATTTCATAAACTGTTTTTAGTACAGAAATAACAATACTGAGAAACAATGAAATTCTTGTTAATGTGTCCTCTCAATCCTTTTTCTCCCGTTAGATCAAGATCAGAAGAAGATCAGCACCAGTGACATGAAAATGGAGGACAATAGTAGAAAATCTCCTTCTGTGATGGAAGTAACGATGACCACAGTATATGAGAAAACAAAGAAATTGGAGAAGTCAACAGATGACAGTTCAGATGAAACGGTGAAAATAGTGGAAGGGCAAATAGTAACTGATACAATACAGGAGGTATCAGTGAATGATCAGTCTGAGCATGGGGAGGCAAAGAACACTTCAGAGGACTCTGTCAAGGTATTATTCATATGCGCTTTTACCATTGTTTAGAACAATGTCCTAGAAGCACAGTGAAGAGTTTTGTGAAATTATGGTTGGTACCTTAAATGTGTAGAACTCTGTAAAGCTGACAATGTATTTCTGGCTTCTAGAGCTGAGGCTCTTACAAATTCTGTATAGTTTTATGGAAGATGTAGGGAATACCTTTTACACAAATCATTTAAACCAGATGAAGGTATTGAAATGTGCATTTTCCAATGTTAATGGAATACCCTTATCCAAGTGAAAACGTCAAATCTCTATTGTGAGGTTAGCTGAATTGGAATGAGCAGTCTATGTTGGCAGGGGATGGAATCCATGGTGTGACTTGAATAATGGATAAGATGCAAAGCACTTTATGCTTTATCATAAGTAAGAAAATATGTAGACATATGTAACTGTTAAAGCTAAATATTAAAAACAGTTAAAAGAGTGTTGATACAATAACAGGGAAGCCCACTATCCAGCTGGGTTCTTTTTATTCCTTTGTATTTGTAAACTATAGACTATATTTTTACATAATACACAGAAACATTTCTAGGTGCCATTCCAAAAAGATACAGGCATTCTGAAAGTTCGTTTGTTTGGCTTGGTGGTTGTTGGTTTTTTGTTGTTTTTTTTTTTACTTTCTTACCATGTACTGTACCCTTTCTATATTAGAGTGGATTTCTTGCAAATTTTTCTATCATCATAGAACCATAGAATATCTCGAGTTGGAAGGGACCCATAAGGATCATTGAGTCCAACTCCCAACATCCTTGTTAGCTTGTAAAAAAATCTGTTTCACCCTGACGTAGTTCTGTTGCTTGAGAGACTCTATAGTTTTACTTTTCCTCTGTGTTTCTTAACAGGAAACAGAGGAAACAAAGGAGAGAGTTCTACAAAACCCAAAAGTTTCTTTATCTGACAGGTAAGGGAAAGATGCTATGCATCACAGTCTGTAGAATATAAGATGCATGTAAATGCCCTGACAGTGCTGCTGCCATTTTCAGTCAGCATTGTCTTCACTGCTGACAACCTCTGACCATCTGTGGAAAACAGTTTAATAGATGTGTTATTATAACCTTTGCTCAGGGTTAGCAAGGGTTACAGTAGACTCCAAGTCTTTTGCCACTATCTGTGATGAGTGTGTGCTACTGGATCCACCAGTGAATCCAGTCCATGATGTCTTTACAGGTTTTAAGCTCTTTTGTAGATGAAAGTATAAGGAATTCGTAAATTTCTTGCGCTGAATACATTGAGTCGTGGCTTGTTTTGGCAATAGTAAAGCCCTCAGAAGAAAATGGGCTTCTTCCTCCTTTCCTTTTCCGCTATCCCCAGCTGAGTGCATGTAAAAACAGAATCACAGTAACTTTTCGTATACACTGAAATAAAGGGAACACTACTTGGTATCAGCTACAATAAATGGAAAGATCATTAATATGTTTGTGTCTTGGTATTTTTATAGGTCTCTGTCGCCTGCGCACTTAAAGAAAAAGGCAAAAGCTGTTCCATCAGCTACACCTATTTCATCTCAATATCTGGGAACATTAAAGGTGTTGGAGGATAAACACCTGCAGAAGAACAGTACAAAATTTGACAAAGCAGATAGTTTACGAGCAGCTGTTTTCCAGGTAGATCTTAAAAACAAACAAATAAAAAACCAACAAACAAAGCTATATATAAAGGTCCTGTTACAGGAGTCAACACCTCATATTTTCTTGAAATCAATATTTCTGAGTATATTTCTTACATATGCTTACAGGTGTAATAATCCTTTTATTCTGTTGGCTATGCCTTTTCATCAAACTATGAACTAAAAAGCTGGATGAGAGGAACATACCGTGGTTCATAATTTATTGTGTCAGACTGTCAGACACATATGATATTTTCCTTTATTTCTACTTCTTCCTTAACATAAGTAAGTGTGTAGTTTAAAGATTCTTTTCCTGGTATGTTCTATTCAGTTGGCATTCAGGAAAAGTGAAAACAAGTCTAGTATTCTCTCCAGAAGGATAATCTATGTGGATTCTGTGTAGAATTTCGTAATGATTAGTTTGCAGGTTCCAACAGATTTTTGCTACTAATCTGTGTGAGAAGAACTTTGATTAAAGATGCTGTTCATATTGGTATGTGTTTTTAATACTTGTTATAGTTCTAGAACAAAATTTAGAACCTCAAATCCATATTTATATTGTCTCTATAATTTTTAAAGGTAAATCATTTACGGCACTTGTATCTCTAAGCAGCATGCCAAATATATAATTAAACCTTGAAAATTTAAGCCTGATTCTGCAAATGGCTCGTAACACTTTATGGATGCTCGAAGTCTCACTCTTCCCAGTTGGATTTTATTCTCTTTAATTATACGTATTTGCAAGAGAGACAATAAATGTAAATTATATTCCTATATACCAAGTGATAAGAATCTTTATTCCATTCTTCTTTTTCATTTTTCTTTAATGCTTACATTTTTTGGTGGTTTTTTTAAAGATTTTTTTTTTAAGGGTCCTTAAGCTTTTTCATGTTTTGTAGCTATGATTTTAGAACCTTAGTCTTCCACATGGTGTAGTTATTTAAGTAGCACATGGAAGAATTAAGAATAATTTTGGTGGTCGTTATATTGGTGCTGCTCTAACAGTATTTAGTTGTTTTTACAGAACATTTTAGTTACACCTTAAAAAGACTTTAAAAGTATAAAAATTTTCTAATGGTTCTTACAGAATTGGTTGGAAAAGAAAAGGGTCTTTCTACTGCAATTAAAGAGAAATGAAAAGAAGAAAGCAGAAAATCTAAGGAACGATACTGAAAAGGTTTGTTTATATTCTTGTTTAAAAAGAAGTTGACAAACTATAATTCTTTGAAGTATGCTTACCTGTGCTTTCTGCCTAATTACATCGCTCTGCTATTCTAAGGCATCTGGTTTTCTCTAAATAGCATGAGGTGAGTTGAAACAGTAAATGGTGCGTCCCACTTGTTATGGTTGCTGTAAAGGGTGTGTGGCTGATGCTTCCCTACATATTTACGTAAGGTATGTTAAAAGTGTGCTGCTTAGATTAATTTTCAGGTTTGTTTACAAAGACCTTAGGATGCTCAACCCTTCAGGTATTAAGTTTTTATCTGTCATCTGTTAGAAGATGAGTTTGCTCCCTATCTCAAGAGATGTTTATCTACAGAGGACTGTATTTTGAATAGTACCATATGCAATTGTTAGATTTGGCTTTTAAGTATTTAATATGTTTCGCTTCTAAACATTTAACATGTATTTCATATTCTTCTACACATATTTTGCAGGAGTAGTTTGTCTCATTCGATTAAGTTAAATTAAAATGAGCGTAGAAAGAAACCACTCTACACAGATCAAATTTAATTTTGAGTATTACTTGGAATGTTGTCTGCAAATCAGTTTCCATTTCTTTATTGCTCCATCTAATCCTACATTTGATGAGTTTAAAGCATACTATTTCAATTATAGTTTTATATTTAAGTGTATTTAAACGTAGACTGTTATTTTCAATCTAGAAAGAAGCTGTTAAAAGAGAGGAAGCAATTGCATCTTTTGAAGCCTGGAAAAAAAAGAAAGGAAGAGAAGCAAAAAAGTTAAGTGAAAAAAAGAAGCTTGAGGAACTTAAGAAAAAGGAAGCAGCAGAACAGAATGAGGAGAAAACAGAAGCAGCACAGAAGGTGATGTGAAATATGTACATAGATGTGTATCAGATATGGTTCAGGAGATTGTTGAGAATAATTTTGATTCGTCCAGCAAGAGATGGAAATGAACTAGATTCTAAAATCTAAACATGGTTAATTTCTGAAGACAGCTCATGTTAGATTCTGTTCTGTTGGAAGTATGTAATGTTTACATTTGCACACAAAGAGGCATTTTTCCATATTTGGATTCTATTAACTGAACATAAACTCCATATATATATAGGCAATGAACTATTACTTACTGGGAAAAATAATTTATTCTTTTTAGGTATAGTGATACCCACTTCTGAGCAATGCTACAAACAAATATTCCAAAATTGGAATGTGTAGAAATTACAAAAAATAATAATACAGAATAAGCAAGTGGAGTATTGACAAAAAGGTGAGGGGTAAGATTTCTAATGAATCTGTGGTTTTCCTTAGGCATTTGAAAAATGGAAAGAAAGAAAAGTGGAATATTTAAGAGAGCAAAGCAAAAAGGAAAAACAGTCTGAAAGAATCAGGAAGAAGGAAGAAGAGGAACTGGTTGCAGAGAAGAAGAGAGACAGCATGTCAGCAGTTGAAAAATGGTACCACTCCACTGGGTTCTGGAATATGGTAGTTTCCCAAATCTTTGCTTATAAACGCAATAGGTCTTCTGTGAGTGCTTGATGTGCTTTTAATTGGGAGACAATGGCATGCTTTGGATCAGGCTCTGCAGTCCCAATGAAGAACAAGTATAACAATGAGAACAAGCTGTACAGCTTCTTTCAATTTAATAACTTAAATGCTTTCCTCCCCAAAAGGCTACTGACTAAACCCAGGCAGAGATACTGCAACTGAGAAGTAATATTCATTGAGTAGTATAATGTCTTACGTGATTAGTCTCATGCTTCATTAGTAAGCCATAGGAAGGAAGGTAAATCTTAAAGTTTTGTGGAATACAATGTATGAATGTAGATGTATTCAGAAGCAAATGAGATGTGTCTGCTGGAGAAATTCTTTGTTAGTTTTACAAGCCAAGAGTTTTCACAGACCATGTGCAACTTACTATTACCCAGAGAAGTTTTGAATCTAATTTTTTATATGATACCAAATAAGGGAGAAAGTAGTATAGAAAAGATGATGCCATAATAGATAGAATAGTAGGTTCATTTATACCTTGTTGATATAATATATAAAGATGGACTTTGAAGATTTTGAGTATATATTCTCGATCTTTTATTAAATGCGTAAAATATCTCTTTTGACTCAGTGTTAATCAGTCACAGATGCAGCATTTTGTCTGTTACATGATGATCTCCTGTTCTTCCCTCTCGCTATACAGGAATGAAAAAAAGGAAGAATATATGAAACAGAAGAAAGCAGAAAAAATCCTAGAGAGAAAAAAGCAAGAAATACAACAGGCAAAGAAGGAAGAAAAAAATAAAAAGGCTATGGAGGAATATGAAAGATGGCTGGTATTTTTTTTTTTTTTGCACTTTGTCAAAACCAAAAAGATTAATGTAGTAATGACTGTGAGCACTTTTGTATTGTAATACTCACGGTTTTTCATGCTGTTATGAGAGAGGCCAAATGATGGCAGCATTACATAGCTAGTCCCCCAAATTCTTGAGCAAAATGATGATAAAATGCGGTGGGCTTGTTATTTAGCATACATGGAAAATATATTTTCCCTACCTTACATGTCATAGAGTTTTGAATTTCATAGTTTTTCTTTTTTGACATTCCACGTCAGGAGCAACTATCTCTGAAGGGCCAACTCACCACAGCACAAAACCTGCAAAGCCAAGCAGCATCACCAGCTGCAACAGTGAGTGCATATACAGTCAAGGAAGCATTTAAAGTGGAGACTTGTATACCTTAAAATTGATAAAAGCACTTGTAATGAGGTTGGAGATTATTTCCATTTACTAGAAAGGGTATGCTCTGATGCTCCCAATTATATTTTTCCTACAATAGCATGCTTTAGTCACAGTTGTTAAGCAGTAAACTAATCTAATACTCTAGTCCCAACAGCAAGGCGGGTATTTTTTTCCTTGCTACACAAAGACAAAATAGAAAAGAGATCACTAATATTCTTAGCATATATTGTTTTCTTAAAGATGTGTGACTTGCTAGTTAAAGAAAAACCTGCATTTTTCATGTGACACCCTGTGACGCAGTCATTCATCATACTGACTTTCAAGGTTTTCTTAGTTTGACAGTGTTTCTTCTTTTGTCTCTCTTCCTTGTGATTTCTGGCATGCGTCCTGTACATATGATTTCTGTTGCCATTTATAAGAATGGGATCTTGCAACTCAGCTGGCTTAAAGTCCTTACAGGGATTCATTTGTACTGTCAATAGCTTAAAAAAATCTTTTCCAGAGTCTCAAGAGGGCTTTCTATGTTTGTTGGTTTTTTTTTTTTTTGTGGGGGGGGGTGGGGGGGTTGGGGGGCAGGGCGGCAGGGCAGGGACAGATGAGAACTGAGGCAGGCAGATGTACAGGTATGGGACAGATTTTAAAAGGACAATCATTCTTTACTTGGCTAACTCAGAAATACACAGTTACGTAAAACAGCAAGGGCCTGCATGTTTTCCCTTCTCTGCGTTTTCAAACCTTTTCAGTCTTAGGTTTAAGTCTTTTAAGATCTTATTTGACCTGGTCCCCTGTTGGAATACCTCTGATTTCTGTAATCATTGGTAAGAAGTGTTTTCTCTGGTCCCCTTTGTCAAGTGATTTCCAGCTCAGTTTTGTCAAATGATTAATGTTAAATCTTAGAGTATTTCTTGCTTAGTCAATATTCCTGGTTCCCAAGGAAGGAAGTGCTATGCATTGAATAGTAGCTAACGCTCTGTCCCAGTATGCTCCGCTTACTGAGAGTATGGTCAATTAGCATAGTTGTACCAAAGCATGAATGTTACCTCTCATTGTCCATTTGACTTCCTTGCTGTCTTAGACTCTGTACGAAGGTAAATAAATGGTCCCTTTTTTTGGGAATTAAATATGCTGCCTAGCACAGTCGCCCCTGTTCAAAGTGTGTATAAATTCCTGAGGCCATCACTTCACTTTAGTGGGATTATTAATGTAAATTTTAGTAGTTGGAGGAATGACCAGATCTAAATGGATGTACATGTGCCACATGAGAGGAGCAGTTCGAAAAATAGGCAGGTGTTGGAGGATGTGATAGGTACTGAATTGGTTGGCAGAGGTACCTCTAAAATTATCTCAGTTTCAGTGTCTATGTGCAAGTGTTGACTGATATGTCTCATGCTCAGTCTTCACATTTTTACTTTCTGAAATTGTGCTGTTTTCTGCAGCTAACACACCTTTATTTAAGAAAGCGTATCGGACAATAGGCCAGTATCGTGTTTGGCCAGAATATTCTCTCACTTTGTATAGTAATAGAGAAAATACACACCTTTAGTGAACTGCAGGAGAGAAACACCTGTAAAGTTGTTAATGTATTATGAAGGGAACTAAGATGATACCTGCCTACAGGTAGATAAACAGGCATCAAATCTGAGAGGGCAGAGTTGTGGAAATCTTTTAAGTGTATTATTTCAAATAAGAGGATTTTTGTTTGAAGGGAAATAAAATAGGAGTAATATAGTGGGAAATATTCTAATATGTTTTCAGTAGAAACATTCAATAGAAATAAATGTGTAAATTCATCCTCAGCTGAACCAGGTGTTGACCATAGTGCATAAAACAGATAAAACAGACATAAAAATCTCCTTGTAGTTATTCTAAAATATAAGAAACATTTTGCTTTTATGTTAATGGAAATTCTGTTACTTACACTTTTAGAGGTCATTGTGTGAATGTTTGATAACATAAGTGCATAGAGAAGATTACTTTTTAAGCATGAAAATAAATGCCCTGAAAAAGGCTATTAACACTTGTAAAATACTAACAAAAAAAGGATAATCTTGAGCTGAGATATTTCACTGTTGCTGAGGAAATTTAAGCTTCTCTTTTTTTTTTTTTTTTTTTTTTTTTGTTTCTTTCATGGTATTTGCCTCTTGCTACTCACCAAGTACTCTTCAAGCCAATCTAGATGTTTTGCTTGATAAATGATCATTTTTTACTTAATACATACTACCAGTGTCTGACACTTGTCATGGACATGCATCTATTCTGAGGAGTAGAATGTGGAGAAGAAACATGTAGTAAGTTTATAACGACAGATCAGTTTAGTTTCCATTATTTTTGAGATACTAATCTTGATACCTGTTTTTTGTAGAGAAAAGCGAGTATCCTAGATGTGTTGTGTTCTCCATTTTATGTGGTAAACATTAACCTAGTATGAGTTGATGAGGAGTAAGGCTGCTCTCAAATAATTCTTGAATATCAACATAGTAAGGTTAAATGCCCTAGAAGAAGTTTGAAATTTTACCTTGAGGTTGAGCATGCTCAACACCTATTTTTGGCATTCTAAAGCTGTTTAAAAACATCAGGAAATTATGTACTGGATGAGTCTCATGGATTTGTTGCTTTTCTGGGTTAGAAACAGCTGACGTGGGTTATTCATTTCATGGGATTTAATAAGATCTATCTGAAAATACTTTCTATATTGGAATTTTAATCTCCCGGCATTGCAATATGTTAGAAATAAGGCTGTTACTGTTATTCCTCTTAAATGTTGTAAGGCTTCTGTACTATCTAAAATTCAATTACTATGTGGCAGTCATACTGCTAAAGAATGTGATCTCCCCGGAATTTTGTAAGTGAAAAATATATTCATCTTACTAAGCTATTGAGTAGGAAACTTCCACAGAGAAATCAAGCCATACAATTGGGTTGATCTAGTGTATGACAAGCTACAGTTATTGTTTTCGTCTTTCACTGTTTCTGTTACTCATCTCCTGTTAGTGCAAATAACATCTTGTTTGTTATTTTAGGGAAGATTTATATCAGTATTGTCTTGTGAGAATGTGAACTGTGGTTAGGACTAGAACATAAAAAGCTTTGTGTGTGTTGAAGGCAGGGAGGAAGCCAGTAAGTCTTCATGTCAAATTTAATCTTTTAAAAAACAGTTAAATTAACTCAAGACTCTTTCCTTGGCACTGGGATTCATTCATGAAAATCGGATCTTCAAACCCAAGCATTCAAAACTGAGACATGATTAAAAAATCCAAAGCAACTTTCATTCCCTTCCTGGGTGGGTGTATGCTTTATCTTTGGTTTGGGTTTTTCATACGTAAGTCTGTTGTGCAACGTGTATTCAGTAAAGACTTCTTTATAAACATAAAATATGCACATTTCTTTGTAACACGTAACACGTGATTTCTCAAATAATTGCCAATACTGCTACAATAAGTCCTATTTTTAATGAGTTTTCAATTACCTGTCCTGATGTGTCTTTGAATGTCAAATTCAGATTCTAGGATTTGTAGAATGATTAAATTTTTGTAAAAATAAATGGGCTGGGTATGTGCAAATACTCTGAAACAGGAACATGAATCATACATATGTTCCATCATAGAGCACATTCTTCCCAGCCTCATCTGTACTGCTTGCACATACCTTGTTGTCTTTTTTTGAAAAATATCATTGATAATGCAGACTCTTTCCCCTTACGGTACTAACCAGTTCCCTTTAACAATTCCTGAAAAAAAAATCTTGAACTTGTTCTAAAGACCCAAAGCCACCAGTTGTGTTCATCCGAGGAAGATCTCTATGGAACGAGAAAGAAGAAAAAAGTGTAGGATAACAGAGAAGAGTCAGAATCTTACAGTGCTACAAACCCAATTTGTCTCAATTACTCCATATAATCCAGAAAGATACAGTTTGTACAGAGAGAGAATATTTTTTGTTATACTAACTGTGATGAGCTTTTGTATCACTTATTTTAGTAAAGGGCGTTACTTCTCCATGCAAACCTTGCCTTGCTTTTAATCAGCTTTACTAGTAACAACATGAAATAATTGTGTGTGTATTTAGCTAGACCAGACATTCCTAACTGAACCGGATCTTCAGATTTATGTTAACAAAGACCTGAAGGGCACAGATTAAAATCATAGTGATAGGGTTGAAATTTCAGTGCACGTTATGCTTTTTAAAATTTTTGTACATATCACATATATAGCTTGCATTATTACAGTTTGACTGCTGCATATGTGTAAAATGAGAGTAAACTTCCACTCAAGCTCCCTTTTTTACAATAATACTTCTACCCACATTTGCCAGTCTACTCCCTTAGCCACAGTTACCTCACTATTTCTCTTCTCACTTATGAATAATAGGCAGATACTGCTAGGATCTTGGGAATTTGAGGATATATAGTGTCCCTCAGAGGCATAGGATCATGGGTTATCTGGGAGTGCCAGTTATCTTAGGGCCATCTTCAAGGAGCAGTACTTCCACTGCAATGCAGTTCATACATGTGAAAATATGAAACTTTTATGGTGCTTCAAAATACTGGCTGATAGGCTGCAAAAGAGGAAAGGACCAAGGTTGGATTTGGCACAATTGGTGATGCTTTTAAGCTTGCATATCCACATTGCATCTTTACTACCAATAGTGTGTATGCCAGTTGTTGGTCCTAGGAATGAATGCACTGTTCATGTGCCAGAAAGGCAGCTGCTCAAGGACCTTTTACCCACCTGTCAAGTGGGGCACTGTAAGTGATGCTCTGGCGCATAATGTCAACCTTGGTTCCACCAAGAGAGAAACTACTTTATGTAAGTAAGTGGCGTGCTCAGGCATGCACCATAAACCTGCAAGTATGATACAAGGAAAATTTGCACTTGTAAAGAACTCTCCAGTGTACTAAATTGCTAATGCAGATGCACCCTTAGATGCTGGTCCTCAAAATGGTGAAATGACAGTCATCTTTGCAAAGAAGAATGCTTACTTTATATAGGACAGAACAATGTAAAACTCAAAAATAATTATAAATAATTGCAAATTATTTTTTGATTGACAGGTGTCTTGAAAATCATTAGTTAATCATGCACAAAAAGGATATTGCAAGTATTTTGCTTATCCTTCATCATCCAAACTGCTCATTGCTGTTTGAAACAATAGAAAATATCAGAATCTTGCAGTGTTTATAAAATAAGTTAGATAGATATTTGTTTACAATTAAATTGTGTATAATTCCCAGTTTGTTCTAGTACATGGCAAGCGTGCTTTAATAAGTACAGAAAGTTACAAAGATGCATCAATGTTCTCATGTAATGAGAACAACATGTTTAGCATTGTGATTTGGGGGTATCCTCCTAAAGAAAAGAAGTAATTAAGATGAGGCTGATTATATACAAAACAAATACAGTATCTAATCCACTAGGCCCTCTGTTGGGCTTTTTGTTTAGATAGTGCACAAAACCAGCCCATCCTTAAGACAGTCACCTTAATCACAAATGACATCAAATGTGCAGCCTCTTGTGTTGCATTGTGCAGCGTGTGTGACTGAATCCCTAAAAGGGATGCGCTAAGCTCCAAAAGGCAAATCTCCGTTGCATATTAACTTTTCATTTTACACAAGAAAGGTATAACAATAATTGTAACTTTTCTGTTGATGGAGTTGGGTTTTTGTTTGGGTTTTGGGGGGCTTTTTTTGATTGACTCATCTTTTTATTCTCAGGAAAAGAAAGAGAGGAGAGAGCAGCTTGAGAAGAAGAAAAAGAAGTTGCAGGCTGTCCATGGGGATGAAGCGCCTTCTCCCTGGAGTCCGCCTGGCAAAGTCACATATTCAAAGAATTACTGAGCAGTCTATTGCCTTCTATAAGAAAAGATGATCCACAAAGTTCTGACAATGTCTAGTCATTATTTCAATAACAGCTGATTTTCACTGAATCCATAATAGATGTTGCATCCTTTCTTTTTGGTTTATTTTCTCTTTGGAGTTTAAATAGATCCCTTTCCATTGCTTTAGAAAATGTACTACTTTTTGTAATTCCACATTTAACTTAGTTTTGCTAAATCCTGTGTTACTTTGTTCCTTTTTGGTGAAAGTGTATATTCAGGATACATAAGGCTGGACTGGCATTTTTTTCACCTAATGAGTAGCAGAATGGTTATTTTTAAGTTACTACGCCACACTGCTGGGGAGTTAAGTCTGGAAGAAGTGCTTTGTGAAGGTGGGGGTGATGGGCAAGGAGGTGGTAATAGAAGACAAAAGGCTAAGCAGTGTGGTAGGGAGACATCATTTTCATACATGAAGAGACAAGCTATAGAGAACATAATAGAATTCTTAGATTATGTTACATTGTGAAATATAAAAATAACTTTTACATTAAAACTGCATCAAGCAGAAACAGGATTTCATGGGGCCAAAAACCATCAGCCATATGATGGTACAAAAGAATTAAACTGGATTCTATGTAATGTAAAATGATCCAGGACTAAGTAAGACTAGCTGTTAATTCCATTTCAGGTCTTCGTTACACTCCATAGATTTCCTGCTTCCTACAGGAAACAGCAGTTTTAGAGGCATGTTTTGCAGTTCGCATGAAATCTTGCATAAAAACTGCAAGGGCAGAACAGTGGTATTCTTATGAGGCAACCTTAGACACCGAAAATTTTTTTTTTGGAACTTAATTTAAAGGCTTCTGTGGTTGTTTTTACATGATCAAGTAAATCTTTCCCAAACACGTTTTCATCATTGCTAATGAGGTAGTTGCTGTAGTAAATTATTAAAATGTCTTCTGGTTTTTCATGGCCTTTCGCCTCACTATTTTGGAACTAATGGCAAGACTATGTATCTTTAGAGATTTTCAAATCTCTTGTTTGCTTAGTGTCTAAACTCAAGCTGTTACTTATGTTTGTATTTTCTTATTTGAATTTTAATAATCACTCCAGTTCAGATTTACTTCTCAAGTGTGTACTCTTTAAAAAAAAAAAAAAAACCCAACAAAAACAGCATCACCAACCAAGAAGTAAAAAGCCTAGTCTTTAAATTATAGATGTATTTTCTCAAATGAGAATCTTGCTCCTGTTTAGACTGACAGCGTCCTTGGGAAGTCAAACGAGCATTTGAGAAGTAGACTTGCCTTTTTCACTCAAATCCTGTGCTCTTCATAAATCACTGAGATGCTCATTATTCTGTATTTCATGTAACACTGAGGCATCTCCTCAGAAAAGAAAAACCACAAGACCAGCAACCAGGTGAATTTTAGTTTCCTGATGTTTCTTGCTTTTTTTTTACGTTTTAGTGAGAGCCACTGAGGATTTAAAGGCATTTGTTTTGGCCATAACTGTTTCTATTGCCAGAATGCTGTACAGGTGAAATTTATTGCTGGTATGTATGTAAAAGTGAAATCGGAAGGATATCTCATCTATCTCATTGTTGAATATGGTCCTGTTCATTATTAGTTAGTTAGTATGAACTCTAGTTCTGTGAATTCCTAATTCGGACCTTTTGCAAAGTTTATGACAGGCAGAAGCAGGTGCTAGAAAGCAAAAAGGTGAGATATATTTGTTAGAACAGTAGGTAGTGGTGTAATTACCATCATTAACCTAATTTCAACTGTAGAGGAAGGCTTGGAAGATGTACAATATTTCTGTTGCATATGATCTATTGACAGTGTCGAGAAGTATTTGCTAATCTTGAGAATAATGATGAGGTTTTACTAGTAGTTGTGCTGGATTTGTGTACAGCCAAATCGTCTGACAGATCAGATTTGATCCATTGTGAGGAGTGGTTGCAGATTTGGTACGGATTCTTCTAGATTATGAAGTTATCTTTATTGCAGGATCAGGTTTGAGTATATTGCCTAGTATTTTACACTACATGTCTTGACTTCCAGTTGCCTTGCATGAACCTTGTTCATGGTAGCCGTGTAGTGTATTGGGATTTTTGAGCAGGTCTCTGCTTCTCCTGCTTCTTGCTTCAAGGTCTTCCTCAAAAGACAATTGTACTGGACCTGGCTTTTATTCTTTAATTTGTTTCTAGCCTTCTGTCACTGGGCTGCTCGCCCAGAAATGTTGTGGCTGGAGCAGTTTCTGTTCCGCTAAAGAGTTTATAGAGAAGTTAGGGACCTTCATGACATCCATCCTTTGATTATATGCAGTCTGGAGGTAATGCACCCTTGATGTCTTCCAGTGGACCTTAATGACAATAGTGACCTTTCTGCCCCTTCTGAGATTTAATTTGTGCAAAGAGTCATCACTCAAATGCTGAAATTCCGGATAGGGCAGCATTCATACAGGTTCATGCTAAGATCATTGTTTTTCATTTGAGTGGAGGAAGACATGGTCAAGAAGGAGAGAGGGCAGGAGAGTGGTGGTGGAGTGCTGACTGGAGCTTTCAGAAGCACCCTGAGGCCTGCAGTCTCTTGTTGCAGAGGCCCTGGAGTCTGTCTGTGTTCCCTGGCCACTGGTGGTTTTTCTTGTAGGCTCTCTTCATAGTAGTACCCACGCTGAGCTTCCTGCACTGCAGTGTTGCAGTACGTTGCATTACCACAGAAGTTCCTGCTTAGGGAATCCTGCCCATTAGGTTTTTTGGAGAGATCCAGCAAATCCAGATTATTACCTGGCTTAAGCCAGGCTCTAGCACAGATATTGCAGATAAGTGAATATAGGGCTTTCATAAACTCTGGGTCTGGCTCTGGCTGTTACCTCATGGCAGGTCAGGCATGTTTTCCAGTAGTAGTGGTATCATGACAGTATTGGCATCCAAAGAGAAAGCAGAAGCCACTGCCCACAGAAACTTTCAAGAAGTTGAGAAGAGCAGCTTCAGTGGGTAATATAACAGGTAGGGTAAAATTACAGATACCAGCAGGAGAGAGGTAGCAGAGTTACAGCACAGGCAGAATGCAACAGACCTGCCAACTCAAAAGTAACCCACCAAAATTTTATGGGGGAAAAAAATGGAATGAATTCAGGCATTTAGGCTGGAGCAGTGATGTGCATCATCTGTCTGCTAGGCTTCTAGCACTTGGAGCCTTGAATTCAGGTTTAGTGTGTCAAGAAACTATAGCTATAATATCATGGGAAGATTAAATATGTAGCAGACAGCAGAGTTTGCTGTACAGCTGTCATGATCAGGTCAGGAGAGTCTGAGGCAAAGCATGCAGCCTGTGTGAAACAAATTGTCTGGATCTGTGTTTTTGCAGTGTCCAGCTGAGCAAGTAAGGCAAGTCCCTGCACCAACAGGCTTATAGTTGAAGGATGCAAATGAAAAGGATGGTAGAGGTAGTGGCAGAGCTGGAAAAGGGTTTATCATGTGCCTGTGTCTAAACTGGATACTGCATCCTTACTCGCTTTAAGCCTTCAGGTGATTGGATAGAAAATTTTTCGTCGGAAGAGCGAAGTGGGAAGATGTTGGTGACATCTTTCAGAGGAGTGATATACCTGACACTCACATAAATTCACAACTTTTCCATTAGAAAAAGGTGCTGAAGATCCACAGGTATGGAAAAACAACTGTGTGTTTAACTTTTATAATAAACTTTTGGGAGCTTTGTCTAATTTTACATTGTAAAAATTTGGACATGTTGTAGCATGATGCAAACATAGGACAAATAGAGCTGAGAAATATGAACATATGTACATTAATTTGTAAGAAGGTACATGTATCTGTAAATCCTATTAATCTGTTTATTGATGACAGAGGGAAAATATTTTGGTATTTAATAAAGTGTATTTTAGTATAATGTCCTCAATGTTTTCATCAGATCCTAGGAAACAGATCTTTATTTAAAGCTTTAATGCATGTAAATGAACTAGGTGGTGTCCCTAAGCACAAGCTATTCTTTTGTCATTGTTAGTATGACAAATAGACAGGGAACTGTATCCCACTGAAGTCGGAGCTTCTGGCACTACCGCGCTCTTCTCCGGCTCACTAACACTCAGTTTTGCTTGCTGCCACATCCTGTTGGGGCTCAGCCTGTACTGTTGCATGGGGTTGTTTGGCCCTAGATGCAGGACTTACTTCACCTTTGTTGAACTTAAAGGTTCCCATCAACCCGCTTCTCCAACTCCCTCAGAAACACCCTGCTTGGCTCCATGGACTTAGCTATGTCCACTTAGCTGAAGTGCTCTCCTGTCTTCCTCTTCAGTGCCTGAGGGCTGACCTCACCAGTAAAAAAAAAAAAGGGGGGGGGGGCAAAAAAGGCATCAAGTACCTCAGCCTTTTCCATGTGCCACGTCACAAAGTCACCTGCCCCCCTGAGCAGCAGGACCACATTTTTCTTTCACTGTCAATGTACTTGTAGAAGCCCCTCTTGTTGCCCTTCAAATCCTGTATGAGCTTTAACTCCTCCTGAGCTTTGAGTTTACTAAATCCTTCCATGCTCACTCTTTACATTGCTCCTGGGTGGCAAGTACTCTCCACCATCCTTGTGCTTGCTTACTGTCTGAATTAATGTCTGACGGGACAGCCCAGTTCATTCATGCTCGCCACCTACCACGCTTGCTTGACTACCCACATGTCAGAATGGACCGATATTGTGCCCTGACAAGGATGTTCTTGAAGGTCAGCCAACTCTCCTGTGTCCCTTTGCTCTCCAGGGCAGTCTCCTGTGAGATCCTGCCAAACAGATCCCTGAACAAGCCATCATCTTCTCTCCTGACGGCCAAGGTTGTGGTTCTACTCTTTATCTTGCTTGCTTCTTCCAGGATTGAAAGCTTCACAATCTCAGAGTCATGGCAGCCAAGCAGCCATCAGCTTTCACAACCCAGACTAGTTCATCCCTGTAACCATGCAATAACTAAGCTCAAGTCCCAAGCACCTCTTAGGTCATCAACACTTCCACCTTCAGATTTCTACTGAACTGTTGGCTTTTAAAGAACAATTTCTAAAATTTTAATAACATTTATTGGTTAGATTTTCCCCTAGTGCATAATAAAGCAATTGCAAAACCTTACCTCATTATTTCAGCCTGGGGCATGGAGAAGTCTGCTCATATTAGCAGACTGCATTCAGGCAGTTAAGCTATGTTTTCAACATAGCACATAATTTTAGCACCTACACTCAAAACAGAAGAAAAGTGCTAATGAAAGCTCTTGGTATTGCAAGGTATTTTTCTTTTTTACTACTATTTCATTTATGAATAGTCTTTTTCTGTGGTACTTTTATTTCTGAGTAGATTCAGACTAGAACAGTTGAAAGTTTTTTCATTCTTCATTTAAAGAAGCAGTGAGAACTCCCATTATATGTTAACAATTTTTCATGAATAGAAATATAAAATGAATATATATTTGCTTTCATGAATATAAACTGGGGTGTCCAGTCCTTGATGATAACAAATGATAGAAGCATAACATTGGTTTCAAGCATTATTAAGTCTCAACAAGTGAAGTAGAATGTTCCACTGTTTAACTCTTTCAGTGCCAAGGTGTAGCATAGGTTTTAAAAATAACACCCCCGTTGAGCTGTATTTTACTTTGCATCTTTTAACCTGGTGGACTACGCTGGGGACCCATCCCCATATGCTGCTTTCCAAGAAAAAAATTAAGGAAAAACAGCAGGAAAAAAAAATTAGAGGAAGGGAAAATATTCAAGCTGTCTTCAATCTATTCCACTTTCTTGAAGAAGCATCTTCAGAATCATGGAGAATAAATGACATTTTGGGAAAAAACTTTCTTAGCTACCCTGAATTCCTATACACTTCTTAGCACTTCTAATATTGGAGCGTACTGAGGATGTGCAGAGGTGATTTAGCACCTAGTCTAACAGACTGGTCATGAAGCCCCGCAGGTGGGCAGGATAACTGCTCCCATACCAAAGGGCTTCTGGGAGACCGGGGGATTGCAGGTGCTGCTCCCTGACACAGGCAGGATGGTATCCACTCTTCCCTCCCCATGCCAGAAATATCTTTTCACTGACTGCTGTAGGCAAAATATGAGCAGCAGTTACTGTAGTCAACTGCAGTCAACCAGTAACTAACCACTGCAGATAACTTTCTAAACTTCCCAGGTATGCCTTTTATTTAAGTAGACCCTTGTTGATAGGATTTTTATTGCTTAGATCTTCTACCACTGAAAGAGAATATTGTCCTTGATTGAAATGGGAGCAGGAAAGATCTATATTGCAAAAGTTCAGCGAGCAAAATGAAAACATTCAGGCTTTTATTTAAACTTTTTTTTTAGCTGTCATGGTCAAAGAGAAGATACCAGTGAGAAAATAAAAGCAATCAGTACTGTCATTATTAAATTTATCATTTGTAGAAACATTAGTGTCTATGAACATGGTGCTGGGTACTGCGCAAGCAAAATGGAAACATGACTTGCCACAGAAGGTTCCCCATCCCAGAAAACACATGAGAGAGATTTAGTCAAAAGCACAAGGAGAATGAGGACGGTCTTGGGAAGGCAGCAGCAGTTTCAAAACAGAAGCCATGGTACAGTTGTATCAACAGCTCCTGGCAGTTTGATTTCGCAGTCTACCAGTTACTGTCCTTGCTTGCTATCTTGCCTTCAGCAGGCAAAGCCAATTGATCATTTTTCCCTTGACTCTTCTGCTATGTTGCCAAGCATCCTCTGGTTTCCTTTTTTCTAATGCACCAAATTCCCTGTCTTTCCTGCTTAAGACACCAAATAATTCTGTCCATTCTTGCTGTCATACAGCACCTCCAAAAGAGATCAATCTACTCAAAGAATGAATCTGCCATCAGTATTGCTGTACAATTTAAAGTATTATTACAGCATTAAACCCTAACACCAGCTTGATAGTTATTTTCCCTTAAACAGATGGTAGTGCATCAAGCTGTAAAATTTCACTGCAGCAAAAATGACATTCTGCTTAAAGCTTCTATTCCTTGTGTGAATCAACAAAATGTAGGAACACTGCATTAGAGAAATGCCCTTTGCAAATGGCTATGCATTTGTAACCTATCCAAAGGAAGGGCTCATGATAATGACCCGTGATTTTCAAGGGCAAACTATGCTTTTTGGCTTACCAAGTATCGCTAGAGAGAAAGGTTATGTGCAAATAATATCAGGGCAACGATAGATGGAAACAATAGGATTAATAACTCAAAGTAAGTGCACATTAAGTGTTTCACAAAGCCTGTCTATTGATTTGCAAATCAAATATCCTTTACACTATTGTTTTTATGATTCACTTTCACTTTTTCTCATGTATATATGTGTTTTAAATAGTCATGTGCAGTGCTTAAAGCAGTGTAAAGAGAAAGAGCAGGGAGAGTTTTAGATTGTATATGCAATCCTTGCTGTCAGTCTATGAGCTACATAGAAGTAAAATCATAAAACAGACATGGATGCAAAACATAAGTTGCTAAAAAAATTTAACTGGCAAGACTGTACTATTTGAAATTACTGCCACGAGGGAGGGAAATTAAGTCTGCCAGCCTGCAGCCCAGGCTCAGAGCCTCTGCATCGGATGCCACCAGACTGTTTCCAGCTATCGTTTTCTGCACACTTTTGCCATGGGGTTTGTACAAAGGTGTCCCAAGGGGCCATGCCACAGAGCTGCGATGATATCCCGAGCTCATGCACTGTCTCTCCACTGACAGGGTAAAACAGAGCAAAGACAAGACTGGCCAGTGGGTTTTTGTACAGGTTTCACTCTTCATTATAGGCTGAATGTCTCTTTTCCAACCTGCCAGAGTTCAGGAAGATGCCTCTGAACAAGCTTCTGCCCACACGTGCCAGAACAGGATTTACTGCCATCCTACTGTGGGCAGGATGTATTCTAGTCATGGCTGGCAAGGCTCTGTTTTCATCAGTTTAAACATTTATTCCTTAAAAAATGGGTAATCTGTTGCCACAGTAAAACACTCCATGAGCAATAAGTCTTACTCATTCTTAGCAAAACACACAGCCAAGAATTAGCACACGCATCTTCATTGCTCTTGTATGAGGCCTAGATTGCCCTTGAATACTATTACGAATACTTAAGGGAAAAAGCAAGCATTGTTGTTATGGCCACACTTAAAATCCTACAGCTCAAGGACAGATCCATCCTGCTTTATGAATCCTGAACTCCAACTCTGTAAAACAAAGCAATATTTTCAGGTGTTAAGCATCTGAACTTCCTGGAGATTTCGCCTGTATTCGTGTCCAGCCATATCTGGAATAAATTAGAGCACTTACTCTCCACAGATAGTGTGGTACATTTGATGCACAAGGTAATCATTAAAGAGATCCTCCCAATGTCCCATGAGAGCAGGTTAGAGTTGTTATCCCCCGTGTTAGACAAATGTAGTTACTCAACCCTGAGTCACGACCAAATCAGAGGTCAGATAACAAGACTTCTTAATTCCCAGACCTGCATTGTCTCCTGCAGATGTTGCTGTTTTTCTTACCTGTTTTAACTGTGCAAAGATCATCGTAAAGGCTTCGGGTTCTGGCAGATTAGTTTACTGTTTCATTCCCCCTGCCCATCACACAGAGTCTTTGATTGTTGAGGAAAATGAGAACTTGTATTTCAGATATTTATACTGTGAGGTATTGAAGAGCTACTTAGAGGCATTGAACAAAGCTCAGCAACCACCCCAGTCTAACCTGAAAGATCCTCTAAGCCCCAAATTCTGGAAGTGTTGTCAGTAGCCAGCGTGGCCCATCTCTAGGAGAAACTTCAGTGCCTGAACGTTGGCACTTAGTGTGCTGCAGATTCGTCAGGCTAGCCAAGGCAACACTAACAGTATCATGCTCTACGGTGCCTCACAAGATCAGTTCATGGGAATTCCCATGGAGAACAACTGCTGGAGCCAAACCTTAAACAGGGCAAGTAGAGAAAACCCGCAACTGTTCGTTTCCATGGGCTGTTACCAGCATGGCTGACTAGACAGAGACATACTGAGACTTGAGGGGAAAGTCGAGGAACAGAAAGTACCTGAACGTAACAGGAGACTGTTGAACCATCCATCAGTTTGAGTACAATATGTATTAAGATGGTTTTGGGAAACAGGCAACCAGCTACAGACCAAGAGTCATAGGCTGCATTTCCCCTCCATCTGAACACATGAGAACATACCACCTTTTAAAGACGGTGACTCATGAAGCCGACAAGCACGATCCCTTACTGCACTTGTTGTAGCATGGATGCCAGGGTGCCTCGTCTGACCGGCACCTGACCTGCCTCCAGACTGCCCACCCATCATGAGCAAAAGCTCTAGCAAAAAAGTTACGTTTTCATATTTTCTATAGGATTTAAGTTCCAGATGAAGTAGAAACTTTTGGCCACCTGCTTTTGCAGTTTGGACTGCTGGATGCCACCAGCCTTGCTCCTGCCTGCCCCCTGCCACCCGCATCGCCCCACTCCCACCCCTCCGTAGCGCTTTCCTCTCCCCATTAGGCTACCGGCATTTTGCCCTGGAGATAACATCGCTGCACCAGCCCGCAAACAGCATGCACCCTGCCTGCCAGGGCGCAGTAAAAGCATTCATTACACATTTATAAGTAACCCCCGCTGCCTCACTGAGCCGACAGCACGCAGCTCTGGGTGCGGCAGTACCTCAGGGACGGGGATGGAGCAAACAAGATGGCAGCAGGGAGAGGCGGCTCCGAGCCTGGCGGAGCCTGCTGCAAGCAGAGAGGCTTTCTGCTGGTAAGCTTTGCTTCTGCCCAGTTCCTTTTTTTCCTGACTCTCACCAGAAATGTTCGAGTATTTCTTGTGGCCACTGACTCCAACAAAACAGTTTTTTTGTCTGGCTCCAAACTTCTTGAATGCAATTGAAAAAACCCCCAACAAACTACACTATGCTTTATTTCGTTTCTGATATGGTATTCAGGCTTTCAGTCTCTCCTGGGAGCCAGACCCCTTGTAAATACGATTCTGGTAAATATTTCATTTGTATTGCACGTGGTCCATTACACAAAACCTTGCGTGACCAGAGACCCAGGCTGACAGAGCAGACGGGGTCGGCAGCTTTCCCAGGCGACTGCTCGAACAGGGCTAAGTGCTGCTGCCAGCTGGTGCTCAACCGACGAGGAATGAAGCACTTTGGGCAGCTCAAGTAAACCCAAATCCTGCATTCAGTTATCAACAGGGAACGACTGTTTTGACTGAAACCCTCAGAATAGCTTAGTTTACTTCTTCTAAGAGGGAAGGCTTTGCAAATGTGTATTTCTGAATTAGTTTTATTGCCGCACAACCTGGAATAAATGCTGCTGCCCTCCATTCACTGCTGATTTTTAGTTGAGATTCACTTTGCCAGCTAATGAGGGAGGCTGCATTAAATGGCTGTAGCAAAGACAGGCCACGGACGGTCCGTTACCACCTCCCAGAGAGCAGCCGGGAGAGATCCCACTCAGCCGTGCCTGTACCTGGGGTGCGGAGAATCACTCTTTGGTCTCCTTATGCCGGTGTGATCCCGCAGGGACCCCCTGCTCGCTCGTGTTCAGCACTTGGGCTTGACAGTTGTAACGCCCAAAGCAGTTAGCGTCAATGTTTTACTAAAGGAGTGTTGATACGGCCAGACCTTGGAAACTTAAACTGCCTTGAACGTGGTTCACATGTATATTTGCTAATGAGTCTGTGTAGGGCACCAGGAACCGCTTATTTTTCTTCATTCATGTTTTATATTGATTCATTGGAAAAATAGGTGGTGTTGTAATCTTATCGCAAAGAAACTTGATGAAAACAGTAGGAAAACTAGAGACTGATCTTTTATTACTATACTGAAAATATTCTAGATGTGCATCGAAAATGATGACTCCTGCATCTAACAGGGTTGTGATATAGTATAACTCATCTCTTGTATTAATGTGGCCTGTATGCTAAAATGCTAGCAAACACAAAGCTGGTTGAAACTGCTTCTCTAAGTGTGTGTGTGGGGGGGTGTCACCCAAGCCTATATGTGATTTACAATGCAGCATTGGGAAAGTCTAAAGCTGAATCCAGTGTACTGCCGAGAAGGCCTAGTGAAAGAGTCGCCATGCTGATGCTCAGCATCACCCTGGTGAATCCCTCTGGCCAAGCTTAAAGGTGCTCTGCCAGCTGCCTGGTCTCTGCGGGACCCTTACATCCCGGCAACAGCACAGAGAGGGGAGATTACTGAGACAGGCTTTGTAGGGTCATTTGTATTCAGTAGTAGCTGGAGGATTCACATATGTAAATGAGGGAACCTGGGGAGGAGGATGTTCCTCGAAAGCATATTCAGATGGTGGGGAACAGCTGCGGCAGCTCCCTGAGCAGTATCCCAGCTGTGGGAACTGAGGAATAACAAGAACTTTTCAGCTCTGTGTTTAGGTATAGTCCAACTCCGAGTTTCACTCTTCATGCTGGGAGTTTTGTGGCATGGATCCTGATCGCTCCTGACCTGCCTCTTCCTGGGCTGCCTTCATCTGGGTGTTCCTTGCTGGCTTAGGGCACAGGAATGTTGCCTGATGTCAGCGGTTTGGGAGTCCCAGGAACGGGAGGAAATCTGGGTGGGCAATCATCCAGGGAACATGGATGATGCCAGTGCTGCATACAGGGGATGAGAAATGCTCCATTTCTCATGGAGCCCTAATAGGAGGGGCTACTGAGGAGTGGGATAGGCAGCGCCGGTGAAAAGGGTGGAGTGGAAGTCGCGAGTCCTTTCTATTCATTCCCATCTATATTCTTTTCTGCTAGACACTTCTGACAGCATTAGGGCTGTATATTTAGTCGTAATTAGCAACAGCCTTGCATTTCTACATGGGTTTCCCTGATGGGAATTGCATGTTTATATATTATTGCAGAAAGGCAATGAGTCTAGGATTCCTGTGGTGTTCCCCCTGAATACACATTACTATTATTCAGTCAATGTGATTCCTATATTTCAAAAAGGAAGCAGATAGATGGGAAGGGGACAGACAATCCATGATAAAAAGCTGGGAAGTGCTAGGAAGGAAATATGGTGAAGTAAATCTGGCGGTGAGCCTTGCCAGAGGGAGTACTTGCCATGAAAACACACAAGTTAAAAAGAAAAATAAATGTAGCAACAAAAGAAGCCTTAATTAAATGAAAGTATAGAAAAAGTAAGAGAAAAGCTGAATTCCGGTACCTAAAAAAAAGCATGAAGAGAAGATTAAAATAAAAATGTTGTTATAATTAAAAAGGTGGGTGACAGAAAATGGATTAAACATGGCTAAGAAAAGATTGGTTGGAGCTATCCACTCAACAACAAAAAGCCTTGGGGAAAACTTGGCTTGCCTGTGCTTGCTGCAGAAGCTATAGATAGTGGCTCTGAATGTTTATGTCTGCTCTCCAAAAATAGTATCATTGTAAGATTATTTCTGCTAATCGTATGACATTCCATAATCTATTTTTGCTAGACATGGTACAACAACTGTGATGATATCAGACAGTTGTGATTTGATTGTGATGTTTAAATGTTTTCAAAAGTGTGGTTCTTTGACTGTGTAACAGCAAGCTCAGAGTATCTGTAGTCTTGTGGAAAATGCAGTTCAAATTGCTAAAAGCACGCTTTAAAATTCAAGCTAGTACTTGGCATTATTAAATTACAGCACAGCACCCTGGAAACTGGCATTGCCACTTGAAAGTAGGATTCCTACTTGCTGCAGTGTTATTTAATAGAAAGCTTTAAAACCAGAAAGGTTAGAAAATCTTCACAGCCAGGGGAAGCTGTGTACATCTGTGTAAGGTATTTGGGAAAACACAGTAAAACACAGTGTTCTCTTTTGAAGTGATTTTTTACTCCGATGGGTAACTTACAAAGCAGGGGTATCCTGTGAGGAAATGGGAAGTCTCAGGATCTTCGCTGGAGATGTGTCCTGGGTCTCAGTTCCAAAATGGACCTAGCTACTGAGGGGTGAGTTCAGGCCACATCAGTGAAAAGGACTGAGCAGAGCCCGGTGGAGACTAGCATCTCTGGCAGCCTCTCCTTTGTCCTTTAGCTCTTCAAAGCAACTTGAAAGCTGCACACTAACCTGTGAATGTTTAATCGCGTCAGTCATAATTGCATGGGCAGTTCATGTGCATGGCGTTGCCACGTAAAGACGCTTTGGTATGGGAGCAAGAGTAGACGTGATGCTTTGTAGACATTGGGATCCAAACTGAGAATCTGCATTTTTCCAGGTGCCCCTCTTCCTCCTGCCCCGCACATTATTGGAGATATTCAGTGGCAAAAAGTGAGCAGGCCAGGTTTCAGGTGGAAACCAGCAAGACTCAACGCACCTTAGCACATCCCTTTCTGCCATTAAAGGTGTCAATTTAGATGATGCTTTTAATTTACAACAGTTGAAGCACATTATCTGCCAGTCTCTGCCAGCATCTTCACATCAGCAAAATTCGTGTCGTTTTCGACTTTGTCATCATCTTCGCTGCCTGTCACCCTCCTGCCTCCAGCTGAACACAGTTACACACTGGTCACTGGTTCCAATGCTTAGCATAAAATAACATATACCTTTCGAATATGGCTGCACAACAACTTCTTAATGCTTGCATTATCTATGTTAAAGCAGCAGGAAACTAAATTAATACAAGCATCAATTCTCAACGCAGCACAGGTGGATACATGATGTTGTTGTCCAAGGGCACAAAGGTACGCTTCTGACACCTTCTACTTGCCATGCTTGTTGTCCTGTTGAAATTAAATGCACCAGTAATGTGCAAGTAAAATACTAAAGATATTTTGAATATGGGTGAACTGGAGGCAATGCATATACAAGGTCATAGGAGAGCCCGGGGCGCCTGACTTGTCTGTGTTCCTCTGTTCCAGTTAACCTCTAGAAAGATGCCTAAAAATAGCATGAAAGCTATGAAAATAGCTACTTTTTAAAAGCTATTCCGGGAAAATATGGACATCAGGAGGAAATTTCAAACAGCTAGATTCCAACGTGTGTTATATTCTTTTAAATATAATACAATATAATATAAATTAGTTACAACACCGTTCTGAATGTTTGGTTATGACTCTCTAGTAGAGAGAATATAAACGGTAGAGTAGAGAGAATATAAACGGTACTTTTAAAACAAATACCAAATACTGGAATGTGTGCAGTTACAAAACCACAGTTCCTACACATGTAAAATTGCAAGCAAATGGATGCTCAGGTTAGCTTCACTAGTCAGACTCTATGAGATGTTTGATGTTTAGCTGCCATATTTTCGTTCTTAGTTGTAGTCTTTAAAGTAACAGTGGTACTTTATTCCACTTAGTGTCACATGAACTTCAAAACATACATGTCTGTAGCCATTTCCAGCTAAAATAATCAGTAGTTGTCACCTGGATGACCTAATAGGAGAAAACCAAGAATCTAGAATAGGAAAAAACCAAAAATCTAGTAATCTGGACCCCTCAGGTGTATCCGGGTATCTTATTCATTTGTGTGATCATTCCTACAAGAAAATCCTGCCAGAACATTACAAAAATGCAAGAGGGATAATTGTGTCCAGTTTTCTGATAGAGAAGATCTGCCCAAGTATTTCTATACAGTGTAACCAAATAATTGAATGCCTGGTTCAATTTAATGGTTAAATGATCCGGAACAGGAATTTTGTCCAAACGTGTCTTCCCCTCAATTCTCTTCTAGGGAGGCTTAGGTGTGACTGACTGTATGGAAGTTAGTTACAAACCAGCGGGTCCGTGCCTGAGAGTTTGAGAATAACTTGTCTTCTGTCAGCTGATGAAGAGCAAAGGTTTTTCCTTTGTAGCTCATGCTCTGTTTGTTTCTAATCAATCAAACAAAACAAGATTAAAGGGGGGGGGGAGTACAGTCATTAGTTTTACGGAAAGCTGTTTTGATTAACTCTGTTCAAACTGCAGTAGTACAAATAATAAAGAATCTGAGTCTAGGGGAGGGAGTAAGAATATGAAAAAAAATGGGGAAGCTCTTTCTACAGGGCAACCTTAAATTTTCTACCCTTGAAAATAGTATCTACATTATTAGGGTTGTTTGAAGAGGAGAAAAACAAATCAGAATCTGAGATGCTGGAGTCTAGCTGGTTAAGTATGTTTCGTTCAAATGCAAATGCTCATTTTAGCAAAGCTGTCTTTCTAATTGCTATAGGATGTTTAAAGCTACTCAGGATCTTCAGACTGATTGAGGGTAATGGTGAGCTTGTGCCTACTGCAAGGAATATTCCCTAATTTTTCTGCCCTGCTGTTTCTTACTAGCCAATGTCTGGAGCTGGAGAGACTCTTGAATCCTGTTTTAAATCAGCAGGGAATTGGGCTCTTTAAATTTATCTGCAGATTAGAGCTCATTGCTCTTAGGTTCAGGTCATCTGCTATCCTGGCACCTGCAGGTATGCACTCAGCAGTACTCATCAGCACTGACAAGCAGTCCATAGAGTAGGCTGCATCTCAAAGCTTTCACAGACTTTACATAAAGGCCATATGGCACAGAATTATGGGAGCTATGCAGATATTCAGACTGCACTCACAGTTGTTAATGATGTGGTCTGCTATCAACTCCCTGCTTAAACTTTCAGAGGTCCTGCTCTCTCAGCCACGAGTCATGCAAAAAGTATTTCAGCAAAGATGATGTGTGGCAAATAATTTATATTCTGGCTCACGGCCAAGAAATATTACCTGTATATGCTGTTCTCTGTTCAAAGTCAGATTTTTATCAAGAGCAGTGATGTATCTGCAGGTGAGTCCGAGGTAGAGTCTTGCCTTGCATCACTGCTCATTCTTCAGGACTTTGTCAAGATTTATATCATGCAGGGTGACAGCGAGTTCAGGGAAGAACCCCAATGGCTTCTGTCCTGGTTTGGTACTCCTGTCTCATTTTTTGTTCTCTTCATTGTCTCTCTTCTGGATACTTTTTTACTGTCAGGGGTTAATATTTCACCCATTTTTTTCAGTTATCAGCCACTGAAATGACGGGTATCTGAATGGTTAATGCTTACATTCATGTTTTTCTTGGGCTTCAGAATAATGTTTTTAACTGAGCAAGGAAGATTTCAACCCCCAGTCATTTTTCAAGCTATTTGTAGGCAAGTAGAGGTATAGTAAGTTATACCTGATCTATATCTGGAATTTTGTTTTTACAAAGACTTGCATTTGCACTAATGTGTGTTAAGCAGGTCATAAATATTTCCTGGGGAGGTGGAAGATTTGAAAGGTGTTCCAAGCCAAGGAGTCTTTGTCTGTGATCAGCCTTTCAGGACACCACATCTCTGAAGTCGGCCACTGGGCAGACTGCAGTCATTTTTATTGCATCATTTAGTTACAAAGAGAGCCACAATAAATGAATGATGACGTTAACATCAATGCCCACCAGTTGTATGAAGGAAGCCCTTGGGCAAAACTTGCCCTCCGTTAAGCTGTGGCAGAGTCTAATTTTCTCCTGCAGGCAGTGCCGGAGCGGGGGCAGCCGCGGCACTTACCTTTCCCCCTCTTCCTTCTCCATCAGGCGGCCTCCAGGCCCTCCGCGGCCCTTCACGTGTTCCCCAGGGCTTTGCAGAGCTGTGATGGGGAAGCGGGAGGAGGAGGTCACAGAGGGGCAGGATCTCAAGGGTCTTCCTGTGGTCCTGCCCCTCATTGCCTGTACTAGGGTGGCTTGGTGTCCTGTGTCACTGCACCCCATGTCATGTGAACGGCATAGTTTGGGATTTAGATGGTGCTCCCCAACATACCCTGTGAGAACATGCCTTGCCATCATGTATGACGTACCTGGAAGAGGCAAGGGAAGGAGGTTTACCTCACCTTTCTCATTCACATGGAAACATCTTTAGCCTTGTAAATAGAATATTTACATTCCTTTACATTCCTGAACATTTCCTATAGTAAAATGCTGAAAATTAAATTCTCTTTATGTTCAGGGTAATAGTGTGATACTTCATGAGTGTTCAAAACTTAAAGGAGCTTAGTCTTTCTCATGTTTAGTGGGGACGGAGAACTTTTGTACATTGCAATAAAACGTAGCCGTACGAAAGCAGTCAAATTCTGAGTGCCAGGATAAATAAAAAATGAATCTTATTCACAGTCCTAGGATGATTCCATAAAATTATGTTCAATACTAGATTCCATATGAAAGAATATTAAGAAATCCTTTAAATGAGAATTTATTCTTTCTGTGGGAAAAAAAACCTCTTTATCAGAAAAATAATGAAACCTAATGCGAGTCTGAAAATTACTGTGTATCTTTTTCCTGTATGTAAAACTGACAGAGGAGCAATTTCTAAGTCTCTGATGAAAGATCCCTTCTGACCTTCTGAAATGCTTCTCTTCTGAATAAACACTTGAAACTATAGGTCATTTATGAGAATTAGGATATACTGCCCTAGGTGCACTCATGAGTAATTAAATGATCTCTGCAAACTGATTTGCCATGCATCTGACTTGTATGTGGGAGTAAGTAAATGGCTCAGTGCACTGATAATGAGACTAAATTTTTATTACGAATTCTGCTGATGTTTTGAAACAGGCTGCATTCAACCAGATACTCAAGGACTTTAAATGAATTCCAGACAGAAACCAGGTCTTACCCTAGTACGTGTCCTAACTACTAAGCTTCAATATTTTTCTGTTATGCTGTCTTAAACTTTCTTTCTAGTTAATAAGTCTTTTGGCTCTTTGGGTAGTTAAATGCTACTGGCAGTTAAGTGCTAATGGCAGGCAGCTCCAGCAGGACCTCACAGATCTGAGTGGGCAAAAAAAAAAGGCAGACAGTCTTCAATATAGATTACGCTGTTAAAGCGAAGTAATGCCTCTAGAGAAAAAATAATCTGTGGATATGGGATGCTGAGCTCAAAACTGGCAGTTGCAACTCCAGAAGGTGACGTTGAAGTTACTAGTCCTCTGAAACCATAGTCAGGGATGTACTCTCTGACAGCAGCAGTACAACAGTGCTGGATGTTGGGAGTGTGATGGGAGTAGGCTGAATACAGGCCAGGCTTTCCCTAACAGCATCTCGTACTGCTGCTGTGTTTACTTACTGTTACACAAGCAGACGAAACCTTCCAGCACTCTGTTGTTGAAGGTTAGGATATGCTAGAGAGGGTGCAAAATCTGTATTTCCTATAACCTGTAGATTTCCTTGTCTGTAGATGACAATTTGCTCAGCATGACACCTGTATAGAATCCCTGGGTGAGACACCAGCTTACCATCAGGTATCGTGTGTGGACCTACGTATCTGATACAGGTTTCAAACCCCGCTGTATTCATTATGAGCCTGAACATTAGATATTATAGCCACTAACTTCTAGGTGCCTAGATCCTTTCTGGCTATATTTCACCATATTGGCAACGTTCAGGGGTATATGCGAAGTGATTTTTGTTTTCCTCAGTCTTGTATCTTGCAGAGAGGTTTCCAGATGTTCACTGGGGTGTTTATTGTGATGTCTGGATTGTTTTACTGTGTTTTTGGTAAAGGGCTGTGCACTGAGACCGAACTTTTTCCCTCCTGATAAATTATCTTCTGTACTATCATTGTTGGACACAGTTTACTTAATTCTGTGTTCACAGGAAACTTAATGCTGTGTTTGTTTCTGGGATATCAACTGGAGTGAACAGGAATAGTAGTTTCAAATACATACTACGGTGTCTTTTCTGTAACAACGTAATTTTTTTGTCACATGCCAAGTTTGGCATATTTCACAGGCACAAATATAGAAAGATTGAACTATCCATTAGTAGAGAAGAATCAAATTCTTTAAAGTTTTAAATAGAAATTTGGAAAAGTAACATTGATTCCCAGGAAATTAGGACTGAAAATGCATGCATCATTTAAAGCTACTGCTAAGTAACTTGTTGCTTAATTGGCTGTAAACCATTAACTGAGTGCTCTACATTCAGCCTTTAGTAACAAAGCAAAACACGTATACTGATAACGTATATTAAAACCATCTATTATAACTGCGTACCCGATTATAGATACATCTTCTTTCGTCCAATAGAAAACAGTTTTGGAAACTTAACTGAATCTTCTTAAATGTATGTGTGGCCACCCAGCCTTCTAATCACTGCCTCTTGCACAAAGAGAGCAGAGGGCACGGTAAGACTGGGTGAGGCAAAAATAGGAGACAGGAGAAGAGAGAAGCAAAGCAGAGGAGACCTCCCTCTTGTATCTTGGCTCTGCAGTTCTGCAGTCTTTACAGATAGCAGCTGCCATGTTTCTTTTTGAGCGTGTGTGAATAAATACCACATTTTTGTCGAGAGGCACGGTGCGCTCAGGCACTCGACACCTCTTTCATAGCCAATGTGTGGCACACAATCCTCCATCCTGGCCTCTTCAGCAGCTTCCTTGCTACAACTTCCAACTACAGCCTATGAACACTTCCTTTCTCTGATATTTGAGTGATATTTCAGCAATCCTAGTAGAGCAACACTGCCTAGGTTTACAGGAAGATACAGACATATCGGTGTGTCTGTGTGTATACTTCATATCAGTTCCAGGAAATCTCTATTCTCATTTATCCAGATACATACAGAGATCATGGTGAAGATTAGGTATTTAGGCAAAACTCCCATCCTGGGTAGAGCTTTATCTGAGGAAGATCTTGAGTTTGATATCTGGCCTCTTAAACTCTTCTTTTTCCTTGCCTTTTTTTGTCCACCACCTGGCCAGGATTTTCATAATTTAACCAGCTTTGATTTTAACTCTCCTTCCTGAAACAGTGACTGAATAAAATGACTTTAGTAAATGCTACGGTATTTGGCATAAGTAGACAGAACCACGTTCTTTCAAGACGGAAAACTGAGCTTGCTCATGCCTTGATACTTAATTGCTTGCAAACAAGTGATTACCTTAATGTAAGGAAAACACTCTCCTTCAGCTGGTTGAGTTGGCACTCAGCCATCAAGCCATTGTTTGTTTACACCAATTCTTTGTACTTGTCTGACACCTCTATTTCATTTAAACACAAATTTAGCGCCACACTTCCT
This sequence comes from Calonectris borealis, assembly GCF_964195595.1. Classification (NCBI taxonomy): domain Eukaryota; kingdom Metazoa; phylum Chordata; class Aves; order Procellariiformes; family Procellariidae; genus Calonectris; species Calonectris borealis. The sequence goes on from NC_134315.1 coordinate 48,806,844, forward strand.
AAATGCAGAAGGATGATGCAGAGGAGGCATCGCTAGCTGTTGGTAATGACAGCCCATGAAGGTAACATATGTTCTGTGACAAGAGTGCAGTTGAACTGTCTAGTTGCTCAAATCAGTTTTGAGGGATAATCCTAAAATATTTAAACAAGACCTAGGGACTTTCATGGTAGATTGAGTCCAAGGTCCTGTATGTCGTTTGCAATAGCGGCTAGTACCTGATGTGTCAGAGAAAGATGTAAGAGGATAGATTATGCTAGCTAAATTGGAACATAATGTACCCTCCAAATTATTTGCTGGATTTATAATAGCAGTAAGACTTATTGAAGCCTGAAGCGTGATCTGAAAAAAGTTTGCAGATACTAGGGAGAAAATTTAGGATTAAATAAAACACAAGTCTAAAGCTGACAGATGTAGCTTTTTCACTTTTTAAAAAAGTTGATCAGAACTGTTTAGAAAACTACAAATTGCATTTTTGTCGTGTGTCCTGTTTTTCTTACAATATTCAGAGCTGTGCTCTGTGTTGCTGTAATATCCAACATCTGTAGCAAATTGAATCCTTAAGATTTATTACCGCTTTCTGAGTTTTTAACATGTGGAGTGTTTTCATTCCTTGAAAAGTTATTTTGGTGGTATCGTATCACACAGCTGTGTGATCTTAGGAGGTATGAAATTAAATAGAATGTATTCCTTAACATTTCCAACATGTGGAGTGTTTTCATTCCTTGAAAAGTTATTTTGGTGGTATCATATCACACAGCTGTGTGATCATAGGAGGTATGAAATTAAATAGAATGTATTCCTTAACATTTCCAACAGAGCTTTTAAAGCTTTGGATGAGGCAGATAACATAACGTTGTATGAAATAACATTCAAAATTCCAATTTTACATTCATTGCTAGAGACTTAGTGACTGTTGCTCCATGAAATAGAGCTTCAGCATAACTGTCAGATGTTTGGAACAGTCCAGACTCGTCGTCCAACACTGAACCACAGTTAGGAAAATATGGCAGATTTGATATACACTCCTGCCTCATTCCCGTATTACACAAGGTAGTAATAAAAATGCAAATAACATGACAAGATCTGTGCAATACATAAGTAAGGTTGAACTTTGTGCAAAGTAAGACATTTTGTTGGTTTTGAGACCAGTTGCTTCAAGGCAGAGAGTAACAACAAGATGTTTGTAGTGAATATTAAAGGGAAGTTGATTTCTTTTGTGTAGACTTAGAAACACTGCAGAGTGTTCTGTAGTTTGGATTCAGTATTTCAAAAGACTTGCTATAGAAATAGCAAAGTTGGAAGGGTCAGTGAAAGCTGATGTTATCTGTTAAGCTTCTCTGGTATGTCTGTGATAGAATCTTCTGCTGCAGCATCTCTCTTAGCTAAATCCTTATGTCTGTCTTCTGCAAACAAAATGCAGGTAAATCAGTTGTTGACAGCATTAATAAATATGAATATGGTGAATGTGACCAGTAGGAGTACAATAGTAAAGTCTGCCTAAGAGGACATTTGCAGCATAATTACCTGCATACTTATTACTTTCTTACCGCAGAAGTTTATCTGCCTCAGAGAAAGGTGAAATACAGAATTGATTATTTTCTTCAGATCTGCTCCTTCATCTGCTTAATCACACCTTAATTTTCACAACGCTGAGTTCTTTAAGTCTGAGAAGCTATCTGTTAGCTCTCACAAAGGGCAATGAAATGTAACAGGTTCTGCCCTCAAGACCAGGGCTAACATCCATCGGATCAACTGTTTTGTAGCTGAGCTTTGCCTGAGATCAGCTGTGCCTCATGGTGTCTGCTCCCTTGTCTCTTTCCCTTACCTGTCCCAAGAGCCTCTCCCCTCAGCCCCATTTTGGAGCCACTGTCCCCTTGCACACAAACCTGCCCTGTGATTGTCATCACTTCCAGCGTGCATCTGTGATGACTAAGCTGAACAGTTCAGCTGGACCTGGCCGACTTGCTCTGGAGTCAGACACTGTACTCCTGACTGAGGGAGTCCAGTGCAGCGGTGGCCAGCGCTGGTGTGGTGGGACTTACTCGTGCTTGGTGTTGTCTCCTGTGCTGTCCAGTGAGTATGACTGGCTGCACTAGGTGAAATTGCTGTCATGCCCTCCCCTGCTCCACCGTGTGAGTCAGCCTTTGGGGGAAAATAATGAAGGCCACAAAAATGGGAGATGTTCCTACTGACTTTCAAGAGTCAGGATCATGCCAGTGAAAGCATTTCTTAATGCTTCCATCTCACTAGCTTAGAGGATTCCTCTTTGCTCACAGTTTTTCCTCTTGCGATGCCTCATGCTTCCTTTAATATAAGGAGACCAGAAATCTTCCCTTTGGAATAAATGTTGACAAACTAATGGCTGCCTTATTTATATCCTCACCTAACCATACTGTCAAATTAATAAACTCCCAAATTTTGCAAGTTAAGAAGACTGAATAAGGCATCAGCCAGGTTAATATGCATAAAATGTGTAAGATAGTTAACAGGGACACTATACTGAAATGTAGTCCTTCATTCTTGACCTTAAAAAAATGCTGATTAAGATATTAATGAATGTGCATGTACATGTATTCCTGTGTGTAATAACTCTATATTTAGTTTAACCATGCTTCACAGCTTTCTCAGAAGGGAATGTGTGCTGCCAACAAATATTTAACTCTTTAGTTTCAAATAATTCTAACAGTCAGAGCTGACAATGCTTCTTAAAAAACAAAACAAAACAAAAAAAACCCCAATCTTGTAGGCATTGAAGGCACTATAACTGTTGCCCTAAGCCAGATCAGAATACTTTCCTTTACAGATTTAGTCTGTTTAGCCCAAGTAAATGAGAGCCAAGGCTAACAGACATTTTCAATGAGAAAAGAACAAGGACCACCACTTATCACTAAAGAAATTATTCAGTATATCTACTAGACCAGTTGCTATCTTATGCATAATATGTGTCTAACATAATGTATACACTATGAGGAAAAAGGAGAGGTTGCAAATTTCATTAACGAAAGACAGCAAAACATTGCATTAATAGTTACAAAATGATAATAGTTGAGCTTATTATAGGGAAAGATTAGGTTAAAGATGACTTACACCAGATGTTCTCATTTTGGTTGGACCTGGTGAAATTTAAGCTTGGTTACACAGGCAAATTGCTTCAGGCATCATAACTGCTAGTGGTGATCTTGGAGAAAACTTTTTTTTTTTTAAATCTTCCCCTAAACTTTGAGCTTATCTTGGAAAAGACAACGAAAAAGAACAGCTAAAGAATTATACAGCTGTCATTGCAAATTAGATCCTGGAAAAATACCAGAATATACTCAAACAAGCAATTTGTAGGCACCTAGAAAATGATAAGGAGATGAGTAACAACCAGCATGGATGTACTAGTAACACGTCATGCCAAGCTGATCTAATTTTCTTCTCTGACAGGGTGAATAAGGGAGAAGCAGTAGGAGTCAAACAATTTGACTTTTACAGATTTTTATGCTCCCTCACCATGTCTAACAACTAGGAAAATATGCAGTAGGTGAGATTATTAGGAAATGCAGAACTGGTAAGGAAAATCTACTCCAGAGCAGAAAATCAGTGCTTTAATGTCAAACCAAAAGGCTATATCAAACATGATTCTTCAAGGGCCTTGCTTGAGTCTAGTAAAAATCTAGCAGAAAATCAGTGCTTTAATGTCAAACCAAAAGGCTATATCAAACATGATTCTTCAAGGACCTTGCTTGAGTCTAGTACTATTCACTATTTTCATCAGTGATTTGGATAAAGGAATAATGTTTTAACTATGCAGATGATATTAATTCAAAAGGCTGTAAATGCATTGGAAGACAAGATTAGGTTCTCAGACTCTTGAGAAATTATCTAACGATTCACTTGAGCTGAATGCCAACTTCAGAGGGACAGAGGACAAGATTGCCTGGACAGCAGAATTGCAGGAAAGGATTTAAGCATTATAGAGGATTGCAAGCTAAATATGACTCAACAGTATGCTGTTGGAGTGAGACGCACCAGAGTGGATGCATCATCAGAAACAGAGTCTTGAAATAGGAGTCTCCTACTCTGTTCTGAATTCTGCAGATCAGGAAGGATGTACATCAAATGTCAGGGTCCGGAGTGGTGGGGCCAGTCAGAGATCAGAAAACAGGTTGGGAGACAATACAAGGACAGGTTGAGGGGGAACAGTAACTTTAAATTTAATTATGAGAAAACTGAGGATATCTAAGTTTTCAATTGCATGGAAGGGTGCAATAAACAGAATTAAATTCGCCTGCATGCTAGGGCAAGTAGTAATGGACTTAAATGATAGCGAGCAGACTTAGGCAGGTCATTAGGAAAAGTAAGAAAAGATAGTTTAGCACTGATGTTGGCTGGGTACTGATGAGATTATGGCATTTCCATCTTGGGGGGGGTTAGTTTAAAAGCAGACTCAAGAAATATTAGGGATAACAGTTCTTCCTCTGGGCCAGAAAATAGGCTAGCTGATAGTGTGATGTCCATTTCTGCTCTTATAATTTCTGCTCCTGTTAGGCTTTTTCCATGGTAAAATGTGTAAGAATGTTACCTAATTATGTGGACAACTAGTGTGCTAGGTCCACTAATTTGTCCCCTAGGAAAACTGAAACAAACGTGAAGCAGATTGAAAAAGCTGGACCTAAATAAATGTTGTAAGAGCCAAGTATGAAAAAGAAGTTAGTGCTGGAAATGCGTATCAGTTTGGCACCTTATTGCAGGCAATGTCTGCCTGAAGGCTTAAATTCCAACAGTTATGCATGAATCACTTTGAATATTTAAGCAAACTTTTTTTCTTTCAAAATATGCACATATTGTATCAAGATCAAATACTTTGCTTACAGTGATCTGTGTTGCTCTGTCCTCACTAATACAAAATCTGTATGCTCTACTTTTGTAGAAAAACTAGGTCATTCTGCAAAACTGAAGAAATCCCTTTAGGTTACTAAATACCTTCTCACCCAGAGGTGCCACATTCCTGCATCCTACCCTTTGGCCAATGTCTTTTGTAGTGAAGAAATAACGCACTTTTTTAGTAATAAACAGGCAGTTTTTCAAAAACATAGCAAAGTGCTATTTTGGAGAGAGAGGGTCAGGCAGTTGGTGACTTACTAAGACTGGCATTGCAGTTATCATTACCTGTATCTAATACTAGGCCTTTAATATGGGGGAACTGAAAAAATTTCTAAGGAGCGCAAGGAGTCAGCCCAAAACTGTAGAAAGATTTCTACTGAATGAAAAGCGACACCAATAATATAGATATACAGTCATACATTCAAGTGGGATAGTATATATTCACTTAGTAACTGACTGGTGTTGAAGATTGTTAATAAAGTAACTCAATAAGTAGACTATTGGGAATATTATCTCTAAATCTAAACTATATTGATAAATGTCACAAATGGCTAAAATTGCGCTTTCCCTTAACATAACGTGGGGAAGAGAAAGAAACGTATCTCTGTTCAGATTTATCTGATTAAACCTTACTTTGAAGTCTTTTGGATGTATATATTTGTTAATGTACTGTTGATTTTCTTACCTATCCAGACAGACAATCATTTTATGTGAATTTGGATTTTAAAAAGCAGTAGCCCTAAAGGCCAAAGCAAAGCACTATGTAAGAAAGTAAAGCCATCATCTCAGCAAGAGATTTTCATATATGAACGAATAGAACAAGATTGGGAGCAATCCCTTTTGCAGCAATTTACAGCATACTTGTTCTCAGGTAATCTAAGAGTAACCACCAGTTTAGGTTGTACACAGTAAAGTATGTGCAGTTACTTTAACCTTTCGAGTTGTTGCTGACTCTCTTTGTATTCTTACTGTGTTTATGTGGGCACTAAGAGTCAATGGTCTGTCTGATCCCGCTCTTTGAGTCTTGGTTTTGGCTATCCAGTACCGTTTGTCATCCTTTCCCATGTGTTTGTACTGAATTCCCTGTGTAAAGGAATAAAAAGCAAACCTTTGTTTTGTCATGAGCAAGTTCTGATTAAAATGAGACATTTCACAAAGAATGCTGATGAAAATCTGAGTTTTCAACAATTTACCAAAAAAGTAGATAGAATCAAAAACCATTTCTGTGGAATTTGCTTTCTTGATGAACGCATCAACAGTGAGTGATAGCAGAACACTTATTGCAAAACCAGCACTGGCTCATCAGATTCCTTTCCTTTTTAAGGGTAGCAAATGACAAATCTCGAGTTATAATGAAGGCCCAATCATTATGGCATAACAATTCTAACTAAAAGTGTAGGTGCTGACTAGAGCTGGTTAGATGTAAATAAGTGTAATTTCATGCTGGACTTCAGCTGAAAAGCACAATTTTAAAACCTGAGTATCTTCCCAGAAAAATCCCAGTGCCAGATCTTAAGCAGTTGCTCAAACATAGATAATTTCAGTATCTAGTGATGATTCAAATGTTTTTTTAATGATGCCAAAGCTAGAAAATTTGACCACAGACTCTTTTTTAGGAAATGTCATTGAATTACAAAATCAAAATGCATGGGCAATTAAACTCTTGGCAGTGTGGCAGGTCTGCCATTGTTTAGATTATTGTGGGATGACTATGTTATCTCCCAGAGGCGCTACTAATGTGTAAGTAGCTGCTCTGAGTTTAAGTATCTTCATGGATCGAGTCAGAGTTGGCAGGTGTATTGATTGTGCTTTGAAAATTAACGGAAGAATTTTTTTTATTTCCCAGTAGAGGTGTATCTATAACAACTCCTAACTACCTGATTGCACCAATGAGCTGTCCTATGCCTCCCCTCAGTATTGCTAATATTAGTAAAACAGGCAATCACAACCACCCCTACTACCTCTGAAACTTTTGGAAGGGGAAGCACCACAGGGATTGTGCTAGCTTTCTCCCACCCTCTTCTACCAAGTTTAACAACAGCAATGAGCAGTTTCAAGAGCTAAACATTTTTTCTAGTGGCGTAATGAAGATATTTGAAAGGCAGATTTCTAGTTTGTTTTTGTTTAATAACTCTGTTTTTCTTAAATCCATTTTGAGAAATGTCTTGGTGACTATGAGGCAACTGAGTCAGTGTTCCATCATAATCGTATTATTTTTCCATGCTTTATTTCTAAGGTCATGTGGGTTAAAGTATTTTATCCAGAGAAGTTTCTTGCTTTAAAAGTAGTGACTCCTGTGATTTTTATTCTTCTTCCTACAGTCAGGATTTACGTTTGAGAAGAGCAGCCAGGGTCGCCTGCTGTTAGGTATTCCAGTAGGAGTCATTAGCCGTTAATTACTTAGGAACAACACAAATTCAAACTTTCTGAAGACATTAACTAGGCAAAACCTGGGGCTAATGACACAAGAAAGTCAACTGTGCTTTTTCTTTCTTGGGAGAATGTAATGCTTAACGTTGCAAGTGTGAACGTAAATAGGTGGAAAAGTTGCATGAATGCAAGAGTGGCAGAGTGGTAAGGTACTGTCCTGAAACTGATGGAAGAAAGGGATTTAACAAGGGTTGACAATTTGAGCACATTTTGATAAAAATATAGTTACATTAGAGAAATCACATATAACTAATTTCATTCATTTTTCTTAAAACACAGACTGAAGGCTGAGAGATTCAAAACTGCAGACGTTCATGGACCTTATTCTCTGTGAAGTCACATTCTAAAAATACTTGTAGTATTTGTTAGATTTTAGTTAAACTCAAGAACTGCTTCTGCTTGCCCCTTGGTTTTAAAGATAATGATGAGAACTCTGTATTTTTTCCTTCATATGGTTCTAAGTCTTAATATCTTGATTAAGATGGAAAGAATTCAAACACTTTATTTCAGATAAATCTACTCAGACCTATCGATAATTTAACTGTCAGAGCTGCCAGTTAATGAGATTTCTATTAGATGAGCAAGGGTGGGTTGCAGTGTTACTGAGAAAAAACTTGTGGTTTGAAACAACTGTTACTTGCTCTTCTTTACTCCCACAGGTACTGAACATCTTTCCCGGTATATTGCCAAGAAACAAAATGGCATAATACAGATTTCAAGGGAAATTAATATGAAATGGGACCAAGTTTTCACCTGAATTATTTGTGAACTGAATTTAGGCTGGATGTGTGGACTACAGGGCTTCACTACCAGGAAGCTACTTTTTAAACCTGGGGGCTAATTACAGCAAGGTTGCAGATGTGAGCAGAGCAATAGAGCTCCGGGTCTGAAGTCAAGAGCAACTGCATGCAGGGGAGCGGCGCTGGAAATGAAGCCAGTGGAAGAGTGTGGAAGGGTTTCTGGCCACCCAGGGGGGAGTGGAGCAGCCTGTAAAAAGCCACGGACCTGACTGGTCACATCAGGAAAACTCCCGAAGCGAGAGGGATGTGTTCTAGCCAGAGCCACGTGTGATGGTTTCCACGTTAGTTCTTCCAGAGGCATTTGTGCGGTGAGGTTAAGTTGTTCTTATTTCTTCAGGGTTTTTTTTCGGTTCAATTTTCTTGTTATTGACAGCTGGTTGGTTGCATGCACTTGTCCTAAGGCCATTACAGGCAAGGCTTGGGCTTGAGGAGCCCTGTTCAGCCATGGCTTTAATGTGGGGTAAGATTGCCTAATGGAGACCTAGTGAATAACAGCTATCAGACTTTATCTTCACATATGTAGTAATTTGCAGTAATTCCCTCAGTTCAGTACTCAGTGTTGTATGAGCAAGTTACTGTGAATACAGGTTACTTGATATCATGTCCTTAAATGGGATGGGAGGCAGTTAAAAAGAGAGCAGGAGTTATATACGGAGCCTAAGCCGTGCTGGCTGAAGCTTTATCATAATGATTGCGTATCTGTGCAAGCTCATCTTTTTCAGCATGAAGAATCTGACTGTACAGAAACTATTGTCAAGTGCACCTAGTAAACAAGCTGAAAAAAGAAACACTTTCTCTAATCACTTTCCCTTTCCGTCATCTTGAATTTCTTTTGTAACAATAGCAGATAAAGCTCTCACAGGCAGTCTTATATCATGCTTTAAATAATGCAGAACCTGCGTCAAGCCTATTAACATCAGCACAGGCTGGGTCAAAGTTGTTTGGCACTGTGTTTATAATACTTGAACTGGTTTGTGTTTCAGTTCTATTACCAGGTCAAATGTTTAACAACGTTAATATTTCAGAAGCGCCTAATCTTTACTTAGCTTTTTTAGTTTTCTTTCTAGTAGGTAAGAGAGCAAGAAACTGTTTGTGTAGAAATGATAGAGGATAACAAAGGATGGTTCTTGATCTTCAGTCAGATGCTATTTGCTTTAAATCTTTCCTAAAAATGTCTTGTATTGAGACTGAAATCAGACGCTGAAGCAATGCTGAGACTGTTTTCAGCTCAGTACACCACATGTGCATAGCTGAACTGCTTTGTGCTCTACTTCTGTCTAGATAGACACACACATTGCACAAAAATAGGTCCAGCGCTACTGTCGGAGCTTTGTCAGTGCAATCTGCTTTGTACTTTCAGGCAAAGTCAGTGGCGTGATGGCCTTAGGCATAACTTTATAACTAGAGTGTCAAGATATTTATTGTGAGCTAACCCAATAGGGGCTGTTTGAGAATGCTTGCTAAGGTTTAGTAAGCATATGTAATGTATAATGTACTGTAACAGATTTACTGAAGCAGTGGATAGTTGGTAGCTGCTGATAATCACCCATGTAAGGGTAAGCCACGAAAGGCCACTGTGTAAATTAACACTGATGGCTTCCTGTTGCTGTCTCTGTCTGGTTTGATGGGAATGTGAATTGCAACTGAACAAATTGTGTTTTCTTTTCCATTTGATGGCACAGCTCCACAAAGAGGACCAGGGCCCTGATCTAGACTGGGGTCCTTGGGTACTCGTACAATAATAATTATTGGAGGACCTGCAGTCCTTCTGGTGTGTGACTTGATACAGTGGAGAAAAAACTCTGTAGGAGGTGTATGTAATGTCTTACCTAGATGTCTTTTTCCACCTTAGGAAGCCTGGAGATGTAATAGTCGTTATGAAAACTAGTGCATGTACACCCATGCACATCTTTTGATGAATATGAACTTCTGCTAAGTATTAACAGCTGTCTCTGATATCTTGTTCTGCCCAAGGCTACTAACTGGCTGGAACATAAATCAGATGCTGTAGATCATAATGAATTTTACTTTAGCCTTTAGCAAGGTGAGTCAAAGAAATAAATCTGAAAACATTAAAGTAGAAGAAGGGGAGATCATTGAAGTGATTCTGGAAAGTAAAAATGAAATACAGTGTTTCAGTTACTCATAGGTACTTAATAGTAGTAACAGACTCACTGGAGTGCTTACAGATCTCAGATGTATGCTGTGGCAGAAACGTGCTATAAATACCTTTCAAGAAAACATGAAAATAAAGGTCATGCTAAATAGCAAACACCTACAATCTAAATCATTGCATCTCAGTTTCAGACAGAGCCACAGTTTTCACACTGCTTGCTCTCACATATATTTCCATTCTTAAAATGTGGAGGAAACTAACATTTCAGGGTCTTGACAATAAATTGCAGTGAAAGAAAAAGCCATTCCTCCATTTTACCACTTTGAAATACATACGTGGTGTGTGATGGCATATTTGTGCCTGAGGGACACAGGCAGGAGTTTGAAAAATCCATGCTCCGGTGGATGTAAAATAATCCCTCCCAGATGCACCGGTGTGGAAGGAGTGAGGCTCTTGGCACGCGCAGGGATGCATCCTATGCATCACGCACATGTGTGGACTGGTGAGTGCAAGGCTTTAGTAACAACAGGGAGCAGGGAGGTAGGAATGTGCCGTTGTGTGCATTCGCTCCCTGAGCACCTACGTACTCGGCACATCGGTGATCTTTTTCCACATGTGAAGATATATTCTTTTGTAACTCAGAAATAGAGGTTTACTTCTGCTCAGTAAGAAGAAACTCAAAGCTTAAAGTCAGCTAAACTCCTTTAAGTGGAGTTTAGCGGGAACTACATATTTACACAAGGAGACATTTTTTTGGTGATACAAAGACATTCTGGTCTCTTCTGTGGCTTGGCATAGTATCTAGTGAGAAGAGGTTGTTCCAGTTTGTTGCCTCCAGCTGATATTTGCTTGTATGAAGTGCTACTTATGTTCTGGAAGAGTTTTCATGTATCTCTGGGCATGGCTTAAAAAACCTGGCTCATTCTGTTCTCTGGTTTTCTAGGAGAAATGTAGCTGAGAAAATTAGAGAGTTTTGGATGATGAGGGGATATGTAGGACACTGAAAGTGAGATGAAAATTAAATGCTTCTGATTTCTGAAATAGAACATGAAACTGAAAATTTGCATTCCTCCATAGCACTTCAGAAGTGTCTAACTTTTACTGAATATCACTTACTGAATCTATGAAATCTGTGCTTTTTCAGAGCACAGAAACACTCCAGAGCTCTCAGCATATCAGCTAGAACCTAATGCTAGAAAACATACCTGACACCAATAATGATCGTCTTCTAAAATAACGTTATTGCTGAGGTGTTCCTAATACTGACCTTCATCTAAAATCCTTTGAATAAGGGAGCTAGAAGTTACAATAATTTTATAACTTATGAAAATCATTTGATTGCTCATGTTTGGAAATCCTACCTGTAGCATTTCAATGGGCATAAGCACAATACTGTGCAAGTGGAAATTTAAGTATTCTTTTTCAGGATTTCTAATTCAATATAAAAACCTAACAGTATAATCTTATTTTTAATAACCTGCTCTTTGCTCACAACCTTCCAAGTTAAAGATGAGAACAGCCTGTGGAATTACAAACATCTTTCCTTGCAATTAAAGACTGTGTTTCTGTTTCGTGTTCTCTGTTCTCTGTTGTTACTTGGTCATTTGTTCTGAACTATTTTCCGACTAGGGAGTCGGAATGCCAATTGACTTTTCATTTGGTGTAGGAGAATGCTAACTAATATTATAAACCTCCATTGTGTACAGCCGTAAAGTTTTGGAAGTATACCTCCCTAACTTCTGACTATACCTCAGGAAATGAAAGAATCTTTCCAGACTGTTTAAAGTGAGTTGCTGCAAGGTTTGCTGCTAGCATTTACGATGTGAAACTTAAAACAACCGTTCTGTATTTATGCTAAAACTGTTCCTCCAAGGAATATTCTGCATTTCGTGTAGTCATCCTTCATTTTTCTGAACTGTAAGTTTAATTCAACTCCAGGTTCACCAGATTCCTCTTCTTTCAAACTGCTCTTACAGCTGTTCAAGAGCAAAAAGGGAATACAAGAACAATGAACAATTGTCTTGTAATTATTTATATTATGTTAATATCTCTCAATACATACTACATATAAGGGGTTTTAAATTCCTCATGCAATTTCTTCACACAAATTAAAGTATGTTCTTGAAAGTACTTGATCCTGTTTATCAGTCATGGGCCCCGAGTATGACAAGTACTCTATTTCAAACAAATGGAATTCTACACTTAGAAAATTAATCTTTTTCTTATTAAAGGCAGCTGCTATGGCAGGTGCTACTTACAAACAGGAAGAATACAAAAAATGCAGATACAGACAACTATGTGGAAGGGAAAATTCAGTAAGGTTGAAACTGTGGTTCAGATGAAGTCATGTAACTAATGAATCTGACCAGAATTAAGCATGTTTAGAAGTGCAGTCGTTTGTGCAGCGGATAAGGACAGATACTGAACCACACAGGTTACCCATTCGGCTGTGAGATGGTAGCACAGACGATCTGAAGTGGAGAGCAGCTTTGAGAGATTGTCCAAGCAAATGAGCAAGTCTTTTCATGACTCACTAATCTTCCGTAAAAGTTCTCAATATACCAGCTGAAAGTGTATTAACCAAAAAATGTCCTGTGCTAGCCATTAATTCCCAGTAAGTACCCAGTGTTGATCATTATAGCTTAAAAATAGAGTCGTTTTCATCAAGAATAAATGCTCAGTCACTACTCTTAGAAATAAGATCTCTGTTCTCAATAGTCAAGTTTTTTGGAAACCATATTCTGCCCTACTACTTTTTTTATAGCTGAAGTAGGAGGAAGAATATACTTGGCATCTTGAGAAATCCTTTTGTTTTTTCTTTCCATTTCTCAATTGGTACTTGGTTTAGAATGCCAAAATGACTCAAACTTCTTACTATTGCTATGGGATCAAGCCCAAAGTCTGTTTTTTTACAGGATATATCATACTGTGCTTTTAGTAACAGAAAATATCAGGACAGATTTGATATATCAGATTTCTTTTTAGTACTTTTGGTTTATCCGGTGTGGTTTATCCACACTGAAGATAGTGGAGAGAATGTTCTATGCAGAGTGTTACGGATGTGACAAGCTATTTACTTGTCCACACAAGTGGACACAAATAAGATACTGCGCAGCACAAGCAATATTTCCCTTCAAAGAAGAGGAAGGTTCAACTCCCTTCTTTATCACAAACTTAGTGCATAACTGAAGCTAGGACATTTCTGTGCCTTCCTGTCTTCATATTCAGTTGTGTATTTATCAAAGAAATTCTGGGATGAGTTTGTGTGGTCTGTATTCTGTTAAACTGGATAACGGAACTTTTTTTTCTGGACTTCATATTTGAGTCAGACTTAAAAATAGGATCTTTCCTGGTAAGGACTCAAATAGTGATGTTCTTTTGCACGTTTTCCAGATGAGTCATTTTTCAATTTCTCTGATTATGATAGTTCATCAGATTGTGATCGACTGCATGAAGCAATCACAGGCTTTGAGCATAAAACCAGATAGCCGTTGTAAGTTATATTCTTTCTACTAAAGCCTTTTCTTCCTCTGCTCTGTGCTGTTGCATGTCTTCTCTATATCTGCTCTGGATCAGTATAAGTAAAGATGCCCAGATTAATAAGTGGGTATTAAAATTGTAGTTTCAGCAGTCTCCCAGGAAGATCTTACAAAGAGAGACATCATTGCTCTAGATATAGTAGGACTAAGAGGCTTGTTTCCCTTGGCAGGGCTTAACAAAAGGTATTTGTTGATCACTGTTATGAGATCCACAAAAGGGATTTTGTTCATGGTGTATAAATGATCAACAGAGCTGTAGTGGTAGCTTCACTTAATGCTTCATCACATTCACAGCCTGCTTCACAATCTGGCAAGTTTTGGACTGATTTTACCCCATTATCAGTAATAAATGTTGGTAAAGCTTAGTCTGCACTTATGTACCATAGTTGTCCTGGTTCAAAAGCAGAAATGAAGTTAAGAACATAAGAAAGCTGCAACTACCTAACTGATACTGGAAGATTGGTACAATCGCTATGAATTTAGATGTAGACAAAAAGCAATCCTACTACCCAAATAAGGAAATGGTTTACACTTCACTAACAAAGAAGTTGCCTCATAAAAGTTGTCCTCATGCTAGCATCTGCATGCACGTGAGAAATAGCTATTCCTACAGTTGTTCTGGTCTCTTTACAAATCAAAACCAAACATTTTCACACAGGAAGACTTAGTCTCATTGCTTAGAAATGTTGCTGTCTAGAATCTAGACATTGAAGAAAAGCCTTGCAAATATGAGATACTTCTAGTTTGTGCCCATCTCTGATGCTTCAGGCAATCTTTGTAATCGGCAGCTAAACTATCTAGAATACCTGAAAAGGCATATAACATATTAGGGGAAGGGAGGGGAGAAGTAGTCCATAAAGCCTTTTGCTCACTGTCTAAGGTCTACTATGCAGTCCTCTTGACAGACGCTACGATGATACTAATAACCTAGTCTGACATCTGATGATACGAAGAGGGAACTTCATATATTGTTGCAATAATTACTATTAAAATAACCTTTCCAAAGGTGTGTGCTCCTCAGCTGATGTCTGTTCTTCCCACACCACTGCATGTTACTGAAAGTTGATATATGATCAAGATGACCAAGACATCTGAAAGCAAATAGCAGCATTGCAAATGTTCCTTTTTGTGCTCCTGCTACCGAACATGGCTAAGATTGCCTGAAGAATCCCAGGTGTGATCTGCTTTTTTAATAGATGCAGAGCACTTGTCTTTAATGCCCCAGTAGACCTAGAATACAAGACTGACTTGCAGGAAAATGTATGAATAGGCAGAGATTGAGAGGCCCACCTACAGAGGTTTTTTTTTTCTTATTCTGGAAGCAGCTAATAGGTCAAGCTGCGTCTCTAAGGAAGAGCAATCTCAGATGCTGTAGTTCACACTGATGCTCAGATACTGCTATATGCTAATGTCTTCCTTCGACTCACATCAACCTCAATTGCAATGCTGAACTGGGCTTAATTGCTGTATCTAAAGACAGTGCAGTTGCAAAGGTCTGGTCCAAGTGAGACAGCTGCAGGATTTGGGCACTTGACACTTACTGAGTGAAGCGAGCCCATTTTTACTATATTAAACTAAATGTTAGCTCTGGCTGAGCAAACGTTGAATTATGTTGATGACATTCTCAATTTCTTCCCTTCCACCTTGTTACATCTAGTTTGTTTTCCATTAAATATACTACTTCTATTTTTCAGTGTTTTGAGACACACATGGTCATTTCAATAATTATATTATTTTCTAATGTAATATCAGAGGAGGTACAGCCACTTTTTTGCAAAGCAGCGTACAACTTGAATTGGTGACATAAATTTAGCTCCCCTGGATTACAAGATCTCAAAATGCTGCAATATTTCAATCCTCAATATTTTTCCAGGAAGATATGCAAGTTGCCTTTTTAAAGGAAAAAAGGCCAGTGGCACCTGGGTTTTTTTTAGTGGTCTTTTATGAAAAAACACCCTGGATAGTTGGTAAAGCTGCTGAAGATTTGAATTGCTGGCTGAGGTCATTTAAGGTCTCTTAACGGAAATAGATGTGATATACCCTTGACTTGGATGTCAGGACTTAGGTCTGAAATCTTGAGGAATTAATGAACTGTTGTCAGGAGGATCCAGGAGTAAATGCTACTTACCAGTAGCAACCTTCGGGGAACTATTTTATACTTCCTGCTAATCATTCATACACCCAGAACAGACTTCAGAACAAGCCCGGGCAGGCGGATAAAATCCATGATTTATCGACCTGTTTTCCCAGCCCTATTGAAGTAAATTGTAAAGTCGTCCAGTTATTAATCCCTGAAAATTAACTAGTAGGGAAGCTGTTTATATCTGGACTTTGAGATAGAAATGAGAGCGTAAGAGCAGGTCTTTAGCCTTTGAGGGGTTGTATTGGGTTGCCTGCATTAACTTACTGATTAATCTCTTGTTCAGTTTCCTGTTTTGGTGGAGTCCAGGAGGGCAACTGGCAATTTAGTAGCACTGATAAGTGTCCATGACTTAGAGCATAAGACTGCAACGCTAATAACTGTTTAGACTTCTATAGAACAAGTACTATAAATATACCCATACAAAACAAATTTAGTTTTAGATTCTTCGGGAATTGTCAGATGTGTGTTATCCCGTAATTCAGGGACAGTTGATTTTTCAGTGTGAAGATAATCAGTAGGAGACAAAAAAACTTTGGGAGAGTAACTTCAGAAGACATTAAAATCACATATGAATTATAATGCCAGCAGACTTCAGAGCTATTTCTGCTCATCAAAGGCAAATTTATTTAACTGTATGAAGGCAGAGTTCAAGCTATGTATTTCCCTCAAGAGTTGGAGACCTGCTAATTTAGAATAAGGCTTTAATGATATATGTATATTGCAAAGTAGTTATAAGGTATCAGTAGCATATCTATTAATTTTAGATCAATGCAAGTGACATGGTTTGAGTGGAGACAAAACGTATAGGGATAAGCTAAGTGCTTTGATCAGTAACTGACTGACATTGATTGACACTGATCCATAATGTCATAAACACAAGCCCTTGTCAGCTATTTATAGATTGCTCTCCTGAGCTTATGTTTTCAAATACACGAAGCAAACAGAAAAAAACCCAGCATGTTCCCATTTTCTGCTGCAGTCATCTTAATGGTGTCTTTTACAGGCACATTTTGATGAGGTCCCTATAAATTGTCAAAACAGAGAGTGTGTGGAGAGTACACTTGCACTCTGCTTGTCCTGTTTTGGCTCTGTTGTCTTCTGTCATAAATCTGAGAGAGAAAGGAACACAGATGAGCATAGTACCTAATACCTCCATCTTGTTCAAATCGTCACTGGCAGAGTTATCAAAGTCATCTGTTCGCATGCTGCTTGTTGCAAACAACTGACTGAGCAGCACTATCACTTGTGCGGTCAGTGGTGCCATCTCATCCTAGCAGCTGACCAGCAGTTCTTCAGAAAATGGCTTATACCCTAGGGAACAGCTGGAGAGGAAACATTCACGGCTGAAAAGAAGAAATCGGTATTTATCACTACAGCTTCTGTAGCTGCAGACACTGTCCCTTTATGCAATGGGGCACTAAGCCAAGGGTTCATTTTTCTGGTGACTGTGGCATCCAGCAAGACGAGCTTGGATGGACTGGATGCCATTTAGCACTGCCTCCTACCCAACCCAAGGGCCAGCTCTGTTTTGCTGCAGGCAGTCCTGGTCTGCTGCTCCTGGCCGGTGTGGCCGATACAGCACTATTGCTGCCGACAGACCCACGGAAGCTGCTGCCACGATGCCCTGTCCTGGAATGAAAGATTTCCTCTCCATCTGGAGCCTGCACATCTGATGAGCATACTGCTCATGCTTGTTACTGCTTATCACCACCCTAACGTCGCCAGTGGGATTCCCCTCTTTCAGTGACATTTGCGCTTCCTTCTGAACTGGCTTTGTATTTTAGAGATACCCAGGTGGGTTGCATTGATGCCTCAGCCACCCGCTGCCAAAACAAGACAAATGCATGAGGAACGTAGTTGGTCTCATGCCTAAAAAAGAGACTCCCAAGGCCAGAATTGCCTCCAGGCTCGCGAGGAAAGGCTGCCTCGCAGAACAGGCTCTCCTTCCTGCCCCACGCACACATTTAATGCCTTGCTTTGCTCACACCCTTCACTTACTCTGTCTTTTCTCACATTTGCTCTGTTTTCACTAGTTGTGATTAAAATTGCCTTCCTTCACTCACCTTCCTTATTTCTCATGGACTAAAGGTTTTTCTTCCCTATGCTCTCCACTCTCCTCTAACGTCATTCACCGAGCAGCACTGTGGGTAGATCCAGGGGCTCTCTCAAGATCTGTTTGTCATGAAAACACTGAATATCAATCTCTTTTGGTGGTAGCATTATGTGTTGATAGATGAAATTTGTAAAGCTTATTTTTCCGTCATAGACAGGATGTTATTCTTACCTTTCACTCCAATTACTGTGTACTCTATCGCACTGTGAATTTTCCAAAGCTAATTAGATGTTGGGACAGAAAAGCCTTCATAACCTTTCTGAGGTTTCTGAGGTTTAGTAACTCGTGCCAGTTTGTGGCCAATAAGACTGAAAGAAGCTTTGCAAAGATAAGATGTCATAGGCTTATTGTACATCAGAGCATCTTCTATTGTGAGAGATAGAATTTAAGATGCACTGTAGCATCGTTTTGGATTAGACTATTTTGTTTTTCTGAGAGGAAAAGAAAAATGCATTCCCAGAGCCTAATTCCGGCCGGATGGGATTTCCAAAACCATGTGGAAGTGCTGAGTGCACTGAGTGCCCACTTCCATCAGACGCTGAGCTCCTGCCAAAGCTGCTTTGAAAATGCTGTCTGCTCAGCCTGCCCGCACTGAAGAAATTAGCCCAAAGGGCCTCCCTTTTCCCTGGAGGCTAGAACAGTCCAAAAAGAGTTTCTAAACAAACTGATCAAGTTTCACTAATTACTACAATAGTACTGTGGAAAAGATGGCAACAAGGTACTTCTGAGAGAGTTGCTTTTTATTCTTTAAGAGTTTTGAGGCAGACAAATGTATCCCAATTGCTTGAGGTGCTTTTTGATACGTTTGACTTCAGGCACATGATTTCTTTCAGATGTTACTGAGCCTTGGTATCCAAAAGAATGCCTTTTCTGAGGAGCAGTGTCTTCATTATTTGCTTTGCATGAAAATTAAATCTCCCCTTCCTTTTAGGAGATCATTGATTTTTCAGTGAAGAATCTGAAAGTGACTGTAGTTCGTGTAAGGTCGCTTTGTGAAAAATACTAGTAACAATGGGGAAGGAAAATCTTGCAAAGGAGTCTTGGCTAATGGTTTCACAGATGTGCTTAAAGGAACACTTGCTTCTGTACCTGCTGGCATAAGACTTCCCACTCTCGAGTGTGAGAAGCAACTATTCTGTATTACCATTACTTAGTGGCTATTACTCTAAGCGCCTGGTCTGTAGTCTTTGACTTGTAACCTATCATGTTATTGAAATAGGCCTTCAGAAAGGGGGAAACATGCATGAAAAAGTGAATAGCCTGCCAAACCAAAGCTTTGTGCACATTTGCCTATATCTAAATGTAGCTGGGACCACCACAAGTGAGTATATTATTTATTCGGATTTAAATGTGCACTCTGTTTGGCTTTCCTGCCTTCCAGAATCTGCAGGCTGGTTTGACAAGAGTGCGGAGCTTCTTCAACCAGTGAAGACAGCTGATTGAAATCCCATTTGACTTGACTTCTCATTTAAGTAAGGAAATGACATGATATTTTGTTTCACCCAGCAATGGAAGGATTTCCCTGCCTTGAAGGAGATTTGCTATAGTAAGTGTTATTTGCACGCAGAGATTAGATAAACTGTATCATCCTGCTTGGTACTTGGTTGGTTCCAGGGTAAACCTCTTCTCTCTTTGGGCAGAACCTACCAGCAGACTTAAGCTTATGTACTGAGCCACATTTTTCTCTTAATTGAAGTGTGCAGTTACGCCCATGCATACCAGAGCAGAAGCATGCCCAAGAGTCTATAGTGATAGGATTCGGGGACCAGTTATTGCCTTTTAAGATGGGCTATGCATTTTCTTCAGGACCAAGCAGTATGAAGGTAAGGCAAGAAAATTTAAGTTTAAGGATGCCCTTTGAAAGTAACAGGAGAACTCTGGGATATACTCTGTACAAGCGAAGCCAATTCTGCAATGCTTTTGAGAAAGAGTATGAAACAAAACCAGTTTAAAAGATGGCCTGGTCTGATCAGAGGCTGGAAGCAGAATGATGCCTGGGCTTCCAGCACACTACCTGGGAAGAAAATTAAACATATGTATCAGAACAAGATTTTATTATGGTTCAGAAGTACTTGCCATGGAAAAAAAATATGGGTCTTTGCTGAATCAAGGTTGAACTCGATCCTGTGCTTGCATCCCACTGGAAAGGAAAATCTACAGAAATTATTTTCATCAATTTGCTGAACAGATTAAAAGTACTCCTTAGGATGTTCTTATGCTACTGAGATAATCTTCAGAACAGTAGCTGGTGTGGAAAAATCAGTGTCCTTGCTGTTACGGTCACATCTGTTGATTCTTCTGAGACTGCTTTGGGGTTTCTTCTGTTGAGGAAACTTCAATCATAGCTAAACGCAACTCATCATCATCTACCTCTAACCACTGCCGGTACAAAAACCAAACTGTAGTGGGAAGACTAATGGCAATTGATATTAAGGATGAAAGTTTTCGCTTGAATCTTTTGAGCTACTTTATTTTATCTGTGGAGTATGTGTTTGTTTCAAAATGAATTGCATTTTTGTTGAAAAAAATTTTCACTTGCAACTGTTTCTTTCAAGTATAAAGAGAGTGGACTGTGGAAGCTCTAGATGTGATCTTCTGAGATGAGATAGTACTTGAAAAGCTACAGGGGCCATTTCTTTTTTATTTTTTTTCTTCTACTCTGTGCTTAGAGACCAAAGTAAATTGACCTCATTTTCTTTGCTTTACTGAATTTTCTTTTCAGAGAGCATTAGCAACTGAATACTATGCTTTCATTTTTGTACAATTATAAATGTTTTCAAGCACTTTAAAACTTTCTCCTTACCCGTTATCCTTCCCCAGTACCATAGCATAGTACACACAAATACTGTTGCAAATTCCTAAAGACTTCAAACTGAATCATGCCTTCAGATTCTTTTAGTGAAACAGACATTTTCATAAAAACACTTGGACATTGACCTGGCTTTAATCCAGACTCTAACACACTTTGGTTTTTTCATTATTAAGATGTAAGAAAAATGGCCATTTCAAAATATTTATGCAGTTAATGCCATAAAATAGATAAATAGGCTTGAAGGAATTTTTATATTCTGTACAGAAAAAGTCAAGCTTTCGTTGTGTTCTTAGACCCTTGCATTTTAAGGTTTATATTTAAAAGTAATTAATCTCAGCAATTTACAATAACCACTTGGGGTCTTGGAATTATTCTCCGTAATGTCTTTTTTTAATTCTTTCAAGAATAGCATCTGTTCAATAACTATTGAGAGGCAGCTTAAGGAGTGAAGGGAGCATAGTAATTTCCTTTGATATATCATACAATTTGTGATGAGTTCTATTTCTTCAATTTTGCTTTAAACTAGTAAGTAATGTTCTTAATGTATGGTAAATAATCTTAATGTCTGGTATGGGGCATATACGAAAAATAGGTTTATTTCTTCAGTGGGTGGCCCACACAGGAAAAGCCTATCTCTAGTACCAATTTTTTTACTTACTATGTCAGCTTAGTGATTCTATGGTGATAGTTCCCCTCCCATTAGCATCTGGCTCCCAAATGCTCTGGCTGCCCAGTTCCACAGGGGGTCAGAGTTGGGAGCTCCAAGAGCAGGCAGACCAATTCCTTCTCAGCCATAGCAAGGCTTGGCTTTCATTTGACTCTAAGCGAATGCCTTTCTCAACATATATAGAGTTCACAGTTTTGCCTGATAAAACATAGCCCTCAAACCCAGTATTTCTCGACTTTTTAAAATTCAAAGTATGCCTTAGCATTTCTGAAACAGTCAACAGACCGTCTATACAACAATGCTGTAGCAGCTTCCTTTTATCAACTTCTGCAACTTTTGGCTAAGCTTTGAGCTTTCATTTCATATTTTATTCCTGTTCTTGTCTTGCATTCTTGAATACAGATATGTATATGGTGTTGGGTTTAGGGGCTTTTATTGTCAGATGTTTTCTGAACTATGTTCAGGTGCTTTTCTAGATCACAGAATGTGAAAACCAAACATTTGGTAGCCATCACGAACACAGAACCTGTGCTTTTCCAAATTCTTTCATACATCACCCTATTAATACTTTTGGAAAATTGCATTGTGTCTGCAGTTCGGGATCCAGCTGTTCCTGGACTCTTTATTAAGCTCACGAAATAAGAAGCTATTACTTAGTACTGCCAAGAGCACTGCAAAAAGTGATCTGTTTTGCTCCTTCAGTACCACTGTGCTTCACAGCAACTTCAATATGTGGTAATCTATTTATCTAGACCACATTGCCTACTATAGGGAAAAATAACAGTGAGGTTTTAATTTGACTGCATTTCCATTTTACAAAGTTGAAATGGGAGTTAAAAGATATTACAGGAGACTGCAGAATAAAGATACTGCTGGAATCAGTAACACACCAAAGTCTACATGATTCTGAACCCTTACTTAAAGCTTCCCTAACTTGAGGACACCCATCGCTTTGTTGACTTGGATCCCTTCCGAACACCAGTGGAAGAGAAGGTTTAATGCCCCTATTACTGGCATGCAATTAAAAAATTTTACCTTTAGATCCAAGAGTTTTGAGTGTACAGTAACTCCATGTGTCCCTAAAATCCAGTTACAATATTTCCTCCATAAGTTTTGTATACCATTCAGCTGTTTCTGACATGAAGTGTGCTGAGATTGCACCTAGAGTTTCCATGGAATATTGCTTTATCTTTTCCATTAGAAATAATTCAAAATGGATGGGTCAAGTAAGGTTTCTACATTATTTCTACTTTCATGAAACAGCTTTTGGCAAGACTCACAAAGAATCACTTCAGATGAGCATATTTTTTGTGATAAAAGCAAGACAATAAAGTGACTGGACTAAATACATTATTGTCTCTTGTCAATAAGTAAAATGAAAGGAGAGAGAACATCTGTGACCACAGAAGAATTCAGATAATAGAAAATTGAACACATTTTACTTTTGAAGACTTGTACTGAATCTAAAGAATCTTACTCTGCCAGTTGTCCTTTCTGTACTCATTCTATAATGAAAAATAGAGTGTATATTACTTTTCTGTAGACAAAATGTTTTTTAGTCTGCTGAATGTTAGAATTATTTATCCCGTAAACCGCCAGAATATGCATCTTGCCACAAAGGCTGTATTTGGAAAACTGGCAGTAGAAAAGCATGTCTGTTATAAAATATTTCACAACTGCTTAAATTGAAGTTTTAACTTTAGATCAAAAAAAGCCTGCTTAGCAAAACAAGACGTAAGTAGGGACCACTATTAAAATGTCATTTAGCACAGCTTTGTCAACTCAGCTTTGAAAAGGGTGCTTGCATGGTAACCTAATTGCTGGAAAGAAAAGGTGATGGCATGTGTTTAAGTACATTCTGGACATCATAAATATTATGAGGGGATTTTGAAAATCTGCTTTTAATTTGAGGGTACAATATTGTGCTTATCTAATAATCACTTTTGCTATGAATACTCCTATTAATTACTAGCATTTTGTTTCAGAGAGTTAGTAGCAGATTCCAAGCCACAGTTGCAAATGTGAAGTGAAAGGATGGATTTTATAGCCTTTACATGTACCAATATGTTGCGTGTTCCTTTATTCTTAGAGTAATGCTGTGACCATTCAGTTGGGAAGCTCTGCTTCATTGGGTGTTTCAGTGGCACTCTCCTCTACAATGTCTTCATTCTCTAACCCTTCAGTTTTGATGGTAGAAACTATGAATGGATTAAATTCCCATCTCCATTGGCACTCCCTGTGTATGTCCTTCCCCACCAGCCCACCCTGCGGCTTTTGGGTTTTCACGGCACTGGCACCACATGTCTTGGTCACAGAAAATTGCACGCCTGGCTCAAAGGCCAAGCAGCTTCTAAAAATTATTCATCTATGTTTTTCTATTGTGGCCATATTTTTAAGCTCTACAGGAAAAAGATTAAACAACCTTTTATTTTTAAAGGAAAGCAGAGTTTCTGGCATATTGTATAATACCAAGACCTGGATTTTTTAGGAAAAAAAGCATGCTTAATGCTTGTGGTAAAACCTGGGAAGGAGCAACCCTGATTTTGAGCTCTCTGAGAGATCAGACCGCACAGGGCGGAGTGACTTGGTCTCTGTTGGAACTGCTGCTGTTCAGACTGTGTTGGAAAACTGCTGTCAGTCCTAAGTCTTCAGTCTAATTCTGACCTTAGATATACAAGCCCAGGTCCCATCAGTTTCTCTTGCACAGCTGTTGCTAATGGGAAAACTTCAGTCTTTTTAACTTAGCTCAATGCTGTTCATACTTAGTCTCAAACCCTAGAAATTACTTAGAAGAAAAGAAAATTATTCTTGTCTTACAATACTATCTGTATCCACTAGTTGCTTTACTTTTTCAAAGGGCAGGAGAGGGAGAACCCTGACCATTGGGGTTAACTCTTCTCTTAGTTTAGTCCGGTAGTTGGAAAAAAACCAAACAACCCTCTGGTTATGGGGAAAAAAATGAAAAGACTGGCTACCAGTAGTGGTACAATTGCTTTCTGTTTCAACTTTAGTGGAGGGGAAGAAAGGATGGGTGTGCAGTTTCCCAGGAAGCCAGTGCTCCATAATTCAGGGCCAGGCTTCAAGTCCTCGTGCCAAAATTGGCAGGAGTTTTCAGATCCGCAGTTCTGATTTGGGATCAGTTCTTATGATATGCTGAAATCCTTTTCACTACCTCTTTGCAGTTAGTCAAATTTTATTAATTCATGCTTACCTCACTGAGTGACTTGGCACCTTAAAAGTATATGTGGGAAATGATTTTTCTAGCAAACGCTATCCTTTTCTTAAGTTACCCAGAAGGGCTCACCCTCCATGCATCCTGGCGCCTGTAACGAGCAGCTGATGGGGTCACTCCGTGGGCACCAGGGGCTGTGGCAGATGCAAACCCCCTGGATGAAGTGAAATGCGGGAGCCCTGTGCCTGATGGTCGTGGGGAGGATAAAGGTTAATACCTCAGTGTGAACTTCAAGACAGATACATCCTCTGCCTCACCCACACCTCTATTCAGGTTGCTAACCCAAATTGTGCTAAAGTTTATTTTAGCTGCCTAACTGCTTATTTAGACAATCAGCATTCGTACTAAAAGGAAAATTTGTTAAAGATTACTTCCTACTCACTTAAACTGTAGGTACTCTGGAGAATTTTGCTTCATTTTAACACAGAGATAGTTTCACTGTTCGATTCCCATCACTGATAAACAAAGCCAAGTTGAACTTAAAAAATATCATGGACATAACTTGAAAATTAGTTAAAACTACCAAGTTCTATCAACTGAAGTATATCAATTAAAGTGATGTAGGGAACATGATAAATTGTTTTAGATAAGGTTAATAAGATGAGCTATGGAAACTAACCTGTTTTATCTTGCACTTCACTGGTAGCATAAAATAATTATGGACTAAATCGGGAAGAAAATTGTGATCCACCTAATGATTTGAAAATAATTTACATTTGAAAAAAAAAAGGCCAGTCTGTTTCTCACACACAGCTTCTCAATTCTACCTACCGCTGCTTCTACTGGATCAATAAATGAGATATTCCTTAGAGGAGAGGATATTTGAGTTACATGTGGCAGGTTTTATTTTGTTATATAGAGAGAGAATTTTTTTTTATATGTATACGCTCTGCAAGAATGACAGTGTATAGTGTAACCATCTGCTCATTTCTACTCTTTCCATTTTTATCACCAGTAGATACTGAAGTTTTTAATTTTCCTCAGTGCTCTAACTGAATTTCTTGTATATTTAAAATTTTTTTCCTAGGAACAAAGCCCACAGACAGAACTGAGTGGTCAGCAAATCCACATACTCAAGGGAACAAAAAGGACCAAGTGTAACATCGATTACTGGTTTAATACCTGACAAATCTGTCCAGAAACAATGGCTGAGGATCCGTATACACTCATGTAAATGAAAGAGCTTCTTTGCATTGAGATGAGCCTTGTAAACCTATTTTCTGGAGAGTCTTTATAACACAGTTGCATCCTTAATGTCTATGACTCAATACCATTTTTGATTCATTGTTTATTCAACTAAGAAATCTTCTTATGAACACTGTTTGGGGTTTTAAATATAAAATAAATGAAAAAATACTGTTATTCTATTCTGTTCTTATATTCACTGAATGTCCCTGAGATCTGTGATATAATTTTTTCTGTGACTCCTCTGTGTGCTCCTGTGCAGGGAGCACAATCCGTTTGTCACCAATAGTTAGTTACATTTTGGAATAATGTCCTCATTTCACTGTGCTCCAGTGTCAATATCCAAACCAGTCACTTCAGTATGTTCAGCCATGGGTTCCTCATGCTGTCTTCCTGGTAGTTTCTGGTCACAATGGACATCTGTCTTATTCCAGAGGTCTGCTACTGAACTAACCCATCCCAGAAAAGTACAGCAGAGAGTTGCGGGGGGTTGGGTTTGGGGGTTTTTTTCTTTCTTTTTGGTTTTTTTTTCTGAGCTGATCCATATTCTCTCAGGCACCGCAGCTCTTGCAGTATGGTTAACACCTGCCTTTCCCCTGGACTGACCATGCTGCCAGTAGAGCTGTTCCTGAGGTGCCACACCAAAGCTGTAACTGCTTCTGAAGACTCCAGTAGTTAAGGACAGGGCCATTTCTTCTCTTTTCCTTAATCTATAAAAAACCTGTGCTTAGGTTTATGGCCATTACTGGGCTGCATGAACACAGGAACTTTCACAACAGTCAGGTTCTTAGTTCCCATTCAACTTACAGTGAATCATCTCTGTTGATGAGCTGTTGCCTGTATTTCTACCCTTCACAAAATGTCCATCTTGATTTTTTTTTTTTAAGCAAAATAACATTTGGTGTGATCAAGAAAAAATTAAATATTTCCACTAGAGTTTTACAAAAAATTGACCTTGCTTTCTCATTTGCAGTCAGAGATTAAAACCTAATAACTTTGAGTGATTGTATGACCAAGGGATTGAGCTAGAAGAGATTCTGCTGGAAATACAGGTAGCTGAAAAAAGGTACAGAGTAGCAACCTTGAGCTCTCTTTCCCTGTAGCTCTCATTCCAAAGGGTAAGAGGCAGGGATAGCCAATTCCCATCAGAGAGAAACTGCAGCAGTGAAGAGTCAAGTCTCCACTGAAAGGAGGGAATAATGTGCTGATAATTTGTATTAGTGTTAAATGCACCTCTAAATCTGAGATACTTATATAAATCTGTGAATCTTTCAAGGTTTATGAATCATGATTTTCACAAATTATGAATCACCATTTGATAAAAAACAAACACCCAGAAATGCCAAAAACAATGTATCAAAACATAATAATAAAGGGGATGGAAACACACAAGATAACAAAAAATTACAGCTAAGGTGTGATTAATTAGAATGTTTATGGTTAATAAACCACCCTCTCAACTAATGTACTTCTAATTTGTGTCATTTTCATATGATTTAGTATATGGTATTTGAGATAATTGTACTGTAGCTTGCTAATTAAAGTAGCGATTCGAGACCATGGCATAGGTAACAATAATATTCCAGTTAGCCATAAAATACATTGTTAAATACTCTGAGATTTTTTTCACTGTTAGAAGATACTGTCACATCAGAACTAGCAGAACTATTTCTCTTTGCACAATGCTATTTGGGACTGTGGGATCTCAGCATTCTAACTGCAGCTGGCTGCAGTGAAGGCTGAAAATACCAGAGCTGAAGAAATAATCTGTAATGAAGAACTTGTTCCAGAAACGAATCATTTTCTCGTTATGGAACATGATAATCGAGATTCTTACTATCATTCTTTAATTATATTGGATTTGGGGAAGGAGGCGTTCCATTTTTTAACCGTCCAGGTTCACTGATGGCAAATTCTTCCCTGCGATTTCTCATCATTTAAAGTACTTGGATTAATTATTGCTGTGCAGATCAGTTCTGTAAATGCAAACTCTTCAGCTACGTTCACCTCAGGAGAAAGTCAAAATTAGCTTTGAAAGTACTGGTACATAAACTGTGCAATTTCATTTTTCATGAACATGACACAATTAAAATTTAACTATTGCATGTTAGTAGAAAGTTAGCAGGAAAAAAGCTGCTAGTTTGAATTTTAATGTAAACGCATAGTCACAGGACTTTGTGTTATTCATTCTCCTTTGAAAAATAAATTTAGACAACATTACATCTTTATATTGTTATAACTCAGGCTGGTCCTAGAGTAATACAGGCTGTTGAATATTTTACAAGATTTCCTGTTTCTAGAAGTCAACGGTAAAGATCCAGGGCATATGCTGAACATGTTGTAATCTTCCTGGACAGCAAGAATATTATATGTGACTCCTTTCTGCCCCACTCTGCCAGGAACAAGATTGGGAAAATGACCAAA
This sequence comes from Calonectris borealis, assembly GCF_964195595.1. Taxonomy (NCBI): domain Eukaryota; kingdom Metazoa; phylum Chordata; class Aves; order Procellariiformes; family Procellariidae; genus Calonectris; species Calonectris borealis. The sequence goes on from NC_134315.1 coordinate 48,835,171, forward strand.
GTTGAATAAAAATACCATCTCTGGTGTGGGGAATACCTCACCCCAGATGGGTTCCCCTTGTCTGCTCTCCCTGGAGCATGGGACGGGGGACAAGCATCCAGGAATGGGGCCAAGGCTGGAGTTCTCTGGAGCTGCTGCTGGTGCTGCCGGAGCGCTCACTGTATTGAATCATGGCTTGAGGCACCAGGGAAACAGAAAGGGAAAACACATGTTTTCCTAGGAGTGTAAGTGGGGAGCATCCTGTAATTGGTTATGGAAGGAGAAAGGAAAACACAGTCAGCTAGTAATGATCTCTGGTGAATTACCTGGGTCCTCCCAGAAACTGGTACTTTGGCGTCACATCGCATGAGGTTTTATGAGTGTGCCGGCTCACATCAGCCCCTGCTGGAGCCTAAGCGTAGGTTACAGAGTCACTGACCTTTCTTTTCTCAGTGTACATGCTTACAGCCTAATGTAGAGATGTCTTTTTGCTTTGCTTTATGCTATATCGTGCTCTCCTTCTTCTCTCCCTAAATACTCTGGATAATGTAAAATTAACTCCATGCCACGAGATGCAAAATAATAATAATGCAATATAGTGGTTAAAAATCACACCAGACTTAAAAGACAGTCAATCAGCTACCAGCACTAAATTGCCCTCAATTGTAGTTTAAATTTATTCTAAATGGTAGAAAAGACAGATTCTTTAAAGACTGTGGGTAAGCTACAGCTTTGCCATTTGTCTCAGTGTGAGTATTATCCTGGAACAAGTCAGGAAACAGACTGTAATTGGAGCCACTGTTCTTTCATTGATTACTTTCTCTGACTCCTAAGTGTGTATGGCAGAGAGGAAGCGAAGGAGAATAAATTCAATATGTTGTTTTTGTGCAAAACCTAGGGCAGGATCGGTCTATGCTGGTTGCATGCTTCACAAGTCAGTTGGACCCTACTCCTCTCAGTCTCACATCGCTGGTCTGAGGGACCGCAGCAGCAGTAACTTCTTCCCTTTGCTTCTTGAGAAGGAGTAAGTGGGGTGTTAGAAAAATGCATCATAAAGACAAGGGAAGGGGATTGCTGCTATTTCAAAGCTGATATATGCCTGAGGTTAGACCTTTGTGCCATTTAACATAGACTTGGCATCAGTCTATTCCCTCAGCATCACTCTGCTTACCCTGACCAAAAGAAATCAAAACGGTCCAGGCCAGCGGACACTTTTGTTTCCTTCTCATCTGCCTAGACACCACAGGATATATCTGATCTACCCATGTCGAAAGGGGAAGAGAGGCTTACATACCTCTGGTCCACTGTGCAACCCGGGGCTGTGCAACAAGCTAGCTTCAGATAAGTAAAGGAAATAAATAATCTCTTGCATTTGTCCAGATTGGCCAGCTGGCATGTCTCTCCCCAGGCAGCCTCTGACAACATGACACACATCAGCCTCATTTTCTGCATGAGTCGCCTTTGTTAGAAAAAGGAAAAGAGCGTTTGAAGGCTCCTTGTTGGGCTCACAGCTGGATTTGGGAACCAGACAAGAAGTTACCTGGGGCTGACGTGGCAGTCTTTGACATGACCTCACTTCTTAGGAGAGCTCACATCCCAGAGAACAACAGAAGAAAGAAACAACGGTATTCCCTCGGTGCTGTATTTCTGACTTCTCTTCAGATGTGTACCATCAGTCTGACCCAGGATAGGAATAAACAGCTCACCCTGCAGTCCACACTGGAGCTGAATACCACGGGCTCTTCTCACCCTGGCCTGATCTTGAGGAAAATACAGGATTGGGACCAAAATAAAGAAGCATGAATGTAACAATGACTACACAGAATAATGATTAGTAATACTGTGTTTGTATTCACTAGTAACTCACAGGCAGCAGCAACAAGAATGCATTTTACTATTTGTTGTAAATAATTACTATCTTTCTTAATAATATTGTTTATGTTTTCTCTCCCTATCAGTAACATGCACTATTTGAGTTCTCTTTCTTACCATTCTGATAGAGGGGTTTTCTCTTTTAAAGCTATGTCATGGTTTAACCCCAGCTGGCAACTGAGCCCCATGCAGCCGCTCGCTCACTCCCCCTCAATGGGATGGGGGAGAGAATCAGAGGGGCAAAAGTGAGAAAACTTGTGGGTTGAGATAAAGATAGTTTAATAGATAAAGCAAAAGCCACACATGCAAGCAAAGCAAAACAAGGAATTAATTCACCACTTCCCATCGGCAGGCAGGTGTTCAGCCATCTCCAGGAAAGCAGGGCTCCATCACACGTAACGGTTACTTGGGAAGACAAACGCTATCACTCCAAACATCCCCCTTTTCTTCTTCTTCCCCTAGCTTTATATGCTGAGCATGACGTCATATGGTATGGAATATCCCTTTGGTCAGTTGGGTCAGCTGTCCTGGTTATGCTCCTCCCAGCTTCTTATGCACCTGGCAGAGCATGGAAAGCTGAAAAGTCCTTGACTATCATAAACACTACTTAGCAACAACTAAAACATCAGTGTGTTATCAACATTATTCTCATACTAAATCCAAAACATAGCACTATACCAACTATTATGAAGAAAATTAATTCTATCCCAGCTGAAACCAGGCCAAGCTAATTTCCTTTTTTTCCCCTATTTTCTCTTCTGAAAAGAAGTCCAAACTTTCCTGAAATCTAATAGCTCTGCTGTCCCAAGTCTAGAGCAAACAGCCAGTTTTGTTTCTTTGCCAGTTAGTGATTTTCTGGTACTGACAGACGTGTAAGAGAGAGATAGATCAAATTTAATTCTAATTTCTGAAGTGAGCTGGCATTTGAACCCAGCTAATTTAAAATGTTCTTTCTGTGTTTCGTCTGCTCAAGTAATTTAACTACGAGTCTCTTTCTCTCAGTACTGTCTTTACAGCTTGGATGGTTGGTTACATGGAGCAGTGAGACCTAACTACTTGCTTATTATGGCAAACAGATGTAAGGAAATCAGAAGCTCATGTGCATACGATTCCCTACATTAATTGCCCGTTCTGTTTTACAACATCTTTGTAGGACCATGGGGCTGCTTAGCTTGCCCTTCACTGGGGGATGGTTCCTCCTCAGCTGGCCACCCAAGGTCCTGAGGGCATCACTTGGGGAAGGACGGTGGAGAGGATGAGCTCTATCCATCTCCTGAGACAGCTCCCTATTTGGTCCTATTACTTTCTTGCTTTTCATGACTCACAAGCCTTGCAATGTTATTTGAATCAGCCTAGCATAAATATTTTTTTAAAACACTCATTTGTCTTTGTTTCCACAGCCATACTTTCCAAAGCTGCTTTCATTTCTCTCAATTCCTGTCTTTGTTATTTCATCATGAATTTACTTCCAAGCCTCTTTCCAAGGTACCCAAAGATATCCGCATCAGAAAATGGCTTATTTCTGAAGAGCCACTACAATTTTCATTTTGAACAATGAAAGCCTAAGATTATTTTTCAGTGAAAATTTGGTATTTTTTTTTAATGGAAAACGAGCAGAGGCCATAGAAATTGCTTTAATCAAACTCTCAGTTTTTCACTGAAAAAGTCATGATGTAACATATTTGACAAGTAAATGTAGGCAGGAAGAGAATGCTTTTTCTTTTGACAACACTGGTTTACCATTTCTAGCCTCTTGCAGTTCCTTACACTTTAAATTTACAGAATATGAAATAATTGTCAATTATGTTAATCTTTTTAATACACATTCTTAATGTTGGTAATACTGTAATCTTTAAGACATTTAATTGTTTTCACATTTTATCTTCCTCCAGGCTTGATAGGCAATGAATCCCTTTCCACACTTCCTTTACTTTTGGGCTTTTCCTTATAAAGCATGTGGTCTTAATGCAATTTGACCTAGTTCTGCACCTAATAAATGCAGTTCTTCTGTAGCTAGCTTTCCTCATCCATTTGTTTTTCTCTCATCTGGTTCTCGGAGAAAAACGGAAAGCCTTCCCGTGGCTTTTCAAAGCAAAACCAGACAATTTTTCCAGTTACTCCACATTCTGGTAAACGTATGTTTTTCCTATAGTTTAGGCTATCTTGAAATAAGGTTAGGAGACTACCATTATGTATTACTGGAACAATGAAAAACCAAAATGCCATGGACAGCTAGTTACTAATTTTTAGTTTAAAGAAGTCATTTTAGATGTTTTAGAAAGTTTTGCCATTTGTTTTTTGAGAACTTGGAAAGATTTCAGAAGTCTTGGTAAAGAAACTTTTTTCAATTTTCTCAGAAGTTCTCTTTGGCCAATGCCACTTTCTACTCAGTCACAGCCCCGGCACTGCCAGTCTGGTTATTTGCATTGTTATCATCTCCCCCGATGTCTCTGGAACCAGAGACTGCAGCACGCTCCTCTATACACGCGTGCCCTTTGCAGACCATGCCCATGCCCTTTAGTCTTTCTGCAACTACAGTCACAGCTCTGTGTACAGAATTCACATTTCAATCAATTTACAGTTTGCCGTTTTTAATCACTTCTTCCTAGAGGTTATATGTCTTTAATCTAGTTTCATTTATAGCTGTTGGTAAGTTTGATGTTTCATTCAGTCTTTTCTTGACATTGTATTTTGATTTTATGATCTGAGATTGAAGAATGCTGTTATCTCTGTTAATACTGGATGCCTTCAACACCACCTTGGGGAACTTCAGCAGCTCCTAGGACAACATTTTGAAATGGTGTGGTGTCATGTGTTAAATTAGTCTTGCAGAAAATTTAAATTAAAAATAAATGTAAACTAATACTATTTTGTTTCTAAAGCTGCACCCTTTAAATGAGTGTTTTTCCTAACAGAAGCATATTGTTGTTTACTACTTTGGAGAAATGGTACCAGTATGTGGCAGGTAATAAACAGAAACATTTACCTTAGTAGCAAAGTCTTTTTCCATAAGCTGCATACATTCGTTTTTCTCTTTTGTCATGACACTCTATTATATTTTACCTTTTGTCAAGCTCTGCAGAGAATGTATCTAATTTCTGTTTCTACTGCATAGTACTTCATAGTTCATTATGAATACAGTATGCTGCCACAGTCATTCCTGAACAGCATTGTGTACCAAATCTGTAGTGTCCTGTGAGGAAACGGACTGTTTCGACCCAGTGAATGCAGAGTTTCAAGTGAAAACCACTTGGGATTCATTCCAACTCTGATTTTTTCATCATCTAACTTACTCAATATCTTGAATTTTTTTTTCCTTATCTGTAATCAGATATTTGATTATTTACTCCCCAAAACCTTAAAAAATGAAAGAAAAGTCCCCCTCACATTGGATCAAGTGTATGTACATATTGAACAATTGGATAATAAAGCAGATTAGAAGAGACCATGATCATACGATGTGACACCTCTGTTTAATGCGTCATTTTAAAAAGTGTTTGCTTCATTGTCTTTGATGGCTATTGCTGACTGGTCACTTCAAGGGTTAGAAAATGCTGAGAACAGAAGGTCCATGGGCAGTCCTACTGCCTACTGTATAATTTGAATTGATTTTTCCTTTTGTACCATTGGAAGCTGCAGCTGCAGAAGGTGACTGTTTTCAGTTTTATACAGAAGATTTTTGCTAGGCATTTTAAGAGAAGAGAAAAATCTCTAATGCACTCCATGGGTTTTTTTTTCCTCCTTACACGCAGGACTGCAGGTAGGTAGGTAGCCTTGTGCAACTTCCAAGCTAAGAGTGCTGGGATCTTTATCACAAGTAATAGATACTCCAGACACTAGGCAAAGAAGTCAGAAATTCAGTAGAAACTATGCCCGTAACACAAGCCAGACCATCCTCATACTAAGTGCACTTCAGAGAGTGGTTAGGAAAAGGCAGCTCTCTCCCCTCACACAGTCACAACGCTCCAGCCTCTCTTGCTCAAAATACGTGCGGGACTGGAAGGTTGCAGACCGCTTTGCTAGTCTGGTTCAATACGCACTATCAAAGTAGGATTGGAGGGCCTGGGGTACAAAGTGAACGGGCTTTCAGTGTGCTTTTGAAACAGCTTGGCTATGCTCTGCTTTTTAATTGTGATGACTTGTAAAGTGTCAAGTCAGTCCTTAAAGAATTAGTAAATGGGAGATCAAGTGCTACATACAGGAGGAGTGACAGAGGCTCCTGCTGAAATATGAGGACAGGGGTTACTCATCCATAGTGTACCTTGTGCTCCTTGTTTATATGTTTATATGAAAAAAACCCAGATTTCTGAAAATAGAGAGTCAGCTTTAGAAAAATTGATGACTGAAGCAGTGAAAGCATTAACTTTCTCATTAAATGCTAGTTCCTGATAACACTTGACTGACCTATATACATCTTAAACAAGAAAAAGGTATTTCTAGAGTGCCTGGGGAAATTAGCCATGGCTAAATTTTCTTTAGATTTCAGAAATTATGTTAATCATTCTATGCCTTCAAGTTTCATAATGTGGTTCGAGTTACGGCTGAGCTAGGCAGCTGTTACTTACGCTGCTGATCTCATGCAATGCAGTAGCTTATTGCCTGAGTGAGAGCTTCAGGATCGAGCCGTAGCATAGCAGTATATTAATGAGCTGGCCAGTTAACCTGTTTGGTGCATATGGAAAGTGAATAAACCCCAAAGAAGATTTGAAATACTGAAAGAGCCCATGCCGTAAGTATAGAGCCCCAGCAGTGAGGAAGAGGGGCTCTTTATCTGTATTGCCTTCCCGCTGCCGCTGCACACCAAACTCCCTGCTGTCCTCCATATGGCAACTTCAGAAGTGATGGGCAGATGCAGGGCTTCTGTGCTCACCAGAAGCTGGGGAGTTTGGCACCCTCACTCCTGCTCTCCGTGCCCCCACTCTGGCCAGGAGTGCCCACTGATCTCCTTCCCAGAGCAGGGACGCAGCGCCAGGCAGGGGAATGCAGGGCGATGAGGCACAGCACTGTTTTCCATTCCTTTCCACAGAACTTCCCCGGTGCTTTGTGGGGAGGAGGATAGCACCTGCAAGAGCTAGGCAAAAGGGAATTTTACCACTCCACATCTGAAAACTGAATTTTACCTGTGTCGTGGAGAAACCTTGAGTCAGCTCTGGCTGTGCATTTAACAGCCATGTTTAGAAGTCTTCTGTAAGCTATGGTTAGGGGTTGTGTGCATTTGTCTGCATACCTCAAATGCTGGAATAGTCATGTTTAGGCAGTGCGATGGTCCAAAATATTTTCGAACAACCACCAATGACCTGGGACAGGCAGCAACTTTAAAGACCAACCTTTAGCCTTGTCAAAAAAGGTTCATAGTTCAGAATGATCAGACATCCATAATTCAGAAAACCAGACATCCAAATGAATAAACCCCATCCTGCTTCAACCACTTGCTTCAAACCTGCCATCTGACTCCTAGAGGTAGACCTCCCAGGTTTGAGCGGATGTGTACACATCCTGAGCCTGCACCTCTGCACACAAAAGTCCTACTGGAGGACACAGGGAAAACTGGATTATGAGAAATGGCGTATAATTGGTAGTACGTAGCATCAGGCTGGCACGTGTCGTACTGCCACTGCTCTTCCTGGTCCTGGGGGTGCAGAGGACAAGTTCTGTTTTCAGCCATCTGTTGATGCCAGCCCAGCACCTTTCAAAAGCACCATATTCCTAGCAATAGTAATAACTACAGACAGCAAAGGAAAGATTTGGAAGCAGCAGTATTTTCCCGTTAGATTCTCGTGTCTCAAATAATGAGATGCTTGATGCCTGCCTTTCGCTGATAGCTGGCCTGCTACTTGCTTTTATAAGAAATTATTTGCTGACGAAAATCTAAGCAGCAAAATGCTGAATGTATTACTATGTAATTTCATGTGAAAAAAGATAAAAACAGCCCGTATCCTTGGATAATAACTAAATATTGATTTTCTAGTAGTTGTTTTATCTTCACTCAAATCATCATTTATTGATGGAGACAGTTCAGTCTCTGGTTTAAATAGGATTTGCTGAAGTTTATGTAAACTGTACACAATTTCTATGTCTACCTGTAAAACCTTTATATATTGGAGTAGCTGCATTGTTGCCTATGCGATATCCTAATAGGTCTTTAAACAATTAACAGTGAATAGGAATATGGTAAATATGACAGGGAGCGGAAGTGTAGTTGAAAATATGATACTGATGAAGTCATTATAATGCTATGTTATAGTAGTATAATGATAATCTACAGACTAAATACAATTTCTGGGTGCCACAAGAAAGGATGGACTGACTCATTTGCCACCAAACAATTCCTTTTTCTTATTTTCTAGAGCTGCTAGCACAAATATGCAAGATACAGATCTACACCCTGTGTTCAGTGTGTATTAGGGTAGTAAATCTGTATGAGGAAGACAGGCGCTGACAGAAGCTAGGCACCAGCTGCCGACCTGTGCCAAATGTGGGAAGGTGACCGACCTGGTTGTGAAAGCCAACCCAAAGCTCTGCAGAAGTCTGGGGGAGTCACTGTGGGGGAGCGAGCTGTAGTCAGCCCGTGCCCCTTGCCCCTTGCACCTTGCTCCCTCCGGCCCCCGGCTGTGAGCAGTAACGGCTTTAATGCAAACCAGCCTCTCCCTATTTCTCTTACAGTGCAGCTTTAGATAAGCAATTGGTTGGTAGATTTTTTTATCAATAGGCACAAAGCGATGGTATTTCAGGCCTTGTGGTGAAGCTCCTGGGCTTTGTTTGTTGAGGGAGGCAGCAAATAAAACTGACAACAATTCAGATGAAAAGAAACCAAAGGAGAATTTGTCCTTCATGCAACACATATTTAAGCCTTGAAACCCTTGGCCAGAGAGTATTAAGTGTTTGAATAGGCTTAAAAAGCAAGACAGGTTTGCTTAGACAAGCTTGTGGAATTGAAATCTAAGAATTTTGTAGCATTCAAGCATTTATTTAATATAGAGATATTAACTACATCCAGTGGGTATAGCTCTCCAGAAAACAAAGTACTGGGGGGATTTCTCATTATATGCCTGCTCTGTCGCTATTCTCCCCCTTTTGCATCAATTATTCACCTCTTCTGGCCTTTTGGGGCTAAACGGACCTTTGATCCAACGTTGTCCAGCCATTCTGATGCTCTAAAAAAATGAACTCTTGCACTTTGTAGGTAATTTTCTGTGTGACCTTCTATACACAAGGTGCAATCTCTGATACAGGCGAGACAATTGATGAAGTAAGAGTTTGCCTGGTTATCTTACTTGAGTCTCACCTTATGCATATAAATAAGTTACATTGAGCCCATGTTCAGTAGAGAGTTCAAGTTTCTGAGTCAGCTACAAAGGAAACTGAATAAATTGGTGTATGGGGCACCAAGAAGTAAAGAATACTAAAGCAGAGAATCTAGGTTCATCTACCTCCTAAAAAGAAATAAATAACAAAATCTCATTTTTCAATCTCTTAGCTGCTGTAAACTGAAATTGCAGATTTCTGTCTACCAGATTTTAAGAAGAGGCAGGATTCACCATTATTTGACTTCTTGTAACATGTAAAATTACTTCCTTCCACTGCAAGGGAGAAAATGATGAAAGGAAAATAAGTGCACTTGTTAGCAGTTACTCTTAAAGTAAAATCCTAAAATGTTCATTATTAATGAAAACGTTCAAGAAATCTCTCCTGGCTGCATTACAATGTGAAAATGTTATTGGAAATAGATGTTTCTCATGAGAACAGACAAGAAGTTTTTGTTTTCCTTAGCCATTTTATTACTTTTATCAGTCACCAGCTCAGTTAGCTCACTCGTCAGCTGCATTAGAAGTGCCTCAAGGCTGCCGAGGCGTGAAGACCACAAGAATTAGGGTCTGCATATATAAGATTCTAAATTATCACCCAAACCCATCAAAAATGTTGTGAAATTATGTCACAGTACGGAAACTAGCTCCCAGAGTAGTGCTTTTCTTTTACAGTGACTTTTGGGATGGATGCCTTCCCAGCTTGTTAATAAATCTACCTGGAGACTGGCTTTAAATGGATGTCCACTTGCTAATGTAATGTCTCAATAAAAGAACCAACAAGTGTTAGCCTTCAGGGCTGGTGGATGTACTACAGGAAGAAGTGAGAAGTTAGCCAGGAAATGCACACATTGTGGAAATATCACCTGCACCATTAATCTGAATCCAGATGGAGCACTGTCATTCATATGTGATAAGTCTGTCTGGAAGATCAATGACTGTAGTTATAAAATCCATCAATTCTGAGGCAGAAGAGACCCCATCCTGGGAAAGATGCTGCATATTTTCTTCTCCTTTCTGGCACATTTAAATGCCAAGTAATATTGTCTTCTTTTTACAGGAATGTGTGCCACAAAACATACTCATTGGGCCAACTTCTGCTCCTCTGCACTGTTAAAGAAATGGAATAATTTCAGTAGGAATAAGTGAGAGCAACATATTGCCCAAAAGATGTGTGAGCGCAAGCATTCACAAAACAACAAAGCCGTAGCTTTTTAGAGAAAGGTTATGACAAAAGGAAGAATTTGATTTCAGCAAATGTTTTGATCATGTCTGTGCATGTTAATGAAAGAAACCCAAACAATATATTCTGCTCCTTACTCACTAGGGCAAATGAATATCATTAAATTACAAAGAAAGATTCACACCTACAGGTGTTTTTCATGTTTTTTGTTTACTTTTTCATTTGGTAAACTCCTGCTGATCTTTTACCACTATTGACTCATTGTCTGTATGCTTTACTGAGGAAATATCTCAATATCTCTATCCCACTTGAGCCTGTACCTCTTGTAGTTTCCACAGGATCTTGTGATTCTGTAGCTGGCTGCTTACTTTCTGCCAGTTCTGACGAAAAAGAGCCCCAGGTCACAGAAAAAAAGCAGCACTTCACGAACATCTTTGCTGTTGTTCTTTCTTTCAGAAAAAGAAAAAAAAAAGAAAGAAAAAAAAGCTTTACCTAAGTTTGACTATTTTATCTCTGTTTCTATGGGAACAAGAACAGATGAAGGAGCAACTGCCAGCTATCAGCTGGATTGCTGAAACTCTGGCCAAGGCAAGTGGCTGCTGATGAGGAGCTTCAGGAACCATTTAGACTGTCCACTGGGTTGCTAAATTTGAAATGGTTTCATCTTGTGGTGAGGAGAAACAGGGAACTGCATCGGGTTTATATAACAGTGAAAATATTTTTTCCCTGGGATCTCTTCAAATATTGTGATTATCAGGACAAGCTCAGAATAAAATATTTTTTCACTGAGAGGAAGAGCACAAAGACAAGTAAAAACTTCCTGCTCAGGGGATTGAACGCCCTTAGACTTTTTTTCAATTTTCATAATACTTACAAAGTATGGAGACCAGTGGGTTGGCATAGGTGTGTACACTCAAACACCCCGCTGAGTGAAAAGAGCACCTAGTAGATATGGGTTAACAGGCCTGGGCAAAGGCTCTTTTTATTACCCTTCCCTGACCATAGCTGGTCAGTAGACTCTCTCTACTGCCATACCACACAGCTGTTCTTTTATAAAACTTAACCTTCCAGCCCCAAGCCCTCTACTTCTCCTTTCTATCCCCATACTGTGTACCTTCAAGCTCCCTTGCAAAAAATCCCTTATCTTCCTGTAATCCTGATCCCAGGCATCTCCATTCCTCCTAAACTCGACCTTCCACCTCAGAGCCCCCAGTCAGCAGTTACTCACCGGCCTTTCTTCCCATTCCCGCTGGCACCTGGTGTGACCATAGCACTGGCTGCTCTGGCTTGCAGAGCCCGTTTCCCCTCTGTTCTCCCTCCTGCTTCAGGAGGGATGTCAGATATGAGGACACAAGTTACATTTACCAATAATCCATCCAAACAAAGCTCCAAAGAGAGAAAAAATTTATCATAGCGCTAACGTAGTGCATTTCCTTTTATTGCCTCTACCTGAAACTGAGTGTGTGAAGGGAGGAGTTCTTCAGGCTGGTGCCACAATGTGATATAAATGGGCTTAGTGTTACAACGTGCAGTGGAACTACACTGGCCTAATTTATGGGAGCTGAGAATCTGGTCAGCAGCTTACAGTACCTACTATTCTGTTCATTTGTGCTCCACTTTGGAAAATGCTGAACAGGAGTGTTTAGCTACATTTTGTGCCAGGAAAACAGCGCATAATATAAATTTCTGTGAGAAACACTTTTCCTTCTTTCCCGATGGTGCATTCCATTGTCTTCAGGTATATTTGCCAATGCCTGACTTCTTTCTTTCCTTTTTCTTATAACATCCCACCCAAATTAAGCACCTCTTAGAAAAAAAAATGATAGTTAAATCTCTGTCTTAGGCAACTAATACTTTTTCATTAAACATAACACAATAAGTGAGGGTGAAATAACATAATAAGACATCTGGCTTGTCTTTTGTTCTGTCCATGCAAAAGAATATTTTGGTCTGGTATAATTTTACGAAGTTCAGTAGAGCTCTTCAGCATGGATTTACAAACCAATCATGACCTCAGGCGGCATGCTGTTCATCTGAATAAAATACCTGCCAAAGTACATTAGGATTGAAGTACTCCTGAGTTGCTAGGTGCCACAGTGTTCAGATCTAGCAGAGTCTGCATTAAGTGTTTCCAAGATTATAAGCAATGGGAACACATCTGTGCCTTAATAGCCTACATCTCTCTTTTACCAGTCCTGCAGTCACATTATAAAAATATACTAGGAACACTACCTAGGACCATATTTTTAAAATGAGCTGTTGAAAAAATCAATTTCATATTAATAAAAAATGAAAATCCAATGAATTGTTGAACTTTAATAGCCAATTCTCCCTGTATAGCTTTTGTCCTTCTTTAAAGTTGGATGATGAAACTAGCCTGTTTGTGTTCAGGGTTGGCTTTCAGCTCTTTGCTCCTGAAAGATGTCTAGTGAGAAACCGAAATCCGCAGCAGGCAAAGGCTCTCAGCAGCCTCTGAGAAGACCAGACTCTAAATGTGGCTGTATATGACTTTCAGGCATTATAAAAACTAATTCATACACCCCTATTTCAAATGCTGCCTGTGCTGGGCTTATTTGTTTTTTTTAATGCAAAAGAAATTTCATGGTATTTTGAAGAAACCGGTTCCCTGGTTTGTATCCATGTTATTAAACAGGATTGTTTGGAAATGAGAGTCAGCAGCATCCTTCTAGGGGAGGAGGTGGGGAGGAAGGATGAGAGCTGTCTTGCCTACAGACTCAAGCCATCCAAGGTATTTCTGAACATTAAAGCCTGACTTATTGACAGTCAGGAGGGAAGTACCCAGAAGTGATCGGTAAAGTGCCTCAGAAAATGAGGACACATGAAGGACCTTCCCGCCTGTCATGCTTTTCAGGAGGGTTATTGGGGTGAGTTTCTTAACAGGTGCTACAGACAAATACATGGTCTCTAAAATACCAGTGGAGATACAGAAAATAATACCCACTTTTTGCAAATAGCACTGCTAAAAGCCACTCTTCATTGACATCCTAAGGTGTAGGCACCACAGTATGGAAAGAAGTGTGGCAAACTGCGCAAACTGCATGTTTTCCATTGACTTTGCTAGATGTTATCCTTAGGGAGACCTCCTGATGCATGGGGCTCTCGAGAGCCTGGTCATTCAGACTTGTTGCATCCTCATGGATGAACCAGAACTTTACCAAGGAAAATCAAGCATCTGCAAGCTTTCTATCCTGAGAGTGCTCCAGCCTGTGCCTGAGAGTGTATGTGCTTACTTAAGGCTGCAAAGCAGCCAGGTAAAATGAAGACCCGCTACTTAGCCACCTCCAGTCAGAGTGGCAAGATAGGTCCCATGAAATTTCAGTCAGATGTTGCTGATCCTTCCAGGGTGCAGGCAATGTGAGCTAAATGTGTGCATATGTAAAGGTGTGAAATTGCTTATGGGGAGATTTTCAAAAGAATAAAAGGGATTTGGAAGCCTAAATTCAAAACTGGCTTTTATTGAAATTTGCCTTCCTCTACCTCTTAGCCCTTTTTGGTAATAGAAGCTGGTAGCCATCCATCAAAGTTCAGCAGTAAGCACATCAGCTTGCAGGAGTTCAGATACAGACACCAAGACCAAAAATCACACGCCCACTGGTGCAAAGATTAGAAGTGCAGTTCAGTCTGTCTGTGTCTGAAAAAGCAGTCCTAATAATTTACCTCTTTAATCTGCTTTTTGCCTCAGCAACTGTGATACTGGATAGGTGGAACTTTAGTAGAAAAACATGAATGCACTTTCTAACCTGAAATTATCAACATAAGTAAAGAACAAAAAAAGGCATCAGTGCTCTGACCTTCCCCATTTTACCTGTCTTTCTTTGATGAGTCAGCATTTCATTTCTTCAAACAGGAAGCCCTGCTGTGATAGAGTTGTAGTTCTGTTTGCACTGTTGGCTCTTCCCTGCTGTTTAAATGTCAGTTGTTTTGGATTTGCAAAGACATAAGACTGTAAAACAGTCCGTGAAGGACTGTCACTCGTCAATCCCAAGAGGAAAATCTCTTTTGTAGCAAACTGGGTGGGGAGATAGGCAATGAAAGGTGAAAGGGGGGGTATTTCAAGGACACCATAGAGCTGCCAGCATCACACGCAAAGGCCTGTGTATTTTGTTCCCCGGGAATGTACCCTTTCAGCAGCAGAGCCCACGCGATGAGTATCTGTGTGCACCAGAAGGGACAAGCAACTTTCTGTGTAACAGGGCAAAATAGGTAAGCAAAACAGCTTAGTTTCAAGTTACGCGACTGTCAGGAGGCCTGAGTGGTGCGGACGGCCTCATCCTGCCCTCTTGTGCCATCAAGCACCCATGCAACTCTTTCTGCTGCTTTATTGGTGCTGAATTACTGGGGTCTGCATAGTGATTTGAAGTAGTTGTTGAAGTTGTAGGCATGGGGGTTTTATACAGAAATCAAGATTTAAGCATTATGCAGCCAAAGACTCTAGTCTCCTTTATAGCACCAAGCTACACATACACTGATCTACCACAATGCATCCCATATATATAATCTAACAGAGAGATAGAAAATTTCTGGCATCACCTGTATTATGTCTCAGAGAGTAGTAAACTAAGCAATAAAAATGAGGGATTGGATTTTTTTTTTTTTAATGGATTGGAACAGCTATATTCCACTATCAGAGAAGCCAGAAATGAGCTGTATCATACATATGCAACACAGGCATATAAGATTATGAAGTGTTCTAGGAGTTTGTCAGGAATAGCTAGATAATAAACACAAAGTAAGGTTAGAAGAAGTTACTGCCTGATCTTATAGCCCAAGCTAGAAGAAGAGATTATGAGAGACACTAGAAGTAGTTTATCAAGAGTAAGCTGAGACACCATTGGGGTTTCCAGCTAACTTAAGAGCCAGGCCGCTTCTTCTGATGTTTAAAATCAACATTCATAGAATAGGCACAAGTACTAAAAGGGAAAGGATGATGAATGGGATTGATAAACCTGCAAGCATCCTTTTAGGGTGTATTTCAAACTTAGGCTTTTGAATAGCAATTATGGAGGACATTATTTTTCATTACAATTTGTGTCCTGGTAATCAATTATACACAGAGTTGGAGACCAGCCCGTTTGCTTCCCCATTAGACGAAAGAAAGGAAATAAAAATGAGGATCCTGAACATAATGAGTTCTCTTTCTTTCCTTTTTCTACCTTCGATTCCAGTTAACTGAGCTAGCCATGGGTTTTCACCTTTGAAGGAAGCAAACTTGCCGTAAACAGTGAGGCTGCCTTTGTTAACATCTAACCCTTTCTTCATTTCTAGTTCTGCTTGTCCTTGCAATTGTTCGTCTGGTGACGATGACTCATGTAGGATCTCAACACCGGACACCATAAACTGTGCATCCGTATCACTAAAGTTTCACCAGTCACCTACAGAAGCAGGATTTAATGTTACACAGCTGGGGTTTCTTGATCCCTGCACATCATACCGACTAATACAAGTTCCATAATTTTTTGTGTTGACGTGTCCCTCTACTGCAAGTAACCATGCAAGTAACTACTATCTCTAAGCTTACACACTACTTAGACTTTAAGCCCTTTGAGACTGAAAGCTCACTTTGTTTTATATAGATATAGATATAGATATAGATATAGATCATATGCATATACACATACACACATACATATATGCACAGTTCATACCTGTTACAATAGTTGTGCAAAGCAAATAAACAATAACAACAACAACGAATCAGGCTGGCCATACAGACAACAGAACAGAAATATTTTGGATTTTCATATTTTTGCTTTTGGAGAGCTACAGCATCCTAGTGTTAGCTCTGTTATTTGTTCACAGCAACCACAACTATACTAAGTTAGTTTGGGGTTTGAGTACAGTACTCGGGAAAATCCTTGCTGCCTACACATTGGCTTACCCTTTGTAGAAGGATGGAGAATCTCCTTCTCCACGCAAGGAAATTCAGACACAGAGGCTATAGCTCAATAAAACAGGGCAGTGCACTGTTCTTCTGGCCCTGCGGTCAGATAATGTATATCGGCAGTAGCTCTCCTACAAATTTTGTGGTACTCAGCCCTAGGTCTCCTCTGCACCTTGTGTGATGTCCCTCTATCCTCAGACATCTCTTCAGAGATTTTGGAGTCAAGGGAGAGCCGAATTGCAGCCCACTAGAGAAGGGTTTTCATAGCATGAACCTGTGGGTGGGTGCTGTACACCCTGAGAGGTGGCACTGAGGGCATGGTTGAGGTCCTACCACTGTCCATGGTAGGTCAGTGCTGGAGGACAGAGAGAAGCATATCAGTCTTGGCCACACAATCTACTGGGAAGAGTCTGTTGGGCGCGTGCGTAAGCTCTGTCTGGGAGAGTGCGAGTTGGCAGAGTCCAAAAGGGTGCCAAGGAGCACGCTAATCCAGTGGCGTGGACTATCAGCAGCATACTGCTCAGCTTCACTTTCTACTCTTGTTTTATTCAGCAAAATAATTGTAATCGGAGGGACTCCCAGCCTGTTTCTACAGATAGTGTGGAAGCCTTCAGCTTCAACCATCTGGCATAGCAAGCTGCGCCCACACGCAAGCACTGCCACAGGCAGTGAGCATGGGCCACATGACACCCAGCAATCCTTGTACTTGTCTGTGCCCTGGTTTTCTGATCTCTGGTACAGGGATAGCAATGTTCCTTCTCTTTTGCTGAGGATCCCGATATCTTTGCAAGGAAAAATTGAGAAGCATTGAGGTGAAATACAGTCCACACAGTTAAAATCAGTATTGAGGCAGTGATTTCTTAAAGGGTCTTGATTGTTTTCCACAGTATTATTCCAATAATTAAAAGGAAAGTTTGATCAGAAACATTTATCTCCACAAACAGCACATTTAGTAAGGCTAGTAAGCATTTCTTACAGGAAAAGACTATGGAGTTTAATAAATGGACCTAGTGGAGTTATGCTTTTTGCTGAGCTTGTCTGAAAAAAAAAGTCCTAAGTAAATTGATAAAGCCAAATTCATATTTTAATTAAAAAATCTATAGTGTTCAGCTTTCATTATAAAGCATTTTTACAATCTTAGGTATGAAATCTTATTTTTTGTTTGTGTGCTTGCCTCTTTTAAGTAATGATGTAGTTTTCTCAAAGTGTGGTATTCATAAAACTTTATTTTTACAGCCCTATTTTATGGTCTAATTTAAAAATAATCAGCCACCGGTTATATTGTTTTAAACCTCAGGGATGCACGCAAACGCAAGAAGCTCCTGCGTGGTTCTGCGCAAGCAGAGGTAGATGTCCATGCTCAGGAAATGCTCCTCCATTTTTTCCTGGTCCTTCACAGTTTCAAATGAACCCCCATCGAGTGCAAGGAAATCATTAGATCCTCTGTTTGAGATAAAGATGATTAGGTTGCAAAGTCTAAAATTTGTTATTTTATATGTATTTTTTTTGTATCATGGGACTTCTATGCAAAAGCAAGGAATTGATTTTCCTAACAAACAGATGTGACCAGAGGGTTTAGAGAAATGTGGCAAGATGTCTCAGTAATGGTGAGAGCATATTAAATCTCCTGTTCCTGACAAGGAGTTCCTACCCCATGAGAGAAATCAGACTGTGGCAAACCGCATTTTCAATCCAGGCAGCTCTTCCGGGGAAGAAAGTTTGTTCTGCCCCCTCCGACCAGCAGCACCTAGAGCTGCATCTGCTTCATGCTGCAGTGACAGAGGAGAGAGTGTGCTGCTGCACAATCCCATCCCACCACGGCTGCATCCAGCTCTGTCTTAAAGTATTTATATTTTGGCATAACCACCTGTCAGACAGTGTTTTTGTCAGTACAAGAACATTATCACTTCTTATGTGTAAAATATTCTTCCCCGCGGATCTCCCTGCCAGTTCAGTTCTGGTACGAGTAGGATGGCTGATGGAGGCGCGGGGCAGAAATGCACTGCCGAAGTGGTGGAGTCTACCAGCACTCGCTTCACGTATTATTACGAAGTGGCCATCAGCTTTTGGTACCTCGGGGCACGTCAGTGCTAGAGACAGCGGGAGGTACCAGAGCTAGCCTTAGTCTAGCACTAAGGCACGCAGGATGGGCCAGCCTGAGGGGAACTCTGCCAGGGCTGCAGTGTCACCAGCCCAGCCTAACTGACCCTGCGCTGGTACACAGTTTCCACACACTCATCCACACTGTGGATGCTTACTGTCAGTGTCTTTGAGGTCTGGAAGCTGGACTACACTGAACTTGAGAGGCAGCAATGTGGCACTTGCACACTTACACTCTGTGGAGTCATCCGCATCAGAGTGTAACTGGGATGAAACACCACCAAATGCAACGTGCCTTGTCCTCACAGCGGTGTAAACAGAGATTCAAAGCGCTGAAAAACCGATTCATGTTTCCCCAAGCCCAGCTGCTGAGAGCAATCCATGGGGAAGGGTGTCTCTACCAGCTCCTATCTTCAGGTTCGGTTCGGTGAGGAATGGCTGGGTAGCTCTGGCCGTGCTCCGCTAGGATGGGCTTGTCCTGAGCCAGCGTGCAATGAGAGCAAGGCTGTTTCACCAGCTTGGTTACCTTAAATAAATTAAAAAGTCACAGTGCTGCCAACAAACTTTGAAATCCAATTGGGTATGAATGGCTCTAATTCTGGAGGATGGCAGTAAACAGAAGAATTGTCCTAGACCTCTATTTTTCTGTGCAACCTTGAAGGGATAGAAATAGTTTGGCCCTATGTAAGCATAGATTCTACTGTTGAAAATATCCTGTATAGCAGGGTTAGTAGATTATGAGAATTGTGAATTATACAAATAAAAGTCTGTTTCATCATTTACACACTCCAGCTGTGCAAATTCAGCTCCGGGTCCAAGAGGCAAACCACAGCCTGTTTCTCTTATGCAGTATCAGCAAAAAAAAAAATTATAATAATTTTTTCAAGCTGTATTGTGCCTCCATCATCAGATACATAATTCCACAGTATTTAAGTTTTATAGCTTGAAGCTCTCTCCTTCCAGAGGAGCTCAGTGAGGTCTGAGAGGGGAAAGATTTTAACGCAAGCACCGATTTTTTCATATATCCCAAATGAAATGAGCTCATGAGGAGTATATATGCATTATTCATCCCATGTACTGGCTAGAATTAATAACACATCCATTGCTTCTGATACATTATCAGTACGGAGCTGTTTACCTATATTGCATTTAGGTGAAATAATGTACAGACACAGGTTTACTTGCTTGAGAACATGATGTGAATTTTAAGGCTCAAATGATCATGGGAATTTCTCCTCAAAGTTCCTCAGTTTCCCCGGGCAACACTGGCCTTTGTGCGTACAATTGATCTGTGTCTTCATTTGCCCTGGTTTCATTGTAACACGTTTCTCTCACCACTCAGACTAAGGGAAGAAGGAAAGTCTATAAATCAATTACATCCTCACTAGCCCTGTTCTTGCTCTCTCTTTCTTGCTTCTTAAAGTAGCCGCTCATCCTCTGACTTTCTCACTCCCCCAGTTTTAGCAGCTTCAGATTTCCTCACTACTCTTGTATTAATTTTCTTTTAAAATAACATCCAATTTAATATTTTTTAAAAAATGAAGATGAGATATGAAAATCACTATCAATTGCATAAATAAGCATTTATACTGCAGTATTGAAAACATGGCTCTTCAGCAACACTAACCTCGCATAGATTTACATACCTCTCCTAGCTTCTTAGGGCAAAGAACCTGTAATTTGGCACAGAGTAGCTCCTTATTGTGGAGTGGCATTTATAGTGACAGTACCAGGTAAATAACTCAGGGATCCAAAGACAAAATTCATCCCTTCAGGTCATTATCTGGATTAATATAAGAAAAATCTCTGAGGGAGTTTAGAAACTATGAAGCAAGGAAATGGTTTATAGTAAATTTGTGAATTCAGTGGCTCTTCTGTTGTCTGACAGATAAAATGCAGGTAATATTTTCCATTCAGTTATTACTCTTAGTGTTATCTAACTTAAGTTACTAATATTTTGGCAATGTATGTATGTCCATTACACATTTTATGCAAGACATGGTTATACCAGCTGTGGGGCAACAGACAATTATTTCCAACAAACTTAATCCTACCAAACAGCTTTTGCACAGCTCTGCTGTACAATTTATATATAAATAGATATGCATACTAAACCTATTCGTTGTCTAGGCTTAGTCCCTCTATTTTAATTGCTTATGCCCTCAAATCTATTTTTTCCTCAGATTCACAGTGATATACTTTCTGCTCAGTCATAGTCTGCTGCTCTACATGGAGATCACAATTCTCAGTGAAGACTACTTACTCATGGGGCTAGCTGAGAGGGTTCAGCACTGTCCCCACATACCAAAAACCCAGCTTCACTGGCCTCCCATAAGACCCTGGCAAACTTACTCAGGATTATATCCCCCTCCCCGATGGCTGTAGGCCTGAACAGGCAACACGACTTTTAACACTCCTGCGGAAGCAGCACGGCACTGTGCCTGCAGTGCTGGTCCCAAGCTGCTATGTCCTCCTCCGAGGCAAAGCGTGAAAGCCGCAGGAGGGTGCACGCGTGCAGCTCTGCTGCCCCCAGGCTTGAGCTGGCTTGTGCCCAGCCGGTGCTGGGAGGAAGTACGGGTGCATCTGTACATATCTACGTATGTAGCGTTCGGTACTCTGCTGCTGCCTAAGCCTGGAGACACATTTCTGTCAGCAAAATTTGCAAGGCATCAAAATGTATTCTTCCAGTGAGGCCCAGTACTAAGCAAGTGCTGAGCAGCTAGGATCCTGGATTACCTCTATTGGGATCCATGTGGTGGACAAGTCTCCCTTTTATAAGCCAACCCCAAATGTGAGCCCAAAGTAAGACCCACCCAGAGATTAGCACGGTGCTACTTTCCTTGCTCTCTTCCTGCCCACAGCACAGCATCTTTATAGTAGAAGTACTCATAAAGAACATGAGGGGGCTAACTTAAATTCTGTCTATATTGGTTTTGATATCGTTGGCCCAGAACCCAAGCGCCATGCAAAGGTCATAACCACCTGCCCATAAAATCATGATATTAAAAGTTTAATTATTTTATATACAATAGAACAGCTCTAAAAAGACGTATGTTGCTACCTCAGGAGAGTCTGCAAGGCTGTGCTGGCTAGGTCACTCTCCTGAGAACTGAGGCATATTCATTCAAATTCTTGCCCTGAATCAGCGATGACATTTCATTTTGGGTGCCCCACCGCCTGCTTGCAAATTCTTAAATGAGAGTTGCTGCTGGTATTCTTTGGCTTTGTATAAAACTTGTACCTATTCAATGGGAAAAGAATACAGTCCTTTTACAAAAACTAATTAAAGCACGAACAGGTGAATGGGGAGACCTGGATTCCAGTTCCTATTTCAGGCAAAGCAAAGCAGAGGCTCCCCTGCAGACTCCTCCGCCCGGTCCTTAGAGCCTGCTTGCAGGTTCACTTTCCCTTAGGGGGAAATGGGGACAAACCCTGGCTTTCCACATCCTTCTGACAGCTGGGATTTGGGGCAACTCTGAGGGATGTTGCTACCTCATTGCTTTGGGTGAGAAAATGCCTAGTTTTCCTACAACGTGAAGGGGTACTAAAGTACGTAGCTGTGTTCGTGCAGTAGCCAAGTCCCGAGGAGCGACTAAGCTATACAGCAGGCTGTGCGTGCTGGCTCTTCCACATCCCATCTTCAAGCGCCCATGGGAAAATCCGTACCATGCAGTGGGACACTGCGCGGAGGTCTGTGACCCTGAAGCAGGCACTGACCCAGGCACCACATCCACGTGGCAGAGAGGAAAGCAATGCAATAAATTAGTGCACCAACTTCGGCTTAATGCAATGGCTGCAGAGAAAGCTCGGGAAGCAGTAAAATAAAGATACCATGAAATAGACTGAAAAATAATTTGTAATTAATTACTTTTATAAAGGATGATGTAAAGCAGACTTAAAATTTCGGAGAATTAGCCCGGCAATTGTAGCTTTAGCACACACTGTCACAGTTAGTTCAAAACTGTCTATATACCACACTCTAACAGGCTTAAAAGAGTTGAAACAGAACTTTTAAACGATTTGCTTTTTAAATAAAGGAGGCTATTTGTGGCAATAATACTTTTGATGAAGGGTTCAGAGTCAACTGTAACTGATACATATGATTGATGTCCATAATAATTACATACTTCTGTAATCCTTCCTCACCCATAAGAGTTTTGAGCTTACATTTTGGATATTATTAATACTCACACAAAAATAACTTGTGGACAATATCATGTTCTCAACATGGTTGAGAATTAATCTATTTTTGTAAAACTGTTTAAGAATGATGGATACTTTTTCCTGCTTGAGTAAACACTAGCTAATTCTCTAGACATCCCTTCTCTGTTCATGAAAATCCAAGCCCAAATGATTTCATGGATATTTAAAGGATGGTGCCAAATACTGCATACACAAAGATGAATTTCTCCACTTGATAAAGATCTGATACCATTCATTACATTGCTAACACTTCAGTACTGGAGTTTCGTTGGTTTTTAATTTGTAAAGGAGAACACAATGAATTTAGGAACAATGAAAAATAGAAAAAAAATGAGGCAGCTGAAATGTAGCTGTGGAAAGAGACTCCAAGTGAAAGTATCACACTTATTTTTATTCTAGATAAGCAACAGGGCAGCTTGGAATAAACATGGATTGAAATTTTCTTCGTCTCTTTAAGGAGTTCAAAGAGGCTAAACAAAGACACAGAAGAGTTGAACATTGCTGTGTACAACACAGTAAACAGATTAAAATTTTATACCTGAGCAAAAAAGGAATTTAACTATTAACTACAGCATGCAGAATATCTGATAAGTTATCACATAAACCTAGAATATTGTTATTAGGATAGAGTCATTCTGATGTTCTTAATTTTTACAAAGGCTAAAGACGGAAAAATCTCCAAGACGAGACGAGTGTGTGACATAAAACCACAATAAGGAAAAGCACATTACCATCTAGCAGCCTTTCCAGAGGATCAAAATTATCTGCTGTTTTATTATCCAGGGAGAAAGCAGCAACAATTCAAAGCCTGTGGAGTTAATAACACGTTAGACATTCAAGCTGAAAATTAAAATATTGGCAGTTTATGAAGTGCTCACAGAAGACCTGAGCCTGCATCCCCTGCCCTCAAATGCCGCTTTAAAGCAGTGTGTGTGTGAGCTGTTCCCAGCGCAGAATGAAAGGTAGGGATCTGCAGGGAATGACTGATCAGGTCACAGGCTTGCGATTTTCTCACCAGCATAACCACAGCCCATCCTTAAGGAATGACTTTTTACCCTATTTGATTGACCAAAACCTACACTTCATTTTATGTAGAAACTTGACCTTTCTTCACATTGAATCTGTTGTTTGGGTGGGGTTTTTTTTCCTTTCTTTTTTCTTTTTTTCCCCTAATCCATTTCAAATGCTCTGGTTTGAAGTACTTCAGTACAAGTCAAAAAACAGTAACATATTTCTCGTCTTAATTCCTTTATCTTCACAAAAGATGCCTGTGGGAGAGAAGTGGTCTGAAAAGTTTGAGCTTTAACCAGCGCAGCCCATTCCCCCCAGACAGGCTTCATTCTCCTGGCAGACATCTGCTCTCCCTGATCTCCGTATCCAACATAAAAATTACCTGCTCCCACCATCAATATTCCTGTGCTACAAATCAGCCATTTGCCTTCCTATAGCAAAACCAGCAAACTCTGCCTTTGTCATTTAGACTTGTCAAAAAGAGATGGGAGGGATGGGAGCGTCTCTTACCCTGTTAGAGACAGCCATAAACAAAGTCTTTCCCCTTTCCTTTCCTTACAGTTACATACTCTCGATGCCAATCAACTCCCCTCAAATCATACCACCTGCCTTGACGTTCCTGCTACTTTTCTCTCATCGTTTATGAATAAAACTATGCATTAAAAATGCACGTGTCAAAATGGATTTATTCCTTTGTCCACAACATATTCATTTCTTCTTTTAAGGAGATCTACCAATCTTAGACGTTGGTAGGTTGTGTGAAAGAGTCTCCGGGGAATTGAATCCTCTTTGCTTCTAGTTTCTTCCTGGCTTTGAAAGCTGCTGATACCTCAGGGTGGATGGAGTCCAGCCGCTGTTCGCACTGGAAGGCCGTGAGGAAGGCCGTCCTGTAGTTGTTATTCATCCAGCCATAGAGAAGGGGGTTAGCAAACGTTGAGCACATGGCAATGACATGAAACACTGTGTAGATCAGTTTGTACTCTTTCAGGTCTAACACCTGACTGTCAATGTCACTGACTAGCTGGAAGGTGTGAAATGGCAGCCAGCTGACAGCGAACACCACAACCACACACACCAGCATCTTGGTGGTTTTCCGTCGCCGGTGGTGGTAGTGGTCATTCCCCGCCCCAGGACTAACGTGGTTCTTGAGCTTGGTCCAAATACGGGCGTAGGCATAGGAGATGACTGCCAGAGGCAGCACGTACTGGATCAGGAGCATGGAGACGCTGTAGATGGTGCCATAGTTGAGCTGCCCCTCCCCTGGCCACTTCTCAGAGCAGACCACAATCTTGAAGTCAGGAATTATCTCAATCAGTGAGTACTCACGGAAGATGGCCAGAGGACTTGCCAGGAGGGCACTGACTGCCCACGCAACTCCTATAATCAGGAAGCTGATCCGCTTGGAGATTTTGCTTTCCAAGTGGTAGACGATGCAGCGATGCCGATCCAAAGCGATCACAGTCAAAGTAACAGTAGACACGTGCACAGCAAGAGCCTGGGCATAAGGCACCAGGTGGCACAAGACCGGGCCCAGTTTCCATTCGCCCAACAGCGTGTAAACCAAAGTGAAGGGCAGGCACAATGTATTCACCAGCAGGTCAGCCACAGCCAGGTTGGCAATGAAGAAGTTAGTCACTGTGCGCATGCTTTTGAACTTGATGATCACGTGGATCACGAGGGAGTTTCCGATCACCCCCAGCAGGATGATGGAGCAGTAAGCAAAGATGAGGATTATCTGCACTTCAACTAGCGTCGTGCTGTCCTTCAGTTCTGGTTTAGGGTCCAGAGCTAATTCGTTGAGTGGTGTGGTGTATCTTGGCAAGTACAGCTTGGTGAACAGCTCCACCTTCATTTCATCTGTCTGGTTTTCTTCGCCTACTGCTTCCAGGGGCCCCATCCTTGCAGCAGCCTGGTCTAAGCAACAGAGCTGTCCCTGAAAACAAAACAGTTCAAGAACATGTGGAGAAATCAGTCCACGGTGGCTAAGACAAGAAGCAACAAGCCAAAACTACAGCTCTTTCCTCCTCTAACCCACGTTCTACACCTCAGGATTAAGAGAAGATCTGTCTTAATATATTTAAATTCTGTTGCCCTTACATTTGAAGCCCGATCCTGTAATATTATTCAGGCATGACTCCTGCTGAAAATTGGGACAGATTTCAAAAGCATTTCAAAGACAAAGTTTGCCTAAGTAAATGCAGGAGGATTAAGATCCTGCTGGGCAGCATATCCTTTTTTACAATCCACTACCTAAAACTACTGCTGATTTAGCACAAAACTTCCATTAATACCTATGGGAATTCTACACGGAACATCACCATCCAGACTGTTATTAGCATAATAATCTTCCAGCTTTTCCTTAATGGAAAGTGTTTCCTTCAAATAGTTACTAAATTCTTATAGGTTTATGCCCCTCCTTAATACCAGAGAACTAATTACTGAGGTCTTTCTTTAAGAAACTTAACTTTTAGGAAAGTTTGTGCCACAAGGCAAGCAAAAATACCACTCTAGTAGAACTGAAATAATAGCATTCCTCTGAAATAACTGTGTAACCTATTCATGCTGAAATTAACCCAAAAAACAATTAAGACTCAGTAATATATATTTCCTTCCTGTGTAACGTATGGGAAAACATAGCTCCTTGGAGGCTGCCAATCAGGGATTCATTTCTGACTGCAGTCATAGAGAAGAGCAAATCATTCCCCTGCTGATGTCAGTAAGAATTTCACCACTGGCGTCAAAATCACATTTTGTTGCCTTCCCTACACAGGTTGAGCCAAATTCTATGCTGCCCTAAGACTTCAGTAGGCACGAATGGATATATGGATGTTTTACAGTTAATTGCTGACTTGGACTTCAATCCTATGTAGAACGTGCATGTCCCCATGCGGACTGCCCAGACCATGGGTGGCATGCTAGGCGAGCACCGTGCACCAAGCTCCTTGACTTGAGCTAGGAAACTAATAACTAAGAAATTGCCAGAGCCCAGTGGGCTCACTAACAGAACACCACGGTTTGCCACTGAGGGGAAAGCCAAACCTGAGTTACTAACTCTACTTCCCCATTCATAGATTGCCTAAGGAAAGCAAGAGTAGAGAAGAAATGTCACTTTCATGCCACCAGGTGTTACGCATAGCTTAATCCATCTCAAATTCAGGTGTGCCTAAAGAGACAGTCTAGCTATTAATGCCTTCGGTTTCAATGGCGCTTTTTAAAGTTATCTTCCTTTTTTTAAAAAATCAGACCCACTTCATTGTAGATTTTCACCCCTACCTCTGTCCCCATTAACATCTATCAGTGACATCCTTAGGTGTGATTTCCTAAATAAGAAACAAGAGTTGTCTACCAGCAGGTGACTGAGCCCTTTGTGTTTGCTTGCATCCCACAATATCCCAAAGAATTTCTCAGGGCAAGCCCTTTTTGCAAAAGCAACAGATTGACTGCACGAACAGAAAGGTATTTTTCCCCCAACTGAACTGGTCAGAATTATGCTGTGCTGTTTAGTCTACATTTACTGTACAATTAATAGTGTAAGCCTGAGATGTGAAACACTCTGAGATACGTAGCTGAGATGTGCCAGCTGTTTGTACAAGCTTACCCTGCAGTTTTTAGTAATATAATCAGTTATCGACTACTAGCCTAAGCACGGGTGGCAGCAAGGGATTTCTCATCAATACACCTTTAGTCCACCAGGTTAAAAATGTAAGATATCCACCACAATTCTCACAGCCAAGGCTATGCAGAAGTTCAGAACTCTGCTGAGCTTTTTCCTTCAACCTACACCCAAGAATTATGCTTGCATATATTATTAGAGTAGAGATTTGGTGAGGTCCCACGACTGTCAGATGCTCAAAAATCTCGTAATTTTTTCAGTGCAAAATAAGAGCAGTTCGTATTTACACTTAGTAGTAGAAGGGTGAGAGGGAAGGCAAACTTCACAGGTTTTCCTTTCTTTGCCATGAATCCAGGAAGGAAGATGTAGCTCAGCCAAAAAAATGTAACATTCCTTTCTTCCCAAAAATATTTTCACCTGCTTCTCTAGTCCCTGACTTTCTGTTGATTCCTACTTCCAACCCCTTTTTTTTAGCAAAGCCTTCTTTGGTTCTGCCATTTCTATTTTATTTATTACTGCCCTGTTTGGGCTGATGAAAGGTGTTTTGGTCTTGTCAGTAAAACAAAGCTGAGGGAGGGAGGAGGGATGACCAGGGTTTCAAGCAGAGATGAGCTGGCGTGTCAGTAAGTGATGAAATAAATTGGACAAGTTTGACATTGTTGGTGGGACAGTTAAGTGAGCGAAGAATCAGCTGCTGTCAGAACATGGGAGAAAATTGAGGAAACCTCCGGTAGTGTTTGACAGGACCCTTCTGCTCTTTTGTGGTACAAACTCTCCAGCTGATGGCATTTATTTGCACACCTTGCATACTGCACAGCACTAGGGGTTTTTTCCAATTTTTTTTCCCAAGCAGTCAGATCCTCACGGACGGGCATCAAATTGCATCTAACTTTCGGCAGAGGAAGGCCCATAGAGAATTTACATCGGTTCTGAGAGCAAGTAAGCAAAAGGGTGAAATACGTGATTACATTAGCAAGCAGCATTGCCATCAGGACCGCAGCGCCTGCGCTGGGGAAGGGTTTGGGGTTGCTCGAGGCGAAGGTGGCGACAACCGTGCCTCTCGGGTGCCGCCGCTGCCCTCCCGCTCCCCAGGCACCCTGCCCGGGGGAAGGCACCCGTCCCCGGGCGCTGCGGGGAGCCCGCCCATACCCCACGCCGGCCGTGCTCCTCGGTCCCCCCCTTCCCATTTTCACCTCCCTCCCGCCCCAAGGAGGCGAGCGTGGCCACCGCCGGCTATTGCCACAGGAGCCGGTCTCCCAGGGCGGGGAGCGGAGCTCCCTCGCCCCGCAGAGGGGCGGCTGCTCCCGAGTCCCACGGCACGGCACGGCACGGCACGGCCGCACCTCGCCGCCGCCCTCCCGTCGCACACTCACCGGGGCGGCTCTCTCCTCCCTGGCGATGGGGCAGTGGCACGCTCCGTCGAAAGTTTGGAGGCGCCGGCGGCGGCGGCCCCCGCATGCCGGGGGGGCGGGACGGGGCGGGGTGGGGCGGCCCCGCTGCCCGGGGAAGGGCTCGGGCGGGGCGGCGGGGCCGGCTCCGCAGCCGCAGCGGCGGGCGGGCGGGACGCGGCTCCGCCCGCTGGGCTCCGGGCGCGGGGAAGGGAGCTGCGGGCCGCGCTCTCCTGGTGTGTCGGCTGCGTCTCTCTCAGGAGGCGACAGCCGTAGCGCTGCCGGCGTGAGAAAAGGGGGTTTGGAGGAAGGGGGGTTGTGGCAGGTCCGAGCTGATGTCCGCGCCTCACTCCTGAGTCTGCTTCCTGGTTTTCCCGGTCCCCAAACTGTCTTCTGGAGCAGGGATGCCTTTGCTTCAAACAACTGCTGAAATGCTTGTGACAAGCGCCCCAGGTTGCACAGCTTTGCTGTTCCGCATAAGAAGATGTGGATATTGCCAGAGCAGCTGTAAGGATGAATAAAGCATTTACATATTCTGTCAAGAGCAAAATAAGAGATTGCATATTTATTTACAAGGCTGCAAAGGTAAAGACAACAGCTGCTGTATTTATTTAGTTCTATATTCAGTAACCTTTCAAAAAAGTTCTCTTGCCAGCCAACTTAACTGAGGACTAAACTGAGGACTAGTTCCAGCCAGCATCGCTGCCCTTCTGGAAGGGTCTAGCTTCGTTAAATCCATCAGTAGGTTCTACTTACTATTTTGCTGTATGCCTGATGCCCCTCTCCTAGGTATAACTTCTGAGGATCAAGGGAGTGTCTTCTCAATGCATAGTTGGAGGGCTTGATTCACCGAACGGTACTTCAGCCCTAGTTGCTCCCAAGAACAGGAACCGGGAGACTTTGCTTACTCTGTGGCTACAGCACTGATGCTTGGACAATTCTCTTCCCAAACCTTACAGAAGCTGCTATCCAGAACAGGAATGCTCCTTTACTTTCTGTCACTTAGGTAAATTTGCATTAATATTTCAGGTAGTTTCAAGGATCAGCAACCTTATCTTCCCTCTTCTGTCCTCTGTTTCTTCCAAAGGAGACTCTGAACAAGAGCTCTTCCTTTGTCAAAGGTAATGCTCCTTGTTTTGGTTATCACTCAATATTATGCTCTTATCAGAGGACAGAATGTAAATGGAGTATCAAGGAGTAACTTCAGCGACTTACAGTTGTTTTTGAAATTGAAAACATGTCTTGAGAACCCCCTTAGATCTTTACTAATTCAGGCTATCTCTTCACAAAGGGCCTTGCTCTTAGTCCTTCAGCACTTCTGAGACTGTTAATGGAATGCTCCTAGCTTGTTGAAAAATAGATTTCTTTGATGACTAAATAAAGAGCCAGGAGTTTCAATTCTCCTATCCCTGTTTATTTCCTTTCCCAAGTCAATTTAATTGTAGGATTTTTTTTTTTGATCTACCAGCAGACATAAACGCATGCCGTGAGTTTTAGTAATTAGAGTGCTTGTATGGCTGTAACAGCCTGCAGTTCTTCCCTTTCCTTCTCTTACAAATAGTCAACAGTGGCGTTTCACTCATCTCAGGGGTGTTGCTATTGTGCTCTACTCCGCACACTCTTTCTAGATTAACATATATTTTTGCTGCTTCTAATGTCTTGGAGAGTGTAGTGAAATGCTACAAATCTTTACAATCCGTCCAGCTCAGGATCCCATAGCTAAGGAAAGGCTGTTCCTTACTTTCACTTCCAAATTCCTGGAGAAAGTCAAGAAGATGTGCAAGTTCCTAGAAACTGTTAAGGCAGCGAGGGTTGGCTTACCATGCAAGGGAGAGAAGGTGTTATTTCCTCTTACAAGGTGATTCTGTGTTCAGGCACAACTGAAATGCTTAATGGAAATGCATTTCCAATAAACAACAGCAGTTTTCATTGCTCATAAAAGAGTGGAATTTAAGGGCCCCATAAACACCACCTTGAACCAAAGCCCGTGAAAACATCAACATCAAGGGCAGAAAAAGTCAAGCAGCAAATGGGCTGTTCAATATTAAATGTGCTGCTGGTTGACCACCTCCAAAGCAATTGCAGATACTTTTCTTTATGTGCACTTAAAATTCCATCCCATAAACCAAGCCAAGCTGTGAGTCATTGAGTCACAGAACCATACAGGTTGGATGAAACTTCCAGAGGTCTTCTCATCCAACCTCATGCTCAAAGCAGGTCTAGGTGCAGCAGGTTGCCCCAGGCTATGTCTTCAGGAGAGTTTTGAGTATCTCCAAACTGAGAGATACTGCCCTCACTGGGCAGCCCATCGCAGGATTTGACAACTCTCACAGAAAGACAAAATTTCCTTGTATCAAGTCAGAGTTTCCCACGTTCCAGCTTGTAGCTAATGCCTCTTGTCCTAGCCCTGTGCTCCTCCTGGTAGTTGTGGACAGTAGTTAGAATTCCCTTTAGCCTTGACTTCTTTAAGGCTGAACAAACTCAATTCCCTCAGCCCCACTTTGAATGTTGTCTGGTCCAGCCGCAATCATCTTGGTGGTCCTTTGTTGGACTCACTCCAGTGTGTCAATGTCTTTCTAGCAGTGGGAGTCTCAAACTGGACCCAGTACTCCAGATGTGGTCTCACAAGTGGTTAATAGAGGGGAATAGTAACTTCTCAACCTGTTGTCTACACTCTTGCTATGTCTTGATTTAGACTGTAAGTTAGGTTGTATAAGTTGGCTTGCACTAAATAAATGAGCTATGTGAACTTTAAATCCCAGCTTCCTATTTAAGGCAAGCCTATAAATGAGCTTTTGCTGTGAATATGTGTATGTACCAAGGTGAAATACAGATAGTCTAGCTTAACAGCTTGAAAAAATATCTGTTGGACATATGTTGTTTCTGCTGTAAATCACACTTACAGAGGTATGGGAGGGTGTAAGAAATTTGATATACATAGCTTACCTCTATGCAGAATCTCTATGTTTAACTCTCTTTACTGTTAGAAAATTGTCTTGTCAAATTCCATCCAACGTAAAGTTTTATCAGAGGGAATAATAAGCAGTTCCTCAGAAGTTTACCAATTCTCAGGAACAAAAGGAAGGTCTGCCTGTAGTACCCAGACTTAAAGCAGTAATGAGTTTTGTTTCAATCATAGAACTAGGAAAGAGCTTCCAGTCTTTGTCCATAAATTGTCCAATATCAGATTTGCCAGATGGCAAATAAGTCTTGATGGATATCAGCAAGACAGAAGAGGCAGCAGCTCTCCCATTCCCTGTCCCCAGACAATGTTCTCCTTATTTCTTTTACTGCAAGGAGTGAATTTAGAAGAAACCGCTGCCCCTTGAGCACTGACCTTTAAAAGCAGTGCTGTGCTGCATGCCACTCACTTGAGCCAAACTCTGCCAGTCCTTAATCATGCAGATTTTCCTGGAGTGAGTCAGGTTTTAGGGAATGGAACGTTCTACGTAACACGGACAATCCTTTAAAAATAAAATGGAAAGAAAAACAGTAATACCTGAAAACATGACCTTGAGAGAGAATATCTGTCTTGAATCTTTTATATGGTGCCAACACGGAGATCATATAATAAAAAATTATACAGGACAAAGATTTTTCTTACTTAAAAGGCCAGAACAAAAGTGTTTAAGGAGCTAAAGAATGAAGTTTCTACCTAGATAGACCTGTGAATGTTTTGGAATACATTTATAAACTGTTCTCGTTCCCTTTTGGTTTAGATTCAGCCTCACAGGTTCAATTCTACCTATCTCTCTTTTTCAAATGCAGTAAATAGAAATAGCTGTATGCATAAACAAGTGTAATCAATCTGACTTACATGACTAAGGGGATAAATACAAGCCAGCAGGGAACGTGAGAAATTGGTAGATATGTAAAGTACCAGCTTCAAGTTGCTAACAGCGGTACTTCAGAGCCAGTGCTGGTTAAACAATCAGTTTACTGCCTCTAGTTCAAAAACTAATGCCACCAAAGGCTCAGTTCAGTTGCCTGTTTGCTCGCAGACTATGACTGAGTTCAGCACCGTTTCCACATAAGCCAAGGCTGCAGAGCTGAGTGCTGTGTTTCAAACATGGTCTTCTCAAAGCATCTAGCGCTTTGCTGTCCACTTCTGTCGTTCAGAGAAAGCTAAAACTGTAAAGTCAAGTAGCTCACCCAAGAAATGGCAGATTCAAAGTTGCCCATTTAATACCAACACATCTGTTTGTCTTTACATCACTATGAGATTTACATCACTCTAAGTAACTAGTCACATTATTTTTCTTTAAGGTCACTGCTTACGCAATGAGTAAATTCCTGGTATTTCTTTATATTTTCAGTATATATTTTGCCGTCTCAATCATTCTCTTTACCAACATGCTATCCTTTCTCTGCAGAGAATATAGAAATTGTCATTTCTTCACAGAGTTTTCTATGGTCTTTTCATTACTAGACTTCAAATAGAACCACTCAACCTTTACTAAGATCTACTTTCTGTCATCTGGAATTCAAAGAGGCCAAACATTTAATTGGATTTAAAAATACAAGGAATAAACCATTTTAGTGTATTTTTTATTGCTCGCATTTTAGACAGTTTTTTCTTTAAACTCATAAAATCCTATTTTTCCATAATTCCATTTCTTTTTAAACATAGAGATTGCTGTAAACTCCAAAACGTAATGTGGAAGGTGACAGTTCATTAAGGTATTGAAAGTTTGATATACAACCGGTTGTTGCCACTTCTAAAGAGTTTTTAGATGTTCCCGAGGCAAGCATACTCTGTTTATTTTTAGAGCATTCATCATAGAAAATAGATTCTCACGTATAGCTTAGAGCTTAAATATCGTACACTCTTCAGAATTCAGTTTCCGGTAGCCAGGAAAGCAATATATCTCTAAATGGTTTCCAAAAGTGAGTCAACTATGTCTACTTTGCTGTATGCTTGCTTGTACGTCAGTTATTTCTAATTCTGGAAATCCTCGGCTGTTACAAGCAGCAATGCCACTCACCCTTTGCTTTGCCTAAAAATTATTCTTGTAACAATTTTGAAAAGTTAAGTGTGTTCATAAAACTTAATCGGATGGTCTTCAAGCTCAGTTTTTGACATGCTGATGAAATCTGTGGAAGTGTTGCATGCATTGTCTTTGGGACAAACAGAACTAAGCTGGAAAGATGGAAACCTTTGTCTTTTATGTGTTCCCCCCTCCCCAAGCTACATTTCTTAGAATGTAGAAAACTGATCATAAAGATTACATACATTCTCTTCTCCTTATAGAGAGTGCATAGAGCATGCAGCTGACTATGCACTGCTCAGAAATATATTTTACTGAGCTTATTTTTCAGAAATAACCGTAGGAATTTTTTTGTTACAATTTAATACTCTTTTCATGAGAAAGGAACTTTCTCAGGTTGCTCTTAAGCTCAAGGAAATGTGTCAGCTTTTGACCCTTGCTCAGCCAGTCTGCATTAAGATGCAGCTGATTGTTGGTATGGTTGGCATCTAGGTCCTGAAGAAATGCTTGGAAGAATCAATATGGATAGGATAACCTATCACAAATTAAATTATATTGTTGAATAATGGCATCCATGAATGAAGACAGCCCTTCTGATAGTGTACAACACAATGCTGTCTGATATGTAATGCCATGTAAAACGCATCATGTTCATTATGAGCATAAATATAAGATGCAATTAAAAACAGTTTCTAGTAATTTATGGAACTGTGCCATCTGACATAAAAAATATTCTTTTCACTTGCAGTTCATGGGACAGTGACACAATCGCTAAGAGCCAAGTGAATATCTTTTCCACATGCTGTTGAAAGTGAATTAATTCTCATAAGTTTTCAGCACATTATTTCTATTCATTTTTTCACATTTACACAGAATTTGCAAGCTGTGCTAAACCACTCACTGGCTTCATCCAGAGTCATTCTGTACCTCTATGTGGCATTTTATGGAATAATGCCATTTGGTAGCAATACGTGGCAATAAATCCGTGGATTTCATTTGTAAGCATTTTTTGTCCTCGAGAAATTACTTCAATTGCTGAAGAAGTGAAAAAGGAACATTTTCCATGCCTATTATCACTTCAAGTCATTTTAAAAATGAAGTACTTACTGTTTCTTTTGTGCACTCTGTCAGTTTTGGAACTTCTGAAGGACATCTGTTCTAGGCTAAATGCAGCAAACCTGTACAGTCCTCTTCACAAACTGTAATCATATGACTCATACGCTAACATCCAGAAATGTTGAAAAGTTCCAACCGTTCCATCTTCTTCCTTGCTGATACACCGACAGGATACTTTCCATTACAGGTGCCACATCTACTAGTAGAGTGAAGCTTTACTGTCCCGTTTTTGACTGACGGCACTGTTTGTGAACAAGTTAAGCGTGTCAGCCTAGCTTCACAAGGCTGAAAAAGTGCTCTGATACTTTTAAAGAGTCTGCCTCCCACTCAGAATTGAACTGGCAGTTTTCTAAATGAACTCTTCGTTTTCCCTTGTTAATTGCCCGTGATTCACACCCACATTTTGCAGAGATTGATGGCATTTTAATTGCTAGGGGTATTTTAGGATGGAGGAGAGGGACGGGAAGCGGCTTGGGAAAAGAGTGGGTAGGGGTTTGGTGCGTTTGGAAGGCTAACTGTTCTGTGATTGCACACAGCTACGAGAGCAGCAGCCGGAGCACCATCTGTGCACACAGCTTATCCATACTGCCCGGCTTCGGCACAAAGGAATGTGTCAGCTCCCGCTTTTCCACATCAGCTGAGCGCCTCCTTCGTGCTCCAGTGAAATTCTGCAACCGTTCCCTGAAGATCTAATCCCTTCGCCCAGCATGTCCGACTGGCACAGCCTTCCTTCGGCAAGCAGCTCTTCCTGCAGCGCTGCTTTCGCAGGTTGGAGCTGGGAAGGTTCAGCTGCTCTTCGGTGTCCCCTCCCTGCCCTGCAAGTTGCAGAGCGATCATCGCCGCGTCCTGGGGAATGGTAAGAGATATACAAACCCCCATAGAAATGTAAAAGCATCTCCAGAGGCTGTGTGTGGCTGTCTATGGCAGAGATGTTTGCATCTGAGCTAGTCGTCCTAGACTTCCTTTGTAGCCAGGAGAAAGCTACTTACTCTAGTAGGTGGGGTTTAAAACTTGATTCATCCCCTCCTAAAACAGATACTTAGGCTTGGTCAGATGAATTGCACCCTAAACACCATCAACTGTTTACAAGACCTTCTCTGGCTATAGTGGGAACCTCAGCAGCTAGTTGTTTGTACACTGTGGGTACCTAAACTTCAGCGAAAGGAATTCTACCTGTTGCTCCTGGTATCGTGGTGATGTGTGAGTGAATTTTCTCACGATCAGTATCTGGACTGGAATCTAGTATATGATTAGCTGTTCCCCAGACCCTCAGAGACGTCTAAACTCCTAATATCCATTGATTTCAAGTACACAAATTATACAGGATTTGGGCCTTAATGCTTTGCAGATTGTATCAAATTTGTCCTTACAGAATCTCTGTGCAACAGTCTCCTTGTTGTGCCCAAAGACTGGGGGGGCTTGTCTGCATGGGGAATCTGGCCAAAATAGCTCTCCCAGAAAAGTTCCCTTCTCCTAAATATCATTTACTGTGTTCCAGAAGAAAATATCTATACGACAAGACCAAAATTGTCAAACACAGGAAAAAAATTGGTTATTTTCATCTGTAAACCCATACTGACCTCCATATAAGTTTTTGTCATGTTGGCAATCTCACATTTTCACACAGCTCCCTAATTCTTTAGTTAACAGTGTAGATGATGGCAGGTTTAGATGGATCTGCCATTACATGAAGTTAATACCATATGTTCCTATCAACAGGTTCCAGTGAGGAGATTCAGGAAAAGCAGATTTTTCTAGAGATTCTGCAGCACAGTTTTGCTGAGAGACCACTCTGCTTCTGTATATCTCCACAAATCCTGTCTCACCCTGGCTTTTCTATTATGTACAAAAAATCTAGTCTGTGGCTCTCACCAATTCGCCCTCCCCCTTTATTCCAAAATCTTCCCCGCGATTCTAGCTTTCCTCCAGCATTGATTCCTGCCAGTCAGGACACTCCCATCCATTTCTACCTTCTTTCATTCCTATCGCCTTCTTCCCAACCTCATCTTACCCACAAGTTTCCGTACATACTTGTTTCTGCTGTTGATCTCCCCTCCTGGGGGGATCAGTGCACTCGTATCTCCTTTAATAGCACATTTTGTTCTCCATCAGAAAAGAAGAAAATGGTGTTAATGTCTGTGTGTGAGAAGAAAAGAGATCTTCTTTACGTTTGTCTTTACCTTTGCCTCACTACAAAATTTGAGAGCAAAATTTGGCACATTGCTTCTTTACCACCTCATTTCTCTGCTCAGCAGATGAATTGCCATGTAGTTTTGCATGTTTTTAGCATTATGGTCCTGTTCTTTATAGTGCAAATGTATCTGGCCTACTTAGTGGGAAAGTAGTGAATATCATTAACAGGAATTAAGATAAACTCTTGGGTAATTTTCGTTAGATTTTCTACACCTTATGACATCTTAAAGAAATCATACCGTATGAAAAAGTCAATTGTTTAACTGATTTGCCTTGTCAGAGACAAAAGGCAGAGGCATTGAACAAAACAACTTTCTTTTTTCTCCAAACAGTCCAGAACATTTTATCTTATACTGTGTAGCTATGTATCAGCATGACCATTACACCCTAACCTTCAGAAACACAGGTTTCTGAAGGAAATTAACTTTCCCTTGAACCTAATGGGAACTGAGTATCTGTCTTCTCAGCCACCACTGAAAATCCTAACCTCACAGTTCTAAGTTATTTGTACTCTGGCAGAGGCTTGCACTTGATAGTTTCTCGGGTAAGTATTATTTCTGACCATTCAGCAACTGAGCAGAACAGATATCCCCGTGTCAAAAAACAGTCAGTTCTGTATATCAAGGGACAGATTTTCTTCAAGGGCTTACCTCATTCCCTCAGATCTTACAAATACGAGTCAGACTATGAAGTATGCAGAACATAGCACAAAAAAGTATTTGCTAAGTTAAAAATAAATATGAATCTGCCTGACCTCTGCACAAGTCCGAGAATAAGTGGGAGCTGCTATTGGGAACTTCTGTGCTGTATTTTCAGGCCAGCTTATGATCATATAAAATTACAGAAAAATCAGCAGTGTAAAGAAATTTGACTCTCCCTTGCAAACTATTTACTTGCTCTTTTGGAGTTGTCTGGCATTTTGAGTACCATATGTGTGGAGGCATAAGGACTACAGCTTGCTCCTTGAAATGTTAAGGGCTGCTAAGCAAAATTCAGCTCCTAAGAAGAACGCAGGAGTGAAAGGTTTTATTCTGTTCCCACTGAAAACAGGGGTAAAATTGATACCAGGTTTGAACAGGGGAGAACAGGACTTTTAGACAGTGAAGCTGCTTGGTCTAGGCTGCCTCCAGGAGCTACCAACCTGGAACCTGTTTCTCTTAGAAATCCTGAAATTGTCTAGCTTAAACATACCCTTCTATGTCTCCTCTTCACCTTTATTGCAGTGAAAATATGTTATTTTTGGAGAGAACCCTAAGCATCAAATATTCTTTTGCAGAGACACTTTGCAATACAAGGCAGCAAATCAATGAGCTTGAAGACAAAAGTGCTTCACCGCGCTCAAACTTCTCTTTAGGCAAAATAAGTTGAGGTTCAGCCTCTTGCTACAGCAGTGGCTCACAGCATCCACAATCCATCACCTCTCACCTTGTTACCAAATGCAGTAGCATGTGCATCTCCTGTACCAATCCTCATTTGGAGGTGTGCAATTGAGTTTGATTGTCAAGGAAATCTACAATAGTTTTACTATTAAATATTATAATAAAGTACTAATATTTACTAGTGAAAAATATTCCCTTTGTTGGTTATGCTTCTTTGTGAACTTTTACACAGCATAACTTTTAGTTAAGAAAAATGTATGTTTAATATAGATGATACACTCCGTTCTCTGACTTTTTGCATGGTAAACTCAGTAGAACAATGTAGTAATGAAGGGATATAGTGTACTATAGTATTAAACATTATTTTTTAATAATTGCTGTGTCAAATATCATTATTAATTTATAGATATAAATAGAACAAGAATCTGCATTGTGCCTTTCTGTGGAAGATATCCATGTATACTGAAGAGGGTTCATGTTAGTTCATGTTAATGCATCATGGAATTAATAAATAATACCAAGCATAATGAAGGGGAGAAGAAAGGGGCAAACTTAAAAATCAGGTTTGTGGGAGCTTTACACTTGCCAGACTTTAGGTTATTACTATTTTGTTAATCCTGGGTGAGCTCACCGCACAAACTTCTGATGCTGTACAAATAAATCTGCCATTACTAAATTGGTGGACTATTAATAGGTTCCAGATCTAATCCACATTTTTTTGCCAAAAGTTTATACCATATACATGTGTTATACTTTAGAAAGTATCAGGATGGTGGTACAAGAAACGCCAATTTAAAATCAGGGCTTGGATCCTGCTACCCACATTTGTTTTAAGGAAAGAGGACTTTGCTTCAGTGTTAGGCAGTACTTCACTGCAAGCCCCACAGCTTAAAACGGGGCTCAGTCTCAGGGAAAAATGTCAAGATCCAGACTCACCTTCATGGCTGACAACAGCCTGCAGCTACCTTGCTGTCTGCTTTCGATGGGTGGCCTCCTCTCCTGCAGAAAGCCAGTCAAAAAGAGATCAGTGAAACTAAATGTATGAGGATCCATTACCTGGGGTTGCAGAAGTAGCTCCAGGAGGACCACTCCAGAAGCTCTGCAGAGCAAGCCTTTAAGTCTTCTGCTTCCTTCCAGATATTCGGAGGGGCAGAATTATCCACTTCAAACTTACCTGCTGTTTTGGAAACTATTACATTGACCTTGTGGCTGTTGTTCAAAATTGGAGCTCCTTTACTAGCTAGCTAGCCTGGTACCTGTAGTGGAGAAGGTTTCCACACTGAGAAGGCTTCTGCAGGCACTGGACCTTGTCTTGGTCTATGCAAAATAGTTCTGTTTTGATTTATTGCAGATTCTGTAGCATCCCTTCCCTCGGACTCTTTTGGTCTAAGCTTTTCGCCCCTAGACAGACATGCAAAGGATCGAGTCTATATAGAAAGGAGCCACCCCTCTCTCCTTCCCGCTGCTCAGAAGCAGCTCCTGGCAGCCGACACGTGGATTGGCCCTGAATCAGCTGGACAGGATTTACCACCATTTCTGTATACAGGTGGTGGCCTTCACTGGACTAAATAAATCTCGTAAAGGGAAATCCTGCCTCACTAGCTTTCTGAAGTTGTACAAGGCATCTATATATCAAAGATGTATTTTGTTCGGGTTTTCAACAAACCCCTGAGAAGATGCCTAGCAGAACACTACTGAAGAAAAGAAGTTGCCACGGGAGTGATGCTTATGTGAATTGAAAGCTGCCTACAGGGTAGGGAGTGAAGGCATTCATTGTCACCTTTCAGGATGAAGAAGAGTAAGCAGTAGAGTCTCTTAGGGAATGAGTTTTATTTAAGATCTTCATCAATGACCTGCAGAAGGAAGGGGTACAGAAATATGTTTCAGTTTGCAGATGACACTGAACTCCTTCAGGGAGTCAAATGACACACCCACACGTGGCACGGAGCCCTGGAAAGGCAATGCATAGCTGAGCGAGCGCGGTCAAAAGTGGCAGATGAGCTCCTGTGTAGCTATATAGTGCATTTAGGGAGAATAATCTAAGCTGTGCTTACACAGTGCTGAACTGAAAACTGGCAGCTGCAGCTCAGGAAAGAGACCTGGGGGTCTCTGAATTCATCTGCTCAAAATGCAACAGCAGCCAAAAATGACAACAAAATTTTGGGTGTTCTCAAAAAGGATGGTAAGAACAAACCAGAAAATATAAAACCTTGGTGCATCCACATCTTGAACACTGTGTACAATCCTATTTCCACATTTTAAGAAGGACATAGGGAAATTAGAGAAAATGCAGAGAAAAGCAACTAAGATGATTAAAGGGATGGAGTAGCTGCCTTTACAGGGAATCAGAAAAGGCTGGAACTTTTCATGATCTTATCCCTCCCCCAGGCTGCGTGGGATATGGTCAAGGTTTATAAAATCATGAAGGCACTGAGTAAAGCAAATACAGAGTTGTTATCTGCCAAGTCCTGCGGTGTCCTATGGGCACTCGCTGAAACTAGTTGGAGAGCAGTTTAAAACCTTCAAAAGAAAGTCCTGGTTTTTAACAGCGCAGGTCACTACCTGCTCTACCTTGTGGAATCTGCTGTTACAGGAGGCTGTGGAGA
Organism: Calonectris borealis; assembly: GCF_964195595.1. Classification (NCBI taxonomy): domain Eukaryota; kingdom Metazoa; phylum Chordata; class Aves; order Procellariiformes; family Procellariidae; genus Calonectris; species Calonectris borealis. Next base: position 48,876,008 of record NC_134315.1, read on the forward strand.
CCCACAGTACCAGCAAGTTAAAAAAGGAGAAAGCAGACAAATTCCAGGGCAGCAGGTCCATAAAGAGATAGTGAAAGGAAGGGGCAGGAATGTGCTCGCTGACATCCTCAGTGCGGTGGCGGGTGCTGGAGGAATCTGAGGGGCATGGGCTGCAGACAAGCAGGATGCAGAATGCAGACAGCATTTCCTATTGCCACTATTGGAGATGAAATGGATTATTAGTTTGACCCAGAAGGCCATTTTCTGTGTTGTTATGAAAATAAGACCCTGCGCTCCTTTGCTAGAGCTTAAAGCTGCCACCCATTTAATATTGATTGCATCTCAGTAGGCAGTAAATGGTGCAGGAAATTTCCCCACTGAAAGAACTGTGTGGTAATTATCAATGGCAGGGATTTTTTATTGTTGTTTTGACTGTGTCATTTTTTTCAGTGGAGTTAGGGAAAATATGGGGCTCTACAAAAATGAAAGGAGGTGAACAAAAGTGTTAAATAGATATGGATCTTTTGTCTAAATCTATAGAACTTAAAAGTGATCTAAGTCCAGTTAAATAAGAAGTATGTTGAGTGAAGAGAATGAGTTAGGCAGGTACAAAACAAATTTTATTTTTAATTAAAATTTTTAATTAAAAAAAACCAGTCTCACAGACTGGTTATCTGGCATTTGAATTAATGAATGGCAATTTGCTCTGCATATAATTTACAATCTGTATGTCCCTGTATATAACAGCAATAGTAAGAACCAAAATCAGTTGTTCTCTTACTGCTTGTAAATTTAATTTGCTGTTGCTTGCATCAACCTTAACTTAACTTGGTCTATTGTAGCCACACACAGGAAAAAAAGAACCACTTTGCTATAATTAAGGATGGGAATTTGTTTCTGTTTAAAGGTGCTTATTTCAAACACTGTGAAATTTAGTGGGTGTCTGGAGGGTATATTAGGATGTGTTAGTGTTGAAATCTGGGACCAGATGAGCTGGAGATTGTCAGGGAACAATCCCTCAAGGCAGAAACTTTTTTGGTTTCTTGTTTTACAGATTCTTATAACGCGTTGCTGACATTGTCCCTGGACAATCAAATCATAATTCTGTCTGATTATGCCTGATTGATCTCAGTTGCTTGACATTTCCCATTGCTAGCACAGAGGGCTCACTACCCAGCATGAAGTAACGAATCGAAATTTGAAAGCCAGTATTCTCTAAAACCAGGCTAAACAGCTCGCCCCTCTCCCACAGCACTCTCTACATCTCGCAGTGAGTTCAGCTGAAGCAACTGCAGCCGTTCTCTGCGCCGGTTTTCAGCTTCAAGAGGGACTGAGTAAAGGCTGCCAGGATGCACAGCTTAACTCCTCCGTTCTGTTTTCAGTGGGTTTTCTGCACTAGATGTTCTGGAAATATAATCATAAATCTTCCTCTGTCATCAGCCCAAATAAATCATGGCATTGCCATGAAACATGAGAGAAAATACAGTTAAGCTGTCCAGGAGCAAATCCAGAGGCAGAATAGTGGCACCTCTAGAGGCCAAAATGTTTATCCCTCACATTCCTTGCTCACAAACGCCCTTGGGATCAGCACTGACAAATACCCTTTTTGGTATCCCCCGGGGGAAAATTCAATAGCATCCAGTATTTAAATCACCTTTGAAGGCTCGCTAACCTTCAGACTCTCAAGTATGACGGACAGTATCCGTAGCAGCGGCTGCATCCCTTAAACCATCATTGCAGGGACCTGAGTTAGCTTGCTGAAGTCAAGTGGTGAACATCTCCCCCTCACACACTTTCTAAGCTTCCTCCAGCTTTTATATCGCCAGCAGTACTGGCATAGTGTGTTAGGAAGCTGTCAAGAGCACATGCTTTTTCATCCTTGACAACACTATGCGAGATGCGAGGGAGGTGGCTGGCTCTTGGGCAGCATCTACTCACAGACGCAGTAGGTCATACAGGGTGTCAATGAGTTTCTTACATCTCTCTGTTCCCTATATAATCTTGATTCAGTCCACAGTGGCAAATCCCAGCTTGAAACCTAAGGAAAGATCAGTTAAGCCGTATTATCCTCATAATCAGTTTGAAATTTGATTCTCCCTTCTCTTCTCTCTGCATGACTCCTGAGCCCCAATTTTCTCAGTCTGTCAATATATATCCATTATACAGTCATCCCCATGTTCCTCCCTTTTTGATTTATTTTTGTCTTCTCCTCTACTACTTCTTGCTTTATCTTTAAATGACTGAAGAAATATACAGGCTTTTTTCAGAGAGCGCAGTTTTTTACATAAGCCATGACATGATGCACCTCTTTACAGCTGATCTACTTCCTTCCTAAGGTAAGATACTCTATGCATCTTGGAAAAAGAAAAGATGCATCTAAAATAGCTTTTGTGGATATAGGGGGGGAATAATTAGTTCTGTTATAAAGGACCCTTAGCCAAGCCAGCTGTGATTGCTGAGAGTGTTCAGAAGCAAACCCTGTGAGATAGATAGGTTGCATACATGCACACAGGTGAAATGGTTGTGTCTTTTTTCCCAGTTCTTTTTGCTTTTAGGCTGAGGGAAAAAGTTGAAATATGAAAAGTTGAAATTTAGACAGAGGCAGAGCCAGCTTTGCCAATTCTTGTAATGTTATTGCAAGTATCACAACTGTTAATGCTTTCTCTTCAAGCCCCAAATGCTAGCAGCAAGAAATTGCAGAGGAATATTCATTTCTGAGTACATTTTGAGCCCTTCGGATCTCATGGAAAGGTTTGGAGCTGCTTCAGAAATGTAGCCTAAAGAATAAAATAGAAAGTAAATAAAAAATGCAAGGCTTAAAATCTTACGACTTTCAGACAAGTCTGATGTTTTTCCAACGGCATGAATTTTGAAGATGGGATTGGTAATACTGTGCATCATAGCTTTAATCCAGTTGAAGAAAATAGACCTGTTAGGCGTACTACTTAAAAGGCAGGAAAGTGCTGTCCTGACTAAGAATTACCTTAATCTTTTATGTTCAGGTACTGTCCTGATTCAAGACCTTTCTGTTTACAGTCTGAGCAAGACTCTAAAAGAAGTTATTTACTTTGCAAAATTAGATTCAATTATGTAGACAGAATTCATGCCAGTGCTGAGATTTTATCCACCAACTTTAAACCTAGAACAAAATTTTTACTCCTAAATTAGCAACTTCTGAAAATTCAGCTTATAATGATAATGTTGCACAAAAATCTTTCTCTCTTAATAATCTTTCATTGCTCTTTCTAGTAACTTTACTGTGATATTAATTTTTCTGGCTTTAGAAGAAAGCAATTTATTTCTAATAATTTATGCAGCAGCTACAGCATGTTTATTACCACGCAGTAGACAGATCTGAAGTATGTCAGTGAGCATATTTTGCAAGCCATCTGTAAACACTTCACTGGTAGAAAATGGCACAATTTTAAACCATCTTCCCAATTACTGCAGAGTGCAGCTTTCACATTGAAATAGGGAGCATATTCTTGGGCTCTGTCAGGACTGCACCTCAGCATAGGCCAGACAAACTGAAAGACCCATCTGATACAGGTTGTCAGAGAAGTTCACTGCATCTATGCAGGGTCAGGATTATTAGGACTTCCAAGAAGCACACAGTTTTCATATGTGGAACGCCCCTATTCAATGCCTCAAGAAAGCTGCCAATCCACTACTGCTGCACTCAGCTGCTTTGGGCAGGAGTTTGAGAGGCATTAACTATTCAGTTGGGCCATTTCCCAGATTCTTCTTCCAAAATGCCTTTAGCATCAGCTGTGAAATAAATGTTCTACAAACTGCCATGCAGTGCACTAGTCCTCCTTTGAAGGAGGACTCCTGGCTGCTCCTCAGGCTCTCAGTGGAGGTGAAGTCTACTTTATTCTTGGATGCTGAGCACTTGTAAGCCATGCTTTAGGGATAACACCTTATCCTCTGTTTTAGAACTCTTCCCTTACAAGGGTCATCCTCCCGATTGCAATGTTTCCCATTGAAGACAGTAATGTTTGTAGTTTGTTTCAGCAATGATGATGGCTACTAAAGGAGACATACCCTGAGATACATGGTGGTAGTAGAGGTTCTCTGCATTTACACTAACAGACCTGCCCCAGACTTGCACCTCATCCCTCCCCAAGAAATGTCTATGAACATGGGCGTTTGAAATAGGCTCAGACCGATGCTTGCAGCTACCAGCAGTGAGATACGTAGGATATGATTATTTCTTTTATATTTGCGCTTGTCCTTCGAGCCTTTGGGAAACATTATGTTTGTTGGAGGCTAGGCTTGCCCTTATGGACTCAACAAGACCATTTTTATCCCTTTCAGAAATGGGCAGTACTTTATATCTCTTTGTTATATGGAGGTGATCAACATCTATAAAAATGGAGACAGAAACAATTCCCCCAGACTGGGCAACATATCAGAAGCGTTTATTGCACTTAATGGTGTCTGTGAAGAATGATTCAAATCAGAATCAAAATGACTCTCAGAAGAATGAAAATAGCTTAGTTCATTTTTGCACAGGAAAAAACAAAAACCACATAAATGATAACTGTTAAGCATAACATTGTAATTGCCTGTCTAGTAGTCTATATTCAGAGTGAACTCCCACTGGCTTAACTTTATTTGTCACGCAATTCATTCAACAGGTATTTCATCACAAAAATGCTTTAGACACCAGGAAAGACAAGTCAGGAGATAGTGGGGACCTCTTAAAAAAAGATTGTGCAAAGATGTGATAAAACCACGAAAGAAATGAGTAATTTCAAGGGAAATCACGAGTGGCATTTGTCTGACACTAGAATTAATTATAAATAAAATGGAATGCAAACAACATAAATAAACCCAAATTTCCTAAACATATAACTCAAAGAGTTTGTAAAATACAAAACCAGACTGTATGTTTACTCTGTGTGTACTTGGATCTATACGTATGAAAAGTATGCTGTAGCTGGAAAATAATAGAACTGCTGCTTGTATAGTAATACCTTTACTTTACTTTATTATTCTTTTTAAGAGAGGTGTGTTTTTTCAAGTCACCATTCAAGTCCACACTTTTTTAACATTTCATAGCTATGAAGCAAACTTTGAAACACTGATATTTCTGATTTCTTGAACTGGCCTAAACTGGTCTTTGATATTGTAGTAGATTGTGTGGAGCATGTTAAAGAACAGCTTCTTTGGGCCTTATCCCACAGGAAATTGAAGTTCTTGGAGATCTTTACATTGATTTACAGGGAGAATAAGTGTGGAAAGTAGTACCATTAATATTAAGGAATAATAGAATGAAATAAACAGTAATAATTATGCTTGATTACATAATATAGTTTAGTAAATCACCTATATGGGGTTATGCTATGCCTCCATTTCTTAAACTATACAACTTACACTATGTTCACCCGTTTATTGCAGGGCTGGAACAGTAGGGACACAACAACTTACAGAGTCACTGATCACTGCTTTCAGAGGACCACTGCATCCCAGTAAGAGATGTTAAACTACTTTAAGGGACATCATTTCAGGGCCTCACAATGCATTTTTATAAATATAGATGCACCTATACATGCATCACATGCAGAGAACAAAATATTTCTAATTCATATGAAAACTCAGATTTTGTGGGGTCAAAATGCAGTTAGATAGCTCCACCCCTCAATTAATGCATGTTTTTTCTGGAAATGTTTCCAGAGCAGAATTCCTCATCCAGACAGAAATCAGGCCTTTGCCTTGCCAGGAGTAACAAAAAGCCATTCCCCGCACTACAGAGCAGGAGGTTCAATTGTTCCAACCCAAAAGAGTGAAGATGAGAGACAGAACAGCTACAGGTTGGTTGACTTGAAGGAAATATGTGTCCAGCCTATGGCACATGACACTGAACAGCTGCCTGTGGAGACAATTATGATCCATAAATTGTTACCACATTCAGTGGTCCTAATGGTGACCACTACCAGTTTCTTTTTAAGCATACTGCATTGAGCCACAGGTCTAAAGGTTTGATTGTCCCTCTGTAAAGAAGGAGTGAACTGTCTGCCTTTGGCAGTCTGCAATAGAGAAAAAACTCTGTTATGCACTTGCAGTTATTCTTCATGGCAGAGAATTTGTATTTAGGGATTCAGATTTATAGGCTTTCCAAAGGCATGTTAGAGCAATTTGAAAGGTTATCATCCCCAGCCGCCTGTCCTTTCTCTCTGCCAGAGGTTATTGCTCCTACAGCAGAGACAATTGAATGGCTGGCACATTATGTGCACTGTTCATGGCCTGGCGCATCGATTTCAGCTTACATTATTAACTGGCTGGGCTATGAGCGTAGGCGGCAGAACGCCTTGACTTATCATCCCTGCTGGACACAGCTGCAGTGGTTGAAGTGCTTATCAGTTCCCACAGGTGATAGCCAAATCCCACAGGTACTGAGAACAAAGCCCTAAATCCCACCCATGCAGGGTGCTGAGGGTTGCTACAAAGCACTGTTTCCCACGCTGCGTGTCTCACTCTTTGGAAGGAGGCAGGAGGAAGAAGCGAGTGGCTTCCAGTGTCGCTGTGTCAGCACAGTCAGATAACCCTGGTAATCAGGAGAGGGCTAGGCACACCCAGGCTTAGTGGGCCTAGGAGAAGTCAGCCTGAGAAACTTTCTAGGTCGGGGTTCAGGCAGCCAAAGAGCTAAAACTGGCCATTTGGGGAAAAGCCTGGAGAGGAAATTTGGAAAACTCAGTAATATGCCCTGCAAAGCCTAACTTTCAAACAGTACAGTGACCTGTAGGAACCGCCCTGTGTACCTAGAAGAAAATCCCAGGAGGCACCAAGTCAACCAAAAATCAGAAAGAAATTGCGGTGAGGCACAAGTTCTAAATGGGAAACCCTCCCAGGACGGCCGCTTTCCTAGCCTTACCGTGGAGCCCAGGAGCATCACAGCCTGGAACGCTTTGTTCGTGTATTCACTTGAGTGAAGAGGAATGCAGCTTCAACATCTGTTCCAGTTCTGCAGGGGAAGGGACCGAACAGTTGTCTCCTGCATGCCAAAGGGACTAGGTCACCTCAGAAGTGTGCTGTTGTGGAAGGTACACATCCCTTCTCTTTTGTCTGAATAACATGCGGTCTGAGAATGACTAGTCTAACAGATATTTTGGGTATATCTAGTTTGTGAATACATCTGGATCTTCTTGGCACACCCAGAGTTTGTAAATGCCAGACAGCAAGAGGCACCGAGGAGCCATTATGGATGCAAATCAGCAGAATTTAAGCACCTTGGGGGTAAGGAAGCTGTTACTCGGAATTTCTGAAATTTCTAACAGCAGTTTAATGTTGAAAGTAGACACCTTAATTTGCAAGTAGGATCTAGGTTCCTTGGTGGATTTGGCCTTTTTGATCTGGAGGTACTTAAAAATGTATCAGTGAGTCAGTGGGAGTTAGGGGCTTTGATGTCTTATATGCCAGTTTCCATCTAAGTGTCTGAATACCTTTCTAAGTCTGGGTCACCATGACTTCTTTGAACCACGCTAAAGTGTGAGGCTTTTCCACAGACAGAAATGACCTTGCTTGAGCAGAGAGGTTTTGGCAAGGAGCAAAAAAATGGCGTTTAGTAACATCAGAAAGACCCTTTGAGTTGGGCATTCCTGCACAGAAAATAAAATTGTAGAAGATATCCAGGCATTGTTAATTATATTGAACCCATTAAGCGCAAGCATCATACAGAGAAGAATCATTTAGGATTGACAGGTTTTTGTATTGCCATCCTTAGGCTTACCCTATGTTTAGAGTAACTCCCATTGATTTCTGTTGACATTAATAGCCCATTAACAGTTAGATTCAGTGACTGGCAGACTGCTCTCTGCCTATGCCAATCTCCACCTCTTGCTCGCGAATCTCTTGTGCTCTCTGGATGTTGCTGCTAACGCAGGGGCCAAAGAGTGGGGCAGCAGCAACTGCACCAGAACTAGCCCTTCCCAGCAGAAGTAGGTGTCACTGCCACAGCTTTACCTTTGGCAGCAGAAAGTCTCATTCTCCAGTCTCCATCATCTGGCAGCCCAGCCCTGCTCCATCCCTTCCCTCCAGCCCAGAAGGTGCAGCAGATCGAGGAGGGCTTGGCTGCAGGGAAGCAGTGGGACCCTTGTGTCTTGCAGGAGTGGGGGGTGGAGGTGTGTGGCTGCATGAGGACGGGTGCCGGGATGGGGGTGAGTGAGGAGTGCGGCTTCCGAGTCTAGGGAAGAGGGGAAGTAGACAGGGATCCCAAGAAAAGAGGCATGGTGAAAGACATGGGTGAAGAGGGGAGAAAAAAAGAGGGAATGAGATCTGCCTGCCCTGCCAGGCTTTCACAGCTCCCTGAAACCTTGCCTTTAGCCCATTCAGAGCTTTTCAAACTTCATTGACCCCCACTTACCATCATTCCCTTCCTCCGGAAGCTGAAATCTCCACTGACCCCTTCCAGTCCCACATGCATACCTCTGAGGCCACTAGTGATCTCTTCCCATGTCCTCAAACCCATTTCTCCTCTCCACCCCAGCCCCTCTCCTCCATCTTCACCACAGCCCCTACAGTCCTCATGTAGCCCCTCCTGACCACCCTGGTGGCCTTTCCTACCCAAGGGCCCTGGGGTCTTTGCGCATTGTCGGGAGGCTCCAAGTGAGCTCCACTGGCTCCTCAAACCTTGCTCCTGAGTGTTTTCTCACCCAGCACAGCCCTTTGAAGTGCTCCTGTGTATAAGTGCTCACCACGGAGATCAAAGAGCACATCACCAAATCCAAAGTATTCTGCCCCAGCACTACCATTTGCCGCACTTCTCCCAGGGCCCGAACAATCAATACACTTCTATGGGTCTGCACCCCTAGAAGTGTATTGGCAAAGATGATTACTCCAGTATTTCAGTCTTCTATTTCGCTGTTATGCTTCTTTGTCACTGTTCTCTTACTGAGGAGAAACTCATAATAATGACATCCTGTCAAGTTTACATAAGGCAAGTGTTTCTTCTATCTTGCCTTTGTGATACTATCTTCTACCCGACACCAGGTTTCAAAGTTAAAATGTAATGTTTTACTCGGTGATCAGCAAGAATGGGGTTAACCATACCCTTGTAATAGATGGAAGTTCTTTGAAATTAAGCATTCTATTTTGATGAAAATCCTGATTAACAAAGTGCCCATGTATATTTTAGATAAGTATTCAAAAATTGAAAATATTCCTATCTCATTCTAGTAAATGTTAGCTTTGCTTGAAATAATTTTTTTGAGGCAATGGAAGAGGTTTCTGATTAGAAAGACAGTTTGGCATGGGATCAGATGCAGTGTGATACCCAAGTAAAGATAACTACACACAGCATAGCGTGTGTAGATGACACCAACACAGAATAAATAACAAGAGAATAAGTCAGTGGAAACTGAAATTAACAGAGGAAAAAATAGAGGAAAATGTAGAAATAAAGCAGAAAATATAAGTTTATTGCTGCTTTCTCTTGTAATAACTCTCTAGAAATCTGTAAATTGATTCCGTTTATAAACTCTTAAATGCCCTGCTCCAGATGAGAAAGAACAACAATGTAAAACTCATGGTATTTGTGACTGGCCTTTATCGACAAAGAGTAAACAGCCATGACTTCTAATAGAGCTTCTGCTGCTGGTTTAACATCTCCACGAGAGGCTCGTGCTAGAACTTCAGACTGCACAATAAATATGTCACAGAAGCTTAAGCATCTCTTAACATAAAGCAATTATTATATATCCTCGTCTTATTGGTCTCCCAGCTATTCACATTCAGGCTTTGAAGTGTCTGCTTTTATTCCAGCCCTACCATCCTTTCTTGCTCTTTGGAAGTTGCACAGAAGTTGTTGAGGAAATCAGCGCCAGCGTCTCTGTGACTGATATGTAAATCAAAAACAAGTGGGAAAATTGTAACAAGCCTTTAGGGAGACGGAAGGGTTCTTTATGGCACTTGCTTGATGCTCAAGCTAAGAGAAGCTATTTCTAAAGCTATCAGTTAGGAAGGAATGAATAACTGAGGTTATTGGCATTGGAGTCGTTCACTTCAGGACTGTTATTTCAGCTCTCATTTAGGCTGGTAGTTACTGAAACTTGTTAGCAGCACACCAGAGCTCTCCTGCTCTCAGTCCATTTTTATCGAATTAGGACTCAGAGAACACTACTAGCATGAACTGACTGTCTTGTCAAAGAGGCCTCTTGTAAAGATTAAAGAGCTTGATGTCTCTAGATGTCAGCTAAATATCTCCTAAAGGTATCCTCATGCATTCTGAGCTCTGTTTGTAGCTGAGCATAAGCAAGAACTCTAACGTAAGAAGAGTCTTACTTCTTATTTATGCTCACCCACAAACAGTTTTCCCAGGTGCTGAGACTAATTTGCTCTGTTTTGCTAAGAGACTAACAGTGGCATAAGTTTTGTTGGAGAAATAATGAAGTGAAAAATAAAAATCAACAACAATTACACTAATGAACAGTTATATAAAATCCATTAATTAAAAAGCAGGAAATGAAAGGGATTATAACTCTGCAAGAATTTTAAACATGGGAAAGGTAACACAGTGGAGAGCTAAATCTGTTATTAGATCACAAACAATGCCCTACTTGAGAGGAAAATCAGAGAAATAAAATTTTGCTCCTAAAAATGTACCTACAGCAGAACAAAGATTGACTTGAGGCTGCATAAAAGAGGTTTTGCTAGTACCTTTTTTTTTTCCCCTCTAAAAAATGACAAAAAAAAGTAGGGACTGACAGGTTTCCCATCCAGCCACTAATGTGAGAAAATGCCACCTGCTCTATACGTATTGCCAGAAGTAGAGAGTGAAAGGTTAGGGGGGAGTCCAAGCCAGCACTAAGCAGCAATGAAGAGGAGAATAAGATATTTTTATCTGAACCATTTAAAGAAATCAAGCTTTATCACTGCAGTCACAGATTGATATATAGTTATTTAAAATCAGGAAAATAGCTTGTTAAAAGACAAAAAACGTGGAGGCAAGGTGAAAATTGAAAATGCCTCGGTTCACAGGTGTCTCTTATTTTTATCCCACTTTTCTTTTTCCTTCTTCAGTAGAAAGAACGAAAAGCAAAACCAAACCAAACCAAACCCAGAACTTAAAAAAAAAACACGGTATTTGAATCTGCCACGAGTTAAGGGCCTGACTGAAATTCAAATAAACAAAATTAAAAAGCTGAATCTATTAAGATGGATTACTGGACTACAAACCAAAAAAAGTCTCTGTCAGGTACTCATTCACCTCAGTAGTAGCAAAGCACCGTGCAGATAACTTACTAGTTTACTGCAACAACAGCAAGAAAAATTGAAAGCAGTGAAATGCACAAAACTGAAACTGAATCTTTCTTTGCCCCTATTTTCCTGGTTTTGCAATATAGTTACAATTACTGGAGGCCAACCTGACTTCCCTGTGGTCACAGATTCACTATTACTTCCTTGCTTTTTTAATCAGTAATTATAACAAATCGCTATAAACTTTCAAATCATCATTATTACATTCATGAAAAGTATCTGAAAGTAAAAATATGCCAACAATAACTTTGTGTTGCAATTACTTTTCTTACCAACTTTGAAGTTGGTTCCTGTCTGAAGCCCTGCGTCCAATTATGTTAGATCATTAAAAAGCAAATGATCTTGACATTTTATGTTAATAACCTGACTTTGCTTTGGCCAAATATGAAATGCTGAACTTCCAGGGTATGAACTTTCCCCACCAGTGTATGTTTTGGGAACACTAGGCTGAAGCATGAAAGAGAGGGGAAAAAACTGTTGAATTAATACCATAGTAATAGCCCTTTACTGAATGAATCACATGCTTTCTTAGATGGAAGGAGGGAAGAAAAATCTTGCCCTACTCTATATTCTGATATTTGTAAACATATAAATTATTCACAGCTTAATCTAGGCTTCTTTCTTGTTCAGACAATAAGCTTAAAGATTTCTATCTTCAGGATACTCACGCTTTGTGAACCCAGTGATGCATTACCCTAAGCTATGTAAGAGAAGAAAATGCATTTAGATTAACAGAAGGAAATACTGCACATGTGATTTTAGTAAAATCCTAGATATATTTGCATGTTAAGTCCTTATAGCTCAGAAACCATACTAATCTGTCTCCTCCTATGGGATCAAGTAGAACGAATCCAGAAGAGAGAGACAAGGGTGATCCAATGAGTAAGAAATTGTGTTTCAAAGAGAGATTGAAGGATCTAACGTCTTTTGTCTAAAGGAAGAAATGAAGATGGGTATTTGTCCAGGTGACATCTCTAGCACGTGAGGTTATTGTAATATGAGTTGCTAGAGACTGAGAGGTTGTACGTGCCCCGAGAGAAAGAGCTGTGTCTCTCCTTCCTACTCATCTCGTAGTGGCCACCGTCAAAGACAAGGTATTTGACTAGCTGGATACCACCAAGGAAAAGGGGTGATCTTGTGTTCGTATGGGAGACAGAGTAGAACTTGCCCTTGCACACCGTGCTTGTATTTTTATACCCTTACAATCCACCACTTAGGAAGTATTTCAGAAAAATTGGTTATTGAAAGAGGGAATGATGTATCAGGAAGGCTGAGAGAACTGAGAGGGGATTCTTATCAACACTGTTGCCCGTAGTAAGAAAACAACAAGATTACAGACCAAAGGCGTGTGGTTTGTGTTTATACACCTGAGATTTGGAGTCGAAGTACAGGCTGTTGCCCATAGTTTTATAAGGCCCCTACTGCTAGAGGGCTAGATTGTTCATTTTTCCATCAGGCTATTTGAGCTAGTGTTTTGAAACATTCTCCGTACATTTTTTGGGGGTGAGACATAACAAAATATCACATTTGGTAGGATCCATATTAATTTTACAAATAATCAAATACTGCCTGAATTAATTTTGATTAATGAAATGGAGACTATTTCTGGGGGTTTTTTGGTCAATAATATACATGTATGAGGAAGAAGGATGTCTAAGAGTTCAGAATTTTGCAAAAACTCTAGAATTCCCCCTGGAAGTGTAGGTTTCCACTAAAGCAAACTGAAAGCTGCAAGCAATTTGCTCTGTACTTTTAGAATAGATTTTTTCAATTGAAATGTAATAGTATATGCTAGGAAATGACCGGACAATAATATTTACCTGTGCATAGACCAACACAGAAAAACCTGGTGTACAAGAGGAAGTGCAAATTGTCAACATTATAAAAAGAGAGGCAGGTATTTAGTGCTGAGCCCCCTGCATCAGATCAAGGTGATTATATGAAATCCCACTGTTACGCTGCATGGGCAAGTGGAGTCAGGAAATCTTCATACAACGCGTTTCTTCAGTGAGGCGGTGAAGCAGCGCAAACAGTGTTCTCAGAGAAGAGGCAACTGCTCGGTTTTGTGATTTCGGTGTGCTGCTCTGTGGGAAATGTAAAAACTATGCTTTAAAAGTATGAAATAAAATAAAGGCCAGAGAATTATATCCCCTTAGCCAAGCTGCTAAAAATATTTATGGAACTAAAAATCTCAAGAGCATAAAGCAATTCATACTCTGTTAATGTTTGTACTGGGAACTTTCCATTAGTAAATATATGAGAGGGAATAATCATATCCATCCATCTGCTTAGTGGCTGTTCTACCACAGGAGCTGCTACATGTCAATTATTAATCCTCCTGGGGATAGAAAACCTTTTTTTCTAGAGGGCTAGTTTTCTGTTTATTTTGTCTTTTTTTTTTTCTTACTATTTAAAAATAATCTTTTTCTTACAGATTTCTTACAGATATTGACAGACACATTTTTGTCTCAATAATGTGTTCCTTTTTCATACAGCTCTACCATCAGCCACATTGCCATTTTATAATAGGATGATCAGGGTACATGAACCAAATCTTTTTCAACTTATTCAAGTACTTTTGAGACTCTTACTTCAGTGCCTTTGTTGCAATGATGGCTGTTCCACCGATAGTCATTAAGACATTTGAACAACCATGCTTTTTCTATTTTTATTGATCAAGTAGCAATCTTTCTGGTTTCTGGCACAGCAACAGACAGGAATGCAACAAAGCTATTTATGAAATAAAAATCGGAACTGTCTAATTTAGGTACAACCAAAAAAAAACCAAAACAGTGACCGCGGCTGCTGATACTGCTAGTTAAAAGCTAATCAAGCAAGTGATGTGTAACATCAAAGAGAAATTAACTTCAGTGAAAGGGGGTCATTTTCTGATGCTAGCCACATTGAGAAATTACTGATTTTAGCTGGAATCAAGAAAAGTCACTTAGTTTTTTGTTGCTGCATGATGCTGCTTTTTACAGGTTGATTTTTGCCAGGACCGTCTTCATTACTAATGCCACTGTGATAGCATGGGAGAGTATAACATCAAAGAAAATCTTTGCAATAAATACAGGTACTAGTTCAACTTACTGATCAGAACTGTCATAGAGTAAAAGCTAATTTAATCATGCCAATCACTGAACATGACTCATCATGAACAATTAACTTTTGCAAATGAATGAATAAACAGACAAAAAAATAAACAGACAAAAACTTCATACAGTACAATTACAAAATACTTTGCTTAAGTGATTTCAGAAAAATGAGGAAAACATCAATAAGATCACAATTTTTCATTTCAGTTTAGCTATTAAGTCTTTTTCAAAGGTAAATAGCATTAAGTATATAGCCTGTACAAAACGTTTGCCTATATTATGTATCAGTGTTTGACTCTATCTTATTACAATACTAATATCTACTAGTACCTAGAAAGGCAAGTGAACTAGAATCCCATCGTGCTGGGCAGTGGCATGCAAATGCACGTGCAGCAGGAGACAGTCTCTGGCTCAGAGACACCACGCTCTCAATAGATACTGACTTGCTACCAAGTCAGGTCAATGACAAAACCGAGACCGGGGCCCAGGAGCGTCCACGCGAGGTTCCTGTGCTCACCCTGCCCGGGGAACCCGGCTGCAGCCAAGGCTGCTTTCCCACCATGTTCCTCAAGCCCTGGCCTGCAGAGCTGGGCAGGAGGTCGATGTCAACGTGGAGATGCAGGGCGTCGATTTGCAGAGATGCTGAGCGGTGCTATTACCTGCAGGGAGCTGGGTGGAGAGCATTCAAATAAGCATCTTTCCAGATTTGCACTGCAGCTCATTCCAGGCCATTATCAAGGTCCTCTGGGTTGTCAGTGTTAAAAACACAAGGTAGAAGTTCACGTCAAGTGCTTTAGACATTATAAACCTGGTCAAAATCCCTCATACATTTCTGGGAGCATTTCCAGTTGCTTTGGTAGGTTTTGCTTGAGGCTTTACCTGTAATGCTGTACAAGAGAAATATTTACAATCTTCTCCTTTTTTTTATTCTTTTCAAGCATTTTAGTTTCAAGTTTTTTAGCTTTTCTTTCATATCAGGACGCTTCTTTCAGTGTGCAGCTTGCGGCTTTCTGTCTTCTAAGACAACTGAAAATGACTTGGACACCAAAAACATCCAGGGGAGTAGAAAGGGACAGATTTTACTCTTGGACAGGGCTGGTTTAGATCCTGCAGGCAGAGTTGTCTGGGGGAACAGAAAGACCTGAATGCAACTTTAAATAAGAAATTCCTGTCTCTGTAAAGCCATAAGTATACAAAACTTATATGCAGGCTGGACCTGCACAAGTGTCTACACTTTTGAGAAACAGAATTGTAGATGGTCGGCATCAGCAATTGTCTTCTGCATCCATTTCTGTGCTGTTTCCTCTGCCATAAGTGTCTACTCTAGAACATAGGTACAGAAAATGCTTGTTGAATCCTGAGCACACAGAACAGCTAATGAACCAGTGAAGGTTTAAGTCTCTTTCTTTATGCTAAATGGTTTATAAGTTCTTAATGTATGACATGCATCATTAAAGAAATATATAAATGACAATCTGTTGCTGTTTTCTTACTTAAAGGTAATCAGCACATTTTATTTAAATAGATAGAATAAATACATTTTATGGACATATTTCTGGCAGTAGCATGTGGTATTTTTAATGCCATTATAGGGTGCTTTTGTCCTTTCCAGGTGGAAAAGGACAGATCCCAGATTTCTGCTGAAGCAAGGGAAAACTAGACATATGGCTTGGTTTATTACAAATTATAATTATGTCAAAGTTACTTGAATATTAACAAATTCTTTGTTTTAAGGAAACTATGAATTTACAGTACCAGAAAATTCCCACAAGTATAACACAAATATAAATACTCTCACATATATTAATAATTGTGATATATCATATTTCCAATGGTGTAAAAGTTCTCACAAAAGCTTATGCAACTGCTGCGTTACATTTCTTTCAGGCTGAAAAGCCACAGAACCTCTGAATAAAATCCAGGTAAAAACACTAGGCTTCACCTGCTTCCATGTCAAAAGCAAAGAAATAAAATGCAAACGCCTGGCAATTTCAAAGCACAATCACAAATCAGTCCCTCGCTGATCAGTTTCCACTGAAAAATTGGTCAAGAGTTGAGAATCTTTTCAGATATGATCTACATGTCGAGTCTGAAATGAAAACCAAAACCTGACAGATTTTGCCAGGTTTTGGACTGATAACATTTACACTGCTTTGGTGGCTATGTAGCTTGGATCTGAGAGCTTCTTGCATCGAAGGAACTATTGCCTTCTAACCCTGCTCCCTCTGCTCTCTCTGAAGATAGGGAAAGTGCTTTAGTTTTTTGCTCTGCATTTCAGTGAGCACCAGCTGTAAAACAGGGATCTAAATCCTGATTCAGATTTCTCCCAAATTTCAAAGTTTTGGATCTATGGGTGCATTTGTCCTTTCAAATGCTCTGACACATCAGTTAAGTGTTTTATTAAATGTAAATGCCCAGGAACATATCACGTACTGACTGCTCGTGCTGAAAACAGCTCACTACTTCATAGTGCACAGTTTCTGCAGCCCCTCAGCTCTAACGAGGAGAACCAAGGTAATAATGATACTTGTATACCTGTTCAAATACCTTTATGCTTCTTACAATTTATGTGTTTATTAAAAGATAATTACATTTTATGACTTATCACTTCACAACTACATTGCAGTTCTCAGTTTGAAAGATTTACCAAGCAGAAAACATGAGTAAATAACAGGGAAAGTTTTATGCAGTCTGGAGCTGGTGGATAAGTGTCTGAAAAATTGTATATTTGGAATTTTTTCACACTGAAAAGCTTTCTTCAGTCTTTATAATTTTTCAAGACCCTGTCCTGTCTACCTGATGGAGAACTGCGGGATGATGCCTTCCTGAAATAACATTTTAGTCCAAAGTAACTTGATTTTCCGTCTCTCTTGTGCTGTATCTATCCGACAGTTATTCAGAGAGGTATTTGATAGGCCCCTTTTGATGCTGCATGTCTCACCTCACCCGTCTTTGACCCTAGCATGTTTCAGTTCCATTTCTTCAAATTAAATAAGCAGAACTCTCTCCTACCTTGCTAGGAGTGGGCCTTTTATTTGCCTTTGCAAAGTCACAATAACTTTTTTGCAGAGACAGAGTAATAATAAAAAACATTGTGAAATCTGGACATTGCATAACGCATTCTGTCTCCAGATGGTGAAACTAAGTTGTCTGTAAACACTTTCCAGTATTGCTGGGGGAAGGGACATAGTGAAGAAAAGCAAGGGCTGTGGATATGAACTGGAATTTAAACTCCTGCTTACCATTAACTTCACAGGGGGAATCTTCTCCTTGTTCATTCCCAGGTCCATCATTTATGACTTATCATACAACATAGGATATAAAATTGTGAAGCGTTAAACTCTAGACAGAATTAGCTTTCTCACAAGATATCTCTTGCTACTGTGGCCCTTGGAGGATCCTACCTTGTGCTGCAGAACAGATCAAAGTGCTTCAGCATGCAGCAAGGTAAAGCAGGTCAGGAACTGTCTCTAGAGGACATGAGCACATCGAGTTTCTACTTCTGAAAAGTTAAGGTGTATAGTAAAAATCTGACTCGGTCACCAGTTAGGGAAATTCTTTTTTTGCTTTATTTTGTGGCTTTTTTAAGTCTATGGAATAGATTTGAGCTCATATTTTGAGCCCAGAAAAGCTGCAAATACTCTACATGATTCTGAACACATACAGGTTAAATTAAAGAAGTTTGTTTTATGTGAGCTAATGTCACTCTAGACAATAGCGTCATTTTTCTCCTCCACAGCTTTCTCATATTGATGTCTTTAGACCAGCTCAAGCTAGCTGTGGATAAGTATTAGTTAATGACAGCAGATGAATTATTATCATCCAACATGTAGGTGCAAAAGAAGCATGCAAGAACCAGAAGAAAAATACCCCTTTTCTGTGACTCCCACCTGAAACCATGTTTCTTTTTTTATCAGTCATAGTACCCTCTCCTCAATGTTCCTGAACTGCTGCTGCTGAGTAAGATATTCCCACAAATCATTTCAGTTAGTCATTTCTCCAAAGTAATCATCATGTTGTCAGGAGCAGAATCGGTCTGATTATTTACTGAGATAGATCAGCGCTCTTGAATGGTGTAAGGAAGGCGAGAGAAAATGCTGGCACTGAGTTATCCCCTTGATCCCGGTGGAAGTGAGGTTCCTGCTTCTGCAGCTTGTCCATTGGAGAAGTGAACAAGAACCTCAGAGCAGGAATAGCCCCAAACCTGCTTCTGCCTTTCAGTAGAACGCACATTGTCCTAGTTTTGGCTGGGATGGAGTTGATTTTTTTCCTATTAACTGGTATAGTGCTGTGTTTTGGATGTAGTGTGAGAATAATGTTGATGACACACTGATGTTTTGGTTGTTGCTAGGTATTGTTTACGCTAGTCAAGGACTTTTCATCTTCCCCTGCCCTGCCAGATGTGTAGGCGGCTGGGAGGGAGCGTGGCCACGGCGGCTGGCCCAGCTGGCCAATGGGCTATTCCATACCATATGACGTCATGCTCAGCATATAAGGCTGGGTGAAGAAGAAGGAGAGGGGCGTTCGGAGTGATGGCGTTTGTCTTCCCAAGTAACCGTTACGTGTGATGGAGCCCTGCTTTCCTGGCGATGGCTGAACACCTGCCTGCCGGTGGGAAGTAGTGAATGAATTCCTTGTTTTGCTTTGCTTGCGTGCGCGGCTTTTGCTTTACTTATTAAACTGTCTTTATCTCAACCCACGAGTTTTCTCACTTTTACCCTTCTGATTCTCTCCCCCATCCCACCCAGCGGGGGTTGAGTGAGTGGCTGCGTGATGCTCAGTGGCCGGCTGTGGTTAAACCACGACACACATTCAGCATGAATTTGTGCCTGCGGATCATGTATTATGATCACTGATGTATCATTTCATGTTTATTATAGAGATCCAGCCCCAAGCAAAGTAATGATGCAGCAAGAAGGGAAAAATAATCTTTTTTTTTTAAATCCCCCTCTTATTAGCAGTGTGAAAGTGTGAGGCCAGAAGGGTGCTTACCCTCATCGTGCTGCATTTAAATCAACCCTCGTCATGAGTGACAGACAGCTCTACAGCCCTGTTTCTGCCTCTGTGACTGCACTTCATTTTATCTGGCAAACTCTAGGCATTTACATTAGGAGGTACCTGACCTGACTCTCAATCCCCTGCAAGTTACTATTGTGCATTAAATCCAGTGGCTGAGACTCCACCAAAATTCTCAGACCTGGTAAGCTTTAACAGTATTTCTGTTCACCATCATAGGATGGCAATGTCATCTAAACATAAGTAATGAAAAACAATCTCTCTAATTTAAGAGGAACAGTCTTGGGAGACTTGCTTAGCTGCTGCTTTCATGTTTCTAACACTTAGGTCTGCATAAAGCAGTGAGAGGAATAAAAGATCAGGGACTGAGTCAAAACAGTTTTACCAGGCTTGTCAAAAGCTCCTTGTCCAAACTTCTTCATTCTAAAAGCAAACTCCTAGACCTCAGTGCTTCCTCCCTTCTCTGCAGCTGCCTTCAGCATGACGTGCTCTGTGACACTGTGGCTTTTCCCTGCCAGCACCATTTCAAGGAGGGTCGGGGGCCAGAGGGCTTGATGTGCATGTGAACAGTGAGTCACATTTTTACAGTAACTATAGATACTTGGGCTCTCACCACCACCTCTGATTTTGATGCGGGGTGTGCTTCATGAGAGGTTCCAGCGGAGAAAGTTCCCAGCAGAGAGCAACCAGCCAGCATCGAGACCCGGCCATAGCATCAGTGACTCCCCAGCGCTGGCACCTTGGTACTAGCACAGCAGATGACACTGCGCCGAGTTGGCCTGCCCCGTTCCAGATGGAGCAGCCCACGTGATTTCTTCTAATAGCAGATGTTCATGCATATTATGAAAAAATGCTTGGGAAAAACTGCTTTTCTGTGCAGTTCTGTCATCTTTCAGCAGGAAATTTCAGATTTTGAAAATATTTCCCCTTAGAGCATGGCGAAAAAGTTCAAATATTGTTGTTTGAGGGGAATAGCACGGGAGCAAGCGCACAGCCCCAGCACACTCTCACAGCAGATACCGCTCACAGTGGATACCGTTTCCCCTTCTGCATGAGGACTATCAGGTTCACCACATCTGAAAGGAAGATGCTCCGCTGGCACGAGGCAGACCTGCAGCACCCCACTTCTGTCCAGCTGTGACTGTCCTACAGATCTTCCAATAGGACTAGGCTGAAGAGCCCTCCAGATAAGTACTGTAAAAATGATACTGATGTTCCTTTGAGGGTAGAGCTCAGACCATGTTTGCAGATAGCCTCCAGTGAATTACTCTTTATTATTTCTGTGTTGAAAAGTTTGAACTGCTGTGTGTCACTGAAAGCTGGCCTCTCCCATTTCTCCTGTTTCTCTGCCACGCTCTTTTAACTGATGCCAAAGCACTAAGCCTAACTTACGATCTTCACGTAACACTGTGGAGCAAGAAGAGAACAACACAGCCTCATTGGATAGGGCAACTACTAGGGAAATTCAGGGAATGAAAGCTGTTAAATTGGAAGGAAGGAATTGCCTTGGAAGGAAGCCATTTAGGAGAGAGGGAAAGTCAGGAAAGGGAAACATTACTTAAATATAATTAAGCAGCAACATAAAACAGGATAGAATATCCTGTTTAGGTATCTAGATTACAGAAAAAAAACCAAAAGATGCTAGCAATAGAAATCAATACCATAATGACTATAATAAGAAGTGTATTTGCTTGAAATAGAAGGGAAAAATAACGATACCAATTTAATACCGAGTTAAGGGAGATCAGCACAACTCCAATATCTTTTAAAACATATTACTGATAACAACAACAAGAGAGAAACATAAATGAGGCCTTTCACAGACCAATGAACTGAACTGCAGGAATTAATATTTATGGGGAGTCTTAAGGCTTGTTTCTTATTTACTGGTGTTTATTCTCAGATTTCATAGCAGTATAGCCTTCTTACAGCCCAGTTTCTTAGCTGCAGTTCATTTTGCATAATTATACTCTGCCTACCTAAATATGTTCTGTTCTTTTGCCTCTGTGTGGGTATTTTCTCTCTTGGATGAGGCTGGGGCTAGGTCTGTGCAGGAGTCCTTCCTCTGTTCACCTTCTTGGGCTCACTGGACATCTCTGTAGGCATCTCTGACATTCAGTTAACTGATTAACAATCAGCTAATACACATTCTAGTCACATTTCATTCATTATGAGATGTAGCAAGAAGGATATGTGCTTACAGACGAGTACTATGTGCATAGTCTAAAGGCTGAACTTCCTTAGGAAAACACCAGTGCTATATTTTCAGTCATTACAAAGGAGCTATCTCTTTTCAATACAATATGCTGCAGAAAACCACAGAGAAGTGACTGTGATCTTCTTTATGTGTGATATTTCTGCACATCTGGGAGTATTATAATATGAAAATAAGGCTATACATGCTGTTGACAAATATTGCTTTTGTTGTGACAAGTTCAAGGAGTTCTGGAAGAAAAGAACTGACTGTGTTTGATACCACTGACGGTCTGCAGCGTAGTGTTGACCCCTGACAATTTCATTTGAAATGGAGAGCATTACACAGTTGTTCAATGATTTGTGTGAAGCACACTTGACAGGTTTGCCATGGAAAGTCCACCTGGGCAGGCGGAAGATCAGCAAGAGAAGAGCTAAGCAAAATCTGAAACGGGTTGCTTACAATGCCCTGTTCGTAAACCTTTTTCAGGACGAGGCTCATAAGTTGCAATCAAACATTTCCAGGCTTCCAGTGAAAAACAAAATTTTGATGCTGTCTTTCAACTTGGCTCTTTCAAATGTACACGAAAATGTGAGCAATCTGCTGACATATCTGACCTTGGAGTTACTGTATTCCCACTGGGGAAACTAAGTAGAGCTTTCCTTTCCAATTCCAATGCTTCATCTTAGACTGGAGATAGGAAACGCAGCAACCAGTTGCATGTTCATATGCACTGTACAAAAGATTAAAGTGTTTAGCCTTCTGATTGACTGTGTGGCACCCTTGCCATACTGGACTCATTTTACCAATTTAGCAATATTCTTGGGAATATATTCAGTGCTTATAACACTATGACAGAGCTCTGAGGAACTGTGCAGCAGCAAAAATGGGTAAAACATGAACTCAGAACAGATCTGTTACAGAGAATAGATGTGGACCCTGCTATTATTTCTTATCTTTGATGTCTTCAAGATGGCATGAAATTGTCTACTGAGCCTTTGCCGTGTCTACTCTCTATCATCTCTCTGTGCAATCAAACCAACTCAATAATCAAGTCAAGGATTTTTTAGGGGAAGTAGAAAGCAGGCAATTAACTCTTAAACCATCTTTTATAACATGAGGAAATACAATAAAAACTCCTGCTCCAGCTTCTGTGTTGCAGGAATAGAATTATCTCTGAGATACAAAGGTAGTTTTTACAAGAACAGAGACATTTGTCTAGCATCCTAGTGAAAGCCTTTTCTATTTAAGTGCTTTCTTTCAGGATCTGAACTGTTCATCCGACTTGCTTCATTGCTACAGCAAATCTGCCCTTATCTGTCCCAGAGCAACTACTTTAGAGTGGTGGAAGACATCCTATCTGTAGCCTATGAAAAATATTCGGCAACCTTTTAAATGTGAGATTTAATATTAAATAGTTGTGAAGACGTTGTGAAGAATTGCAAGCCTTGTGAAGAACTCTGTATTTTTCATGGTTCAGAAAATCTGTGTTTCCATGGCATTCACACACCCGTTTTGCTAATTGCTTTTGTACTGTCCAGAGGTGCTGCACCACAATTAGAAATAATCGGATCGCAACGCAGTTGCTGAATCATAAAGGTAGAGGAAACATTTTTTTTTTAAGGAAACATAGGGATGGACAATTGAAACCCATGGAAAGGTGAAAGATATGATCACGTGCTCCAACAAACCTAAACAATTTGTGTGACATTTTTCTCTCAGAAATATGAAAAAATACCAAGAAAACAAGTTGTTTCAGGTTGACTCAAAATACATTGTTTAACTTAAAAGGAAACAATTGATTTCATTCTGATCAGATTGTTTTACTTTTGGCTGCGTATTTTTCTATTTTGTCTTTAATATCGATTCATTTCAAAATGACACATGAAATTTCCAAAGTGAAAAAATTTGTTTCAATAAAATTGAAACAGAAAGTCCCAAGACTTTTTTTAAAAATTCCTTCTCTGTGGCCAGAACTTTGTTTGTTAAATTTCCTCTAATTTCTCCAAAGCATTGGTCACCTGAAATTATTTTTTCCTTTAAATTTCTGAATCAGTGAAAAGTATTGCCCAGGTCTTCCATACCCTTTTGTTTTTAGTGGATTTATTTTTTAGTTAAAATGTGCATTCCAGCAGGTAAAACAATTTGGTAAATATCCTTTATAATGTATGAGATATTATAGCAATTTCTTTGCTGCCATACAGTTTTCATATTTCAATCAGCTGTGGTTCTACAAGCACTTATCACATGAGAAACTAGAAATATGTTTGCAGAAGCATCCTCAAAGTAGGCAGCGTACAGTTTAAATGAGGGATTCAGAAGAGGTACTGAAATTTATGTGGAGACAGAACAGGTGCTTAAACGTAAGTACAACTTAGCATATCCCAACCATCATCATAGCTGTTTTGACAGTGTATGTTTTGCTAGAGCAAACACTGAAGTCTTTTGCTGTTTGGATCCCTCTGAAATCAACCAGAATTTCTGCCTTGACTTTATGAGACTCAGGTTTTTACCTCCTATATATATGATGAAGTCATGGGATCATATAGCATGGCAGGGATTTCACCTGCCGTGATTTCACCTACAACGGAAGAATGGGGTCATCTGACAGAAAATGATGATGTTGCACGAGGAACAGTGACAGAACACTCCACTCAGTAAGTCCAGGTGGAAAGAATACTAATGGCTCAGAAACATGAAAGGTCAAAAATCTTTGTTCAAATATAAACTGTCATTCCAATAGTTACTCTTGAATTTTTATGTTTGCTTAGCATGTACACTTTTCTCTTGGCTTTGGTAAGTGTAATGCTGTATTAGTGTTCCTGCATGTGCATATAGTTTGAAGTAATCTCACCAAATAAATGCTCAAAACAGCTTTGCAATACAACTTCCTAACTTATTCATGAGGCATGCTGTTTGCAAATGAGACCACAAATAATACACACCAAAGAAACTTTCTTCTGAATCACTTCTAGTATGCCTAATAACTTATACACAAAGCTGCATATAAACATATGTTTTATATTATAATTGGTTTTGTACCAAACTATTTCTAGGTGAGTCAGATAATAAGCAATAGCAAAATACTTATCCCAAGCTTCACATTTTACTACTGCGTGCTCCTGGAGATACATTAACAATGGTTTTGCTCTAGGGATCTGTTTCTTTCTTCAGAATCAGACTGTAACTGAACTGTGATATTTTTATGAGAAAGATATTCTTCAACTTTCCATCGTTCTTCAAGTTTCCATCCAAATTGTTTATATAATAGAGTTACACAGTGCTTGGCCTGATTTTATGTATAAAACATATATTTTCTTTACATTTATCTGTCAAATACAGGATTATAAATGTAGTGCCAAAAAAAGACAAAGATCTGTTGTCAACTGCTCCTCTGTAAATCAAGGCATTTCTATTGTGGTGACAACTGAGAATTTCTTGTTACAATAACTTTTCAGAAAGTCATCTTTCCTTAAGCATATGCCCATAACTGCATACTTTCAAAGCCAGGCAGCATTAGTGTTTCATCTGCATTAAAAAAAATGCCTCATAAGGAAAGCAAAGACTAGCTAAGGATTGTTCTTAAAAGAACAAGTTATTTCTTACACATGCATTTTTTAAAACTCCTCCTCTGTATAAGTGACTTCTTAGCTTCCATCTCAAGGTTGCAAATAATAGTGAGTGTTGATAACCTGGATTCTTTGGAAATAGCAGCAAATTAAAAGTAAATAATTTTGCTTTTGTTCAATATGTTTTTTCTATGTTTTATCCAAAATAATTTTGAAATAGTTATTTCATGTGCAAAATGATTCAGAAGGTAATCCCCCATGTCTTCTTAAATGTATATAGGATAATATTCAGATAGCTTATTGCTGGAACAGTTGCTTTTCCTCTCCTGTATCTATTTTGTCAGTAATCACTATTACCATCTGTTATCATATCTGTTAAAGATACAAAATATTTTCTAAGTAAGGTATTCCTCCTTGGAAAGGGAAGGTCTAAATTCAAAGAGACATTAACATTGCACCACATGACTTCCATGTCCCCCTTCCCCTGGAACAGACCTGCATAAGATACCCCAGCTCCCTGCATGATGTTGGAGGAGATTGGGGCTCCTAAGAACTGCAGTCATGGAAGCCATGGAAGTTCAGGTGGGCCTCAGGAGTAAGCAGGTACAGCAACATAAGGAGAGAGAGCATCTGGTGAGGATTCTTGACCATAAGTTGTGGCATGAGAGGACATGACAAGTCCTTTCATTAAGGGAATTAGAGACACTGGTTAAGACACTCTTTTTGGAGATGGAAGACCTTCTTTCAGCCCTCACTTTGCTTAAGTTAGCCTCAAGACTAGCCATAGGTCCACCACGTGCCAGCAGAATGTCTTTACAGCTACGCTTTTGGGGCAGTGAGAGTAAATACGCTCTCGGTTGTTTTTGTTGGAGTTGTTTACTTTGTGCAAATAATTGAAGATTCATTTAGTCAGAGGCTTGAACATGACTCTGTGGTCTACAGACTCAATCTCTTCCTTGCAGACTCTCTTTTTTTTTTTAATCTGACTCAATGCATATTCAATCACTAATGGAAAGTTAACCATCTCCGGCAGAAAAGGTTGTGATTGCCTCCTTTTAACACAACAGTCCCTGGTGATTGCAGAATTTTGCTCATTTCTAAGAAACCTGCATCCAACTCCTTATTTTATATGAGACAAAATGGAGCTGTAAAAACAAGATTTTTCACCCGCTGAGTCCTCTAGCCACTGAGGGTTAGCAAAAACACAATACCTGCATGAAGAAAGCCTTGCCCCTGATGTCTTTTGTGTGAATCACAGCCTCGTCTGAGAACATCTGGCTAACCTCACCACTAGAAGTGAGATAGATCTAAGCTGCTTGGCCTAAGTCACTCAGATATACACTTCTGATCTCTCTGGTTTTCAAAACATAAACCCGGTGGCTGCTACTGAAGAGAAACTGTCAATTCTTGAAGACAGTATGGAATGATACCCCCAGCCCTTGTCAGCCAGGAAATGTCATGGTCAGGAGACAGGCTGGAATAAAGGATAACGATGAAAATGTTGGTGCAAAATCTGTGGGAAAGGATTTTGGTACTTGTGCATAAGAGAGTAGAAACAGATGTGAACCATTGTAAACATAAGACATCATAAAATTTTTTACACCTCATTTGTTATTAAATGCTAACTAATCTTTTAGGGTAATGAAAGGAAAAAAGTCTCACTCTGAATGATTTCAATATCATTCAGCATTGCGTTACCATTTTTCAAAATTCTCAAGCATTTTCAGTGTTTACAAATAATATTTACTTTCTGCTGCTTTTATTTTCCTTTGCTGTGGTTGTTCTTGTTGCCTCTGTAGCTGAAAGTTCAGTGCAATTTATTATTACAATTACTTGTACTTCCAACAGATATGTAAAATCTGCTCCGCTAGGCTTATACACTAGGTGACTCAGGGTACAAAAGTCATTCATTTTGAAGTACTATCAGGTGATAAAATCATCCTAGAAGGGAATATTTATTCAAGGTTAGTAACAGGAAAGGTAGAAGGTCTGCGCAGCATCACGTGAATTTATTTAGCTTGAGGAAACTCACTTCACTTTTGCCTTTGTGAAAGATAATTTCCTCTGTCAACACTGGGACGGCTTTAGTGCTGCAGATCAACACTGGATAAGTTTTACCTTCCACGAGAGCCTCCAACAGGAACAACTCAGCAGGATGAATCCAATTATAACAGAAATACAGTGCAGTTGTTACAGAACATAAAAAGACAGTTTCTTCATTTCTCGGCATTTCAGTATATGCCGAGCTGGTGATTAAATGCAGATTAACTTCTTCTTTTGGTAAAGTCCAGGTTTTGTTGTCAGAAAACTTAACTCAGCACAGTTGCTTGTTCCAGTTCATCGCCAGATTTTCTGCTCAAATCCAAATGCATCTTTTAACAGAAGTTTAATTAAGCCAGCATGACAGAAGCAAAGGGCAAACAGTCTTTTTTTGGCAATTAAATCAACAGGAGAAAATATTCAGAATATAAATATTCAGAACGTAGATATTGTGAATGACATTTTGAAATAACAGGCGATGGATTTTGATATATCCCTGGGCTATCTTTAGAAAAAGAGAGCAGGTCAGAGTTGCACAGAGCTGCCCTAGCAACACAACACGTTGCTGATTCCTGACAGCAGCTGAACACTTTTTCATGCATGAAGTGGGATGGCTGGTAAGGGAAAGGGGGAGTAAACAGGAACATGATTGAGAGGTACACAAAATACAAGATTTTTTCTGATTCTACTGTTAGTAAATGAGTAATAAGAGGTGTATGTCGCAAAAATTAGTAGCCTAAAGCAGGAAAATGATCAAGAACAAGTACTTAATTTACTCCTTTTTTTCTTCCTTGGTAAAGCATTACAACCACAATCCCTGCAGCATTACCTTCCAGGATATTAATTGAAAATATTTAAGGAAACAATATATCATATCTGATGGTATAGAACACTTCTGCAAGAGAATACCATGCATTCAAAATGAATGGCTGGTCCTCTGTACTGGAAAGGCTAATCTTTCCATGGTTTTGCATAAAATCTGCCTTTCTCCTTAAAATTGTGCAAATGTCTATGATTTTTGTCAATCTACAACTGCTTCAAATATCAAATAGAAACTACAGCAACTCTTAAGGACACATCTTTCACACCCAAACTAGACAGATGGAAGTACATCATTACTCCCAGATAGGATGTTTTTCTATCAATCAGAAACATGTCTTAGGTGCTTTGGAATACGTAAGTAGAGGGAGATAGAAAAATCTATTAAAGTGGTCAGTGGAATTAAGACTTTTTAAAAACAATTTACAAGCATGGATGAAAAACCATCAAAAAATTAAAACTCATGAGAGAAGTTATACATTGAAGACTATGCAAGAGAAGTCACACAAATTGGCATGAATCAGCCCATTCTCCCATTACCCCAAAACTGAAATATATTTTCTTTAAACTTTTCCTTCCTCCAGAGTGTATAAAATAAGATCAGGTAAAGCTGAATATCTTGAGAGTTTCAATGGTGGAAAAATGCTTTTGCAACTCTGGGATTTACATCACACAAAACCTGGCCAAAAGTTTTCTTCATTCACTGGGGGGTAGATTATGCCTTTAAGAGTACTCCTGTATTGTACTCAAGAGATGAAATTGCACTGGATGTAGACAAGAAGGCAGGTTTTATTCAAGTATTTTAGTTAATACCACCAATGCAGCCAGGGCATCATAGTTTTCAGGATGTTTTGCACAATATTTGCTGGTATTTGTTTGGGTATAATGGTAGCTACATTTCATTCACAAGCCAGGTTTAGCGTTCCTTGTTCATCAAATATTAACAGTGGCAAAATCTCCACTTGGAGTTCACTACAAATCCAATTGCTGAGACGAAAAAATATCATTATTGCAGGAAGCTCCAGAAACCCAAGTTGAACTCTAACGATTGCTGCTGTTTCTCCAACATGTTAAAGTATTTACTTAACAGGTTACTTGGATCCTGACTGGCTAGAGCAGCAATCTGATATTCATGATGCAGGGGAGCAGAAGGAGGAATACAGATGTATATAGAATCATAGAATCATAGAATCATTAAGATTGGAAAAGACCTCTAAGATCATCGAGTCCAACCGTCAACCCAACACCACCATGCCCACTACACCATGTCCCTAAGCGCCTCATCTACACGTCTTTTAAATACTTCCAGGGATGGTGACTCAACCACTTCCCACACTGGGCAGCCTGTTCCAAGGCCTGACCACTCTTTCAGTGAAGAAATTTTTCCTAATGTCCAATCTAAACCTCCCTTGGCGCAACTTGAGGCCATTTCCTCTCGTCCTATCACTGGTTACTTGGGAGAAGAGACAGACCCCCACCTCACTACAGCCTCCTTTCAGGTAGTTGTAGAGCGCGATGAGGTCTCCCCTCAGCCTCCTCTTCTCCAGACTAAACAGTCCCAGTTCCCTCAGCCGCTCTTCATAAGACTTGTTCTCCAGACCCTTCACCAGCTTCATTGCCCTTCTCTGGACATGCTCCAGCACCTCCATGTCCTTCTTGTAGTGAGGGGCCCAAAACTGAACACAGGATTCGAGGTGCGGCCTCACCAGTGCCGAGTACGGGGCACGGTCACCTCCCTGTTCCTGCTGGCCACACTATTTCTGACACAGGCCAGGATGCCATTGGCCTTCTTGGCCACCTGGGCACACTGCCGGCTCATGTTCAGCCGGCTGTCAACCAGCACCCCCTTTTCCTCTGGGCAGCTTTCCAGCCACTCTTCCCCAAGCCTGTAGCGTTGCATGGGTTGTTGTGGCCGAAGTGCAGGACCCAGCACTTGGCCTTGTTGAATCTCATACAGTTGGCCTCGGCCCATCGATCCAGCCTGTCCAGGTCCCTCTGCAGAGCCTTCCTACCCTCTAGCAGATCAACACTCCTGCCCAGCTTGGTGTCATCTGCAAACTTACTGAGGGAGCACTCGAACCCCTCATCCAGATCATGCTAATGTTGTGCGAAGTTAACCATGATAATGGACTGCAGTAACTTACAGGGTATGGGGAAAGACAGCAAACTCTAGCCCTAACACCAGCTAAAAAACTAGAGTACATGATGACCGGAGGAGGTACAGGAATCCTGCTCGTGCATTTGTAGGTTGCTTGGCTTGATATATAAGTTACCTTCAAAAAGTGCTGATTTAGCTCAGAATCCAGACTGTGTTTTGTGGTTTGACCCTAGACAGCAACTAAGCACCACAGAGCCGCTTGCTCACCCCCCGCCCTCTGGTGGGATGGGGGAGAGAAGCAGAAGAGTAAAAGTGAGAAAAACTTGTGGGTTGAGATAAGAACAGTTTAATAATTGAAATAACATAAAATAGTAACAGTAATAGTAATAGTAATAATAATAATATACAAAGCAATTGATGCACAACGCAATTGCTCACCACCCACCGACCAATGCCCAGCCAGTCCCTGAGCAGCGATCTCTCCTCCCTGGACCACTCTCCCAGTTTTCATACTGAGCATGATGTCATATGGTATGGAATATCCCATTGGCCAGTTGGGTCAGCTGTCCTGGCTATGTTCCCTCCCAGCTTCTTGTGCACCTGACAGAGCATGGGAAGCTGAAAAGTCCTTGACTAAGTAAACGCTACTTGACAACAACTAAAACATCCCTGTGTTATCAACATTATTCTCATACTAAATCCAAAATGCAGCACTGTACCAGCTACTAGGAAGAAAATTAACTCTACCCCAGCTGAAACCAGGACACTGTGTTAGCTTTAAGAGGTAAATGGAATTTTAATTTGAAAGGCGCCTCTTGTAACTCATAACCTGGCTCTTTCCTGTATATTAAGTCAAAGAAGATCTTTCTTTTAAAACAGGAAATACATAATAGATGGTGGCTCCCTGAGCAATTACATTATTATTGAATAATTTTATTAAGGGCCAAACCCAGGAACATTAGCCCTTGCAACAAGTAAGGATTGGTCACATCTAATTCATCATCTCAAAAACAACCAAGGAAATTATGTTAGCAATTAAAATTAATGCAGTTTACAAATAAAATTAAAAGGGAAAATTAATGAATGGGGACTAGATCCTCAGGTGATTTCTTTCAATAGACTCTGCCTGCAGTAAGCAGGACATCACTAATGGTCCTCACCTGAGAATAAAGGCTTCCAAACACACTGGTTTTCAGCCATATTATGTAGATAAGTTATCATTTACTCCTGTTACACACCTCTAATTTTAATAACCCCAGTTAGCTTGGAAGGCATCACGATCGCTGACAGAGGATAATGCTTGTGAATCAGCAGACACAGTTACTATCTCTGCCGTAGCCATCGTAGGTGGCCACAGGCAGAGTAACCTTGTCTTCCCCTGTCTGGATTTTATCAGCTGTCTTGTGAGGATAATAAAATAGTTGGGAGCTGCGAATAAAGTGTTATTGTATGCATTATATTACCTATTATAGGCAACAGGTCTGTCACAAACTACAGGGCATTTAAATGCAAAACAAGTTTTGTTGTTTCGCTGGGTCCTGTGGAGGAAGAAGGAATCTCAGCAGTAGCTCTCTCTAGGCTTGGGATGTTTTCCCAGGCCTGCTCCAGCAGACCTCCAGAACTGCTGCTTCAGCCACCTCACCTAGCCCTGGGTTCGGGATGCAGGCACAGCCGTGCTGACCTCCTCAGGTGTCTGCCACATGATGGAGTGGTTCCTCTTGTAGCTGATACCGCAGGGCTTTCCAGACGAAAAGGCATGCACTTTTAGCTCTATTAGCTTTCACAAGGGACAGATATATTCCCACTGGGTACAGGTTTTGCAAATATACCCACCCACCACCCCCAGCTCAGAGTAAAAGAGCATAACTATCTTTGCAGTGAAATATAGTGCAGACATATCTGAGTCAGTCACCTCAAACTTCCAGCCAGCATGGTTCAGTGCAGTGCTACATGTATTTATCTGCTAAAATACAGGAGCAGTTTAATGTTAGGTTTAAACTGCCATGGTTGTAACCCCACTGTCTCTGCCCTCAACCTGACCTTCAAGTTTGGCTTGCAGATAGCCAGTTTTAGGGACACGTGTGTCAAACATACTCATAGCTTGAGACCTCCAGCAATTCAGTTCTAGACACCTTCTTTTATGCAACCAACATCAAACAGCAACTGAACTAGGGGTATCTGTAGCACAGAAAGCACAGGGAATATTACTAACTCCCGTGAAATTTTCCAGAGGGAGAGGATGTCAGCTGGAGCTGTTGATGAGATGAGATATGCAAATGCACTCAGAGACTTTAGGCCCATGAGGAAGATGACTTTCATGGCTGCCTGGCTGACTGTATCTTCAGGGTTGCAGGCTCTCAGTTGCAGCTGCTCTGGAAAGCATCTCTTCAGCAACCTAATTAGCCTTACCCTGATGGATGATAAGGGGAAAAGCAGACAACTTTTGCTTTGCTTTTTTCCAGGGCAGAAAGCTGTGGTATTCTTGCTCTTACTTCTGCCCCTTGTCTGTGAAAATAAAATGAAAAATCTGGGTGGTGAGGCTGGTCTAATGCATTGACCTGTCTAAGGCAGCTTTTAGCAAGTAGTAGGCACATGTAGGATCAGTGTTGGACTGATGTGTGGGCAAGGAGCCACAACTGTGTTAACCACTGCGAGTGGATGTGTGGGCAGGAGGGGAGTGCTCCTGCTTCAACATAGATCCAAAACTCCTTTCCTCAATGGATTTAGGATCCTCTGTGACACTGGACCCCTTTTTTCATGGTGTGTTTGGGCAAAAGTTTCACTGAAAAACTGTAAGACAGACTGAGGAACACTGCTGGTCTTAAGGGCCGGCTTCACGATGCTGCGGGGGGAGCACCTCATTCTTGAGGTTCATGACTCTGCTGGAGATGTGCTACCTTGGTGTAGGGCGTCGAGCCCAAGTAGCTGGCTGCTGCTCCTCTCTCAGATTACTGTGGCACCCACAGCAGGCAGTCCCCAGCAGGAGACCCTGCTGGGATGCACACGGAAAAGACAGTCACTTGCAGTAGGACTGGATGTGGTTTTTAGATGTAGGAGGTATAGCCAATACAGGTAGCTGGGAGAGGTATGTTCCGGAAACTGCTGTGAATAGCTCATGATTAAACTTTCTCAGCAAGTTTACAGCATCAAATGTTTTTTCCTGTGATTTATTCAGAGTCTGTAAAGAACTGGAGGCTTAATCAGAATTCGTTAGTGCCCCTTCTCTCTTGTTTGACACTGAAGTCAAAGCAAGGACTCTTCTGTCTCCAGCAAAAAACGAGCATTCAGCTTATGTGCCCCTCTCTGAAGTCCATTCCAGGAGTGGAGAGGGAGCAGTCTCTTCCCTGTTAACAATTTTGTTAGTTTTCTTTTGGGGCAGACTGAAGTATCATCTCACAGGTGAACCGGGGGCAGTCAGTAACAATCTTGCTCCGATTGACAACAAAACCAGATTAAACAAAATGAAGAAAAAACAACCAGATGTGATGTGGGAAAGGAAAGGTAAAAGTTTGTTTTGAGAGACTTCCCAGGGTGATAAGGGTAAGGAAGAAGAAAATCTCCTTTCTGACTGGCCTTATGCAATCATAAGACATTATGCAATCGTAAGACAGCATCTCCAAACCATTCTGTTTATCTACGTTATCTCATCCAACTGAATGAGAATTCAAGTTCTCTGATCAAATGTACACAGTCCACACTGCAGCCCACGCCGGCTTGTAGACAAACAGCAATATAAAAGTAATTTTGATATAGTTGTACTTGTGCCCATGAGACCTTTGTGCTGTGGTACAATTCCATACAAGCTTCCAGGGGCGGCAGCAGCAACAAGGATGGGTACTTGAGCAATCCCTGCGAGTCTTGTACGCACAGTGTCCCTGCTGTACAGACCTGGTAGCAAATGGTGTTGTGACTCCACAAAGATCGCTGCTGCCATGTCAAGTTTCTTGCAAGTTCCATTTGATTTCCCTCGGTTTTGGAATGACATTTTATCACTTTTTTCACCTTTCTCTCTCTTCACTGATGAGGCCTTGCCTGTTTAATCATGCTTCATATGGAGCCACTGCCTGATGTCCCAGTTCTATGGTTTTGTTTGCATGCAGGAAGATTGATGTCAGTGAGATGAATATTGTCTGTATATGATTTTCCTACTCTTTATTTATGAATAAGTCCCACTGAAGGTAATAGGAAATGGAGAAATGAATCCTATATATCTATACATATATTTATCATTGCCATCCTAATTTCTAGCCCACAATCATGCCTTAGGGATTGGATGGATTTCTGATGTATCGTCCTAGAAACCAGCTCTGCATCCTTAAAATGTGAAATCCTTTTTTCTTTTTTTTTTTTTTTTATATTTTCCAGTCATCATTCTGCCAGAATAATGGCAGCTAAACCATAAAACATGTTGGGTTTTTTTGAGTTATTGTACCATGAAATGTCAGCCCATATAGTTTCAAAATATTGTGTGTGGGATTAAACACACAATAACATTAGTTCTGATAGATTTCATAACCAAAACTTCACACAGCACTCTAAAAATGTGTAAGAAATTCTGAAGAGTTTAGTATTAAAGCCTAGTAGATGGCCAGAAACAGTAATACATGTAAGGTTTAAATTAGAAAGGTGTTTTGTCTAATTGTTTGTGATTTTTGTGACATCAAAGTTAAGTGACTGGCTAAACTGAGGTGTCCAGTGACATTTTAGATTCCCTTGAGAGTCTAAGACATCTGCAAGGAGCTGGCAGGTATGACATACAACATATGGGAGATCTACACCCTTCTGCAGTGGCAGCCGTATGCCAGGTAGGATACGCTAGGCATTTCAAGTGGCATTGGATGCCTACTTGGGAAGCTATGTCCTGTCCCTTAAATCCTGTATTTTTCCATCAATTTCTTTGCCATTAGCTGTGATTCAGAGATATTGGAACAGAGAGTAATTAGCTGACAGTTATTGTTTGTCCTTCAAAGATAGGAGATTGCTGAGATGCATTGTCCATGGAAGTCTGACAGACACCTGATTTAATTGAGCCTTTGAGAAGTGACACCAAATGTTATCAACAAAGCTGAAAGGAAATATGGTTGGCTATGCTAAGGGTGTGAAGTTTAGTTACTTGGGTCTATTGGGTATGCATATTGTGGATAGGCTGATCAAGGCAGACGAATAGAGCTTTCTGAGGAGGGGGGTGAATAGATACGATTGCTTGCTTGACTGGACTGTATGCGGGCTAGATCTCAAGGCTGATTTGTCACAGGGGTATTTTGATAAGACGACTGCAAGGTTAGGCTGTACCAACAAAACTGCTTTAATGATCTTAATGTAGAAGTTATATAAATGGTTATTTAGCCAACTAAAATGTATTTGGGGAACACATAGTTAACAAAATTTTTGCAAAGTAAATGAAGTGGGAGTATAAAACAACGTGCTTGAGGGGTAATTCTTTGGGGTGACTTTCCCTGGACAATATCTTTAGCAGCTATTCATTAGAAAAGAATAACCATCTGGTTAATATTTTTGCTTGTTAGTGTTCCTTTGGCTGTATTAATCATTAATTTTACGCCTTATTTGTTTGGGTTTTTTTCTGTCCCATTTGTACAAATCCACAGTATTAGCTTTCAGGTAGATGTTCAGATATGCAGAAGGAATAGCCATACAATTTCCCCTGGCTCTATACCCAAATATTTCCCGTTCAAAAGGAACGTCAATTTGATAAAATAGAACACTAATTTAAAAATTGGTCAATTTTCAGATATAGGAGAGGGCTCATCTATCTAATTTAACCTTACAATCTCTTTCTTTTGGTAATATTTTCTAGTCATGATTCAAGTATATTTATTATTATAATATTTGGATGACTATTAAATTGTTAAATAAGATTCTGACCTAGAGACTGTGAAAGTCAGTAAAGTCTCACATTACTTCAGTGGGCAGTATATCACACTGATTTACTTAGCACCAAGCAGGGATATTATCTGTTATCTGATCTATTGGATATGATAGGGTTTTGACAGCGATGATGGGTAGGAATATATCTGTTTTCCTTTTATTTATGGGCTGACTCTCCATCAGTTACCAGAGCTTAAACTTGTCCGTGTAAGATGAGCTTCAGTAACTGTTTTTCAAGGGCATCTAGACCATGGTAAGTGTAAAGACCACTGTAATTAAGAGCTTTTTAAAGATAAATTGCTAGGTAATGTCTGTTTGGTCATGATAAACCTGTTAAGCTGGCACAATCAAGCATAATGACTCTGTAACTAAGAAAAACTTCTCTAGGAGTCTTAACTTCTTCCAGGATTCTCAATTTTTTTCAAAAAGCGCTACAAAGATCTCCCAAATCCTGAATCTGTGGATTCACTGAGTGTTTCAGACTGAAGGAGAATCAGCTTTTTTGTATTACTTTTCTGAGCTGTTTATTAAAATTCAAGCCAGAGCAAACCTTCCTCTATAGCAATTTCATTTATTATTGCAAGCTCACACTCTCCTGCTGCAATTTGAAAGGAAGCATGAGGACTGCTGGAGTTGCCACATCCCTTTCACTGAAACAGCTGCTACCAGAACAGGTTGTAGCTCTTTGAATCATTTTATCTATAGCACTAATGGCATTAGCTACAGCCATACAGGTCACAAGTCGCTACCTTCCGTGATTTCTCTAGAGCCACTAGATGGTAATGATACTCAGAATAAGGGAATTACCAAAGTGAGTAAGTAGCTTCAAAATCATCACAACTCTGTCAGGGATGGGGACATTTTATAAGCTCTATAGGTCACAACTTGATTTTCCAACTATCAAGTGGACCGAGTCTGCCACTACTGAGTACAGAACCTGACAGTGTGTTTTACAGAACGATTACAACTTCCAACCTAAGCAGTAGAAGAATTAAGTTTCAGGGATGTTCAGATTTTATATAAAAAGACTGACAGTATCCTATAGCTATAGATATTAAAATTGCTACTATAGACAAATTTGAAAATAGCATCATTTAAAGCACTAACTGCATTCTTCATGACAGTCGTCTATGGTACATGAAACACATGTAGAGGCCATGGGTAATACTGGTCACCACATATATAACTGAAACAATTTCAAAATAGTTCATTTTTTCATATCATTGCTTTTGGACATGTGTTTAACAGTCATCAGTTTTCAATATGTGCAGCTATTTAAC
This sequence comes from Calonectris borealis, assembly GCF_964195595.1. Classification (NCBI taxonomy): domain Eukaryota; kingdom Metazoa; phylum Chordata; class Aves; order Procellariiformes; family Procellariidae; genus Calonectris; species Calonectris borealis. The sequence continues at coordinate 48,913,240 of NC_134315.1, forward strand.
ATTTTGTATTTCCCAAGGGCTTTAAATATCTAAGTTAGTACGGCTCCTCAGAGAGCATTTTATAAAGAAGTGGAGTAAGGATGGTGCTAAAGACTGCTAACAAGTTGTCTTCTGTCACTAAGGGCTAATTCCTCAAAGTTTGTTGTGCATGTTTTGTACAGTGCTCCTCTGGAGCCTGACTGTTCCTCGAATATTAAGTGTGTTGTCACCTATTTCATGGGCAGAAATTCAAGCAAGTATACTAGAAAGAAGAAAAAGGCTTTTTTGTGTGTTTACACAATTATCAGATATCCAGTAATCGGCTTTCATATCTTTCTTCAGCCTTTTTTGAAGGGATTTTTAGTGACACCATGGGAAGGCTCAGGTTTCTTTCCATTAAAACATTTATCTGTAGCACGGATTATGTTCAGGCTGCTTTTGTTTTGTTTAACTCCAAAAATGAGCAGGCAAGACCAGCTTCTCAGGCTTTCTAAATGCCAGTTAGGACCAAATTTTAAAACTTTAAGCTTTTCTAATTCTGTTTAACAGTTATTTTGTCTCATTGCTATTTGAAGAGGAGGCAATATCTGCTAAATAATGGATGTGCAGTAATGGAACATATTCCAAAAGTTTTAACAGGTCATTCACAGTTAATGGCAGAGAAAGCACAAGGAGAGAGAAATGCATCTGTCAAGATGTAATATTGAAAGAATACATTATCATTATAGATTATAATATTAAAATAATAGCTTATTATCAAACATCCTATCCAAGTTAAGTATCTCATAGCTTTACTGCAGCTGAGACCGTAACCATTCTAATCACAGCAGAGGAGTAGTTACCCGCTATTTGTAAGAGTGAAGCACAGTTTCACCGGCAAGCAATTGTAGGAGGTATTTCAGGATGGAGGGGCTGATAGTACTTGATACTGCTATGCTTTGCTATAGGCTATATCTAACCTGAAGGATTTGGAATACCTTTATTTCTGTGTTCAGCTTATTTCGGCTGCATAATGACTCTGCATTGACTCAAATACCACCATACCCCGCTGCTCCATTTTCAGATAGACTAAGCAGGACAGCCAAGGTCTGGCTTTGGAGAGCTGCAGGAGCAGGACCATAGCAAATGCTGACAGTTTTCATGTCCCTATAGACCTCCCTCCTTGGGCCACTTAATTCAAACACCTTTAGCTCACACAAAAAGATTCTGCAGGTAGGACATATACAGCTTAAATGCATACAGTAATTATTTATTGCCAAATGTGAACAAAAGACAGCTGAGATTTAATGAGCATTAGTATGTTCACCACCTCCAGCAGGACTCCCAGGGGCTTTCTGCTGGTCAGGAGGACGGTCTGGCTCCACTTCTCCCTGAAACAAATCCTTGACATTGCTGAGTTGCCAGCTTCTGCCAATTCTGTTTTCTCTCCTTTAGCATTTCTATTTTAGTGGTTTTTCTCTTGAATTCTTGAGCTACTCATGATCATCTTCTTACCAACCCTACCCGTTTGATATTTTACCTTTCTTATAGATCTGCAGAGAGTCACACAGCTCCCTCACGTCTTAACAATTTATTTAGAAGTCCGCGCCAAGGTTATAGAGCTGGACTCCATCGGAACGAGGGCCGTGGGTCCTTAGAGCATAGCTGAACCCATACCAGGGTGAGTGTTGCATAGGGGGTTGCACAGAGTAGGTTACACCCTAGAGCATCGATACAATCCCTGAAACCCCTCAGATCTTCACCTTAATTTTTAGAAGATTCAGAATTTCAGAAATTCAGAATTTCACCTATGGAACAGAGAAATGCATCGCCAGATCTTTGTTCTCACTCTTGACCAAAGGACCTTGATAGGAATAAGGGTGGGAGATGAAAGACAAAACACTTAAACAGCTCTGCCTCTGTAAGCACACAGTATGCATTTCTAATCTTGAATGGTGATGCATTCGGAGAAATTTTGACTTCAAATCATTTTTTAAATATCCAAAATACATCTTCACTTCAGAATGCTTTTTTTTCAGTTACACATTTAAATAACCTGTTTCTTTCATATATTTTGCTGCAGCTAATGAAGATTGTTTTCTGAAAAGACTAGCAAACAGTTATTGTAATCTCTATGCCTCAGTGCACAGAACAAAAGAAAGAACATGCAAATTTAGGGGCTGGGGAGGACCTAAAAGAAATTACAACGTTATTCTCTTCTGTGTTACTCAGCAGTAATGCACTATTCATCAGTTCTCAGGCTAAATCAGTTCCTTTATTTTTAAAGTATCGAGTAGTTTACTAAACAGGTTATATATGAAGACATCTGGAATATTGAGACCTTTCTGATGGTTTATGAAGACTGCAGCCTCTATCTTCATAGGTGCTTCTTCAGAAAATGTAATCAGAAATGCAAGTCACTATGTTTCTTGGCAAAATGTGCCGTGTTTCCATACTTCTAAATGCACAGTGGAAACAACAGGATGGTGATCTAGCAACAGTGACTGTGCAGGTAGAGCTAATACAAACAGAAATTTATTTACCTGGAAGATTCTTCTCCCTGATACCTCATAGCCTGCTCCCCTGTGTAGGCCTGCCTTTCCCTTCCCTGCTCGTCGATAGCTCTGAATTCGTGAGAGTTATCCAAGCACGCAAGCCACTGCAGGATTTATTTTCTGTATTACTATCTTTCAAGGCTTGTGTTTATACGTAAGAAAATATTATGTATGTTTTGTGACAGAACTTGAACCTGCAATATACTGGGTGGTAGAAGGGAGGAATTTGGGCTCTCATTGTTTTTTTTTAACCTTTTAAAAAATGGAAATATCAGAACCTCTGTTATGTCCTGAAGTATGAAAGAGGGACACCTTATGTGGCACAGTGCTCAGTTCAAACATTTCATCAGTAATGTCCTTTTCTTTCAGTGTTAGGTCATGAAACATATTCAGCATGAATTTTTAATTTGAAAGTTTTGGTTGATCTACTTGCTGCAAATCATGCAGCACTGAAGAGGCACCAGCAAGGACTGAGACAGGAGGATAGCTTTTTTCCTCCTACTTTTCTAAGCGGCAGAGAATGCTACTGGTTCTGTAAAAATCCTGCTGGAGACACTGCATTGTCCTGTGCTCCCTAAACGAGATGACCTTCTTTCACCTACTCTTTCTCAAAGAAATACCCTCTTCTAATGTTCAGTAAGAACACGAAATGATTTTTTTCTTCTTTCATTGTGATTTATTTTTTACATAACCTTCTCCCTGCCCCCAATCCTGCCTACCCTACCATCCAGAAAACCCAACACTGTGACACACGTATGCCCCCAAAACAGACAAAGATCTGATGATGAACCTTGCCTCATGTGGGGCAACTGTTTGTCAGCAATACAAATGCTCAGAGAAAGCTCTCTCTAACTCTGTGTAAAAGCAACAAAACTATTTTCATTAGCTTTGTCAAGAATTAGGTCATGTCTGTTGTCTTTACCAGAACCAAAAAAGGAAACACTTCCTAATATAGGGAAATTTTCATCACAGATGATGTGACTTTCAACATCCCTAATAGACAAAGGAATATCAGAGGTAAGAGCAAGTGAAGTCTTGAAAAGAAACGCAGACAGCTACCCTAGCAACTCTCTCGCACATATTTGATAATACTTCAGATCTGATAATATTTCTGCCTCCTGTCAAGTGCTTAAGTCTCTGGATTCCAAGGGGAAAAAAAAAGTGCATTTTACTAAATGGCTGTGATATAGTGCTGAGCATCACTGATCTAAGTAATATAATCAGATACATGTGTTTATAAGGATGTATTACTGTGTTTTAGGAGCTGCTGGGTGTTTTCACAATGATTTTCAATACAGAAGAGATTACTTTTATGCCCATCTTTTTAAAAGGCCAGAAGAACTGTCCAGGGAACTATGGGGCACTCAAACTCATTTCAGTCTTGGAGAGATCACCTAGAGTCCAAGTTCAGTGGTGGGTCCAAGAAGGTTATTGAGAAATTGGAGCATGTCCAGCAGAGTGCTATGAGAGGTCCTAGAACACCTGACCAGAGAGGAGGGGTTGAGAATGCTGGATTCTTTTCATTTGGAGACAAGGAGACCAAGGTAGAAGGGGAAGTGGAGTGGTGTCCCTAGTTGCTTAAGGGAGCATTACAAAGAAAATGGATTCAAACTCCCCAGAAAATGGATCCTGGTATTGGCAAATGCCAGAACAATGAGTGCCCATAAGTTGCCATTTGAGAGGTGCAGATTGGATGTTAGGAAAATCTTCATTGCAGTACTGGAACAGGCTGCCAGTGTGGCTGTAAAATCTGTCCTTAGAGGTTTTCAGACATGGCTAGAAGAAGTCACACCTGACCTTATCTAGACTGGGACTAGTTCTACTTCAAGTAGGAAGCTAGACTTGATGACCTCCAGAAGCCCCTTCCAAACAACATTCGTATGAGAACAAAAACATAAGAAAGTGCAATATGTGTTTGGTATGGTCCCAAGTTTTGTAAATAGTATCTGGTATGATTCATGCTATTTTCTACAAGCCTTGGTAGAGATCATAATTCTGTTTCAAGCACTCTGTAACCACATCAGAAGATGGTGTCTACCCCAGTCAGAGTGAGGATGCATGCCGAGATCAAAAGACCAAAATACTTTCAGATTTTTCTCTAGGGATCTTGCTTTAAAAGACTATTCCCTTTAAATGGATACCCAACGTAGATGGCATCGTATATTGTAACTAACTAGCTTGGATTTATAGTGCAGAAAGGAAGGGAGTTTTGAAAGGTTTCTACCCTGTGATTGTGAGGAGTGACCTCTAAGGAACAGAGCTCAATATAACTTGGCCTTTCCTTTTCTAACTGATGACTTTCCTACTGTGAGAGAAATCTATAGTCGTTAGCAAGACTGTCATGACTGCTTGCAAAGATCAGTTGCTCTGTTTGCTGAACTATGCTTTTTTTTTTAATTCACAGAGGCTATTTTGTTAATAAGAAATTGGCAGCATAATAAATTAACTGCAGCATTTCTCTTTCTACCTGCTATGGTGTTGTGATATGTGTTTCAAATCAGGTTCCCTGAGCTGTAAAGTATTTTCTATTTCACTGAAAGGCCCACCTTCAACATAGACAAAACCTAAGCAGAAAGTATCAAAGAACATGGCTATGACTTATTTCCAGCATAATAATCAAGACTTGACAAGCTATTAAAAACTCATTAAAATAAGATGACCTTGGTAAGAGCCACCTAACAATACCACATGATCCATTTGCAAGTACAAGCTTAAAAGAAGAGTAAAAAAAGAGAAAATTGCAGATTAAAATACTTGACAGATGGATGTATATGGATGTCTTATTTCAGACATTCTTAGTCATGGCAAAAACATGGGAATGCAACCTGACTCCACTTTTAGGTGCTTGAGTATAAAAGGGTCTTCAGAGCAAGTCTCTTTCCATTTTGAGGAAAGGAACAAATTATTCATTCTGCATTCTAAAATAAAATTAAACTCTAAAGCATATTTTCACAATGGAGTAGATAATTTCAGCAGTATACCTAATAAGTAGAAGACCATGCCAATTTCTGACAAATGAATTTCCTTCCTCTGCCCAGCTGGTAATGACATCTTATCGTTTGTCATCCAGTTCACTCCTCCAGCTTGGTCACAGATTTAAAAATGCACTTTTTCTCATACTTCCTATCCCTGGTAACCCATTCTAGCTCCTGTTGTTGTTTTCAGTATTCCCTCCACACCCATCCCCCTTTTATTTAGCAATTGTCGCTATATATCTAGCACACCACAGCTTCTCTTCTTAAGAAGACCTGGATCACCTTTTCTCTCCAAGCAGCTCTACTACTTATTTCCACTTGTGGTCTCACTGGCTGCAGCATTTTGTCTCTCCAGAGCCCAGGACCTCTCCAGCTGCCTTCCCCTCTGCTGAAACTGAGCTCGCACATGCTCCGACACCTCCTTCCTAGCCAAGTCTCACAACTGGTCATCTACCTGTACCCTCTTTGTGTCTCTCAGTGTCTTGAAGACCACTGACACCTTAGCTTCTCTGGCCTTGTCCACTCCTCATTCTCCTCTTGCTGCTCTTTCAGTGCATCTTCCAAAGGGTGCTTTTCCACTAACCAACAGGAAGGTAACTTCTGTTACAAGCAAGCACTGGGTTTTACATATTCTTTTAAACAAGGACTTTTGCTAAATTCCTAATTTTCCATTTATTTTGTCTTAATGTTGTAGAGTTGTTTCTAACTGGTTAATCTAGATTGTCTGTTGTTATGAATGTCAGAAGAGAAAACTGGAGACTGTGACAACAACGGTAATTTTGCAATCAATAAAATGCATGTTTTGCCTCAGCCACCAATTTCATCTTTTGCAATTTACCTTCTGCCTCAGAAAAGTGCTCAGCCAGTAGCTTTCATGCAGTTTTCACTGTTTGCTCTTTAATATTCTCTGCATTGTAAGTACCATCTCCGAGGTTATTCATTTCTCTGCCCGCTTCCTGGCCATGATCAGAAGCTATGCCCTTATCTGAACTTGATGCAGATAGGGACCGAAATTTATTCCTTTTCTTAGGAACTCTTTTCTGTTCTCTGATACGTAGATGGGACCAGCAGTATGTACAGACATCACCACTGATACAGTGGGAAAGTGCTGGGAAGGAGATCCTCCTGTACATGTATTTGCAGAGCCATGTGTCATTCTGCCACACAAGCCAGTGGCCCACCCCTGATGATTTTTGGAATGTACCAGATGCTGTAGGCGAGACCTCTCTGATGTCCCTCGGTAAGGGGAGAGCACGGTCCAGCTGGCAGACACCAGGCTGAATCCTGGCTGCAGACTAGCTCTGTCTGCAGCTAGTACATGGAAGGGATGGCAGGTGCGCTGCTCCAGGAAGCCCTTTGATGACAGTAGCAATAGGTCATTTTTTTGGGCTGCAGCCATGTGGACTGTCCTTTGCAAACACCTTGTTACTACTGCTGAAGCAGTGACTGAGTGTCCAGAAGCTTGTTCTTCCTGTTAAAGGAGTAGCCTTCGGTAGATGTGAACAAGGGTATGGAAAAGCTTTACACAGCTTCTTGATCAGATTTAGACTGGCCCGGACCCTGGTAAGGATTAAAGTAGTCTCTGGGATGGTCCAGGTAATTTAGTGCTTGTTTTTCATTCTGCCACTTTCGCGGGGGATGGGATGGGGAGAGATTTTTTTTTGCCCTAGAGCCAAAAGGGGTCATCTTGCCTGCAATGGGGAATTTGCAGCTTCAGTTCAAGGTATGTGGTGCACTTCGTGCCACATCTGCTTATTCTCCCCAGAGGTGTCCTCAGGCTGGGACTCAGCCACTGGTACAAAGCTCTCACTGTGACAGACAGGAGGAGGCTCACCAGGGCTGCGGCAGTGGAGCCATGCCGGCCTCCATCAGGATGAATGTGGCCCTGCAGGTGGATAAGGACTAGTAAGTATAGCATGAGGAAATATCAGCACACAAAGGGTAAATAGGTGAAATAACAGTTCAATGCAAAATAATAAAGAGAAACAGTATTCCATTTTCTTCTTGTGCATTTTTGAGTTTGTTTTTTTCTAATGGTGTGTTTGCTGTTTAGTGATTTTATGAGCAGCCCTCAAAGGTTTATAATACTCTTTTTTTCCGGTGTGGGTGGATCTATTTCCACTTCATTTTGAATGTTGCCTTTTAATCACAAATGCCATTCAGCTGTGCATGTAGTTTAAGCTCTGTGCAAATCCCTCAGATATACCAGAACAACTTGTTTGTTTGAAGTGAAATCCCTGAGAACTCTGCGAGGTGTAAATCTCTGCGGAACGAGGTCTTCGTTTGTTCCAGAAGTCGAGCAGTGCTGGGGAAAACACGCCCAGCTCTGACTAGCAAACAGCAGATACAGAACGAATGGCCTGGGACTCACCTTTCAAACCCTAGCAGCTCATGCTGACTATAAAGACACCTTGGACTGGACTCCAGGAGAGGGGTAGAGTTGACAAACAAAGGTGGAGGGAAAGCAGAAGAGATGAGCCCTACAAACTCCTTGTCATTCAATGTTAACTTTATATTTCTACCTAGCGCACAGTATCCTAGATGTACACAGAACCAGGTTCAGCACCTTGAACCTGGGCTGGTTCCAGACTAGCCTCGTTCTTGTAGACCAGTTTGAGGGCTGATTCAGGTAATGTGGCTGGGAAGTTGCAGTTTCAGAAGCCAGGAGATGCCGTGCACAGACACCATACATATAAACTCCTTATTCATTGGTGTTTGTGTTGAGCTTTCTGCAATAAAAAGAAAAGATGCTGAGATAAAATTGAATGCAGAAGAAGCTTTGATGTTGCCTTCAATACAGTCAGGATTCCATTTGGTCTGAATTGGTCATCTGTGCAGTAGAGGAATAGTACCAAAAAAACCTGTACACAGCAACTGAGCTTGCTGTTTATTGTTAGGGTGCTGATACACACCTTAAAGTACGGAAGGGATACAAATCCACTTATTACACCCAGCAGTATCAATAACAATTGACTGGGTGGAGCACAGTTTCATATCACTGAGTCCCTGATATTATATACAATTGAATGAGGCAGTCTTCCTCTACTTCCACCTTCAGGAAACTCCTCCTGGAAGACTTTCAGTTCTGATGGTTAGGCTCCCTTCTCTATTTTCCCCACTTTTATTTGTGACTAATTTATACCCATTCTTATGTCAAGACTACCTTTCAGTTTAAATAATTCTTCTCCCCATGGTGTTACAGACATATCCCATGCTTGTTAGCCTCATGACCTGGCTTTTCTATCCTTCTGATCATTCTGCCTTTTGTTCTATTCAGAATTGCTTGCTCTTGAATGCGGTGGCAAGAGTTACTTACATTTCTCTAGTGCTTTCTATCACGGTACAAACACCTGCACATACATCTGGCTTTCATGCACTAGATCCCATGCAAAAAAAATACCCCCCACAGTTGCTCCTCTCCAGCAATTTATCCCTTGCCCTGTAACACTCATTTACCTGCACACCATGGAAATCCTGAGTGGGTAGTGCTGACTACAAAGGGTTAGAGCAGGTTGGAACAAGTTGGGAAAGAGGTGCAGCGAGGTGTGTTATACCAGAGCAACAGAGCTGATGATTGCCAGGTTGTCTGTCAATATCCAGCTGCCCTTTTCTCTTGGTAGGCGTGCTGATGCATCCTGGCATGTGTCACCCCAGTTTCTCATGGTCAGCCTGTGATTATTTGGCTTTTCCTTTCCAGTGTTTCCAAAGGTAAGAGTGTATGTATAGAAAAAAAATCTTTTTTCAGTTTTGTTACACTTTATATAAGAATACTGCCAAAAACTTTATCTTCCTCCCTGCCTTTCTTGTCTGGCAAGCTGTTTTCCAGCTCTTCTAATGTTGAAGATTAGAATTCAGATCCAAAATTCTGTAGAGTATGTTTAATCAATATAATATCCTTGCATCTTACCTGCTTTCCTCTGTGAACATCCAAGTGTCTTTCATCAATGTGTCTTCACTTAGAAGAATGAATTATATTATTTTTCCAACTAGTCAAAAGTATTGAAGCCTTAAGACTTTTGCTTCTAAAGTCACAGAAATATAACAGCTAATCTATAAAGCAATGCTTGCTTTTTTCCCTCTTGGCCCTTGCTGTTTTCTGTTACTGGCAGGTTTTCCAAATCAATTTTGAAAAGAAGATAAGACAGGACCTATTAAAAGATAATATTAGATATACCTCACTTTAGTTTTCATAGTCTTTCAGGGAGAAGAAAAAGAATAACTAGATTCCTTTGCTTGGGGCCAGATCTCTTTTCCTTGCCTGGGATTTCTGAAAGAAGAGATAATAAAGCCTTAATTTTGCACCTATATCAGTGGACTGGAAATTTGACAGTGGCATCAATTGCAAGGAGAGAAAGTGAGAACACAAACTTGTATACCTCAGCAGCTGTCTCATTTCTGGATCTTCTCCTGAGGAACTTAGTCTGTGTTGGCAAGAGGTTATGAGATCTTAATATCGGTGCCATAAAGATAACATGAGCTAGAAAGGATAGGTTAAATTAGACAGGATCAAACTAGCTAGGACCACATAAGTAGACCAGGGTAGGTTAAATTCTATAAACAAGGAGAGATTAGGTTAGGAGTACTGGATTAGGTGGACTAGATAGCTCTGAGAGGGTAACTTCTGAGTAATTTGAGGGATATTCAACAGTTCTTAAAAAGTTAACAAAAAGAAATACTTCACTCTGAGTTGCTAAGGTGATACAGCCATGACAAAGACTAATGAAATCCTAGAATATGCAAGGGGAGGCATTTTCAGTAAAGGGAGGCTGTTAAAGACACTGTAGAAAGCTCTATTGAAACCTTATCTGAAATATGGGTATTATACTTGTCATTCAAAAAATTAATCCAGCCTGGAAAAAATGCAGAGAAAAATAAGTATGGAAAGGAAGAAAATTCCAAGTCTTGTTTATTTGAAGCTAGAATAGCATTTATTCACCATAGTAGGGGAAATATATATCAACCAGCAGAATAACGGAGCAGGATCTTTTAAGGAAAAGGTATATCTTATATATGACAGCATCACAGAGACTGTCTTAGGTCACCAGGGAGACCCAACCTAATATTCTTGATACCTTTGATTAAAAAAAAACAGGCTTATTTTTCCACGGAGATGACCATGTCCCATGGTCACAAAGTTTGAAATAGCCATATGATGAAATATAACAAAATCTTGCTGGAGGAGGGAATTGGGGTTTGGCCCACGTTAAACAGAAGATACTCCACTCCTCGCAGAGTTAGACACGCCATCACGATCTAACATGGGTCATAGCTAGGTTCTTTTCCTAACTTTTTTGTCAGAATTTCACAGGTTTATTTGGTGAACATTTTCTTTAGTCAACCTCTTAATCAAAAGAATGTCATTTTTTATTAATGTACTATATCTGAATTTTCCCTGCAGTTTTAGTTTCCTTGGTTTAGCAATTTTAATGAATTTTTCTAATGAAGAAAGATTAAAGAGCAAAGCCGGCAGCAATAAGGTCAATAAATACGTTATACCAGCCATGAGTGTCCGTATTTTTTATCAAACTCATTATGAAGAAGGGTTAACACACTAAGCTCAGTGCAGCATGTATTCATCAAAATCTAAACGAATCCTTGGAAGCTGGCACTTCCACGGCTGCTGATGTTGGCACTAACGTACTTTGCATTAGTTTGCCACAGCTGGAGATCTTGATTCACAGACATGAAAAGAATCAAATTGATTTCCCTCCTTTCCTTCCTTTCCTTCCTTCCTTCTTTCTTTCCTTCCTACTTATAAGCCCATTTGAATCACAGTGTAAAATTGTGGACCAGCAGAAAAATATTGTCTGTAGGGTAGGAGGCATACAGACCATTGCACAGAAAATTAGACAATCAATTGTTAACCCGTTGTTAATATGGAGGCCAGATTGAAATTTATGTGTACACAGAGGACTGAGAGACTATCCATCCAATATTTAAAGTCTCCGGGAGTGATACCGAAACGGCTGTCTTCTCGGCATCTGAATACCAGATCTCAACAAAGCATTTAAGCTTTAAGATTTTTCCTGAAATAAATTAGGCACCTAAATAAAAGTTAAGACTACAGATATTGTATTGAATCTGGGCCATGGTGTATCATTTTCCTTTAGCTCAGTATTGCTGAGGGTGACAGGGCAGAAGGCTCTTACTGGGATCTTTTCCAGTCCCGTCAAATGCTTGAAGAAACATTGAAAACTACTGTGCAGTAGAAAACTACTGTAGAATCAGTTCTTATTAGTCTCTGTTTGAGGATAAAAGGGGGGAAGGACAGCTAGGGGAGGATGAAAGAGAAAAATAACAAACACGGGGCTGGTGTCTTTGCAGGTTGAATGCGACGAACATATGGAAGGATGCTTGCAATACCTGTAATCAAGCTAAACACAAAATGTCAGAGGAAAAGCTATTTGCTATTCTACAGATGATAAAAAGAGCTTCTTCTTTTACTCAGGTGTGTGTAATGACAGTAATAATAATAATTTGACACACGTTATGGCAAGGACAGTTTCTGTACTGTCCCCCCATTATTTTGTTCACATCGTATCTGTTGCCAACCAAAGAATTTAGCGACCCTATCCTATAGTTCCTGCTCCTGTTGACACTAGACAGAAGACATCTCCAGAGCACAAAATCTGTGCTTCCCTAGCTGGCAGGAGTCCCTTCACCCTTCTGCAAGAACTAAAGGCGAGGAAGCTGTGAGCACCCCTCTGACAACGCTTCTGATGGAGGGAGAGAGGAACCGTGCTTCTAGGGTCCAGGACCAAGACTCATTTAACATCTCTTTGGCAGGCACTGGGTAACCACAACTCCTCCACATGAAACTGCCATTTTTGCTTATTTGAAGGAATATTCAACACATGCAGGACCTAGCCCCAAGTTTGTTACTTTTGCGTTAAAGATCTCACAGTTTACAGAGATTATAACTTCTGTTCCATTAATGATATGGATATTTGTCATCCTGCTGTGGCAGACAAGTGTGTGTTCTTTTTGCCTCGATCAGGTAAAGATTTATCTTAGACTTACGAGAAAGCCACAGTGTAAAGATACATCCTAAATCTATTCCTCATCTTTATCTTGGCCCAGCATATGGCAGTGTATTTTAGATTGGTTAATCAGAATTCCTCGGGCATTTTGTCCTGTCTAATACCAAAATCATTAATCTTATGTCTGTAAGAAACTCTGCAGATCTGTTGTCACTGGGCGCACGTTAGCTATATGACTGCCTGCACTTAGTGAGCAACAACAGTGCATTAATTTCATTTGCAAGTTTTTTTCCAGACATACATTCATCTCGTCTGATCTATGTTTCTTGCTGAGCTTTTCCAATGCTAGGAATTTCATAGACAATAATTATATCTACTTTATTTTGTAGGAAAATTTATAGTATGAATATTAAAATCCAAATTATGCTAACGACTGCGATCAAAGTTAGACTTTGAAAAACAAAATAAAGTTTCAATAGCCTTCTTAATTAAAAGTAAGTTACTATTATGTTATGGATTAATTCACATATAAGTTCCCCCTGCCAAACTGGTACATGCAGAGCTACATACATTTTCACGTACGTATATAAAGCATGCACCTACCTGAGGATGCAGATGTGTAAGAGTAATAGAATCTGGAGATATCATCTAAGATTTTAAGCTGAACAGAAGCAAGCTTTTTACCTTGCAAATGTCTTAAAGTTTGTATTCTGTAAGCATTGCATCGATCTATTAACCAGTCTGCAAATATTTCACTTTTACTTTCCCGCAGAGCCCTTGAACGCCCACCAGCAGTGTCAGGTTCGAAAATCGAATTTGTGGCCCACTGCTAAGCTGTGAACTGTGCACCCTGAAGCTCCTCCCCAGGCTCAGGGCCTCCTGGTGACAGAGCTGCTCGTCAGAAAGGAGGGGGGCAACAACACACACATGCTCATAGTTGTTCATATTAAGTTGTTGTTCCTCTCAATTTATTGATTTCAGGCTGACTTCTAAGCCAAGAAGCCGAATGAAGTAATTCTGTAACATTGCCTTAGCTAAAATCCAGACAGATACAGGATAAAAACCCAAAAGTTGCTGAGGTCAGCCTAATGTGTTAAATTGTGTTGTATAAGCTCATGTATCTTCCTGCTTGCAGAAAGTCTATTACAGTGCTGATGGGCAGGACCAGATCATAACTGTTATAATCCCTTATACATCAGGTAGAGATGAGGCTGAGGAATTGTGCTCCCTGTACAGAGGGCTGGCAGGACACTTGCTTGAATATGATTACCAAGTAAAAGGGGAAGGTGGCCTTTATACCTCCCCTGATCCAAGACATGCTATAAGTGCACATCTGAAGGCGCCTTCTAAAATATTGTGGCCCTTTGCCACAAATAGCTTATAAGTACCCTTCTAGTGTCTGAATTTCAGAGGCACCACAAGTCCACTAGAAGTCAATAGGCTCCACAGTATTCAGTTCCTCTGAAAGTCTGGGCGTAGTTTTTAATGGTACTTTGTAGAAAGGGAAGATCGGAAAACAAGTATGAATATTACACAGATGATAATTGTGCACACAAACCCACATTTACACATCCAAGTACTTTACATATTCAAGCACAGTCAAATTTTATAAATGAACAAAATGGATTTCCTTTAAAAGACTGGCATTCTTTCTTCAGCCAGCTTGCTAAATTAAACCCAGCTTACTAAAAGCAAGGCAATTATCTCTATCAAAAGGCATTAAAATTAAAAAGAACTGAATCAGACACTCTTAGATTAATGTGAAAATGCAATAGGAGCTTATAATCTTTGCTCAAACGTAAGGCCAAAATAAAAAGAGCGCTGTTGATGTTCATCCCTCAAAGTATATCAGTAAGAATTGAAAAGCAAAGCACCAGTGTCATCTAAAACACTTTGTATCATCTAGTTGCCATCTATCATTTGCCAAATACATTTGCAATTTAACCGTCATATATTGATCCCAAAGAAATTGCTATGTGGAAAAAAAAGATGTCTTTTCAGGAACTCTGCAGTGAACTTCAGTGAAATGATTGTTCAGTCTTTTGCTGAAATGAATCTTGCAAAAAACAATTCAAGCATAGATTTTTTGAATGCCAAGTAACCAATTAAAATAGTGTAGTTTCAAAAAGATCTGTTTTGCTAAATGCAAGTTCACCTTTAAGTTAAAAAATCAGGAGGGAAATCATCAGGGCAAAGGAACTATGCGTATGAAATATGGTAGGTATGCCAATGTGTCATTAATTACATTACTTACCACAGTCCTTACATTCCTACAATAAATATAAGATTCTAATTATTCTATTAAGTAAATTGTTTTCAAAAGCCCTGACAGAAGAGGCAAATTCTTATTTTGATTCTATTGTAATCAGCCTAATGATATTTCCTTTGCACAGCATTAAGCAATAATTTATGGTGCAGTGCAAATAATTCAGATTAATTCTAAGAATATCAAAATCATTTACCTATTTTGAACATGATATACGTTCCTGTGTCCTGGAAGCAGTGAAGTGAGTTTCTGTCTGATCTCTTAAACATAATTTTTAATCTGATTTCGATTTCTACCTCCCTGTATGTTCCCCATACACCTCCTCTAGCATTATATTGACAAGATTGCTGAGAATTCACCTTTATGAATGAGAGCTAATGGCATGTGCTACCATGAAAACTGGGTGAAAGCAGATACTCTTAGGAAACTGATCTTTACTTACAGGCTCCATTCAGCGACTGTGGACTGGAAACACAAAACGTTTCTGTGACGTAATGGGACTCAACATGCGGAGGCTGAACAGCGTGAGAGGGGTTGGGACTAACAGCAGTACATCAGCCCAGGCTGACCTGTTTCAAAAACACAGGCTGAGGAAAGGTTACATAGAAACTAATGTTACTAAAAGAATAATGTTCAGGGAAAATGTTAATATACACAGGGTAAAAAATACAAAGCAGAGTCTGAAAGACCTGCAGTCACTGCAACTTATAATTTTCATGTTCAGTCAGGGACGTTTTTCACGGGTGGAAATAATGGCTGCAAAGGTCTTGACCATGTAAGGAAAAATCACTGAAGCTGCTTGCAAGCAAGAAAGATATAACATTCAGTAAGCGCAGCTTATTTCGTCTTCGCAGGAGTGTGGGTTGCCCCCTTTGCTCCCCGTGGGATGTCTCCCCTGCAGTATGCTCTTTTGGTAAGCACGATGAATCAGCAATCAAGGCATATGTGCTGGTGCGAGCTGCTGTGCTCTTTTTGAGAGGTACAGTTGGCTACTCCTGGAAATCCTCTTCAGCGCAGAATGGCAGAATGGCTGAAATCGGAAGGGACCTCCAGAGATCGTCTGGTCCAGCTCACTTTTTGTCTGTGTGCTTTTAACAGTCACCATACAGACTACTGTAGCACACTTCTAGCACCTATTAATAATTTAGCTATCTTTTATAAACTATTTATAAATCAAGTCCTAGTACAAAGTGTAGCCAAAAATCCAGCTTTTTCCTAACTGGAAACACAGCTCTAAGAACATGGCCCCAGAGGCAGGTACAGAGCACCTGGGTTTTGGGCTCAAGCCAAGGGCAGGTGAAAGACCCTTCAACCAACCCGAACGCACCGGAAGACTCAACCTCTGGATCTCAGCAGGATGAAAGCCTGGCAATGGAGAACATCCACTGTACGGTCTAACTAACCCACAGAGCAAGATTAATATTTTACTAGTGAATTTAACTGAATATTACGCTTAATTGACTTTACTCTACAGAAACACATTAGAGTGGTGCTTCGTGTGCACAGTTAAAATAAAGGCACTTCCTAGATTCCTAGATTGCCTATTTTATGCCTCCTGACAGATTAGTTTGGCTAAAATTTTGGCTGATTTTGCCAGAATGAGTCATAGCAATACCAAAAATTTGTTAATTGATTTAATTTCATTTTATATCACTAAAGAGCCCGTCTGTTACACAGCCTGGTTTTAAATCTCCTGCACCTGTAGGGGAATGTAGAGGAGTAGAATTATTTGATTATGGATGGCTCTGAAGACTGCAGTTTCCTAGGGTTACATATTTCATGCTTTGTATGTCCCATGGCATCTCCCCAGGGACGGTGCGGTGGAACACTGCTTCCCTAAAGGAAGCACTGCAGCTGGATATTTGTACCTCATTCTGCTGGAATAAGAGTTTCTATTTGTACAAAATGTAAGTTTTCTTTGTTCTGATTACTACTGAAGTGTACTTTAGTGGTTTACTGACCCTTTTAATAGGCAAGAATTTAATCTTTCAGCAAGAAAGGAAGCCTGGCATTTGTTCAAAAGTGAGCATACACTGGTAAGTGCAATAAAATAAGACCCCACCACCCTCAACTTCTATTCCTGTTTAATCATTGTTAAACACAGGGAGTGCTGGGGTAGGATTAACTTCCAAAAATTATCAGCAAGAGAGAAAATTCACAGCAGGCATGTTTGCTATGTTTATTTGGATTTATGCAGCTGTATCTGAAAATCCTATCACTTAGTGATTTCCTTTTTGCGAGAGACATAAATCCCTTTTGAATTCATCTTCTATAGCTTTCACGGAATAGGAAAAGAATAACACACACATTTTTTTTCAACCACAACAAACATTCAGTTTACTTAAATTGCACGTCGTAAGTATCTCTTCCACTCAGACTCCACAGTTCCCTGGCATCCTTCGTTCACCTTCTCTCTCAGCCATCTCTTATGCAATGCATCACGAAGACAGAAATGTCCTCCGGGCTTTGGGGTGATACATGCAGTCATTACTCTTAGATGGATGGGTATCAGTTTAGAGTGAGAGTCTTTGTGTCCTAATGGAGAGCACTCCAGAATATCACAGGTGCTTGAGAGATCTTAAAGTTACTCTTCCACTTAAAGTTGTACAAAATGATTATAGGAGACAGAAGGGTAACCAACATTTTTCTCTCTGTCCACACCTTTCCCCAGACGACAATTATTCCATGGGAGGGAGAGGTCAGCTAGAGGAAAACAGGGCAACTTCAGTAGGACCTACTCTTGGAGGTAGCATCAGTATTAGTAGTAGCGTAGATCTGTGTAATGATAATGCCCAAAAACTAACATAGAACATGAACCACCATGCTCATAACTTTATAAAGCACAGTAGAGACAGGCCGTGCCTCAGAGCTTAAACTTGCCATAGAAGATACATATAACGTGAATATTATTGGGTGGGGTGGGGGAGAAAGCTAAGAGTTGGAACAAGCCTAATATCTTGTTTATTATAACCAAAAGACGTCCTTGCTTTCTTTCAAGAAGATAGCTGCTTTTAGCATGGGAACTCTTCGGAAAGAGGTGAAGGGTTCGATAAACATGGGATAACAGTATTATTTTTTTTCCTAACTGAGTGTTAGTGTTAAGATTGTGATTCTTATATTTAGTTGAGCAAGAGTTCTGCATGTGACCTTTGAGAAGACGCATATTAAGTCACAGGGTTGAAAAAAACAGCTACCATTGCAATGATGTATTTTTGCTTTTTTCACATGCCTTAAATGTTAAGTAAAAAAGTTTGTAGAAAACCTAGAACAGCTAGGATTAAGTTTATACTTTCTACAAGCAATAGAGGCTAATTATTTCAGCCATAGTTTCTTCTCAATTGAACTAAATTAATAACTCTGTACAAATCATTCTCCCTGTATATTTCTGTTCAGCATCTTTTCTTTTAAAGGCTGATTATTGCAATTCCTGTGTAAGCAGGGGATGTAAGGGAGACTTCTAATATTTTATGTTTTCCAAACTTAGTTGTTAGTTTCTAATTGACTTACAGTAAAACACTGGGGAGGTCAGTTACATCCACACCAAAAGGATTATTCAACCTGATGTAGCAATCAGTTGGTAATTCCCATTGCACCTTCAGTTCCTCTTGATTTAATTTCACTCGACACTGCTGAGGAGAACTGGCATGTTAATAAACTAACTCTATGAATCTTTTCTACATCTACTAAGAAAACACTATTGAAGCTGCATAAATATTTTATGCTTTTCATAAAATATTTAAATATTCCCCAAATAAGAATTTGGACCCAGGCCTTCATGGTCGATATGTTAACCATTGGATCAAAGAGTCATTTCGGTGCTCTCCTGCCAAATAAAGGTTTATAAACTTAAACAAAGTGGCACAGCTTTGGCAAAAGAAACTGAATCCCAACTAAGAATACCCAGTAGTTCAATGGTTAGGCACTGTCCTGCGATGCAGAGAGATCTGGACCCTGGTAACTAGAATCATAGAATCATAGAATCATTAAGGTTGGAAAAGACCTCTAAGATCATCAATCCAACTGTAAACCCAACACCACCATACCCACTAAACCATGTCCCTAAGCGCCTCATCTACACGTCTTTTAAATACTTCCAGGGATGGTGACTCAACTACTTCCCACACTGGGCAGCCTGTTCCAAGGCCTGACCACTCTTTCAGTAAAGAAATTTTTCCTAATGTCCAACCTAAACCTCCCTTGGCGCAACTTGAGGCCATTTCCTCTCGTCCTATCGCTAGTTACTTGGGAGAAGAGACCAACACCCACCTCACTACAACCTCCTTTCAGGTGGTTGTAGAGCACGATAAGGTCTCCCCGCAGCCTCCTCTTCTCCAGGCTAAACAGTCCCAGTTCCCTCAGTTGCTCCTCATAAGACTTGTTCTCCAGGCCCTTCACCAGCTTCGTTGCCCTCCTCTGGACACGCTCCAGCACCTCCATGTCCTTTTTGTAGTGAGGGGCCCAAAACTGAACACAGGATTCGAGGTGCGGCCTCACCAGTGCCGAGTACAGGGGCACGATCATCTCCTTACTCCTGCTGGCCACACTATTTCTGACACAGGCCAGGATGCCGTTGGCCTTCTTGGCCACCTGGGCACACTGCTGACTCATGTTCAGCTGGCTGGCAACCAGCACCCCCAGGTCCTTTTCCTCCGGGCAGCTTTCCAGCCACTCTTCCCCAAGCCTGTAGCGTTGCATGGGGTTGTTGTGGCCGAAGTGCAGGACCCGGCACTTGGCCTTGTTGAACCTCATACAGTTGGCCTCGGCCCATCGATCCAGCCTGTCCAGGTCCCTCTGCAGAGCCTTCCTACCCTCGAGCAGATCAACACTTCCACCCAACTTGGTGTCATCTGCAGACTTACTGAGGGAGCACTCAATCCCCTCGTCCAGATCATTGATAAAGATATTGAACAGGACCGGCCCCAAAACTGAGCCCTGCGGAACATCACTCGTGACCGGCCACCAACTGGATTTAACTCCGTTCACCACAACTCTCTGGGCTCGGCCGTCCAGCCAGTTTTTTACCCAGCGAAGAGTGCACCTGTCTAAGCCGTGAGCCTCCAACTCCTCTAGGAGAATGCCATGGGAGACAGTGTCAAAGGCTTTACTGAAGTCCAGGTAGACCACATCCACAGCCTTTCCCTCATCCACTAGGCAGGTCACCTGGTCACAGAAGGAGATCAGGTTGGTCAAGCAGGACCTGCCTTCCATGAACCTGTGCTGGCTGGGCCTGATCCCCTGGTTGTCCCGCACATGGCTTGTGAGCGCCCTCAAGATGAACCGCTCCATAATCTTCCCCGGCACCGAGGTCAGGCTGACCGGCCTGTAGTTCCCCGGATCCTCCTTCCGGCCCTTCTTGTAGACAGATGTCACACTGGCAAGCCTCCAGTCGTCCGGGACCTCCCTTATTAACCAGGACTGCTGGTAAATGAGGGAGAGTGGCTTGGCAAGCTCCTCCGCCAGCTCCCTCAGTACCCTCGGGCGGATCCCATCTGGCCCCATAGATTTGTGAGTGTCCAGGTCGTTAACTGCTTCCTCTTGGATTATGGGGGGTTTATCCTGCTCGCTGTCCCTGTCTTTCAGCTCAGGGGGCTCAGTACCCTGAGGATAACTGCTCTGACTATTAAAGACTGAGGCAAAGAAGGTGTTAAGTACCTCAGCCTTACCCTTGTCCTTGGTGGCAATGTTGCCCCCCGCATCCAATAAAGGACGGAGATTCTCCTTGGCTCTCTTTTTGTCATTAACATACTTATAAAACCATTTTTTGTTGTCTCTCACGACAGTGGCCAGGTTGAGTTCTAGCCGGGCTTTTGCCTTTCTAATTTCCACTCTGCATGGCCTAACGCGATCCCTGTACTCTTCCTGAGTTGCCTGCCCCTTCTTCCAAAGGTGATAAACTCTCCTTTTTTTCCTGAGTCCCAGCCAGAGCTCCCCGTTCAGCCAGGCCGGTCGCCTTCCCTGCCCGTTCTTCTTAGGGCACATGGGGACAGCCCGCTCCTGCGCCTTTAAGACTTCCTTCTTGAAGGACGTCCAGCCTTCCTGGACCCCTTTGCCCTTCAGGACTGTCTCCCAAGGGACCCTCTCGACCAGTGACCTGAGCAGGCCAAAGTCCGCCCTCCGGAAGTCCATGGTAGCGGTTTTGCTGGCCCCCCTCCTTACTTCACCAAGAATCGAGAATTCTATCATTTCATGGTTGCTAAGCCCAAGCCGGCCTCTGACCACCACATCTCCCACCAGGCCTTCTCTGTTTGTGAACCGCAGGTCAAGCGAGGCACCTCCCCTGGTAGGCTCATAATAATTAGGCATATAATGAGCTCAGCATTATGAGCACATGTTATACAGCTCTCCAGGGTCAAAATTTTAAGTGGCAACTGATTTAGGGGACTGAGGATTTAATTTTGTACTTAAATGCCTATCATTAATGCCATCTATTAGAAATTTAAGTCCTTTTGTGAATTAATGTCTCTTGTTTCAATCCTTTATATGCAATATGTTGTTCAATAGATTTAATGTTTAAGACTGAAATCACCTGCTATTTGGTTCCTGGGTCTATTACTGGTCTGCTTTTTGATCTTGAGTTAGCCATTCACTTTTTCAGCCAGCCGAATAGTTACGATGCTATTTTTCAGATTCATCCATTTCTGAAGGTTAAGCACATCTATGTCCTAAGATGGTGTTCATAAACTACAAACCCTTAGGATTTTCATAAACACTAAAGTTTCTGAAAGATGTTTTGAGCTTACAAAATACAACTTCAGCTTCAATAAACACATAATTACTACCAAAAAATCTGTAGAGAGCAAACCTTTTATATCCATTCTCTAATCTGCAGTATCTTAATTGCAAAGATGTAGAATACGCCAAGCACCATGCCAAACTAATTTGCTTTGAACAAAATAGAAACACATTGCTTTGGGGGAAATGTTCATTGAAATTGTTTCCATCATACCTGCTTCCTCAGGTACCTCCTACATAATCCAACTTGGTATTTTGCAATTAAGTCAAGTTCTTTAATGCAGTAACTTTCCTTTTTCTCTCCTTCTGCCAGTCAAATCATATTACAAAAGCTTCTTCTACACTCCGCCAGACAGCTTGCTGTAAAGTGCTCACTTTTCTCTTAAAAAATGGACATGACAGGCAACCCACCGCTCTTGTGTAGTCTGTCATCAAATCATCTGTGTGGCATAATCCCCACCCTGCTATGTCAGAAAGATAGCATGTATTCAGCTGCCTATCACTTCTTTATGCTCATTAAACCTTTGATGACATCAGTGAGCCAAAATAGAATGTGAAAAATAGATGATCCTTTGAAAGCTTTATAAAAGGGTACTCAGACATGCAGTCATTTAAAGAAAAATATAGAATGTAAGTATAAAAGGAAGAACGGGTATCTTAGAAGTGCATGCTATTTTTATCTTCAATTTCCATTAAAACAACAACCTGTGTTTTTGGTTATATGTTAATGAAAATAACTGCTATGCAGCTTAATGGCAACTTTACTGTAAGTTTTATGCAGATGAATGGACTTGAAACAACTAAAACATTGTTATTCTACTAATTCATTTAAGACTTATAGTGTAAGACAGACAACTCTGCCCTTCTTATCAGCAGGAGGAAGACAGCAAAATGCCATCTTGGCTTTCTTCATTGAATTATACACATATATCATCTATTGATTGCATATATAATTTTATATGTCTGTATAAATGCACCTCTTAAATCTATGTCCACAGTTATTGCCTACATTAAAAAATGCAAAAATACCAACCCAATGTCATAACAAAGACTGTTTTTCACCATTTAAGAGACACAGCATGGCGTATTTGTGAAAATTGTTATTTAATGTGACTGAGGGAAGTTTGATATTCCCAAGTGCTGAAGAAAAATCCCAAAATCATGAGATTTCTTAAACATTTATGGGATTTTTACCTTAATTAAAAATACATATATTTGTGCTCCTTGATTTGAATCTCTAGATGCACTTTTTACATGGTTTCAGCCATCTTTCCCTGCAATCCTGAGGACTAGAAAATTTACTTCCTTATAACGCAATCTGAGACACTTTAATTTCATGACTGCAGTAGTTATAAATGTACACGAGTTGCGAGGCTGCCAACAAAATCTTGAGAACTGGCCATACTGCCAGAGCCCAGTTTGCTCAGAATGGACTAATGGACCAGCGGTGGGCCTCCTACATCTTCACAGGCTGAAACAGCAAAACCTTCCCTCCAACTAATTATCTTGCTTGGGTTTTGTTTTGGTATCACCCCGCTAGTCAACTCATTAATCAGTGTTGTTAGCTAGAGAGTGAGTCCCCAGTAGGAAGCAGTACCTTGAGATATGCAGCAGCAGCAACTTGAAAAATGCTCGGTGTGGATGCGTCAATGCATGGATACTTGCAATAAGAAGTGAGCACGGCATGTTCTCCTGATACCTGCTGAAGGTCAGCATTTTAAGAAGCAGTAATTTTAAGCCACTAGAACATGGAGACATTACACTTTAACTGTCTACAATTACATTTAGGATTCAGAAAAGAAGATGCAATGAAAAGAGTCATCCTCTATCCTTCCTACATGAAGAGCCTTGGCTAGTTGAGAGGAGACATAGTTGTCACGTTTTGACTTAAATATGCTTTTGCCACACAAAAGAATTACACATAAGTTAGTGTCCATCAAAATACAAATACAGATAGCCACTTGTGATTCAAGTATAACATGCAGATTTTAAAGATGACAGTTATTTTCATCTTAATAGTAGAATTCAAGCTGACTTAGAGAACCTATGAACACATGCACAGTTAAACCTACGTACAGCCTTTGACAATGTGTCTTTGTTAGCAAGTAGTGCTGAAAAGCAAGACCAAATCTCTGCGACGCACAGCAGTGTGCAATAAGTGGGGGTAATTGGAGATTTGCCTCAAAAACACACTTCTGACCTAAAGTGCTGGAAGAGCAACTCCCTTTGTGCCCTTTGTATAAGGACCTCAGCAGTCCTTACCCATAAGGTTTAGAGGAGGTGATCAGAGTGTTAGAGAAAGAAAAAAAAAAGGGATGCATTTGTTGCCTGCCCTACTGGCTACCTTCAGGCAAGTAATAAGCAACAACAAGGGAAAACAGTTCTAAAGGTGGATGACTCTTTCTCTGAATTTTTTGTGCAGTCAGCATCATTGCAGCATGTTTTTCATTTCTTCATTTGTTGGCATACAGATTTGACTAGGAGATGTGAGCATTTATCACCTAAAAAAGTGTGATGGTATGCATGGGCAAATGTGTAATACAACTGGAGTCTCCTCTCATACCGCTATATTATGTTTGTTTGGTCATGCATGTAATGACTTTGCTGAAAAATGTGTAAAGTTTGGTGTCAAACTAACACATCCAAAGCAGGTAGAAAAAAAGGAAATAGAGGTTTTGAGCTAGAAGAGAAAGGCCACAAGTGTTACATTTTGGAGAGAGAGGAAGCAGACCAAGCAACAGGAGAAAGTAAGAATGTGTAGGATGTGGCAGTTAGGCAGTCCATGCATGATATCTACCAAGAAGCAGGTACAACTGCCCCTGTACAAAGAAGTAAATTTGCTTGCCATTAAGATTATATAACAGAACTGCTTTGTGTTGGAGATTTTTCAGCTCTCCAAGCACAGTGCGTAAATACCATGTGGAAATGTATGCAGCTACACTCCTTCTCAGAACCTTCTCTGTTCACTGGGAATTAGTTCAACTCTTTAATTACAGCAAAAAACATGCTAAGCATTGTAATGTACTCTGATACTAATTTTCAGGCCAAAAAGCACCAACTTTTCATAGAAAAGGGGAAATTTATCTTGATTTATCTAGCACTGAAATATTCAGTCACTAAGAAAAATGCTTTCCTCCAGCAATGGCTGCATTCTCGTGGAGAGCACGAGAATTTGTCACTTTGTGGGTTTCTCCCACATCAGTCATAGTTTGTTGCTCTGCAGAAGTCGTACTCTGTAGATATTACAGCAGCCAAAATATCTGATTATTTCATGTGCATTATATCTTTTTTTAGGCAACAGGAAGAAGACAAAAGTACCTCTCTTCATGCTGTTAATTATATACATATATGCAGACAGGAATAGGCAGTGGAGAATGAGGAAGACATAACAAATCAAAACAAAGGAATGTGTCTAGTATTCTGGTCCCTCTATTATGAGTTTGGTATGAAAGCATGAATTGTATAATCTGATATGTTTTCTGTGAAAGTCATCGCTATTGTACGATTCAGAGAAATATAATTAATTGCTTTAGGCTGCCACTTTTTTTAAGTCTGTATTGCTACCATCTCATGCAATCAGAAAGGTGATTACAGACTCACAGATCTAGAAGGCCAAGATGAACTATGCTTATGCCATTCGTAGCACATGTTTGTCTGCTGAGTACTTCTCATGGTGGAGATTCCTCCACCTTCCCAGGCTATGTACTTCAATGCTTTGCTATCCTTGCTAGTAGAAAGGCTTAATGTGTAAGCCAAGACTTCTCTGTTGCAATTTAAGTCCCTCATTTTTTGTCCTGTCCTTAGCGGACAAAAAACATTTTATTCTCTTCCTAACTACTACAGCCCTTTAAAGATTGTTCTCACACCCCTTCCTCTATTTTAATTTCCATTCAATCACTCCTGACAAAAATATACTTTCTAAGCCTCTGATCAGCTTCCACAAGGCTCTTGCCTAGGCTTCATACAACTAGCCCATGTCTTTCTTAAAATTTGGACACTCAGCAATGAGTACTGTTTTTCGCTAAAAGCCCAGCATGTGTTGAATAGAGTAGGATTTTTTCACATGCTGCATAGATTATATCCCCAGATATACATCACTTTGTGACGTTTGCCTTGCTCACTACAACATGACATTGGTGACCCATAGTTCGTCTGGAAACCAGAATAAGCTTCGGACCTTTTCTCCAGAAAAATGCCATTTAATTAAACTACTGCATGAAACGTCCTTTCTCAGCAAAACTTCAAATAATGATAAACCTAAAATGACCTCTGCTTGGACCTGAAAATTTGCACCTGGAATTTTGTATGCATAGCACTTATATGTTTCTATTGACTTTTGAATGGCAGTATTTCTGAACAAACAGTTGTGCTTGATGTTTGGCTTCTACAGACCTAGAATCTGTGTTAAGACCTTGTTGAAAACCTGAATTTCGACAAGGCAAGTACCAAGCCACAAACCTGGGCCTGTGAAAGTAGGCATTTCAAAGCTGATGCAAAAGGAATGAAGCTGATACATGAGGAATGGCATGAAGGGAGAGAGAAAAAGGCAGGCAAATAGAAATGGAAAAACAGATTCAGTTTAAATGAAGTTCTTACTAAAAGGAAACCAAAATTAAACATGCTGAAGGCTCAGAAAAGGATCATGTGCAGCTCTTCAGTTCATCACAGTCAGCAGTTTTCTCTTCTGGAGAGGTCTGCTCTTCCTGCTGCCAGCAGGTGCTTTGTAGATATTGCAGAGATGTGCAAAGAACTTCAAGCAACTTGAGTAGAAGCATTCTGACAGCCCCACAGGTTCTGCAAGAGGGCTGATCAAGGCGATGAATGAGGGGCTCTGCTCTCAATTGCAAGCTATGTGCTGGTGACAGATTGGGGACCAAATAAATTCCCCATTGACTGTCTGGTGGCAATTATAACCAACTTGCAAATTTTTCTGTTGATCTTCGCTTCTGTGGCTTTATTACTATAGTGTAATCCTAGGGTCATCTAGGCAAAAAGTGTCTGGGTCAGATCCTAGAATCCACACCTAGTTTTTCATTCACTCCTAACACTTCTGGAGGAATAAAAGACTAAAAACAAACTGCATAGGAACCGAAGAAACTTAATATGTGGCTTCTTGTTAGAGAAATTTTATAGCATGAAGATTCATGAAGTTATGTTTCTACAAATAGTCATTGGAACGATAAGGGAAAAATACCTTACTCCGTTGCAAATAAGGAAATTTTTGCACAGTATATCTCATTGGTATATGCTCTTTCTCTTGTCCCAAGTCACCATCAGTTAAAACCAAGATACAGTTATGAAAAAATATGAGATGATTCTTCCCTGCATTTATGGCTACGTTTACAGAAGGAAAACTTCAGTAGCTGATAGAAACTATTCCTAAGTGATAAAATAATTGATCGTGTTTCAGGAAAAAAGTGTAATTTTTTTTTTTTCTTGTGCTTTTAGAAATCATAAATAACTAATCCAAGGATTAAAGTCTGAAGACTTTTATTTGAGCAGTGGGAGGAGCACCGGGAATTAAGTGAATAATTCTAAGATGACCCCTGACTGCAGAACTGTCGTTACAGTGCTCCATAAATATACCATAAATATTTTTACTCTGTAAAAATTCCTCATGAATGGTCTCTTCTACTAAAAATTTCCCCCAGCCTTAGCTGCACACCCTTTTGTGGGACTTACCAAGGGGCATATAGACCTCTAATTCAGTTCAGGCATTGCCAAAAGTTGGCACACTAAAGCTTGAAGTTGAAAAATGTGTTTAATTGTCATGTTTTCAGGGCTGAGGTTTAATTGTCATGTTTTCTGCTGTGCAGAGCCAGAGGTAGATAAGTCCCTGGCAGCTTTACGGGATACGAGAGACGAAAATTTAAATTTCCAGAAGAGATCCAGCTCAGGGCAGGCTTTCTGGACTCAGTGGGGCAGTCGGACTGCAGGAGCAAGCTGGCAGTCTGTCTCCCGTAAGCCCTGGCTGTCGGGCATCCATCTGCCCCGGCTCTGCTCTCTGCCAGCTCTGCTCCCTACGTCTGCTTGTGCCAGTGGCTGTGTGTTGCAAGCTACAGCCTACAGACACCCCCAGGCACACAAAAGCATGTGGACATGTGTGGGAAAACAAGTAGTGCATGCTTCAATCTGCCTCTGCGGTCAAAATGAAGGCAATGACATCAAGGATAAGTGAGCTTCCATGGGTCTCACCAAATTCATTGCAACGGGCCATAATGTGAAACCTTAATGTCACAATTGTCGAGACCTGGCAGTAAGTAGAAGATAACAGCAGCTTAATAAGTCTGCCTTCAGCCCGATTACATCAGTAAGTGTTTTAGCATGGTCTTTAATGACCAAGGCTTCTGCTCTAGGTAATCATGGAGAGCGCATTCAAAGAACAATTTGAATACTAGCAGTGTGCTCTGAAAATTGAGGACAGATGCTAAAGCTTTAAGATCTCTTCTTAATCCACTAAAGAAAGAAGAAAAACTCCTCCAGAGTACTTTCTAGACGAGACAGAAACGTTAAATCATTAAAGATCTGTGTCACAAGGTTTTACATATTGTCAGGTTGTAGCAGCTCTGGGCACGTAAGGCCACTTTGTGTACTGTATTATTGTTTAAATATAGATTTTCATTCTCATCTCCATCTGGTTCTTCTTCCAGATCCATAATAATAATAATAGTAATAATAATTCTTATATCATTATTAGAAAGAGGATGAGTAGCCTATCCACTTAGGATCAAGATATGAATAGTCGGCATCAAGGGAAAGTTTATAAAACATTTCCTGATGTTATTACGCCCACTCAAGCTCCAAGGAAAATTATTATCAATACTTCGTACTGAACTCTTATCAGTTGCCTTGAGGACTTTACTGTTATGCAAAATTACAAATAATTTAAGATCAAAAGAATCATATTAGCATGTATAATTTGTCTTTCTGATAAAATTAATAATAACAAAGATAATTGACCTGCTTATGAAAGATAATTGCCTCTGAAGAAGAACAGTTAATGTTATATTTATTAAGTAGGGAGAGTAAGCACACATAAGGATTAGCAGTGTAATAAGCCATATATGAACTGGTACCCTGAGAAAGTCGTGTAAACATGCTATGTTCATATTTAGATTTTATTTTTAAGTTTTCTACATTTCTGTGATGAATAAAATTAGAATAAATATTCACATAATAATTTGGCCATATTTTATTGGTGCTTTTATATTTATACAATACTTTTATATGTTATTAATAATGTTTAATAATCTGTTTTAAAATTTGAGCTGTGCCTTCATCAGAGAAGTTCAACTATCTCCCATTTGATCATCCATTATCTTGCCAAAGGGAAGGAAAATCAGTTCCTCTGAAAAAAATGGTTGACTTACTTAATACATCAGGAAATGCATCCATAGCCTAAAAAAACAGTTGTAAAAGAAGAAAAAACATCTACTAGTGTGCACCCTGTGCGATAGAAAAGAAAGCCTACTGTTCTAACGAGATGGAAGAAAAAAATTACCAAGTGACTGTTCTTCAAAAGCTCGTTTCCTACCTTGCCAAATTCTACATCACCACCGTAACTCTCTGACCGTATATAGCATGCACAAGCGCTAGGACAATGGCAGTGTAAAATGAGGATAAATGGCTCAAATGCAGCTGTTTGTGCAATATCGGAAAGAGTTTTCTTCCAGCTGCCATTTACAAAGTACGGGGCTGGGAACTGGCAGAAAGCATGTGCTTTTGGGCAAAGAGGAATGTATAAAGTGCTGCCATGCAGCTAAGGGCAAAGAGAACATCTGGTGCTAGGCGTAACAGGGAGTTAATAGGATAGTCACCATCTTGCTCACAACATGACATACCTCTGCAGGTAAAAAATAGAAACTTAAGATAGAGCTGTCTCTGTGGGGACTGTGGCACTGTGCCTAGCCCGTGAGCTGCCAGAGAGAGTAAGCTGTATCCCAGGCCCTAGCACCTCCACGCCGGCTTCCTCTGACTGCAGAAACCTAAACTGGTTTCTGTCAGCTTGTCTACATAGGCAAAAAGTGAAATGCTTCTTCCATCAATGGAGAGAACTTGTGAAGTATGAGCATTTGGATGTACTGGGGTACAACTGTACACATACAGAGTATCTTGTTTTCCAGCAGGAAGCACAAGCCCCTGTTAATGGAGCCAAAGTGGCTCCTGAATGGGAGCTCAGTCTATAGTGAAGCTCACGCATGGCCCCTTGCACCTGACACTGGAGATGTCTTGCCTCGCTGTTATATTTAGGGGTTTTCTAAAAGGATTTTCCAGGCATGGCATACTTTGCTACGTAAGATGCACCCAGCGAAAGGGAACTGCCAAGCACACTGATTTTCTTGGTTCCCAAAAGTCCTGTGACTTTCTCTGTCACCCTCCCAGTCCAGCACAGCTCACCGGGTGAGGTAAGAACAAGGTCTTACGCTCAGTTTGCTGGTGTCTCACTCCAGCCCTTTAACCCTGTGTCCAAATTTCTCCATGGATTACTTCAAATATAATCTCCTTCACCCTCGCAAAACCTTTCAGATCTTGTTCCCATCCAACCTCACATTCTTCATTTAGTGCTGGGATGTTGACTGCCACCTCTGAGCAGCCCCTGACATGATCGCCATCTCCAACATCTCCTGTTACATTTCCATAAAAGCATTTTCACGCCTTTCCCCATGCTGCTTCTCACTTTTGGAAGGCGTTCCCTATAAACACGAACACAGCTATGCCATTCTTCCCCTTTATCTCCCTATTTAAATTTTTTCTTTGTCTAGATGCCAACAAAGCAATTAGCAACAGTTACGCTACTAGTGTGCTGGTGGCTATCAGGTTGGCTGATCTGATAACATTTTTTCTCATATCATTTCTCCCATTTTTTCTCATATCATTTCTCCCATTTTTTCTCCCTCCATCTATCCAGGCACATCATGCATTGTCTGCTGTTGTAGATTTCAAGTGTAAACTGCTGGGGACAGGAACCCCCTTTTTCTTTAGATTTTTGTTCTGTGCCTAGCACAGTCAGGTCTCTAGTCTTATCCTGATCTCCTTTGCTACCCAATTATATAAGTTATTATATTCGGAGAATCCTTAAAAATGTGGCTAATATTGAAATAATGCATTCCTTCGCAGCAGCAAAGAAATTAGCAGATCCCCTTCTCCTTTCAGATTAGTTATATTATTTCTCAGGATCCTCGTAAGAGATGCTGGTAAGGTACAAAAGAAGGTAAACCCACCAAGATTTAATCCACGCAACAACACTGTTAAGGGAGACTTGTCACAGTACCAAATATTTCTGTGTTGTGGGAATTTAATTATGTCTTGCCTGTTTCATGGAAACTGTAACCTAGATACAGAGCCACCAAACTGATAAACATAACTCAGTATCTGGCATGTTATGAACAACCATATTTCAAAGGAAATTATTTGAATTCATTTATATAGATCATAAGCCTGAAACTAAATTACAGCCACGAATTTTGATTCAGCAGAGTTCTCTGAACTGTGATAGCAAAGTCTGAGATAAGGTCTGGGTTTTTTAGACTTCCAGAACACAGAGTGAAACTTCCTTTTCTTCTTACAATGTCAACCCTAACACTGTACATTTCAGCCTATAGTAACATTTTTAATTATAAACCTCATTTTTCTGTAGGCTTGGACTAAGTGAAAAAGAGAAGTGCTTCAGATTCAAAGGAATTGCCACAGGTTGGGAGCAAATGATTAACAGTTTTGTTCGGTTATTTTAATCATGTGCAAGAAAAAGAACAGCTTAAGACTGACATGGGAATGTCTTTACTTTCTATATGAGATTAAAATGTGACTGCTTCACACTTTTTTCCAGCCACTCAAGGTATTTTCTGATGAAGAACATCAAACTCCAATTTTCATAATCAGATACAACCGGTAACTCTAATTGTAGAAAGTACAGCTTTCTTTTTTCCAGCATCCTTAGAAGGAAAGTATCCTCAAGTCTCTCTGGTTGATAAATGAATAATGAATTTAGCTCACTGTGCCTCAGCAGAGGAAAACACATGATATGAAAATAGTACTAAATTTTCAAATCAAACATAGCTGAAACAGTTTCCCACCTACAGATGCCGTAGATTAACATTTTAATCCCATGCTGATCTTGAGTATTTACAACTTCACAAGCAAAACAATAAAAGCCCAACCTAGATTTGAAACTGTTGTTTTTATCAAACATCTAACTTATTCTCATGCAGCGTTAGAGCACCACAGGAAAAAGGGACTACACCATAAAGATGTAAAGTACTGTAGAAAGTCAGTGCTGCTTTGCTTAAAGTTTGTGATTGTATCACAAAGGAACTTACTGTGTATTTCAGCCTGGACGATCTTATTTTACTTTCTAAATGCTTGTGGATTTCTGCATACCTCTGTACAAATAAAAACCACTTTTCTCTTAATTATCATACGGTATTTAACTGATTTTAAAATGAAACAAACTTGTTGGGTCAAGTTCCCAACTTCAGCTGAGCTACGCTCAACACCAAGCTAGAAAGGAAACAGAGGAGAAAAGTGACATTTGTCGTCTTCACCTTCTTTCCTTTGTTGCGTCTATGGCAGTTGCAGGAGTGTCTTTTGAGAGCCTGTTCATGATAAGGTGCTTCAGATTTCATCTGTACCATCTTGGTTTATCTCCGGCAATTATACACTTATCAGGCTGACTAAAAATAATTCAAAGGAAGACTTTGTTCCACTCTATTAAGGAGTTTTCAGCATATCTGATACAAGTTGTGTAGTGATAAAAGCTATATAATCATGCAATTAATTATTCTATTTCCTTGCATAAATGATGCATGAAGTTTTGTTACCAAGAGAAAGGGATGGTCCTCTATTCACTGAGACATTAAAATTATTAGGTATTTAGATGTGAAAATGCATACTTGATTAGGATTACCACTTGAACTTACAAAAGCCAAGATAGTTGATATCCAGTCTAACACACCTGCTGGTCTTTTCTTGTCTAATCAAGTCCAAAAGAATACTATTATTAACTTTTCATTTCTGTCCTTCATTGTTTTATCATCTCCCTAAAAACTAATACTCCCTGTTTAGCTTTAGGATTAAATTGTACATAGTCACTTGTCATCTTTCTCCGCATTTTCACTTTGTTTCACGTGACAGGTCTTAAGACTGCCAAACTTATACTTGGGAGAGAGTGGCGAGTGTCTGAATGCTGAAACTTTGTAGAGGTGGTTACCCAGTGCCATCAATATTGATCAGACGTGGTGGTGGTGATTGCAAGGTAGAAAGCTATTCATGCCAATGAGGTCGCAAAGTTGTAACATAGGCTAGAAATCTATCCTTGTGCTGACAGCTACTCACCAAAATTCACCTTCTCTTAGAGAATCCTCCATTTTACTGTTAAACTATTTTGAGACCACATTTTAGAAGTTCTCATGAATCCTTGTCCCAGTGCCTTACCTGAGAGGAACCTGAAAAAAAGCAGCTAGAAATAAAAATAACTAGAAGGAACTGCTCAGATTCCTGCCAAGAGCACAGCACACTTTATTTTCTACTCCACAAGACACTGCAGTGCTTTTACATACAGCAGAATCTCATTATTTTATACTTCATTGTTCATATCTTGGGCAAGCCACCCAATCCAAGCAGAAGTTAACAAGTTCTTCCCACACCCAGTAAAAAAATTTAACAGCAGATGCTAAAGGTATGCTTTATTTCCAGTAAATCATTGGTTTTGCAGAAAGAAAATTCACTGCTTTCACTTGTCTGCAAATAATTAAAACTAAAACTGAATTGCCAGCATTAATTACAGCTAATTCCCAGATTCTACTGTACTTCAAGATAACTATACTGTTACATTCCTCAAGAATGCACTTTCCTTTCAGAGTAGCAAGAGGTATAATGCTGCCAACAAAATTTCTGTGAAGCTTTGAATCTTCCCCTTCCATGGGGAAGTGAGTAAACAGTGAAATGGAAATTGTTATATAAAAAACTGAACCAGCCAGAAAGAATAAATTACTTTTTTTTTTTTTTAATTTATCAGCATGAGATGATACTAGTATGGAATCCAATCAAGTCTGTGCTATGAGCCGAACTACGGATCTCCTTCAAGACAGACATATTTTCAGTGCTTTCAATTTAAAGAATTCATTCTATTCATATAGTCCAAGTGTAAACCAACTTTTCTGAGTAATAACTAAATGGAAACAAATCATGTACGGCAGATACAGAAACAACATTTAATTAAATATATGAACATTTTTTTCAGCTATTTAATTCAGGTTCTGAAGAACTGCTTCGTGTTTGCTCTTGTTAATTCATTTATAACCCATAGCAGCCTTGGCCTAGGCTAAGAATGCCAAAAACTGAAAATTAAACTGAGTAACATTATATAAAGTAACAGATGGGAAAAGGAGTGGTTTAAACACAAAGCTAAATCCCACTGCTGGAAATTAAGCACAACAGAAGGAACAAAAAGCAATTTATTCAAAGGACTAAGTCCAGCAACTGAATGGCAAGAAACTCATAAATATCCTTCTGTACAACATTAAAAATAAGAACATCTGTTTTACTATAATTATTACAAACCTCCAGGTTTAGCACAAGTCATTCTTTTTATGTATAAGGCCATCATCCTAATCAACAAAGGAACAGCACTGCAAACACGGGATCCAGCCCAAAGGGTTTGTGCAGTTTGAAATCTTGCAGGTTTTTCACATCTTTGGAGCTTAATTGTTAACGAATATTTCGGCTGTTGCTTTTCATCCAACTTCCGTCTGTGGTCACACCTTCATATAGCAGGTTTTATGTCAAATTTTTAGTCCTGCAACAAATCCAGACAAAGATGGAGATGGACAGAAGATACTCACTTTTTATTTTATGAACTTTTTTTAAAAAGTGAATCTATTGTTAAGGATATATTACAGGAGATACTGACCGCTACTTTCTCCTGTGATCCCTTCATTTACCACTGTTCTGATTTCCTGATCTGGTGATCCTTTTTCCTGAAAGCGGGAGTAGCGAAATGATTGTTCTGACTCCCAGATCATCTGTAACACACTCCGTGCCAATGGAAAATGTGGGGGAGACCTTCTGTCATGTCCCGGCTCCCTTCTCCCAGTGCGGACTGCATTCCGGCAGGATGGTGAATGCCTGGGCTGTGGCCACTCAGGAGGAAACCAGAGGTCTTCTGAAGAGAGGAACTCCCTGCTGCACGGTGTGCACCACCACGCCTGCCCTGGGGAAAGGGAGCAGAAGGCATGAGCGAGCAGATCACCGCTGCACAGATTCCCAACTCAGGTCCTCAGGACGGAAAATCTGACCACTGCATCCATCTGGCCCAAGCGTCCAGCTTTTCTCTCTGGATACCTGGGTGTGGCAGGGATGGGACACGTCTGGGCCACGCCCTGGTGTGTGATTGAAACACGCACTCTGATCCAAGATCCCAAAAGCACTTCCAGATATCACAGTGCAGGCTTTAGCTGAGTGGTGTCTGTTCCAATGGTCTCTTGGCTGTTCCGGCAAACACCAGAAAGAAACACGTGACGCAGCTGGTAGCTCCAAGCGCTGTTTTCTCCTCCAGGGTTGAGCAGACCTCTTGCACTGCAATAATCCAGTTTAGTGAAGTGTAGCAGTATAAAAGTGGAGTCACACAACAGTCATTATTCCTGCATGGTTTATGGGTGCTTTACACTTTTCTGTCCTTATTTTGATATATATCAGATGGACATTTTGACTGATATTTATCGATTACAATATCGTAAATTAAAATTAAAAGTAAAGTGGAAAGCGTAAGTGATTATCTTGTCTACAACTGTATAAGTAGGGGAAGATGAGCTGAACAAGCTGATGGAGGAAACAAAAGGAAAACTGGTGATTCAGAGTGAGCCTAATTCATCACAGGCACGTGTGGAATTGTCTGCTGTTCTAGCATTTAATTAGGACTCTTGTGTGCAGGAAAATAAATTGAAAAATATTCTTAAGCCAATCCTTCAGTAGACAGGAAAATAAATGCAAAAATATCTTTAAAGTTTTTAACATTTAATTTTAATGTGTAATTTAATAGACAAAATGAGGCAATTTGCACTGACATTTTGTGATAGTTACACACAGTAGTTCAAAAAAGAATCATGGCATTAACTTTCTGGTTCTGAATAAAGTTACGATGTAGTTAGCAACCACCAGCCAGCTTCCTATCTTATTGGAATTTCTTTGAACATATCCAGATTAACCTATATAACACAACTGGGCTGATAAACTTCCAAAGGTTTTCCTTAGTCTGGAATATATCAGGAAAAGTGCAAGGACAGCTTCTCATTGCCAAAAATCATTCAATACTTTTTGCTCCAACAAAAGGAAGATAAGACTATTCTGACTTTGGCTGACTTTTTTTATTTTAAAGAAGGATTGATTTGAAAGTGTCCTTGCTTTAACCTTTTTGCCTAAACCAAACTAAATACCTTTTCAGCTGTCTTAAAAATCTCAAGCCCCTCTTCAAACCCCTTCACTGGCTTTCTTTCATCTACCGCATTAGATTTTATCTCTGCAGATGAAATCCTACTCCCTACACACACCTCCAAGTGCTCTCTTCAAGAATGAGAATCCACCTTTAACCCTGGCTGGGTGGTCTAACCCTTTCCACAGAGCATTTACTATAGACCCAGCTTGTGTCCTTCTCTGATCCTATATGTGCTGACCATGCTCCTCCCACTCTTTCCATTTTATTGTTTCTCTAACAGACACTCTTTCCTTCACATCTGTCCAAAGAAGTGGTAATCTAATAAAACAGAGCAGATTATAATAATCAGTTTTATTAGAATCACATTGATTTTATGTGGTTACATCCATTCCTTACATTTCATCTTTTTAGACTGTAAAAACCCTGTATCTCTTTGTCCACAAAACTCCTAAGACCCATGGGTCAGACAGGAGCAATTGATTGCATTTCTCATGCTATAGGATAGCTTTGGGCACTGCTGATCCCATCATCCACCAAATGTCCCAATTCCTGTTGGCATCAGCCACAACTTCCTGGTCTTGCACAGTTCACAGTGGATTTACATTGAAGGATCATCTCCAAATTAATGCTTCATATTTTCTGTGGCAGAAACTTGCTGAAGGCACCGACATGGAAAACAGATCCTGGACCTCACTGAAAACAGTCATTGCATTTTAGGAACAAAAAGTTAATAAAGGCAATTCTGTCTAGTTGTAAAGGATCTCATGAATGATACCTGCCCAAGCTCAGATAGGTCTATTGAACACTGAGCTCCCTGTTAGGACTCCTAACTTATGATGCTGGAAAAAAAAAAACCCAAAACATTCTCACACTCCAAATAATTGTGTAAGTCAGTCGGAAGTCTTCAAGCATCAGTCCAACTTTGTCAACGTACGTCGGTACTGTGCTCCAATCTTCTGATGTACTATGCAAGGTGCATCAGCACTGACTGTTTTCTACTTACTCATCACTATATTAACTAAGGTCTTTCTAGACTTTGATCCAAAGAGTGGAGGCTGAGCAGCGAGTCCATTTACGCAGCAAACTGATTTCTGTCTGCTTAACTGTCCTCTAGTCTGCCAACACTGTTCCAGGTAAGGCCAGTTGCATGAGAGCAAATGTGCTCGAGACCATGTGTCGCTCTGAGGCTGATATTGGCTCCTGGAAGCAAAGGACTATATCAGTTTATCTAGTTATTTTAGCAGATAGGCGGTGTGCCAGTCTATCTTAGTATTCAAAGCAATTTGACTTTGCCTGTTGACAATTTCACAGTTAATTTCAGAAAATGTGTGCTGGTGGGTGATTTATTCTTGCATGCGGCTGAATAACCTAACCCTTCACTTGAATGAGTTTGTAGATTGTTAATACAGAATACATTTCCTATGTCATCAGAAATAACGCTTTTTTCTCCTCCATACTTAGGCTTCAGCTTACAGTGGGTATGTTTCTTGATTGCATCTTTTGTTTGTTGGTCTCTGTGAGGCTTCACAGATGAAACTAGTCTTGCTATGAGGTAACTGTTGTCATTTCAATTACCAAATTGTTTTTCTAAATAATATGAGCATCTCTTGTTATGCAGCATTTTCTGTTTAAGAACAGTTAAAATCTACATCAAAACTTCACAATCCTCTGTGTTATTTTTGTTCTCCTTGTACTCAATGCACGATTAGTAACCCTTTCAGTGATAAACATCTTCCACAGCCACAAACTCTTTGCTCACACTGGCTGAGATTCTGCTGTCTTTCCTTGTTAGGGCACTGGAGAGTGGTGTAGCAGCATGCAGTGCATTGCACCTACCCAGTTTTCCAGAGGACATTTGTCCTTTCAAGGGTTTGCATGTTTCCCTCTGAAGCTACATCGCATATCCAATATCCCTCAGGAAGCTGCTGCAGGGACTCCCAGAAGTTTTCTCTTTGGTGGAGACCTTGTTGCCTGCTTCCCTTCATAGTGTGGTCTCCAGAAGATATCCATTGTGAGTGTGCTGTTGCGTTGCCCGTGACATTGAATCTGTCTCAGGTTAAGCCAAATTTTTGTAACAACCAAATTGGAACGTAGTTTAGATTCTGGGCAGCATTTAAAGGGGGGGGGGGACCAACCAAAAAATCATGTAAGAAGGTGTGTAGGTACATTGTGCAGCTATGCCAGGGGTGGGTGGCA
The DNA here is from genome assembly GCF_964195595.1 of Calonectris borealis. NCBI lineage: Eukaryota > Metazoa > Chordata > Aves > Procellariiformes > Procellariidae > Calonectris > Calonectris borealis. The sequence goes on from NC_134315.1 coordinate 48,951,330, forward strand.
GGCGAAGGTGGTGAGAAAACAAATAGTGGCAGATGGCTTGGGTGAGGGAGTTCGTTTTCATTTCTTGAATGAAAATCCTTGCAGCTGAACAAGGTCCTTGAAAGTATTTCCATGTCCAGTAAAATATGAGAAAAAAAGTATCTGTCTGTGTTATTCTGGTCCCCGTATTAACCTTCTAAAATGTGTTTTCCAAAATACCATACTAAATGAGAGTAAGATGTAGCAGCATAAAAAGGCATCCTCTGTGACAGCAGGAAAATGTAATGCAAAAGAATTTACCAATGCAAATAGCAGTATTGGCAGTTTTTTAAAAAAAAACATAGCACACGTATTTGCATATCTAGCACAGGAAAGGTCAAAACCCTAAATACCACCAACCTTATCTAACAAATAGTTTTTATTTGCTATACCGAGTATCTTTTAGGGATTCTTCAAAACTGTCAGAGATAAACAGCTAGCTCTATTGGCAATTACCATGCAAACATGCATGCAATACAAACTGTGAAAATAGCTAATCCAAATTATATCTACTTCCCATTTTTGACAAGTACCCAGATTGGCAAATTCCATAAAGGCCAAGGAGGCAGATAATGTTTAAGATTATGTTGTTTCTGTGTGTGCACAGATTTTCCGCTTTGGTCCCAACAGATTTCCTACAAATCTCAATTTTAAAACATTTCTGTTAATGAATCACATGTTAAAATTCCCCTATCAATCTTACAGCTATGAAGCAGCAAACCCAGCCTGGCACAGTGAATCATCATACTTAGTGTCTGAAGAGATAACTCACAAAAAGAGAGATTACAGAAGTAAAACTCCTGACATTTCCCCTCCCGCTTCTCCAACTGCACCAAGTGCAAAATGATTTAAGGTCAAGTCCTCACTAGGCAAAGCAGTGTATGCTCACTGTAGCGTGAAAACCACCACCCTTATTATTACAGAACTTGTTTAATGTGAAAAAATGAACAACTAATTCTAATGAAGTTCAGGGCTGAATGGTGCTGTTATAAAGATGGTAACATTTGCCTCAACAGAAGTAATGCCTCCCTGGATCAGTTCATTATCCCCCTTACCTGCTTCTTCAAACCTCTTGTTATTTACCTTCAAATATTACCATTTCTTTTCAGCCAACTAGAAATTAACTTCAGACTAGTTCTGGCAGCCAGTAAATGCATTTAAAAAAAAATTTGCCAACCAAAGTCTCACAAATGTGAAGGCCATCTTTATTCTGGGGGTTTACAAAGGAACTACTTTTGCTAATTTATTTTTACAGTATTGTTATCTAGGATGGTTTCACTGGAATTTTTTCCTTCTGTGAACCCTGTGCCTTCTATTCTTTTGTGCTTCATGGGGTCTGAGTGGATGTGAGGAAAGTGCACAGCCCCTGGGTGAGTGCTTACGTACTCTAGTAGTACTGATGAGGGAAGCAGTGAACTATGTCCACCAGCTTCCCAAGAGCCTGTTACAGAAGTCATTGATTTCTTTACACCAGTAGCAAGTGGTGTTTTGGCCAGAGAAATAAATTCTTCAGCTTTGTCACATAGAGTGAAACATGTTTTATGAGGAGCTTGGTCCATGCTTGAGATTTATCCTGAATTTTTTTTCCATTCTCAATTTTCTGGAACTTCAGTATTTGCAAACAAAATTCTGCTCCCCTCCTGATCTGATGTGAATTATGCATAATTGGCTGGAGAGCTACAGAGAGGAGCCAGGGCATTTTTGCACCTCTGTCTCTGCCAAGAGCTGAAGAGAAAGGCTCTGGCTCCGGCATTTCCTGGCAGAAGACGACAACCGTCTCCCAGCTCCATCACCAGTTTGAGATGTGCTGGAACAAGCAAGCTGTGTCCTCCACCAGTCTGCTGGCTTGCCACCTCACACGCATTAGGATACCCAGCCGCTGTGCCAGCTTGGTCCCTGCTGTCCACAAGATGACATACCCAAGCTTAGATCCTTCATTTACACTTGCCAAGAGCCATACGCCATTTCAGACCCTCTGACTTATATGGGTAAATAAGGGAATGCTGAAGCCTAGCCCCTGCAAACCCAAAATACCCATATTCCTTGGTGAAGCTGCCAGGATGTTTCAAAGGACCCGCTTCTTCAAATCCTTTCCCATCTTGCTATTGTTCACATCCTATGGTAAGAATGAACAGCAGTAACATCGTCATTTAAATCTCGGCACAGGGGATGGCCTTGTTAGCAAATTATTTTTGCAACAAAATGTGAGATAATTGGACCAAAGAAGCAGTGTAAAAGAAACACAAAAAAAAGGGGTGTGATGCTTACACCATTAAATAATTCCGTATGATTTGGAGACACTGCATTATCTCTAGAATGTCTTTTCAAAGGGAACAGAGGAACATATCCAGAAGTTTATTTTTCCTTATATGATCCGTGGACTCTGGGATTTTTCTTTGGTTCCTAGCTTTATAAGTGAGAATTCAGGATACTTTAATAAAACATGATATTCTATCTAGGAGAAGAATGATTTTACTTTGAAGATGAACCCGAAACCTTTTTCTACTGCACAAATCACTATAGTTCAGCATCCTGAATCTATCTTTTCTGTGGAGGGGTCAGAGAGTCAGGCTCATTTGTAAAATAATCCTGGGCAAAAGAGGAATCCCAGAGGTTTAATTCAGTCTTTCCTTAACTTCACTGGGAGCTGGACCGAGCCCTGTCCATGAGCCGTGGAAGCAGACCCTCCTTGCCCGCTTCTGCCTCCAGCAGAAGCCTGGAGTGACCTTCTCAATAAAACAGATTCAATACCCTGAGTATCACAGCAGTGACTTGAGCACAGAGAAATCCTGGATGTGGCTGGAGATGCTTTTAGAATTCAAGGTAGTGGCTGTTGTGCAAAGCACCTACAGGGACTTGTCTTTCAGTGGGTGTTGTTTAGGTTCATGCAGTGATATTCATTAAAGGTTCTGAAGGTTTTAAAAGGACCAACATTTTTCTCGTTGTTTTGTCCTGCTTTCATGAGATTAGTTACTGGCTACCTGTTAGAGCGTACGTGCTAATGTGTCGGACTGGCAGCAGGGTGCGAGGGAAGCCTCCCTCGACTGGCTGAACGAGCGCTTTCCCAGACTGTGGCATGCAAAATGGAAGTAACTTGCGTCTACAGCAAAAGTGCCTTCTGACATACCAAACACCTTCAAGACTGAAGAATTTTGCCTGCTTTCTTCTCCTGTGTCAGGCTGCCGCTTCAGAAAAGGTGGGTGTTAATTAGGGCAAAATCTAAGCAGAAAGAGGCCTGCGCTGACTCAATACCGCTCCGCTCTGAAAACCCTCCAGCCATATCGCTGCGGCACCGGCCCTGTGAGGACGTGACGGATAATACCACAGATGATCTCCGTCTCACCGCCCTGCTGCAGTTTCCAGGGCTGGCATCGGGCAGCCGTGGCGTGCAGCTAGGACGGGCGCCCGGCGGCGCTCAGGCGGGTGTGGGTGTTCAGGTAAATCACCTCGAAGGCTTCTGGCAAGGCTGGCACAAGAGGCTGCAGAGACTCTGATTTCTCTTTACCGCTCAGCTCCTGGCTTCTTGGTCTAACATGGGAGAGGACCGCAGCATCAGCAGTAAAACGGCTTCTGTATAAACCTATTTAGCGGACATCATAGTATCGCTAATAATATCTAGAACATGCGTGTATGATTTTCAAGGAAGAAACAAGAAAACACAACACAGAGGGTTGAATGACACATCCATGGGAAAAAAATGGTGGTAAAGCTGTTACTAACAAAGTTTTGTATCAATCTGCACGTCTAAAGCTGTGAGCACTGAAAACGATGAGATGTAAAATGAGAGGCCAAGGTTTTTGTTATGTCTTATGGCCTCTCTATTTCTTATTAAAAAAAAGAATTTAGAACACCTTAGAAAACACTGTATTTAGATTGCAAAACTTCCTTATTTTGTGTCATTGGGATATTTTCATTCCCTTATCAGTGAGTTTAGTTTTCTGCCACAAAGTACTACAACCTCTTTTAAGTTTCATGCTTTCTTGTCCTCTTCATTCCCTGTTCAAAAGTAAATATTTCTTGACTAATAACTTGTTCTCTGCCCATCTCTTTCCTTTGTATTTCTATAGGGAAAAAATCTGTTCTCAAAACACAAGTGATGGAGAAGTCATTTATAAGCAAAATGGACAGGCTGCCTAGAGAATACACTTTAAAGTCTTATTTTTTAACCAAGAGGCTGCTCTTCATCAAACAATCTGAAACACTGACTCAGAAGTAGGTGATTCATGTCATAAACATTTTTTTTCCTAAAAATGTGACATTTCAACATACCTGTGGTCCAAAGGCAAGGTGTTCTGAGGATGTCGTATCCAATCCCCCAGATCTTCTGTTTCACTGTGATTGGCACTGTCATTAAGTCATCATACTGTGTCTTAGTAAAGGGAGAACATTGAACTTCAAAAGAAATACAACAGAAGTCATTATGAAGTAAAAATTTTTGTTAGAACAAAAGTCTGAAGATGTCTGGATTCAACAGACACTGCTGCTTATATACAGTATCCACATTTGATAATTTTAGTCAGGCAAAGATCTTCTGTTAGTGAACCTGCACTGGAAATTGTTAATTGCCATCCTACCACCCATACATCCTCTTTTGCATTATCCCATAGTTGGCAAGGAGCAGGCTTTGCTTTGAACTAGCCACTGACATTTGTGTAATGTGTATGTGTTATCTGTGATTTCTGTTTGCAAGACCACACTGGGGAGTGGAAATAAACTCCTAAGTCTCCAACATAAAATTCTAATACAAGCCTCCATGGATGCTGAAGTTCTGTTCTGTACAAAGAATATTTCAGAGAATAGAGCAGATATTTTACTTTATTGGAACTTGGCAGAAGCAAGAAAAAAAAAAAAATTATACCATTCACTAAACAGGTTTTTTTAATAGTCCTGATTCTTTCGTAGTGTCACTAGCCTCACCTACTTCTGAGAGCCTGTGGATGCCATGAATACTTCATAGGTACTGATAATTTCCTTCAGAATTACACAGTAATCACAGTACCTTTTTTATTGCTTTGAAGACTTTTATCTGAATACTACTAATTCTTGCATAATGATTTTTTTATTGACAAAGTGTTTGTCTAAGTAAGAATCAACACCATGTATTACAAAATAATTAGACTAATTACAATACTGCACTGATTAAACTAACTCCTTGACTTTTTTACTAAGTGTTTGTAGCTAGAATCTTGGCCCTTTATATTCTTTGTTGTTATTTTTTTTTAAAAATAAGTAAACCACATATGTGTATATGTATGTACGTATTTCTACCCGTAACATTTAAGCAATTCAAACTGCCACAATTAATAGACAGTCTGCAGGGATGGCCCATATGAAGGAAACAAACATCAGTTACACATCATAAAAGCAGTCACTTGAAAAAATCAAAGGACAGATCAACCACAGACCACATTAAGCCCCTAGGAACGATCAATCCAGACAAATCAGTGACATTAGCTATCCCTAATGCGGGCTTGGGAGAAGTTAGACAAGCCAGAATAAAAGATATTGCATTACTGACAGTGGGAGGGGGATGTTAACGATATGTCACTCCCGCCGCAGGAGTCACTGAAGATGGATCTCTAAGGTCCATGCGGAGCCATCAGCAGCATCCCCATGCAAACACGGGCTTGGCAGGCACTTTCTGAAAAACCCTTTGCCGGAGGAAAGCATGCAAACAGGAAAACGAGAACCAAGGAGGGCAGAAGAGGGCGTTTCAAGAGTTTTTGTCCTACTCCTTTGAAACATTTCATAAATATTGACACCCCATTCCCCCAAGAAAAAAACAAGCAGATAGCAACAACTGGCTGAACACTGGTCTTTCTAGAAGCAGCTCAATTACAGCAACTTTTGATTAATGTCATAAATAGCATCACTAAGAGAATCAATTGTTGCTAGAGTTTCTTTCATAATTTACATAAAGAATAAGCTCTCTAACACAAACTTCATTGAGAGCCTGTTGCTGAATCAACCTTCCCAGTTAAAAAAAAGTGAAGTCAGCTGTGAGAAGAGGAAGACAAAATGCCTGCTATACCCTTGTGTTTCTCCTGGTGGAGAAACTCTTTACAGACTCGGGTGGCAGTCCATTTCTGGACGAGGATTTTTACCGACAGCCAGTATATTTATTGATTGCCGGAAGCCCCCAGGTGAAGACCAGCAAAAGATCTAATAGCAGAATCCTCAATACGTAGCCCGGGGATCTATCTGGATGCTTAAAAATCTAGTACAGGTTTTTCTGAAAGGATTTGTCAGGGCCCTTGGCTGCCTATGGTGGGACCATCCTCTGCGGCAGCGGCGCTGCCTGCCCCTGCCTGCCCCTGCCTGCCCCTGTCTGGCTTGCCGTGTGGCTGCCCTCGCCTCCTGGCCCGCCTTTCCCTGGGGAGCAGCCTGGCTCTTGCTGCTCCTCGACAGAATTGTGTATGAGATGATTTTAAAACATCCCTTTAAATGTCAGAGCACTTTCCCCAGCTGAACATGTTACATGGTAACGCGCTGTTTCTTGGCCCTTGGCTCAAGGCCAGATAGTACATTTTATGATCAGTGTGGGAAAAGGAGCAAGAATTTTTTCCTGCTTTTTTCCTGCTCTGCTTTGCTCCGTAAGCAGAGCAATTACTGTCATGCACCAGGGAAGACTTTCCAGCTGTAGAAAGTCCCACACGAGAAATTTTGAAGAAGAAAATGCCTCCAGAGTATTCTGTTAGCGGGTTACTCTCTGCTCACTGGACTGCCAAGGCAGGTAACTGACCCTTCATGAAAGAGCCCTGCAGCACTGAACTCCAGGTGTGACAGCTAGAAGGACATGGCAACTTTTGTGGCATTCACATGCTATCGAATAACTGACCTCAGGAATCTCACCTGTCCCCGTATCTCCGGTGGAAACACGACAGAAGACCTGGCCATACCTCTCTCAAGGAGGTCCAAATATCGGAGGGGAAAAATAAAGCTAAAGTGCTAGCAAGTGAAAAAAGTCCTAAAAATGTTTCCAAGAAATCCATTAAATGCTCAGGATGTGTTAGGCTCCTGACAGCGGCTATCCACATCCAGATGAAACAGAAGTGCAACTGCTAGAGTATCAGGATTGTGTGATCTACAAAATGGTTTCTGGGATGTTCCAGCCTTGTGCTCTCTATTGATTCACTGCCTATCTCCTGGCCAAAGAGCAGTGCTCAGAGCAACAACTGACGTGCTTTTCTGAGGGCTCCTTACCATGGGACCATGACAACTCTTAATTAAGAGGTTTTCAGTGGGTCTTGCCCAAAGCCACTGTCAGAATATCTCGGCACTGCTCTCTTTAATGATTAGAGATATTGCGAGTTTTTTTCATGCATATATAGATATATTCACAAATACAGATATATCATCCAAATTTGTGGTGCTTGTAGCTTTGGCATAGATTGCAAAGCCTTGTGATAATATGAAGTAGATGTAATTTGTCATTCAACTCTTCACCCTGTACCTGCACTCGGGTCCCTAACCCATCTGCCAGGGACACGACTAAGAATTTCAAACCACTCAGCAAACACTAGCAGCTCCCATGCCTTCCAAAAACCCAGTTTGGCAGAATCATGTTTTCTCCTTTCTCTCCAGCTGTGCAACTCACACACACCCACGGACTTTCCTTCCCTCAAAACCTCCTGGCGTGAAGGCTGGATTCAGTCCAGAAGCAACAGGACGAGGAAGAGTTACTGACCAAAGTGCAATTTTTCTCCAGGTTTTCCATGCCTGTAAGTCCACGCTGACATTGTGTCCCCTGTTATTTAGTAAAGGTCAGCACTAGAGGCAGTGGGACGCTGGCAAGTGGAGAGGAAAGGCAGGGGAGGGCAACGGTGCAACTAGAACTGACGTGATGAAGAGTACTAGCTCCCACCTTCCCTTTCTGGCTCCAAGCACAGCCTCAAAACCTCTGAGGCCGCAGGAAAAATGAAGTCCAGCAGTAATTTGTAGGGGAAATACAATTAGTGCATTAAGGTTTTTTCATTAAATAATCCCTTTTGCTCCATCACGATAGTGCCTTCCCTGACCTCTGCTGAGAAGGACTGTAAACTCCACAGGAGACAGGCTGAAAACCACCACTGAGAGTCACTTGATGACTGTTTTTCTGCACAGAAGCACTGTTGGAGTACTGTGCCTTTGGAGTAAAGGGGGTGCACAGCTACCAACCACCCTTTTAACCTTTCAGAGAGGCTGTGGAGAATGAAGGGCTGCCGGTAGGACATCCGAGCACTTTTCTGCATCCCAGGGATACTGAGGACATTTTCTGTTATTGGTTTTTTTTGTTTGTTTCTTTCCCAAACTAAATTGCGGATTATTTTTAACTCCTTTATTTTGAGCTGGTAGTATGATCACAGTTTACCTAACTTTGCCATCTAGTGCCCGAGTCCACAGCACTTGCTAACAGCAACAAAAGCCTAGGGAGACCCTAGAGGGTAGCCATAAGACATTTAACAAAGAGAATATTACATCAAATCTGTGTCGTCTTGCACAACAATCTTGCACATCAAATCTGTGTTGTCTTAAGATAAGTTTGTTCTTGAATTCATTGGCATAACTCCACAGTTACTCCACTAGCTTTGTTGGACTACTTGTTCTAGAGGCAACATCAATTTTAGAGAGGTAAAATAATTGAATGTCATGTCTAGTACAAAGAAAGTTTCAAGCTTCATATGGGAATTCAAAACGTTTTAAGGGAATGCTTCAAGAACTGACTATGTTTTTGCAAAGAGGTTGATGGTAATGGCTTTCTTCACACTACAGGTACCAACGACCTGATTATTTTTGTGTTGGTAATCCTTTTTCAGAGAAACATTGGCAGGCTCGTGGAAGAAACTGTCTGAAGAAGTTCATTTGCAGATACTATCGTTATAAATACAAGTTCAGCTGTCCCTTATAGGGTGCTTCACACTAACTGTCCCTGTGACCGGCACCTGAATCTGCGTTTTCTCCAGCAGCGCTGCAAGTTTTCATATGGCTTTTTGAATGATCAGTTTAGCTTATAAGAACCTTCAAAGTAAGAGCTATTAAATCAGCTACATGAGAAGTGATTTACCATAGCTGCCTACCACCTCTTCCTCTGCTAAAACACTGAAATAGATGCACTTCAGAGGAAAAAAACAGATTACAAATTCCAGCAGAAAGAACATGAGACAAGCTGTCCTCAGACACAGGAGTCCAACTGTGATTGGCAAAAAACCTTAGTATTTAATGTATTTACTAAAGTTTTATGTTTACTTAAATATTATATTTATTTAAAACTTAGTATTTTTAAATTGTGTATTTATTTAACCCTTATTATTTAGCATATTTGTTTATTTAGTGTAAGGCATAAAACCTTAGTATTTCTGAGCTGCAATGAAAACTATTCCACTTTGTTAAATATTTTCCATCACAATTAAAGTAAAACATGTGAGTGACCATGCAGTCCCTTCCTGCAACCCAACACCAAAGAATCCATCCATCCACAGGTCCCCACGAGAGCGAATTAACCCTTTCACTGGTTTCGTGTTATGAATCTGTTACCAGGAAGGGCTCAGATACACTAAATGACAGGTAGCAATAAAGCCTTAAAAGCAAAGACCATAAACAAATTCCCCAGAAAACCATTTGAGTAAAGACTGGCAACAGTGACTATATGAATTCACCCATTCTTACCCCGCTGTAAATCTGAGATTCAGAAGGGGAAGAAGGAAAGGAGAAGAAAGGAGAGTAAGGAGCGGGTCGCAGACCTCGCGCGCACTGCTGGGTACGGCAGCGTACTCCAGCAGTTACCAGGGAACCACTGGAGTACTGCAGATCCACGTTTTAGCTTGGCTTATGGTTGCTGCTCACATAAGCAAGCTATAAGATAAATAGACCTGGCGTGAAAGCAATGAAAATTATTTGCAACTAGTGGGAGGCAAACAAAGGGGCCTGGGCTTTGCCTATACCTTGGACCAGGACTCTAAAGCCCTTTGCTTTCTTAAAGAACGTGGTATCAAAAGGCTTTCTGCAAGACAAGAAATTCGTAAGAGTTAACTCTTGTGGACCCAAAAAATGCTTGAAATAAAATCCTCTCACCAAAGATGGAGATGTCTTGTCAATGAAAGTGTTGATTAATGACCTGTTTCAATCAAATATTTAAGCTATTCTTGTCTAAACTGCATAAAGATAGAAAAAGAATTACTAAAAAAGCTCTATGTGTTTCTTGGCAACGGATTATTTGGTTTGGCAGAGTGAAATGCATTTTCATAGGACCTCGATTAGCTTAGCAGGAATGTAATACACACAAAAGTCATTTGATTTGGCAGTATGAACTAAATGGTTGCAGAGTGATGAATGATAACACTACATTTATTTTCATAGTTATATAGTATTTATATTATTTATATAGCACCTTTTAAAAATAATAGCACTTTAAGATTTTCTGCAACAGAATCCTAAGAAGTTATAGTACCCGTAGAAACACAGTCCAGGGCTGTACCAAACTGTTCAATGGAGACTTACACCTGAGAGGAGCCAGCCCTCCCCCAGGCTGTAAGATACGCTTTGGTTTTTAATTCCATGAAATTCTGGAAGGATAGAGGGAAAAAACATATGTTTCCTCTGTATTTCCTTCTCCCAATTCTTGCATGAATAAATTGTAAATAATCTTCCAAATACTACAAACGCTGGAGTTCACTGCACTTAACATGGTAATGATACTGTAATTGTATGGTACGGTATGTCAATGAACACATGATGTGATCATGGCTATAAACACTGTGTGTTTATAAATACTAGCTATACACACGGCCAAAGCAGCAAACGGAGCATTAATTTATTAATATATACTCCAAATAAGTATTCAGGTATTTGAATATAAACATTGGTGGTGTGATAAGGCTTAATGATCTCCCACATTCATCAGTAGCTCATTCCAAGAGCGCAGGACTTTCGAAGAAATCAAACCTTTCATTACAGCGGTTGGATTCAACGCCGGAGGCTCCTTAGCTCTCCCCCGACAATGTACCTTAACACGTTAGGAGGACAGACAACAGCCAAAACTATATCCCACCTCAGTCTTTCAGATTGTATAAGGAACGACTGGAGATGTTCACGGAGGGCAACCTCTGTGCAGCGGTTGTTGAGAACTGCACCAATGAGAGAAGGACGCTGAGTAGATAAGAAGAAAAGGCACTACAGATTAGAAAAGAAAAAAAAACAAAAACAAAACAAAAAAAAATAATACGTCTCATCTGACTTGAGGAATTTGCTTATTAGCTCAGCTAGACAATTCTAGCAATGAAAAGCCAAAAACCATAAGCAACTTCTCTGGTCACTGAAATTTTAGGGTCAGGGCTGTTGCTGAGGTGAATTTGCCTCCGCTGGGTCACTCAAGGGAGGAACTGCCTCCCTGCACACCAGCGAGGCTCTTCCACTTAGTAACAGCTCTGCCGCCACAGCATTTTGTAATCTTAAACGGATCGGCGAATTTCGCAGGGGAGATGTCAGACCCCAGACCCCCTGGATTCCAGCAAACCCTCCTGTGAAATTTTAACTGTGCGCACGCGGTGCCAGAGAGCAGCCCAAGAAGAGGGGTGGCCGCGGGCACCGTGGTGTGAGGCACAGCCCTGCAGCTCCTCGGCAGAGCTGTGGCAGGCAGGGTCGATTTTGGGCTCCTAGGCCAAGCTGAAAATGGACAAAAATACATTTGGGGTCAATCTGAACGTTTCCCTTAGCCTGAAAATAAATATTTCATGCTGTCCTTTATACTTCAGGTTTCAGTATTTCTTCCCTCATTGTTTTAAGTTAAAATGTTTGATAGATAAAATATCTAAAGAAATATTATTATGTACTCATTTTGGTCCTGAAGGAACCCAAAACTGCATTTTGAGAAATAAATTTTGCATCTAAAACATTCTTACTAAATTTTTGAAAACTAGTCTAACTTGTGCACTAATGCTGATTTTCTATAAACGTATAATTTAAAATTTAAATTTTTAAAATTTAGTGGTGATGTTTTCTCCCCCAGAGAAACCAAAACGTAGTTTGTGTATTATTTAAATGAACAACACATTACATAACTGGTAGAAATCGTATTATGTTACGGTTTGGGAAGAAAGCAGGAAATACTGACACCTCAGGGGAAACGCAGATAGCGGAATGTAATTAGTCATATTAGTTTCTGGCCAAAAGATTAGATTTTATATCTATACACTTATTAAAAGTTTTACTAAGTGATAGCAACTGGCAAAGATTTTCTAAATGTATCCAAAAGATAGCAATAAAGACGTTTGGCTGTTGCACGATGCTTTATATCGGGCACTGCATTTTCTGAAGTGCTGAGGAGACTTTGTGATGGGTCTCAAGTCAGGTCTCAGGAGATGAAGCATCTTTGGAAAATCCAGGGATCCACTCTTGGGCCACTCTGTTCTCCAGCAATAGTCTGACTGATTTGTGATATCTGATGTGGACGTGTGATTAACTCACGGTAAGAAAACGGGAACCCCGTCCTAAAAAAAAAAAAAGGAATATTGTTCAAAACTGGCTTTCAGTGAAGATGCACAACACTCTGCAACTGGCCTCTCTTTATACTCGGCGCCGCTCACTGCTTCCCCGAGAACTTGATTCCAACTGAGTGTAACCAACCCCTGGAGGAAGGCGCCGTGCAGGTCACTCGCAGATAGTTTTCAGATGTCGCCCGCTAGTGATTGTACCAAAGTGCGGCCTTGGGTCTTCCTCGGACCTCTTCTCCTGAAGGGAAGCTTTCACAACGCAGACGGCAGTGGCTAACACACGTTCACGGTCCAGCTGCACAGGGCAGCGGGAATTTTTCGTCTTGTGCTGGAAGGTCTTTCAGGCGCAGCGCAGAGCTACCGAAACCCCTGCAGCCGCCGGCGGAGGTGCGACCCTCCCGGACACATCTTGGAAATGTTTCTCAGTCTGCTTCCCCGCGCAGGGCTGGGGAGCGCTGGGAGAGTTCACGACAGGGCTGGCAAGCAGCTTACACTCACAGAAGTTTTTCAGAATTAAGTTCTTTCCGAATTTTGCGCTGATCGATTTCTCAATTTTCACTTATCCTAGTAGATTAAGACCTAGTCTTAAGCAAACGTTTTCTTCTGGAACAGATGCCGGGAAGATAAACGCACTGTATGAGCACTGGTAGGCATGCCCTGCACTGCAAGAGGCTCTTATTTTTTCCTTTTCCAAAGACTATATGTCCACTTACCTGCTGAGTCTTCATTAGACCTGGATGGTACTGCTTTACAGACTTTTATTTGTTTGGAAACATAGATACATCTTACCAGCTGCGTTTTTCTTCCTATATTTGCAGCTGATTCTTTCACAGACTTTTCTTCAAACTAAAATAACTGTACTGAATGCAAACGCAACCTGTGTAACTGATATAATTACTATCTGTAGTTGTACTATGAAGAAATATACATTGTCAGTGGTGTTGTCAATATTGAAAACGTACATATGATCATCTCTATTGGAAAGAAATCAGATGCAAACTTGTTAATGACATTTTAATTATAGCAGGGCTAAGCAACAATATATAAAAGACTCATTTAGGCCTTCAGACAGTGATACATTGTCTTATCTTTTTTTTAGACATACAACTTGAAAAAACTGTGCTAGCCGTAATAAATGCAAAATAATAAGTGTCCCACCAGAATTTCTTGAAAAGCTCTTATATAGAATAATCAGATTGCCTTTATCTCTTTGAAGAAAGCAAAATTCACCCTATGTGAGCAGAAGCTTAGGGGGTTTTTTTTAGTCATTATTAGAATTTCCAAACAAATTACCCAGGGCATCTATCCCTGCTGAATAACTCTGCAGCTTTTCCATGAACTTGAACCAAAATCCACAGTTAATAGTCACCATTTCCCCAACTCATAGCTCTGGGCAGCAGTACTAAAATGTACTAATTTGAGCTAACTCTGCTACAGTATTTCACAAAGAAAGGTTATTTTTTTTCCCCTCCTTTGGCAGGTTATTTTAAGGTGTCAATTCAAATTTTTGGCACTGATGTCAAACTTTCCGCAGAAAAGCTGTTCCTATTCTCCACAGGGCTACTAAATGTAGAAGCAATAGACTTCATTCTCCACTAACTGTAATTTTTCCACTATTCTATTACTATAATTTTCCACCATGCTCTTGACAGCCTTGTTGGCTCTGCCTTACCAGCAGAAAGGGGTCTATTTATATGTTTTGTCTGATGACATTTTCATCATGAAACAGGAGGTGGCATTCGGCACACACAGCTTGCTTTGGAGCAGAAAGGAGAGGAGCGGTAGCCGTGGCTGTCCTGGTGAACACATACATAGCTCACAGCTGTATATTTCATGGGAAGAATAAATCCAGTAACAGCAGTAATAGTAATAATGACAATGATGTGTGCGGTGACATTTTACAATGCAGGAGATTTTTCAGACCAACCTTGACTCTAAGCATCCCCACGTGACGCTAAGAAATGCCCTTGAACGGTCCCTATCTGGAAATGTCCTATGAAGATGAATAAGGGCCCAGATCTCTTCTCACAAAGACTGCTGTCTTAACTGCATCAAATTCCTCTATTTCAGTGTGTCTCTTTGACAATAAGGTGCTGCTAAATGGCAGTCACACTTCATAAGCTCAGAAAAGCGAAAGTAGTAAGCAATACATCATTATAAAGCAATTCACTAGGAAAACGCATGATGCAGCAAACCTGTTCTCCGTGTTTAAATGCCTCACTCCTCCTTAGTGCCTTACCCCAAGGACTGAACCGCACTGGTACTTCAGGTAATCCCAGCTGGAACAAGGCACTGGGGAAGGTCAAGACTTCTGATTTGAGGTGCCCAGGATTCAGGCTCTGTGTCCAGCAGTCTCTCTTATGCAGCATAAGTTATTCTTATTATGTCAGCTCAGGATGTCAGGAAAGCAAAATATTTAGAAATGGGATGTCATCTCAAACTTACCATCATAAATATTTGGGAGGAGAGAGACAAACTGCTCTGCTTGCTCCGTTTAGCCAGGAGTGAACCTGCCATCTGGGATTGTAAAACCAATTAGTCATGGCTCCAACCAGTTTTGATCAGCAAGCAGATGTTTAATTCTGGTCCATCCTTTGTATTACCTTTTAAAAAGCAGGAGGCAGATTTTTAGGGTGATTTTTGTTGGTTGGATGTTTAGTTTCCGGAGCTATTGCCTTCCAAAGACAGCTGTCTTAGAGGTCTATGTGTGCTGACAAAGGCAAGCACAGTGAAACTCCCAGGCACTGAACAGCAACGTCTGTCCTGGGGAGGTGGTTGTTCTCCTACAGGAGAAGATCGCTCTACCATTGCTTTCCTCAGATTTCAAGTCTTAGAGAGAGCTTCAAACTGCAGCCCAAAAGAGGGGCTCCCTCCTCAGAAGGCATTGAGAGATATTACAGGAGAGACTGGACTGGTTTAGCTTTAGCTCCCTCAGCAAGACAATTTGAAGGAGATTTGCTGAACTTTCTACGACCAGGAGCTCACAGCTACTTCTCCTTGTGCAAGGAGAAGGTTTTAATGTCTTTTCTTGCCCCTGTATATGCACAAGATTCAGGACAGCTGGTAGGATTAAACGCTTGCCATTCCTTTCCTGCAACCTCAACAGTTTTTGCCAACTGTATGTGAGCTGCCTTAGCTTTATAACATTCAGTATTATAATTGTCTCTGGGAGCTGAAAGATGAATTAAATGTTAGCCTTCATAAATGAGCATTTTCCAAATCACTGTGCCATGAAAGAGTTACTTAAGCTAACTGGAAAAAAAGAATGAAAAAGATACCAGTTCAGAAGTTCAGGTGAACTTAAAAATGAGAGAGTAGATGAGTGAAAAACAGATCATACAATTATGCTGCAAATGTATCATTATGTTCTGTTGAACCAATACTTCAGTGGGACAAAAGTCCCTCAAAACTGTACTAAAGAGCCCCAGAAGGAACAGAAATCTGCTCCAGATTCAATTTATACCCACACTGAGCCTGATGAGAGTATGCCTGAGCAATTAAGAGCAGGACCTCGTTGAGTGGGCAGCTGCCTCAGAGGTCCTGCAACAGCCAAAGCCTGTTAGCCCGCCTTGAAAATCAGCTGTCATTAGAAACAGCTGAGTGGAGAGGCCAACAGATGATAGCTCCACAGAAACAGGCTTGCAGTGTTAATGGGGAATGGGAGTACTCAGCTTTGACTTGCATTTGGAGCATGGCACCACCGGCTTGAGGTCAGTCATTTCCCAAACTCGAAATAACCACGCAAAATTGTAGGGTAGTTAGTAAAACTGCTGGGAGAAGTAATACTGTCAGAACCTTTGAACAGGTTCATCTGTTCTTCTTTTCTCACTCTTCTTCCCTTTTTAAAAAAGTTTATGACAAACAGAGGATGATACTCTTTTTGCCTACTGAGGGATCCTACGTATTGAAGCTGCAACGCAATTATCTGTGAAGCTTTTCAGAAATCTTCTGTGCTGCAGCAAAATTTAGCATGGATTAGCTTCCAGCTGGGAAAATAATATGTGGAAGTTTTGTTCCTTTACATATGGGAGAACAAATACATGGATATTTCTACATAAAATGGTAGCAATTTCTTTTCTGTCTATAAATAATTGCTGATAACTTGATGTAGGGGAAGGAGCCAATGATTTTGCAACTCAGCCCTGTACCTACAACGCTGTGTGCCGAATCTTTTGGCCTTCTTCACGTATTTAGCCTTACTCCTTCAACCTTGAACCCTTCTGTTTGCTGAGAACATGGACTAGAAAAGCAGAGAAGTAACTACAGTGAGCTTTTTCATTTGAAATCTCATTTCTAGGTTGCTGCAATATTTGCAGCACCGTAACATTAGAAAGAAAAACAAAGGCTTGGGGTTAAATTCCGTGGCCTGTTTCAGTCTTTTTAAATTATGGCAGATCAAAACCCTACGTAGCCACTGTGAATTACACTGGAAATGAGCAAAACCAGCTATTGCCTTCCCCAGAAGTTTCAAGAAATGTCTGTAACGGTTTCACAGTTTTTTGGCTCAGGCTGAGCATGCTTAAAATGACAATTACGTGCCTCATCCTTCTGCAGCTCTAGCCCAGGAGCCCGCTTGCCCAGAGCCCTTCTGGGAACTTCATGGTAACCTCAAGGGTGCAATCCTTTGTCCAAGAGAAAAAGAGCACCACGCCAGGTCCTCAGCACCAAAGAAGTTTTACCTCCCTGAGGGTCCTACAGGACAAATCACCCATTGCTGTCACCTGGGGCTTGGGGCAGATCAGGATCTGGGCAGGGACCTGGCAGGTCCAATAGTTTACAGCTGGGCAAGGGGGTGAGCAGAGACCCTGCACTGGGCTTCTTTGCTCCTTGAGGAAAAGAAGTTACAGAAGCATATTTTTTATTGTACTCAGGGGATGTATGATGGATGTGTGCTGTTGAAAGCTCTGTCAGGTAAGGAAACACTGGTTTTATGTGACTTACTGTTTTGAGTTAGCTTGGACACTTAGTCCTAATTGTATGATAGCGTACGTTAGCCATCCTTGTTTCTTGTGATGGCTGTGTTTTACTGGTGCTCTGAATCTCATCTGTAGTGTTTACCAGCAAGTCAGTTCTCACTACTATTGCTAGTGAAAAGCACGTTAAGTGATGTTCTGGTTCATGATATGGTCAAACTGGTGGTTAAATTCTGGTTGCAGAAATCTTGTTGACGAAGGTGATGGGGGAGAAAAATAGAGCTTGTTTGTAGCTGAGTGGTTTGAGCACAAGGTACTGGTAGTTTACATGCTATGTAAACTGAGAAATATTAATATACCTGAGAAAAATTAAATTACCATGCTCTGCTTTTTTCTTTCATGGTTGTACTTTTTAAGCTGTTTCCCAAGCTATTATGCTCGCACCTGAAAGTCTGTGCTCTGATGTGGGGGCTATATGGAGAAGTCTGAAATGTAGTCCCAGAATATCCCTCTCTGTCAACATCTAGGAATTCTTTCAGTAGGTGCAGACAGCTTTACTGCTGGGAAGGAGAGAAGAAGAGAAAATGGTCTGCTCTGATATTTTGTCTAACGGGGGGAAACACTGTGGAAAAATAAAGCACCTATGCAGAGACGGGGGAAAAAAGTAGGGAGTGAAACAATCCACATATTTAGATTCTGAGAAGAGGAAATGAATGATATTCACCAACACCCTGGCTGATACTAACACAGTGGTAGCTGATTACAAGAGGAAGCATTTATGTTAATGATCTTATTTTGTGATTCAATTTTCTTTCAACTTCTACCATCTGTTTTAAAATACATGTTTCTGTTAGGACGCTAATAAGTACACGTGGTTTAATGCCGCATGCTAGTCACCAGTAGCTCTCACTGATTTAAATGCAAATTGTATTTTGCCTGAACCGGGTCTGCTAGATCTGGTCCCTGTTTGAATTACGGTTTCTGGCAAATGCTGAAAGGAGGGAAATGTTTACGGAAAGATATGTTCACGTGTCTCTTCTGCTTTATTTGGAAATGGTCCGTCAAAATGTAGCTAAACTTTGTAATGTTTGGAATTGTGTTTTGAGCCAGGGGGACCCATTTATAGCAGGCAAATGTCTGGCTTGCTTCATTAGCTGCTGCATGGCAGTTTTCATGATTAAACGCGGCGCTGTTTGGGCATTTCCTTCAGTTATAAGTGACATTTATCTGGCTATAACTAAATACAAGTCTTCCAACATGGGAAGTTAATTTGTTGGTGTAGTGTGAAGTTTCCTCCCAAGCAAGGAAGAAAGTAAGTGGTTTGGAACAGTTTAATGAAGCTCTTCTCAAAGGGGTGATGGTGAATGCTTGGCGTTCAGGATTTGTCTGAAACTTTTAATACTCAAAACCTCTGAGGGCTGTGGCTCAAAATTAGTCTGACAGTGGAAGCTTTCAGCAACATCGCACCCCTTGCCTCAAACCTGAGTGTTTAGTATTTCATGTAAGACTTTTCTGCTCCTCAATAAAAAAACTTGTGTGAACATGTGTGTGTGTAAAGCACTTATTTATGCGGGCTGTTCAAACCGATGACATGGAATAGGCAGAAAAAAGGAGCAAATGTGGGGTCCTCTACTCAGCTATAAAACAAAGACTTTTCTTTTGTAGCCACATGGGTCACCATCGCTTTCCTCACAGAGCCCATGAGAAGCAAAGAACGCAGTCAAATGTTGAATTTGGCTGGTTCCTGGGGCTCTGCGTGATCACCTCTGCTAAAATTAGCTAAGCTTAATTTGTAACTTGTTGCTTAGCAAACACACACAAAAAAAAAAACTAGAAGACCAATCAGGCACCAAGGGATGGTGTTGATTTTGTTTTCTCAATGACAAACCTGAAAATTAATACCACTTACTGGTATTTCTGATAATGTCACAAGATGAACTGCCGATGAGCGAGCTGCAGTATTTTGTCTCTCTCCCTGGTCTCGCCTTAGCCTCACTGCTGCTGAGCAGGATGTGAGAACGTACAAACCCTAAATAAAAGTTGGTGCTGCAGGTTGGGCTCTCACTAGAAAATATCTTTTTGTTTTATAGCAGATGCTGACCGGTGTAAAAGTGGGAGTTAATGTTAATCTTGCCATTTAAGCTTTGTCTTGGTGCCAGAGATATTCTAATCATGATTAGTTTAACTGAATTTAACAAACTTCAATAAATACATATTTTTAATGTTAAGATCTTTAATGTAGTTGTTTTCATGTGCAGCCTTTCTTTCTTTGAAGATGGCTGTTGAGATGATAGTTTTTTCATCTGAACTGACAGCTGCACTAGCCAGGGGAGGTATAACAGTTTTTGTGCTACTGCAAAACAGACACATCTTCCCAAAATGGGGATTCGTTTTCCTAAAAGAGTGATCCCTAACTCAATTTTAACTTATTTGATTTCATAGATGGGCATTAATACTAAGCAGATGACGAATCCCTCTGGATTTGCATTTTTATATCTTTTTAGTACCAAAAAAATTCATCATGACTAAGTTCATTTTTAGTGTACTAATAAAACTTAATCAGAAATTATTACCTTTCACTCTGAACGTTATAAATCATATAAAAGTTTTATGTCTTAAAAAACTTATTTGCGAAGAGGATTAGACGAGATCTTCTAATCCTCACTCCATTTCATCTGTTTTATTAATAAAAACTATAAATACTCATTCTAATTCTGTCACACTCGCCATGGGCCTGATCCCAAGAGATGCTGAGTATCTGGGACTGTGTGGACCGTCATCGATGTCCTGCTCCAGCGTCACTCTTGCTTTCTCAGCAGCCTGCTTTAGCCAGAGCTATTTTGTCCTCTCTTGCCCTGGCTTTGGTTATATGCAGTCAGTGCTTCTTCCAAGCAGGCTACCAGCATACTGCAATTCTTTAGATGTCCGTGCTTGGCAGGATGGTGTAGCTGCAGCAGACTTCACAGGGCATCAAGCCTGCAGAGGCATGCCTCTACTTAAATTTCTACACTGTGTATTCCGCCGGGCCTTACGTGTGTGCAAGTAATTGCATGGCTCAGGAGGCATTATATTATACAAAGTAAGATAAAAAATAGCAGTGTCTTGCTGTGGTTTATGCCGGCAGTCACAGGTAGGGAGGAGGGAATGCTCGCATGCACAAGAGAAGAATGTGGGTTTTAACACCCGTATCAAGTGAGACATGCAGTGTAACTATAGCTAAAATCTGTCCACTTGAGGTGTTCCCCCCGCCCCCACCGTTTAATAATATATAATGTTGGTGAAATTGGTAAAGATTCTGCTTCTGCATTTGGCATAGTCAGGCTTTTGCAGATCATCACTAGTAATGCCACTATGAGGTGAGAGAGACTTGAAATGAATGTGGGTGGGGAAACAGAGGAAGGGAACAATATATTGAGGGTATCTAGTGCAAACGGGACAGCGATGGCATAAAATCGCTACTGCTGCCTCTGCGATACGTTCACGCGGTCAAGAGGAGTACAGAAAGAAGCTGAACAGCATACTTCAGGTAGCTCCATCCAAGCAGTTTTCCTTTTACTGCTTTCTACAGTGCAGCACTACGCCAATAAATGAGATTGATAGCAGGTCTCCTGGAACAACGGTGCCTCAGCAATTACCTGGGACAGCGTGCCGGTTTTCCTGGGGCCCGCCAGCAGCAGGCTCTCAGCCAGGTGTGACTTCTTTGGTAGCAGTAGTACGCTCCAGACTCTGGGGCCTTCTGACTGTACAAAGATGGGGGCACATCCAGTCGTAGAGTGGGGAAGTTTGAGGAAGTCGTGGAGGAAGGATGGCTGGAAGCTGTTTGCACTGAAGAACAGTTCACCTGACACACTGTTATCCCCAGTCTGCTCTCGAGTGGTCCCTAAGAAAGTGGGAGCCATTGCTTGAGATGAGATGGACGGCATTGCGTGAGAAGTTCTGGTGGTGGCCGACCCCTCTTTCTTTGGAACAAACTGGAGATAGTCATAGGCTTGGTAAGTCTGAAGAAGTGCCCTTGTTGACTGAGGCAGGTTGGGCGAGACGCGACAGGGATCTTCTCTGTGTGTATGTGTCTCTGCTGCTATGTTTGACAGATGGCTCTGCTCAGGCAGCTTGTAAAGACAAATAGAGATGGTCTTGGGAAGATGGGAGGAAAACTAAATGGATGAAAAACGCCCAGCAAGTCCTCTGTTCATCAAACCATGCAATTTTTAACTGTTAACAACCACCTGAAAGAAAACATTGAAACTCACAGTAACCCTCAAAATCATGCACTTACTGCAATATTACCAAACTCTTGAGACAGACCCCTCAAATAGTGCTAAAATAATATACAGCATGCTTTGTAGGTCTTGTTAAAAATTTATTATTTGTCTTCTGATTTTTGAGATGCCAGATTCCCCTAAGCCATACTTAGAAGTTTTTCTTTGTAACTAGCATCAGTAGGAAAACATCACTTAATTGGTTAGACTACTTCTTTTTTTCCTCCAGCAGCCGGAGCTCAAAGTAAACCCCATGACAAAAAGTTTCAACAAATTGGCGAAAGCTGGTGGTGTTGTGGTTTGAATCGGTGATGAATACATTAGAAAATACAAAGGTTAGTTCTTTCTTTTAGTAAGGTAAGGAGGGGCAAGATTACTGCCTGTGAACTTCAGTGAGTAAACAGCTATGTAACTTGGAGACTGGTGTCAGGAAAAACACATGAGTAAAATTGGCCGTGAGTAAACCTTGGCTGCAAAATGTGAGAAAGTCCAAACTCCAAGGAGCAAAGCTCTGGGACAAGCCCTTGTCATAGTAATGGGAGCAGCGGTGGTCGTCTTCTAAGAGGAAGGTGACTTGGCTCATGGAGGAAACTGAGTTGGGTGCTCTGCTTCCTCCATAAACATCTTAAGAGGGTTCCTGGTTTTCCTAAAAAGAGAAACCTCTACTGTGGCAACTCCCCAGTGGTGCTTATTTGAAAACGGCAAAGCGCTTCTAAAGCAAGTCCAAAATGTTTTAACTTTAGCTATCCCATTTTAACTCCACAGTAAGAGACTGAAATTTTCTTTGAGACGTAAACCAATAATGATCTATACAGTACTTAAGTAAGTATCCAATAAAAGACCTAATCATGTAAGTTAGATTGAGTCTTTTGTTAGTGTCTCCCAGATCATGCTGGGATGCTGGCCAGGCATGATTTCAGGAGATGTAAAAAGGACCAAAGAAAAATAATTTGAATTTGTTTAATTCTAGCTTGTGGCTTTGTTGTTGTTCTGTGTTTAAAACATTAAACACTTCACAGTCGTCTTTTTTTTTTTTTCTTTTCTGGTCATCTCAAACAAATTTTCTTTGATTTAACTTGTAAGAGGAGAAACAGGATTTGAACCATGACCTCTAAATGAAGACTTGTACAATAGTTTCCTACAAATTATAGTGTAGTAAAATGCAATTAATGTTTTGATGTGACTCAAAAGTGACCTTTCCCACTCTCCAACAGCAAACTTGCTCTCACAAATGTACTGCTCTGAAAAGCTGATGTTTGTGCTGGGCATACTAAAATGAAAAATATGAGCTGATTTCTCCCCCACTGCCAGCCCTCACCGAACTATCACAAATAATTACGAAAAATGGTGCAGGTCCTCAGACCTTAGGGGTTGAGGTCCACTGCTTGCTGGCGTGTCAGCCTACTGCAAGGACACCCTTGCACCTTTCTGCATTACATCCTTCGCTGGAAACTAGTCCCTTCCATACAGACACCAACACCACCACATTACCAACTCCTCACCCCTCAGAGCAGTTGAGTAGGGATGCAATTCATAACTTTTTGGATACAGTAGGAGGAGCACACAGATGTGACTTTAGATGCTGTCTTGATTTTAAAGATTGAGAGACTTGCTTTAATTTAAACCAGCTTAAGGTTAAAGCAAACAAAAATACTTTATTTATGGAATTCAAACAGAGCTTACGGAGGTTTTTGAAGACAAAAGGAGGACAGAAAGGAAAGGAAGCTGCATGCAGTAAGATGCTAAACGACAATCTTTAAAGACTTCTCCTGCATCCCAGTGAGAAGCAGACTTGCTGACACGCATTGCCGGGACTCCCGCTGTGCTGAACATCCTCTATCCTCAGGCAGCAACCATGGGAGGTACGCTATGCTGGGTGGCAGGGGGAGGCCTGATAGTTTCCCATCCCTTTGGTTCATGCCTTGATGGGAGAGAGGGGTGCAACGGTGACCTTCAATGTCAGGCCTTCCTGCTTTCAAAAGTGTCGTATTTCCCGACTTAATTACCCTCTGGAAACGCTGGTGACACTGGGCGTGGCCAGCCGTTACCATCTCTCACCCAGGCAACTAACAGATTTTGTTTGGCTTACCCCATGTGCTTTCTCGTTTCATGGCCTCATTCAAGTTCCTTGGGACCTCTGGAGGTCTCTAGTCCAACCCCTGCTCCAGCAAAACCAACATCTAAGTCAGATCAGGCACTGCGGATCTTGTCCAAGGGAGTTTTGTGTATCTGCAAGGACAGAGATTCGACATCCTTTCCAGGCATCCTTTGGGGGGGGGGGGGGAGGGGAGAGAGGAAAAAAAATTAGTTGGAATTTCCCTTGCTCCTACCTGTGACCATTGCTTCTTGTACTCTCACCATGCGCTTCTGAGAAGGAGCTGTCCTCTGTCCAGCCCTCCCCACCCTAGCAGTAGTGGCAGCCAGCTGTCAGATCCTCCCTCAGCCTGCACTTTTGCAGGCTGAGAATGCTCAGCTCCCTCTGCGGCTCCTCACGCATCGTGTGCTCCAGCTCTCAATCATCACAGTAGCTCTCCACCGAGTTCCCTCTCTCCTGGGCTGGGGGAATCACAGCTGGACACTGTTGCAGGTGTGGCTTTGAGTGATGGGTAGCAGGGGAAAAATAATTCCCTTGGCCTGTTGGCTAATTCTTACCTAACCCCACATGTAGCTAGCCTTCATCGTCACAAGGATGTACTGCTGACCTGCCTGCGCTCTTCTGCAAATCCTGTGCTGCATGCACAGCCAGCATGCTGCACCTACCCAGCAGGATAGAGTTTGCCTTCTAGTTTACCACGCAATCCTTTTCCCCACATGTTGAATCCCACTTTGCGTGAACCACATTTTCATCAGCCACGTACTACATCACTGTGTAGATAAGATTAGTGCCCCCCTCTTGCTGAGGATGACACTTGGTGGTAAAGAAGTACTCGAGAGTGTTGTCCCGATCCGATGTTGGGAATGTCCTGATCCAATGTCGGAGGAGGTTTCGATATGACCCCAAGAGCGAGATTAAGACACGAACGTCAAATGCTCTATACCCAAAAGAGCAACTTTTAATATCAAAAGTAGAAAATTAGTTGCAATAGGATAGAATAGAGTAAAAAGACAGAAGTCAAGCAGGCATTCAGGATAGAGTTGTAAGAATAGTCACCACCATGGATCCGCGGCGTCCCGGGGGTCCAAGTCTCTCGGTGTTCCGGCGGTGGGCGGTCGCTTGGGGTCCACAGTGTTTCGGCGGGGTCGGCAATCGCACCGGGGTCCTCTTGGCAGTCCCTTTTATTCTCATTCGAGGGCTGCAGTTTCCATGGCAACAACACGTCTCCGCATTCCTGAGTCTTGACTGTCCAAGCACACGCCAGCCAGAGGTCTTCCACACCTTGCCAGCCGGAGATCTCCCTGGCCTTGCAGCCATTCTTATCATATTCAGCAGCCAAAGGAACCCTCGCCCAGATAAGCAGCCTTTGAGACAAAAGTTCTACAATTCAGTCTTTCACAAGTGTTACTGGGCGATTTGGGATGACTGAGCTCCTCCATCCTCCTGCTGGCATGCTATGTGTAAATAATATGCATTTGACATAGTATTCTTGTATACAGTGGTTTGATAACGTTCCCTCAGTAGATCAAAAAGCTGTGACTTAATCCTTTTCCTAATGTAGCGAACATTTGACAAGTTATTGCTGAAGATGAGTACTACTTATAGGTTGCTTCATTATTTAGTTCTGAACTCATGGTGACTAACGATAAAAAAGATACTGTACAACCAACAAGTATTTTTAAATGCTCTCCGGTAGGTCTCTCCTAACACTTTACTTCGATTATTTTTTTTCATGAAGTAAGGAGGGGGGGGAAGTTTAAAACAGTTGTTCCTTTCCCTTTGGGGAGAAAAAACCCACCAAAGAGCATATTTATAATTCAATGACTCTTTAAAAAAAAAATCGCATAATAAAATTTCAACATTGAAATATCAGCTCACTGAAGTCAATGGGATTTTTGCCAGCAATTTTGTTGCTGAGCTTCCTTTACACCTTTTTCTGCTGAGGAAAGGTTGGATCAGTCAGAAATGCAGGCGCGTTGCCTATGGGGAATTCAGTTTGTTATAATTTAGTGAAATTCTTCCCTGAGCCAGAACAAGTCTCTGTCTGTCTTGCCTCCTGTTTTGGACCCTATTTTTAGCCTATTTTAATTGCATAAATAGATTGAAGTTGCGCAGGTGTGATACCAGAGGAATACCTCCACAGTGGCAATATGACTTAGACTATAAGATGCTTCAACCAGTAAACATGGTTGTTGCCACTGGGCTGCTGCCATCAGGCTGGGAGGGCCTTTTCCAATTTGATTAACAAGTTAGTGGGGGGTGGGAGGTAGAGAAGTACCACAGGATGGACCCTACCACCGAATGCAATGTTACCCCCCTTTCCTTGCTGCTTGCATCTCATGAGTAAACCGCTCCACGCTGCAGCGGGGGCTGTCCTCTTCCACAGCTGTAGGTACTTCAAGGCTGAGGAGAGTGGACTGAGAAGTCGGGAAAGGAAAAGAAGCAGGGATAGCTTTACACCTCAGGGTACACCCCTTTGGATAGGTCTCCAGTAATCCATTTATGGCAGGCTAAACATGTAGGAGGGGAGGCAAGTTACTAAGGGCACAGAGCTGGCACTCACCAAGCTTACTCACATCGAAAGGCTGAATTTGCAGTACCTGTGCTAAAACCTATCTGTCAAATCTTTTTGGCTCGTGTAAGTATTCCTGTTGAAATCTGAGGGGCAAGAGAAGTGGGAGATGGTGCTGCTGCTGTAGGGGCTGCCCCTTGGGAGCTGCTTCCTTCTCCCTGCCCAGCACAAGCCGGCACTCTGAGCTCAAGGGTGCCCCACAGCACCCACGCGTGCCTTGTGTTTCACATCACAGGCTACTGCAGAATTATAGTTCATCTCTCTGGGCCAATTAAGTCAGATAATTAAAATGGCTTTTTTTTCCCCGGTCAGATTAATCTCTTAGCCATAGTGTTAGAATTATGACTTTTTTTATTCATCTTTTAAAAACTAATTTCCTGCGCCTGTGTATTGAGACCCCGGTTCAAAATAAGAGCAGCGTAACAAAGACAGACAAGCTGTTCCTGCTGGAGAGAAGCCAGGGGAGTTATTCAAAATGTAGTGAGAACTGATAGGATCTGGCTGCCTTAGTGCCTTGAAAGGCATTCTTAATTTCTTTTAAAACTGGAAGTTAGCCAAATCCCTACCTTTTGAGCATGCTGAAATTTATTGTATGGCTGGAAGGGGAGTTTTTGCATATTTACAGCCTTTTGCTGCCCCTGGGGTTCCCCACTAAGGCAGGCATGCCCACAGAGCTGCCCTTGGCTGCCCCGGGGACCTGGCGATGGCAGCACCCTTCTCCGTGCCCCACGTAGCTTAGGATATTGCTGGCACTGTCCTGTCCCTCCGCTTTCTCCGTTAAACTTGTCTTCAACAGCAGCAAAAAAAAATTCTTCAAGCCAAGCCTTGCTTCTTTCCCCTTTGCCCCTTCTCTACCCTGCCTGGATATTTCAGGATATGAGAATATAAGCATATGTCTGAGGTTTATTAGGTGTGCATACCTTTCAAAACCAGCTGTTATTTTAAACGTTTGATACCAAGTTTTGGCCGTGGAGGTGTTACACTAAGTGCAGGCTCTGGTCCATCACAGCTGAACAAAGCCAAGGCAGACTTGCGACTGATCTTGTCATCCTTCTGCGATATGCTTTCACTTGTAAAAACCGATGAATTAGTTGCCGTACAGAGGCTTTGTTCAGAGAAAATCTATTCTGAAAAGTTGTTATCACAGTGAGTGTCTTTGATTATGATAGCATGAATAAGTGCTTTGGGAAAAAAAAAGAATATTAAGTAAGAAGCTCATATTCACACGAGAATCTGTTTCTTGAAAGACTCTAAAATTCTTCAATTATTATCAGGTGTTGCAAAGTTGGAGATAAAAGTAACCAACATTATGAAATGAAAGATATTCTAATTTTTTTAAAGCTGGAAGTTAATTTAATAATCAGAGCCTTCATTGTCTCAGTAATTTAAATTACCATTAGTTGTCTTGTCATCATAGGCTGATATTAATAATAAGTGCTACATATTGCTCTCCATCTGGTACCTTGCACGTACAAGGATTCATCGTGATACCACGTTTCATCTTTCATGTAACTGCTGCTATTAATGCTATTACTGAGCTCAGCTGCCTTCAAAGCCTAACTTGAGCTACTGACTTTATTCCCCTGATTTCCATCAGGGTTTAGTCTGGTAACACAGTCATATCAGAAATGCAGTTTAATGATAACAATGTTTTGAAAGCAGCGTTGGTTGAAAAGTAGAAGATGGGTTTTTCCTTTGTCAGGCTTGCACTCATGTTCTTCCCAGCCGAGGTGTAACGTGCCTCTCCCGTGCAAGTCAGCATGTGGTGTGAAACTTCTAGTACCAAAAGAAACAGGAGTAGAAATTTCTAGAAGAACCTAACACAGAAATCACAAGCAAGCCTCTGCTTTTTTCCCCCCATGTTGTACTTTTAATTGCTCAAGACTTTAAGATCTGATTCAGATACTATTTGATTAAGAACTGGCTTTAATATATCAATGGGATGTTTAAGAAATCAGTGTCTTCGTGTTGCTCTCCAAAATTTTGATGTGTATCTGCTGGAAAATAAACTTCCCAGTGCTTTTAAAAAAAAAAAAAAAACACAAACAAAAAAAAAACCCCAAAAAACAACAAAAGTCTGCTTCACCAATAACATTAACATTCTGTGAATTAAATAGTTCTAGATCTACCTCTTGATCCCTTATTAAATTAGTGCTTAGCCAAATATTCATATTTAGCTTTCATAATCTTTCCTCAAACATTTGTCCCTCCAGAACCACAGTCCCTTTGATGCTTTTCTCTGAGCTCCATATGAATGTCTTTGTTTTGGATTATTTTTTCCCAGAGGTAATAGTTTTCATATTTTCAAGCCAAAAAATCTTGTTACTGTCTGTCGTGGAACTGTACATTTTTCTCATCAATGACTGGAACGTTTCCAGGTTGGGGACACTTTGTAACTCTAATAATGCATTTATTTCCTCATGTAAGTCAGGGCTCAAGACGTGTGTGTTGCCAAATACATGCACCAAATATTTCTTTCTGGTTTGGGTTGGTGTTTGCTTTAAATGTTACTTGTTTACAGCCCTTTTGGTTCTCCACTCCTAACTTAGCAGAACAATTACAGAGGCTGATCTACCTTGAGGGCTGGTAAGGGCTTTGCAGGCCCTCTGTTATCTCCCTCAGCAGGGGATCTGGGATTATCCCAGCTCCTCAGCACCCTGCCTTCCCTGCGGTCAGATGTTTGAAGCCTCTCTCTTGCCTCCTTTGAACTCGGTGCATCAGGGACTGTGTCCCACCAGGTCCGGGTAGCCTAACCTAATGTTGGGAAGCATCAGACAGGTCCAAAAAGATTGGAAACTATAAATGAATGAAAACGCGGAGGCAAACAAATGCATGTCTTAATGTGTATTGACTTGTTAATTTGTACATTAAAAATAAAAATCCAACTCTGACTAATTGAGCTTCACGCAGGAATGTATGTGAAATAGTTTGGCGATAGAGTGCTGCTGCTCTTGCCCAGGCTAAGCAAGAGACTGGCAGAGGCATTTACGGTGCGGTGGGGTCAGCTCAGGCAGGTGAAACTCTGTAGGATGGAACGGAAATCCTTTACCTTTAAGCTTTCCCTCTTCCATAAACAAGAAAAATCTTGCCCTACTGTCATCACCCTGTGTCTACTTCTGAAAAACTTCGACTGAATATCACTTAGCCTCTGATGATACAGGAACGAAGTTTACAATACCAAAACTAAACAGTCATTTCTTTCTGTCACAAATTCTGTTAGTATGGATGGTCCTTCATAAAAATAGTTCTCTGGAGAAAGGATTCCCAATATGCTGCAAGAGCTTTTTGATGAGAGCAGCTAACGTGGACGTTGTGGAAATCTGAGCGTGTCCTGGGTTAGGGAATGCAGCCTGGGAACGTCAGCAGTGAGTTGGGCTTGTGCAGTCTTGCGTCTTTCTGCATCCCTAGCTCAAAATCTCATTTCAGAAAACTGTGGTTCGCTCATCTGTACTTTGCTTCTAACTTCCTCTTGCAATCCCCCTAGTTCATTTTCAGTAGAGATTTTGGCTGCCATGGCCTGAGTTTGTTTTACACATTCTCCACTCTCCGTATCTCCCAGAACTGAGCAGATAATGAACACTGAAAGTTCGTCAGGTGCTTCATGAATTGTGTTTGCACACTTGGAATGATTCTTCAAAGATACTGTACTACCACAGTACCTGTTTATTATATATATTAACATAAAATATATGCAATGATCACGTGGGACCATTTTTCCACTGAATAGGTACCTTCTTGCCAAAGAATTAGAGATGTGGTAGATGCATCGAACTCTCCCTTTGCAAAACATCTGTGAAGATTACTCATCATGAAAAGAACTGAGATTATATGCGATACTTAGTAGAAGTCTGTAACATAAACTTCCAACAGCACTCGGTTGTAGGCTCTGTTAAGGATATGAGAAACCATAACCAATGACAGACACAGCTGAGCTGGCAAGAGCCTGTGTGCTAGTGATGCTGAATCCATACTCAAAGTGATATTCTGGTACATTATCTCGAAAGCACCCTTAAAGATGGACATAGTCTATTTAGAAATAGTCTGGAAACACAAAAGAGGAGAATATTTTGATACCAAACAGTGTAACTGAGAGCAGTCAGCACTGTTTTAGTAAAAGAACCAGAATAGGTCTGCTTGAGGGGTGTGCTGGGTTTTGGATTTCTTTTTAAAGAAAAACCAATGTGAGCTGACAAGGAAAAAGCAGCAAATAGTTTTCACTTAAATACAGTAGTAGACTGAAGCCTATTGTGGAAGAATAATTGATGACCAAGGTCAGGTTGGAAGGGGCTCAGAGCAACCCGATCTAGTCGAAGATGTCCCTGCCCATGGCAGGGCGGCTGGATTAGGTGACCTTTAAAGGTCCCTTCCAACCCAAACCATTTGATGATTCTACGACATAGACAAATATTTGAGGGGGGGGGAAATGCCAAGCAAGGTCCACAAAATGAAGAAGTAGCAATGAAGCAAGGAGAATCTAAAGAGAGCTGATGAGAAAGGCAGTGCGGTTTCAGATACAGCTTGCTGAACTGTCTTGGAAATTAGGCCAAAAAGACTAAACATAGAATATAGTGAAAAAACTGATCATAGTTCACTTTCAGGAGCTGTAATACATCTAAGTCTTACCTACACTGCCTAAGATTTTTTGGGTAGGATATTCTCATTTATGGTCAAACATCTGCTTATCCTAGCATTATGAATCCTAATAATCCAACAAGTTTTTAAAAGTTATGAAAGTTATCCATGTAATGCAATTAAAAATGTCTACTGGTGCTTAGATCTTTATCCCTACTTTTCTCATCTTCTTTGCAATTCCCTCTCGTGCAACAGTAATTAAATTGCCTTTTTTTTTTAAATGAACTGTTAAACTGCCAAGAGTATGAGTAAGTTTCATTTAAAGTGGAATTTTTAAAATGTTTCCCAAAAATCCTCTTTCATAACTTTCAAACAAAATAGTGACATGAAGCTTCCTTGAATTATACTGTTCCTCTTCTTCAGGCTGCTGGTACGTTCTTCCTTGGTTAGATGCTTCTCCTATCATCTCTGTTAGCTCCTGTTTGACAAACAGTGCACTAGGATGTGAGCACATAAAATATGAATCTCCCTCTCTCTCTACTTTGGCTGGCAAAAAAAAAAAAAAAAAAAAAAAAGAGGCTTTTAAATTACTGCTGGCTAGCTTGTAATAATGAGGCTGTTAAAACCCTGGACAAGTTTCTGATCGGGTTGTCCTCTGCACCAAAGGCTATGATTATCCAGAATTTTCTAACATCTTGGAAGTCCAACATGTATTCACTTTTTCCTGAAGCAGAAAAGCTGCAGAACTAGTACAGAGCAAGGAAGGGATGTGGCAGGCTTAGTACCAAAATAAGAACCCTCAAAATATGCAAAGTGATTTTTTTCATTTTTCTTCCCCTAATACAGTATTCTCCCTATCCCAGTGGATTGCTAAAAATTTAAGGAAGAATAGCTTAGAAAAAGTCAAGTCATACCTATGCAGGAGAGCAGCTTCTTTCCATTATGAAATACTAGTATATAGTGCAATTGAAATGAATCTAACAAGCGCAAATCCAGTATGAAATGGAAAAACTGCTTTTCTGGCAAATAATTCCAGAGTAGGAGAGCAAAAGTTCGGCAGACACTCTACTACAGCAGGATTCTTATGCCAGCCTTTCACCAGCCCTTAAAACAGCTATGCCTGCTTGCTTTTATTGGGGTTTGAAGTTTGGGGGAGGAAAACAGGAAGCTGAGCTTCCAAAAGACCGTGGCGTTAATGTATTAGCTAGCTTTGTACAGAAGCATTTGAGAGTTCACTAAACTCCTGCCCTAACTGGTACAGTATGCACTATACATCCCTTACCCCTAACATTAGAAGAGCCTAAACAAGCGTTAGTAGAATTGTTTACAAAAACGACAAGATCTGATGCTCTTAAAGAATTCCTGTTCTACATTAGGATGAAAATATTCCACGTTGTTAGATTTTTAAATACACATATTTGTCCAGATGGTCCCTGAGGGACTTTCTCTGACAGACAGACATACTGTCCTGTGAATACTTGCATCCGCATTTGCCCCCAAACTCTCCAGTGAAAGCACCTAGCTCCAGCTCCTCTCAGAACTCAAGACCTGCGGTTCACCAGCAGCTCAGCTCCAGGGGCCCTGTGAATTAGAGGCCGTGTCCCTCCTCCAGGTCAGATAAACCAAAATCAGGGGAGCAAGCTCTGCTAACGCACAGCTCTCGCCAGTTCAGCTGCAGAACAGGACCAGCTCGTGAGCTCTGTTGTGCAGGTTCACCAGAGCTAAATACGGTTGAACTCCACATGCTTCACAGCTTGCTGGAGTCCTCCGATAGTGTTATTCACAGTTATTCAGTAGTTACTGAAATATTGGACAAACTTCACATGAGGTTGTGAAAGAGAAGCAGGAAAATATAGCTGACAGCTATTAATAGTGACAAGCTGTTACCAGTATGTAGAGCTGCTAGGTAGCTTTGAAAACTTCCTGAGCTCAAAGCAAGAGGAGATATCAAAAGCTTAGGAAATACCTTCTGTATGTGGGAGAAGTCAAGTATTTTTGCAATAAAGTACTGCATCTGTCCAAAGGTAGGAAACCCTGATCCAATTTATGTTGCAAGAGTTGGCACCTTTGGTGCCTTTCTGGAAGATGTGCTTTCATCAGCTGTTATTAGGCTTGCTCCAAGGGCATGTAATGAAATCCAGTGAGATGTTTGGACTGCTGGACAAACTGGGTGATATGACTGTTTCCTCTGGTCTTAATCTACCACTTTCATAGCTTAAATTCTTGACTAGGATGAATGGATAAAATAAATATTATTTCATGGTAGCTGAAAACCGTATGCTTTTTTTTAAGGAAAAATATGTAGTGAAAGTTTCATCAAAATATATGCCTTACTGTTAAAGAGAATCCACGTAGCTTTCTCTCATGAATGCTGCTTTAGATAGTGGAGGTGGGATTTTTTTGCCTTTTTTTTTTTTGCCTTTTTTTTACATTTTTCTAGTTAAAAAAAAACCAAAAAACCATCAAAATCTTTAATCAGTGTTTCTACGATCACAGTTTTCACCGTAAGACTTCATGTGTGAAAGATGCTCACCACTTCCCCTAAGAAAGCCAGGGCTACAAAATGAGCTGTCATCCATCTTCCGACATACCTCTGTTCCCTGTGTAAAAATAATGTATTAACAACCAAACATCTCCTTGGATTCTATGAAGAATTTGAGCTTTAGCCTTAGTTGTCTAAAGCAAGAGAGAACTGAAATTGAGCAGTTAGACCTTGTTGTGTGGTCCTCAAACCTGTGTCATCCTGCAGGCATCTTGAGTTGATTTTTTTTGCATGCACCCAAGCCCTCCTTTGCTATTTAAGTTTCTGAGGAACCTCAACAACTCCTCCTCAGCCAGAACATCTTAATTCCTGAAAGATTGTGATAGCTTCCTGCTCTGAGCCCAGTCAGACCTTCCCAACAGATGCTATTCTGCCTAATCTTTCTGAGGCTGTTTTACCTATGCTAAAGGTGCATATGTTAAGAGCACATACCTACAAACA
This sequence comes from Calonectris borealis, assembly GCF_964195595.1. Taxonomy (NCBI): domain Eukaryota; kingdom Metazoa; phylum Chordata; class Aves; order Procellariiformes; family Procellariidae; genus Calonectris; species Calonectris borealis. The sequence continues at coordinate 48,985,209 of NC_134315.1, forward strand.
ACAGAATGATCGTCACCTTTTTGTTTTTTTTAAAAAAAGGGGGGTGTGTGTAAAGGCCTCTTCCCTCATCAGCCTGAATCCAACCTACTACTCTCTATTCTCTAGGAGTGTGTTGCAAAGTCTGGCCTGTGAAAAGGTACCGGGACATCGGAAGAAATGTTCTTGCCTTGCTATTGAATTTGTAAAGCAGAGCAAGGGAGACATCAGGATTTGGGACAGAAGGGCCCTGTTGCTGCAGGGACCAGCTGAGGCACTCAGCACAGGTAGGGAACACGTTGCTTCAGGAATGCTTGCTGACCTCAGGACAGCCCAGGATCCAGGAGTTATGTCCTCTCCTCAAACACAAGAGGCAGAAATCAGTTTTGGCAGAAAAAAGGTACAGAGCTGAGATGGAAGCACACATCCAGGGAAAAATAGGAACCTCCAGGGCCATTCTTTTTAAAATAGTCTTTTTTTTTCTTCTTCATTAGAGTAACAACATCAGTATCGCAGCCCAGAGGTAGACTCCTAACTCATAAAGGGGTACGATTTAAGATGCCTCTTTTGTATTTCCCATTGATTTGATGTTTCCTTTGCTCAGAGTTATTTTATCACTTGAAATGTTTTGACTTCTCCTTAAAAACTGTGTAACTCAGTGAATGCCATTCGTGACATTCTAGACTTTCGCTTTGCTACATATAGAGACATTTCCAGCTTTGACAAAGATCATTTTACTCAATATTTGTTTTTCATATACTAGTAAATACTTCCCTCTGCAGGGAACTGTAAGTCAACAGCAGCCATAGAGTGTGGCAGTGTAGAAAAAATGTCCGAGGCCTGAAGAAGTGGTAACTCATATAGTTAAATTTACTGAAACGGGTACTTGTTTCTTGGCAAGCTGCCCTACTGGTTATGGTCATTTTTTATGTTAAGTTTTCCACCAAGGTATTTCCATTGATTTTCACATAGATTGTTTTTTTTTCCCCAGTGGATTTTGACAGCAAATAAATTATCTTGCCAGTATCCACACAGACTATTCTAACACTGGTACTTACAAATATTACCCTGCATGGATTGCTAGAGGAGAGAGGGTCATCTTTCATGTCAGTCATACTCTGCCATGGCCTTCTAAAGTAATTTGACTTTCTACCTAAAGTGAACTGTACCAAACTGTACCAGCCTCTGCCTTTGTAGATGCTTCTGGTTCCTGCACTACTTAATTTCAATTTCCAATTGTGTCAATTATTTTGTGACAGTCATAAACTCCTGTATCTTAATGCTTTCCCCTCACCACCTAAAAATGGCAGTATCATGCCTTCTTTCTGAAGCACCACGAGTTTTAAAATGCAGAGTACAATCACTACTGTTTGATCTATGAGCCAGTACTGTACTCAGTGGTTATTACCCTGGATTATTCACCTCTTTCAAGTCTAAAACTTTATCTGGTAGCTCAGTTAAAAGTATCACTGCATTCTCAAAATGTAAGACTGGAACAATCTTGTTTTCGCAGGCTTCTTTTTGAAGAAATTTTCCTTGAAATTTCACCCACCTTCAAGCAGTACGTAAGATTTTCTTTCAATTCCCATGAGCAGATATTTGCATTCTAGAGTCCTAAAAACTCTACCTGGTTTGAAAGTGGTTGCGTCGTTTACTTGTTCTATGGCTGTTGTTTACATTTTTGGAGACAGAAAAGCTTCTTTTCAAGAAAAGGACAAGCCTTACAAAAATTAAGCTATTATTGAGGTATACTTAGATAATTCTTGTCAATTAATGCTTCTCCGTGGTAGTTTTGCAGTGCCTGTACCTTTGGAAAAGGCCTGCCCTCATCGTCCCATATCCCTGGTGCCATTCCCGATACCCAGTGCCGCCCTGGTGGCTTGAGCGCTCCTTTCACGAGGCAATATGGGCTCTGCCTCCTGGGGAGGTTACGGGTGTTAGTTATTTTATTACTGACGCAGCCTGCAATGTAGTGAGGAGGGCAATCCTTTGTACTCTTTCTGACTCTTAAGCTGAATGGTTCAGGCACAGACAAATTGGAACAATGATTTCAAGTTGTGGTGGCTCGTAACAGCCTTGTTAGGGTGGTGAAAAACTACGAGGGGTCAAGGAAGGACTGCTCTAAACCTTCCCTTTTCTTGGCTGTTTTGGCGCCTATTAGGGCTCTTTCTAACTGCAGGAAAGTTCTGTTTAATACTGCTGGATCATTACCCGTTTTCCTTCTTCTGGTTGTCCATTAAGTTGAATACTAAATAGTGTGAAGAGATGCTAAACTGGTCATTCTTTGTTATGCACAGTAACTGTGCTAAGAAATTCACTGAAAGAGAAGACTTCTAATAACTGACTTCTTGGGGGTTGCTTTTACCTCAGGAGTGTATGTTAACCTAGTAATTCCCAGATGACTTGCTCTTTAATACTGTTTCCTATTTAAAAGAAATTCCCATTAATTTAGTAACTCTTGTTCATGTTATTAAGTAGGATGCTAGCTCTTGGTGACAAACAGCCTTAGTTCCCCCCACCCCATCTACTGTTTTTTTTCCCCATGAAAAAACAGGGGTTGGAAGATAGAGTCTGCTGCCCACAACCTGCTTGCTCCATAACATTGGCTTTACCATTTGCCACCACCCAGTAATAATAATATTTTTAAAAAAAAAAACCCACCAAGCAAGCAGATGAAAAAGGCAGCTTTAAGAATAAGGACCACCTTTTCTTATTTAGGGCAATTTTTTAATGCAGTGGGTTTAGCGCAAAGGAACAAAACTTTGTTTCACTAAAGTCAGTGACTTCTACTTTCAGAGGGACTTCTAGTTTCTACACCAATTATAGAACAGGATGGTATACAGATTCACTTTTATCAGTTGTACAACAGTACTGTAAAAAACATGCAACACCATGTTCTCCCTTTGTCACAACATTTTTAGAAGAAATACACGGGTTTGTTTTTTTTTTCCAAAGGTTAATAAGCTCCAGTGAGATTTTTGTAAGTATGAAAAATATGTTTGCAATTTTGCACACTGATTAGGGATTTTTAATTATGTGTTCTAAATAAACTTCAAAAACCCTGAATTACAGCTACTGAGTGCTACTGTGCTTCAGCTGCGTATTCCTTACACCTTTGTTCCTATCTGCAAAACAAAGCCAAATTCTGTCTGAGGGCTGTATTTGGCTTGCATCCACCCAGTACTCAATACACTTAAATGTTTGATCATGGTTTTGTACAGTCACACTTCTTGGGAATACTGAAAATAATTGCCAAGGTACATGCTCATGTTAATAATGATGGGAGTTGCTAGTTTGTAGCAAAACTTCTTTTTGCACAAGACTGCTTCAGAGATGGGAGCACGGTTAGAAATCTGAACAAGAAGGATGTTACACACCCAAAAGATACAATCCCATGGCTTTCTACAGTACTGGTCAGTACCTCCTTTTGTTCACTAGGTAAGTCACCTCTCCTACAGGTATTCATTTTAACCCTATGCAATCTTTGTGCAGCTCGTCATACAGTTCCCTTAAGTAGCTAACAATACCAAAGTAGCTAACAATACCAATTCTACCTAGGTTTGGTTGGCCCAGATTTCCATCAGAAGTATTACAGAACATTGTTTTATCAAATCTTTCTTGCACATGCAAAAAGTCTACTGTATTTTCAAGGTGCCTATATAAAAAAACTTGCAAGAAAAAAGTGAGTCTTAATCAAGACACCTGAAAAATAAAAATAAAGCTCATTTTAGCAGTCTGTAGACTGGAATTCTCAGGCTGCCAGGCACAAATACTTTTAAATTTGTTCCCCCATATCTTATCAGCATTGTACTGTATTATTGTATCTCAAACACTGATTTCTGTCTTTGCCTCAGGGACCACTTAGTTTAAACATGAAGTAAAGCAAGCCCTCTCTTCTTTCTTCCCAACAGAGTTTCTTAGGAAATCATAACAGTGTAACAACTTTCAAATGTGATAGACACTACTAAGCAAACTTGCTTTTTAAAAATTACTTTTCTTTTTTCAAGGTTTCACTAAGCCACTTAATTACCCCTCCTCTTGTTCAGCAAAGCACCCGCACTGGAGCCTCTGGCCAAAGCTTGCTAGTGGAGAAAGCAAAGTGAATCCTGCAAAGTAAGTTTGTGAAGGTACCATGTGTAAAATAAATTTTTTACACACACCAAATACTAACAGCATAAATTTAATATAAATGTTAATTCAAGTACAGAAGTCAAACACATGATTTCAACATTAAAAATTACAACACTTAAAACAACTAAGTAGCTAATATCAAATGCAAATAAAATTAAACTGCTCTAACTGCACCTAAATTAACACCAAAAAAAGACTATTTAATATGCTGATGAAACACGTTTAACTAAAATATGTAATGGATCACAATAGTTGACTGCTTTTAAGAAAAATTATTCAACTCTAAATCTTCCCACTGCATTGTTTTCTGTCTACATAATACTCCTTTTTGACAAACGCTTTTCAGACAAAACAGTTTACAACCAATACTTGCATAGGTCAGGCCCTTAGACTCTTAACATATGCCACTTGGCCCATTCCTTGACCAGGAACTGAAACTATAGACCAAATTCAAAAAGAAGGATGATCTACTGTATAAGTTTCAGATTTTAAAAACAAAAAAAGGCCTTTATTTTTTGTCATTCAATAAATAAAGCACTTTACTGAGAAATGCTAAATAGTCACAATAAAAATAAAGATGGCTCACTCAAAATGAATTACATATACCCGATTTAAAAACTTGAAAACTATTTTCAGTTTAATGCTAAATGATGTTTTTTAAGAAGAACATGGCCTGATTAGAAAGTGAGCAAGCTGCTGTTCAACATGGCTACCACGAGCAAGCAGGCGTGCTGGTTACAAGGGATAGCCTGGATAAGAGTAAGGCCTCTGTGAACACAGAAGTGCACACGTGTCCCAGCAGAGAGGTGCTAACAACAGGAAATGCACCTTAGTGAGCTGTACATAAAAGTACATGTAATTTGTATGTGTCAAGATTTTTTTTTTTTGGCCAATTTTTGTCTCAAAGAATTATCTAAGATATTGAACCTCAATGTTCTGACTACAGCAATATATCTCATGTAGCCTGATGGTACGTTGACATAAAGCCCTTCAAAATACCACTCCTCCATTGACGTAATGCTATACCAGAAGCAAAGATTTTATTGGACATGTTATTCCTATAAAATTTTGCATCAAGTTACAGAAACAAATCTGAGTGTGCTATTTAAGTTTCATATTAGGTATGTTTATGTATGAAAAGGCAGGGTTGCCAGGGTGGCGTGGTTTTTGTTTGTGTTTTTTTTTGTTTGTTTGTTTGTTTTTTTAATGTTTGCTTAAGATTTATTACTTACAACAGAAGCTGTAAAAATTCTGCGCGAAACTCAAAATACAAGAGTAGGAATTGTAGCAAATTATTTCAACACTAAAAATCAGCTACTGCTGTATAAACTATTACAGGTAATAAAAATCTTTTAAACAAATTATCTTTTAAAACAAATTTCATCAAGCTAACAAAAATAATTTAACATTCAATTTCACTAATCTTTACAGTGAAATGTTTAATACACACATGCGCTTTGAAGAATTATTTATCAATAAACATGTAATATGAATTTCTGGTAATTACGTATCAGTGTGGTGTTTTTCCTTTCGTGGCAAGATCCAAAGCAACAAATTCTGAACTCTTCTTCTTCAGGGCAATTCAAGCCAAATAGGGCGTACAGTTGGCTGCAGAAAAAGTGGGGGAAGGTGGGAAGAAAGAGACTCTTCATTTCAGCAAGCATACTGCATTACCTATTCTAAGATGGACTTAACTATTAAGGAACTTAAGATGATGGGGTAAAGAAAGCGTTCACAGTCTTATGCCAATGCTGCATTCTTCCCTTTCCTCTGCATCCCTAATACTAACTCAAATCATTAAGAAATTACTTAGTCAACAGTTCAAGCAACATCAGAAAGGACCTAATAAAAAAGAGAAATGAAAAATGAGAACTTATTAATCTCAGGTTTTTTTTTTCCTAAAAGCCTTATACTTTTTAAAAAAAAGGATTCTTCAGTACTGAACATAAGTATTTTCTCACCCTATATATATATTTTTAACCAAACTTTACAATAATGATCCCTTTGTTTCACCTCCACTGAACACACAATATTAATGAAGACAACTTTAATGTGCGCATTAGATCACTGGTTTGAGTTGTATTAATTTGTTACATATATATCATACGTATCATAGCAGCGGTCTTTTGTATTGCATATTTAACAGTTTAGATGGGGTTGTACTATTAACTAAGTACCAAGTTCTGCCAGATACACCCTGATAAATGAAATCCAACTTCACTGTGGTCATCAATGGACTAAAAAAGGGCACTAAATTCAGTCCTGTTTTGAAGTGACTGACTTTACTGAAATCAGCCAAGTTATTTCATGGATAAACATAGTCCAACATTGTTGTATCTTTCTTATTTATTTTTCTCCAAGTTCTTCTACACAGGCCCAGATTTACAAATTTATGTTCCCTGTCCATAAGCAGCAGCAACAGAAAAATAACTGAACCTTCAGGACAAATCCTGGGTGACTCAGATTAGAAGCTTCCAGCAGTAAAGTTAACACCGAGCATGGACTTAATGCTATTTTCAAATTGCCTTATAAGCTTTTAAAAACCAATCTCACAACACTCAGAGAAGATGGTAATCCCCATTTTAAAAAATGAAAGAGGCCTCAGAAATGACAGACATCCACACTTAAATTCATCCACAATAGCATATTCAAAAAAAGACATCATCTACCCTTGTAGCATAAAATGCAGAAAGTTAAAAATAACACTTTTTGCAAATCAGAAGAGACGTTAGTATCTTTCTTTTCCATGAAACTGACTACCCAAAGAAATAGTCCAAGTCACCAGTGTAGTAACAACTCCACTTCTGAACATAAATTTAAACCCAAGCTGGAAATGCAGTAATTCAGAAATGACTGAAAAATTACTCAAGAGTCATTTTAGGAGTAAAAACCATAACCTTCCTTTGTGTTGCACAATCCACGTGAACATCAACATGGGTGATGATCCATCAACAGGTCTACAGCAGTAGAGCTATGGTCTCTTTTGGAAAAAAAAAAAAAAACACCACTGGACAGAGTATTTCTACAAGCCGCCTCAGAGGTGTGGGTGGGGACATAACCTTGAGACCAACTTCTCTAACAAACAGCCCAAACAGTGCCGCTAAGAGAATGTCTTTGAGGGGGCAAAAACCTGCACCAAACACAATCCTGGGAGGTTCACTCACCTCTACTAGCCCACTACACTGCATTCAGGGACAGCAAAGCTATATATACTTGCCCAGGGGCTGTGATAAAAACCATTATGTGTAAGTAACCTGATAAATATTTAAGACTTCTAAATTCATACTATTAAGGAACATCTTATACTACATTCTGAGCCTTTCTAAAAATCACTAAAAAAAAAAAACCCCACAAAATCACCACTTATAATCTATATTTGCTAAACAAAGCCAGCAACTCCTGTATTTTTTTTAAACATCTTACTTTTTATACCAGGCTGTTGCTTGTTCCAACAGCAATATAGTTAATTTTGATAAAGCAAACAAAGGCAGTGCTGAAGTAAAGAAAATCCCTACAACAAAACAGTAAAATGAAAACATTTCACTTGAACTGTGACACCTTTAAGTTTAATGTCCAAAATCTAGGACAGCAGTCTACCTATATGTTTGTTCCGAGACCCAGATGCTGAGTACAGACTCTTGAACTAGTTTATACAAGTTTTATCCTTGACTTGTAAGTTGCTACTGCATGCAGTATTTAAGAATCTTAAACAGGTGAATTCATAGTAGTAAGATATAATGCTTGCTCCACCTGTTTCAGCACAGTTTACCATACACATTCTATGTGGTGAACTGGAATTAAACTGTTATTTATGTGCTTATGTTATAAAAATGCTTTTCCTTGATTCATATTTATCAGTATATCTTTCTTTTAAATACTTTCTGTTAAATACTTTAAAATACTCTCTTCTACCTAAAAATTAATTTCTTCAATTGTGTCTCAGTGAGACATGGAATAGCATGTGTGAGTGAACAAAGAATACCCTATTGTGGAATACATGTCTAAAACCTGGCAGATCCCCAAAAGTGAAGAAACTTGACCGAAACTTCTTCCCCATCACCCTTAAGTCAGAGTCAGTAGGGAGAGAACTCCCCAGGACTCAGCCTTTGCTACAGAGGGTGTTATCTTCAGGACTAGAAAAAGGTTCTGACATCTCTATTTCCTTAAACCAGTGGAATTCCACCAGCAGTGAATGAAAACTCCACCACCACAACCACCTCCACGCGCCACAACCAAATCATTCTCAGAAGAATGTCCTGCCTTTCCAGAGTTCAGATCTTTACTCTTACTAAAGAAAAGGAGGTGGAATTTCTTCTACAGGGAAATTCAGAGTACATCTATGCAACTTCAAGTTCTCTTCTGCCTATACTTTGAAGTCATCTGGATGAGCCAGCTTGATTCCATAAGCTACAAAGCTACACTACTCACGCAAAGGACATGAATGATACATAACATCTCCTGTTTTGGGAGTGACTCTGCAACTAACACTGCTTCTGGACCAGAGGTGGAATATAGAGTCTGTGTTAATTAGCACAACTATATAGTCTCTAAATTGGAGCTGCCTCACATCTAGTCAGCCTCCAGGACAGGCAAGAGTAGGAAGTCTTACGTGTTTTTCTAATTGAATACCACATTTAACAGCCAAGCACCATTTTGCAAACAACACTAAGGTGTTGTGTAACTTCTAAAGACACAGACTTATTTGAGTTGAAATGAGATTCAAACTCATGGAAAGGGTATTAATTTCTTCTACTGCGCATTCAGGTTTTCTCCTATGCTGTTCCCCCCAAACATTCACCTTCTGGAACTTTAACATGTAGCTCTGCTCCCCTTCCCACAAATGGACATCCAGATGTAATTTCCATATATTTAAACAAGCCTGAGTTTGTTCACTTCCTTGATCTGTTCATGATTTACCTACTAACATTAAAATATAGCTTATTCATCTTTCAGTGAAACCATAGCTTTCTGTATTTCCTTCAAGCGTCGTTTTCAAAATATTCAGGTGACACCAAGTGGTTAATCGTTGTACTGCTGCCTGTTCAGGACTACTGTATGCAGTGTGAAAGTAAATACAGAAATAGGTATCACCAAAAAAAAGCCAGAGTGCTTTGAGATTATTAATCATAACAGTCCTATTTTAAAATTCTATTAAAGCAGCCCTTTCTCATTCACTTACCTTATATGCTGCTTATATGCTTTAAAAAGAAAAAAAACCTGTACACATCATCAAAAATTAAGTGGGAAGTTCCTGTAAGAGAAGTTACTTACCAGAAGGAATTATTCCCTATGTCATCTTTGCACACTCATGCTTATACTAAGTTGCTTCCAAGAAGAAACACACTCAGACTTTTCTCAAAATCACTACTTGTAAAAAAAAAAAAACAGAACAAAACCACCACCCACCCACAACACATGCATTCATGCAGCACCATTCAACATGCCAAGCCACACAACACACACCTCAGTGAGAAGGAAGGATCCTCTGTCACATCTAGCAACTCTTCTTTAGCTTCAGATGTTTCTTTCAACATAGTGTGTATCTTAAGTTGGAACAAAACCAACTTCTGTAGATTAGATAGGGAAAATAAATTCTACTTCTAGACTCCTTAGGGCTATGTTTTAGTATCACGACAATGCCAACATCAAAAAGAGGGTTTTTATCAAACATGAAAGAGGTGTATCTTTCAAAAGTCAGCCATGTATGTTTGCTTTGAAATAGGGCTCTGCATGCTCTGTGCAGAGGCAAATCCTCAGAAACAATGCACAGAGGCCATCAAACCAAAAATGTTTTATAGTTCAAAGATAACAAGTCAGCATTACCAGCACTTGGCCATTAGGTGGACAGCTTTTAAAAACCAAACCTGGAATTTGGGAATTCTGCTAAGTAAGAATTCACATTAATCGTGATCATATGACACACTGAAGTGCTAAAAGCTTTAAAATACTGTTAATTTAAATTCACCTTAAAATGTTTTCCCTATAGCACTTGTAACTATAATTGCAGAGATAAAAATCTCAACACATACTTTCTTCATTTTTTTAAACTTGTTCGCATTCTGGATTTGACTACAGCTATGAATAATCATTCTTAGTCTCTTTTTTTTTAATTGTTCTGGTGATTCTTTCCCTAAGAAGTATAGGATAGAAAATATAATCTTTAGGATAATGCTATCTGTAAGCCACAAAATGGGCAGGTATGCATGGTCAAGCATAGAACCTGAAGCTGTCTTCATTCTTCTTTAAAGAAGAGCCTTACACCACTATTTTGAGTTTAGCATCCTTTTTATCTTTTGTGTTCAGGATTACACGGGGTATAAAGGTATGGCCCTAATTTTCATAGCTAGGAAAAAAATGGAAACAGACACTTAACCAGCAAAATGCCCCCCACAGTGTGTACAAAACCAGGCACAGATACTTAGCTGTTTTATTATTAAAAATAAATAATTCTGATCACTGTGGCCATCTGAAAGTATCAAGAGGTGACCTACTAATGCAAACCAAACATCACTGCTGAAGTGGAGACAATATATAAGGCTTTGCATTCGGGAGATTCTTCTTCCTCTAAGGCCTTCTGGGCATGCAAAAACAAAACCAAGGATAAGCAAGATTCTAAGCAAGAAGAAAAAGCTTGTTTACATTTCAGTTATGCATTGCAAAAAAAGGCACCACAGTCAAGCCTGAAATAAGTCTGCTACAAACGGCATCCAAAAGAAAAATCTCACCACAGCCTAAGTATCAAGAGACTTCCAGAACAAGTGCTAAGTAGCAGTACTAGGAAGAGAAGGATGGCAACACTATTTTACCAGTTTGCTATCAGCAGTAGCTTTTCCAATCCACCAAAACAAGAACAGGTGAGGAAAAAAAGAAGAAAAAAAAAGAAACAGAAAAAAAAAAAAAAAAGAGGGGAATAGAAGGGAACGGAAAAGTCTTTCTTAAAGCCTTTCTCAGGAACAGAAGTCATCACTAACACAGGACTCCACTTAACCTTTCAGTTACCATTTCTGCTTCCATTTCCCTGAAAATTTACTTTCACTAGGCCAAAATTATTAAGTAAAAGCATTTTAATAAACACTTCTTTATCTGTTCTCCTTTCTCCTCCTTCCATTCCTAAAGCAAAATCAAGCTTTAAATCTTGTAGATCCAGTCCTGGGCCCTGTATGCATGCACAGCTAATCAGAAAAGGGTTATTTACGGTATTCTACAAACTCATTGTGCTTCTGTCCAGAGCCGCACTATACAGGATCACCAAGTCTGATGCCTCAGACACTGCCTAGCCCACACACGGTAGGCACTATCCACAGAGAATGCCACTCCTTTCAAACCTGGGAGTCCATGGCTTAAGAAGGCCAGTATTTTAAACTAGGATGTGAAAAAACACAGCAGTGTATTAATAAACTGAAATAATACTAATTGAAGTACAACACTGTTTGAACTTCCTAGATGTTGTAAGAAATTTAGAAAGAACTTGCCTACCACCACTCCAAAAACCCAAACTCTCCCTCCCAAACAACTCTGGCATTGCTCCAATTCTGAATTAAAAAAAAAAAAAAAACCAAACAAAACCACCCCAAAAACAAACAAACAAAAAAAAACCCAAAAGGGGAAAAAAAAGAAAAAAAGGAAAAAAAGAAAAAAACACCAAAAACACCACAACAAAAAAACAATCCCAAAAAACCCCAACTTTCTACACACAATTAGATAAGAAACTAGTTTGTCTTATCTGAACAAGCCTATCACCTCCAACACAATTCTTCACAGAAAGAATTCTACACAGAAAGAAGGAAAAAAAAAAAAAACACAAACCTCTGGCTCTAGGATTCATTAGAAACATTTTTTTGTAATGACAAAAAAATATTTACATTGTTCTACAAAAGACTAGCAAGAATTCATTTCATGATACAGCATCTACTGATCTAGTCAATGCTGAAAGAAACCATGCAACAAATACACAAGAACGTTACTCAGCAGATCAGCGAAATTACGTGATGGTTCATAATACTTGCAAAGTTATAAAGATCAGTCCTATCTCATCTTCAAATATACCAGGATGTGAAGGCCAGAAAGAGAAAAAGAGCTAAATAAGCAGAAGAGAAACTGTTCAAAAGAACAAGTGGAATAAATTATACAAAGCTTTGCCTGGACGTATGAGTAGTTTTCAAACCATTGTGATATGGCTCTGTAACACCCTTCAAATCTGAGTACCAAAGAACCAAAATTCTGATTTCTTTGAGGATGAAGTTTGATCAGATGATGACTACAATTACTGATGAAACAACCTGGCACTAGAAATCAGTTCTGTGTTCTGAATGCTGTGTGCTGAATGTTCTGAAAAATGCTGGGCAGGAACTATATGGCAAAAGTGTTAACGTTTTGTACTATTTATGTATTTCACTTTACAGAGCAACAGAGATAACACTGTCAGAACTGCAGTGATCTGTCATCTTAGTTAGGAAAAGAACAGATTTTACCGTAACTTTTTATAATACAAAAACTTCCCTTTTCTAGTAGTTGCATTCTAATTTTAAGAAATAGAATATATATCAGTGAAGATGCTAGACTTAGAAAGTAATTAAGAATAACTGTATCCCTATTTTCTCCCATTTTCTGCTAAAAAAAAAAGAAAGAATGAATGAACAAACACTAATGACAGCACTCTTTACTCAAAGATAATACATTAGAGCCATGTAATGACACTCTGCTATAGCCTTAAGAATGTCTATAGAGGAATCAAAAAAGCTTCCCAAAACTATTTATTCATCTGAATATGGATCTACCATTTCTGTTTTCCCTATTGATAATAAACCAAGAACACAGACAGCCTTTCAAGTAAATTTTCAGCACCATAATCATCACACAGATGACCTTATACGTAAGTCATTTAACATGTCATCTAGTTCTTCCTTATAAATCATTACGGTAGATAAATGAAAGCAAAAACAGCCCTAGCATTGCACTGAATAGATGTTTACAGAGTGTTTCTTCAGTGCTCTCACCTGATGGTCCAGACTCAGCTGACTATACAAGAAACAATTCTTCTGTAGACTAACTTACACTTTAGATAAAGATACACATATAAGCCGAGATATATACACAAAGAACCACTTTAAAGTAACTTTTCTAGCTTCCGTTCTTAAGAACTAATTGAAAGCGTTTATGCTTACCTAGATGTAGAAGTGTGAACTGTGCTGCCAATTCCTTTGCACCTTCAACTGTTGTACAGAGTTTGTCTGGCATGAAATAACTCTGGGAACCATCTGCAATACTAGGAATAAGCACCTTGTACACCAAGAGTATTTTCCCATCCTGACTTGTGGTTGAATACAAGTAGTATTCTGGTGGTGCCCAGTTATTTTTATTGCAAAAATAATCCAGATGCATTGCTGCAGAACTGAAGTGACTGGATTTTAAAGAATACATGCTAATTGGAGTAAGCTTTATTCCTGGAAAAAATGGGTAAGTACATCTTTCAACTTCAGGAGGGCCTGGACTGTGCTGACCATTAAGACGAACTGAAAGACTTGCTGGTTTCCCTAAGGATTTTTGATGACCATCTTCTCTGTGAGGAAACCCTAAGAGATTTTCAGAACCGGGACTTATCTGACCATTAAAATGTTGCTTCCAAGTACTTTCTTTGTTAACTGGCTTTGCCAGTGTTACCTCAATACTAGCTCCATCAATGCACTTTCCATTCATTACAGACATAGCAGCAACTGCATCTTCTCGGTGGAAAAAATGAACAAAAGCATAGTCTCTCAGCTTCTTTACACGTTCAACTACTCCTGGCTTGAACTTGTTGAATTCAGCTTTAATTGTGTCCTCTGTAGTAGATATCATTAAATTTCTTACATATAACACTTTAACTCTCTGCATTGTTTCTTCATCAACTTCTTTCTCTGGGTCTGCCCAGTCTACTTGAATAGTATGACCCCAGAGTTGGAAAGTTCCTACAGCAAAGAAGCATTACACCAGTAAGAAATATGCAAAGGAAAACAAAATCATTCTTATCAACTACCTCTTGAAAAAGCAAACATGATGCATGCCACTTAAAACAGTGTTTTTTGTTGCCTGCATCTACTTAAGCAAAATACATAAAAATATTACTATTTGAAATTATTAAAGAAAATAAGACTCTGCAAAAATTCAAAATGTTCTATCTGTACCCTTTGGGTTCATTAAGCACCATAAGTTGTCAAAACACAGACTTCGTGATTTTGTGTCATGCATACACACGCGTATATAAAGCAACCATAAGCAACATATTATTTTACTAGTTAGTGAACACAGCATCTTCAATAATACTACCACCTTAAAAAGTAAGGTCAACACCAGGAAAAAGTCATCTAAATGTATATTTGTGCACTAGCACAAGCCTTACTCTATGTTGCAGCAGACACCGAAACCATAAACTAAAGAAAACCCCACCTTGTTACTCATTTCAAGTCAACATTTTGAGTATCATACAACTTGTTTATTTTACATTCAGTGATCTGGCCATATTTTTCCCATTACTTTGCAAGGCCTATATAAGTCTTAGGTAACATTCCTTCCTGATGCTCTGTCAGTGATTAACGCAAGACTTGCCTAGATCTTAGCCTTAATAAATACAGGGAGTTTTGCCATTCATTTCAGCAAGGCCAATGCTGTATTATCTGTTTTAATGACTTTGCTTCTCCAACTATATTGTTTCATTTCCTCCCAATTTAATTTCTCTTCCTTTCTCTTCCAGGATTTCCCTTTTTAACTGTATCTTTACTTATTCCCTCCTCTTTCAGTACATTTAATCCCCTCTACTTTCCCTCCCTCAAAGGTATTAAAAAGGGTGCAAAGAAGACATTGTCTTCTACTTGTTAAACTCTTAAAATTATTTTCTAGTAAAAGATTAAAGACTTACTTTCAAACATTTTTAAAATATGAAACATCAACAACATCACTCATGACACTCAACGAAAGTAAGGGACACATTCCAAGCATTATATTTTTTAAGCTCAGCTTTAAGAGAATTCATGTGCAGAGACTAGCGCATGCAAATGAAAACTGGATGTGTGCCCAAGCAAATACATATCTTGGTGTAAATTACAGTAACTTGTGTTTATAAAACAGATGTCTGCTCTTTCATTCTCAGAGCTGCTTAAATTTCAGATTCTTTAAAACAAAACAAACAAACAAAAAAAACCCCACCAACCAAACCAAATAAAAAAAATCCTCTTTAGCTGAAAGGCCATACTGCAGTTTTATAACTCTCACAATACCTTAAAGAAAGGAAAACAGGGACAATCCACCATCCCTCAAAAAACGGAGAGATACTCCCCCAAAACCTCAATTTAATTACGAACAGGCTTACCTGGGATTAACCGCCTTCTAGCCATCGCAGCTGCTCTGTGAGATTCATATTCTACAAAAGCAAAGCCACGATTTTTAGTTTTGTCAGTGGCATTTGGATAAACAATGACATCCACCACTCCTTCTGTAACTTTTTTCATTTCATTCAGTATTTCTTCTTTCTTCTTTTCTTTTGGAATTGCTCCAATAAATAGTCTGCAGTTGTCCAAGCTTACACAGACACCAATAAATTTTCCTGGACGAATTTCGTAATTATTAAGAATCTTGATGGCTAGCTGGGCTTCCTCTTTAGTAGTGTACATCACAAAAGCATAGCCTCGATTCTCACCACTGAATTCCATCATCAGTCTGAACTCATAGATCTTCCCAGCTCTTTCGAAAACAGGAACTAATTCATCTTCATACATATCACGAGGAATCTTACCCACAAAAACTTCACATCCACGAGGTGGTGGAGGACCTTCCCAACCTTAAAAGAAATTGTCCAACAGCAATCTTAGTACAAATGCCAGATGGGTACACCTCCCTCCCTCATAATTTGGAGATGGGAGTTATTTATTTATTTTTAGTTTCAATTTAAAACTGGCATATTCTCATCCATTATTTAATTCTTATTTTTGTTATGTTTAAATATAAATTGTGGGCTTATGGCATTTTTAAATTTCTTTTAATTCTGTCTTCTGTTTCTTTCACTGGAATCTGTATGACAACCCATTGAACCTAGCATTACTTAAAACACTGATAGGTTTGCTGTAAGAGTCTATATTTCAATCATTTTTTGCCCCTTAAAATTATATGTCAATTATTAATACAACTGATAGATGGTAACTGAGAAAGAACCTAAGCTGTATTTTCTACGCTAACATTTTAAAGTTGCAAATGTTTCTCTGTACTTCTTGCCCATATTTTAAGAAATTTTGGTCAGGGTCCCCAGTGCAGTATTTTTTTTTCCCTTGACATCATTAAAAAGGTCCAAAAAAACATTCATTCATACACTCTTTTATATCTCTGCCATATACGCTGAAAGGTATGTTCAACAGATAATGTAAAAATGCATACACACATTTAAAAATATGGAGTTATGGTCTGCAAATATGGCACTCCATTTTCCCAAAATACGCATTTAAAAAAAAAAAAGCTTGGTTGTTTTTGTTTGGTTTTTTTTAAAACAAGTTAGACAAACAAATCAGGCAGAAGTTTCAAAGGCAGACAAACATCTCATAACTAACAGCCTGTTCTGAAGCTTTGACAAGAAAGGTTCTCTGCAGGAGAGAAATCAAGGAGTACAAAGCTGGTAGGAAAAAATAATACAAAATTTGGTAAGTACTAGCATGAAATGACAAAGCATAAGGAGGCAAGGTGAAAAAAAATTACTGTTGACAAGTTAAAACAAGAAGATAATTAAATATTTTACTTTGGCATGACGTTCAGAATAAATTATATTTAGGCAATTTTGTAATTAACTTAAAACTTTTTTCCTCATGTAAGTATCATCAAAGATCATGTAATTTACTCATGAAACATATTTTTAAGAGAATTGGGAAATTTTTGCCTTCTCACAGAAGATATTTTCATCTATAAGCTGTACACTAAGAACTACATGGTACACAAGGAAGCTACCAAGGCATCAGAATTGATATGCATTTGGAGCCACGCTGCCATGGCTTATCTAGGAAAAGGTTTGGCTCCATTTCACACAACATTCAACATCTTTATCATTTTCAGCTTTATAAACATTTATGACCACTTCAGCTGAGGTCTGAAAGGACACGGCAAGTAACACAATTTGCAAGCTAGTACTGCCATCAGTGAGATTGTGCCAGTCAGTTGCCCACATAAAAAAGCATTAACCAACAGTAAACCATTTAGGAGCTCCAAAGACAAAAGCAACTGCACACCTTAATCAGGCAAAAAGGGAGGAGGCTATGCTTGCTTGTGTAAGGAAGTCATGAAATTAAATAACAATGTTCATTTATTAACTAGACAAACTTTTACCATCGTCCTCAGCCTGGTAACTGATTAAACAGTGATTCTCAGTAAGTAAAGCCATTTACGATTCAAAAAGCCCACCTTCCAATTTTAAAGCTTCATACTAACTTAGCATTACAGCACATTACTGCCAACTGGGAGTAAGTTATGACACCTGACTTAAAGAATACCTGGTCTGTGACATATTTGCCAATGAGCAACACACACTGAACAGAGCACACATGGCAACAGTTAACCAAAGGCACCATTCCTCAAGTAGTTACCAACTGAGCAGAGTGTTTCCTTGACTGGGTACTTGATTCATCACTGGACAATAGATTATGGACTATTTTTTTGCAGCAGTTCAAGTAATCAAACTGCAATCAACATTACAGTTCTAATCCTCCCATTGTTAGTGAGATCCATGCCATCTCAAGTTTTCTTCCACGTAATTCTAATGACCTACACACCTAATGACATTATTATGTCTGCAGCAATCTAAGCAGAGGACCCAACCAAAGCAATGAAAATTTGCTTTCTTAACCTTCTCCCCCTCCAGATACATTTTCCATGAGTTGCATAAGTTGAACAAGAACTGTGCTGCTGCCAATTGGGAGGGGGAGGGGATCATTTTTGGGGGTAATTTGGAGCAGATCAGCTGCTTGCTCTGGATAACGTGCCAGTCAGATAAACAAAATGGAAACAGGAAAAAAGAGCTGACAGTGAGACTATCTCCTTTGGCCATAACACAAGCTTATAGAAACCACATCTTGAACAAGCAAAATTCACAGTGAAACTCTTAATTTACAAACAGTAATTGTAATTTATTACAAGCCATCTCAAACATTCAAGTTTCATCTGGCCTAGAAAACCATTTATAGTAACTTACGGTAATTTCTAGCCGAAGCAAGTATGAAAATACATGAAGATTTAACAGAGAGGTATATAATTAATGTCAATGAACAGATTTATGGAAGATATACCTTATCAAACACATCTAGTTTCAGAAAAGATTAACAAATTTCATTAATAAAAGTAACTTTGCCAAACAAATACACTTAATACTGCCTAATGTTCTAATTAAAAATCGTAATTATAATGTAAAAAATGTATTAAATAATTTAAGAACAGGCTGAGCCCTCAGAAAGCAGTCAGTGATGCCCTCCAGTTCTTTTTTGAGTGCCATCTTCAAAATAATTTCACAGGGCTATACTTGCCTATTTTATATAGTATTTATATACTATTTTATAGTAAAAGTATGTACATAATTTTAGACAAGAAAAACTTTCAAAGAGAAATAATTTTGACACAGCTGTATCTTAAACTACATAAGCAATGAGCAATACAGTTCATGCTTATGAGCATGACTTATAAAGATATGGGATCATGGGCCACAAGTGAGAATGAACTGAAACAGCAGCACAAAAATTTTCCTTCTTTCTGATCGTGTAAGTGCATAACTTGACTCAAAAAGAAGAGTTACTGTACTCCATGTGATACAACCAGGACTAATGGCAAAATTCTTGTACACTGCTGATATCAACGATGACACTGGAAAAATTATTCAATGTAAAAGGAATGCTTCATAAAGATTTAAGGCATTTGATTCATTTCATCAGAGCAACAAGAAATGTTAAGATAAAGGTAACTGACACAGCATTATTACAAAGAATTACAGGTGTTTACAGAATTACTAGGTATTTCATCAAGAAAATTTGAAAAAACTATTTCAGACTAGAAATAAAGTCCAAATTCAGCAGGAAAGATGCTAACCATCTTAACTAGCAAAGTGTAAGAGTAGATAATCCCACCTTTTAAAGTTCTCAAAATCAAACCCAGATACTTTTCTGAAAAAGCGTCTTAGCCAAAGTCATCAGGCTCAACACAATAATAACTGAGGAGAAACTAAATGTGCAAGATACACAGAAGTTCAAACTAAATTATCTAGAAGCCACTTATTTTCTTAATGGATTCTTAACATAAGTTTTAACTCTTGAATAGCGGAATAATGACAAAAAAAGATAATTAGGAAAAAAAATTTATGTATCTACTGAAATATTATTCCTCCTCCTCTGTTCAAGTGTCTTCACTCAAAACAGTAACAATCATTTGCGTTTTATCCTTTTATTTCACAAACTTTCAGCCTTTGCAGCACGAGATAAACCCATTAGTTTCCAGCACTCGTACAAGCATGCATTGAAGTTGAATTACCTCACAACATCTTCAAACAAAAACACTCGTCATCAGTCCTACTTAAAACTCAGTGCCATTTATTTTGGAAAGCAGATTTGAAGTGCTGAACAAAGGCTTTTCCTTGCACTACCTGTAAGTGTTACTCATTTTCTATAAAATAAATCCGCAGCAGCAGTTTCAGCAAAAGTATTTTAGCAGGGGATAGGGCTATTTCAGGAGCTTTATTATTGCCAAGTTACTTAATCACATTATCACATATGTTTTTGAAATGGCATTTAATACACAAGAAAAAAAGTAAGTCTTCTAATGCAGTAACATCCTGTGTTTACGAAATCCAATAGTCACTGTTTCCAAATTGCAACGTACATATTCCACATACTGCAGGACTTAATTCTACTTTTTTTTTGTCACTGACTTTAGTGGAAACATAATTGGGCATATAGAAAAACATTTTGGTGACAAAGTTTGTTTTCACTGCATCAATAACTTTCCAGTTCAAGTGTGTAAGTCTCCCGTTTGCACCGTGACAGTAAAACCAAACCACTATAAATTAACCAAGATGATGACTGTAGTTTTTGTAGCATCCATACAATTTCCATTATTTTCTGGGACTTTTATCAACTGTTATTATCTGTTTACACATGAATATATATTCGACAATTTCTGTTTTCCTTCACTTAATAGGAGGAATAGAAGGAACAGTAATACATGAATAAAACTCTGACTGTTGTACTTCACTGTTAAAAATACATCCAATGAATGATAAAAGCTCCAGAAGCTCAGCATTTATCAATTTTTCTTCTCAGAATGAAGGTGGGGGGGCGAGGTTATGTTAGATACGGAGAACAGATTAGTCAACTTTGAAAACAAAATGAGTTAGATTATCTTCACTGGTGCTATCTCACAGAACAGAGGTTTTTTAAAAAAAAAAAGCTTTGGCCAATGCAAGTGGTAAGAAAAGAAATAAAGTAGGTTATGCCTATCACCAACTTGGTTGTCCCTTCTGTGCCACTAAATGTTTTCAAGCATGTTCTCAGTCATGTGGAACACACTCAGTACTTTCAAGTCCACATTTGTTTTGCTGTCAACTTTAGCTGCTTTTAAAGCTGTGACTTCTTGATCCACCAAGAGCCAACGTTCAACATAGTCTAGCACAAGAAATCTTAAACTGCTGGAAGCTGTAAAGCATATCAGGACCCTGTATGTGTTGTGTTTCTTACACTCATTCCCTAAGCATCTACTACTGGTCACTGTCACGATACAGGACATGGGGCTACACAAACGTTCAGCCTGATTCAGTATAGCTCTCCTTACAGAAAATAAACTCCAACTTTGTAATCTCAAAAGAAATGGTTACCTGGTGGAGGACCACCAAATTTTCTTTGCCCATTTTCTTGAACCATGCTGTATCCAGTCTTCTCCATCAGGGCCAGTAAAGCAGCCTCATTCTGAGTGCCGCTCCGGATCTTCCCACATCCATTTGTTGCAGCTTTATTTTCCTCATGCATATCTGCAATAGCTTCAACAGAACATCGCAGATATTTAAATTCAGATAATTCTAAGTTGTTATATGTATACAGAAGCTACCAAAGTACAGAAAACCAACCTATGCTATACTTGCCTACTTACTATGACTTTATTTAGCATAAGGCTTCAATCCTACATCCAACTACTACCATCTATATATTTGCTTTCAAAACATCGTTCTGTAGCTGTGATAATCTTGAACTTTAAACATTAACTATATATTCTATATGCATTTCATAACTGGTATCACAACTATTTTCCAAGCATGCTGCCCTTCAAGTATAATAATGAGTTCTTTCATAAATCATGTTATCACAGTTTTGTAGAGACCTATATGCTACTCAGTGACAAATTCCACTTTATTACTACACTTTATAGAAATACCAATGATTTTAAAACTGTATTTTAGTACAAAAATACTTAAAAATACATTAAGTCCATGCCTAATTAATATAAAGAATTCAAAGAATTCAGGAACAAAAGTAATTTAATTAAAACCAATATATGATAAAACTAGGCAGAACTGTCTGGCAAAAGGGGTTGAAATAATCCCACCTCTGGCGTCCTTATTTTCATGCCGTTATCCATTTTCACAATTTCCAAAACTAAAAACCTTTATCAATACAGTTGTTGCTGCTCTATTCACTATTTCCCTGGCATGCCAAAATCTTGTACAACAGCTTTAGGTTGCTGTCACCTAAGTGATGGGAAACAATCACACCAAGAAGCCCATTTGGTAATTACCAACTTTACTAGTAAAACCTCTAAAAAAAATTAACTTTCAAGTCAGGTTTTTTTTTCCACTGCCTTTTTCCTTCCCCAATGTATATCTTCTTTTCTGCCTTAAGGTCTGCAATAATTAGACAAGCAATCTTCAACACTTCAACCCTTTGCCCAAATGGTATGTCCAAGTGCTATGCCACTCATTCTCCAACAGAAATGCCGCCCAAAAAATCACCACCAGAAAAATAAGCTACAACTCCTGTTTCTTCTTTAACGTCCCTTTTATTTTCAGCCTGCTTTGTCTTTGGGATCAGGCTCCAATAAATAATGTCCTGAGACCTCAGCAGTTTATTTTTTCCAAGAAAAACAGTTAAAAACAGCTTCAATTCCACACAGATGTTTCTTGTCAACTATTATTTGCTGAACAATGAGGCTTCCTAGTTAAGGCCTCAATTAATAAAGCATCTGGAAAGCAGAGGGTAACGGAAACTAGATCAAGGACAGTAAAGAGTGAATACATAAGCATTCACGTCTGTCTCTTCACTAGACTTCCACTACTCAAGGTCCCAAGAAACCAACTATCTCAAGCACTGCCGTAAACTCAAACTTGTTGCACTGAATGGTGCCGAAAGAGAAGGAAGAAGAGTTCAAAAAGTTACAATTGCATCCTTTTTCTAGCCTGAAGCCACCTTCTCTTTAGCTTGTCAATTCTCGTGCTTTTGTACAAACTAAACTATTACTTTTAGCTTGATTATCCAAACGAGCACCGTTATCTACACAGATTATTTATTTTACCTGACAGCTGGCTGTGTAACTCCTTACCACTAGCAGAAACAAGAATTAGTAAAACTAAAGCCATACACAGTAGTTAATGTAGCAAATGTTATCCCACCCATCTTTATATATAAAAGTTTTCAGATTATTGCTGGTCACACTAAGCAAGCTTTTGCCTCTATGCTCAAAACATTAACCATCCCCATGGTTGCTAGTCCTTTTATTCTTCACTTACGTATTCCACTGAAACTACCCCAGTATCTCAAATTAAAACGATTTTGCCTAACTTGAAGTTTTTCAGATTATGCACTACATTTATGGAGTGATTAAGCCCCTTCCATTGCCACATTTATGCACGTTATGCAATGATATTACTGTCCAGAGGTGGACTTTTTTTCCTCCCAACAGCTTAGTCATTTCAAATGTACTTTGAATCAAAGTAATAATGAAACTATTCTTCAGTGCATTCTTTTCACAACGGCCTTCGTATGACATTACAACAGACTCTACACATCCCTTAATTAGAATGGTGATAGAATAAACACAACTGCAATTTCTTCCATCCTAGAAAAAGACGACTTTTGGTGGAGATATATTTTGTCTTTTCCATCAAGCTGATACTCATTTTGGGGCAGGAATCCATGCAAGCAACCACTCTGGAGAAGTTAAGTTTATATGACACCATTGCTGGTCATTAAAAAAGCCAGTCCCCAAACAACTCCTGGCTTCATCAAAATGAGATTCCAGAAAGGAAGCCGGGTAGAGCACAAAAAAATGCCCAACAGACAACAGCAATAACAGCATGATTCCTATCTGCTACAAGTGGTGCCCCATCTCCTTTCAGCAAGTGAATTACATTTACTGCATTTCACAACCCACAAGCTGCGAGGAGATTCGGTGATCAGGAAACCTCTCGGCAGTTTTAGGCCTAACAAGGTATGGAAACAGACAACAACAAAGTTGGGGAAAGGGAGAGAGAAATTATTTTTCCCTTTGCCTCAGTGAGTTCAAACATCCAGCCAAGAAGAACGTAAGAGCAGCAAGGGGACACCAGATTAAAATCGTGGTAGTTGTTGAGTGTGCCCATAGCGCTCCCCGAGAGGTGAAGAGGCACTGAGGAGTCAGGACAAGAGACCACTGGATGAAGCAAGCGGACCTGGAACAGGCTCCAGGCCGAAAACGCCACCTGAGGAAGCAAGACGGACACGTGGGACAGAGAGAGAAACGAGAGAAAAACAGCACCCCGGAAATACCCTGCGCTAATCTCGCCGACTCGCAGGTTGAGGGCGGCCGCCGGGGCCCCTTCTCCTCGCGGCCCCTTCTCCTCACGCCCTCCTCCCTCACGCCGCCTCCGCCTTTCCCCACAGCACAGCACAGCAAGGGCCCGACCCCGCCGCTATCCCCAGGGAGGCGAAACGGCGGCACGACTTCCCGCTCTCCCGTAGGAGCTCTGCGCCACACGGGCAGAACGGGCCGAAGAAAGTAACCCCGCGAACACCTCCGCCAGCCACCTCACTCGCCCGGCCCCGCTGCCACAGTTTTCCCTCGCTCTGCCCGCGCCTAGCCAATCACTAGGCGGCCAGGGTGGGCACGGGCATAATTGACAGGCGACACCAGCCAATCATACCAAGGCAAAGGGCGGTGCCCGGCACGCGAGCTCTTTTAAAACAGGCGACGGTTACACAAAGGAATACTGCCGGTGCGCGTGGTGCCGCGATAGCCGTTGTAACGTTGCGTGTTACCGGTGCCGCGTGACCGTCCTGAGGGCGGGGGTAGCGCCGCCGCCTCAGAGCCCCTCCTGAGGGAGGTCTACTGGCTGCCCGCCGGCGCTGCACCCCTCCCTGTCCGCCTCCCTGCTAAAAGGAGGGCCATTTGTTAGGCTCGCCCTTAGCGCTTCAAAACCTAGCTGGTATAGTTTGCCTCTTTTGGCTTATATCCGCCCTTAAAGGGCACATTTGGGCCTTTAGGATATGCTCCAGTGTGCGCTTGTGTTTCAGGGAGCGTTCATGCTCACGAAGGTCCATGTTGACCTGTAATACCTAAGTGAAATTGGTCCGTTTTCAATCCCTACTGTTCTAGTTAGTATTTCAGTCTCTCAGGAATGAACCTCGTTAGCTTAGAAACAGCTACAGGCACTTCTCAAGCCAGTTGGGCATCTTTAGCACTGCTCCTGAACTCCCATCAAAACTCCTTAGGGGTCACAGGTGTGCAGCTGCAGCACGGTGCTTTGGTGGGCACTGGGGTCAATAAAGAGTATGGGATTAGTTTGCGAGTTCTTCAATTTGTTGTTATCAAAATAATGTGTCCCATTTTCCCCATCTAGCAAATTAAAATCTCCCAAAGCCAAAATACTGTCACTAAAGATGACTTCTCCTCCTTTTTCCTACGATTCAAATGCTCAGCTGTACTTACTAATAAGGCAGAGAATCACAGAAATTTTAACTTAGGGACATGCAAATTCATCTTTATTATGAATATGTTCCAGAGCTTTTAGCAATCTAGTTTTAAATATGTGCTGCCATAAAATTGTCACAACATCATATTAGACATTTAGCTATTCAAGTTTGCTTATTTTTCAAAGGGAAAGCTTATTATCCTTTTATTAGTAATGGCATGATACACTAATCATGTATTTTACAAATGATTATGTCTCCATTTAAAAGTTCTGAGTGGCCAACCTACCAAAGCTATTGCCTTCAAGATTAAATTTCATCACCTTTTCATTTCAGGTGTCCGCTTGTTTTTTGACCACATCTAAATCAGCCACAAAGCCTCTAATAGGAATGAATTTGGGGTATGTTAAATTAAATAAAGTTTGGGGCATTTTGACTGCAGCTCGGTGTCCCTGTTACCTTGGAGACTGCTCACTCCCTGGCAGAGAACTCCATGCGTCTCAGTTGTTATTGCTGGTGGGAAGTACTGAAAGAATGCTGACAATCTCTTCTAAGTGGAAAAAAAAAAACCCCAAACCTCAACTCCTCAGCATTTTCTTTATATTTCATATAAGTGACATCTTACTGGATGAGTTACCATGTACAGCCATTTCTGGAGTACAGATGACTGCTGCTTTAGCATAGAGGAGCTGAACAGATGCTCAGCTGGAAATGTTAACCCGTTCCAACACTTAACAGCAGAAGGTCTCAAGGAAAACATACAAATTTTTCACTTTATGACATTACATGAATAAAAGAGAAAATAAAAATTACCAAAAAGTATTCAATGGCTACATTATTATCTGTTATTAAACATCAAAGTCAGACGCAGGAATTAAAGACTCATTTGGTTTTCTCACTGACCCCTGCCTCTCTAAAAGCAACTATGATCCTTTTCTTCCTTTGCTCCCCACATGCTAATTGGGCATCAGAGTTCTCACTACCCTCTTGCCCACAGGTGCTAGCTGCTTTTTTCTCTCTGACAGTCTAGTTGTTCAGTAGAATTAGGTTTCACTAAGAACAACTGTTTCTAACCTGTATTTGTCTGGGATTTTGCTGTGATAAAGTCTGAGCTGAATATTTTTATTTCTTTTCTAATAAGACAAGATTTACAGGGCAATAGAATATTTTTATTAAATCAAGCAGTATGTCTGATAACTTCAAGTCTTAAAAAAAGAGTTTGCACACCTGAAAGCTTTTCATGGCTAAATCAAAACTATTTATTCATCTCAGCACTCTCTGAAGTGTTGCTTTTCTTGTATTACAACAAGCAGAATCCTCACCAAGCAAACCCTTCAGTCAATCTCCCATTTTAAAAAGTTAGGTTTAGTTACTTTTAACCTTTAGCACAATATGTAATTCTATCAAGTTGGAACAGTTGTAGGGGATAAGCCGCCTCTCCCCTCCTCCAGGTAGGCACTGCCCCCAGTGAATTCCACCTTGTTTTAATTTCTTCCCCTTTCTCTCACATAGTACTTGATTGAATTGTGCATTCAAAAGACATATCACTCATTTATCAGTAGCTGTGTTTGGATACGTGTGGTAGAAGGAGATGGACAATTAACATTTCAATTCCCATTTCAGGAGTGACAACCTTTCACAGCAAAGGAAGAGTTTCTCATAGTTGTAATTTCTTTCTCTCTCCCCATACATATACAAATGCCACTCCTCCAAATTAATGCCATATTTTATTTCACTTATTTTTAATGCAGATTTACTAAGGATGGGAAAGAAGACCAGACCCAGAACAATGTTTGTTATTTATCAGAGTGTTTAGGTTTTTACTGCTTTAGTGAATCAGTACCTTAGTACAGAACTGTTTAACTTTTAAACCTGATAAATAGAAACTTACTTTAGGATTATTTTATGAGAGTTACAGCATAATTTACAAAAAGCATTTGGCACAAATTCTGGTTAGAAAATTACTTTAAATTGCAAATATTATGCTATTTGCCCTAAAGCTTTATACAGTTCCTATTAACACTGAGTTTCTTCACGAATGTCTTTTTGGAACTGTCACAAATCTGATGGATGAGGAATGAGGGCAGAGTCCTGCCAAGATTATGATATTTATTCCTTCGGCTAAATTTGAAAATGTGAAAGAGGTCTTTTTCTTACACGTTTTATTTTATAGCACTGCACCAGACAGTTGCTTTTCTTTTCCATCTAAGTTATTTTAGGTAGCTGTAACGCAGAAGTCCTTGATGTTTTTTAACTTCTGTTTCATTGGAATGCTAGCAAGCCCCAGCATATATAGTCCTGGAGTGGGCTATTACTGCAGTTGTAATATACTTTAATAGAAGCATGAGCTTTTTTTGTCAGTGCAAATTTTACTATGGCCTGGAGCGGGAAAAGAGGGTATGTAGTATTTCTGCATTTGACAGGTTTGATATGTAGGTAGTGGAAATACTTTAAAAGGAAGCAGACGTCCTTTGAAGTTTAGACAAAGGTCTCTGTAGAAAACCTAGACATAATATGATTGTAAATCTAATTATAGTAAGCTGTCTAGAAAGACTTCATTTCAGTCAATATCAGTCCACTTTATTTTGGGTTTTGTTTTATCAAGTAGCTGCAATGCCTGTTTAGTAGGATCCTCCTAACAAGGCATCCAAGTGCCTAAAGGGTCTTTTATTCTTGAAAAGTGCTGTTTGCTCTCGTTCAGCTTTCTGCCTTAAAAGAGTTGGAATCTTTTTTAATTATAAAATTACAAAATCTGATATTGCTGGAATAAGCATTTGAGGGATCAGAGTATTAATTCTAGAGAAAACATCAAACAGAATTGCTTTCTTTTTTTTGTAAACCACTTTGAGGCACACGTGCCACATGACTTTACCATGCAGATATGCAATGAATATGAAAAAATGGATCCTGAAGCATGTTCTGGCTTTACTTAGATATGAATATCAACAATTTCACTGATGTAAATTGAATTAAATCAACTTTAAGCCAACATTGCTGAGTGCAGAGTGATGTAAAATGTGCATAACGAAGTGCATAAAATCTCTTTGCTTGTTTTTCCCCTCATTTCCTCCAGAACTATTGCTTTCTGCTCCCTCTGTATCTCACTCTAAAAACCTGGACCCTGCGCGACAAAGCCATACCTTTAATCACTGAGCGAAACGGCTGTTTTCTGGCAATACAGCTAATCCTCAGAGGGAAGGAGCAGGTGGGAATCGCTGAAAAAAGTAACACCACAAAAGGTTGGTGGAAGAAGAGGTGAATGTCAGGAAATAGGAAGAAAGGACGGGAAGGAGGGAAGGGCCAAGGGAGATGGAGAATCCTGTCCCGCAGTACTGCAGTCTTTTGGTGCTCCACCATTACAGAATGCTTTCCCGTCTGCTTTTTAGGCAGACATTTTAAATGAGTTCTGAAATGGCACTATATCCTCCGCACATCTGTACAGCAGCGATTAAAGAGGTTTGGCGTTTTTAGTGCTTCTGAAAGCGGCTACTGCCCCAACAACCTTGAAACCAAAGTTTTCTTTCCACAAGGATGTGAAGCAAAAAGAGCTATGGAGTGGGCTTCCTTTCGTCACGCCGCTGGTGTCTCAGTCCTCACCGGAGGGCTTAGAAAGATCAGAGACAGTTCCCTCTCAGTCACTGCTCGGTTTTTTATTTCTCTGCAAATATTGCCAGAAAAGACTTGAATTTATGGTAGCTTCTGTGAAAGCCTTAGAGCATGTTTCAGCATTGGAACCAAACAGGCATCAGACATCAAACTGTAAAGTCTTTGGTCATATCTGATCTGACCTAGACATTAACTGGAAGTTTACCAGGGAGGCTAAAGATTTTTATATCACATTACCTTTTGAATATTTAGTAATTCTGGAAATAAATTACATTGAGTGCAACAGTGGAGAACAAGATTTAATTTTTAATTTTCCTAGATTTAACTATTTAAAATACCTTAACTGTAGTTTGAAAAGTGGAAAGAGTCCACTCTTTCTTTAGGCTGTTCATACTTGGCTTTGAATTCCAGCTTATTCTGAGAATCCTAAAAGGCATCAATTTATCAAGCTCACATCCTTTTAATTTATAATCCAGCTGCTGTGAGCTGCTAACTAGTTTTTAAATCAGCACTGTCAATACCAATTATAGTTAAAAACTTACGATGCTTCTGTGTAATTTTCTTTATATTTTTCCTGAGGCTTTAAGGATATAGTGCTATGCTTGGAGACACAATTAAGAAAGTCTGAAGCAATGTAACCTGTGTTTTTGTGTGTTTCTTTCATTTATATTTATAGATATTTATATATATTTGTATATTATACACACATAGAATCCCATGACCTATCTTTGGGGTTTTTTATGGTATTCATTAAGTACAGCTAACAGAATGATTTTTAAATGCTTTTCTGTATCTAGCTATTGTCTTTCCTACAAAGCCTAGTGACATAACCAAAACTGCGATGAAAAACTAAAACCAGAACCACTACATTGTGGGCAACTATAAACAAAATCAGTGTTACGCGGTTTAACTGTTCCTTCCTGATTTCTGGTTAGATGTTACAACACTGAAACAGGAACGCAAAACCAACATTTCTAAACCTACCGAGCAGTTACGTTGACTTAGTAAATACCTGATGTACCCGTTCTTTACATGCGATTTTCATAGTTAACTTCCCAATTTTCTGGAGACAGTGCATTTTCCTGAATGTAAGAGAGCCACTAGGTGGGAGTATGTTATCTTAAAAGAAGGTTTGTCAACGCCGGCTGTTTTTATTTTGAAGGAGCTCTGCACCTCCCTTTTCCCAGCATCCGGGAGATGCTGCGACACTGTCCACACCATGTCGAGCTGGTGACCAATTTGGGAGTTTTTGGTGCTCGTGTCCGCACTGGACGCTGGGGAGACACCGCCCACCTTCCTGCTCCTTCAGCCCAGGAGGACTCGAGCTGGGGCAAAGGCAAAGGCTTACTAGAAGTGCCACCCTTCGAAAAGCGGATCTCTTACCCAAACAAGGAGCACAAGTGCTCTGCATAAACTAGTTACATAGAAAACCCAGGCTAAAATAGATTCAGAGGATCACCTTGCTAACAGAAAAGCTAATGATTATAAAAAAAAAAAAAAGCCTTGTTAAAAGATATCAAAAGCCAGGCATTTGCCAGGGAGAGAACTGACAGACGACATAGAAAAAGCCTTTTGAGGAATTAGGCTACAAGGAAAAAAAAAAAGTTTTTTGTAGCAATATTCAACACGAAAGTGATAGAGAAGTTTTCAAAGTAAGCCAGTTCTTTTATACAGGCAATAGAGCCTCACATTTGTCCTAAACTGAGGGGTCAATAAAAGGCATTTTAGGACAGATAAGTAAACTCAAAGTAACAAACTGACAAGGCTGGGTGTATTCGAGTCTAGAGAAACTCCAGGATGATACTGTTGGACTGAGAGGTGTAATGTGTAATAAATTTCTGAGGGCAGCCATGGCACTAGAAGGATGGTGCCAAATGAGCTGCTTTCTGAAGAATTTCAGCACAAATTTGTGGAAATTGCAAAAACTCTGATTTCCACATCAGGAATATCTGAGTTGTAAGACTGTACGTGGAAAAAATGAACACAAAATGATTATTCATTGTTCCCTGTAGTACAAGAAGGGGAAGGACAGCTAATGTAATCATCAGACAGCCAATTTAAAATAAAGTGCTTTTTCATATGTCATAATTAATCTTGCCGTCGAACCTTTTGGAGGCCAGACAGATAAGCTAAAAAAGGAGTAAGAAAAGTCCACGTAGGGTAAGAGTATTAAACATGATTAAATGAATGCACGCTTTAAAGCTGGAAGGTCACGAATTGTTGCTTACAGAAATTTTTGAAAATATGTCAGGATGCTGCCTGTACCCATACCCTGTCCCTAAGTGCTCACTGTTGCTCATTGGTGGAGAATGATACGGGGCTAAACTGACCTTCAGCTATTGCCAAGTTCATTCCTGAGTTCCTGTGATGCTGAAAAATTTGGCCCTCGTCTATAAGCTCAAGGCTCTCAAAGGCAGCTAAGTTGTTAACAGTGTCTGGTTGTCTTGCTGCAGCTCTGGATTGAGAGTCCAGTTTGCATAAAAATTAATAGAAGTAGTTGCGTTCACAGAAAAGGATCTCAGCAGCCAGCTGAAGAGTGCATTGCCTAGACCAGCAAAAAAAACTAGGTAGAAACACTGGTGGCAGCGCAGAAGCAACAATCTGTAGGCATCTGAATAGATTTGAAAAACTAGAAAAAAATAAAAAAGCTGCACAGTTTAGGACCTGTAAGATTCTTCAAATCATAATTTGGTGTAAAGTTCATAGTGATCAGGAGTTCATTTCTGAACATCGTTACTAAATTTCCGCAGGTACAGGATTTTGGGGAGGTCAGGGAATGGGTGGGAATACTTCATACTTAATCTTGCTCCCTATTGTCCTGGTTTTGGCTGGGATGGAGTTGATTTTCTTCCTATTAACTGGTATAGTGCTGTGTTTTGGATGTAGTGTGAGAATAATGTTGATGACACACTGATGTTTTGGTTGTTGCTAGGTATTGTTTACTCTAGTCAAGGACTTTTCATCTTCCCATGCCCTGCCAGATGTGCAGGGGGCTGGGAGGGAGCGTGGCCAGGACGGCTGGCCCAGCTGGCCAATGGGCTATTCCATACCATATGATGTCATGCTCAGCATATAAGGCTGGGTGAAGAAGAAGGAGGGGGGCATTCGGAGTGATGGCGTTTGTCTTCCCAAGTAACCGTTACGCATGATGGAGCCCTGCTTTCCTGGCGATGGCTGAACACCTGCCTGCCGGTGGGAAGTGGTGAATGAATTCCTTGTTTTGCTTTGCTTGCGTGCGCGGCTTTTGCTTTCCCTATTAAACTGTCTTTATCTCAACCCACGAGTTTTCTCACTTTTACCCTTCTGATTCTCTCCCCCATCCCACCCGGTGGGGGGGGGGGGGGGGTGAGCGAGCGGCTGCGTGGTGCTCAGTGGGCAGCTGGGGTTAAACCACAACACTTATGAAGACAGTGACAAAGCTCCTGTTGATTTTAGCTGGAAGAAACATAACCCAATCATGCTGTTGCAATAAAGAATCTTGGAGTACTACGTATTCAATGGTAGATCTGGTGAATTACTGAGAACCTGTCCTAATGGGATAATTTTTAAATATGCAGTGCTAGCAAAGTTATTTTTTTAAAGTATCTTCTCTTACTATTTTTTTTTATTAGGATCAAATGTTTTTTGTATAAACAGAAGTCTTGCTCACATCTCATGTTCCCTTCCTGCTGAATAATACAGTGAGCTCAGTATTTATGACACAAATCCAGTGTCTTTCCCATAAGAACAGACTGTTGTTGCAAGCAGAAATTTGTATTTAATTGCAGGATTGAGTACTGTCTGTAAGAGAGCTTTTAAGACAAACATTCCCCAAACTGAAAAATGCAAACTAGAAGTTACTGAGGGAAAGTAATTTCTATAACTGGTTTGGGTGGATGTTTTCAGTTTGCTTCTAAAAAAACTCTTTGCAAGTCATAAAAACCTCATTATAATTTTGAAATACATTTCATGACTATGCATCAGGTCCACTGCCAGTGCAATTCTCAATGCTTTAACAGTATTAGAGTATTGGAATTGCTCAAGACACCAGAAATAGAAATGCTCCGTTCCTCACTGGAATTTCAGTACATTGGCCAAGCAGAATTACTGCTTTCTCCAGGCAAGTTTTTGAAACGACATTATTCCCAGTCTACACTCTGTCTGTCAATACGTGATCAAATTGTCATTCTAAAATACTTAGTTGTACAACGGAGTGGTTCTTTCTTACATAGTGTGACCAAACCTACTTGCTGTCAGAAATTGGGAGTAATAACTAAAGGAAAATAAAAACCTGTTTTTACCGTGCGATTATCAGTGCTAAATGGCTGATGTAGTGCATGAAGAGATGATAGTTTTGCCTCTATTTGTCAAGGCCAGGTCCTAGTTTATTACACATTTGGATTTCCAGAGGAGCTGAGTTTTGGGCACGTCCTGAGTTTGATGAAAGACTGAGGAATGGGACATGGCAGCGTGACTGTGGATATCACGGGCTACATCTTCACGTATACTTTAGGCATTGCAGCCCGACACTCTTGCCAATCTGGGTGATTCTCAGCCCTGAGTGAGGCCTTCAGGCTCCTCTTCCAAAGCCTGGGAAGAGTTAGATACCTCGGGAAGGACTCCTCAGGAACCAGCAGAGCTGGAACCTGTGTAAAGTAGCCCGTGAATAAAACAAGGCTTAGGATGGAATTTAGACAGTCTGGGGCATATCTGCATTATTCAAAGCTCTTGCTTCAGGTGAGATCGTGTGACTGCAAAACAGGGCAGGATCATGAGGTGCTATCTGTTCAGGCTCCAAAAGTGACAGAGCCGTGATAGCACGATGCTGAACCAAACAGCCTTCCTCCCCTAGGGCTAAAGGCAGCCTTGCGTTTTTCACAGCTACGCTGTTTCTAGTTCTGGAGGCAACCAAGTCGTCGCTGGCTCCAGGCTACTTATACAGTGCACTAGCACGTTGTTTAGACAGACTCTAAATGAATGTGGTTGAAGCCAGGTGCCTCCCTCCTCCTGAGCATTCACTTGGAGCTATGTACAATCTTGTCTGCAAACAGAAATAGCTAAGGTTACTCTGTTTACTATCTAACTCTAATCTTTCCACCAGGGGTGCAGGAGACCTCTCATTATCTTCACACCCACATTTCTTCACTTTTGATTAGAATTAATTACTAACTTTTTACCTACTGTGTGGCAGTAGCAGACCCACCCCTCCCTGTGTTTCTATACAGGGCTAAATGGAAATGTGCAGGTACTTTCTGCAAAATTGCAAGGAACACAGGTGCAAATCTGAGTCAGGTCTAAGACTATGCAGAAGCAGAAGATAAAGTGGCTTGGCAAGTTTAGCAGAGCATAACCCTTCATTTGCGTGTATTCTTAATTATATAAAATAGTATACCTCCTTAGCCTCACAGAAAACTCTGGTTTCACAGGCAGGGAAGTTGCCTTCTGGTAAGGAACCATGCATTTTATTTATTTGGTATGTCCAATGCAAGGAACCTACAACCTTATGCAAATATTAACCAAGTCTTGCAGCTGGCCATGAAAAGAGAGAGATGATGTCCCAGTTACAGAATTGGGAAAGAATTTAAAAAGACAAACTGTAGACAATAGTTAAAGCAGATACCTCTCTAACTAAAAGCGTTTGCTTTAACTAAAATAACACTGCAGCAAAGCAGCAAACCTTTGATGTAACCTGAGAGCCTCTCCCTTATTTTTACCTGAAAGCTTTCTGAATGGCTGCAGTTTGTGTTGTGTCAAAGTCAGAAATGTCCCAATCTTAGCATTTCTAGTTCCTGGCTGCATCTAGGGATCTGGTTCCTCATGGGGGCCCATAGACCATGAGAAGCAACAACCCCCTCAGAGGGGGCAAATACGCGGAGCCCAAACAGAGCCCGTTCCAACACAGAATGGCCAGAGTGCCATTTTCTCCTTCTAACTCAAAGCCACAGGTGTTGCCCGACTGGATAAAAAAAATTCAGTAATCACTCTTCTAACCATGAGATAAAATTAGAAAAGGTGAGTCTCCTGCAGGATGGACTGAGAAGGTCATAGAATCATAGAATCGTTTATATTGGAAAAGACCTTTAAGATCATCAAGTCCAACTGTTAAGCTAGCACTGCCACGTCTCCCAAATCCCCAGAAATGCTGTAACCATCACAGTTTTGCACTCTTTATAAAATGGTATTGATATTTCCATTCAAAGTGCTGCTCAATCAGGAAGGGACTCAAGGTTTTGGGTAACAAATGGGGATGTCTTACCTTAAAATTCCGGCCGGGTTAATCAGCTAAACAAGGTCACAGAATAGGTTTGTGTGTTTGTGCATGGTCATCCATACTTCTGTTTGCATGATCCCAGATGCAGCCCCTGGTAACTAGTGCTCTCTTGGAGCGTGCCTTGGGACGAGGCAGGCCAGGGAACACTACCAGGAGCCACTAGAAGTGAAGCTGCGCTGTGCCGGTGAGGGAGTTTAGCTCCAACATGAGTCACAGAGTCACCACATAGTCAAAAGGTGGACCCTTGCCCATTTGATTCAATAGATTAGATTACAGCCTGTGACATTAACGGTGTACCTCTCAATTTAAGGGAAGGCGAGTTAATCTGTTTAATCTCAGGCCTGCTAAACCCCCGCTGGGGAGAGGAGAGCAGAGACATCGGTGTGCCCAACTAAGCAGCATCTGCGTCTTCACAGGGACACACCTCTGCGTTCACTGCCTGGTTCTTCAGCACACTTAGCATGTCCTGCCCTTGCAAGTAAAAGAAGCCTACGTTATCTACCTCCCGCACTTTCACTGCCTCATTCAGACCAAGCACCTAGTTGTAGATGTTGTGATACAGTTGTAGGGGACTATGCAGCTGATTTGCTCCAAATCACACTATCACAGAGCGGCCAGTGACTTTTCTCCAATTCAGATATGCTATAGAGAAGAGGCAACTACTAAAACAAGGTCACAGGGCTAAATAAAGTTCCCTAATAAACAGGGAAAACATTAAAAAGCTACAGAACATCTCACAGAAAAGTTTCTACCCTCTGAGACACAGTAAACATAAATCACCAGTTTTGTCAGAGACAGAACTGCGGTACTGCAATCAATGTAATTCTGATTTAAGTCTCCTAAAGATCACGCCACTTTCCCCCCCTTCTCCCACAGTCTCTGAGCACTCAAGACCGTATCCTAACTGTTCCCTTGGCTTCACAAGCGAAGCTATGCCATGAAATGCAGCCCAGAATCAATTTTTAAGAAATTATGTTAAAAAATAGCCCTCAAATACTTTTAGTGATATATTCCTACAGCAGAGGAGATAATATATTTTACCAGCACAGCGTTCTGAAAAATTTCTGTACCGCGTACAGGAGAGTGCAATGGACTACAGCAAAGAGCCTCAAAACTAATAAGCTTTTGTATCTTCATTTCCCATCAGTAAGCCCAGTTCAGTGGCTCGGAGGGGTCAGGTCCTAAGCTATTACAAAGCATAAGGAGCAAATGGCTCCTAGAGACACCTGAGAACTTTTTTAAAAAAAAAAATTTAAATGAAGAAAGGAGATGCTAACTAATGACTGTCTAACACAGTTCTGTATCATTCAGTGGTGTGTGATGCTTTATTTAATGTGAGAACATGCAATAAATAATACAACACCATATCATTTCTAGAGATCACAGTTCTGATGTTTCTTGTTGCTGCAGCTTGCTTTCTAAAACCTGTCTGGACGATGTCAAGTCACACACAAGTTTAATTCCCTCTTCCCCATCCCCTCAGACTTTAACAAGTACTGCTATGATTTTGTTTTCATTAAAAGCCTCCATGGTATTTATACGTAGCATTCTCCTTCAGCACAGGAGGACCCAAAGGTGAAATCAAGAAGCAGATGACTGTTCACCACAAAATGAGTAATCATTTATGTTCCAAGCTAAAATAAATACAAACAGAAAGCGTAGTGTTCTAATGTCTTCATTTAGCAACTTACTTTTTTTTTCTTTTAAACACAGGTTTGTAAAAACATTTCAAGCCTTGTGAATGCTCATTTTATTTTTGTTTTCTTTGGAAAACTTGAAGTGAAACATCTATCCTTTTAACTTGATGTCTTCACTAGTTGCCTTTCCCAGTGGCTCAGGGGTGATGGTTATACTCCTCCATTACATATTCTGGTTTAACCACACAACTTTTCAACACAGCCCCACCACTAAAATGAGCTGCAGCTCTAGATTTATATTCCCCATCACCATCACTTACAGTTACCGATGAACAATTTCACTTCTAAGCACACACATTTCCGAACAGCTGAACTGCTCCACAGTTTTCTGTGTTTTTCTTATTATAACTAGCTTGTTCATTTCAATGGCATCACAGTTGAGCTCGAGTCTGAAATGCAATGCTCCACCTAGGGCAAGTGCTTATTTTTACTCAAGTAATTACAGAAAAAAAGTTGACACTGACATTTACCAAAATATTTCAGAGCACAACCACCACCCCCTGAGCTGAACATGAGAATTCATGCCTGCTAGTCGTGTTTTTCCCCTCAGAGTATGACTGATTTGACTCATGCCTGACTTCAACAAAATTTCCAGATCTCTGCTAGAATTATAGTTGGTAGGAAAAAATCCTAAACACACAGCTGAATTTCTCTTCCTGTGCCCATGTTATTACTTGTCCCTGATGAAAGGATACAGCAGGACCTTCTAGACCATTGCATAAGCTTAAAACTTTACACTTTGAAGGAAAATTCTCTGCTAATACAGCTGGAAGTCTGCAAGGAACTGCTTTCATTTCTTTCGTAGACAACCCCATGAAAATCCCAGCTTAGTCCCCCAGTGTAATCTGGATGCTCCTTGCTCAACAGCATTAGCAAAGCAGGAGCACTGGTCCTTTGATACTGAAGCTAGAGCAGGAACATTTCTCTACCTTCCAACAGTCCCACTTACAACTTGGTTACTGGTCATGACCCCGTTGTTTATTGTATAAGTGAATCATAAGAATTACTGGAATTCTTATAAATCCCAAGTAAATAAAGGGGGAAAGAAAAGCCCACCTGTAATCAGACACCATGTAACTGCATGTTAATGGACTGTTCAGTGCCCTACTGGGATATGTTAGAGAAATGCTATAGCATTATACTCAATTTCAAGAGGCCAGTAGACGTTTTTAAATGAATAAATTCTATTTATATAATTACAGTAATGACTACAGTTCATACCTTATGCACAGCAAGTAAAAAAACCACACTGGAATTTATGTAAATATTACTAATGCATACTATGAAAAGGCAATCCATGTTAATTAAAAAACACCTTAATTTTAAAAGTTTACCAGAAACAGTTACACGGAGCATTGCAATCTTTGAAAGTAGAACAGAAGTTGTTTACAAGGATCCAAGACTAATTGATATCCAGCTGCTTTGGGGCTGGGCTGGAGACTGAACGTGTACTGAAAGCTGGGCCGAAATCCCCTCTCGGTTGATGGCAGCAGCACGCTTGCTGCCGTTTTCTATGAGCCTGGAATTTCACCCCAGTCTTTACATTCTTCGTCGGTTATAGTGGAGCAGCCAGAAAAAAGATGATTAGAGAGCAGCCAAGTAGACTCACAGTTCAAGAATCCAATCTTCAAGCAGCTGTAAGGTCAAGGGGAAGGAGACGGGGTTTATAGCACAGTTAAAATGAGTCTCTCTAACAATGGGAAAAAGTGGCCACATCAGTAGCAGAGCTGATGACAGGATACTGAACACCACTCACAGAAAGAAGTAAATCTGAGGTTCAGTCCTTGGTGAAGACACCATCGTATTCGCCTTTGACTAGAAAGGAAGGCAAGCATAGCACGTGAACGTGTAAGTGCATGTATCACACGCAAGGCATTCCAGGAACTGAACAATTTCTCTGCATACATCAAGATATTGCTAAGAAAAAAAATAGCAAAGGTTTTTAGCATTCAAAAAATTGGCTAGATGAACTTGATTTCAAATCCAGCTTTACACATTCTTGATAAACAGAAAGGCCTCAACATTGAAGATGAAACATTTTTAGCACCAACTGCTGGCTTGCAAGTGAATACTTATTTGCAAGAGACGAGTATAGAAAGACACATCGTCTTTCACAGAGAGGCATCTTGTTTTAAGGCAATATCCAAAGTGACAATATAGCCACCACAGAAACTGCTCCAGTGATCCCTGATGCTTTATGGTACCCACACGGGTCCCAGGGCTGAGGGAAGATCGGAACTAAATTGGCATCCTCCCCAACATGTGCCCTGGTATGCTGGAAATTTCCGACATTTGTATGTGACTAGTTGTCATAAAGCAAGGTAGTTTCCTCCTGTATCCCCCTAAAACGCTCTGTAGCCATTTTTCTTAGCCATACTAACCACTATCAATAGCAAGGAAAATGCCGAGGAATCGCTGTCTTTCCTTACCTCTAACCCAATCAAAAAGGTGTTCAATATGGTAACAAGTGTTTATGCAATTAATACGAATGAGAGATTTGTGAGTGTTTCCCAGAAGGGAACTCAAAGGACTGTAGCCGATCCAGCCAGATGTGCTACTGCAGCACAGAGCACCCAGCCTAGGGGTGGTTTTTCTTTTTTGCTATCGAAAAGAGTCCGTTTACTTACTTGTGTCTCCACTAAAGGGTATTTTAGGAATGGAGACAGTAACTTCTGAACATACACTATTTCTATCAAAGTAAGAGGTAAGCAGTTTGTTCTCAATACCCATCACTTTATGGTACTCCACCATCAATTTTTATCAATAGTTATGGCACCCGGGTATGCAGCTAAGAAATTGAAGAACATGAAGGATATTACCAGAATCACTTATGGCTAAAGGCAAGGAGCAGAACTGCATCGCAACCCTACTTTTTCATGATTTAAAGGTGTGTTAAAATGTACCAACTGAGATTTTCAGGAAATCTATTATTTGGCTTACACAGTAAGCTATGCCTTGTGCACTGTGTTCTAGACAAAGTTGTATTTAAAAAAGGCACACAAAGTTAAGAAACTTTACACAACGCCGATGAGTAATCTGTGCTTTCATAAATACAGTAGTATACATCCTATATACAGATGCTCGCCACGAGCCTCCGGGAGAGCTGTTAGCCCGCCATCCACAGAAAGAAGGGAATAAAGATAGTGGGGAGCGTGGTGGAGGGTGCCAAACCTAGGCAGACTATCGATGCTAATCCCACAAGCACCGAAGCAAGAACACTCCTCTGGTCCCGAATAATCATCTTCACAGTCTCACAGAACTGAAAGAAAAAAAGGAACAGATGAAGGTTAACGAGGAAGGCTTTGGCCGGGCGGCTGGCGATGCCCGCTCTCCCCACTGCACCCCCGCAGCGGCACCCCCGCTCTCACGCGGGCTCTCGGGAGCGCGGCACCGGGCGAAAAGCCACTCGGGCCCGGGCTCACGACCGGTACCGCCTGCGGCTCCGGCAGGAACGAGCAGCTCCGGAGCGTTTGCAGAGCATATTCCTTGCCTTACGCCTTCAGCCTCGCTCTCCTCGCCACTCGAAGCCAGCAGGGGCCGGGCCGCCCGCCCTTCCGCGCAGCTCCGCACCCGCGGCAGTGCCCGCCGCGGGGAGAGCGGCCGTCGCCTCCGGCGGGCGGCACCGGGCAGCAGCTCCGGCGGCGGCTGACCCAGTTCCGGGGAGCGGAGCGGACCGCCCCGCCGGGCCGCCGCCGCCGGCGGGAAGGGCAGCGCCGCCCCAGGCCCCGCCGCCGCCGGCCGCCGCCTCTCCCCGCAGCTGCGCGCCGTCCCGGCGGAGCGGCTCCCCGCGGGGCTCCCCAGCGCCGACGGCCGGGGCGTACCTTGTCGGTCTGGAAGCTGACCGGGGCTCCGTATCGGCAGTAGGTGACGAAGTGCTCGCAGTTGTTCCAGAGCAGGCTGTAGGCCGTGGCGCCCACCAGCTTCTCCGCCCGGCGGGCCGCCTCCTCGCTGCCCAGCACCTGGTCCTGGAAGAGCCGGTCCATGTGGTTGACCAGGATGCTGCCGCCGTAGGCGAAGTCCTCCACCGTGTCCACGCGGATGCTGGCCGTCTTGGTGATGACGCCCAGGATGAGCCGCTTGTTCGTCACCACCTGCTGGATCTGCCGGCGGTCGCCGGTGAAGGCGGGCAGGATGTCGGGCATCAGGTGGGCGACGCGGTTCTCGCCCAGGTAGATGCCGAAGTGGATGAAGAGGGTGCGAGGCACCTCCAGCAGGTCGCCCCGCTTGAAGCAGCTGGTGTCGTAGTAGCCGGGGGCCGGCGGCGGTTCCCCGCCGGAGCCCGCAGACAGCGGCCGGACGTGGACGAGGAGCAGCAGCTTCTCCAGCAGGAGCGAGGCCGCCTGCGGCACCGGGTTCTTCATGGTCGACGGGGGGAGCCCTCGCTGCCGCCGAGCAGCCCCCGCCACCCGGCCCCGCTTTTCTAGGCTACCGGGCGGGGCGGGGCGGGCACCCGGGCCAGCCCACCGGGTGAGCGGCGTGCGGGGAGCGCCCGCCCCGAGGAGCGGCCGGGCTTTATTGGGGAGCGCGGCGGGCGCACTGAGCCGCGCCCGCACCCCCTGACCCGGCCCCGGCTCGGCCGACGGGCAGGCGAGGTGCTCTGCGGCCCGGACCCAGAGCCGGGTGCCAGCCGCAGCTCTCCCCCGCTTCCCCCTGGCGCTGCCCAGGTAGAAGGGCAAGAAAAAGCGCGTTCGAAGCCCCTCATCCGCCCCAGGAGTACAGCGGGGGGCTCCCGGAGCCGCAGCCACTTCGTTCACCTTTCCCCGACGGTGGTCCCATCGCGCCCGCCCCGCTCACGGCGGGGCGAGAGGGGCGAGCGGCACCCGGCTCGGGGGCGGGAGGCTGCCGCGGTGCTCGCCCGGCAGCGAGCGAGGGGAGGGGAGCGGAGCGGTGGCTGCTGAGCGCGCCTTTCTGCCTCGGAAGAAAACAGGTCCCCGAGGAAGAGGGGGGAAGCCACATTTATAAATTAACTCGCTCGAAAGGTCTGCCAGCCGAGAAAGAGTGAGAAAAGGCGGAGAGGCATTCCCGTGCGTTTTGTTTCATGCTAATCCATTATGTAAATGGATAAATCCTGGCAACAGAGCCCACAAAAGAGCAGCGCTCTCAGGTCAACAAAGCCGCCCCGTCTGAGGCTAATAAGTTTCAGCAGCCGAGCAAATTCCCGCCCCCCCGGGTACTGCGGGATGATGGATGGGACAGACATTCATCTTACCTGGAAGATGACAGGGCCCGGAGAGTGGCAGGGACGGGAGCCGCCCGCCCGCCCCCCTCACCCGCCGCCGCGGCGGCTGCAGCCTTTCACCGAGTCCCCGCCGCCGCCTCGCCCCGACCCGCTGCCATTGACTTTTGTTGGTGCCGCAGACACTCCTGCCCCGGCTGCGGGGGAAGCTTTCGCCTCTGTGAGAAACTCGGAGCGGGCGGGGGCAATGCTGGAGAAGTAGTTTGTTAGAGCATCTTCCCTCAAACCCAGGCTCTAAAGCTGCCAACGTGCCTGATCTGTCTTCTTGCAGGTTGTGGATGCTCAGGCAAACACCACAATATTTGCAATGGCAAATACGAAAAAGGGGAGCAAGAAGAGGAGTGCTAGTGCACGGGAAAGATGAGGCTTATGAGCCAAAGCAAGTTTTCCATTCCTCAGTGGAGGACATATTTCAGGGGAGCGCGTTACCTCACTGCTCGCCAACAAGAAATGATGGCTGGTGTTGCCCTCCTATTTGCTCCTGCTCAGAGCAGAGAGCAGCTTCCTGGGGAACTGAAGATAATCCTCACCTTGCTTCACCTGCAAAGAGAAAGGCCCACAGTAACCTGTTGTTTGGCCGCTGATTAGAGGCCAGAGCCCCAGCACTTCTTACCAGAGCGATCAGGCATTTGGGATTTTCTCTGGAGAGCCTCAGCCAAATTTTTACGCAACAGAAGCTTAGCCCTCTCAAGCCTCCTACTTCAAATCACGTCACTTACGAAAGACAAAATACCCTATAGATGTGGCTCATGATGCTGGTAGGAACCTTGTGGATTAGCCACCAGCCACACATAATTATATAATTAAACCAGCATCTTTTCAAATCCAGATGTTTAAATATATTTGGAAGGTTTGAAGCTTTTGCTTACGCTTACTAGTAAATAAAAACGGGGGAGGAGGGGAAGCTTTTCTCATTTCTAACTAGTGCATTATTTTTAAGGGACAGGGGAAAAAGAAAAGATTAAACCCCCTCATCATGATAAAGGGCCTCACCCATGTGGTGATGGTCACAGCAGCCGGTCCAGAGCTGAAGCACAATGCCACAGCCAGAAGGTTATCAAAGGCTCCTCAGAAAGTCCTGGCACAGAAAGGCTCCTGTCACCCTCCTGCGAGGATAAGCACTGGTCCTGCCCTGTGCTGCCATCTGCAGACCCCCCCCCCCCCTTTTCCCAAAGCTGTCAAGGGAGTGTCTGGATGGTCTTTGTTGAAATAGGTGTTAAGAGATGCTTCAGTCCCACAGTTCAGATTTCTCTCCCCTGCCCAAAGGAAGGTAGAGGAATTCAGCTGAACTCCCTGCCAGAAACAGACGTTTCCCAACGGGATCTCTTATTTGGAGGCATCCTTTGTTTGCTTTTCTTAATGCCAGTTACCTTTAATCCCAAAATCACCAGGGTCCATTTCAAGTAAATCCGGAAAGGAAACGGGGATGAAACCTAAGAAGAGGAATTGTAACGAGGAGGTCTTACTGCATGGGAGGGTTTCAAAGAAATAAGGTGAAAGTGTGACATTTCTGCAGTGTAATTTCCTCACACCTGAGGCACTAAGGAGCCTCCTCTCTTCCCCCCTCCCCAAACCACTTGCTCACTCTCAGGCCCGGAAACCCCAACGGAAGCAGCGCAAAAGGCATTACACAGCAGACAGGTCTGTGCAACGGCTTCGCTCCTCCAACCAACGCACATACCCAGTTGCAGCAAGTGAAATCCACCCAGGTAATGCTTCGCCACTACCTTGCAACTCTTGTGAGCATTACTGTCTGCAAAGCGCTTAACACAACATAACAAAGTCATTTCTGAATGAAACCATTCAGATTCTTGAAAGGCAGTCTGCAACCCAACATTTTCTGCTTTCAAACCTTAAGGGCTGCACTCCTATTACTTCCAAACTGCCATGATGCAAAGCAAAATTTAAAAGGTATTCTTACAATTATTTTTCCTCTGCTCTGAAGGGGGAAAAAAATCCTGTATTTTAGTGGAAAAATGGCTTCACTGGAGGTGGCTAAACTGAAAATACACTTCGTGCCTCAAACACTCTGGCACATTCTTTATCTTGGGTCACTTTTGTATAATAACTTTTGTACCTTTAATACACAAATTGCAGTGGGAAAATA
Source organism: Calonectris borealis (assembly GCF_964195595.1). Taxonomy (NCBI): domain Eukaryota; kingdom Metazoa; phylum Chordata; class Aves; order Procellariiformes; family Procellariidae; genus Calonectris; species Calonectris borealis. Next base: position 49,029,133 of record NC_134315.1, read on the forward strand.
GCTTTGAAATACTAAATACAACACAGCAAACATTGAGAAAGTATTTGTTTGGACTGTTAGCTGCTACAGAATAATTTCATGACAAAACTATTTCAAAAGTTAGGTGAGATGCAGTAAGAAATCTGCGAGAGGTAAGAGAATGCAGCCTTTGTTTTGTAGTGCAGATGAGCCACAGCACAAAAACTTGCCAGGTAAGAGGTGTGAGCCAGTTCCCGTTACACTGAAACTCTAGTATAGATGGATCCTTATTTTATATGCTAGGCATTACTATTTCCATCCTGCCCTCACGGCTAACAGTGGGGAAAAAGCAGGAAAGAAAGGCAATTGGAAGGGTAAGTTCTTGCCTCTCTGAGAAACAGCCCCAGTTTAACAAGCAAGCAAAATGCATTTTTTAACTGATTGAAGTTAAACCAATGCTGACTGCATACATGCTCACCTTCGAGTACAATTTACATTTTACGAAATTTTTCTCAATGTCTACCATAGATTAAGAAACAAATGCAGCTTTAACAAGCTTTCAGGTCAGCTGGGATTGCTGGAACAAGTACAGGTTCATGAACTCAAAACATGTTAAGGAGGTCAAGGAGGATAAAATCTTTGGATAGGGATTTCTGGAGGCTATAGTTTGCGAGAAAAGTATCTGGAAAGTAATGCCACTTCATTTAAGCTGGTGCACTGAAAGAAATAATGGACAGGAAACATGTTTGTGAAGGATGGTTTCACAGCATCCAAAAGGGCAATTCCAGAGATAAAAAATAACGCCTTTGTATTCCCATATCCAATCCATTTGAACACTGTACTGTTCTTTTCAGCAAATTACAGCTTCCATTGTAGAGCTGTAAATGACCAGCTCTCTAGAAAATAGTATCATTTACTTTTTCAGTTTTTGTATTTAACAAAGACTAGGGACAGAACAGACAAAATCTGAAGGAAGAAGGGAACCAGCACGACAATGCACGAAATTGCAGGCAAGTGAAACAATCTCAAAACAAAAGAACCTTTGAACTACGTATCACTCTCTTCCAGTAGAAGAAACAACATAAAGGACTAAAACAAATTTATCCTTTATAAATGTTTACTTTTATTCAAAAATTATTGCATACACAATTACAGAGTCACTTAAGCAGCATATTGAGTGAACTGCAAATATTTACTGTAGCCTTTTTATCCTTGTAGGTTTGCTACTGAGGTCTATCACTTTTTTATTTCCTCTCAACACCTTTGTCTGTTTTGCTAAACTAAAGGCTTCCAAATTATTAACAACAGTTTTCTAACGAACAATGACTGTAAACATAATAAAAACAGCATGCCGTTTTCCCTTTAAAGTTATGAAGTTGGATATTCTTCTGCAATGAAGTAAGGACTCATTTTTTGACAACTCGACTGAACCGTGATGTATACACAGATAGTACTTATGACTTAGTAAGAGAATAACATGTTTAGATGGATAAAGCATTCATTTGTGATACCTTCAATTCAAATGAACAAAACCACAGAAAAGGTGGGAATAATTCATTGCATAATCCTCATTAGCAAGCAAGAGGCTAGAAAATTAGTAATAACAGTAGCACAGATTGAGATTTAGGAACAACTAACAGATACGTATTTTGTAATTGTCACCAAAACTATTTTCATAATTTTATCTGATACTAGTAATATCTCATTTTGTCAGCACTGAACAATTAATACAGTCTCCCAAAAATAAAGGAAAGATTAATTTCTGAACATAAAATGCTTGAACATGCAGAGTAATATTTATACATCTTCTGTGGAGGAAATACAGACAGTTATTGGGCCAGAATTTCCACCATGATACTGTCCCAGCAAGTACGCTATGGATTTTTAAGTCTCTGCTTAATCAGATGAAGTAGTTTAGGAGTATCCTAATTTGAACATGCTAATAATATTGTGCAGGAAGGGAGATGGGGAGGTGATAACTGGGAGTCAGAAGAGAAACGGAGCACACTGCATTCAACATAGTATTCCTTCACAGCAAGCGACAGACTTTTCTGTGGAAACTTTGCGGACCGTTCTGTGGGAAGGGCAGTGGAAACGACAGTCAAGTGACCTTAATCCAGGCAGGGCTCTGCTGCACAAGATGAGGACTTAGCAGCCCTGAAACAAAAGGAGGCATCCCTCCACCACCCGGCCCCCCTTCCTCCCTGCCAGGATTGCACCATCACAAGAGAGAGCAGGCGGACTAGCTCACAGCACTCTCCTCTCCTCATCTTCGAATTTATTCCCACGCCAAGATCTGCCATTTACTACTACTCAGTGCTTTCAACCGATGGATTAATTATTAAGAGATGCTGGAAATTGTAATAATAAAGTCTGTCATTAATGGGACAAAGTGCTGGAAGTTTGGTGGATCACCACCAAAGGTCAGCATTTACTACCAGTCACTCTATAACAGTAACAATTATTACTTTTCTTTATTGCCCAACAGGGAAGGCTGTTCCCCAGTACCAGACAGTGCTGGCTTCATAGCGATGCACAGCAGGTTACCCAGCCTCACTCTATGCACAGGACAAACACAGCTGACAGGAGCTCAACTATATCAGTCCATTTAATTTTCAAATAAAGATTGAGAGAAGGAAAAGAGAGATGGACTGAACAGGAGGTAATTTCCATCTTAGAACAAAGATTATCTTGTCTCATAATTAAATGTTATGTTGCAATTTGATTAATTCTATTTTACAGGAAATAAATTAATTCTTCATCCAATGTATTATCTAGACAGGAAATGTTATCAGTCACAGACAAAGCTATTAGTCTGGTATTATGCAAAACATTTGCTAATCTGTGCCATATAGCTAAGCCTCTGAGAGATAACTGTCACTAATTTCTACTCTGACTTTTAAAAAAAAATCTCACTCAAGAAGCCAGTTCTTGTTTATAACATGTTTGGTACCACTCAGTGTTAAAAGCATATGTATTAAACACCTATTATTCTATCAGTGATTTTAAATCAGGAACATTTTTGATCTGGAAATCCAACAGCATTTGTCCAAGTGCTTTGCCCTGCAAGAAAAAAAAAAACAAACCAACATTTCATTTTACTATCTGAATATACCACCTTTGTAAATTAAGTTTTTAAAAATGGCTCAATAGGGTATTTTTCCTATAATCAGTGTAAAAATTCAGTATGTTTTGTAAGTTTTATGAGTATTTATCTCTACATATACTTTGATATAAATTTTGGGTGAGTTTTATCAAGCCTTGGATTGTAGGTTATCCAAAGTTATATTTACCTTTTCCATTTATTTGGCCTTCTCACTCGTGAATCAATATAATTAAGTAAGGAAAACTATACAGTTGAGTTTTCAAGCATCTAAACCTGAACAGATTGAATAGTTTCTTCAATTTATTGGTACCTAGTGCTAAATCAATTTATTTGGGGTTCAATTCTGCTATCTGATTCATACATAGCATCATTTTATGATGAACAGTCTTCTTGACTATGCTGAGATTATTTGTACACTTAAGCATTTCTCAGCCTATAGTGGCAGAACAGTGCTTTGCTGTAGCCACAGGATTGCCACATTAAGGGATCTCATCTTCAGGTTTAGATGTTTCAAATATTTAATACTCAAATTGTACACTTACAAAAAATGTCAATTTCAGATTCACATAATGTGGTCAACACAACAGATCTATCCATCTATTTTTCTCTTTCATTTTTCTATTAATTATCAGTATTTTAACTGTAGGAGTTATAGGCTAAGCTACAGGAGTTGTCGTAGAGTTAATGGTTTCTGTATGTACTAGGAAATACTTAATCAGAATTGTCTAGTAAATCTGCATTCTCCAAAATGTGACAGCCTTTTTGAGAAGCTAATTTTGCTGGTGCATCTAAAAACCACAGGTAACACATCATAAAGAACATAACTGATTTGAAGACTCTCTTAATAGTTTGTTGTGCACGTCTTTTTCACCAAATATTCTAAATCAACTTTCTACTTCCCTATGTTGTTTTCAAACCTTAAAACAGTTAAGTCGATAACGTATATTAACAGGAAATTAAAAGGAACTAAGAAGTCAAAACCAAAAGCTTCCAGTTCCAGCCCAAAAGTTGGTTATAAAGACACTATGTAATACATAGTTATAAAAGATAACTACATTAAAATCAATGCTTTGATACATGCCTGTGGGTCACTTCTTAGGGATGCTATGCCACCACCACCGAGGGAATTCTTCAGAACAAAATTTAATCCATGGATTCCTGGCAACTCGTATCTGTAAAATAAAATCTACACGTTGTTTCTCACGAGATTTTGAAAGAAACACTTGTACAGAACATCAAGCAAAAGACAGCGTGCAGAAACTTCATGCTCATAATGGCATCCCCCACTGCTGAGCGAGGCCTAAAAGCTAACTGAAGATTAACCTATGGCCTTCCCTGGCTTCTCGTTCCTTCCCCTTACTCCAAATCAACAGTCCTTAGTAGTTTTAAAGTAGGACTGTAAAGTAATCATTCTCCTCTCATTCAACTTCAAAACTCATTCATTTCTAGTGAGATTGTTTTCTACATTTTTTCTAAGAGTTAAAGCCCATATAGAAAACTCCGTGGGCATGAGGTTCAAGATCCAATATGAACTCAGAGAACACAGTGGGCAGAGGGAAGTATTTTTAATATTTCCTAGTTCTGATACTGAAAAATACAAATCGCTGAATTCCTGGAACTCACTTTTACTAACAAAGGCTGCCAGCTAATTGGGAAGGCACCCTCTTTATTATTGAGAAATAACTAGATGAAACTCTTTTGACCAACTACAAATAATTTTATAACAAATGAAAAGTAGAGCTACATTTCAATGCTTTCTTGGAGCCACGTACTTTGTTCAGATAAAATTTTTTTTCTTGTGACAGGCCTATTTTTCTGTTCGTTGCCACTGTAAGCATTTTTCCATCCTTGCTTTTGACTGGTGCAGTTCCAATTTGGAAACTTTTGTAGAAGTTTGGCAAACAGCTCTGCGGTTTCCTAACAAAGTTGTTTCAAATTCCATAAATAGGTCTATTTGCCTCTCCTTGCACAGTTTTTCAGTGTTTTGTCATCTTCCTTGTATTCTTCTTGTTTTTCTTTGTTTTTGCTTTCCTCCAATATTTTGTCTAAGGACTCGATAGCTTTCCTTTTTTTCCATAGGAAAGGATTTAATCAGAGCATCAGCAAGACATGAGGAATAATGGAGAAAGATGGTATCGAATTCTTGCTCTCTGTCTCCAGATGTTTGACTGCTGCAATTTAAATCACACTTCTTCCAATGCCACCTATTTTTCTTTAGTCATCTATCTGATCGTCATCTGTTTGGGACAGATTCTTCAAATCTGTCCTCCGAAATAGCTGGAATTTCTTGCAGTGCTCTTGTACTGCTGATTTTGTCACTCTGAGGTTTGTCTTTTTCAGCTCCTTTTTAGCATTGTGAAAGTTACGGCTGATGCTGATATTCACAGCTCTATACGCCCTTGTATCTTGGGCATATGACCCAAACTTTTCATGGAAGGAGATGTCATCAGCCTATGATTCTGCTGAGTGGCCTGGCAAACGCTTTAGTTCTCATTATGCTCTTGCAAGCAGTAGTCATAGAGTGTCTCACAGGCAAGGAGTTTTCACTGTTCCTTCTACTCTTTCATTACCACACTCTACTTTAGTATTAACATTATTAGTTGGTATTAAGAAGAAAACTGCTGTTAGCATTCTGTTGACCTTCCTTGAAAACTAGTTGCCAGGCAACATTATCACGCTTAAAGGCAAATCCATTGGGAAGGCAGGAAAGTTCGATTAATCCAACAGTGCTCTACTAGACAACAGGAATATGAAGAATAAAGCCATTTCCACAATAAGTCATCTACCTAATTTACTAAATTTAATAGCATAATCAACTACATAGCAGGATCAGAGGACCTCACAAAATTTTCAACTAAAAACTCAATATAAATTACCAATAACCATATACCGTGAGAACTAGAGGTCTACCAAAATACTACACTGTAAAGTTTACCCTAAAAAACTGGCAAAGACTTCCAGGCAGCTAACGATTTCACAACTGGCAGATCTCTCCACGAGAACGAGACTAATGGAATATGTATTCCAGAAGCTAATACCTCAGCTCTCAAAAGAAGTTTCATGAAAATCAATCATTTAAAAAAAAATCAGGAGAGAAACTGAAGAGCCTACAAAAGCAGAAGCAAATGACAAAAAGAGTAAAAGAATTTCATTTCACTTTCTCCAGTAATTCTGGCAAAGGGAGTATGTAATACAAGCAACAGATCTTAATTTGGAACACCACAGAATGGCACATTCACTTCAAGTACTTTGAGGAAATATTTACAGTAAAATACTCTAGCTAAAATTAGGATTACAAAATAATATAAAAAGGGCACCATTTTCAGTATTTTAAGGCCATTTGAAGCATCTGAGCATCCAAAATATATCTGCAGAAAAAATACACTCCCACAATAAAAAAAGAAAAACCACTATAACCATCATAATAGTCTTAAGCAGCAACAATACATCAACCAAAATGTTGGCATGCATTTACCAGCATAATTAAACAACTTCAGTTTAATTAACTGAGATCTAAAAAGAATAAAATATTATCTAATTGTACAATTCAATCAGAAGTTTTAAGAGCTGCTTTTAAAAAGCACAGAAAACAAATAAACCCTTCAAAGAATACTAAGGCTGTGACAGAAACCAATAAAACAAGGAAAATTCACTGTTCTAGCTGAACTCCTATGCTTATGCACAATGGGGTGCCTGCTTAACTACTTCCTTTAAAGCGCTGTCTCTACATATTCAAAGAAGTCAGGTTTCCCTGTGAATTTCCTGTTAAAAATGCATGGAAATAATAATGGTACAAAAATTGTTTAGTGCATTTAAATCAAGAAAAAGACAGGATTCCTCCCATCAGAGGAAAGCAGGAACTGAACCCATAGGCTAAAAGAGTATTTGCATATGAGAGAGACTGTAGAGAAGTAATTTTTTTCCCCAGAATAAATATACGTACAAAAAAGCAATCTAGAAGCATCAGTATCCACATTTCTTGTTCTTCAGCTTTTAGTAAAAATATCCCATAAGAAGAAATCAGCTGTCGTATTTTTATTTCCGAGCATTGGAATGCTCTCAAAACATGAAGATAACCATATTTCAGAAGATGAAACCAGCAAATTCTCACAGGATAATTTTACTATCCTTCTTAAATGACTGACCTAATACCACTAAATGAAAAGTTTCTTATTCCATTTCTTAAGATTATCAGATCTCAATTTGTAAGAGTCTTGTATACAAAACACCACACAGAGAACCTAGCAGGAACACACAGGGCAAGATGGCTAAAGGAAAAAAAAAAACCAACCCCAAACCCAAAACCTTTCACATGTAGTATGATCTTCTAGCTACTCATCTTACTACAGCATTGATGCTATTTCTAATGATGGTACCAATCAGAATTCGACAAACTGACATCCTTTTCTAAACTTTGAGCAAATTTCTGTCTGAATACTGTTATCTCTTCTTTACCCTCACTTAGATTGGTCTGACCTTTCCTGTTGACCTTGTGCATCATCCTGTGCCCAAGAAAAACTGTGATGAACTGTTAAGAATGTACTCTACATAGGGGGAGAAGCAATCACATAGGTTTGGGGTTTTGGGGTATAGGGGGAGGGGTTTGAAAGACAATCTTTTGTCTCTGTGTTACCTGAAAATCTGGAAATTTATGAGTTTTCAGTGTTCTCTATCAAAATAATCCCATCTTTTCTCTGTTCAGTACACCTATTTAATAGCTTTAATGAAAAAGAATGAAAGGCAACTGGCTGACAATCTCAGTTCTGCAGTGAGGCAGAGCCATGGTGGGTATGTTTTTAGTAGCAAAACTAATACACATTTTTTAACCACTCACAATTTAAATAAAGGAAATGAAGGAAAATGAAAGAGTAAGATAGCTCTTTTTATGACAGTTAAAGCAAAAAAAAAAAAATTTAAAAAGAAACTATATAATCTGAAGCACATGAGCATAATCCTTATAATCCTAAATATTTCCACAAAAGGATTTGTTCTTTTTCCCCCCGTAGTTTTTCAATTCACTCACAGAGCTCCATTATCACATCACTAAAGAAAGCCAAAACCAGGAACAGATAATCTAATTAATCAAAATAAATTGGCTTCATCCAGACACAGCAAATTTCAACTTTTATTTATGAACATAAACAGCATTAAGGAATGACAATGAATCAATTTCTAAAAGTATCATTAGGAGGCATGACATTTTTTATTTCTTCCTTTCTCTGCTCTGTTTCAGAGGAAATTCAATTACATTCTTTGTATCACAATTAGATACATAGATTTGTTAGCACTTAGGAAACAGTGGGTGAGATCCGCACTGAGCTGCTTAAGAAGAAAAAGAACAGCACTTACAACTCAAAGATCAGGGGTTAAAAAAAACTCCAAGCTCTCTCTGAGCTTTGAGCTACACTTTTCTGACTCAAGCTCTTTGAACAAGCAAAAAGACACTTAATAGTTTATCCATCACCCATGGAAATATATAATGATTTTGGCAGAATCTCCATATTTGCAGAATAATTTACTTTCTATCAAAACAGGTTTTAAAAGACTGAATGGTTGCAATATTAAGCTTTTGTTTGTTTTTAAAGAGAGACAAAGGTTTAAAATCTGTTGACTGTTCTACTGGACATCCTTAGGAGAATGAGCCCTATTACCTCATGCTACAAGAACAGTGTATGTCTCATTTGCCTGTCCCCAGGAAGGACCCTGAGCATCAGCCAAAGATACCATGAAAACAAAAATGTTACATACGCTGTCTGCTAGCAGAGGTTATTCTTTTGTAGATGAATACCAGGTAAAAGTGTCCTGTTTAGCATGTATTCTCTTTCATATCTTAAAAAGGGAAATTAGCTGTGTTTTTTTCTTTAAATTCTGGCTTGGTATATGTGGCAAAAAAAGTGAGCGAGAGTGGGGTACTGAAACGAATACTGTAAACTGAGTGAACTTCATGCAGATTAAAATGTTTTGCAGAGAAGGGATAGGATGAGGCATGTTTCTGATGGAAGATCAGGTAAGTTTGGGCTCCAGTCTATGCTGGCTGTAAATGTATTTCAGGTAGTGTTTTAGGGATTTCAAACTCCCAGACCTACAGTGGCTCTGAGGCTTAGGAGGCTTCAGTTACTAAGGCTCCTGCAGTCTCCAAATGGTTCAAAAAACAATGGAAAGATACATGTCTCAAAGGACATTAGAAGTCATTTCTATTTTGTAGAGACATTCTGTACTGGAACAGAACAAAGAAATAGCCCCAACAGTAATATGCTAATTCTGGGAATTTAAATGCCTTCACTAAACAGATTCACTGCCTTTGTCCGACTTCAGGAGAGGCCCAAGTTCATGTTCTTTTTCAATGACTATTGCTCAAGTTGCTATTTAAAAAGGCAAAGAAAGATACATAAAAAATATTGAAGACAATACACACAGGTTTGCAATATTTATGTTAACATACTTTAAGACAACTTCTGATACCATCATTTATCTACTGTACAACTGTGAACTGAGCAGCAAGCTACTCACCTTGTTACTAGTTGTTCTTCGGGTTTTTCTCGCTCTAAAAGGTGTTGGAAGTAATCCTCCAGGGCTTGAGCTGTTAAAGTTTTCTTTAGGTATGGATAGTAGAGGGGATGCCGTGCTATCACACCTGTTAGGTATAACTGGTGTTAGTTGGAATAGGAGCTGTTCAAACCAATTTGTATTTATTTTTTCAAAACTGATTTGAGATCCTCCTCTTAACTGAAAGTGTACATACGGATCCTCTTTAATGAACTCCTGAATAAAAAACAATAGTATGACAGCTTTCCCTTTGTCAGTAGAGAGGTAGTGTGGAGCATGACATGAAAGAACGCTCCCAGACTAAGTGATTATTGAACTTTTTCTGGCTGCAAATGTCCCTGCCACTGAAAGACAACTAAAGAACAACAACATGGCAACAACCAACCCATACGCAGTTCTCTTCCCCTAAATGGTTTGCAAGACTTAAGACAAGTAATCGCGATTAACCATAACAAGGCATGATCAGTGACTCAAGGTTTGGTCCTTGCCCCACTCCTTGCATAAGATCCTGACGTAAGTGTGAGAAATCACAATTACATTGTTATTGCTGTAAATACACTTTCATAAGCTTCAGGTAACTTTATGCTGAAGCTGAGGTTCCACAGCAGGATCAGGAAAGCAGATTTGTGTCACAGGGATCTTTTTATCTGTGGACTTCAAAGCTAAATTAATCTTAGAGGTCAAGTTTGTTGTTGTTCCTTAATAAAGCAGTAGTGTCTTTATATCTGAGGAAGTCTATTAGCTATGCACCATTATGATTTGGCAACAGTGGTCAACCGTGGGGAAAGGAAAAAAAAAAAAAGAAACAAGGAAAAAAAAACCACCACAACATTCCTTCATTCTTCAACCCAAAAACCAGTTTCACAAACAAGAACAAGAAAACTATATTCCTAAATATAAATGAACAAAATTAATCAGTTTTAGCACGACAGCTAATAGCAAATCAAATCCCAAACGCACCTTTAATTCATACTGAGCTTTGTACACCACACGCTCTCATCTTCCAACAAGTAAGAGAGCCAATTGTTGCATGCAGAAGTAAGGAATAGAAGGAATTATTAAACAATGCAAGCAGCAGCAAAATCAACGTAAAGAGACTGCACACTGAAATATACCTTTTGGATTAACAATGTAATTAAAAACATTCTCTTACATGCAAGAACAACTTTGGTATTTCCTAACACTGTCAATGTTTTAGCCATATACATGTTACAAAATTCATGTGTGGAAATACTATACATGATCAGACAACCAAGAGATTATATTACATAACACATACACATGAAGGAGTAGCAACTAATGTGTAAAGAAAACCTTAAAAAGGCATTTCTTAACTTTGGAGAGCTCAACTTTGAAACCCTAAACAAAGATCTTTCTTTGTAGTATGACATGCAAGAATTTTTTCTTAGTACCTCAGATTTCAACAGCTGCTAACCAGAAAACTACAGATATTTCATTAGTAAAATCCTTGTTTTATACAGATTTTTTTTTGTTTCAGCACAGACACAATTAAAAAAAAAAAGTCATGTGACAGATTTCAAAAAAAATTAAGAACAACACTTGATACGTAACTCTTATTTAAGAATCTTGCATCACTTCAGAAAGCAAGAAAAAGAAAAATACCTATGTTTGCAGAGTTGCCTTTGTCTCCACTTCTAGTATAGGCAAGATCTTCTAAGCGATAAGTATGTGGACCACTTGGCAGATCTATACAATATAAAAATGAATACATTTTAATGACAGCTACAAATAATAGTACGTTTTGAAGAAATAACCGTCACTTTAAGTGTATCATTTCTGCATTGTTTGTAGTACTCCTGAAAACATTTCCAAAGCTTTCTTCTCAAAGGAACACTTAGAGAACAAGAGGTGAGGCTGGGGCCAAAATTACAAAATTGATCCCTCCTGCTCCGTCTCCCAAATCCCTTTTACCTTTTTATAGCCAAATGCTGTGCCAGGCATCCCCTCTTCCACCACCCTTGAATATGAAAATTCACCTTGGTATTAGCAATGTGGTATCTCTGGAGGAGGCAGAGCAGCTACTTGTCATTTCTTGACTAGCTGACAACTTTTGTCCCCTTAACACACACATCCCTCTGTTTCCAGTGCAGGTGGAAAATACATCTAGTTGCTACTGTCTTGATAATTCTGTAATGTCTGTTTATTCTGATAATGTCTGTAGAAAACAGTCACAATTTAAAATTCCTTTTCAAGACAACATGTGTCTCTCACTTTCATATGCACTGTTGTAACAGTTACTTATTCAGCTGCATAAAAGAAACACAAGATTTCTTTTTCAAATTACTAATTTTGTAAATATCTTAGTATTATCTAAGAAAAGGTCATAAATGCATGCTCTATAGGAAGCCAATCTTAATTTTTTAACTTGTCAACGTCTGAGTATTGGACTTTCAAGCCTTTAGGAACATAAAGACTGTTGCACTTCATTGAACAAAGTTCATAGTAAGTATTATTTTTATCCATTTACATATCAAAAAAAGCAAACCCACTCCTGCCCAAATCCAGAAATTCAATCTCACAGTTTATATACGAGGTTTGATGGTTAAGATACATGGCACAGACCTCTTGCAATCATTGATTACTAAGAGTAGTAGGCTGTCACCATCTAGTTTCTGTTCCCCAAAGCGAGAGATGAGGCGCTCACTTTGCCACTGAGTTTCAGTTATTTGCTGACAGCAGCATAATACTGAAACCTGAAGCGTAGATTACATCCCAGTTTTTAGGCGGTGAGAATCTAGTAATATTCAGCCAGTTTTGCTTCTGATCCAATTTCCCTATGGCTCTCCCTGTCAGCCCTATCAGCTCTCCCGGCATTCCTGGCTTTTCAGTCCCAGCATCTCTAACAGACTCCTCTACACCCCTGACTCGCAGTAGTCTTCTCACCCCTCAGTTGCCCTCTCCTCTGTCGCCTTCCTGTCGTTTTCTCATCCTTCTGCCCTCAAGTGGCAGCTCTCCCCCCCTCTGCTCCTTGGACACCAGTAGAGGGAACATTCAGAGCAGGGAAGCAACAGTCTTCCCGCTTCGCCTTCTGTCACAACTGCTGCTGCTACAGCTACTGGTGGCAGCCACAGGAAGCAACTGACAGAAGTCCAAAACTTTTTGTGTGTGTGTGTGTGTGTGTGTGTGTGTGTCTCTGTGTGTGTGTCTGTGTGTCTGTGTGTGTCTGTGTCTGTGTGTGTGCGTGCGTGTGTCTGTGTGTGTGCGTGCGTGTGTCTGTGTGTGTGCGTGCGTGTGTAACACACCAAACAATTCAGCCCTGGGCACATGCTTGTCATAGAAAATTTCAGTCTAACGTGTTAAAAACTGTCAAATTTTAAGGAATTGAAGAGAGGGTCTTGTAAACCAATTATGTTGGACAAACTTCATATTGCAAGATGCAATGCAATTTGAAAATGCAGTCTACCTTTTCTGTATTGTTATTGCTTCTGCTGAGGATATAAAACTACTGGTTTTTTTTATTTTAGGGAGTGAAAGACCCAACACTAAAGATAATATGCTCTAAATGGCCAAAGGCAGACTATATTAAGAAGTCCAATTACACCGATTTAAATTCAACCACAAAATACCAATGAATGTCTAAATTATACTTAAAATCAAAATTAACACTGTGGTAAGTTCCAGTATGATTTAAATTAAAGTGCACCTACTATTAAGGCATGGATAGACAGCACTCTGAACTGTGTCAAGTGATGAGGTAAACCCAACCCCAGCCAAATCGCCATTACCTTCAACTCCTTTCTGTCCACAGAGAATTGCTAATCCTCAGACATGAGCCAGGCTGATATAAAGAGCTTTGGCAAAGCTGGGTAAGAGAGAAACTATGTCCAAGTCCTACTGGCTGCAGTTTTTACTGTCCCTGTAAGAAAGGGAGGTTGCAAGTCTATGGCAGCGGCAGCTGAACCCAAAAGTTCATTTGGGTATAGGGTGGTAGAGACTGTGGATGACAAAAATGCCTCACTACAACATTGACACAGAATTTGTATAGTGTATCTTAGTTCATGGTACTTATTTGGTGGAAACAGGTCAGGCAAGAGTAGCTACTTACAAGAGTAGCTTTACTGGCACATCTGAGTGGCAATACAGGGAAAATAGTAACAAACAACTGAGGGCTCACCACAGCAACCTCTTCTACTGGCACAGCTGGATCAGATCTTTCTGATCCACCTACTCACACCGCAAATAACAACATATCAATGTTAAACTGCTTTAATTAAGACTTAAATTTTAGAATGTAGATCAGGCTGCTGTCAAAGATGAGCTGAAAGAGTGATTACAGTTTAGTCTTCACTGTTAGTCATGGCAGAATGAAATTTGAAATGGTGAAAGCATACAATGAAGGAGTTAACAAAGGAGGTTTGTTTTGAGCTTGATCCTCACAGTCTTTTCCATGTTCACTTCCATGAAAAATGCAAGCAGAAATGTGCCGTGAAAACTGGCAGAAAATATTAAAGGTTGTATTTATTTAATTGGGGAATATTATTTTTGATTAAACAACTCCATCAGAAGAGGATCTGAAAAAGTTCATCTAAAGCTCATTGTTCATTTTGGACAAGACTACCACACTTCATACACCACAGAAATCCCCTTAATTTTAAGAGTTTTTTTTCAATACATGATTCAAGAGAAAAAAATGTAGTGTTTCTTCAAAGGTTGAAGTTTGACAATGTTTAAACTGTATAAGCTGTAGAAGTCTCTTCTCCATCAGACATTTCACACAGACTGTCTTTGACAGTCTCCCTTTAAACAAAACCAGTTAAAGACAGTGTTTCGGTGTTCTCATTTGTTATTACCCTAATTGATTTATCCTTCATGATCTGTTTATCAGGAAATTGTTTTCATTTAATAAACATCTTAAACAAATCTACAAAAGAATTCCCTTCAAAGCTAGGGCAAATGGTAAATTCAAATTCCACGCTCCCAGAACCACATCTAGCAGCATTTTTGAAATCCATTTTCGCATAGTTTTCTTATCTGTTCAAAGACAACTAACAGTCCCTCACACTTGAGATAACCATGAAACTAAGAAAAATACTTTCCTCCTTCCTAAATGCTGACAGAAAATGTTTTTGCAGAAGTTACTCCTTTTACAGTCTAACTCATTTGTCTATTTCTCATCCATGCCACCCATGCATTAAGCCACAGAAGTAGGTATTTACTCACATACAGAAAACATTTCTATTTTCAACTAAGGGCAAAAGTTTAGAGATCCTTCTCAAAGGAAACAACCAGAGGAGCTCTGCTGTCCCTCAGAAGTGGAGTTTTGCCTGAATAAAGCCTGAACAATTCAGTACTTAAATGCTGATGTCAGGCACCTCAGAAAGTTTTCTCAAATGATAAGAAGGCAACGGGGAGTCCGATAGCTTTCTGTTTCTCCAATATTTAGCATTGTAGTCACCTGGGAAAAAAAAAAATACCAGGAGCTTTGCTAACCCCTTTATTAAACAGAAAATTACTTCCTATTCCTTAACTCGCCCAGTCTGATGGTGCAAATCCCCCACTGCCCTCCTGGGAACTCCCAGGTATCAGAGAGATTCTGGTGTGACATTAGGTTTGCAACAGACATAAGAGCTGAAAATACACTTAAGAGTTTAACTTGTTTCTGTGCGACACAAATCATCGCATTGAAGAGATGTTTGAATAGATAGGGAAAATCAGGCATCCAGTACCAGTGACCTTCAAATGGCAATAAACACATAGTCATATGTGTATTTCAAAATTTCTCTACATGATACAGAACATTCCCCACTAACTTATAATTAGTTGTTACGCTATTCTATTACCAGTTTTGAGAAATACTACTCACCTATATCTGGAATCCAGAATAAATCTTAACATATCGGTGCCTTCACAGCATTAATTTTTTGAGTATACACAGACTTAAATATCTGAATTACTCTTTCACCATTAGTATTATTTTTAGAAATATTTCTAACAAGTAATCTTTAAGTACAGTCACCTGATTTAGATTTGAAAATATCTATCCACAGCTTTAAATTAATTCTCTCATTTCTCTGGTGAGCCGGAATAAAGATTCTGTTTAGACAGAGGGAATTATAAAGTGTGCTATACATTAAGAAATACTGTATATAGTTCTGCCATTAGAAAGAATATAAAAATTTTCAAGTATCTAGCACTTTCAATAATCTGTAACCTAGTACCTAGCTTGTACGAAAAACTCTGAACACTTCCTTTTCACTGCAGACATCCTGACCTGCTCCATTCAGCTCACGGGTTTACCCTTCTCTTTTCTTTCTGCAAAGAATTTGGTTAGACAAGTCTAACAGCAACACAGGAATTATCATGCTGGATCATTAGCCTAGTGTGTTTTCTTTAAAAGTCACTAGTTCCAGGTTGATCCCATTCTTGTTCATTTTGTGAAGGCTGCCATATGGAATAGGGCCAAATTTTAATTATCTAAATGATAAGCATTCTGTAAGTCTGTCCTCCATTCTGAACACAAGTATTTTGATGTAAGGTAAAACCAACTATTTACAGGATTAACAAAGTAAGATTGCAGTATACTTTGAAATCATGTTTCAATTTCAAGCCAGTGTTCAACTGTCTTCAGTTGTGTCTAAGGCTTAGGTTTTTTGAATAACAGTTTACTTACATACTTGTTAATAGTCTCAAATACATTTTATACTGTGTGATGCTAACCTCCTTCCTTCCAAGAACAGTAGCTTAAGTGTTTTGCAATGGACTTAAAAAAATATCTAGTATAAAGAGGTTAAAATGTATTTCACAGACAGAATCTAGCACATGATTTTCCAGGACAAAGACAGCAAATGATATATTCACAAATAAAAAGATGAACATACCTTTCAATTCACTGCTAATCTTAGGTGGATCAAACGAAACAACCTCATCTGATGTAAACGTGAGATCCTCCTCAAATGTCTCAACATGCTGCCCATTTAAATATAGGCTGATCTGGAAAAAAATACCCATTTTCAAACCGTCAAAGTAGAAATCCAGTGCGACATGAATAAATAAAGCATATTTCTAATTAAATATTGATGTGGCACATTTTCAGTAACAGCTTTACGGATAAGGTTCTGTCACTCCCTTTTAAAAAGTCACAATAACAATAATGATCCATTATAAACCTAAAAGAAATCTTTGTGTAGGGAAAAAGGCATAAAAATCAAAGAAATGCTCTATCCAGTTGGGTATGTTTTAAAGGAACACAAATCCCTCTCTTGCCATGTCTCTCTATACACAGCAGCACTACATGGAATTTTGTGTCTCAACTCTTGACAGTTGGATCCCAAAACTTGAAAGCTTCCAGCTCTTCCATGATATAACCCCCTTTTCTTCTTAATGTCACTGTCCGTATTAATGACAAAATTCTCTTTGGATCCTATATTCATCTTCAAATAAATTTTGTAAAAGCGACTTATAAAAAATAAGTTACTACTGGATATTTTGGGTTTATGTTGAGATGAAAATATGAAATGAAAAAATGCCATGCTGTTCATCTTGCATGATGAGCTCTCCCTGCCCACCCCCCGCAAAGAAATCTGAAAAAATACATAGTCAAGTGTGCTATTTCATTAGCGGATTGGGCTATTCACTTAAGATGTAAGCAAAGGTTTCTCTGGTCAAATCATACTGCACAATCATGTAGAAAAATCAGCTGCATCCATTTCATCTGCATTGGAGGACTCCCAGTACTAAAGACTCAGACATACAATCAGGTTACACTGCCACAACAAAATATATACCAACTTAGCTGCAGCAGTTATCAGTGCTCAGTTGTCAGCAAATGCAAGATAATTCTACTCAGCCCTCTTCCTTACGATTGTTCTTAGAGAACAGCTAATAGTGACAAAGGCCTCCAATGCTTATGCAAGAGGAAGATTAAAAAAAATAAAAATATTTCACAAAGCTGTTCTTGTCTTCAGTAGGTTTGCTAGAATTTTTCTCCCTAGGGAAAAGTTTTAGGTTACTTTTTAAACATGAAAAAGCACACATGGAAAATAACTATTGTTTGCACTGTGAAACCACTGCTGATCTATGATAAAATCGGGACAATTGCATAAGAGCAGTATTGAGATATTGAATCCAAACTGACACCTTGAAAGGTGTTATCAAACACAAAACAAAAGAACCCACTGTGGCAATGGTATCATATCTGAAAATCTCCTTATGGACTTTTTTTGGTTTTAGGTCAAATGCTGAACTAGAGCAACTACACTCTTTGTAACTGAACTTCAAATCTAGAGAAGTAGTTAATTCATACCTTCCTTACTCTGTAATCTCTAGCTAGACCACTGTTGTTAATACATGGCTAAAACTTTGAATCCAGGGCTTAAATCACTTACACCACACTTTTACATAACCTTTAATATGACTGCAGTACAACAGTGATACGTCACACGGCATTTTGTTAGTAGCGTATCAGTGCATTCATCAGATTAGTTCCTAGAGCAAGGATTTTGATTTTCTGTACTGAAGAGAGTATACGAGACACTGCTTTCTTTCCCTGCTAAATTAGGTTAGTATTTAATCTCAACAGCATTTTACCAAGTCTGGAACACAATGCTAGTTAGTAAGTTTACGTTTAATTTGATGAACAAAACAGGGGTAGGTTAAACTGCCATAAAGATAATAATTTCATATTAAACTTGGCAAAGACAAGCCATTTGTATAAAGCAAAATATAAGTGACCATAAAAATAAGTACTTAAACTTCTTTAAATGACAAGGTGAGGGGTTTTTTTAACGCTTTTCCACTATGCACAGTTTATAAACGTGGCTTTAATAACTAAATAGCATCTCCGCTGTAAAATTAATCTTAAATTATTTCCCACTAATGCAGAGTAGTACTCAAACAAAAATGTAACATTTGGGCTTATTTGTGCTAAGCACTGCATGCACGTTAAAAACGAAAATGAAACAGTCCTTTTCTGAAATGCTTAGAACACTTAAATTGATTATTGATAATTTTTTTACAAAGTTGTTTTTTTAATCAATTGGGTTTTGTTTGTTGGTTTTCTCCCTCCCTCTCCCCCTTCATTTGCTGCCTGTGCTCCTAAGGCTTCCCTTCATCACCCTAAGCAGAAGCCTGTCACAATACCCGTGGTCTAACACAGACCAACGTCCTGGCCTTTGGCTGCTTTCTTGATGGTGAATGAGTGAGAAAGCTCTTATTAAGTGCGAAGCATCATTATTAGGATGCCTTGGCATGAGATGCATGCAATAGCTAAAAGTCAGTTAAAGGCCTCTGAAAAAGAAGGGCATATATGCAGTTTTGTCCGTAGTCTCCAAAGGATAAATTAAGTATCTGATGGCATTCAGAAAAGCAGAGACCAACATTTATAAATCCAAACATTTTACGTTTTCAGTAAAACCAGTTTCTTCAAGTTTATCTTGAAGACTTCAACCTACAGAAGTACATTCATAACAGAAAAGAAGTAGGGTTCTAGCTCAACGTTTCATCTTACACTGTCATTTCTCACCTAGGACTGCCTACTCATCTGAACCATAACTTCTCAGACTGAAAGAAACTATTGTTATGAACTGAATAGGGTCACAAAGATAGATCTCATTCACAAGCTCCTCCATGATGCTCATCACAATACTCTCACAGGCTTTCATAATTTTACAGCTTTTGTAATGTAGGTAAGAGCAGAAATTACTACTCCCATTTTTACAGACAGGGTATTTGGAAGGAAACAGCCCAACTCTCTGTTAAGGTAAAACCTACGTGAATCAGGAAATGCACTGATTTTAACAGTGTATTTCCAGTAGTATACACAAAAAAGTAGATATCCTCCCCCCCCCCAAAGGTCACAAGATGTGTCAGGTTCACAAGATTAATGTTCAACTCTCTGAACACCCAACTGCCTTCTCTTTAAAGAGGAACCATCAACTTTCAACAAATACATAATTTTCATAAGCACTCTTTGCAAACGCAGTAAAAATAATTCAAACCTACAATTCTAGGAACCTGAAAAGAGATATTCTGTTTTGATGCAAGGTATTTCAAAATTCACAGCAATTAAAATGCAAGGTTGGCAAGATCAACTGCTGTAAAACATTCTGTGTGATAACATTAGTCTCTGGGAAAATATTTTTTAATCAAAATTACCATAATACTTTGCAGTTTTAGGACTCGAAGTCACTGAAAAATGCCAGAGTCAGCAGAATTTTTCAAATGACTTCAAAGAGAACAGACCAGGCTTTAAGCAGTAAGTCTTACCTGAACATTGTTTTTGGGATAATAGAAGAAAAATGGCTTCAAAACTGGAGACCTAGACACACAAAACAACAAGCATAAATGCATTTAACCAGAAATCAATGAAAATGTAAGATCATACATCTTTAGATTATTCATACACCAGACACACACTTGGGAAATTAAAAGCTATTTAGCCATGATTAGCAACGGTTTTCCAAACAATTTTGGAAAGCCTGAGAAGTGCAGAAATTCGTTAAATTTCATTATTAAGAAAGTAAGGTTTGTTTTTTTTTTTAAAAAAAAAAAAGGAAGAAAATGGGGGGGGGGGGGGAAGGAAGAGGCCAAAATAGTGAAAATATTTTCTTGAAAAAGTATGCACTTCATGACATTGAAGTCTATTGCACTGTGATTAGCCCCACACTGATATCCAGGCTAGTTACACAGAGCTGCTGGAAATATATCTAGAATTTCTTCCCCCATCTCCACGTGCAAGACAGACATATCGAAGTATTTGCTTAGGGACAGGAAAGTTTTAAACGCTCTCATGAATAAGTATGGGAAGGTGAGCATATAAATCACCAGCAGATTTTAGCCATAGAAAAATACTGAATCAAACCAGGGTATTATTCTGTTCGGCTTGCTCACGTAATGGGTTCATGCTACCAATCTGTGGGATGTTCTGGGACACTTGACCTCACATTTCTAGGCGAAGTGGGCTGGTACAGACATAAATTTGCTGTGCCCATGTGCCAAACTAACAGGTACAAGAGAAATCTGGTCCAGAAATCTGTATGTATTGGCACACGCTTGAGCTACTGTCCTGCCATAAAGTCAAATTTTAAGTTCCCCCTACAGCTCATTAAGCAAAGACATTGTTATAAGCTGATCAGAGACTTATGTAACTCATATTCAATAATTCAATAAAGAATTTTACTATTTGCATGCATATCTTGTAGCACTCACTATTATCTTGTAATCAGTTATTAAGCATAGTGTTCACTGGAAAGACTTTAGTTGCTTCTGTGGTTCCTGTTTCAAGGTGGGGAAGCTTGTGACGGTGAGTGGTAGGAACACCGCCATCACACATTACAAGTAGTTAATGATCAGAAGTTAACTTACACTCTGGGGCGCCCTCCAACAATTCCAGTGAGGCCAGGTGCTGGAAATGGAAATTAAATTCAAAAAAGAACCATTAAAGCCATCTTCAAAACACTACAGCTCATAGCTTACCGTAGCTTGAATCGTTTCCTATCATGCAGATTTAATAAATACCGGGAAATATCTAGCAAATTACATATGTTCTCATAAATTAACAAAACTGAACATTTTATATAACAGTTAAAAAGGCAAAACATGTAAAAGGTACTGTGACTTTTAACAAAAAAAAGAATTTGTTTCAAAATGTGCAAAGTATAAACTAATTGGGAAGAAGAACCTACAGATTATTTCATATACCAATGCCAGTCAGGCAATACATTTGATAGAAAAAGAAGTTAGCTTTGGGTTTTTTGTTGCTGTTGTTTTATTTACTTTTAAAGAGAGCAGAGAAACAATTCTGACCTGAGCCATGGTTTGGTTTAATATTTGTTTAATATGACTTTTCTTATTAGATTAACTGTTTCAGATTAACTTGCATCTTTCTCTTTAGCATTATCACTGGCTAGCTTTGCTTTTTTAAGGTGCTGGGTACTGCAGATCCCATTCTCTGTCTTTGGTACATAGGTAGTTTAGGGGCTTAAGTCATTAGCATGATCCTAGATTTGCAGTAAGTCAGCATTGACTGTGATTAGACTCTTGTTTATTCTCAGTATCAGGTTGCCAGGCTTTACTACCATCAAACCCATCTACCCAGCTCCGTATTTCTGGAAGAAACAGTTCTGCTCTCCTCACCCTGAGCATAGCTTCTCCTTCTTCATACCCTTCCTTCTGGCATGGATAGCATGCACAGACAGTACATCAGGCTCCGTATAGTATTGCAGGGGAAAGAAACTGTAAAGTGCATACATTAAATCAGTCTAGGAATTAACAAGGGTGTTAAGCAGTCCCTTAGAAACAAATGCTGTAGGAAGCTGCCCACATGGTATATTTACCCAAATTAATCTTGGCTAAAAAGGGCTTCATGCTTCCTCCAGATGTGAATTCTCTCTGACCCTGCTCCAAACAGACTAAGAGACACATAACTGCGCTGCTGTGGTACTAAGCTCACACTGATAACCTCTACTTCTCAGCAGACTGTTTTAGCTTGGCTTCAGCGCCTTGGTAATGTGCATGCATACCAGTGGCAGCATAGATGGTACCACATAGCATAGATTAGACAGTCTTGCCATATTCACGTTCATTGGAAGTGATTTCCCTGAAATAGTGGTTAACGAGGTGTTTTAATGAAGTTTTTGAAGAAGGATGCTGTCACATAGTCCTTATCTTGATCACACTGCTCTATAATCGGAGACTTGTTTGGAATCAACAAAACTAAAATTCAGTGCACATCTGAATGACTGATTCAGAGATGGTAATTACAGTAACTAAACCTAAAGGCATGGAAGAGGTCTTTTGCCTAAGGTTAGTCCATAATCACTCTGCCAGCTTGGCCAGTGTGCTACTACACTACTTGCATATTATAACTAATTCACAAGATAAACAGACTTCACTAACTATATTTTTAGCCAGAGGCTGAAACAACAAACCAATCAACCAACCTCAAAAGACAGCAACCTTTAGAAGGTGCCACAGTTGAGAACAATTGGAAGGGCTTAGGGGTGTTAGTATTAAATCCCCCTCCTTCCCCAAAAAGTCTATGATGTTTTTTAGTAGAGGAAAGAAAGAATGCCTTCAACAAAAAAAAAAAGCAGACATGAATAATCACCTCCCTACTCACTAAGTTCTGCTGCAAAAAATGTGGTAGTGGATAGAATGTGAAAGAATCCATTAGTGTTACGCAATTTTAAATGATCTAGTGAAGATTCAGCCCTATACATATTACCCGTGTACTCTTTCAAGCAGAAAACTGCCATTCAACATTAAAACCAACTGCAGTTATTTTATTGAATTATGCGCCTAGTTTGTTTATTTAGGTTGTTGGGGGAGGAGGCTGGATATGGTAAGGTCATGTTGAAAATACAGGTTCATAAAGTTAGTTAATTTAAATTATCTGTGGATTGTCACATGGCTCACTTCCTGCTAGGCAGCTGAACTGCTCATTAAGGATACCAGATTTTGCTCCGACATCAATTTCAACTTCCTGAAAGCTCTCAAAGAAAGCTCTTCACTGGCCTGCTCTCACACAATGGAACTTGGCTCCTACAACAAAGCAGCCCTCCAAACACTGACAAGAAAACAATCTATCTAAGAGCAACCACTGCTCACACCTCGAGGCTACGATAACCGTCTATTGCTGCTTGCTATTGCTGGTCTTGCAAAGCTCTCCAGAATAAGCTACTGTAACAGCAGATCTGTCTCTGGAGATACTACAGCTACCCCTGAACATAAATGCAATTGCAGAACAAAGCTACACCAATATCCCAGGTGCAACGTTATTCATGCCACCTTACGATTATCCAATCCATTGTTTATGTTAACATAAGTAAGATGGGAGCGATTGTGAGTACAATTTAATTTTAACTATATGCAATTCCTATTTAGACTTCAGGCAGAGAAGATGAAGCAAATCTTAAATTGACTATGGCTTATAATCAGTGGTTTGTTATTTGTGTAAACAGCACTAGAGCATACCATCTCACCTCATCCCAGGGCTCAGATCCCCATGACTTTTCTCCAGTAAAACAAAGGCAGCAATGGAAGGTAAAGCGTAACCAGGTAACAGTGGGCTTGTCACTGTGGCCAGACTTACTTCTTTGAAGTTAATTGTGATCTCCTTACATCAATTGTTGTCCCAAGACACCTTCTTTAAAAAGATCTACTCATGCTGTACTTTATGCTTACTTTACATTGCTTGCTTCAGCATCTGCACAGATGCTCTCCCTCCTTCCTTTCTGGAAAAAGACTTATTTTTATCTACAATGACATGAATAATGTGTCATACCTCTATCAATCAAGCTGCAGTATCAAGTTGATACGATTATCAGCTAAATTGAAGCTGTTGATCTCCTTTCCCAGAAACTTTATATGACCACTTTTTGCTATCAGAGCTCTGTTCATTAGTTCCTCAAGGCAGATAAAGTATCACTAAGCACGGTGTCATCCTATCTGCCACCAATCAGCCTCTTGAACAAGTGCTTCACTTCAAGGTGACGAACAACTCGCCACTACTATCTGCCAGCTTCTGTGCCTCAGAATGGCACAAAACTGATGCATTGCAAAATGAGCTGAATGCCTTTAAGTTGGAGACCTTCCTTTCAATCTATTTATATTCTGTTCACGTCCATCTGTAGGTACAACATTTGTCTGGTGTAATCATCACACTGAATATCATGGTATTTACTTTGCTTCAAGTGTGTATGATTCAAAAGCCCACCATTTATGAGAACGTTTTCCCCCGCAGTGCCTGAGGACCTAGCCTGATAACTACAAATTCTCCAGGTGGCTGGGCATTTAAAAGCAAGGAGTCAGTACTGGGGATTACACCACTTGAATTCCACTGATTTCATTAACTCCCAAATACCTGGCATGATTGGAGAAATGTCAGGCACTAAGTCCACTAAATTTACTTCTTTCTAGGTGACTAAGCACTGGTATAGGATCCTTCCTTTGGATTCTGTGCTTAAAGGTTTGAATCTACAAAATAAAGAATCAATTATTATTTAGCAAGTGCTTCTCTTTGGTTAATCTGCACAATTCTTCATACAGTCTTAACCTGTCTTTTCATTTTATGACTCTTTCCTCCTACTTCAGCCTACTTTCAATCTTACCCATTTTCAGCCCAATTATCTTAGGAAAAACAAACCATCATCCTCTGTGTGTACATATATGTATATTTGTATTTGTCACGTTTTTTCCTTTGTGTTCATGATTCTTCCAGCACACCTGCAAGACCCCAAATTCTGGGTCTAACGGCAAATTTCACCCAAATCTGAAGGATGGAGAGGAATCTCAAGAATAGCAAAGCACGCTAACATCCCACGACCACCCACCCCTCCGCAATTTGGCAGCCATGTGGTGACAGATGTGCATGTAGATAATACAAGATGAAGTCCACTCAAGATATACTCCTTGATACAGCAGCTCCACCACTTCTGATCCTCCATGTGTGTTTTCTCTCTCCAGCTGCCTCTAAATCTTTTTTGTTTTCTCACCCTACAAAACTCATCTGGACTTGCAAATACCAATACTTTTAAAGCTTATATATGATATGCTGCAAAAGACAGCAAGTTTCTGATAAATTTCATGAACAGTGGTAGCAGGCAAACAAAAGACTACTGGGAAAACCAATGTTGCTCTCAGCTGGGCTGTCACAGCTCCTCCCTCCTCATCCTTTGTCATTCATTCTTCTCTCCTCCCCTGCACCAGCTCTGGTCTTCACACAAGCATTTCAGGGTGTGGATCCACTGAAAACCAGCCCTGGCAAGAAGAATGCTTAACATCAGCCCGAACAAGCACCTATTTCAATATGTAAAACCACCATGTTCGAATACATTATAATCTATGCCATAGATATGGCACCCTGTAAAACGCCCCACGGCAGGAAAAGCTCCAGTTGGAACGTGCAATCAACCTACGAGATGCAAATTCCCAGCAAAACAAGCTTCATTCCTTCCAGCTCTCGTAATTCCCCACTGGATTTTCTGATGGTGGGAGAGCCTTATGTTTTGCCTCCTTAATAGCTCCTCTATCTTACTCAAATCCTACTTTAATGGCCACACCCCATTTTGGCTTATGACTTCTTAATCTACTTCTGTCAAAAAATAATAAATATTTCTGTACAAATCTGTGTATGTTTCAACAGAATAAACCATTATGCAATATATGAAAGAAAGATGCTAGACTGCATGAAAAATTTTGTAAAATGTTTTGGAATAAAAAAGCATGAAAATGCTCTGACTAGTAGAAATCTAAAAAGCTTTAAGTACTTTAAATTCAACAGGTGACACTATTTTCTTTGAAACTTCACTGCGTTCCAAAATACAATGATGTCTCTTGCTCACCAACTTACAGTTTTTGACCCTAAATGGTTTGTCCCTTATATTTCTGGTGACTGAATTAGCTCAACCAAGAGGTTATTAATCCATTTACTGCATATT
The DNA here is from genome assembly GCF_964195595.1 of Calonectris borealis. Taxonomy (NCBI): domain Eukaryota; kingdom Metazoa; phylum Chordata; class Aves; order Procellariiformes; family Procellariidae; genus Calonectris; species Calonectris borealis. Next base: position 49,055,140 of record NC_134315.1, read on the forward strand.
CTAAGAAATGATATATTTATATATAAAAAACAGACATCAAAGAAGTCTACTTCTCAAGCATTATTTTAAGTGATCGAACTAGACAAATCTGAAATCCAAGGTTTTATACTCAACAGTTCTTACAATATAGTTAGTAGAAGTACAAAATACATACAATCTTTGTTTACAGAGGTCAATTATACGATCTTAATTATTCTATCTATGTCCTCTGAATACAGCAGATAAACTATCTTCTGCAATATTATTCTCAAAAAATGGGGACTGCAGTAAACTGTTAGAACAAGGACATTTCTGGAAGTATCTTCCAACACACTTAGGAGATCAGTCATAATATTTACATATACTCAAGCACTTTAAAATCTCAAGTTGTATTAACCAGCTGTCATCTTAGTGTCAAACTCCGGTCATTTTAATGTGAAATAAGGGTCAGCACATGATTTCAGCTATTAGTAAAACATTTCTTAGCTACTGAACCCCTATTAAACTATAAATGCCAGTTTCCCACAGCAAGGCTCTTCCTGAGCCTCTTCTACACTGCATTTAATTGAGAATAAAATATCTGAATTAAAGATGACAAAATAAATACATTACGTTAACACAAATTATTTAAATGCTAACCATATGGCTGACCGAACTGTATATAAAGAAGACATTTTCACTGAGTAGTACAAACCTGATCTGTGACTGCTAGCTTTTATGAAGCGAGGGTGAATTTCTATAGACTGGGCAATGCAGAACTGCATTGAACTCCCATAGGCTACTACAGATTTTAAAATCTGAGTCTGTGTGTCTAGGATTCTTCACTGCCAAGTATAGAAAAACTCACTTTATAGAATAGGAAAAGTGCTGCGAAGACCTCACTATTAAGGATGAACATTACAGACACATTCAAAGTGTTTACTTTTTTTCAGGAGACCATATATGCATAAAACCAAACTAACTTGCTAGTTGCTGTTAAAAAAACTTGGCTATTATCAACTTTCAAAGTATTGAGAAATAAACAGAAAGCATACTTTTACCAATTGAAAGTTTTACAAACTCAGGTGTTAATTGTAAAAAAAGATAAAAAGATTGGATTAGGTGTGTTTGGCTTTTTTTTTTTTAATAGCTTGTATCCCTTTAAAGCCATCAGAAAAGCAAAATCCAAATGAAAACTGATTAAGTGTTTGAACTGGCAAACTAAATACCATGCTCAACAGAAGTTTACAGTAAAAGCCTTCCACTCCAAACAGAAAATAAACAACAAATCACTCTCTAATCTATGGCATGTCTATATACAGTAACTTCGAATTCTTCTCCAGGCTTAAGAATCTCATCTGTAGTTTTAATAATACTTCAGAAAATTTCTGTGCACATACACTCATGTGCCCCACTGATCTTCAACAAAAACGATGGGAATTCAAAAAAGCATTAGAAAAAACGTTAGGGAATAGCTATGAAAATCTCAGTCTTTCACTCTCGATTATGGAAGCTTTTTAAAAGATGCCACCTTCCCAAACTTCTGTCTTCCAGGTGTAACTCCTTGTCTACATTGCAGAGCACATACACATGCATGCTTCAGCCCATTCCAACATACAGGTAGCATTCCTTTATCTTTTCTGACACAGAGGATAAGACTTCACAAGAAATAGGAAATTTCAAAGCCGCACAACACCTTGAGATGGTTGTCTTTCTACTGATTATCAGATCTACCATAAATGGGGTGGTGGTGGGGAATCAGCAATCTCAAATTGATCAGAAGTTATACAGTGCTCTCCTTTTGTGAGGCCTAAGTTTTATTATCCTTTACATATAAAAATACATAAAAATGTATCATATCCAAAAATGTTTTGAAATAATCAAAGCTGCAAAATGAGTCAAAAGTCAAGAAATGCTGACATTAAGACTTTAAATTCACTAGAAGAGCTAAAAAGCACATCTCCGACACTCAAGACCTAACATCCTAAGTTTTAAGTCTCTGCTGTGAAGCATTAGGAAGACCACTCCTCAACAAAATTGTTGCAATATGCTTTTTAATCACAGGAAGAAAAAGAAGTTTTTTTGTTGTTCCCTGCAATGTCTGAAAAACTGTAACTGAAAACTCCCTCAAAAAGTTTATCAGGCAAATAGCTCAAAAAATTTTGACTCAAGTGATTTAAATTTAGCCTAAGTGAAAGCCACCAAAACTAGGCTTTTGTAGTACTGACTATTAAAGAAATTAATACCTCTTTTACCTACAATTTATAATTCCCATAATATGATACTATTACCAAAATAAAACTGCCTACCAAATCTAGCTCAGGGCTCCACAAGTAGCCACTAGCAGGCTGAAACAACCTGACGAAACACCAAGAGTGACAGTGCTCCTGGATTTCATCTCAAAAGATGTAGCTGATAAACACAGGTAAATCTAATAGCCTAGGCTCGGTGCTGCCTCCCTCTCGATATACAAGTACTGGAAAATACCATGGACCAGAGCAGGAGCTCTTAGGACTCTCCACCCTTATTCTGAACCATCAAATCTCCTTTCTCTATCCCTCTTCTCCTCTACTCCCCATTCCTAAATTTTAGCCAGCCTGGTCTCCTTAAATATTGGTGGAGTTCCTCTCTAGCATTTCTTACAGGGAAAGCAGAACCAAGGACTCCGATTCAAATTCTTTTGTGGTTATGATTCCTTCCACCATCTCAGGAAACCATCTGTAAAGCAGACAGAATACTTTCCAATGTTACTAGACGTTAGAAAGCTTAGTCGATGGTGTTTACACAGCTTGCTGAAGATTCTTGGACGAAAGGTGCTATATATGAAAATTATTATACCTGTACCACTGTCCACACATCACAAATACCAAACTGCCATTGAGGTGAAAGAAGAATATAGTTAAAAACAATACTTCACAATCACTAGGTACAGCCCAAGCAGAAGAGCAAAACTTTTCCTTTTTTCCTTTTTGTCTGGTACAGACTAAATAAATGTTATTTGTTTCTTACCGGTCACTCTCAAAATGTCCAAAAAATAATGGAATGAAGTGTTCAGTTCAGGTGACATCACCCTACAAGTCAACAACTCCTCCTTTCTCCTTGCTGCTGGTTATGAAGGATTTATAATTTGTTCCTGCTTTTCCTCGGTTTTTCATTAAAAGAATATACAAAATAGGAAAGAAAGGTTATTTGCAATCATTCTCATAGTCATTACCTCTCCTCCTGGAAGAGAACTAACACAGGAGAGCTGCGAGGGGCATGACCAAGCCAGCAATCCTTGAAACGCAGGACTTTGTTGCTTACAGGGTGCCTGTGTTTTCATCAGGAAAAGCCACACATGCTTAAAACCTCACTTGGTGTGCATCCCTGCAACTACCACCATTCTGGCAGAACAAAGCCACACAAGGTTACATCATACACAGACCCATGTGGGATGTGCAAAACAGCTATTTTCGCTCAAAGCCCAGCAAGAAAAAGTGGTGCAGCACTGTACAAAAACAGACCTCGGGCTCACTGCCCAGAGCACTTACTCAGGGCATGGGAGGTTCGAGTTCTGGGTTCTTCTCTGCCTGTGGACACTCCAGCCCTCCCATGAGTGACCAAACTCCCACGGAGCATGCTCTGCTTCTCACTGAAGCTGTTACACTACGGAGAATAGTAATCATTTGCAAAAATGGCCCAGTGAAATAGAGGGGGAGGTAAAAGCCGAGGGAGAAGGGGGCAGGAAATGAACATCAGGTCCTGTTATTCAAGAATTCACCCAGGACAACAACAACCATCTTGGTTCTGGCTGCTGTTCCCAAGACCCCTTACACACCTATCTGACAAGAGTTTTAATTTAAGTCTTGTCTATGGAGCTGTCTGTTTTAAGACAATTAAGCAGTGGGCATTCCTTGTTCTGCTCTTCACAGCAAGTTCTGGCAGCCTGCACCACTGTCAGAAACTAAGCATCATCAAGCTGATTCAGTTATTAATACACTGCTAATTACTGTATGGCAGTATTGCACAATTTTTTTTTTTTTTTGGCTAAGTCTCAGAAGAAAATAAGAAAAGAAAAAAGACTCTTCGTAATCACTGCCTTAAAAGCATTCCACATCAACAAGCAGCCTACTAAGCATTTAGATCCCAAATCTGACCCTTCTCTGCATATACAGAGAGTTTATCTGTGCAGGTAATAAGGAAATCTACCAGATAACAGCAACTGAAAGAAGTGACTGTATGAAGCAGTCTCAATATATCTTCAACAAATTAAAAAAACAAATGACTACTTATGGGGTTGTTCAAGCACTCGGAAGCATACCAGTAAACAGCTCTGATACCCTCTGACCCTAGTAATTTACATCACGGAGGCCAAAAACCTTGTTGCAGTCCTGTACCTGGCAAGCAAAAGTGCTATTTATCACCATATGCCCCAGATGATTCCAGAAATATGCTCTTTCTCATTGCTGCTCATTAGCAGCGGTTCTATGAATTGAAACAGGTTTTTTTGGTTGGGTTTTTCTGGTGGTTTTGGTTTTTTTTTTTTTTGAGAATAAATGCTACAGAATATTGTAAAAAGTTTAAGCTGTTCAAAACCAGCACCCCCACCATCATCCATGCGGCCTGCCTAACCTGATCCTACACTGGAACGCATCTGTTTCATCACAAAGAGCCCTGATAACACGAACTGAAAACTTGGCCAGCTTTCAATATGTGACACAGGTGTTCACATATCCTGGTAACTCAATTTCAATACTGGACATACTCCACCTAAGCCAGGTAGCACAGATTTTTTACTTTTTTCATTCTGTGAAGAAAGGTGGTGAAAGGAAAAAAACCGAAACCGTAATAAACCTAGCACTTTCAAACTTCAAACAAGGTTTATATACATAGCAGTTGCTTTATGAAAGAAGAGGCACAGACTAAGAATTTGGAGAGACAAGTACACATCCATTAGCTTCGGATCTAACAAATAACTAATTGTTCCCAGCTTTCCTTTGTTCAAAAAGATATTTGCTAGGGGATTGTCTATGCATATATAAAATAAAGAGTAAGTATAGATCGTTACTTTCAGGTATGTTACATAGTCTAATTGAATAAAGAAAAAGGAGAAACTACTTCAATTATGAATACTTAACTAATTATAGAAATGGTAGTTTGGTCCAACTGTGAAAATACCATCTTTCATTCAACAGAAAAAACAGTCTTTAGAAGCAACTTACATGTATGCTAAATGCTGACCTCCTAACCAGCCTTCAAAATTGCCAAATCTTTAAAAATTATCTCAATGAATACTCCCCGATTAGTTCTACATGATCATATTCTATCTTCTAGAAAAAAGAAAAGGATGACCACGCACTGACCTTACCTCAATAAAACTTAAAAAAACCCCAACCCAACAAAAAACAACCCACCCTGCATTAACTATATCTCTGCTACCACTGTAAAGACTATAACACAGAATGCGCACACTTCCATACAATTTTGAATCCACTGAAAATAAAATGTTTATTAGTTCCTTACCTGTCAGACAACATCTAACCACCCCTCCATTAATCAGGATTCTAGATTTGCTATGGAAGTTGCGAGATATAATTTAATTTTGAAGACCTATATAAATCCTTGATATATTCTTCCATAAGATATGTAGAAGGCATTGCAAAGTATCTGGGCTCTGGTCCTCAAAATAAGCTGTCCAAATTTTAAATGGATAGTAAAAGTGGGATGAATATCCATAATGTAAGCAGCAAATCACAACATGAATGTGCTATCTACAACTGAGATAGATACAGTGGTGACACTTAGAAGTGACTTGGAAGAAAAAAAAAAGCAAAAAAGAAGAGTTTGCTCAATGTAATCAAACAGTAAGTCCTCCTAGAAAGCGAAGCGAATCTAATGACATTTACAAAGAACAAATGGAAAGGTGTTTTAGAACAAACATTTGGTAAAAAATAGAAGCATAGATCATTTCACACTAGGTGACCCTTATGCAAATGCTTAAAATACACACTCAAAACTAAGACAGACATAATTAAACCCCAGTATTTTGACTTTACCTCACAAGTCAATTAAAAAATAAATCTTGCAATAGTTGCAGTACACCACAAATTCATACAAAATCAAATGTTAAAGACAGATTAATTTGAGGTTAGACTTAATAGTGCAGGATCAGAATTTAAGTTGAGTAGTTAATATACACTGTGAATAAAGAATTAGATGCAGGTCGTCGGCATTCTCACTGCAGTATCATATTAAAAAGTTTTGAATTCTGTCTGAAAGTTATAATTACCTACACAAGCAGCTACACATTAAACAGGTTAGAAGTACAGTAGTATCTATAAAAATCTTCTGCAGTAACATCAGATAACTAAGTGCTAAAGAGAACCTTCAAAACCCTGAAACTGTACAGCTCTTCATAAACTGCAATGTTATAGCCAGACACTCTGATAAATTTTTGACAGCTGAGTAACATTCTTAATGCTTATTGCCAGTGAGGTCTAATAGCATTACTGAGTTGTAATAACACGGTAAAATAGAACAAGACACTGTTGCACATCAGCATAACCATGGGTAGGAAAACAAAGACAAATGAGGAAATGGCAAAGAGGCAGGAAGGGACAGTAGCACCAATGGAAGGATAGAATTTCAAAGGAACAAAAAGGTGGACTTCCAGAACTTTCATTTTATTATTTTGCTAATGTCTGCAGGTGCCATTTCTACACCAAACATAAATACCTTTAAAAAAATTACGATTTCACTATACACAGTGCAATGAAACTGAACATGTCAAAGTCTTTGGGTGCTAGTCATGCTCAGGGGAAAAAAAAAAAGTAACTTTAAAATTCTTAGAAGATGATGTGAATATTTACCCATGCCAGTTCCAGCTGGTGCAATCTCTCTGGAGAAGATTTCTACAGCCTGTTTTTGCTTATGGTGTACAGCAAGCCAAATAACAGCTTCCCGAGGACCCTGCTTCAAAAAAGTAGGAATTAGATTAGCTTAGATGCAGACCATCAGTTAAATTTACCAAACTGAAAAATAACTGTAGCTCAGCATTCAAGTCAAATCTAATGGAAATGTTTAGTGCTCACTGCTACAAACTACGATTTTCATTCAGTGACTTTTCATCCAGCATCACTATAATTTTCTGTTAATGTTTCATTGTATTTTTTATTTTGCCACCATGAAATCAACTATTGGATATTTCAGACTGCTAGGACACTGTGCTGCTTCTCCAGCGTTCTCCAAGATAGATAACTAACAGCACTTGAAAAGAAACTAAATACTTGGCTTCACTCTCAGTGGAACCTGAGCAAATCTCAGCAAACAAACTTCGCTCTTATTTTAAGTGTGCTGAGGTTACTTTGGGGTCAAGTTAGAGAGCCAGGTTTACTTCTCTTAGCATCAAGAAATAAGCGGATCTGCTCACAGAAAAGAATTCAAACACAATCCTTGGGAGTTAAATGGGAGAGCGGAACTTGTAAAAGACAGCACATTTCCAGAGAAGAGAGCAGACACTCCTCTAAAGGTAAACCCAACCAGTACTCTGCTCCCTACTCTGTAGCCAACTAACACACCTGCCCTTGCAGACAAGCACTCTCTCTCACTTAAGATTTTACTTCCCTAAAAATCTCTTTCTGCCACTGAAAGATCTACCACTGGAATCAATACACTGGCAAAAGCCTTAGAGTGAACATTATTAGGTCTGAGGGCAATGACTGTATTTATTCAAGAATTTGCATCCACCAGTAAGAAGCACCTTTCTCTACTTTTGAATCTCTAAAAATGTGAAACCCACTCAAAATACAGGTCTGTCCCTAAGTGTCTCTTACTTGTTCCAAAGCACAAGCACAACCATTTCCATCATACATATGAAATGGGACTGCACAAGGTATCAAAATCTACTGGTTGGGAGTTTCTCACACAGCACTACTGCAAGCATGGAGTTCTGCGGCAGGGTATTTCTTCTCTCTGGTCGTTAGCTCTCTGGAAGTAAGCTCTTTTTGTTAATGAGCACAAAGAGAGTTTCTAAAGGCTCTTTAGTAACCTTACATGAAATTTTTGGCTTTGTTAAATCAGCGTAAAATTCAAACAAGGAGGAGTTTGACTACAAGATACTACAGGATTTCTTCCGGTGTTTATGTCCTTTTTTAAGGACAACAGGAAAGGATGTATTCCATGAAAGCATGAAAAACATACCAAAGTTTGGTGTTTGCTTGTTTGGGGCTTTTTTTTGTTTTTTCTTTTTTCTTTTTTTTTGTTATCCTACAGAGCTCAGAGGACTTCATAACTCTCTAAATGTCCTGTCTAAAAAAATTCTTCTAAATTTGGTAGTTGCTCTACTAAAAATGTAGAAAAGTAAAGGAACATTGAACATATAGCTACTTAGGATATTGAAGAGGGCATTTTCCTGGAAGAAAGGAACAATTGGATTCTGGAAGATCCAAGCCAGATGTTTGCTATACCAGGAAATGAATATACATGACTAAATAACCTGGTTTTAGTTTATTCCAACTTTTTTCCTTACATATAATAATTTCTGAAGCATGTAATAGCTTCCCAATTGTGCACGAAGTCATGAAGAATATTTTAAAATCACATTTTTCCTACTAGTGTAACACTTTTAACAGATTTTACCAAAAGCCTGTTTCTATACAAATACAGAAACCAGTGGCATTTCTAAAAGCATCAGAGATTAAATACTCGGCAGACAGGAAGGATATAGATGATGTTAGAATTCAACAGCCCCCCAACTTCAAAACGCAGGGGTTGAGGTGTGGAGCAGAGGGGACATGTTTTTTTTGGTCAGATGAAAAGAATGGAGCCATGACTCCTTAAAGGAGTCCTCTCTCCTCTGGGCTAAGGAACAGCATCATCCTACACAGCACTGATTTTTTTATGACTTAACAGTGAAAAGACAGAGGAACCTTTCTTCATGCTAATGACATCTTTCCTCTAATACACAGGAACAGGAGAGAAAAGATAACACCTTGAAGTTGTTACTATATGCAGGCAGTTAGATGAACTGAATTAAAGTTGCGATCACACAAAACCACGTCTCGTCCTTCTTGCTGTGTGTTTTGATGTTTATTCACTACCCAAAGTTGAATGGGTGTCCCTGATTTCAAGAACTAGAAGTCATGTCAAAAACAATTCTAAAATTACTTGAAGCAATTGTCAATTTACACATCTGGCAGTGAAAAATGCTAGACTATTATGCCTAACAAAATATAAAGACTTGACTAAACATTTTAAACTTAAAAAAACATATCTTTTTCCTCTTCAAAATAACCTCAGAAACTACATGTTGGATCCGAACTCCTAAATTGCCTGTCTTTTAACATCTCCTAACTCTAGTGCTATTTATTTTAATTGTCCACATTTCTGTAAAGCTGCATTCTTTAAAAACATTATATAAACCAGAAATTTGAATATTAGCTTTTGAAATACTGATGTCTTGTATATTAGTATCATTTTCCTGTGTGTATACAGTACATTTTTCCCAAAAGCAACACTGTTGAACATGTCAACATTTGAAAATCTCAAGTCAATGTCAGGAATTTAAGTAACTTCAGCAATGTAGGAACATGGATGTGCTTCCTAGTGGCAGCTGCGAAAATGGTGTTTATCATAAATGTTGTAATACGCTGCACCAAGCATTCTGACTGCTATAAGAGTATCCCAAAGAGACCGTTATGTTAACGGACTACTAAATTCTCTATTCCAACTCAAATACACGACAAAACCCCAACACGAACAAACTCACCTATGCCAGCTTATACCAAGGGAAGAAAACTTCCTGACTTTATAGCTGATGATCAGCTAAAACCCAGTAACAAAGGGCCTTCTTGTTTTAGTATGTTTAAACCTAAGTCCTAAATATTCATGAAGTTGAAAGATTATTTTTTTCTACTTCCTATTCTAGTGGCATATCCACACAGAGGTACTCTGAGGTACTGTAACAGTAAATATAATTGCTTTCATCTTTCTTAAGTACCCCTGTGTAGTCATACTCACAGGGAGACACACACACAGTTCATTTCTCAACTTCCAAGCTCCCAGCCTGGAAAATACCTGCCACAATATATCATGTAGTAAATCCTACAAACTTGATTCACATTTTTATTAGTTTATCTTGATACTCATGTAGGCAAACCCTAAAATAAAAATTTAGCAAAGCCAAGGTAGGACAGCTTATATTATTCCAGCAGATCATGTATCACTGAAAGGATAGAAATTTCCTTCTACGAATATAGAAACAGATGTCCTGATCAAGGTAATATAAATAAGAAAACAATCAGTTTTCCAATTTAAAAAAGTTTCACTAGATTGTAGTAAAATATTGTTGCTACACAGAAAATATGCAGCCGTGCCACAAACTCAACAAATGCATTTTTTTTAACATTCAGTGTTCCAAAGCTACAAAGAGATTCATTAAATTACCACAAATAATAATTAATAGGAAATACTCTTGCAGAAAATATGCTTATCCATTCATCTCTGCTTCCTGATTCTAATCTGTACCATGTCTTCAATATTCCATTTAATTTCTAGGTTTACTTCCTTGCCCACAGATGCAAGATACAATGGTCTATGAAAATAGTAAGCTGAATCCTGTTCTGAGTGGGTGAATCCAGTATTAAAACTGGATATATAGACTATTGTAAAGTCATTTATCTTACAGCATCATAATTAAAACAAAAAATAGCAAAACGAAGTTATACTTCATCAAGTCTCAAGAATGTGTTGTGAACTGGTTAACAAAGGGTTAGTAGAAAGCCAACAGACACGGCATATACAGTTTTTATATAGCAAACTCTAATACCTGATGTACTATCAATAGATACCTTTCACATGAAACACATCCAGTATTTCTAAACCATGAACTCACTGACGCTGTGACACTGTCATAACCCCTTCTTCCTCCCCAACAGAAAACCACAGAGCAGGAGATACTAAAAATTAAACACCACTAGGGTTTCTCAGTGCTGATTCAGGTCCCTTTCTTGCTCATGCTGGGCTGCTGCTGACAAAGCAAGCTATCAGAGTGACAAGCAACAACCACGTAAACAGGCGGGGAAGAGTGAGAAAGGAAAGGAGGCAAGCATTTCTTGATTTCTCAAGGATACTTTGTGTTGTCAGGAACAGTCAATCCTCAACACAGCAGCTCAGATTACAGTATACAGGCCTACATAAGCCTGGGTTATGCAGTGATTTCACAGTTGCAAAGGCAAACCTTTGCACCCCGTTTGACAGACCTGTGTGAGTATTAGTCCAGCCACACCAGACATCTACACTGAGCTCCAAATATTGCTCAACTTATCCTGACTTGGTATTCATATACATATTTGCTTCTCCTCTTTAATTTTAGATGGTAGAATCTTCAAAGCAGGAACTGTTTTCCTTATGTGTTAATATACCGCCTAACATAACATGGCTCTGGTTTTGAGCACTGTTATTTGCAACCCAAATATCCACGTCTAATTTTGTATGGGAAGACATGGTAGGAAAAAGTGTTTAAGAGACTACATATTCCTACCTGCAGGCCCAAAGGGCATATGGTTTCCTTGGGCTTCTATGACTTTGTATTTTAAATGGAAAAGCAAACCCCACTCCCCACCCCTTTTTCTCAAGCTACTGTGGCTGCTTTCCAGATGAAAACTCCTCTGGTCAGTTTCTTCTAAACTGTTGGAGTAACCAGGTGAAGGGGGGAGGCAATAGAGCCATTTCCTGTATTTCAGCCTCAGCTCTCACATCCTATTTCAGGCATGTATGGGAAGCACACACAATGGAGGTAACGCTCTATTTACTTTTAATATAAGACCTGGGAGTTGAGGCTGGAAATACAGAAAATACTACAAATACTCAATTTCATTTGGAAAATTTCTTTAATGTACCATAAGCAAGGCAAACAACAATAAGGAAGGAGAAACTGCTCTTTTTCAAGTCATTGTTCACTCTGTATGACACAGAAAATTTTCTATGTAACGATCTAATTAAAGAATGTATTACAATGCATAATCATAAAGAGCTGGTACAAACAGAACACAGACAAGCTCAACATCTGGAACATCTGTTCCTATGTTTCAAAATTTTGATTCTGCAATCTCAGTAACACACTTAACATTGCAGTGTTTATGGTCCTAAAAGGAAAAAGACCACATTATAAAGCAGGTTCATCAGGAAGCAATTCTTGCTGCTGTGCAGAATGAAATTGAAGTTCAAGCACTGAAATGAACAGCTGCAGATATAACTTGCCCAATTTCCAAGAACACTTAGTTTCTATAGTAAAAAGTTCACTGTCTTTCTCCACATCACATTCTTCTTTCCTATCATACAAATTTTTGGCTATCTTAAGTATTGGCACTCCTAAGATCAAACTCAGAGCTGAGTTTTGCCACGTGTACCTTAAGAGTTCTGCAAGACTGCCACTGACAAAGAAGAATTAGATACTACTGTTTTGGAACAAACTAAACTGTCTAAATATTTAAAGTGTATCTAAGTGAGGACAAGATTTACCGTCTTTTTCCTTTAAAAAGGACTTTCATATTCTAGATTAGGAAAACAGACCATGGATATCACAGCTGCAGTGGCTATAGCCATCATTCATATTCTTACATATGAATTTAACAAGTCCCAAAATACAATGCAGGATTATATAGTTGAAGATTGTTTCACAAATAGTACTCACAGGCAGTTTTGAAGTTGCACAGGCAACGATAATTCTGCCATTTCCTGACTCTGCAACCTTTATAATGTGGTCTTTTAGAATTATATCTAATGCAATACGTCTACATCATAAGAACTTTTATAAGAAGATATTTCTTCAGATGAACAACATCAGAACAGACTATAACAACATTTTTGTAAGATTTCGTATCAGTGCTTCTGGAAGACCCAATACTGCAAAGACCTTGTCAGTGTTAATTTTGTACACTAAGTAGTGACACAGAGTTCTTTGCAAGATGATGGGGTGAAATTCCCAAGATGATAGTGACTTCCTTTAAAGTTGTGGAAAAGATAACAATATGGAGAGATTAAAAGAGGTCAGTAAAAGGTTAAGAACACTCCACTGAATACTTACACCATCTATACTCCTTCTAGCATGAGGTCCATATGTATCTTCGGACCCTAAAACCTGTATGTTAACTGCACTGTAATCTTCATACCCAAGCTGACTGAAAATAAGACGAGTCCTGCAACAAATGATTTTTTTTTATTAGTAAACTGCCTCAAAATGATTATCTGAAGTAGCCCTGTGTGGTCCACAGGAGTTAGCTCTGTCACGTAAACTGGACTACGAATACTTTACACTAAACAAATATACCCGAATACTACAAATCAAGCGATTACTGACAAGGAAGTTATGCCTCTGAATTTATCCCTAGGTTTCAAACTGAGCCTTTTGTTTATTCAAATTATTTGAAAGATGACAGGGAAAGACAAATAAATGGATTTCATCTCTTATTTTATCTTTAAAACAAAGACAGCTTGAAATGTAATTACAGTATACGTAGTCTTCCTGGTTTTCATACTGGTAATTTAGGTCTTAACTCTGTTTCTGCTATAAGGCATTATGAACTACCAATAAATACATGAAACTACCTCATTACATCACAGGCACCAATGAAGAAAAATTGAACTGAAGAAGGAACTTTTATTCAAACCTTAAAGGTATTCATTTGGGATTAAAGAACGTAAGACTCAAATGCCAAAAAGTAGATAAAGTTTTTAAAGAGAACATTTCTTCATCACTTGTGCCTTTCCAGTCTGGCACTGAAATCCCTCAAACTCTTTCTATAAGGATATTTCCACCAAAAGCACATTTTGTCAAGAGTGCCAAGTTTGTCCAATCACGATTAATAATGGGGATGAACATTACCTTCTTTTTATACACCATGAAAACACACACTGCTTTAAGACAGCCAGGAATTAATACTGGTTTTTGACAAATATTAAATTTGGATTAGACTGTTTGCAACAGCTCTTAGAAAAAACAGCCCAACTCTCAAGCACTAAACCTGAAAATGACTGCTATAGATTTAAAAAAATAATCATATGAAGTCCAAAATTTAAAAAAAAAATCACAGTATAAAAAGTTAGAGAAAAGTTTTAAAAGAATCCAACCGCTAAAAATAGTCCGATTTATTAACATGTTGCAGATTGGAAAAATAAGTTAAATTCTGAAGCACCTGGTTCCCCAATAATCTTGGTCTGGCACCCTTCTAGCTGTATAAAAGATTTTATCATTTGAAACATTGTTACGATGAGAAAAATATTTTGCGTGAGTGGAACATTTTGAAGACACTGTTAATATATCATCATTGTTGTAAATATTAGCATGGTACCTGAAAAATTAAGCAGTGTATAGGACTTAAATACAAAATGTAATTCTCTAATTGTTGTACAGAAATGAAGGCGGTCCATGTACCACAAATAAGGCCATCTTTATTTTGATGACCACAGAAAGACAGATACTTGATTTAAGAAGCCTAAATTTGCAAACCGTGTCTGTAATAAGTTATTTTAAATTATTTATCTACAAACATTACAGTTAGAGATACTAGAGTTCAAAATACATTCTGTGGGTACTTTTTAGACATTTCATGTGTCTTGGTAATGCAACAGAGAACCATCAAAAATAAAAGGACACCGAAGACTACTCCAAAGAGACTTCTTCACACGCATACTACCAAATCTCTCCTGCTTTCAAAAATGAATAAACAAGTGAAGGAGAAGTATGCAAGAAAGAAGTGAAAGAAATCATATTACAAGCTGCCAAAGCTGCTTAATGTCTTAGGCTGCCAGCTAACTTGACCTGTACAATTGAAGCACCTTAAATTTGTGGACCTTATTCTGTACTTGTTGCCATTAGACTACCAGGCAGAATTTACTCTAGAACGGACTGGAAGCTGTCCTTACGACATTCTCTTGCAACAGGAATTGGTGGAACGACTGAAGTCAGAGCTTCCTAAAGAGATGTAGTTGCTGGTAGAGCATTCTCTGACAATGATCAGAACAGCTTAAGTTTTATTCTGTATCTGGGTTGACATACAGAAATCTTTCGAACATGCTGAATAAAAAAATTCCACACATTCAGCTGTTTAAGACTGTGTTTGAGATGGAGAATATATTGATGGGCAATACTGTGTATTGTGATTTTTAATGCACAGAACAAGCCACAGTTGCTCCCGGGATGCCTCATGGGCTAGAAGCCACTTATCAAGCCAGTTAGCCAGCCTTTGGCTATCTCCCATCACCCCTCTTCTGAGGATTACTCAGGACAGCACAGTAGGCAGGCTGAATTAATTTTCTAGTGGTCACAGAGGCAGCAGCACCACAAGCTGTTTCAATCAGACAAAAGATTCAGTCGTCCGGCCTGAAATAATGTCCAAGAACAAACATGAAAGGGAAAATACAGCATTCTATTTCCAAAATAATCACCTAGCTTCCAAAAAGATTGCTTTTCAGGGACTTCTGAGTCCCTGAGTCTTTGTATTTAACAGCTCTTGAAGGGTTTTTTTCCTTCATTGATTTTCTCAGTAGCTCTTGGACACATACACTTTTAGCATTCGCACCACTCCGAAGAAAGGGATTCCATAGCTTAATTACACAGCCCATATCAGCCCGCTCTCATCTGGTATGTCTCTTGAGGGAAGTCACACAGCTCCTCCTTCATCACAGTGCTGTACACGGGCACATGAGCCATAAGTCACTCTAAGACCACAGTAAACCTTGCATTTCTGACAGACGTCTATCCTAGAGTACTTGCTGTGTCTATAATAGCATGGGGGAGAAGTTATATACGCAGAGACATGGCACAAAGATAGATAGATCTCATAACTAGAAAGATTGGGGCTATCAGAGTAAATGCTCAGAGACTTCTGTGACAATATGGAATTATATTTAAGAGGAATATTTAGGAATCCTTGCCCAAATATACTGGCATGACAATGTGACTAAAGGTTTATCAGTCTGTCTTACAATTGTAAAATTGTTCTAGCAAACAAAATCATTAGTCACATTTTACAAGGTACTAAGATAACTTTGTTTAAAACACAAATTTGATGAACTGCCTACATTTCATAGGACTAAGATTTTTGATTAGAACTTTGACTAAGTTCTGTGAAAATCAGTGAAAACTAGTTTCACATGGGTTTCTCTCTAGCACCAAATAAATTTTAATCTGAATCACAGCTTTCCCCTCATTAATTTGGGTTTCTCTCCACTATCCAGCCATCTATTTTCAACAATATTTGAGACCTTTCTCGCTCTGTCAAATGTAGCTGAAATGTAGTTATAGGTTGAAAACATATTTCCTAAACTAAGTAGTTAAGTCTTGAAATGTCCTCCCAGTTGGAAGACTATAATCTTCTAGGGTTCTTATAAGGTTAATATGGTTGCCATTGTATGTTACAGTTCTATTTTCACCGTCTCTGAAAAGAAAAAGCCAAAACCCCTTCCAAGACTCAAATACTAACCTTTGCAGAATACTTTCCGCAGTGCGTTTTCCTTTTTGTACTGCCTTTGGACCTCCCACTGGACAGACAGCAGTAGCTCTGAAGCCATCAAGGTAAGTGGCATTTACCTAACGATAAAGGGATTATGAAATTACATGGGATTCAGTAGTGATATGCTATAAATGCTCTCTGACAATCATTATCCATACATTAAGAGCAAGAAACCATCACCATCACCACAAAAATTTACTCCATTTAAAACTCAAAATTCTATTGGAGGACGATTCAAATCTGCAAAACTGTGAAACTCTGAATCGCTTCTCATTATCATCCTTAAATTCTCCTGTACTTATCTATTCTGGTAGATAGGACACACTGATGTTGAAAAGCTGATTAATCTATCACAGTGAAATAGATCAGACATAAGTTTCCCAGGAGTATTAAAGTAAATGTGGAAAAATATCACACGCACACACAAAAGAACATGCTATACATTGCAAACATTTAACTAGTAAGCATTTTACTAGACTTCCAGTGCTACAGCTGCTTAACAGAGCTCTAATACAGTGAAAGTAATGACCATAATGCATGATCATAAATGGTAGAAAAGCTGTAACAGATATATCTAAACTAAGGGTGATGAGCATTTTCAACATTTCTTACCTAACAGAAAAACAAAACTAGAAATTGAACAACCTGGCAAGACATTCCGGTAGAAAGTTAGGTTGAATGTTTTTCCTACAGTAAACACTTTACCCAGTCTACCTTTAAATGTCGCACAAAACAGTGTTTCAGCTATTTTTTTTGAGAAGCTATTTCACAGGTAATGTATTTTTCATTATTTTCCCTGAAATTTACCTTGTATCTCACTTTCTCTCATCATTGTTTTACTAACCACACTTTATGTTTAATGCAGCAGTTAAATAATTTTCCTCTACACTTACTGTAAAGTTACTGAAAGATGTAACATACCCTTAAAATATTTCTAGCTTGTTACAGTGCCATTCAGTAACTTCCTAGCCAAGTTGAACATACTAAGGTAATTTCCTAAAAATTACTTCTAAAACAGGTGTGCAAAGCATATGTCCATTTATCACTGATAAATTAATTAAACAGTTTCAAAACTGCCAATTAAACAGTTTCAAAACTGCCAATTAAACAGTTTCAAAACTGCCAATTAAACAGTTTCAAAACTGCCAATTAAACAGTTTCAAAACATACAAATTTTTCACAGGATGTCTAACCTACATATTTTAGGGTATCATTACACTGTTTAATATACAAAACCTAAGATATATTAAAAAAAAATTCCTAAACACATACATTTCAAATGCACTATTTAAGACATAATAATAAATAAATAAGAAATAAATTAAAACTTATTTTTATTTTACTGCTATGCAAAAACCAAACTGTCACTCTGTTTTATTTCATTTTATGGTTCATCAGCTGCAAATCTCAAATCTCAGTTATTTCCTTTAGATATACGAAAGTATGGAAATGTAAAGTCAAGAACAAAAACTGCAGGATGACAAGGCTGCTGAACAGAACAGTCGCTGAAAGTTGCTGAGAAGCAGCAAAACATATTCTGCTTCAAACCGCACACTTGGACCAAGGAAAAAAAAAACCATATTTTCTGTTTCGTACATTCACTGCCTTCTGTATTTGCCATATCAAATTCCACTATTTTCTACAGGAATAATAAGAGCATTAGCATAGCTATCATTTGATGGATGGAATTTGATGTTCTGTACAAAAGTATACTCTTCATTCTATGTCATTTTTAGGAATTACTTCTAAATTGATTTCTCCATCAGTTATACAATGACACTGTAAGCCTGATTTTTAAAACTAAACATCTTTTAGAGATGTGTTTATAATTTATGTTTTAAGACTTTTTTGTTGTTGTTTCAACAACAAAAACGTATTTTCAGATTAAAACGACACAGTTATTCCCAGATGCAGATAATGCAGACACAGATCACTCAGAGAAAGGAAATTCGTTGTTCCAGCATTATGTAACTGGAATTCTTGAACTAATAATTAAAATTCTGAGGAAATGCAAACAGCTGACATGACAATATTGTACTGAAACTGTAGGCTGCCTATCAAAAAAACGCCAAACATCAATGCTTCATTATATTAGGTGAAAGTTTAGAAAAATTCATGTTCAGATTACACTCCCACAATACTTCTAAAATATCAAACCCCTTTTTCATAAAGCTGATACAAACATGGTTACTAGAAAGCTGACAGAAGTGAAAAACTAAGGGCATGAGAAAAGTGACCTGTGGTATACTACTCGATCCTAAAAATGCTTTGTCAGTATGCTTCAATGATAGAGCCTTTAGAGAGCTCTTCTATTCTGACTTTACAACTCACCAAAACCAAACCTGCTTTGCTGGTATTATTAATCATCTTTGAAATACCATGTCTTTTAAAAACTGAAACTCTATCCTATATAAAACTAGTTTTAAAAGTGTCAGACATATTTTTAAAATGCAGTAAAAAGTTTCAAAGAAAAATTACGCTCAGACATACATTATATTATTTAAACAGAAATATTAGTACAATTCCCTGCTTAGGTTAACTCACTTTTGATATGGCTCTGCTAAGCAGTTAATTTCTGATCTCGATCTTGCTTCTGTAAAAGTCAGTTTTGCCCCTAGTTTAAACAGGAAAAGGATCCAGCCCTACTGGTACTTCACAAGAACTGTATTACCTTAGCATTCACTCAGGGAATGGAGACCACTAGAACACTATAGTAACAAACATAAAACCTCACAGTTTTACTAGAAACGCGGGTTTCTTTCAACAGAATATTTCAGGAGACTTATCAGTCTCATTCTTAGTTGCTCTCTTGAAAGATGTAGTTACTCATTACCTACCTTTTGAAAACTTCTTGGCAGATAAATTTCACAGTGAAATAGAACAAAATTAACGCGCCAGTATAAAAATCAACAAGTATAATATGTTAGTGGGCTAAGATGTTCTAAAAATTATTATTATTACTACTGTAAAAGAACCATTCCAGCCTTCCCTGAAGGTTTGTGGATAAGCCTGTTATAAAAATTAACACCTTTTTATGTATCAAATAAAGTTTGTCTTTTTTTCTTTTTCCCCTCTTTCTTCTCCTCTTGGGGCAGGGAGGATGAGGATTTTAAAGTGGTAACAGTTTTTGGCAGAAAATATTCAGCATTTTCTCAAAAATATAAAATTTTGTAAATCAAAAATACCTTACACTCCACAGAAAGAGGTAATACCTTATAAAACGTTGAAGGTGGCGATCCTTTTGCTCCATGAACTTTCACTGCCCCACCTTCAAAACCTATAGTGGTTAAAAATCAATATTTAAGCTTCTTCAATATTACTTCAAAACATTCTTTTGTGATACATATTAATCAAATGCACTTAATTAAAAAGCAAATCATTGATAGCTGTACTGCCACAGAAGAGAGAACCCTTCATGAAACAGTCCTCCCTGCCTTAAAAACACAAACAGCAAATTGGTGACTAAATTTAGGACTTCAATGAGCCTTTTAATAGAACGCTTGAAATGTTTATTCATTCAAAATCCTTAACACAGAAAGCAGCCTTAGGACTTCAGACCCAATAGTTATTTTCCACTTAACAGTCAGTTATTGCACACACACACACAGAGCATACAATTTACTGTAGTTGGCCGGAGTGGACTGCAGTCCCTCACTTGGTAAAGAAACAAAACAAGAAAGGTGAGAAACCAGTGACAGCTTATTTGCTGATAGCAATGAAGGGATAACTTAACTTTAGCCTTCTTGTCAGAAACAGAACAGTCTGAATGTATGTTCCAGGGCAACTACCATGTTCAGTATTAGGAATATTAATGCCAAAAAAGAAACTGGAGAAAACTGCTGTCATGGCATCAGGTTCAAGCTTGAACTGGAGAAAACCAGTAGATGCAACTCCTTGAAAATTAGCAGTGCAGGATCAGCACCTCATGTCAGACAGACAGCATTATACTCTAGCTCACCTGTACCTAACCTGTGCTTGCAAATATTTAGGAAGCAGTTCAAAGCTTTACACAAATACTCTGAAGAGATCAAATCAGAACATAGCTGAAAAAGTGAACATGACTAGCAGGAATGTTACATGTCAGTCAAATAACACCATTCTCTCTGCAAGATTGACATAAGGTTAATTTAACTCTCTCAATACAGAACAATATGCCTACAGTCAGGGTTAAGATCTGGAAGAGTTTCATATTCCAAGTGAAGGAGTAACACAAAGAAAAAACCCAGCAGAACAAAATGCATAGCATCCACTGACAAAAAGAAAACAGAAGCACCTCTCAGTTCAAACACTGCAAGTACTCCAGCAGGACAATAAAATCGGCAATGTAAACAGCAAAAATAGATAGCTTGCCTGTTTTTACTGGTGTACGTGTCAAAGCACTTCAAACTAAAAATATTTAAGAAATCTGCCCATTTTCCATCTGTTATATTTCTAAGAAAGAGGGCTAACTGAAAGTTCACGTGAAAGTTCATTTTAAGTTCAAACATGTCATATCGGGTCATTTGCAAGCTAAAAGTTCATAGGAAGGTTAGGGTTTCTTTTTTTTTTTTTAAAAAAAAAAAAAAAGAGTAGTGGCTAAGAGCAGCAAGCTGGCCTTATCAGACTGCCCTCTGGTTATGTTGCATGAGCAGACGTTTCACTGTACAATTTTATAGTACTTTTATTATTGAAGCAAAATATTTTTGATGCTACAGTGTTTTGAGTTTTATCACAGTAAGTTTTTCATTTCAGATTTCAATAGTTCTAAGTTTTGTAAAGACACTCGGCATACTGTCACATATAAGTTCCATTAAATGAAAAAGGATATATAATACAGATGCACTAAAAACCAAACTTCAAATGACTGCAACTAAACATTTTTTTCAAGCTGTCTTATCCAACCTACAGATCTTCAAATCTGTTAAGCCTGAAGTTTTTTACTTGTTTTGCTTTTAAAGTTAAATCCAGAACATAGGTTATATCCATCTTTAGTCTACTGGCTATTGAGACTTTCAAGGATAGTAAATGGACTTTTTCGAACAGAGGTTCTCTGGTGGAAATCCTGTACCTAAGCACACTTCTACCACTTAAGATGACCCAATTAAATGTCTAAGAAAAACACCATTACCAAGTAGTGCTTTGAAAGACACAGCTTTCCATTGTTATTAACATTTCAAATGCCATATGAGAAAACATGTAAAACATATACATTTTTTTGAGCAAAGAAACTGAGCTGCAGTTTAAAAAAAACCACTGAAATCATAGTGGAGCTGTCCCAATGTTGCTCACACAGAATACATAGTTTAAAGACTTGGTAGGTGCAAGGCGTGCATTAAAAAGTAAAGCAAAAGGTACTGATCAAAGATTTAAATTAGTCAGCCAGCAAAATAAGTAAGTATGGTTGAAATTTCTAAAGGAATTTCTAGCAAAAGTCCTTGAAAACAATCAGTTTAATACAGTATCATACTCAAAGAAACTGATTTAACAGGAAATATGCAGAGAAAACATGGAAATTAAAGTAACTGCTTTAGTTTGCTAACCCAGTTCATTGACACAGATCTGTTAACATGTAAGAGGACTAACCTGGAATTTCAGTGATGGAAACTTCAGAAAAGTCGCATGTGACATCTGGTAAAAGATAGCGCTGAGGATTGCCCAATTCATACACCAACTGTTCAGCTACAGTGCCAAAAGAGATTAGCCCCCCTGTGTCTGGTGGTTTGGAAAGAATAAAGTCTCCTTCAGAGGAACATTCTACAATGGGAAAGCCTATCTTGTGCCTAGAATATGAAAAACATTAAAAAAAACCTCTATAAATACAAAGGGAAAGTGAAAGAAAAATGAGTAACAACATACCAGAATTTTATGGTAATGACTAATTAAATAAAACTGATCAAGAGTTAGAACATATCTGGTTGTTTCTGCAGAAACATACACAAGAAAAAGCACTGAACAAACTGCTCAACCAAAATAATATGAGGATGCATTTTATTGCCTGGCAAAGGAGTGCAGATATAACAACAGATACCAACAGTAAACAGAAGTGGGGAAGGGAATGGAGAAGGACACTAACAGAAATGGTTAAAGTAAAAAGAAGCCGAAAGAATTAGAGGACTATGATTAAAGAGGTAAATTCAGAAGAAAAAACATGATTGCTAATTCTAGCCTAGTTTGGTACAGCAGCATACACAGCATGAAGGTGAAGACGTAAATATAGCCTGCACTCTGGATTTGTAAAAAGGCAGTCAAAGCAGGAAAAATAGACTGTGCTGGAAGCCTCAGAGATGAAGGGAAGCAGGAAACAGGAATAATCACACCTATTAAGGACAATTTCACATGTTAATAATAAATTATACACAGAAAAGTTATAATCAGAAAACAGAAAGACATATGAAAGTTACGATATTCAGCCCAGAACAATAATAAGACACAGAATGAACAGAAAATTATGAGGCATAGCACAAAGAAAAGCAGTAAAACAGCAAATTATAGACATGTTTGTAAATTAAAGTATTCCTCCTCCTCAGATTCTCACAAGAGTAATATACAGAAAGTGATCAAGTAACTCATAGTAAGAGGCACATGCTGGTCATTACTGTAGCAGGGCAGAATTCTCAGGGTTATGTGGACAAGGTCTAGATACCTACTTTCCCAGCTAAAAGGCTTTTATTTTATTTCCAGAGAATTTGAGCAAAAGTAATGACTTAAAAAAGTTTTTTTTTTAAATTTATAAGTACCTGAAAATTAAAATAAAGCCTTAATATTCTTCTAAAAAGGCTACCTGGCTCACTCCCCTCTCACAGGAAGCTGGAAATTTGTGCAACTAAAGTGTCCCGGAGACACAAAAAGAACACAAAAAGAGGTATTAAGGAGATACAGCCCCTTGCAAAAGCAAAACTGTTTTAAAAAGGTTCTAATAATGAAAGGTGGTGAACATCAGCATTCTCATTAAAGTCAATGACCTTCAGATGCTTCATACATACTTAAAATCAGTCCATCCCTGAACTTAATTATTTTTGGGTGCTAGTGGGAACGACGTGCTGAACATACAACCAAACTGGTTATCAGCAAAGGTTAGATGAACATAGTTTGTATAACATAAATCCACAAAGTTTTGAAGGAAGGAAGCAAAGAAACCAGTGAACTCTTAAGTGACATTTGTAAAAGTTCATGGGAGTTTGAACAGATTCCTTATCATCGGCAAGCTTCAAACATAACCCTGTTATTTAAAAAAAAGGATTAAGAGACAAGTTCTGTTACCAGAGATCAGCAACTTTAATACTGATAGTGTACGAAACTTGCAAAGTATGGTAGCTGGAGGACACCTAGAAAAGCCCATATCGAATCAGCAAAGGTTACACTTCATTAGACTGGTCTTTGAAACTATTTAAACCACTAACCAGATAAAGGGAAACAACAAAACCCCACCCTGATGAATACAGAGAATTGAATGGAATCAACAATTTTTATACAAGTTATTCTAGATTTTTTTTTGAGGGGAAGAGGAGGGAGAAAAGATGGTGGCAAGAAATATGTAACATGACACAGAAAAAAACAACACCCAAAAACCCTCGGTCTTGAACATTAATGTAGGGTAACAGACTAACATATGTAATTACCCCAATTTTACAGGTAAGGAGATACATACAGGAAGCATCATGATTTGCCCAGTGTTACACAGCAGGATCAGTGACTGAACAAGGCTAGAATTAAGGAGCTTTTACCCCCCTGGTGCCATGCTTGTGTGCTTTGACCCTACCATCTATCCATCTTGTCTTAAGGCAGCAGTACAATGTGTCTTGCTAACAGGCCCAACGCAGCTTATTCGAATCGCTTACCCAAAAATGAAATCACTTCCATCAAGACAGATTATCCAGTGCAGTCTATCCCAGTGCAGTGACAACTGGTATCCTTGCTGCAGCCCACCTTGATCTAAGTCGTCAGCAGATGCAACTCTTAAAACACATTCCTGCACATACTTCCCAGTGATCTTTGTTTTGAAGGAAGAAGAGGTAAACTGTAGACACTCAACTTTCTACTCTGAACCAGTCTACTAACATCGATTAAACTTGTTTGTCCAAGCTCCACTCTCAAAGGCCCGAACCATTAAAAAACAAAACCCAACAATATAGTGAGGCAAAGAGAGAAATTTCACCCCCTAAAATGGTTAAAATCTACCAAACACTTAAGTCATTAAAAGCGGATTAATCATGGAAGACAGCAGATAAACAGTATCAATATAAACACCACTATAATTCAGGTCCCTTAGTATGCAAAAGGAAGGACAGACTCTGATTTTCCTGTTATCTTAGGGCCATCAAAGTCAGAGGATCTTTATGGTGGAATTTTTTATGCTGCCAGAGTAGCTGGAAGGAGACCATGTAGGTATGAATGCACTTTCTGGAACAGCTTCTAAATAGCCTCTAAGGTTGAGACATATTTGCTATATAAAAAAAGACACTCAGCTCTTACCACTTGCAGCTTTGCTGACCCAAAGCTTGTAAGAAAATTGTATGAAGGAAAGAAGACATTCCAACACAAAAAAAAAACCCCAAACAAAAACCAAACACATACCCCCCTCAAAAAAAACCAACATAAACAAAAAAACACCAAAGTGGAAGACCAAAAGTCTTTCTAGCAAAGGCATGCTGACACAGGACACCAGCATGTCTTAGCATGGTAAGAATTTTTAGCTACATTTAAACCACTCTGAAATCCACGACGCAGAAGGTCAATGAAAAGAACACTACAATCAGTGATGTACTCTTTGGTCATCTCTTTCATTATTACTCTGTTTCAACAGTTAGTGAAGGTATCAAGGAAGACTTTTTGCCTTCATCTGAGATAAGCATGAGGGATGCGTCCTCCTCAAGGTCCAACACCACCCAACAAACTTTCCTGAATGCTCAGTTAATTGCAGATGTGTGTTCTCCCAGGTCACATCAGCTCTGAAAGCTTCCCTCACTTTTTAACAATTCAAAATATAGAGATGCAATGAATTGAGCAAGAAGCCCCTGGATTCCATCTGTATTCTAACTGGATGACTGGGAAAATACATACATCCTATACCACCTCGTAGCAGATGCCAATAATAACCTACATTAACATGTGCATGCATAAGAGAAAAATGTATTTTGTATATTGCTAAGAGACATTACTTAAAATGAACTTTCAGCTTGGAATCAAACTGGGCTAAGTCACCCCTACGGCATGATTCAGTCAAATGACAGCTACTTAAACCTGGCATTAGAGCTCACTAGCAGCAATAGCTACCTGGATGGGATATTCTAGCACGTACCACAGGTATTATGATCACACCATCGCCTTGATCAGCACTTCCACTGAACGAAGTAACTCTTTGCCCGATTCACTAGCAGGTTTTGCTGATGACTACAGACCATATGACATCCGCTCTGTAACACGCCAACTTTATGCTGGCCATAATCCACAGCCAAGTTGTAATTTTATACAGTATAGCAGGGAGTTAAACCACAGAACCATGAACTTGAACTTCAGCAGCAACTACAGTCATGGCATCCAGAGTGGCACCCTTCAATAATAAAAGAATTGCATCAGTTTAGTGATAAAATCCCCTAGTAGGATGGGGCAATATCAAGCAATGTAAACAATTCTGAAAGTAAACTACTAAAATGAATTCTAATTAAATTATATGATCATGTAATTAATAAAATACAATACCAGAGATAAATATGAAAGTACTACTTTTAAAACATTTTGAGCAGTTCTTTTAACACAGAGTTAAAATACAGAAGTAATATACATCAGTTTGTGAAAGGAGATGACAGCTACCATTCCTTTATCCAAAATGTCTGTTTCAGGTTGTGTGTTTGGTATTTAACAATTAAATAAATTATATGCATTAGTAAACCAGAGCACTGCATAAATCCAAGCTAAGACTAAACCTCAGAAACTCCCTCCAAGTTGGGGCTGGGTGAGGAGTTTAACAGATAAAGCAGGTCCTCACTGACCACAACACAGGGGTCATGAAGTTCCAAAATTGGTTTTGCTGCTGAAGGCACCTTCTCATCAACCACCTACAGCTGCTCTCCTACTCTAATAGGAATCAGGGCTCTGAAATTGAGTCTCCTGTCAGTTCTCTGCCTGCCTCACTCTTGGATTAATTTTTTCCATGTAATAAATAAAACTGTTTTTAGTTCAGTTTTGGCTCTCAGAACTGTTACAGTTTATGGGCATGTCACAGGTGATAACATGAACTGTCTAAGCAGAGATCTCTGTGTCTACTCCGGGACAATGCATTATTCAACCTCTGTGCAGCTATGAAGATAGCCTTCCTTCTTGTTTTGCCGCATATCTTACATCATTTGCGTTACAAAAAAAGTAAAATCCACGATCAGTACTGGGTCCTGTTTGGCTCAGGGAAAAAGACATTGTCTGAGATAAAACGGGTATTTCTTCCCTCAGAAGGTGCCAAGCCCCTCAAGTATCTCACTCTGGCCACTACTGGTAGACTGAGATTACTGGCAGCAAAAGATGGGACAGTTAGTGTAGTACATTTACTTGCAGGGGAAGATGCTGCAAGAAAACAAAAAACAAAAAAGCCACAGCAACACATGTGACATGGAAGTGAACCAGGGGCCAAGTAGGCTGTGGTATGAACTTTTAGCTTTACAGCTGATGCAGTTTCCCGGGATGTGACTCAATGAATGTCACGCTGAGGAGAGCTCTAAGCCAAGCTTCTCAACTCCCTGGGCATGTATTTTAACTGCAATGCTATTAGGTAAAAAGTAGAAACTGTTACCACTTCTAGCAGTGTTTTTACAACCCATTCAAAACTGCTAACACGTGTCAGGCAAGATCAGCACAAACTTATGGGTAAGGTATATGCATCTCTTTGCATGTAGGTACCAACATGTTTCCTAACTTCTGCTGCAATTCCTATTCAGGCAAAATTTATTGATTGCATCACTTATCTCCTCTGACTAGGGCATTTCAGAGTATGCATTGTATGTAAACTCTTAATGCCTAGACAATTGCAAGCCAATCAAACAGGCTGCCTGGTGTTTTCAGCTGCCTGGAATAGATGGTGCTACAGAGAAAAAGGCACTCCACATTGCTGATTGGGACTCACATGCTGGATTCTGTTCAAGTCCCAAATTAAGCAATCTGGATCCAGCCCTTAGGAGACTACAACTATTGACTTACCCTTTTGGTCATCCCAGGCCAGAGGATTATGCAGTCTCAACCATTGTACACTCTTGGCTTAGGGCAAAATGTCAGTGTTTATCATGTCCTCAAAATGATTACTCTACTGATCAGCATTAGTGTATTCTCTCCTGCATTTCAAAACAAAAAGTAATGTACTAATCACCCACTGGCACTAAATAATAGTAAGAGACAGCAATGTCTGGGGTTAAATGAAATTAAATACAGAGCTGTGCATTATCAATATAGTTCTGGCACCATGGTTCATTTTGACACACTGCGTTGAATTCCCTATTGAGTGCTGTGCACTAGACATTAAATAGGGAGCAGTGATGTATTATCACTTCTTCTGACCATCTGCTGACATATATTACTACATAAATAACAGAAAAGGATTCAGTGCCTTTTTGATAACATTTGCTTAAATCAGCCATTTAAGAATGCACATTAGTCTTCTATAAACTGTGAACTAATGGTTTCTTACATTTTCTCTGCTAAACATCAGAGAATACACACAAGAGGTGAATCAAGCAGCCTTCCTCTCACTGGAAAAGTAAACAGCATTTATCGCCTCTACCTGTCTGCCTGTTTTCATAAAAAGTGGATGAAACTTTACAGCTTCAAGATTCCTGCCTTTAAGTCACATACATTAAGGAGATACACCCAGCACAATCAAAGAAATCCCAGTGCCTTAGGTCAGCAGACAGAAATCAACTAAGTCTGGCTTCTATCAACTAAAGTAACTTGGAGAGTCATGAGTTGGAACATGCGCTTTACTTGTTTTACATTAAAAACTTACTTTACCGAGACAACAAAGAAAAAGAATGAATAGCTTCGGTTTTAATACCTAACCATTCAATGGCCATAATATACCCACATGAACATTCCTGAGACTTAAAGCACCCTTCTGCAGTGGAGTTGAGTTCCCAGAAGTGGTCGACATCAAACATTTCAAGATAATTTAAAAACAAACTAAAAAAATATGTTGGATGAATAAAGTGGGTCCAATCCAGTGCCTCAGTACTCACAGAGACATGATAATATATGCATGGAATGTGAGCTCTAACTTGCCTGGCTTTACTTACTTTAACTTAAAGTGCTCTTGTTTACATAGTTAATTGTTTTTGCTTATGCATAAACAGATACGGTTTATAAGCCTAAAATTTGATAAATTCTTCCTTTTTTGTTTAGGAGTTAGAAAAACTCATACCATCAGTCCTTCTTAGAAGCACACTTACACCTTTTTCAGCAGCCAAAGACAGAAGAGCAACATGGACTCCTGTTCTCAGGGGAAAAAAAAAACCAAAGACAGTCAAAAAACGACCTGAGTCTAATCGTAACCAAACCTACCCACTGCAGCAAGATGTGAGGAAAAGAGACAGATTGCCCTCTAGTGTTTAGTCACCAGAGAACAGTATAAATGCTGTGAAAGGTTTTCTTAAGTTCTAGCGTAAAGGTCCAGTAAATGTTTGCAGAGCTGAATGGCAAGTGATCTTGGCTGCATGAACGCACTCATGGCAGTGAGAAATTCGTATGTAAAAGGCGCTTTAACGACAAACACAGAGATCTGACTTGGCTTCTTCCCCCCACATTTACTGAATTTGTCGGGCTGGTTTGGATTTAACCTTATGCATCACAGATGCTATGATTTACTGATCTAAATTACACACACTTACTTTCAGGAGACTGCTAGAAACATAGCTTTTCCTAAATGAGGGAGAAATCATTAATAGACTCTAGACAAGTAACTTCTGCAAACTCTGTCAGAGCTCTGTTGACCTACTGGCAATATAAGTAATGTTGGTGGCAGCAGGTATTGCCTGGTTTGGTCATTATTGAAACTCTGAATTATCGTATTATTATTGTGTGTTATTATGCAATGCATTAGCTGCATGCATTGAGAACTGATTCAGACTGTCTACATAACAAAAAACCCACCCCACCAAGTTTCTTTACCTTAAGGAATCAATGGCTTACTACTAAGCTATCAAATGGAACACGCATTTTTCTGCAGCCCAAAAGCTTTCATAGTATTTCCCCTTCATGCATTTGGGCCTAAATATAGTAAACAACTATTTATCGGCAGGGGTTGGGGGGGAGGAAGGAGCAGCAAAGCTCTCTAACAAATCTCCTCCCCTCCCTCCTTCCCCCTGTATCCTAAATGGATGTGCTGGACGACAAGTCCACTTTAGTCAGTCTTCTGCTCTGCCTCTCCAAATATAAAATTAAAGCTCACATGTTATTTTGGTTTTATTTTGACTAATTTAGGCGTTTATCATACAGGCTGACATGTAACATGCTTTCATTTCAAGAATTTCATCAATTAAATGCCTAAGACTTTTTCAATCTGCAAACAAAACCAGTAGTTTTAAGGCACCATGATTATTTCTTTAGTAGACTTAACCTGAAGGTAAATAAATTACTGTTATATTAGCACAGATACAATCATGCATGGTTCAGAAGTATGCGTGCAGATCAATAGGGACAAGGTAACAGAGCAGTATTGGGTGCTAACCTTTCTTTAGTAGCGATTCAAGTCAGCAACAGTCAGCTCTAAGCCACAAGACTACTATGATTTTAGACACAGTTATATGATTTTTACACACACACATAAGTATTAGCTATGCATATAGAATGTACATATACTTGTCCGTAAAATTAGCTACTCCGACTCCAGTAGCTCATAGCTTAATATACTCAAACTTCCTTTTTTTTTTTTTTTTTTACCAGACTGCCATTCTCACAGAAAAATCCTTAAAAATAAAGAGCTACCAAGCATTTTAATAAGGAAAGTGGTATTCTGTTTTTTCCTTTGATTCTTTCATAGAACGAGGTCTTTTGGAGTCACAGCTACAGGGAATTTTAAGAAGTTTCATGATACAGCATCATAAAATCATCAGGAGATACATCAGAATAGGAATCAGATTAGCAGTTACAAATTTCCAAACTGAACAGTGTCTTGTTACTATAAAACCTCTCATTTGATTTCCCGTGAATGCAACAGTGAAGAGTAAGTGCAGTTTGTTCAGGGCTAGTAACTCTCTAATAGGTGAAAACAAATGTCTGCCCCTGTTTCTTTCAATGCCATATGTACCTTCACCTGTAAATCAGCAGTGTTTGGAAACTCAGAAAGGCAGAATACATCTTTCAGGATCACGCTCTGAATCAGAAACAGTCACTACAAGTAGCAGAAAAAAGCTTGGCAGCCCTAGGGAACTATCTCAGGAGAGCGGCTCTTCAGATTGCAGGGCACAGTGTCCTGCTGGTTCACCCACCTGGACTACAGGCTGCCACCGGTGGCCTCCTCAACTCGGGAGCGGGAAAGCCACCCTCCTCTCCTCCCACTGCTCTTCAGCCCTTTTCTCCATCAAGTAAAGGAGGCACTGCCTTTCTCACGACACGGTACAGGACAAGGTTCCTCCCTCTCATCCCAAGGAAAATAGGAATAAACTGCAGCCAGAATCACTCATCCTATGCAAAACATGTTCCCTGACTACTTTTAAACTACTCTTAAAAACAAGTTGGTCAAAAGCAAGCTACATTAGTCCTTTCTTGTGGTACTTCTCGGCAAGGCAGAGAGACCTCCCTACGTGAAAGTCTAATTCAGTAAGTCTGAACACAAGATACACACATAACTTTTTGAAAGGATGGACAGCTCAGCACGTTTGTGGAGATCAGGAGATCAGATACAACAGAAGAGGACTGTGGCATACATTCACCCCTACCAAAGCAAATTATATAAAATTTGTGACTGAGCAGTAGGCAACTCTGATCTAACTGAAGACTGATGAAACAGTATCCAAAACATGCATATTCTCTTTTCCATTGCAACCATACCTGAAAGCCACTAACAAATCTTTCCAAAAAGCAGATGATAAAAAAAGAAACAGAAAAAATAATCTAAAAGAAAAAAAAAAATCAAAGGGTGAAATTTTTTTCCAAATCATCTGCTTCTTAACAAAGAAAGCACCCAGTTGACCAGAAAGGAAAACTGCAATAGGGAGAATAGACCTCGTAGAAGAATAACTTTAAGGCAGAAAAATATCAAGAGGCCCATATTGCCTCCCCCAAAAGAATAACGTAGAAGCAGTTTTCACAACACAGATATAGTAGGAAACCTAATCTTTGGTCCACTACAAACATACATGCTGATGTCATGGTTACCTACCAGTCTGGTACTGCATGCCAATCAGTGAATATTCCACCTGTACATTGAGCACCACATTCAATGAGATGACCTGCAAGGCTGGGAAAACGGCATTCAAATAACTAAATATTCTGTAAAATCAAGCTTCACAAATCCAGCTGTAAAATACAATAGTGCAGTTGAAATAAAGCTAAATAACAGAACATGCTATTTTTTTTTCCTCCATAGGCATGTCCTGTAATAATACATTTATAAATTACAGATTAAACATAACAAGGGATACTGAAAGATGAATGTAGGAAGAGTTGAAAGGAGTAAGTTTTACACGAAGAATCAAATTAATTTCCTGAAAAAAAATTAACACCTACAAGATTATCTGACACCAAAAAACAAGTTTCATTGGTCATTTCAAGAAGTCTTGATTAAATTCAGTATCTTAGCAGTCTGTACTGTATGTAACTAAATATGCAAAGCCCATTTTTAAATCAAGAGTTGTAAGATCTCACTTCCAATGTGAAGGACAGAATGCATTATGATTATGTATTATGATTTTCAAATCATTGATTGTGATAGTCCATAAACATTCAATAGAATTACGGGGAAAATCCTCATCTCCCTATCATCCCCAATTCAGTGGGGCTGAAGTTTCTCTCCACATTTATTCTCAAGCAACAGGAGGTCCAAGCACACTACTACTAGGTGTACTCGGGTTACCTAAGTAGTCACTCATTTTTATGGACTTTAACTTTCTGCATCATCTGACTGCATTGAATTAGGTGACAGAATTCTACCCTGTGCTTCCTGCATCAGATTCCTAACCTTAGGACTTACAACTAGGGTTTGCAAATGGGAGTACTGACACTGAGCTTCTGCAAAACCATACAAGGATGCTGACCACTGACTGAATATCCTTCTGTGCATCTTTGAGGGTAAGACCTGCTACCATCTCAACTATCAACAGTGATGGCCAAACAGAAAAAGCTGGGAATCACTGGTCTGTACTGTAAGATTTCATCTCTGGACACAAAATGGACAGGAAGAGAAAGTTAAATAAAATCATTCACTCCTTTCCTCATTTTGTTATTTTAAGTTGGTTCCAGAATGAAGTTTCTATAATTTCAATTCCAAACGGAAGAGTATTAAGTGAGCCTTAAAAAAGAACCCAAAACCTAACAAAAACATTCAGCTAGATGAAGTCAATAGTAATATGCAAAACCCCTAAGTGCTTTAAAAGTTCTGTTGTCCTGACATTGTATGATATGAAATATAAATTTACCCATTTCTTCTTATATCATTTACCTTCCCGCAGCTAGCAAGTCAAAGTCATCCCTATTCCAGCCAAACTAGAAGAAAAATACAAATATGTTACATACATAAAAGTTTCATACAGTACAGAAAACTGCACATAGTATGTTCACTGCTTTGAATACCAATGCATTGGATAGATTTTTACTTAACTGGAGAAATCTAAAGAACAGTAATTGGCAGGCGCTGTGCGTGGATTTGAGTTGCTATACAGTAAATTAGCAAAACAGCTCTGAAATATTTCCGTTTACCTCTTATAAATACACCTAAACAAATATAAATTCCCAAAGTCATACCCTCTTCAAAAAAATTGGGAGTGCAATATTCATATTATTCAAAATTTGCATAACCCAGACATCTAAAAGTCTAGCACCTATTTTGTGTCCTGTAAACAAACCACTATGTTTTTTCAACTTTTGGAAATTATCAGTTCCTGGAGTACTACCAGCCATCCTTAAAAACTGGAAGTATGTTTTCTGTTTAACTAGAAATTATTTTTGCCAAGTTCAACAGAGTGCAAGCAATATATTCATTGTTTCTTACTTAGAAACCTTTCAGTAAATTAGGTAAGGCCTCTCTGGAGTAGATAATACACACTGACATCTATTTTGAGAATGTAACCAGGTAGGAATAAAATAACAAGTCATAATGGCAGTTATAAATGCGAAAGTTTAATTCTAGATTAGGCAGTGTTTGACATGCATGAAGTCAGAAGAGCATGAAGTTTTAGAAAGGATGTTTGTAACTAGACACTAACACATACCCTCATGGTTTTTTTTTTTTAATATGCACCAAAAGAAAGCTTCCATACTTCACCGTGTGTGGTCATTCACAAAAATGTATAACCTATTCAAAATACTTCAGAAAACCACATATCCTGCTTGTACGGTTTGTTGAAATTCAAGGAATTTGAGAAATGTTGCATTGAAACTCAATTACTTAAAATAAAAACCGCTTACCCATTGAAAAAGACCAGTGTTTCAGACCACATCATGTGCCTGCCCCCCCGGCCCCGCAAACCAAAGTGAGCTCTACTATCGCCACCTTGTGGTAAAGGAAAATATACTTGTTTCTTAACCTAACGAAATTTTAAAGTGGGGGGGAAAGTAAGAGTGAAATACTGGTGAAACATGACAAGACTTCCTAACTTCAACAAAACGCTTTCCAGCTTCATGATACACAAGTTCATAAATATCCCTGCTATAAGTTTAGCAGAAGTGAACTTTTCATACATGTAAGGAAAAAAAAAATTAAAAAAAATTAAGGTGCTCATTATTTTTAACTTAGTATCTACATTCTCATAAGGAGCAAAAATTGTCTGACAATGATTGCTGAATATTCATTCACACATGTTCATAATCATATGGAAATTAACTTGTACTTACAGAATGAATGAGTGGTCCTAATACAATCCCACTGTCAACGCATCTACCCGTCACAACAATATCGGCTCCAAGGTCAAGAGCCCTGCTTATTGGTCTTGCGCTAAAGATGACAAAACACAACAGTAAGTACTTTCACGTTTTAAAGCATCATTTAAAAAAATCAGTTCCCTGCCACACACAGGATAAAAATCACCTAAAAATCCCGTAGGAAATCAATAAAATCAGCTTTAACAGCCAATTTGTCATTTTGTATATACAACAAGAATATTTTAAAAAGCAATCATTAGAACACCTTATCAAATTCAGGTACCTAAATGACACAATTGAAACACTTACCTTGATGCTTACAGAAACTGTCTTGAACATAGTGCATAGAGGGTCACTTCTATTATCAGTAACAGAAAATAGTAAGTGTTTTTCAGCGATTCCTTACTCTTATTTAATTTGTAGATGACTGTATAAAGACCAATATTCTTCACAGAGAAAGCTTGGTGACTTTGCCCTCCAATTTTAAACCTTTCAGGTCAATTGCCATAAGTGTTTTCAGAACATGCAATATCAACCAACTTCAAGAAGAGCACCGTGGAGTCATTATTTTCAAAGAAATTCAGGCAACAGATTTTCCAGATTGGTCAGGTAACATTTGGCCCAGTCAAAATTAGTCAGGCTTGAAAATATTCACCTAGGTGAACCGCTCGAGTTTATACACTTTAGCGAGCAAGCTTTGACCAGAGTGCATGGCTCCTGCCTTCTAAACCCATGCTATCTGCTGTATCCTTCTATTCTTCATGAAATAGGCAGCTTGAAAACACAAACCATATAAACCATATGCCCTGAAGAACAAAACGAAGAGCAGTGTTTTTCTACAGTTTCTATAGACTTAGTCCTGTTTTTGTCAAGAAGTAAGTTAGAAGACAGAAGTTTTCTTAGTGATGTAAACATAAAATATAAGTATGTACTTTTTTTTCCCCAATACTACATGAGCCAAAGGATACTAACTAGAACAACAAGCAAACATACAGCATATAGAAACAATTTACACCTCCGGGCATAGCGTTCAGTAACAGTCACAGGTAAAAAGCACAAATGGGGTTTCTGCATACATACATACAGGATACTGATAGAAAAACTGTTAACTACCTTTAAAAAGCAGTAAATAAAGCCATTTGGCTTTTATTGTTAAAAATGCATGTGAACTCAGTCCACAGAACTCCTAATAGCCCAAATCAGGAGGGACAGAAGAAACACTTCAGGATTGATACCCCAATGCAAACTTTTCAGATGGAGTTTACACACTTGAATCAAGAATCAAACTGTAAACATCATCGGATTTGGGGAATCAATAGTGAACTATCTACAGGACCTACAGATTTTACCCAATATACACTGATGTTGACTTGTTTTACAGGCATATATAAATTTATCATTTGCTTTACGAATAAGCACTGCTGATGCTGTCAAAGAAAAATGTAGCTTATGAAACAACTAATTTAAGAGGCTGGTAATAGCTTCACATTTCAATGCAACTGAGATTAAGGGGCCCATAAAGAAATACTGCTTTTTGAGGTAATGGATTTTTAAAATGCCTCATGTTCATACTAGCCTGCTTTTGTCCTCTCTGCTTTGATTTGCATTGCTTTTTTAATTCGTGAATAAATCATGAATCACCAGAATTGGAATGAACACTTTCTCACAATTACAAATCTTAAACATTATTTCTTAGATTTCATTTACAGTTACTCATGATCTGCAAATGTTGCAAGTCGAAGTTTAACAAACAGGAAATCCAGCAACAACATAAAACATTAAAGATGAATTTAAAAAGACTCATCTATTAAAAGGTTCTTATTTTACAGAGAAAAAAAATACATGCTTTGTCAGGTATAGCCATACCCTGCTATCTGCCAGTGATGCATTTTTGGAAAGTGCAATGATAATGATAAAAGAGAAAGCACAGCAGTTTTTCCATAAAGATTAACGTAAAAGAGGGGGCACTGTGTGCACAGACTTTAGAAATACACCAAGCAGAAATACAGGACAGATGATATATATGACATGCAGGATGGAAAAGCAAAACCAGGATCATCAACTGGAAGAGATGCTGGCTTTTGGGAACACCTGACCATTGTCCCATTTCTCAGTCCTTCCCCTTTGATAGACCTGATTGACATTGATTCATCTGAAGAAGTTGATGGTGACAATGAAAATGCAACTGTTCACAAACAGGTAGCTGCAACACCTGCATTTAGAGATTTATGGGAGGCCTTTAGTATCATAAAGGAGGCAAGGGAGATCTTTCAAAACAGTGACCCGTCCTGGAAAGCCAGCTTCCAAAATTTCAACGGTACAAAGCCTGACACAGAATTCAGCGCAGCCTGATGGAACCTCCTACAGCACTCACGAGCGTGTCCCAGTACTTCCATTGCTTGGTTGCACTTTCCTAGTGACAACATCCTAAACAACTGCTCCATGCAGCAACAGGATACTCTGCATATGAAAAAGGATTTTTGCGATTGTTATAATTAAACTAAAACCTAAGGATTCACAGGAGATGTAATGCTAAGAAGTCACAAATAGCAAAGTTCTAAATTAAGAGTTTATTTACAAGTTACAAACAAATTTTTTTTTTCTGGTTGCCTGAATAACGCAAAGGTGAACTTCACATACTAGGTGGTTCTACTTACC
Source organism: Calonectris borealis (assembly GCF_964195595.1). Classification (NCBI taxonomy): domain Eukaryota; kingdom Metazoa; phylum Chordata; class Aves; order Procellariiformes; family Procellariidae; genus Calonectris; species Calonectris borealis. The sequence continues at coordinate 49,092,273 of NC_134315.1, forward strand.
AAACAAAATAATTTCATGTAGTCAATGTGTTAAAATTATTTTTCCATAATAAAAACAACTTGTTAAAATAACTCACCCAAGATACACATTCATGCTATGAATGCTCTCTGGAAACTGTTTGCCACTCTCTAAATCAGTGATACCAGCTCCTTTTAGGTTCTCTTTCTGTTAGAAAACAAAACACCAAATCTGTGAGTATTTTGTAGTATCTACTGTAAGCCTTTTATTAGTATCAGACAATAGATCCACTTCATAGCAACGCTAAGCAAAGTATAATCATTAAAATTAGCAACAGTACAAATCAGTTGAATGGCTAAAAGCCTTAGACATGCTTTTAACCACAGTTAAAACCAACCAGCACACAGGAAAATAAGTCAGTCTTTAAAGAATGCTAGTCCATTCACAGATAATCAACTACAATGAACTGGTAAATTCCCTAGGCTTTTAAACTGTCTTTAATTGCTGTAGGACTGAATAAATCAAACCCTGCAAACAGAAATGTGTCTGCCATAACGGCAATGGCAGCGTGGCCACCAAACAAGGCTAATTTTGCAGCTCCAGGTGCTACTTAGAACACACGGTGTTTCCAGAGAGGTAGGTAGGGGGGTGGGTGTTTTTGACCATGCATTAGACAGCTCAGGAATCCAGTGGATCCAGGGGCCAGTGACTGCATAGGCTCAATGTCTAATGCTAGTTACAGGGGAGACCTATAGTGTGGAAAAAAACCTTCCACTTTGAATTAATTTGGTATTCTATGGTAAGGATTGAAATCCTCCAAACCACAAATACCATTTCCTAGTGTAATTTATGATTTGGTATCAACAGCGGACGTTGTCTGTAGACAGTAAAAGCTGCCTCTTTTTTGTTCCTATAAGTTATGTATTGACAATAGCATAGAAAACAATCCATTTCAGATCAGAAACGTCCATACCAAGCTCAAATAATGACCACTTCACTGTCGTACCAGTAATGAAATTCTGGACCACTGATGCTAATGTAATTTCAGTAGGGCAGAAGTTTCTTGAAAGGAAGTTCAAGCACTGCACATAATTAGCAAATAAAGAATCTTACTTGACCATCTTCCACATTCAATAGCATGCAAGGAGTAACAGAGCCTACACAGATAAATAATTTTCCAAGTTACAGGCAGAGATTTAACCATAGTGCAAACCTATCCCCTCTTAATCACTATCAACATATAAACTGTTTTCACAGTATCTTTTCAGGTATGGCTAACGCTTTTTGCAGAACCAGACTTCATACATAAAGCGTCATCCTTTAAGTCAAAAAAGCCATTTATTTCATCTCTAGATTTCAAGGGTTTTTTTAAATATTAAAATTTCAATCCTCTCACTTAACATTACCTTACTAGCCATAAATTAATTATTTAAAAACAGAAAAACAGCTATCTCTAAACAAAATAGTGACAGGAAATGCCTGTATACTACTAAAAACAGCTAGAAGGGATGAACATTTCAACACATGGTAATTATACCACATTTAAATTTAAGAAATTTAACACTCAGGATTATTTAGTTTAGACAGAAACAGTAAGTAACAGCAGCATCCTAGCTTCTCCTGAAGAGCAAGCAGACCTTAGATCAGATTCACAGTTTGCTTCAAAAAGATAAACAGCAGATCCACAGTCTTACAGATCACACACCAAACATAAGATGTGCCAAGAATTGTTTTCATGCATAAAAAAAAAATAAAGAAAATGAAGCAACAATTTTTAGATGCTTTTAACAGTAGAAGGCTACTGCATAAAGATACACAAAATAAGTTCCTACAGGACAGTAAATGCCACCTTCATGCTATATAGACTAAAATAATTTCCACAATGCCACTAAGCCTTAAGACAAAGTAAAATACCTCACTCATTAAGTCATCTCCAGCAACAACAGCTATTTTCAAATCAACATCTGCTTTCTTTGCCACCTCCTGAAGGGCAGCTGCACAAGCCAGTGGATTAATTCCACCAGCATTACTGATGACACGAACACCTAAACAAAAAAGACAAATCAAGTTCGGCAGCGTCAACAATCACTTGTATTTTAAAAACTTAAAGCATGCTGAAACACAAGCAAGATACCATCTTTGCAAGGTGTCACACATCCAGAGTACTAAAATCACATTAAAATATGAACACTATTTAATCTGTGAAAGAATCAGAATAAGCCAATGCAAAATTGTTTACAGAAAAATAATTGTTATAGATACTTCTCATCTTTCTTTTATGCATGGAAGGAGAAAGTGACCAAAAAGACATACACAATGAGGCAGACAGACGGTGTCAAAACAACTCCAACAGGAACAATATTTGACACCAGTCATTCAAGCATCCATGCTCTTCAAACAACTCATTTTAGCAGAAATATGCATTTATCTCTATAAATTCCAGACTGTGTTAGCAAGGTATGGGGTACTTAGAAGTAATTCCCTTTCATCTCTCAAGCTCACAAAGCTGCAAAGCTATACTAATGTAAACAGAAAAAAGTGATCAGAAAATACATGATATTCTAGAACTATATGGGAATGTTGACAGACTTTTAGAGTGCATTGAAAACATCTAGATCTCACGTTTTAACAAAGATCTGTGAAGTGATCTTCCATTCACAGGTTAAAGCTACAATAAGAAATACATGGAGATATATGTATATATTTATAATTACAGCAAGCATTTCAAATTAACCCAATTTAAATGTCACCGTCAGATCTGCACTTCACATCTATTACAATGGGATTTTTGCTGATGTTTAAATCATTATTCCCAGAGGACAGCAGAACACCACGGTGAAAAACAGCTGTTTATAGGAATAGTAACCATATGAAACCCACCTAAGCAATTTAACTTATTTAAGACACAAATTCACATGAAAAGTAGCATACCTTTCCTGTGAATATCTTTTATATAGGGAGCCATGGCAGCGGAGACAAAATCCGGAGTATAACCTAAAACCTGAAATAATTAAAAGCTGTAACCATTTGTTACGGTTCAGTGCTGGTTTTGGCTGGGTTAGAATTAATTTTCTCCACAGTAGCTAATACAGGGCTACGTTTTGGATTTGTGCTGGAAACAGTGCTGATGTTTCAGTTACTGCTGAGCAGTGCTTACACAGAACCAAAACCTGTTCTGCTTCTCATCCCCCTCCACCACCGAGGAGGCTGGGGGTGCACAAGAAGCTGGGAGGGGCCACAGCTGGGACAGCTGACCTCAACTGCCCAAGGGGATATTCCATACCATATGACGTCATGCTCAGCATATAAAGCTGGGGGAAGAAGGGAGGGACATTCAGAGTGATGGCGTTTGTCTTCCCAAGCAACCGTTACACATGATGGAGCCCTGGAGAGGGCTGAACACCTGCCTGCCGATGGGAAGCAGTGAATTAATTCCTCATTTTGCTTTGCTTGCGTACGCGGCTTTTGCTTTACTTATTAAACTGTCTTTATCTCAACCCACGAGTTTTCTCACTTTTGCCCTTCTGATTCTCTCCCCCATCCCACCGGCAGGGCGTGAGTGAGCGGCTGCATGGTGCTCAGTTGCCAGCTGGGGTTAATACATGACACAACTCAATCCCTTTTCTTGGTTAACAGAAAAGAGAAAACAGGGAAGAACAACTAGCTCTCAAAATGTCTGGATAATGCTATAAAAAAGGACGTGAACGCTTTTACTAGATGAAACGGAATATATGAAAATAAATAAATACATGCAAGTAAGAAGTATACAAAAGCAATTGTGTCCCCATAACCTGACATGTTTTAAACAGACTCCGAGCGTGATTTGGGTCGGGGGAGAGCTCGGGAGGTACCGGAGCCCACCCGCCTCACCGTGGGGCTATACCCCTCCCGCCTGAGCCCAGCCGGGCACGCTGGGGCTGGGCAGCGGCTCCCGGCGGCTACTTACAGGAGACCGGGCTTTGGCGGCCGTCAGCAGAGACATGGTGATCTCGGAGAGGTAATCGAAGACGAGGAAATCCAGCTTCCCTCCGTACAGCAGCTGCGGCACTGGCGGGGCAGGGGAGAACCCGCCGTTAGCAACGCGGTACCCCCACCCCGCCCGACCTGGCCACAGCCCGGGTCCCGGCCCGCCTCAGCCGCAGCGGGGCAGGGCTGAGGCGAGCCGGGCCGTCCCGTCCCGCCCCTGCCCTTGGTGACGGCCTTGCGGGCGGGCGGCCCGCCCGGGCGTGCGGCGGCAGCCCCGGCCCGGCCGCTTACGCAACGGGGCTGTTTGCGGCGCTAGCAGCCGCCGCTCGCCAGCGCGCCCGCCCGCCGGCCTCGCCAGGCCGCCGCCCCAACGACCGCCCCCGCCGCCCGCCCCGCCGGGTCTCTCCGCTGCCCCCGCGGGCAGCCGCCACCGCCGCCGGCCCCACGCCGCCGCCTACCTGCGGCCGCCGTGTCCCCCCAGAAGCCGGAGGCGCAGCCGATGCGTACCGCGGCGCCCGCCGGGGGCTCGCAGCCCTCGCTCCGCTGCCTGCTCCAGCGGGGCGGGCGGGCGGCAGCCCCCAGGAGCCGCGGCCCCCGGAGCCCCAGCAGCGCGGCGCAGCTCATGGTGGCGGCGGGCGGGCTCGTGGGCGCCGCCTCTGGCTGAGGCCCGGTCCGGGCCCGCCCCGCGGCCCGCCCCGGCCCGGCCCAACCCGCGGCAGCGGCCTAACAGACTGCGGGGTGTGCGCTCCTCGGGCCTGCGGAGGTGGTCGGGAACGGGGACGGGGACGGGAGGAAGTTTTGCTGGGGAAAAATGAGGGGAGCTCTGGGAGTTGTCGCTCGGCCCGGCCGTCCCGCTGTGTTCAAGGCGTAGCGCCAGGCAGCTGCACGGCTGTGGTGGCTGCGCTCCAGGACCTGCCTGAACTGGTTTGATCCTGGTTTTATTCTGGCCCAAGCGGGACGTGGATCAGCGGCAGGCGGGTTTGGGGCTGCCGCATCCCCGAGGTGCTGCGGGGGTGGCGAGGGCACGCGTGTCACTGCTGAAGCACCACGCGTGGGGTGGGGGGGTTAACCCTAAAAGTGGAAACCATGTTCAGGGTCGTCAAAAGCATGTCAGGTTATGACATTTTAATGAACAACCCCTCCCTCCCCCGGCCCAACAAAAAGGTTCCTAATTAAAAAATGCGTTTATTAAAAAATAAGACTTTCTGTGGGAGTACATATTTCGGTTTTGACAGGAAGGGTTTCTCAGGTCCCAGACTAAATTTCTAGTGGGTGGACATGAGGTAACCCTCACCAAACCAGCCAATTCCCCAGTATATAGTGGGGAACTATGTCCCAGTCCTGAAATCAGAATGGAGGGCTGTCTTTGGACATCTCCACAGAGAGCTAATCATGTAGAGGTACTTCAGAGTGACCCCCTGTCTACAGAAAATCCACATCGTTCGTCTGATACGACAAGGACTGTGAGTGAATCAATCTTGCCTGCTAATCTGATGCAGTAACTGCTAGGCCTCCCCTAACACATACACTTTGATTCTGAGTGGTTTTGAATTATCTCTTGCAAATGAAGCAATAATAAAACTTGGGGTATTTGCAGGAACGCTGAAAAACACAACATTCAGTGCGGTATTGGCAATGCTAAGTATATGATGACGAGAGGTGGTTTTACCGATGTAAAAAGTAGCCATGTTGAAAATATTTAAATACGTACTTCTGAAAATTGTTGATAAAAATTGCAGTTAGAAATGATGCAGTTGAGAGACAACAGAAAATAATCATGCTGTGATCTTAGAATTCGGTTCTTTGTTTAAAGAGGTGCAATGTCTTCCTGTTGCAAAAAGGCCATAAAGCACCATCTTCGAACTTTCTCAGGGCCTAAAAAGTGATGAACAATTACTGTCCTAAGTTATTAAACAGGCAGAACCAAGGAGGTCACAGAGAAAGAAAAGCTGGTTCCCTATGCATAGAGAGGACCTAACTTTTGATTATTAAATTATTGAAGTATTTGATTATTATTTTGAAAGCTTGTAGGTTTTGAGTCCCTATAAACTAGTAAACATCCAAATAATCGCAGTGGGAAAAAAACCCCATGTTTTATATATGTAGCTGACTCCAGATAGCTTTGCCCTAAATACACCAATGTATATTTATTGTAGCTCCTTAAAGTAAACTTTGAAGCAAGACCCAGAAAGAGCATTTGTCTGGTACAAAATACACAGCTATCAGAATAGCCATAAAGACAAACGCTTTCTGCAGTTAAATTTTAAAGTGTCTCTCCCATGTGCGTTTCAATATGGAGTACACTGCAGTAAGATTCCAACATATTGTAACATAGCAGGCAACATGGCTAATCCTCGGCAAGTCTTGCAATGGGCTTAAATCCTGTAGTGAAATTCAAATGCAGTTTGCCTCGGCTGAGACTCCATAATCAACATGCTGCAGTCCTCACTCACTTCTGTGTTTAAACATACCCAAGATAAATGCCAATCACTAACAAACCTAATCATTTATAACCCATTAATGTAAGTAAAACTCCTGCTGAAATGGGTTAGGCTAAAGTTTCATGCTACCAAACTGAATTTCTGGAGGTGGAGAGACAAGGCTGCCCAAACAAAGCGAACCAGAGGCCGGTAGGTGGCTGTGTTTCACCACCGTGTGCACCCGCCTCTCTTGCAAAACGATCCCTGGACCCAAAAAGTGTCATCTACTCCCGCCATCACCCCTTGCGCTGCCTGCGCTATGCAGAGAGGCAAATGTGTGCATTTTCCCCCAGATAAACAAATGCATTTTATCCATATTAAGATATAAATATTCACAGGCACATGTGTACATGGTAGAAATTGGAATCTAGAAGGTGCTTTTTTCTTTTAAGTTCTTTCAAATATTTTCATAGCATGGATTTTGACAGCGACTGCTCATGGTTCTGGATGGGCTGGATCTTGCTTTGTCAGAAACCATTTTAAAGCCCTTATGGAGCATGAATACAATTTTAGCAAATTTCCATATGGATGTTTACATGTGTGTGAGGGAATTAATATCCAACACGTTTAAGATACTAAGACAGTGCTGCAGTAATGATTAGTTCAGAGGCCATCATTTCATATGCAAGGTTAGGATTGTTTTGATGAAAACAGAGGCAAGTTATTTGCAGGCTCTTTTCCAGGTAGGCTTGGGAAGCAATGTTCTGTGATGGTCAAGTTGTAATTTTGAGATTTTGGCCTTTATGTGGTTTAACAGATTTTGGAAACAGTGTATTGCTCTTTGGGGCCATCAGATGGCACTGTGTGGCTGTCGGTGAAGCCCAGAAGAAGCTACAGTCAGTAACAAGCCTATGTGAAATTCATACACGGAGCTGCTAGTAAAAAACTTGACTGTATTTGTGGCCTATATAGGGGATACGGGTCAACAATAATAGATGCCATAACTCTGCCGCATGGTAGGAATCCACATCCACTGGCTCCATTGCTTAATGTACAACTTTCAAGAGTAAGCCAGATTTTGAATTCCTCTCATAAATTGTGAGAAGGAAGGGGGAAAAAAATCTTCCGGCTTTAATTTTTATGCTGGATAAAGAAAAAAGTTACCGAGTGAAAAACTCAATTAAACAAGATAATTATTTTCCTGTTCATGGTTCAAATGTAGGTCAGTCTGAGATTCAGTTTCCTTCAGTGACCTTAAATACTTAGATTTACTTTCATTATGCTAGTGCCATTGATGGTTCAAATGTAGGCCTGTGCTTCCCTCCCTGTAAACAGATTTGTGGACCAGCATGGAGCACAGATGATGTGTAAAAGAAATGTGAAATTCATTCTTCTACTACCATCACCCTGAATTAACAGCATTCAGAACTAATCCTGGAAGTCAGGGATGAAAATGCAGAGTACATTTTTCCAAAGCAAATACAATTTCCATTATTTTTCTAGGATTTTTCTGATAGTCAGCTTCCTCTGATTGCTTAAAAAAGTACAAGCAAAGTATTTCACAGACCAGGGTTTTATTGTGAAATATATTACATTTTTGCTGTGTTTCCTTTAATGTCACTGTAAATAAGTTCCTGTCCAAACCAATATTATCAGCAGATACTGACAAATATTTTAGTTTATTGAGGAGACTCTGTTTAGTTTATTGAGGCTCTGTCCTCTCAACTAATTACAAAATATTCAGCAAATATTTGAATTTATTACTTATCTCATTCCCACAAATTAGTGCATCTCTTTCTTTGTTTAACAAATGGAGTTCACTGCTCTTGCCCTCAAGGTAAAGCATACATTGCAATCTCTCCTTTGCAGACAGTCTGAAAACCAGCCTTTCCTAGGTGAATCAACAGTTGAAAATGATCTCTGTAAATCAGTAAGGGGAGAGAATTTGCCATATTGCATCTAATACCCCTATATAAGGCACAAACAACTCAAAGCTCAATAATGATGTTTAACTGATCCCAAGTCATGGCTTGGGGGTTTGTAGTATTTTAGTAGATTTTTAGCATGTTGAAGTATAACATTCTGTGCTCTGGGACACAGAAAAACCTCAGTTGTGAAAATGCAATAATATATGTAATCTTCTGCACTGTATTGATTTTGTTCCTTTATAACACATTTCTGTTGTTTTTAGGAAATATGTTCTCTCTTAATTCCTTAACATTTGAACGAAGTTTAAATAAAATCTGAAATGTATCAAAGTAAGTAAGCATTAAAAAGAAAGACTATAGGATTTTCTAAAGATAAGATAATAGCTCATTCAAACCATCAAACATCTGGCTCACGGACATGAGGTATTTTCAGAAGTACTGTAAAGATGAGGTGTCTTGATTTTTGGCCTTTTTGATTGTTAAATTTTGAAAATTTGTTTGTAATAATATTTGAAATCAAAATAAGAACTATGTATTAAAGCAAGGATGCATTAGCTACAAAAAAACCTTGGTTATTCTTTGCAGAAATCAAAGGGTCTTTTACATTGCTATATGCTGTAGAAAAAGTACTGGAAAAAGCGACCACCAGAACATGACTCACAAACCAAATGACTTTAGCAATCACGCATCAGTGTAGTTTCCCTGCTTAGATTTAAGAAACCCCAATATCCCATCATTAATTAAGAATACATTCTAAAGTGAGTGAATTTTCTGTATTCACAGTGTGCATGCAGCAAAATATCCCATGAATTCTTTCCAAAATGGAAAGCCATAGCTGACATGAAATACATAAATTTCATACTTTTCCTCAGAAACAGAACCATTTCCAGCCTGTATTTGAACTGAAGCATAGCGAGTATCCGTACTGGTTTCGTAAGTGACAAGAAACAAAAGCCTCTCCCACGCAGAGCAACTGAGAGCTGATTTTTGCTGACTCACGAATCCTCCAGGCATTTCACTTCAGGAAGGGTGAGGAAGACGTCTGTTGCACAGAGTGGACTATCGGCTTGGCAAAAATGTTGCCATTTACCTTTTGCCCAAGTTTTGAATATTGAAAGAGAAAGAGAAAGATGAGTTACAAAACTTTTTTTTTCATTTTCACTTTTTGCTTCTGTTTGTAAACCAGTTGGTTTCATAGCACACTAGCAGCATAACTTCAATACTAGACAGCTTTTTAGTCATCTCTATTTCTCAGCCTAATTGTCACTCACTCATTGATTGACCTAGCGAAGGGGATTTTGCCCACTAATCTGTATAGCTTACTAGTAGTACAAGCAGGGTAATGCATATTAATGATGGATAGCAAAGCAATGTAGGCAATTTTTTTCAATATTTACTTTTTGGGGGGTTTCAACATTTATTTTTGGCATTTATTTTTACATAAGAAAATCAACTTCTGGAGTATCTGAAAAAAAAAAAAACAAGTTCAAGTCAAGTCCACTGAACACTTTCAGTTAAAACAATAACAAAACCCCATTGGAAATGTTAAAATGGATCACTGTAGCATTTCCAAAATGGTATACACTGCTTTTTTAAGTTAGATTCTTAAGGCATGTAAGTATGAGTCATAAGTTTAAAAAACAGTTGTTTTTCCAAGACAGCCGTAAGAATACTCTGATATTCAGGAACTAATTTACAAACACAAGCATATTTCTTCTGATTTGTATTTCTGAGGGAAGATTTACTATGGGAAGGTGTTGGATAGTCTCCCAGCGGCTGTTTGACAAAAATACTAATCAAAATTGAGTTGAAGCAGACTCTTTAAAACAAATAATGATTCACCTTTACTGTCTACTCAAAAATAAACTGCAAGAAAAAAGTAAACTGACTTTAAGAACTCTTCCTTCTGCCTGTGCTACACAAATCGTTCCTCATTTGTTACCAAATCAGCAAACAGACTTACTGGAAAGGAAAAAACTGGCCAGAAAATCAACACATTCAAATGATGTTGGACACGTCTCAGGGTACAACTAGGTCTCTAGCACATTTGTTTGGTAAATGGGTCAGCTATTTTGCAGCCAGGACCAACAAAGACAAAGTGGTATGTAAGGGAGGAAAACAACTACATAGCCATTCCACTAAGAATACATGTTGTTTTCAACTTAATGAAAAGCAGGAATAAGTTATCTCTAAGTCATGTGAGGTGAAAACATAGAAGAAAAGAGAAGGAAGCAAAGATACGAAAGGACTAATTATTCAAGGCTAAATCATGACCATGCAATCAGTAAAGTGAGTTTTAAATATTTACATCTTCTGCTAAGGAGTACAAGAGCTTGCAATCAGAAATACAACTATAAATGCAGTGTACAGATAATTGGTAATCATCAAAGCAATGTTTAATACCGATTCCTTCATTAAAGTAAATCTATACAGTGACAATTTTGTGTTATCACTGTTAACTCTGAAAGAGTTTCAAACCTATACGTACTACTATTAGTGGTAAAAGGGGAGGGCATATTCTTTACTCTGTTAAAGGATGAGGGATACCTGGATTGCGTTATGTGGTTCACCTGTCATGTCATGAACATTACGTGCCCATCTGCACTCTTGAGTGTACATCTGTGGTTGAAGCTGGGCCAGTTATTTTACAAAGTTCATACCAGCAACCTACTCACGCTATATAATCGTATCTAAGGGAATCCTGGTGGTGCATAGCCACTGAAGTTGTACCTCCAGGATCCTCTGGACCCCGTGTCATGACCTGAAGCAGCAAAGCAAGCTCAAGCAATGTGTGAGCAGCAGTGGCACGGAGATTCACTGAGTTTCCTGAATCCATGTTAACAGCAATAGTGAAGCAAAAATAGAAAACACAAGAGCAGGTAGACTTTTACCTAGTTTTATTTACTTTATTTTCACTCATTAGGAAACAGAACTAACCCTGTAAAAGGTAGAGCCATGTCCTTTTTGTATCAGTAAGGACAACAGAAGCACGTTCAGAACATGACTCTTGAAGGTTATTAATGTCAGATTTGGAAGGGTAAACTTCTAGCATTGGTCATCCTTTAGAAAGGACTTGTGGCAGCCTGCAGCTGACTCACTGGTCATCAGTACAGTTACTGGAAAGCTGACTCTCCCATGAACAGTGCTTCAGCTTCGCATAAGTGTCCCATAAATTTGATTTTTAGTATCATAAATGCTCAGATTTCCTTCTGGCAATATGTGGCTGGATCCTCAAACATGATAGGAACCTTCTGGTTGACCAGATGTGACCAGATGAAAAGACGATATACAGGTCAGGAACTCTCCATGTTTCAGGGCATAATCATATCTAACTTTGTAATAATATGCATCTAGCTTCTATAGAGTGCTTTGGTCCATGGATTTTAAATACCTATTAAGCAAAATTGAAGCATGCTGTACAGAGGTGAGTCATTTGCCTGAAATCACAAAGCCGACCCCAGTAACAACAGACCTAGCAGTGAGCCCCAGTCCCACCATTCTTTTCATCATTTAGTCAAACATGTATTGAAGCCAAAAGCCTCATTCAGCTCCCCATCACACGGGATATTGTACAGACACAAAGGACGGTTTTCTCTGGAGAAGCCACAGCGTAAAGATCAGGTGCAGGGCATGAGTGGAAAGCTATTAATGCTATTAATACAGATAGTAAGCAGAAGCACATACATAAAATAATTTGGCTGGGATAAAACCCGCAGTAGAAGAGGGAACCTGTCACCAGTCTTGTAGATGTATTGAATAAGGCAGATACCGACCACATTAGTTCCCCAGCAAGGAAGCTTTGATCAAAGTCGTTCAAATGGACTCCTGGAGTTGATGGATAGGGAAGGTTCATGCTTTCATTGCCTGTGAGAAATACCACAGGCTTCTTTTCGAGATATGCCACTGCCCAACGTGACCTCATTCTGCCTCAGTTTTGTAATGTGCAGAAGAGGGAGAATGAAGTCGATTCTCTTTGCAAAGCACACTGAGATCTGTGGTGGGAAAGTGCTACATAACCACGAAATAGTATTTATTGTTCGGCTATTGGTAGTTGTTAGACATAATTCAGATAGCTACTGTGGCTTTCCCTTGTGTTGTTTGAGTGAAACTCCTGCTAGTCCCCATCCCGAAACCATGGAGGAGTTTTCTTAACACTCGTGTTATTAGAAGTAGTGTCTCCATGCCTTGTCTCACCTTCCCATCTCCCCTGTGACCTCCTCCTGGCTGGAGCAGAGATCAAGAGGGTAAGTGGGAAGCAGGTTCTGAAACTGGGAGGAGTAAGAGATATGTGCAAATTCTGGGAATCCACCTCAAACCCCTACCCCACCTCTTCCCGCCACCTCCCGGTGCCCGCCCCCAGCTTCAGCCTGCTCCCTTAAACCGCTGCCGCCCCGTGCTGGGTTGAACATTTTCGGCTGCTGACTGCACGACTCGCACCGAGCAGTCGGCAGCGCCCGGTGGGACAGACATGGTGGTGCTGAGGTTAGGCAGCTGGGCTCCCCTGGGGCCTCTCCTCTCCCTGCTCTTCTCTACCAGCATGGCGGTAAGTGAAGAGACGGTGTTAGAAAACACGTCGGCGTGGAAAGCGCTGTCGGGGAAAATTCACTGAAAATGGTCTTCTTTCTTCTCTTCAGTACATCCCTGCTACCAGAGAAAACTGCTGCATATTAGATGAACGATTTGTAAGTACCTGAACAATTTTCTTTTATCTATCTTAGGAGCCTAATTAAAGCTTTCCTACGCTGATTATTAACTACCATTATCACTTGTAGCTTTATTTGATCTTCATTGTTATTTTCGATACTTACTAAATGCACTGTGCTTAAACCCGTCATCTATTAATAGAGGAATACGCTTGGTAAAAATGTAGAGGAAGCTGCACTGTTGACAAAAACATATATCCAGGAGAAGCTACAAGTAACAGCATGCACCATTTTCTTGCTATGTGTGTATATGTACACACGGTGTGAAACTAAACTGCCTCTGTAAATTCAAATACTGCAGACAAAGTGGCAAACGCCTGCCCTTTTTTATGCACAGTCGTTGGTATAAGTGGTGCCTGAAAGTTCCCCTGCCCAAATATTCTGCTCTCCTTTTTTTGCCCCTGAAACATTGCCAATTATTATTCTTTCCTCTTTAGGGTAGCTATTGCCCAACGACCTGTGGCATTGCAGATTTCTTTAATAAATACCATCTCACTATGGATAATGAACTGCAGGAAATGGAGAGAATTTTGCGGCAAATTACTAACTCCACAGGAACAGTAGAACATTTGATTCAACACATCCAAAGCCTCTATCCTCCAGAGAAGCAGACACTACCAAGTGAGAATATAAAAATAACTACACAACTGAAAAATATAATTTATGTAGTTTTCTTGGTTTTTAATTTGCCTAATTGCAATAATTTTATACCTTTGTCTGTTTTACAGATTCAATTGATGATTTTACTCAAAAGTCCAAGAAAATAATTGAAGAAATTATCAGATACGAAAACACTATTTTGTCTCATGAAAGTACTATACAGTAGGTATCTTCCACCTTTTATATCACTTGACCATCCAAATTGTTTTCTTTCTGTTCTTTTATCAAGAGCAGCTAAGGCGCCCTCAGAAAGATTTTTTGTGCTCATGTGGACCATTGTGCCCACACTGTCATTAGTAGCTGCCTAGCAAGACACAGAAGGATCATAAGGATCTGATATTGCATTCTCTGCTCATCTGCATGAGCCATTAATTGTGCAAGAAGTGCAAGATAAGAATGTCAGGAAGCATGGAGATATTTTTATTTATGTTTCTTTTGCTGTGCCAGCTGCTCCTAAATTTTTTTTCATGACCTTTGGAGATTTTATTAGTATGAGTTTGTGTTGTAAAGCAGTGTGTGTGGAATATTTGTACAATCATTCACTCTGGCTAGTTTTGCTGCATATATCCATGAAAATCAGCTCAGTTACATTGATATAAATCATCAGTTACTATAAACTCAGTGGTAGTCTTTTGTAAATTGACATTGAAAATAAAATTGAAAACATCATTAACTTTTCTAAATCTTAAGGATATGTTTTTTGACCTGAATGTAGAAAAATCTCCGCTTCTATAACATTATATCAAAGACGGTTTAGGCATTCTGACACATTTATGTTTTACAAATCCATAATTAAAGAGGAATAATTTAGCATTTACTTCAGGAGAACAAAGAAAAGCTTCCCGTGGAGTTATATTCATACATTAATTACTGGTTTGAGTTTTGCTGATTAGAGTCAAGTCAAGTTTTGCATAAGATTAAGTGTGTGCTTTCCTGTTTTGGCTAGTTTTCTCAACTTAAATATCAGTGCTGATAGAGGCACCCCCTTTTACAGGGATGTGTGTAGTAGCATCCTACATGGGTGAGGCATGTGTGCAGGGAAATGCCTATTACATATTCAGAAACAGCTGAAACAACAAGTCATTTTTATGTCTCTCTGTCCAGACAGTTGACAGATACACATATATTGAACAGCAACAGGATTACACTGCTGAAACAGAAGATTGCCCAGCTTGAGTCACACTGTCAGGAGCCATGCAGAGACACGGCTGAAATACAGGAGACAACTGGAAGAGGTGCGCAAAATGCTTCTTGTATGGTGGAGGGTTAATTCAGTTACAAGTATCACCAGTTGGCATCACAGCGATGAGTTATTTGTGATCTTACGGGCCATAGATTACTGCAAAGGTATATAAGATTGCAAGTTATGAACCCAGTGCTTGGATCAATATAAGTTCTAGGTAGATCCTCTGCAAACAGGGCATTCAGATGGAACAGAGATCTCGCTTGCTCCTTTGGCCTTTTTAGCCAAAATATGATTATCCCAAAATGTATGCTAACACAAGGGATAGCAGGAGAGTTTCTATGGACATAAGACAAACAGAAGGTAATTCATTATGACATTTCTACCGAGTCACCTGAAAAAAGTTTGATTATTCCATTAGCTCCGAAAATGCCATTTTTGTTGCTGTAGAAATTAATGCAATGACTGTATTTTACATTTAAGTTGCCTAAGCTGTATGTGAGACTAAATTCCTCCTCATCTTAACACAAGCCCTGTGACCTTTAGTAGGATTTTATGGCAATTACATTAAAGTCTGTGGATTAAATAGCTAACTTTGCAACAATGACATTTAGATGAATTGTATTTCTTGCACTAAGAAAGTTACAATATCAAATAAATGTGAGGATAGAGCTGTAGCTAGATTAATAATGATTCTCTGAATATCTTTACTTCAGATTGTCAAGACGTTGCAAATAAAGGTGCCAGAAAAAGTGGTCTTTATTTCATCAAGCCTCAAAAAGCCAAGCAGTCATTCCTAGTCTACTGTGAGATTGACTCATACGGCAACGGCTGGACAGTATTACAGAGGGTATGCCACTTATGTATTATTACCATGAGCAAGCTTGTTGCATCAGCACTGTTTTTATTTACCCACATAAGATACATAACTTGTTGATTGAGGTTTTTGGTTTTGGTTTTGGTTTTGTTTTTTCCCCAGAGACTGGACGGGAGTGAGGACTTCAGGAAAAATTGGGTTCAGTACAAGGAAGGATTTGGACATCTGTCTCCAGATGACACCACTGAGTTCTGGCTGGGAAATGAAAAGATTCATTTAATAACTACGCAGTCCACTCTGCCATACACCTTACGAATAGAACTGGAGGACTGGAGTGGCAAAAAAGGGTACTTGCTCATGATGCTTCTGAAAATGACAGCTTAAAACCTTCTGCTCCCATTTCTGTGTCAGTTTGTACAGCTCTCTGAAAAAATGATGAGCCCTTAGACCTGCTAACATGCACAGGACACTGCATTGGCACCTTGTGTGACTTGCTGCCAGGCACACGTGCGTGTCTGAAGGCCACGTGCTGGCAGCTCTAGTTTATTTGGCAGAAGGAATCCGTTTCTTCTCTTCAAGTTTCTTCACATCTTATGCATCTTATGGATTAGATGATCATTGTAGGTCCCTTCCAACTCAACTATGCTATTCTATTCTATTCTATTCTATTCTATTCTATTCTATTCTATTCTATTCTATTCTATTCTATGTATTCCATTCTCCAGGAGGGCTTACTATCCTTGCTGTTTCTTGAGACATCCGCTCCTTCCTCCTACCAAGAATTTCCTCATGACCTAAGTAAGCCTAAGCATTATGAACCTGGGAGATATATATATGTGTGTTTATGTAACATAGATCTTTCATACATCACTGAAGACTAGTAGTTAGAAAACATGTCTGATGTTGGAGCACAAAAGTTGGTTGGATGTATGCCTTTGAACTGAGGCACACAATCATGCAAAACCAATTCCTTTTCAAATGCTAGGATGCCATAAATGCCTTTTCTGCAGTGCAAACACCTATGTATTTTTCACTTGTGCATGTACTGGGGATGCAGCATGCTCATATGCACCGTTATCCTTTGTTAACAGCACTGCTGACTATGCTGTATTCAAAGTGGGAAGTGAAGACGACAAGTATCGACTGACTTATGCCTATTTTATCGGTGGTGAAGCCGGGGATGCTTTTGATGGCTTTGATTTTGGAGACGATCCAAGTGACAAATCCTTTACCTATCATAATGGCATGCGGTTCAGTACCTATGATAACGACAATGATAACTTCGCTGGCAACTGTGCTGAGCAAGATGGATCTGGATGGTGGATGAACAGGTGTCATGCTGGCCACCTCAATGGCAAATATTATATAGGTAGAGTATCTTCTAAATACCTATAAACCAGGACACCACGTTTCAGTGGCAAAGAAAAATGGGTAGCTTTCATTGAGGATGTTTTGCCATCTGGTTTTTCCAAAGCTGGCGTAGCTCATTCTTTGCAATAACTGAAAACACCAGCAGTAGGAACTTGTGTCTGCTCTCCAGCCCAAAGTGGGAGAATTTGTCCTGAGAGAAGCAAATTAGGGGGAGAGGGGCAGTGAGCGGGGCCTGTCAGCACGCCCAGGGATGCTATGGAGGTGTTAGTACCAGAAAAATGTATGTGCACATTTACTACTTTACTACACACTACTACTACTTTAGAAAGCAACTATTTTGCTCCAACTGATATTTTTTAGATGGTGTGTACTCATCGAAAGATGCTGGTCCATCTGGATATGACAATGGCATTATCTGGGCAACCTGGCATGACCGGTGGTACTCCATGAAGAAAACTGCAATGAAAATCATCCCATTCAACAGACTGTCAGTAGATGGACAGCAGCACAACTTAGGCAGCGCCAAACAGGTTTGACCACAGGGCCGAGGAGATATTTAAAATGACAACAGAACATAGTTATTTCAAATGCTGAGCATGGGCACCTGAAGTGTTAAGCCCACTGCATCTTAGAGAAGTTGGCTTTGTTTACTGTTTTGTCACAGAAATATTTTTACTTTGATTTTAGTATACCTTCCACATTACTCTTTCTTTTAACAGATAGATAAATGGATAGTCTCATGATCAGAAATAATTCCTTGCCTTCACGTGTTTTAAATGCTACATTTTTAATTTCCAAGTATAACTGGTATAACTATGTATGAACACTATCAACATGTCGTCATAGCCTTATGTACTTCTTTCTTTAGAAGAACATTAAAATGCTCTTTTTTTTTCTGTTGTAGGTTGGAGACTCGTAAAGGGACAATTTCACAAAGACTGATCTGAACAGGGAAAACAAGTCTTTTACCTCTTGGACACTGAACTTACCTAACATTACACAGTTCAGTTTTGACTATAAAACACCATTGACTGTAAAATGCCCGAGCCTCTTCCCTGAGCAGTGCTTACCTTTGTACATGGTTATTATTTTCTGTACAAATCCTCAATAAATTTTTGGTTATTACAAAAAATCTGAACTTGTTATCTGTGCTCTACTGTTGGCCAAGCAAAACAAAGTAAACTTTATGATGGTTGAAAGGTTACTGTGATCAAACCTGTTTGATTCAGTCATTCCTGAATTGCATGCCAGTAGTTTCTGCTGTTTGTTTAGAGGCAAGTGTTGGAGCTATTTCTCCATAAAATGGAGATAATTGGCTTGTTTCCAAAAGTTTTCATTCTGTTTTCTAATGAAATTGATTTGTGACATAGATCAAAGTACATAGCAACTTGAAAGAGGCCTAGTTTACTGCTGAAGGCTACTTAACTGAGCTTATCATGAAGTAATGAATACATTTTCAATCAGGATGTGTTAGGAAGTATACTATCAATGACAAAGAACAGATATTTTACTCCAGAGCATACATATTAACAAGTTTCTTAAATATTACTCAGAATAAAAATTTTGTTTGCTATATAGCACATAGTATTACGCTGTACAACTATTATTCCTGAATACCCCCTTTCGATTCATAAATATTTTAAAATTAATCTAATGTATTTATTGCCATTGTCGGACCATAAAATGTTAACATTTGCAGCATAAATACATTGTATTTTACTTGCATTTTCTTTTTCCATGTGATCCACATGAGCAAACTCACAGCACAGATCAAGAACAGCAAAGAGTTTGCAATGCTGTCTGAATGTACTCAGTCAGAATATCTGATGAGTGCATTTGTGGGGTGCATTAGCAGATCAGTTTAGGTTTGTGGATAAATTGCTCATCAAAAAATTCACGCAGAGCTAGAATAGAAATATATTTTTATATAGAGAGAGATATATATCAAGTTGATATATTGAGAAGTGAAATATTAAAGGTGTCTTGGTCTTTATTTTTAGCTACTATTGTGAGGCCAGAAGTTCACCTGGTATTTCTGAATAGCACATTCAAATGCTTTATTTTGAAGACAGAGAGACATTACACTAATAATACAGATCTTAAAGGCAGTTTATGCTGCCTCAACGTTTTCCCAGTTTCAGTGCCCAGGTCTCTGGTGAGGCTGCTGCTGAGCCTCTTTCCCTGGGCCTGAGTCTCCATAGCGTAACAAGCTGCTGTTCCTCTGTCATTTTTACTGAGGTTGTTTTGACTTAGGTCAAGTTTTACCCTTAAGCCAAAGTGTAAGAGGAAGGCAGGTTTCTTAGGAGTAGGGGAGAAGCAGCCATCATTAGCATTGGGTTATCATGGGGTTAACAACTGTTTGGGATGAGGGACAACCCCTCCATGCCGCTGAACCAGTATATATGCACGGCCTTGTTGCACCCATGCAACCAGCCATGCTGCGCGGCTCACCGCCAGCCTTGACGCCCAATTCTTCACCATTTTCCTGAACAGTTTTGTGCAGTGAGGCCTCTCCCGTGGTTCCTTGTAGCTGAAGCAGTACGCATAGAGAGGCCTGTGGGGAGGATGCGAGCTGAGGGTTGACAAGCCCAGTCTGATCCTGGTTCTGCAAACAGCCACTTGAGTGGCATTGGCCAAGTCCCTTCTGCTTTCTGTTTTCAGTTTACCCCACCTACGACGTGACTTTAAGGTTGTTATTATTTATATATTTGCAACATGGAATTAAAAAATATTCCTTTCATCTCTGTCACTTTGACTTCTGTATCCACTCTCCTCTAGGTCTGAACTGTGATCTGCCTCTCCCAGTTTAGCTTTTGACTGCAATGATTTGTTTGATGACAATCATCTGCTGTAACTACACACAATTCACTGGTGTGAGCTGGCATTTTATGGGTTGCTCACCAGAACTAAGATTGGCTTATTATTCCAGTTGATTTGTTGATTGGTGTCCTAAGGTCTCACAAATAATTTTGAACCTCTTTGGAGAGGAGTATCTGCTCAAGCGGTCGGGAGGGTCACAGCTATGCAATCCAAGAAGCCTGATCTTTCACAGAAGTCCTATGCCAGAGCTCATCAGGGCGCCTGCAGGATCCCAGCCCGCAGTGATATTCTCTGGGTCCTGAAAGAAGACTGGCAAGATTCAAGCCCTTTGGAGATCCTTTCTACTGTTCCCAACCCTCTAACTATCAGAAAGGGGTCTGAAAAGATCTCCTATTTCTTCTCCTAGAGAGAGAGTAATAGTCTCAGCATTATTTTTTGCAAGCAAATACATTGCAATTTGACTCAATGCCCTTTTTTTGTATACTGAGAGGTCGTATTTCTTTTTTCTAAATCAGTCTTTATCGTACATGACCCTCAGACCATAGCCTGTAGTGAAAGTCGTCTGTGTTTAGGCAAGCCTGTCCCCCTCCGAATTTATAAAAGTTCATTATAGGATTTGATGACTACAATGAGTTTGCCTTTCTTTCATACCTTGTGCTTGCAGACACTCTTCCAAAGACCACTGTAGCACAGAACAGAGGAACTGGGAACAGAAATACTTTCTTTTTTGCATGCTCCCTCCAAAGCAAAAAAAAAAAAAAGAAGTAGTGGATGGCGAAGGGATAGAGGTAGAATGAGGCAAATAAGGTGGGCAGACTGGAGGACTTGCTGGGTACTTCAGTCACTGGGACATTGTGAAAATGTGGGACCAGATGCTAGTAACGAATTCAAAAGAGTTAAGTAGTCTGAGGAGCATATGAAGAGAAAGTGGAGCCGAGAGCTGGGGCTGAAGGAGAACGGAGTCTAAGCCAAGGTATCCAGAGGAGGGACAGGAATGAGCAGGTAAGAGGAGGAGAAGGCACCGCTTGGAAACTGGTGGTGGGGACTGGTGGTAGGACAGGAGACAAGGGCAGTGCTGCGCAAACAAGAGCTGGCTCACATCTAGGGCACAAAAACCGGGATTAAATCCCAGGCTCCCCAACTATTGCTGTGGCAGCCTGCCAAGAGCAGGGCAGCTGAAGCAATAAACTGCACTTCTGTCCTTTGATCATGAATTAAAGTTAAATCCAAAGTTTATCTAGCTCTTGGCCTTTAGCCTTTCAAACAAACACAGGGAGAAGTGACTGGATGATTGCAACATGAAAGCAAAGGTACAGGCTGAAGGTCAGGCCCCGATTCAGCCCTCAACGGGAAAGCCTGAGGAGCTCCTCCTTCACCCCAGCTTCACCTAGCAATCCTCTTCGTATGAAGCAGGAAACCCCTCTTATCTTACCTCATGTTTGTGATCGGTTATTGGCTTTTTCCAGTCCCTCTAGCCTTGGTGGCCGAGTGTTACTTGGACCAGAGCTTAAGTTTTCTGTGTTTGAAGGTCACCAGAGAGCTGCACTCTTCATCAGGGTGAGAGGAGGCCTGGCCCATGCCGCTGCCATGCCCAGTGTTACACTGGTAACCAGTGCCTGGGACGCCACCCAGCAAATTGTCGCATCCTCTGTTAGCATGGTTGAGAAGGCAGACATTCTTCTGCTTGATGTGCTCTGACTGCTCTTGATTTTTAAGGCCTATTAAATTAGGCCTTAAATTAGAAATAATGTTCAGGGATTATTGAAGATCACAAAATCAAGCTCTTACAAATTGGGAAAAGCCGGAACTAAGGTGACATAGAATCATAGAATCATAGAATCATTAAGGCTGGAAAAGACCTCTAAGATCATCGAGTCCAACCGTCAGCCCAACACCACCATGCCCACTAAACCATGTCCCTAAGCGCCACATCTACACGTCTTTTAAATACTTCCCTGGGCAGCCTGTTCCAAGGCCTGACCACTCTTTCAGTAAAGAAATTTCTCCTAATGTCCAATCTAAACCTCCCTTGGGGCAACTTGAGGCCATTTCCTCTCGTCCTATCGCTCGTTACTTGGGAGAAGAGACAGACCCCCACCTTACTACAACCTCCTGTCAGGTAGTTGTAGAGTGCAATGAGGTCTCCCCCCAGCCTCCTCTTCTCCAGACTAAACAGTCCCAGTTCCCTCAGCCGCTCCTCATCAGACTTGTGCTCCAGGCCCTTCACCAGCCTCGTTGCCCTCCTCTGGACACGCTCCAGCACCTCCCTGTCCTTCTTGTAGTGAGGGGCCCAAAACTGAACACAGTATTCGAGGTGCGGCCTCACCAGTGCCGAGTACAGGGGCACGATCACCTCCCTGCTCCTGCTGGCCACACTATTTCTGATACAGGCCAGGATGCCGTTGGCCTTCTTGGCCACCTGGGCACACTGCCGGCTCCTGTTCAGCCGGCTGTCAGCCAGCACCCCCAGGTAACTACTTCACATCTGAATTACGAAGGATGCTTTAGTTGTTGCATAGGTTGTAATGCATGTAGTGAGTAAGACCGGGTGGGGCACAGATGCCTCTTAGTTACAGCTGATACCCTGCAGAATTAGGCACTATTCCTGCCCTCATCACCCGGTTCCTGTGAGACCAGAGGCAAGACACTCAGGTGCCTCCGAGCTGGCTGCTGGATGTTCCTCCTGAGCCCCAGTGCAGGCACAGGGCTACAGCTGCCATCAGTGGGATCTGCACTATGGTGCGCTCTGAAGACTCAGACTATCAAAATGGATCCCCCAAATTAATAACTACTTTTTGACTTAACCTTCTCACCTGCCTTCTGCAGCTGTGAAAAGGGAAAAGTTGTGACCAGGGAATGACTGTTTGTAAAGCACTGGGGCAGCTGAGTGATGAGCACCATAGGAGAACCCTTGAATCTTTAAACAGTCTGCAGAGCATCATCATACGATGAAAAGAGTGTACAGCTCTGGGCAGCTGCTTGCCTGCGGAGCACCATCCATGCTCAATGTGAGGAGGAAGGGGTTTGGTGGAAGAAACATCACACGTGATCCTGCGGTAAAGCAGAGTCCACGAGTGTACACACAAGGAGAGCACATGAAGGTTGTACCTGCAATTCTGGTGTTCCCGAGCACGGAGGTCCTAAGGTTGTGATCTTTGAGCAGAGTTTTGTATCTATCGCGGAGGCTAAATTAAAATGGAGGCTAAATCATGGAGGTCCTAAAGTTATGATCTTTGAGCAGAGTTTTGTATCTATTGTGGAGGCTAAATTAGAGCTTGTTGGTTTGAGTGGGACACTATCCATGGAAAGTCCATATTTTGGATGAAGCCCATTTTACTCTGTTCTGTAAAATAATTAATCCTAATCCTGCAAGACTTCCTCTCATTGTGGTCTTCCCCTCCTTTAAGCATTTTATTGTCCTCTGTCCCCTTATTTTTATAATTCTTTCACAGAACTGCTGCAACAGAGTGAACAAAACTGTGTAGGGCTTGAAGTGGGGAAGCATCACCAATCTTATCCCTGCTGAAGTTAGCAGCTGAGCATTTTGGTGTGTAAGTATATTTATTATCTGCTTTGAGTTCAGGAGCTGCCTTACAGACATTTATCAACCAAACAACACAGCCATGGCTGGCTGATCTTCAAACTGAGCAAAGGTAATTTGTGGTCTGTTTGGACATTTGTTGCTGAAGTTAGTTGGGGTCTCTTGTTGCTTAAATCAGAAGTTTGTTGCATCATAGTATTACTGGCACTGCATGGGATTCAACAGAAGACTTTACAAAGCATGTTGCAGGGAATTGAAATAAACAAAACATCTGTTTCAGAATGTGCACAGATAAGATAAGATTAAACCTTAAATATAACAGAAACCCTTTGTCATGCAAAACCAGATCCTGATGGTGTAGGTGTTAATCAATGTAGCACCATCTTATTGAGCTCTTCTGCTATCTGAGGATATGACTCGTTTAAGAGGGTTTTCCTATTTAAGAGAGGCATGAAATGCAAGGCCAGAAATGGGAGGAAAAATGGGAAATAAAGGGTCCAGTTCAACTGCAGTGAACTTTATGTGGAGGGGGTTCAAGCCTCCTGAAGGCAGAAACAAGAGGAAAAGCAGAGGAAAGGAGGATAAGACAAAACCTGAGAGCCTGCTGGAATGGATCCAAAGCTAAAATCAGCTATTTTGAATTAAATATGTTGTAAAATGCCAGAGTCAAGCTTAAACATGTCCCTCTAAAGCAGAATATGATAAGATGTTGCAACCTGTAGATGATGGAGAGTTTTGTGAACGTCAAGCCAAGAGAGAATTTCGTTCTTCCAACTGATTAGGCCCACATTTGCTCAAGCAAGGGTTTTCTTGCTCATTCCTGCTCACTACGGTGGCAACTTTTGAGATGGGCAGCATCTCTCAAATGTCTGACAGCCACGTACAACACTCCCAACAGTAAGGCTTGTTATAGAGCTCACAGCAGCAGCACATTATCATCAATTGCCACACACAAACTATACCCATTATACAAACATTTAAGGAGACATGACTCCTTAGGAAGGTTTAATTATGCTTAACATCTGTGCTGGGACATTTTCAATGTCCCAGACTCTGCTCTTCATAAATATGTGTTCATTTCAAGTAAATCCCACTTGATAAAAAATTATAATATACCATTTGTGTAAGAGACAGCATAATGTCAAACACATCATGCATTGTATGAACACCAGTAAGGTCCAGCTGTAAAAACTGATGTAAACTGGGCTCTGCACCCTTCAGAAATTAATTTCAGTTGATGACCACATGGTCACAGATGGACTGTATCAACCTTTCTCAGGCTAGTACTTGCTTTGGAAAGGCCAGTGGATTTCACAGCAGTGGAACACAGTCACACAGAAAGGGCAAACCAATGACTTCCTTCTCCAAATATCAACTCTCTGATTATGCTAGCTAAATACCCATTGCACAGAGTATGTGTCTTCCAGCAGGTAAGTGTTGCTGGATCCCGCTAGGTCCTGCATACACATTAGTTGAACATCCAGTTACAAGAAACTAAGCTTTAGACAGATTTTTTCCTGGAATAAATGGTGTTGCCCACATATTGTTGTTGTACAAACTTACCTGGAGCAAATAACATCAGAAACTTGTGCAAGAGGCATTAGGTAATCACCTAAGGGGGAGGGGAGCATTTGGCATGTTTTGTCTCCAAACAGAAGGGAGCATAATGATTAATCTCAGCTTCGCATTAAGGTTTAAATTGCACCAAAAGTCCCCTGAAGAGCATCGTCTCAGTCAGACTTCTGCTTGCTCTTCTCCTGAAGATGATAGCAGTGAGGATCCTCTGTGTGTTGCTGTGCCTCAACTTAGCCTGGGTATGAGTTTGCTTACTTGATTCTTTTAATATCTTGCTGTTTTGAAGAGTGAGCATTAATTTAATGTTCATTCATTAGACAGATACATTGTGGCTGCCACCTAGCTTGTAAAATTCAATGCACACATGTATGCACAAACTTACTGTAACCACTTCACTGCTGGACTTTCATCAGTAGTTCCTGAGTATCCAGCTCTCTAGTTTTGCTTAATTCAGTTTTGCTGAATCTGCCCTGCTTCAGGACCAGCAAAGCAGATACATTAAAATGAATTCATAGTGATTCACATGATTCATGTGATGCTGTAAGTCTTAAACCTAACTGACTGGATGCTAGTGGCTCCAGCCAGTCAGGAATTTTCATGTTTATTAGGGTGAATTCTATCTCCTTTGGATGGTACTTCAGCAGGATTTTCCACTTACAAATGACACACAATACCTTTATTATAAAATACACATTAAAAAAAAATATTCCTGTGGCAGCAGCATCAGGTTAAACTACAGCTAAGTGAGAATCAATTTTTAGATAAGGAAAGTGATAGACTTGATTTTCAGCTATGCTAATATAACCTTGCTCTTTTCTCATTTAGGTCTCAGCCCATAATCTTATGTTAGATTCTTTATGTTTCTTTTTGTGGCTGTTTTTTGAAGAGTGTGAATGTTTTAACAAATGACACAAACAATAGGGAGCAGATGTGACAAAACAGAAGCACTAATATTGGAGCTGTCGATGCTGAAAGGGAACAGACCACCTAAAAGTAAATTTTTTCTTTGTTACTTTTAGGAGGCACTCAGGATGAATCAAACCAGCATGAATTTGCTGATTTGAATAATGACATTCCAGTTCCCCAGGGCTGAGGTTCTGGCACTGGAGGCTAGAATTAGGAAAACTTTCTCTGCCTCAGAATTAATCATTAGTCATAATAATAATTAATCATTAATCTTTTCAAGCATTAATTATGCTGCTTGAAAAGAACTTAAGGTGTGCAGAGGAACCCAGTCAGACCTAATTACATCTTAAGTCCTAAAACAGGGCTTTCTTTTATGAAAAAGAATTATTTTCCAGTCCCTTACTGAGTGATAACACGGTAGGAAACCTTACAGTGTTCTGGCTTAGAATTAGCTTGTGTATGTGCACTTTTGCTTCTCAGGTTTGAAGAAAATCTCAGTATATTTATTTCTCTTCTTTCCATTAGCACAGTGGAATCCATCCATCGCTGACATTGTAATTTTTATTACAATGTTATTAGCTTCCTTGCTCTTTTTGCCAGGCAAAACAGTGCTACAAGTTTACAGTTAGCAACCGTGATTAAAATCAGAAATGCTAATGGCAAAACTCTATTCATCTATATCTTTAAGCCAGTTTTGTGTAGACTAAAGGTGGTAGAATGAAATTAGAAATTTAGGAATATTGCAGCAAATGGAAATAGAACATATGATTTTTAAAATATTTGCTTTCATTTAACCAGTTCCAATCTAATTTTAAGTTAATTTTATATTTACACACAGAACACAAGATTTCTGTGGAATAATATTATCATAATACATCTTGAGCATCACCAGCTCCCTCCGTAGCAGCATTAATTTTAAGAGATGAAAAACTTTATTCCGACAAAACAAACAAAATCGTATCTTACAAGAAGTATCAGGAATAAAATCCTTGCACTGTTTGGTGTGATGCTTTCCAGATGGCTGCAATTGCCACACATCAGCTATGCCACTGAGTGTTTGAGGACGTCAGCATTATGTTTCCGTTCTCTTGGCAGCTGTTTAGTTAATCTCGATTTTGTTTTTCCCCTTTTTCCTCCTGGCAGGCACAAGATGGAGAGAGTATCTTTGAAAAGGAGGGTGCAGGGGTGCGTGGTCCCAGGATTGTGGAGCACATGTCCCAGTCCACCTGCCAGTATGAGAAGAACTGGCCCATCTGTGCGGACGACGACTGGGTGAGCAATGAGCTCTGGGGGCAAAAGCGGGGCCCGTCAGTAGGGCACTCACGGACCTCAGCCGGACCGCTACGACGGTTGCGAGGCAGCCAGCATGCGGCTGGGCTTTAGGTCTGAGGGAGGGCAGGTAACGCTTCACGTCGGGGCAGCCGGAGAGATCTCCTGTGGGAAAGAAAGAAAGAAAAAAATGAGGAGAAATAAAGAGGGAGAAGAAAAGTTCGCAGGGGTGCAGAACCAGAAGAGAAAGTAAGTCTGGAAGAGAAAGATGAAATAAAAGAAGGCTATTCCTAGAAAAAAATTCTTTTCAGAATTTGGATCTTGCCACTTGGGGAGTTGGTTAGAGAAAGGCACGGGAAAGATGGATGTGCGACAAAGAAAAGAAATAACTAGAAATAACTTACTTTTTAGGAAGTCTGATGACAAAATGTTCAGTAAAAGACTCATAACGATTGGCTGCATGTCTTTGTGTATAAGCTGTTAATTTGTCTCCCTCTCGCCTCTTGCATCTCAGCCCATCTCTATGCTACATTTATCTGATGAAATCTTGGCAAAGAGCTTTAGTCTGTAAGAACATTAAGCTTTTCAGAGGAAAATTTTGCTTAAATAAGTTGGCCTCTGACATTCTTGCTCAAACTGGACAACAAACTTTGCCTTACAACAGCCCTTTGGGAAATATATAGAGAGAGATATAATTTCACCACTGAGGAACAGAGGAGAGAGAAAATTAAGGGTTTACTTGATCCTCCCTTTATGGCAGGTTTCTGAGGATGCGCTTCACTGATTCCGTCACACCAGTGTCAGAGGCATAGGAAGTAAAGGGTCGGCCCCCAGGTGGCTTGCTCTAAGTCACACAAGTCCTTGGTGAAGCCGTTGGATGAATAGGACAGGACATCTGAAGAGAACTAGGAGAATCTTGCCCTAATTTTTTCTAATGTGTTTTCAGCATTGGCCAAAAGTCTGCAAACGTAATGTTAAAAAAAGGTTTACTCATGAAGATTTTAACACAGTTATTTCCCTCTTCCAATCTTAGGGTACAAAATGTCCATCAGGCTGCAGAATGCAGGGACTGATTGATGAAACAGACCAGGATTATAGTCACAGAATAGACAAAATCAAGAAGCTGCTCGCAGAAAATCAAAACAACTATAAAAAATCCAATCGGATAATTGTGGAAACCATAAATGTACTAAAACCAAACCTGGACAGTGCTCAGCGTGAGTATCTCGCATCCAGTTTTATTATTCATTGCTGAATTTTTTTTTTGTGTGTGCATAAGCAATATGTAGTGAAAATATATGCTGCACTGGACCTTATTATCAAGAGCCAGAATAAACATAGTAATACAAGACTCTCAACTGCTAACTAGTAAAAACTAATGTAATTTTTACCTGCTCAATACTATGAGAAATATGTTCTTAATTATACGTTTTAATTACATATTTTAAAATATGCTACTCTTTTAGGAAAGAAAATCACACATGCATAGGTGACTGTGATGCATTTCTGTTACAGAGACTGATGAGACTTATGGTCACGTGTCAGGAGAACTGAGGCGAAGAATTGTGACATTAAAGCATAGAGTTGTCACTCAAGTAAACAGAATTAAAGCTCTGCAGAGCAGCATCCAGGAACAGGTGCTGGAGATGAAGCGCTTGGAGGTAGGTAGCTGCTACCTCATTTCCATTCTTTCCAGGGCTTGGCTACAGAAAGAGGGTCTATCCATTACATGGCAAGCAGTGCTCCCTCTGGAAAGAAAACATGATGCAACTCTCACAGGATCTGACCTGCTGAGGCAAATCCCCAAATGAGATGCTTTCTGGGCATGTTTTTCATTCCTGCTGTGTGGGAACCAGCGTGAGCTCAGGAGGAGTCCTAGTCCCACCTGCCGCTTCTGCTCTCAGACAGGCAGCAAGGATGTTGTATCTGCTGATAACTGGCTCTGCATGAGGCGTTTCTCCTCCTGTAAGGAGTTGCTGAGCAGCTAGGATGAGAGGGACGTGCCCTGTCCTTCCCCAGTGCTGCCACCGCTGCCCACAGCCCGTGCTGTCATTAGAGCCTGTGTTCCCAGGTTGCAGCTGATTCCTCTGATGGTGATGCAAGGAAAAGTCCTGGCACAAACAGCAGTTTTGCTCAAAAGTCCATTTTGATCTCTGGATCAGCGATGCGGCTTTTGGATCATTTGGGAAAGCGATGTTACCCCTAGGATGGCAGGCCTCACAGCAGGGCCACGACAAGCTCTGGGACAAGTCCAGTATCTTCCCCCCTCCTTGGAGGACCTGTTTTTGCCCTGGTCCCCAGGGAATGTGCCCAGCTCTGTAGCACTCCCGCCAAACCCAGGAAGACACCCCTATACCCCAAGAATAAAGGGAGCAGAGATTGGGAACGTGCTACAACATACTTCGTGGAGCTCATGTGCACTGTGCTATTGGAAATAAACCCAGGGATGATTTCATCAGCTGTAGGCGGGAGGTACAGGGCAGCTCCCACCTTTCCCCAGTCCAGTTAAAGGATCCACTTGCTTCAGAAAGTCAGCAAAGCTCCCTAACCAAATTATTTCTCTCTGTTTATGTAGGTGGACATTGATATTAAGTTACGAGCTTGCAAAGGAACCTGTGCTAGAAGTTTTGATTACCAGCTGGACAAAGAAAGCTACGACAACATCCAGAAGCAGCTTACCCAAGCCAACTCCATCAACTTGCACCCAGAGCTTCAAACAGTCACCCTGAGCACACTGAAAATGAGGCCACTTAAGGACTCAAATGTTCCTGATCATTTTAAGCACAAGCCTCTGCCAGAAATGCAAGCTCTGAACATAGTTAATAACATCAGGCAGATGCAAGCGGTATTAGAAAGATCAGAAACAGACACGAACCCCTCCCGAGGCGACAGCTTGTATCACGTGGCAGAATCGAGGGGGGATGGACCTTCACACACCAGCAAATTAGTTGCTCCTACTTATGGGAGAGAAACCCTTAGTCTGGGAGACAAAACCTCCTCCACTGTTCGTAGATGCACCAAAACTACCACCACAAAATTTGTCACTGGCCCTGATGGCCGTAGAGAAGAAGTAGTTGAAAAAATGGTTTCTTCTGATGGCTCAGACTGCTCCTATTTACAAGGAGCTGGAAATGCTGGAGGGGAAGGGAGCAGGTACCATGTTGGTGGGACAGATGGCTTCCACAAGCTATACCCTGAGCTAGAGTCATTTTTTACCCCTGACTCTCCATCCACTGCTAATAGGCACTTTGGTGGATCTAGCAGCATTTCAACTAGCAGCCACGTAGCTGGCACAGGCAGTAGTCACTTAAGTACTGGAGTATCCAGTCATTCAGGGACTTACGGGGGGAAGGACAGATTTGCAGACTTAGGAGAGGAGGAAGAAGATGACTTTGGAGGACTTCACCTTCAGCCATCTGGATTCCCATCGGGCAGTGCAAGTCACTCCAAGACTGTAGTGACCAGCGCCTCTTCTAGTTTCAATAAGGGAGGCTCCACTTTCGAAACCAAATCACTAAAGACCCGTGAAATAACTGAGCAGCTAGGTGGGGTGCAACATGATCAGAGTGCAGAGGATACCCCAGACTTTCAGGCACGCAGCTTCAGACCGTCAGGAGTGAAGCAAAGGACAGCCAACACTGGGAAAGGTACACAGGCATCACAGAAGTAGTTACTGAGGTAGTGGAGCCAAACTCCATCCGTAGCCAAACTGACACATTGGTTTTAGATACCGCAGTACAACAGTGTGATGTTAAAATGCAAGCACTGTGTCTGTTTGTTGCCAGCTCGGAAAGAAAAAGGAAAATATTTCGTTAATACTCGGGTATTACATAGACAATTCACAATTTAAGAAGTATGTAAAGTTTTCTTTTCTGAATTCTTTTTAATGTTGCCTGTCGCTATACCTGGTGTAGTCCAAGACATGTTTAACAATTTTCCTCAGACCTATTGGTACTTGGATTCCTCTGAACCTTTTATTAAATTTTGCTGATAACTCCTGTCAAACCAGATCAACTTTTTTTTTTAGACTGTGATGATATCCGCCAGAAACACACTTTTGGTGCCAAAAGTGGCATTTTCAAAATCAAGCCAGCGGGATCCAATAAGGTTTTGTCAGTTTATTGCGACCAAGAGACCACTTTGGGAGGATGGCTATTGGTCCAACAGAGAATGGATGGATCAGTGAATTTTAACCGGACCTGGCAAGACTACAAGAGAGGTTTCGGCAGCGTGGATGGCAGAGGGCGAGGAGAGTTCTGGCTGGGCAATGAAAACATACACTTGCTGACTCAGAACGACACTCTCCTTCGGGTGGAGTTAGAGGACTGGGATGGAAATGCTGTGTATGCAGAGTATATCGTACAGGTAGGGTCTGAAGCAGAAGGGTACGCCCTTGCCGTGTCCTCCTACGAGGGGACCGCCGGGGATGCGCTGATCGCCGGCTGGCTGGAAGAGGGCACCGAATACACGTCCCATGCCCAGATGCGGTTCAGCACCTTCGACCGGGACCAGGACCGCTGGGAGGAGAGCTGCGCGGAGATGTACGGGGGTGGCTGGTGGTACAACAGCTGCCAGGCGGCCAACCTCAATGGCATTTACTACCTGGGGGGCCACTACGACCCCAGGTACAACATTCCTTATGAGATCGAAAACGGTGTGGTCTGGCTGCCATTTAGAGCCTCTGACTATTCCCTCAAAACTGTTAGAATGAAAATCAGGCCCGTAGAAACCCTGTAGAAAGACAGGCTTTTAACATATATGTTACGACTACAAGTTGAAAAGATTTTGTTTTATATACATGTGCATGATGTACCTCTACCCTGTGAATTTGAAGGCAACTGGGCACATCTGTGGCTTAAAAAATAAACACTGATTGATTATCAACAAAATAGTTCTTTCATCTTATTTATAACTGACAAACCTTTTCAAGGAAATACTGATTTTAAAACCCTTTTTATATAAACTTTGTTTATGCCTTTGTCTATGTCTTTGTCTATGTCTATGTCTTTGGCAGCTCACACCTTGACTGGAGATAAAAATATTTATAATTTGAATTATTTACTTTGTTTAAGAGTGCTAAAGAAGTTAAAGAATTTAGAAGTACGTTCACCACGAACTCCTGCCTCCACTAACATGAACTGTCAAAGTCTGATCGAGTTCGACAGTCACGCTCTGGGCCATCTCCTCTCATTTCCATTTCAAGGGGAGCACAACAGCGGCGGGAGTCAGTTCTCAGGCAGAGCCATGGGGGGGTTGGGTTCTCACTTTTGCCACACGCCTAACATGGTGTACACTTCGATAAGTGATGCATACATCTTAGGACTGACTTTTAAGGATCTCCTGAGCTTTGATTTCACAAATATGGAGGTAGACCTTCCATCCCATTGATGAATTCTAGGTAGTTTACCATGCATACTGTAGCTTCAGAATAAGACAGTTCGTGATAATTTACCAAAATACAACTCCCAAAACAAGCTATTATTTTCTAGCGACCACTAAAAGGTTATGACTGTAACCAGCACAAGCAAGATGAGGAGCATCTGAATGGCTATAGTATATATTTCCTTGGTTTAGAATGTTTCTCGGCACATGTCAAGCAAGGATTCTTCTACACATAAGGGGTTTAAATCAGCAACTTGCTGACAGCGTGCGGTAAGGATTTTTTGGCAAAAAGCTGGCTGCATGGAAAAACAGTTATATTGGTTAGACAATTACACAAGAACATGCTGTATATATCTTTATATCTTATGACATAAAATTACACAAGTATTTACTTTGTTTAATATTTCTGTGCTTCTATTGAGAAACAAGCATGAGCAAACTTCCTTGCCTCCAATCTCACAGGCCAGCATGTTTCATACCATTTAGCAATATCATCAAATACTGGCAAAGCATCTCATTTTTAGCCTTTTTTCAGTGCTTCTCAAACACAGTCACTGTCTAACATTTTTGGAGAGTTTGGTGAAGAGCAAAGACGTCTTTACAGACATGTGCGGAGAAGCGTCTGTGCTTCGGAAAAGGTGCTTCTGCTTTACACCTTGTGTTTTTGTTCCCCAGCCTCAATGGAAGCCTGCCTGTGGAGATGCTGAACATTTGTGCTCATGTGGTGAGATGCTGCTGTGATGTCTCCTCCTTGTCCTGCTGGGCTCCCACATTAAATCAACATGGGAATCCATCTACCGCTAGTGATCTGGGTCCCCTCCTTTGTGGAGGAAGGCAGTCCCCACTGAGAGATGGTTGATTCTGCCTACTAGGGTTGGGAAGTCCTGTCTTTGGGACAACCTCTGCTCCTGGCTACAGAGGGAGCCTAGACCACTAGCCTTGATGAAATACCTAACCTCCACCTACCCTGTGATTGGAGTCACTAATTGCTCTAGTTCCACGATAGCGATTGTGTGAAAGACATACCAGCCAGGTCTTCTAATACTGTATTTTATTCTATGATAAAAGGATGTGGGATAGTGGAAAGGATATTAACAGCCACAGTATGTGAGCCAGGCCCCAGGAAAGGGCATATTTTAGCCAGTGTGCAGGATTTGAACTAAGTGACTGGTGACCTGCCCATTTATTAGATGCTATCTTTTCACTTTATTCCTTCTCAACTTGTTACACAGGTAGTTACCACACATTTATGATATAAAAGAAAATGACCATCCCTTATTTGGTGGAATGTGTTTGCTTCTCCCTGGATAATGCGTAAACACTTAGGAATCATGTGAAGAAAACTTTAGTTTTAAGGCTTTATTTAATTTTTAGAAAACATTTTAAAATAATCCTCTCCCTCTTCAAATGTGGTATAGAAGTCCTTTGTAAAAGAGTAAAACAAGCTGGGTTCTTAGGGGGTTTTTATCAACATTATTTTAGAGTAGTTACTTCTGTCTTGTGAACAAATGAAAAATGGAACAAAATACACTTGTGAGTTAGTCGCAAAAAATCAGTCAGGTTTTGATTTACAGTTGACATAGCTTTTCACTTCAGGTCACAATATGCTCATACATACATATTTGGTTCTCATATGTAAAGACAAGCCTGAGTACCGTGCCTAAAAAGAGAACCATGTACAAATATTAAAAGAAAATCCCTGATTCTGTACATTTTGATAATAGTTAATGTGGAAAGTATGGCCTGATTTTCATGCTCATCTTCTTCATTGAATACCATGACCCTTTCCAGTTCATCCATACAACACCGTCATCTGTACCATGTTTTGCCATATCCCAGCTATAGGTCCCTCCCCAGTAGTATCTGCCATTGGGGTTGGCTGAGTGGCAGCGGTTGTACCACCATCCACCACCATCTTCTTTGGAGCACTGTTTTCTTGGATCTGCAGTTAACCTGATGAGGGAAAAGAAGGTGTTAAGAGTGACAGCTGAACTGTAAGCAACAGAGTACATACGTCTGCCCCTGTACTGAACTTTTCAAACCATAATAAATGTCTAAAATCCTCCCTGAACTTTCTGTAAAAGACTGACCATCACAAGTGTGTGCTACACAGTGCACTTGGAAGGTGAAGCAGCTAAGAAAAACAAGTCAAATTTTAGCTGCATCTCTTTCGGAATGTCATTTTAGTCTACCAATTGATAACTACAATTACTTGCAGTTCATAATGAAACTGCAATATCAATGCAATTTAAAGATATAAACCAATGAAAACTGTACATCTTCCCCAATCTAAACAATTCCTTTATTCATAAATATGTAATCAGGTAGTAAGATAAAGACATAGCACATAGTTTAGAGATACAGTGCTAAATCAAGTACTTTACAATCGAGCTCCTGTCTTCTGAGTAGGCAGAACTTTATTTTTTAAATAGGATATATTACCTGTCTCTTTCCTCAGGACCCATTATGTGTTACTGGAGTGAGTACCAATATTCCTACTTAAGCAAGACAGTGGTCCTCAGCACTGCCACCATCAGTCTCTGACAATGAATATATTGCATCCAGATTTGCCGATTTGTCTATGGTAACGTCATTCATGGCATCAATAAAACTCAGCGTGCTTGCTTCTTATGTGGCTGTGGAGCAGCACTGACCTAATACATAGTTTTACCTGCCCTTGGCTACATCAGGGGAACTGCATGGACATTCGGCTGGTAACTTGCAAGGATAAAACATATTTTAAGATACTACGACATGCTGTGAAAACTTACAGCAAATTAGAGAAATAGTCTATATTCAGCTCTATTTTAAGCTCTGCTTTTATTTTAAATGTCTAATGCAAGTACGTACCATCCATCATTGTCTCTGTCATAAGTACTGAAGAACATGCCATTGTGAATTGTCATTGTCCTGTTTTCTCCATGCACCTGTGAAGCTCCTTCCATCAGCGCGTTGCCTGCATTGCCTTTGTAGTTACTAACTGAAAGCTGATACTTGTTTCCTTCATTCTGTATGGTGAAACCTCCGTAATGAGCCGATACTTTATCGCCGTTCCAGTCCTCCATTTCAATTAAAACTTCAGTGGGCCCTATTTTGGTAAGCTGGCTGATCTTGTCATTTCCAAGCCAATATTCACCTGAGAAGCAACAAGTGAGAGCTCTGTGAAATAGACTTCACAACATACTTTGTGGCAACTTTATGATTTGCCTATAGGTCTGGCAAAGTGGATTAGTTAATTTTAAAAAATCAAAGAGCTTCACGAAATATGAGAAAACAATTTCAGTAAGAAGGGTTCTTCATCTTTCATGCTCGGTGTTTTACCTGGTGTATCACAGTAGTTCTTCCCTCCACTCTTTGCAACATTTCCAAATCCTTTTTTATATTGATCCCATATTCTTCCAAAATTAACACTGCCGTCCTGGCGGTTCTGAATCAAAGTCCAGCCTGCAGGAGTGACAGTATTTAGATTAAATTGCCATTGAGACAGGAGCATGAAATGTTAAGATACACCCCTTCTATCTTCATCTTAAAGTGAGCGGAGCACATGGCTTGCTTGCAGCAGGTCTGAGTTTTCACTGCTTACAAGCTCAGCCTTGCCGTTTTTACTCACACTACTCAAGTAGTGCCTTGCTTCATAAGAAAAGGTGGAAAAAGCAGAACTTG
Source organism: Calonectris borealis (assembly GCF_964195595.1). Lineage (NCBI taxonomy): Eukaryota > Metazoa > Chordata > Aves > Procellariiformes > Procellariidae > Calonectris > Calonectris borealis. The sequence continues at coordinate 49,128,435 of NC_134315.1, forward strand.
AAGGACTGCCCTGGTTTTTTGTCTCGTGCATAGTAACATGGTAAGAAATGAGCCAGGCCCTCCTTGCTGGCCCACTCATACATTGCCCATTCTCGTCATAGTAAGATACGTTTTTATCTACCAATCCCATGCCAACAATTTATTTCCATTTTCATTATAGAAGTATCCTACCGTGCATCTGAAGATGACCAGCAAGACTGTTCTGAATGAGTCAATCAGACTTAATTCTCAAGTAACTACAAAAGTTACAACTCCATACTAGTTTGTATAAAATGCAAATTACTATTGTGAATTTTTTGTGGCATCCACGTTAATTAATATTTTAACAACATAGTTATTTCACACTAACCTCCATTATCTGTTTGCATGTCACAGTATACTCTGTATGGTCTGACGAAAGGATCTGGCTGGATGAGGTACATTTCAGATATCTCGCCTCCCTTTCTGATAATATCCTCACATTCTGCAAGAATAAACCGGAGAGTCTGTAACTGAAAGAGCGCTGAACTTCTTCAACAATCTTCTTACCCTTCGGTAGGGTAGGGAACAATTTTAAAGATATATCTAATTCTACTTTCATTTTGATTTCTGTGATATATCATTTGAAAGAATCAGGGAAGAAAGAACAGTGCACCTGCGTTATTCTACTTTTCCAAATAGGAATTTCTAAAAGTTCAACCTGAGTGATGGAAGACGGTATACTTTTCAATGATTTTTTGAATTAGACAAGCTTGTGAAAGAAAAACCTTTCTTGAATGAAAAAAATCAAGGGTACAACTATGATAGTCGCAAATGTATCACCTTCACCTTACAAAGACCCTGAAGCACATATTTCTTTAAAATGCTACTGGCCACTAATGAATACTGATATTGGGTAAAAGGATCTTTGGTCTGACCAGTACAGGTATCCATAAAAGTTTTTTCATTTAGGATCACCTTCCATCTTTTATACTATCCTAATCAATGACACAGGCTTCAGAGGAACGTTCACACCAATCAAATGATGTACTATCAATTTGCACAGTGATATAAATGGGAGAAGAAAGGTCGTTATAGTTACATGAGTACCTTTGCCTGAAACCACTGGAATATTACAGGAAACAACACAGGGGGAACGGCAGTAGTCCACCTGGGTTGCAATGGCATTTTCCAGTTTTTGTATCTTTTTGTGTAAAGAATCCACAACTGCACGGAGGACCCTGAGGCTAGATGGGATGTTATTGTCCAGATTATCCTTTATATAATTATAATGCAATTCCACTTCTGTGTTGTACTGAGAAAATATATCGTCATTGTCTAGAAAAGCAAAGAGATGAAAAGCAGATTAGTTTTCAACATGTTTTCCAGTTATGAAGTAATGAAGAGCAATCTGTAAGCACAACTTGAGCAATCTGTAAGCACAACCCACTTCGTTCCTTAGCAGGGAGGAAGGATATGCATTTCTTTTGCTTACTTTTCCACAATGTGCAAAAACTATGCAGAGATTCTCAGGAAAGTGGTACATGTGTATTGTTATTTCTTTGCTAGCTAGTAGATTTATCAGTGGTGCTATCTTCTGCCAAAGAACTATAATGAGCTTCTTTCCAGGGAGCCATGGTGCCAAGCCAGGAGCTGGGCATAAAGGGATTGGATGGACATAGGAAAGCAGGTAAGGAGGAAGACATGACCCTTATGTTTAGGGGCCTCATATAACTCTTGCCTTAGTATGAGATCCATTCCTTTGCCTCTCTCAAAGGATCTTTTTAAGATTTAAGAGGACCCTACTTTGCTAGATATTCCACTGTATTTTTAATTTTTTTAAGAAGTCCCATTAACAAGTAACAGTAGCAATGCCAATAGAACTGCAATACCATTTACACTAATAATTCACAGCAATGGCATACCTTTTCTTTGCTTTTGCCTCTTTGCCAATTTATCGTCTAGAACAGTCATGTATTCATAAAAAGTTGTAGAGGTTTCAGACAGTTTGCTCACTTTGTCCTTTAGATCACGAACAACCGATTTCACATTTTTTTCCTGTTTTACCAGCGTAGTTTGCAGTTCACATCCAGTTGGACACAGCACTCCCTTAAAAAAATAAAAAGGGCTGTGAATAAAAGTCAAGATAAAATGTTTCTAATCCCATGAATGACCATACCTTTGAACACACTAAATAGTTAGTAATGTGAGACCAGATATTTAAGCATCTAGATAAAGACTCAAGACATTCAACTTCTACAAAGAAGTTGCAGTCTGAAGGGCAGGAAGGAGCCCCGAGTCCCCCAGGAGGGCTCTTTTGTTGAAGATCTTGGGAGAAGCCCCCTCTCTTCGCACTTTTTTGGTCCACTATCTCCTTTTCACTTTCTGCACTGTTAAATGTTCATGGTGTTAAGCCACCTGAACTATGATTAAAGCCTGACAGGAACTACCTGGTGCCTGTGCGTGTTTATATCTACCCCTTTCCTCTTTCACTAGCCTCAGAGAATCAACTATATTCTCTACACCTTGTTATATGTATCTCTCATGAAATGGCCATACGATTTGTTAAAAAATTATCATCTCAAGAAGCTGAGCACCATTGCTTCTGCAACAAGCGCTGCACTGTCAAGGACAACAGTGTTTTAAAAAGAGATGGGGAATTCCGAAATCCCGTGAGAACAAAAATACCCAGGCAGCAGTGGGACTCTACCTCGATCATGTGTTCATTAAGCTTTAACAGACTTTGTTTGTGGGAAACCTGCACACTCAAATATGCTCTCAGACACTAAGATGCCTCTCAGCACCCTTACAGCTTGCATCTTCCAGCAGAGAGCACAGCAGGAACAGTGTGACAGACTACCGCAAGGCAGCAAGGAGTATGCTAGATCTCAGCATGCTTGCATGCTCTTCCGTAAGACTGAGGGTAGGCTATAATTACAGTTTGAAACAAATTTTAAGAAAGACACGAGAGGTTATTATTTTGGTCCCTAGGTTTCCTTGAGATTACCTGAAATTCAAGCCAGTGCTTTTGCAGAGCTTTTTTCTGTCCTTCTTAATAGTTACCTATGCAAAGCAACAGGGAAAGCGCAGGCTAACCCACAGATACCTCCTTTCCTCATTTATGGTTGAAATCTCATCTCCCCATCTTCGCTGTAGGCTGTCTGACTGTGACTAATCCCACGGGCTCTGTGGCATTACTCTTCTGAATGCCATCCTACCAAACTCAAGCAAAAAGATGCAAAGTTGGGCTGCTTTAACCAAACGACTGTCCCTCGTTTGGCAAAGAAAACTCTGTGTTGGGCACACCAGAGGAAAAGGACAGTCTGTTGTCAGCTGCATCAACAGGTAGGCACCCACCAGCTCCTCCAGAGCGTGCTTGCAGCCGCCAGCGTCGGGGTAGATGATACGTTCTTTCTTGTCGCCCGGCTTCACCCGCTTTGGGGGCCGGGGCTGGTATCCGATTCCGCTGATGGGAGGTGCCACGGGTCGGAGTGTGGGGGCCGCTTCCCGCCTTTTGTCCAGGGGTCGGTGGCCTCGAACCCCAAGCTGAGGGCTGTCGTCCTGCAAAGCCAGGGGGAGAGGAAACTCTTTGAATCTGGGATTGCTATTGTAAAATGCTATGCACAGGGTGGAGGCATCCGTTCAGCACTCTTTAGTATTTTAAACAGCAAAGAAAACCACGGAATGTAATGAAAAAAGCAATAATGGAAATATTATACTGACATTATGAAAAAGTCATTGCTATGCCCTCCCTTGTAAGACTAGTCACACTCCCTCCACCTAGACATAGACAAACTAAAAAGCCTTCAAACCGTAGCAAAACAATATTTCAATAGTTCATTCTGACCAAGGAATAAAGTTTATATAGTTCAGAGCCATTAAGGACCATGAAACTTGAAGTAGTAGTATCTTAAAAAAAAAGTAATTTGACATTCTTGGGCTAAGAAGAATATTCATCATCGCGTTATCAGTGTACCAATTTTTATCGGGCTACAGGAAAATTTGTAAGGTCTCAGAAAAACAGGCCACAGTCAAATACATCATCAGGTCTCGGGCCACAAGCCAGCTATTAACTGACGGAATTAGGAAAACCCTTCAATGACATCTCTCAGGGTAGGTTTTTAGAGCTCCCTCTGATGCATACATTCCCCATCACTGCCAGAAACGAGAAAGTCTAAGAGGCTAGGCAAGGTTCCTAAGCAGTTGTTGAAACTAAACCATTTGAATTAATTGTTTGAACAACTGGATCAAAACCTTCGACCATCTCCAATCCCAGTCAGACTTAGCTACAAATAACAAATGTTTGTAGGGATCCAGGATCAGAGGCTTCAAGTAGTTTCAAAAGTAGGCAGCATACAACACACAAAATTGCTGAAAACGATTTAGCATAGTAGTCTTATTAGTAGTCGATGTACAGACACAAACACTTAGATTGTATAACAGAAAAAAATCTCATTTCTGATCACCCTGACCTATTTAATTTTTGCAGGGATTTTCAAAATATAAAAAATGTACTGAGATTCTAAATTGTATTTCCCATTAAAATATTTTACTTAAACAAAATTGAATATAGGTTAAATTGTTATTTTACATTGATCCTCGGTGTTTGCCTTTTTGTTTAACAGTTGTTACCTCTCCATTTCAAACGTAAAGCTATATGATCTGGCAGTTAATTTTTTTTTTTTCAGTGTCTACTGAATCCATAGAAAAGTTTTTACTGTCTTTGAGACGGGACAGGATTAATTACATATTTCTACTTATTTGCACCTGACAAATTAATTGTCTTCAACATCATATGTCAACGTTGCTAAATTAATATCCTTAAGTGAATTCAGCTAAATAACTAATCTTACCATCATACACTCTTCATTCCCTACAGAGAAAGAAAAGGAATAGGAAGAAATTATATCCAAAACTAGAAAATAACTATTGCGCAGTTACATACACACAAAGAAATAACACAGAGGTTATTTCTTTGAACACTTCAAGCGGAAAAAAACCATGCGCTGGATCATTTTTCCCCACAGCTTCTACCTTAGCTAACTCACATAAGCTGAGTAAGTCATGCATGCAATTAAATAAAATTAATAATTTTTACTCTTATTATTATTATTATTAATTAGGATCAGTATTACAACCTCCTCGTCATAGTCAGTAGAGCCCTGGGATTTAACGGAGGAAACACAGAGCAGGCAGAGCAGGAGCAGTTTCATGGTGCTGGCTTGCTTGAGCAGCTCAGTGACCTTCTCCCACCAGCAGCTCTGACAGGGAGAGGTCCTCTCTGTTCCTATATATACAGGCGGCAACCCTTATTTCCCCGCTTGACAGTGATAGGACCAACCCTTCTGAGCAATCACTGTGTCTCCGTTAATATTCAACCTTTCTCTTCACTGCATGCCCGAATACATTTGTCATTGAGCAATCTCTCTGGACAACTCTTATCTGCATGTCCCAGAGACCTCTGTTGATGCTGGCATCAAATAAACGTTTAAATCCTTAAACGTACCTCCCGCTCAGATTACACAAGGTTACTGTTTTCTCAAATATCACAAGCGGAAAAAGGTGAACATCCAAAGAAAAGAAACATGGTCAGATGTCACAGCCTGTGACATCTCCTTTATTTTCTCCCTGCTGAAAATTGGAATGTTGCAGAAATATCGTATTAAATTCGAATTAAACTCACAAATTGTTACATTGTTCTAAATAGTTCTGATGGTGCCTGGACAGGTATGCAAGCCTTTGGGTCTCTGTAAGTGCAAGATAAAAAAAGAGTATATTATGTTCATTACTTTAATAATTTTGCGTGAAAACATTGTTTAGCTCTAATTAAAGATCAGATTAATACTGTAAGCATAAAACAATGCTATCCCGTTACTTTAGAAATATGACATTGTAAATCAATTAAAATAATTAAATTTTACATATTAATTTGCTGGTTTCCTTTTTTAATAGAAAAAAGTATATGTCATAAACATTACTTAAATATTCTTAATAATCTTTTAAAAGAATACAGCATGAAGTTATTTGTAATCATAATGGAATACTCAGACATGCTTTCTCATGCTTTATAAGAATATGGCATATCACTGCTCTCATATTAGTAGAGTTTTAACATTTCAGTGTCTGCATATCCTGCGATTTTCTTGTGCATTATAAATGATCACAATATACTGAAATAAATAAAACGTGCCAAGTGAGGGCCAGCACACTTTTCTGAAGTCATTCATATAAATGTCTGAAGACATTTAGAGATGCAAACCATGGGATGAGGTTCTATTTCAAAGATCAACTCGATGGAGCGGGAGATTTTGTGATAAACAGAGATGAGAACAGCTAAAATTGCTTGTTTTAGGCCTTTTTCCAGTATTCGTGCTGTTGTCAGAGTTCTTGCAAACTAAATGGAGATTCCCGAAATATGCAAACTGTTTAACCTGACTGGTTTAATTATTAAACATCTTGGACCAAAATCAGCCGGGCTCAAGGAGCTCTTACTCCACTGAATTTGATGAGGACATCACCAACACTATTAGATTTGGAAGAACATAAACCTCTCCCTACAGGCATTAAAGAAATCTGCCTAAGGCCAAAACTGACATCGTTAACATGTTATTTCCACTTAAAGATGCTAGCCAAGTTATTATCACTGATTCTGGGCATCTCTTAACCTTAAATGCAGTTTTACCCCCGTGTTACTCTGAGGGAAGTTCAGTCACCCTCATCTTATGTGTAAGGAAGGCACACAGTGATGCTGAACGCTTGCCCAGGGCTTACAGGTAGCTCAGTGTAGAATGGAAATAAAACAAGGTCTCACTAGTCCTGAGCTAGAAACTTACTCTTAAATTATCCTGGCTCAGTCCAAACAAATCTTAATTAAATGTACGATATTTGTTCCAAATCCATTCTGAAACCATCACCATGTTCTGCAGTAACTTATGGTGTCTTTCTTTGGGCATTAAGTACTCTTCGCCCCCCTATGAAGAAACATGGCTGCGCACCCTCTGTGCAGAGGGTGTCGGGGACCGGATGACGGGCGTTGGCGCGGGAGCCCCCAAGCCTGCTGCAGAGTCCCAGCATGGGAAACCCCCAGGCTTCACCTGCCTTCAGATGGGATTTCCCCTTCCAAACCCAGCCTTTGGCCCTCCCGGCTCCAGTACTTTTCATTGGCTTCCCCAAGAGAGTTGGGTGGTTGTGTCTCCCTGGGGATTTACCACGAACGACACGTGTGTGTCACGCCGCAGCGGGTTCGCGGCTTTGCGTCAAATGAGCAGTTGCCCCAGGATGGGGATCCCGCGATCGCTCACCTGGCGAGCGGAGGCCTTGTCTACGCTGCAAAGGTTTTGCCTCCAGAGTTTTATCAGCAAAAAACCAGTCCAAATCTGGAACCGCATACAGAGCAATCTATACTGGCAAACATACACGTGTATAGAAAAACATTTTGGCAGCAGAACTTAATCTACGTTAGTTAGCACGCTGGTTATGAGATGTGATTTTTCTCTCATGCTTGCAACCATTACAGTTAGGCTGACGCTTTCTAAGGATTGAATGAAGCCTTATGAACAACCAAAACCATGGCTTAAATTTCTTCTAAAGATGATATCAAAGAGGCTTTCTCTTCAAAACAGGACACCTGATCTTTTTTCCTTCGTATTCCCTCCTCCAACTCATATGGTTAATGAGAAGCTGTTCCCGGACTTAACGTGGTAGTGGTGCCACAACACACCTGCTATGAGGAACTGTAGTAATACAGCACCGACCTGATGGTGTTCCAGGACATCCCTTCGTACAGTATTTTTGTACTGAAAAGGCACTTACTGGCAGAGGTGTGTGTTTTTAAGAACGACTATTTGCTTGCTGCCCCTTGTGTTTGCTGTGCCGACGTGCCTGCCAGTGGTACAGCCCTCTTTACACAACCCCCCGTCGGACGAGTCACGGTCGCCGCATCACGGCTCGTCAGAGCTGAATGTGCCCTCCGAGGCGGTCTTGGGGTGGCGGAACAGAACCTTCTTGGGCCACGATGAGATAGAGTGTTTACTAAAATAAATTTAAAAATAGCAGTTGATTTAGAAATGTCCTTTTAAACAACTAGTGGTGTAATAGGGTCATATTATGAAAAGAATACTGTAAACTTAAATGTTCATCTCTGATGAACATCCTCATTTCTTGCTTTTACCGGTAACAAATATTACTTCAAAGGTTTCTCGTAAATGAGAATTAATGCTATCTTCTTGTTCTGGGAGCAAACAAGTTCTTAAACATTAATGAGTGGAGGGGTTAACTTTGGCCTTAAAACAGCACTAAAAGCACATGCAACCTACTAGTCACCTTCTTCTAAGTAGTGATTTGCAAAAAATTACATAGTTGGTTATTACCAGAATTGCAGATGTAGCTGACGTGCAAGAAGACATCAAGTAGCTCCATATAACAAAAACATTAATAAAGTGCATATTCTAATTAATATTGCCGACATGATTTATTGAAGTTCTGGGACTAAATTTCACCTTAGACTAAATCTTCTAGAAAAAATGAAATCATTACAGAGGTTAATTTGTCTTCTGATTTTCTAAAGCATTACAAGGACATCATGAAATAAGATGAGATTATAAATTTCTGAGGGGAATGTTTACTTGTAAAAAAATGAGAACAACTACAGGGCCGGGGTGAACACTAATAATAATAGTAATAAACAGCACATATGAGTGAAGTTTTCTTACAAAATATAAATGGAGAATTTTTTTCTTGGACTGCTACAAGCATCTGTATTTCAAATTTGCTTTCCTTTAAAAAGGCAGTAAAAATAAGCCTGATTTCTTTCAACAGACAATAGAAAGGAAACAACTGTATCATGATACTTTATATGTTGCCAGAGATTAGCTCTTAAACCATTTCCACACATGAAATCCACCAATTAGTCAACCAACCAGTCACAGGCACACATTACTCTGTGTGTAAACTTAAAAAAAAAAAACCTGTTTGAAATCCCTTGCCCCCAGTATCTCCTTTTAAACCTTGTGTATCTTCAATCTAACCTCACCAGCCCTGGAAGACGCAACAGACTTGCCCCATTTTGACACACTGCCCCGTGGAGTTTGCACTCTTGGTTGCAATTTAAGCAAGGACAGACAATGCTCCCCCTCGTCGAGGTGCCATGCTGACCTTTACTGGAGGCTCCGAAACCCAATGGGGTCCCCAGCATCACCAGTGGGATTACCGAAATAGGTCCTCATGTTAAACATGAAACCTGGCTGGCTTGGCTTGTAAACGAGCTGGCAATGCTCCTCTGCATTGGTGGCACAACATAATGGACATCTCACCCCCACCTCAGCCCCAGACCAGCCACTTAGAATCATAGAATCATAGAATCATACAGGTTGGAAAAGACCTCTAAGATCATCGTGTCCAACCGTCAACCCAACAAACCATATCCACTAAACCATGTCCCTAAGGGCCTCATCTACACGTCTTATAAATACTTCCAGGGATGGTGACTCCACCACTTCCCTGGGCAGCCTGTTCCAAGGCCTGACCACTCTTTCAGTAAAGAAATTTCTCCTAATGTCCAAGAGCACATTTCTAGCTATCACTGCATCTCTAAATAGAAACCACCAGTGCTGCCACCAGAAATGATCCACCAGCTCTGGAAAAGAGAAGAGATGGTCATTACGTCAAGCCGGCAATTAGTGTGCCAGAAATAATCCCAGGCTAATGCCATCCTGTGGCTAATAAAGAGGACAGGTTTGAACCAACAGATGTTGCACTGGATTATTTTTAGCCCAAATCAGTTTGCAAACTGTTAACAGCTCAGGCACACAGACAGACATAGTAAGTGGCTGGTGCAGTGGTAAAGAGCAGCAACATGATGGTGGGGCTGCAAAAAATGTGCTTGCCAAATCCCAGCTTTAGCTCGAGAGGCCAAGACTTTCCGAATTTAAGAGCAGATGAGTGTATGTGAAGAAAGTAGGTGCCTATTTGCAATTTGCACGTATGCATTTGGTTGTTCTGCTTATGAAGGCAAGTGAAAAATCTGCTGGAGTATCGGGATACATTTTGAAAAGAACTACAACCTCTGCCCTTTTACAGCGGAAAAGGGCCATGAGATGAGGGCTTGCCAGCTCGTTCACGCACAACTTCAGTCTTCATCAGAAGGGGATCCTGTGGACCTAAACTAAAGACACTTTTTCCAAAAGACAGTTACCAGCATCCCACATCACACAGTTTTCTCTTGTTTAGAGGTTACATTTCAGTCCTGGGACTATTTTTCCACATCCCCCTCATTTTGTGTGGTTCCCTGAACAGGTTTTATGCTTGAGAACTCACGAAGAAAACAACACTTCAAAGCGGTAGCTGCACGACCCAAAACGATTGCAAAGGCCAAGGATTTCTACCAAACCAGGCTGACCAGAGCATATTCAATCCCTCAGCGTGGGGAACCAGCGCACAGATGTCATCTACTGACTCAGCACTCTGCGGCAGGCTTAGTAAAACGCCGGGTGCCTTTCAGAAAGCCGAATATTGCGCTCTTCTGGTCGATACCCGTCACTGCAGCCCTCTCGCCGCGGGGGACGGCGCTTGGGGGGGCCGCCCGTAAGTGTCCCGTGCGGGCGCCGCCCCCCCAGTCGGACCGCGCGCCCCGCCAGAGCCCGCGGGGCTCGAACCCGCGACCCAGCGCACGCCGCGAGGGTGCTGGTAAGTCCCGCCTCCCCGCGCTCGGCCCCGCCTCCCTCTCGCTTTATCTAACCCGACCGTCGCGCGCGCGCGCTCGCTCGCGCTTGCGGCGCGTCACTTCCCGTGCGGCGCGGGGCAGGCGCCGGAAGCGCCTCCATAGCGGTGCGCCGAAAGCTGTGGCGGTGGGAGTTCGCCGGCGCCATGGTGGAGGTGAGGAGAGGAGAGGGCCGGAGGGGGTCGGCCCGCCCGCCCGCCGCTGGGCCCCTCGCCTCCTCCCTGCCTCGCCCTTGAGGCGCCCCGGGCGAGACTAGGGAACGCTGCCGAGGCAGCGGGGCGGACTGGCCCCGTGAGGGTGCCGGGGCCGGGCAGAGAGGGGAAAGCCCTGCGCGGACCACCGAGCGCCGCACCGCACCCCCCCCCCCCCCCCCGCCCTCACTTCCCCCTTGGTACGGAGGCGCCGCTGTGGGGGTGGACCATGGCGGTCCCTGCGCCTTCCTAGCCCCTGCCCGGCCCGCCCCGGGGGACAGCGAGTTGGGCGCAGGAAGCGAGAGGGGTGTTTCTCGCCGGTCTGAGGGCTGTGGACCCTGCCTGGCGGGCGCCGTGGTGCGGGGCCGTGGGCTCTGTGGGTCTGGGGCGGGAGTAAGCAGCAGGCGGCAGTTTTGCTTTGCCGGACTTACGCCGGATACGGAATTGGTGCTGGGGGCTGGGGAGGTGGTGCTGTGGTGCCCAACCTCCGGTGACTTACCGGCTTTGTCAGCTAGTCAAGAAAACGGTGGCTTTTTGGTGAGGGCTTGGAAGTAAAGCTGGGGAGAACGCCACTGGTTTTATAGGCCGTGGAATAGTTACTGTGGGGTGAATATCGTGCACTTCTAAAAGCAAGTGGTGGTGTCAGGAGCATGGGAGAAGATGCAAAGACTGCTGCCCCACATAACGCTATTAGCTGTTTTTTACAGAGTGGCATCTCTGTCAAAAAATATTTGTAGGTGCTTTTTCCTTATTGGGGAGGTATTGTGTTACCTACTACTTGTGTGGTGATTTCAACAGCTGCTCTTGTTGAATAGTAATTAGCTACTGTAATTCTTATTTCTTGCTCCAGTTTTATGTAATTCCTAACCCAATTCCAAATGCTGGAGTTTTTTTTCACTTAATACCTGGAGCTTGCAGGAGCTTACTGAGCCAGAGCAAAAAACTGTGTATTTGCTACGGAGTTAGGAGGGTTACAGCCATCGCAAAATGGGTTGGTGAGTGGACAGCTTCCAGGGCAGGAAAACAGAACCTACAAAGAGCTTAACAGGGAAAGCATCTGTGTAATGAATCTTGGAGACTGGGCAGCTGGGTGATATCCAGTGCCAAAAATTATTAATGTAGCTTCTAGTTTGTTTTCCTTGTATGACATACAGAACAAGTAGAGTCATGTGGAGAGTTTGGTGTTGTACCTAAGCAAGCAGGCTGAGATTTCTAATGATTTTTTTTGTCCATTTGGAGGAAAATATTAATAAAAAACAGATATTCTATGTAAGTTAATATAAAATAAAAAACAAATATTCTATATAAGTTAATAGCTTTTTAATGCTGCTTGTAAGTTTTTGAATGAGATTTTAAGTATGTTTTGATTTTAGTAAAGAATAAAAATTATGAAAGGAAAACAAGTTTGGTCAGGCTTGGTCCAAAGTTTTATCTCAGTAAACTGTGCTGTGCTTCCGTAAAGTGACACTGCACAGAAAGTGGTGATTGCTCTTGTTCTTTTTATGGTGGTAGTGAAATAAAATTTACAGGAATGTTTTCAGAATCCGTTACTTTATTGCCTACTATGAAAACAGAACTGGAAAGCATGAGGGGAAAAAGCTTGCACGCTCTTGGATTTGTCATGTAGGTGCCAATGCAGAAAGTTTGATCAAAGTTTTTGGCTTGCTTTTCAAAATCTTGACAGTTTCCAAGAAAAGGGAGTGTTATTTTGAGTAAACACTGAATTAAAACAATTAACAGAAACTTAATCTTTTAGTTTCCAAGAAGAGCAGTGTTTTCTGTGAACTAAATAGTGCTGTATCATCTAACAGTACTGAGGTCTGAAATTGCTGCTCAGTTCAATTTACGTTTCCATTTTCAATTTTTCATTTAGTTATGTCCAAATGTATTTAAATATTCTTTTCTTTCTTTTAGGAAGTCCAAAAGCATTCTGTGCACACACTTGTGTTCAGATCTTTGAAGAGAACCCATGATATGTTTGTAGCTGATAATGCCAAGCCTATCCCATTAGATGAAGAAAGGTAAGTACTGCAATCAGTGAATTACTGGTATGCCTCAAAGTTTTAAATTATGTTAGTGATAGCTCCATCCAAGTCAGAAGTTCAGATATTTCTGTGGAGTTAACAGTGTAGTCTTGAAGGAAGAAAAATATTAGAATTGTAAAATAAGTTGTATAAAACTTTCTCTAAAATATTTCAAAACTTAAGAACAATTCAGAAATTGGTGTTTAATCAGTATTACGGTTTACTCTTCCAACAGTCACAAAGTAAAGATGGCAGTCAAGCTGCGTACAGAGTACGGCTCAGTGTTACACATGCCTACTCTTAAAGAAAACTTGAGAGAGAAAGGAGGCCCAAACACTGGGGATCCTTATGGACACAAACAGTATTCTGGAAATCAAGGTTAGTTTGCTCTTAGTGGTATATTTGTCCTTGCTTTTGTGACAGTCTCATTGATGCAAAATCTGAAGAATGCAATCCAGTGTTAATCCATTGGAGATGAAGACAGAAATCAAAATACCGTTTTTTCATTGTTTGGTATTTTTCTTGCTAGGGTCCACAGGAGGTAAGTGATTCAGAACAAGAAAGAAGTTTGTTTTAACGAAGGAGTAATAGGATGCTGTGAATTTTTTACAGTAACTCATTAGTAAAACGAGTAATTTTTATGGTAACATTAGTGCGTGCTGTACTTAGGTGTTAGAAAGAGGAAGATCAGTAATATATTTCTCCTTTTTACAAGTTCATGATGGTCAAGGACATGTTCTTTTGGTTTTGTTTTTTTGGGGGTTTTTTTTGGTTTTTTTTAAATTTTGTTTCATAGATTTTTTTCAGACTTCCTTTAGCTGTGCAACTATTAAACCAGAAGACTCTTTATTTTAAATCTGGGGTTTTTTTAACCTATGTTTGCTTATATATAAAATGTGTATGTATTAGATAGAACCCATACAGAAACTTCTCTTCTAAAGAATGCCAAATGCCACTTTATTTTAGCTGAGATTTTTTTTCAAGGTACTTTTTTTGGAAGTATTCTGAGAGTAAAAGATGTTGAGAGATAATGAAAAATTTTTTAAGAAGAAAAGAACCTTTTTCTTTTCTGATACCACACACAATCAATTGTCTTGACTAGCTTAAATTTTAGACACCCGTGTTATTTGTGTATGTGAATCCTTTTCCATGATATCTACTTCAAAAGGTGACTTTGGCAGCATGAAGATTTTTCTCTTGAGAGTCCCTCTTGATAACAAGTGGCATCACCATTTTAAAAATGCTATTTTACTGTTGAGTTTTAGAAAACTGAGGTAACCAGAACAAATGAAGTTAATGAAAATAAGAAATGTCTAAGTGTAGTACATTAGCAGGAGAAACCAGCAATCACTTCTATGTATGACCTGCTCTGTTTGCCTCTATTTCCTGTTTTGAGTGCATCATTTGCAGTGCAGTATAAAATGTAATCATTAATATGACATTTTGTTGCACTTTAGGACAAGAACTTGAGTATTTGATAACTGGTACACATCCATACCCACCTGGTCCCGGTAAGTAAAATTCTGTGAGTCTTTGCGTGGAATTTTTGCCTTCCTGTAAGAACTAGGCATCCTCCATTCTAGCAGGAGCAGGCTTCCTGTGGCTGTAAATCTATAGCTGATAGTAGTGGGAAATGCCATTGAAGTCTTTCATAGTATTGATGCAGAGAGTTTTGTGGCTGATAAATGTTCTGGGATAGGACGTAGGAGGAGGATTTAGGTACAGATGCAGTGTCTTCTAACTAAGCCTCAGCAGATGTGAGCTTGCTGTGAGATGGTCATTCATTTCTATGAGATTTCACCTCCTGTCGTAACATCATCACAAAAATGCTCTCGGAATCCCCTCTCTGATATTGTGGTCCCCTTTGTCTTGGAGGGCTTGCCCAGACCCATAGATCCCTCGTGCCTCCACTGTTGTGGCAGAGCTGCTCTTAGAATTTTGTTGTGAACCAAGGAGGGGGGCGTCCAGCTAGAGGGAAGTTGAATGAAAAGAGGGAATGTATCCTGCTTTTCATCACCAGAGCAGAAAGGTGTAGGTATCACCGCCTTGCTCTGAGAAAGAGACATTAGGGTCCAATAATTTTGGTGTCATTTGGTTTTGTCTGTGCTTGGAAGGGCTATGTTTCTGTGTTGTTATATTGGCCATTGCTAATTGTCATTGTTATTGATCAGTCCTACTCTCTCCTTGTAGCAGTTTAGTTTTAGCTGTTGACCTTTTACTGTTTAACTTTACTGTGCCTAAGTTTATTGCAAGTATGGTGGGAAATGTGTTGTGGCTTGATTTGTAAGTTAACAAATGTGAGTGTTCAGTGGACCCTCAGCCATTAAAAAAACACGCGTAGTTGACTAACTGTGGGGACAAGACTTGCTCACAGAGGTTTCCTCAAGTTCAGTGTTCTTTTAATAGAATCAGATATGTCACAGTTAAAAATTAGGTTTCTTTTGTTGTTTCTTGTTTTAACCTGGGCATCTCACCCAGATATTGTCTTTGTTGTCAACTGCCAGAGCTTTGGTTAGGAAAAGAAATAGAGAAATGGGAGTGGAATAAATCAGCAGTCTGCACCAAAACTACACTTTGCAAAGAGTTTTTAATTTTTTTTTTTAAAAAGTGATCTGCTGTTGTTAGGATGAGGTTATAAATTATAATTAGAAATTATAAGTAGTCTGAAATTCTCACTTCAGTAGGGCTAAACAGTTTGTAGTTGTGGCACCACTGCCTGATGCCAACCAACACATAAGGACGACATAATAAACTGCACTAAAGGACCTAAGTTAGCAAATACTTCTCAAGATCATGTTTATTTTTGTGATGTTTGGATTTCCATTGTACTTGAAGCTGGATTAAAAGATGGGCGCTACTTCTCGTTAGGCTTTTTTTTGTTTCCAATGACATAATCATACTGTTTTCTGCTCTAGAAATTATGTAGTAGAATCAAGATGGAAAGGATTTGGGCCAAAAAAAAATTACAGTAGATTTGACTCGCGTGTGAAAAATAATGTCATTGAATGATGGGATTTAATATTACAGGGGTGTGACAAGCTCTTGTTCGCAGGTGTATGTTTATATATGTGTTTGTATAATATACTTTTCTGGATTTTCTTTTTAATAGAGTTGTCTTTGCTTTTGCGGTGTGTTTTTTTTTTTTCAAGGTGTGGCTCTGACAGCAGATACTAAGGTCCAGAGGATGCCTAGTGAATCTGCAGCACAGTCCTTAGCTGTGGCACTTCCTGCTTCTCAGTCCAGGTACTCCATTAACACTTTTGTAATCTGTGGGAATTTTAAGGCAAAACACAGAAGTCAGGATAAGAGCTACTTTGAGTATTTTGAATATTCTAATTTATAAGATGTTTAAAGAAACTACTTGCAGTATGGAGAGGCATCATTTTTCTGTACACATTTTTTTTCTTGGATGTCATGAGAGGCAATGGGCAGAAGTTGGAACAAGGGAAATTCTGCTTGGATACAAGAGGAAAAAGTGAGGTTTTGTTTGTGGGTGTCTTTTACGTTGAGGTGGTCAGGCACTGGAACAGGGTACCCAGAGAGGTTGTGAAGTCTCCATCCTTGCAGGTGTACAGCACTCGACTGGATGCAGCCCCGTGATACCTTATCACTTACTTAGTGAGAGACAAAGTTGATTCCAATCCATCAACCATTTTCATTCAACCTAGGTTGGATGCAAATCGGACAGCTGCTGGCGTGGGTGATATTTACAGGCATGCTGGAATATCTGAGCGTTCGCAGCCTCCTGGGATGTCTGTGGTGAGTTTGTTGCACACCTAATGTGAAAAGTACATGGTGTTCACCAGATTGCTTCTGGATTCATTTGTGTGTTGTGTGGAGATCTCCTGACTGACTAAATTTAATCAGTATTGAGATGTCGGAGCGAGAAGGCTTTAGGCAAAGAGGTAAGTATAAAGCATAAGACTCTAACCTTCCTTTTAACTTACAGGCTATGGTGGAAGCTGGTGGAAACAAAAATTCTGCACTAATGGCAAAGAAGGCTCCAACCATGCCCAAACCTCAGTGGCATCCACCTTGGAAACTGTACAGAGTAAGTTACAAATGTATGACATGAATGGAAGTAAATTAATATTTTATGTTCTGTAAATACCTCAAAGCATAATTCTCGCTTCTCATTCGCAAAAAACTCAAATGAAAAGTGATCCCAACTAAGTTGTATACGCACACTCTCTCCTTAAATAATAAAGAGATTGGATTACAAACATTTTTCATTCTATGTAGCAAATTATTTTGTGAATATTATTAATTTTACCCTTTTGTTTACGTAGGTTTAGCTGTAGTATGATAAATTCATGAGAGTGTTGTTTTTTCTTTTCTAGTCAGATTCTTTGGTAGAGGAACTCAAAGACAAGGTGCAAAATTTGAAACTAATAACATGTTAAAAAAATACTCTAGCAATGTTAACATAATGAAATTGTCTCCAAAAACGCTTAAAGGCAGTCAGTGTCTGAGTCAGCCAGACTGCTTTTACTTACTATGAAAATGGGGAAAAAAGGTGCATACTTTAATCACAAATTCTCTCTGCAGTTTAGATTGCTTGACTTCTAGTCTTGTTTTTGAATTAGTCTAATTTGCCTTTCAGTTTTCTTAGGGAGTAATAATAGCCATTCCCCCAAAATCTCATGTCATCTTTAAACATTTTGGTGATGAGCATGGCAGGGTAGCCAAGTTGAAGGCAAAATCTCTAAGCATATGTATTGGTTCAGATCTCTTTAACTTTTCAGGTGCATCTGTTTGAATGTGTACATTTTTTTTTTTCTAAGGGGCTGCTTCCTAGCTATGAAATTTAAGCAATTTCATACTTAGTCTGAGAAAGGGTGAATATTATTTTAGGAATGTCGGGCTTTCCTGATATCTCATGCTCTAGTATCAGAATTGTATTGTTTTAGCACTGTTCATCTAAATATAGCACCATATGTAGGCATTTAGATCTTCAGAATCTAAATTCTGTATTAGTCATAAGTCTTAAGGCTAATCTTAGATCTAAATTCTGTATTAGTCATAAATCTTAAAGCTAATCTTAAAAAATAGTTTTTTGAAAAACACTTGACCTCAAAGGAATATATCATAGATTCAGAGAATGGTTTGGGTTGGAAGGGACCTTAAAGATCATCTAGTTCCAACCCCCCTGCCATGGGCAGGGACACCTTCCACTAGACCAGGTTGCTCAAAGCCCCATCCAACCTGGCCTTGAACACGTCCAGAGAGCGAGCATTCACAACTTCTCTGGATAACCCGTTCCAGTGCCTCATCGCCCTCATAGTGAAGAATTTCTTCCTTATATCTAATGTAAATCTACCATCTTTCAGTTTAAAGCCATTACCCCTTGTCCTATCACTATATGTCCTTGTAAAAAGTCCTCTCCAGCTTTCTTATAGGCCCCCTTCGGGAACTGGAAGGCTCCCATAAGGTCTCCCTGGAGCCTTCTCTTCTCTAGGCTGAACATCTCCAATTCTCTCAGCCTGTCTTCATAGGAGAGGTGCTCAAGCCCTCTGATCATCTTTGTGGGCCCTCCTTTGGACTCGCTCCAACAGGTCCATGATGTTCTTATGTTGGGGCTCCAGGTGGGGTCTCACAAGAGTGGAGTAGAGGGGGAGAATCACCTCCCTCGACCTGCCGGTCATGCTTGTTTTGATGCAGCCCAGGATATGGTTGGCTTTCTCTGCTGCAAGCGCACATTGCTGGGTCATGTTGAGCTTCTCATCAACCAACACCCCCAAGTCCTTCTCCTCATGACTGCTCTCAATCCATTCTCTGCCCAGCTGTGTTTGTGCTTGGGATTGCCCCGACCCATGTCTAGGACCTTGCACTTGGCCTTGTTGAACTTCATGAGGTTTGCATGGGCCCACTTCTCAAGCCTGTCAAGGTCCCTCTGGATGGCATCCCTTCCCTCCAGCGTGTCGATCAGGTTTTCTAAATACAGCAGTATTAGAATGTGCTCTATATAAAAATTAAGGCAAATGTCGTTTGAAAAAAAAATGGCACCAAAATAAACCCATGAGAGATTTAAGGTAAACAAATGGAAAATGACTACTTGTTAGGAGCACTTTCTTTTCAGAGAGAGAATGTAAATATAATTCAAGTCACTGTACTAATTCTACATGTCAGCAGTTTTAGTGGAGGTTTGCTGTCAAAATCCTTGCTCAGCAGGTTCTACTCAGAAGTAGAACCATAGCTGGAACACCAAATGTGGGTTTCATCTTATCTGTTGCTTAAGATCTACATTTTAACTGGTCTTCCTAAGCTTGGTTTGAAGTCATTTGTGAAAGATGGGGACTTAAAATAGGTCAGATCATTTATTTCTTAGATTTCTGCCCTGGAAGTGCCTGTTTCTATTCCTAGACCATGAAGAAATCTAGACAACTATCTCAAATGTATGGGGCTCTGGTCTCATCTACTCAGAAGAATCAACTTTAGCTTTCCAAAGTATTTCTGCCTTATTTCTGCCTAAGAACTTCTTGTGTGTTCTAGGTTTTTTGAAATGAGCTGTATGACAGTACATGAAGTATGACATCCAGTGAAAACAACTATGGGTTTTGATTTTAGCTGTCTGGCTTTGGAGAAATTAGAGAAATAGAAAGGCTGCTGTAAGCAAGCCATGTGTTGGTAGAGCTTTTCTTGCGAGATCCATCTCCAGTGTTTTGTTACCAGAAAGTTCCCAACATACTCGTATTACCTCTTATTTAGGGAAAAGGAGGTGGTGGAAAAGGAGCGTGCTTTAAGAGGTAGCTATTATATGGCAGTGTGATTTAACAGCCAAGATTTTATATAGTTGTTCTTTATTATTGTATAAGCACTATAAAGCAGCAGAAGGAACTTGTGCTTAAATAAAGTCTTTCTTTGCAAAGCCTCAAGTGTTGAGCCACTGTGTTATGGACTTTCAAAGGATTTGAAAAAGTTGCTTACACGAGCAGGGTCTTTCTGTACTGCAAGTTCCCCAAGTCTAGTGTATGACGTGAATTTCTAGTAGTCTCTTCATTTAACTAAAGTAGAAATCAAGCTCTCTTCAAATCTAATTTCACATTTGACCTTTTTGGGGAGCATGCATTTCCTGGTGAATACTAACAAATTCTGGTGTTGGAGAATGAAAATTACGTTGACAGATGTATGTGTATTCTGATTTAGAAAAACTTTTGTTTTTTCTAAAGGTTATCAGTGGTCACCTGGGATGGGTGAGATGTATTGCAGTAGAACCAGGAAATCAGTGGTTTGTTACTGGCTCTGCTGACAGAACTATAAAGGTAAGAGGTTGGAAGAAATCACTGACAAAGTTTGTGGGTGGTTTTTTTTGTTCTCTTATTTTGAAAAGTCTTCAGCCCTTGGAAACAATTTCTTTGTTACTGCTTGCAGAATAATGAACTGCAGATTGTTTGTTCTTGTGTTACCTAGTCATGAAGGATTTGTGGAGTATTAATTCTTGAGATTTCATTTATTATATGGTAGTAGCTGGAGAGCAAATGTTTGTTATTGTAATTTTTAACTTAAAATGCAGCAGGATCAATTACATCTGGGCTGTTTACCCAGACTATCTCTGTGTCGCTTTTACCTGTCTACCTAAAATACTTATTTTGATGCAGATTTGGGACCTTGCTAGTGGCAAATTGAAATTGTCTTTGACGGGACACATCAGTACCGTACGAGGGGTGATAGTAAGTGCAAGAAGTCCGTACCTCTTTTCTTGTGGAGAAGACAAACAAGTGAAATGCTGGGATCTTGAATACAATAAGGTAAGCTGTAGTTTTTTTAATTGGAATTAATTGGTGGTGGCAAATACAAAAATCAAAGCATTTAGAATATTCTTTCAAATATCCAGTTAAAGTGTGTATACATTTTTTATTCATCTAGGTTATCAGACATTACCATGGTCATCTAAGTGCTGTCTATGGTTTAGACTTGCATCCAACAATAGATGTACTGGTAACATGTAGCAGAGATTCAACAGCACGAGTAAGTATAGTTTTAAAATCTTGATATATCAGTGTGTTTCAACATCATCCATTTGTAAAAGTGAATACTTACCAAAAGTTAACATGAATCAAGATGAAAATACTAAGATGATTTATGTTAGCTTTGTCTTTTGTTGTCGATAAAACTGAAGCCTGAATACACAAAAATGCAGTGTCACTTCAGGAGAATGTTTTATTTCTTAATTTAGTAGGTGGACTACATAGTGTATATAGGATCACTTAGTATTTAGAAGATGGTATGGTTTTATGGTGTCTAAGTTATCTGTATGTCTAGAAATTCAGTGGCAGGCTCCCTGCTCCCCTTGAAATTTGCCAGCTGAGGCAGTTGTGTGATGAATTGTAGGATGAAAAATACAACCCAAATATCATTGTTTAATCTGTAGAACTATGGCAAGAAATTCATGTAATCGATGACAGTGCGTAAAATACATTGAATATGCATCTGTTATTGACCTTTGTGACTTATTTACTGTGAATTCATAGATTTGGGATGTGAGGACGAAAGCCAGTGTGCACACACTATCAGGACACACAAATGCGGTAGCGACAGTGAAGTGCCAAGCTGCAGAACCGCAAATTATTACAGGTATAGCGGGCATGGTTTCACAAGTAACTTGACTGAAAAACCTAATCATGATGTATTTGTTCAGTAATTATGTGAGATTCATAATGTTATCTTTGTTAATTTACTCAGTTTCTCGTATTCATTTTCTGTTGAAAATGGGCCATTCAATGGTTATTTCATACTATTAATGGTATGTTTAAGCAAATATAGCTATGCATTGTTTGAACGTTTTTCTGCACTTCCTTTGTTTCTCGTGTTTACATTTTTTGTTGTAATATGTATTGAGACTTGTGTTTTCTGTGATATTTCACAGTTCTCCCCAATTCAGTTAAGAAGTGTCCAATACCATGGTTAAATACAAAGTTCATCTTCTTTCCCATTATGTCAAAATCTAGCTTAGTTGTTCTCGAATTTCAAACTGTGTAGAAAAACTATAACAACCCAGCATCTTTCTCATCTGAGGTGGCATTAGTATCATATTTTCGTAACAAGCATAATATTTTTGTCTCTTTCACATATAAAGTTTTGGCTGCCTTATCAAAATAATAATGGTAGAATAGAATCAATATGATGGTTTGTACTATTTTTTATTTTCTTTTCATTGTAGGCAGTCATGATACTACCATACGGCTCTGGGATTTAGTGGCAGGAAAAACTCGTGTTACTTTAACAAATCACAAGAAATCTGTAAGAGCAGTAGTGTTACATCCAAGACAGTAAGTTTTCCTCGTTCTTTTACACTTTCACAGTTCATAACATTGGTGACAGAAAGCCAATGTGAGTGATGATTTAGAATGGGAGGGCATAATAATGTGAAAAACTAATGAACTTAGAATGCTGTAAAAATGTACATATCAGTTCTCAAATACCTTCACTACACTGTGCTACTGAAGTATGGGCACTAGTGTACATTAGCAATCCTGACAATGTCCTATACCCCATGGAATTTGCGTATGTGCCTTTGATGCAGTCCTTGAGAAATCAGTGACACTGGGCTTTGTAAGGCTAATAACAAATATGTAACCGAATGATTGTTAGCAGAAAGTGAAGTAGTTTCGTAAAAGTGTACAAGTGTGAATAATGCTAAAGGAGACAGTGATTACTACAAAGGGTTTTTTTAATATGTGCTTCACTGCACAAGACATTTCAATCTATCAGGCCTTAAAAAGAAACTTCTTGTGAGTAATCTTTGAATGTGGGTGTTGTTGGAAGTGCTCTGAATTTAGATACTATATTTTGATGCATCAACATTTGCCTGTTCGGATAAATCATTGAAACAATGGAGAAAAGGAATTCACATAGAACTGCAGTACTTCTGCACCTTCAATATTTTAAAACAAAATTCTGTCAGTGCAGAAATTCAGAATCTTTGAATCAATTCTGATCCAGTCTGTGTGTCTGAAAAACTATGAAAATCTCATGGTATGCCTATTAGCTGTGGCAGAGAAAAACCCTAGTTTTACTTATAATCTGCAAAAAAAACCCCTGTAGTTTCAGGTTCATTGATCATACCTCTCTGAAAAAAAACTTGAAGTGTTTTTATCAAGCAGTAGCAAAAGTCAGCCTAGTATTTTTATATTTCAGTATTTCTTTTTTTTAATATTCCATTTTTTTTCCTAATAATCTATTTTGTTACTGAAGAATCTATCACATAGCAAATTGCTTAGATGTTGTGGCAACTGAAAATATTCCTACAGGCTTTTGTATGTGCTACCCAAATAACCTTGTGACTGCTTGCACATGTTAAAATGAGGGAAGTGATCATTTTAGGGTAACTCAGTAAAATAAATTATCTTTCATAGTTCAGTTTTTTGCAGTGCTTTATTCTTGGCTGTGTAGTTTTGGAAGACTAGCTGGGTTTTTTGTTCTGTTTGGGTTTTTTTTTCCCTGATACCTTTGCTGATGATGCCCTTATACTTGAAAATTTGCCAGAATAACAACTGACAAGAACCTAACGTGCATTTTTCATGTTTGTTTGCATATTAACATTCTATACAGCATAGGATTTTTAAAGTTTAGGTAGTCTATGGAAAGAAAGGAAACAGTAGAGATAGGTAATTCATGACTTCATAAAATTGCTTCATTTTATGTGAAGTAAAAATGTCAGAAAAGCAGTTTTAGTGTTAAGTAACTTTGCAACTAGCATTTAACAGTAGTTTCAGTGAAGGATGTTTGGTATCCCTACGGCTTTTTTGAACTTTAATATACTGTGCTTATTTTCTTTCAGTTACACATTTGCATCTGGTTCTCCAGATAATATTAAACAGTGGAAATTCCCAGATGGAAACTTCATTCAGAACCTCTCTGGCCACAATGCTATTATCAACACACTGGCTGTAAATTCCGATGGCGTTCTGGTCTCCGGAGGTAAAAATCAGAAATACACGTTCATATTTCCCCTCTCCACTGCCCCACTTACATATTGCTGGGGGTCCTTAGGCAAAGATGCTCGCTAAGCTCTCTTTTATCTGGGCCTATAAGCCTGCTACAGCATACAACTTCATTTTATAGTGAGTAGGGCCGCTTTCATTTTCTTGTATGTTACTGAGCTGCATGCACAAAAATGTATTTGAAAGGGCTTTTAATCTGCAGCAGGGAAGAGGTTTCGTCTTCTCAGTTGGCGGCTGCTGCAAGGCTCCAGAGTCCATCCTCTGTGATCTCCTGGGTCTGAATTGTGAGTGTCCCCTCGGGAGTGGTGTGGAAATTGGAAGCTGCCTGGGAGACATCTGGTTCTTTGTTGGCTGCTCTGTTAGTAGCATGTGGATGCAGTGAGAATGGATAAAGAATATAGAAACATCTTGCTAAAGCTTGCTGTACTATTTAAATGGTGAACTCTTCCCTGTTTTTTTTATGCAGCACAAATGCATTGGTTCTGTGGTCTCGAAGTTTCTTGCACGCATTTTCTGATGTTATATTTGTATTGTTTAAAAGATTGATAGCTAATCTCCAAATTTTATTTGCTCTGTTTACTCAGCAATATTATATGTTCAAGCATTCTGAAATTAAGAAACTGGCCACTTGGCTCCAGTGCCTATGGGAGGATTTTGTGTCTATTGTGACACATTGATTTAATTCTTTCACTCAAAAGCTTCAAGAATTTAATAATCATCTGATACATTAGAGTATTGTTAGTGGTCTCTGGGCCCCCAGAGTCTTGGAACTACTAGTTTGTATTCATGTATCTGTGTTGTGGGGGTAGGAGGAGAATCCTGAATGCTTACTGTGTCCGATTGAATAATTTCATGTAAGAACATTTAGCTCATATTGCAGGTAGCATTTTTCTATATATTAGTTACCCAAGCATTGTAATAAAAATATTTTTGTGGAAATATGTGTTACTAAAACCATAATCTGTGATGTTTCTGAGAGTTTTATGTTTGTACAAGACAAAGTACCTATGTAGACCTTTTTTAGTGATACGCTTTTTTGAAAGTAGCTTCTAGAAATCCCAGCTGAAATCAGATCTTTTCGTTAAGGCATTGTGTCTACATAGTAGGGAGATGGTAACTGTGGTTTTAATGTAGATGCTCAGGAAATGAGTAAATAGTGTGGAAAAAGGAAGTGCCAGTTTTACAGCTTGAGAGCTGAGCTCTAGAGAAACAGTCCAAGATTGTATGGGAAAACAGAGTTAAAGCAGGAGGTTAAGCCCAAATCTCTGAGGTCCTAGACCAGTTGCTTAATCACAAGATTGTCCTGGGAGAGCTCTAGCAGTCAGAGGAAAGTGAATTAAGAGGCTAAACTGTATTGCTCCACATAACTTGCAGAGCCTGAGTTTTCACCTCTTGGTTTTGCTTTGTCTAATCCTTTGGATAGTTGTGAACAAGGATGGGACTCAGTTCACAGCATCACACATGGTAAGACAGTTTAGGACAGGTTCCATGACTTTGCAGAAGCAGATACTTACAAAAAGCATTTCTGTGTTTGTAACCAGAGCATAAAAAAAAAAAGTAACAGTTAAGTTACGCTTTGGAACCCTGAAATGCATTTGGTCCCATGTGCTCTTGGTCCCGTTTGATACAGTATGTCCTGGAGGCTAGGAATGTGGAGTAAGATGGAAATCTGCGAAGCAGGAGTTGGAAGACAGCTAATTATATAGTCAGCTTACCCTGTTATGTTTTCAAGTATGTATAAAAGGGGCCCTTGATTTTAAAATTTGGATAAAGCTCTGTTTGACAACTGGTGCATTCATAGTGAGAGCAAGAACTTGACAAAATACTGGACTGGGTTCATATTTCATTCTCTATTATTTTGAAGACACTTCCAGAAGGTCCTTGTAGGACTTTTTCATGTTAGTAGTAGTTGAGGCTTTAGAAAAACTTGTTCCTTCTCCACATAAGAACCGCTATTGTTTTAGTAATATTATTTGTGACGTTTTTAAAAATTAAGATTTAAATATTGATTCCCCCTCTTTACATCCTCATGCTATTTACAGCAACTTTAAAGTAGTTGATGCTGAATTAAAATAAGAGTTACCTTAGAGTATTTTACTGTAGAAACACCCTTCTTGAAACATCTGACTTTCTTGTCTAGCTGGCAGCTGTGGAGAAATTTTTAATAGATCTGTTTTGGCTAGATAATGCCTTGGGAGGGGGTTGTTTTTTGTAACTGAAAAATTGCTCTGAGAGCATCCTTCTGAATACAGAGTTCAGATTGCTGTGAATACCCTGTAGCTGATGCCAGTAGTAGCAATACTGGCAGTGGTTTAAACTGTATTTGAAATAGAACCTGTGCAAACATTAAGCCTGTGTCCCATTACAGACTCCTTAATGTCTGTAATGTGTTTGACAGGATGATGCCTCTTTGTTCAACTTTAGTGGAGCTACTGAGCAGGGAGCTTGATACTCAGAATGCCAGTCCTTACTGTGCTTCCAAAGCAACTTGCTGCCATTGCCTTGTGATGTAGTATATCATCTCTCTGGGTTATCTGATGCAAAACTGGATGAGATTCTGAGGGAGCTTCCATCAGTCTTCTTAAACAAGATCGGCCTTTCCTAACTAAGAAGGAAACCAATAGAAAATGGGAAACCTTGTAGGGTGTACTGAGCTGTTGTACATGAATGTTATAGCTGATGTATTCCTCATGTATTAATTGGTTGTTCATGATACTGTTTTTAGAAAACCGATAGAAATTAACTGGTTAAAATACTAAGTATGTTTGTTTGTTTTTAGCTGATAATGGTACTATGCATCTTTGGGACTGGAGAACTGGATACAATTTCCAGAGAGTACATGCAGCTGTACAGCCAGGCTCTTTGGACAGTGAATCAGGAATATTTGCTTGTGTTTTTGACCAGTCAGAAAGCAGATTGCTAACTGCTGAAGCTGATAAAACCATAAAAGTATACAAAGAAGATGATACTGCGGTATGTCAAAGTGTCTTTTTAATGTATTTTCATGAAATCAAAAAATTTCAGACAAATGTTACACATATCAATAAGGGACATGCACAGACTGGGGTAATCCATTTTATTGAAGTTTGAAAGTAATGTGTATGTAATAATGTTAAGAGGACAGCAACTAGTTTCTGCACTCCTAATTTCTTATTAACAACTATAGTACAAATAAGTGTAAGGTCTATCAACTCTTCTGCAAAAGTCATTTGTGATAAAGTCTGAAGAAATCTTAATACAATAATGTACATCATGTTTTGAAGCCAGTGGAGGACTGTGTGTGGTTGTAATGATTAAAACATGGGAATTAGCAAAAAGATAACATTTTAAAGGTTTATTGTACTTCTGTATATGACCTAGATTAGTCATTTGCCTTGACAGTTTTTCGAATTCAGAATAAATAGCTTAATTTCAAACTGTTATTCTCAAGCCTGAATCCATTTACTAATGGAGAAGACAATAGATTATTGCATAGTTTATCGGAGTATGTCTTCAATATAAAGAATGTAAGGATTTTTATTAAACCTTGGAATTTTTGCATTAATTAGACTTGGAGCGACTCTTAGATATAAAGGAATAAGGAATGTTTCATCTGTTTTGCAATTGGGCAAACTGTAGTCTCTGTGGCATCTGCCAATGCTGATGTAGATATCGCTGGAAGGACTGTCTGTGGAATTTGTGTTCCTATGCTTTGATCACTACAGTGTTGTTTCTGAAATGCCATTGGCAACCTGATTTTTGTCCTTGTTGGGGAAGAAGAGGGGGGGGGGGAACCCACCATGAAAACAAACAAACAAAAACAAACCAAACAAAAACAAACCAAAAAAAATCCAAACCAGAACAAGTCTTGTCATGTACTTCAGACAGTGGGATGATAAAAAATTTCCTTTGGGTAAATTAATTACATAGTAGATTAGGTACTTATAATGTTACACTTGAAATACATACTATGTATACATACATAGTATACAGAGTATACATACTATGTGAGTAATATTTTAAATTAAACCCTAATTACAGGTGAATTTCAAGTTAAAAATAATCCTTATGAGATTTTTTTTTTTCCCCCCATTTAGACTGAAGAAACTCATCCTGTCAGCTGGAAACCAGAAATTATCAAGAGAAAGCGATTTTAGTGTGGCAACATACTTATGCTGTAATTTTGTTTTGGCTTTCCTGAGAGCATTCAGTCACATTTTTTTCTGCCTAGAACAGCAGAGCAGGAAGTCAGCTAAGTCACTGCTATTTCAACATGTTTTATAATAAATTTTATTTCTCTTTTCTTTTGTCTTTTTTTGGTGTGATCCCAGCAAACCAGTTGCAGCTGTTAACTTTCTCTTTGTGGAGCTTGTAGTTCATGAAAAGGATAGATGTGCAGGTGGTTACTTTTTAATATGAATCTATTGAGTGTAAGTCTAAAAATATTTTGATGAGCCAGGTTTTCTGAAAGACCTTTGCTTGACTCCAAAAGTTAATTGCAAATTTATGCATAGAACCCATCTACTGGAAATTTCTTGAGTGACACTTTTAGATTTTAGACCAGTATTGTTTACTGTGTATATGCTAAGCATATACTGTAATGGAACAGTATATATACTAAATTACAGAGTAAGAGAGTAATCAAGAAAGAAGGAGGACAATATAATAATAATGTAGTTTGCTTTATAAACACAGCGACTGAGCATTGCCAGTGCTGTTATTGAATGAAATGGATCTTCAAAGTGTTTCTTTCCCTAGGAATGCTTTTGTATGCAACTACTCATCTTCACTCATTTCATTTCAGAGTGGACCTCCTATAGCAAGGACCACTGCAAATCATATTGTTCACAGTCATTACAGTTGACTTTCTTTTTAAATCACCTGGTTTTTTTCCAGTTATCCAAAGCACATATGACATTAGAGTACAGCAAACTTTTAAAACTGAGCTCTAAGAGGAAAAGCTTTTAAGTCATTCCAGCCTTAATTTTATATGTTGCTGTCTCCCCATGATCTTATGAAGGAATTTAAAATAAATAAAATATTACTGAAAGATAATTTGTACTCCTGAAGGGACAAATCTTTCATTGTGTTTACAAACAGTCACATAACAAGCAGTAAACATGTAAGCCTCCTTGCTACAGCTTATCTGTGATGTCTGTGCTTCTCTAAAGTGGCAAGTGTCATGCTGGGTAGATGCTGAGAATTGTTCTGTGGCCATGGCATTGATAGTAAGCAGTTCACAAGAATTATTTCTATTCTCTGCCAGTCTGACTTCTTTCAAATCTGGGATTTATGTTAGAGAAATGACAGTTACTTGCAATGTAACTTACAAAAAGCTAGTAAAACTAAGTGTTGTTTATATTATGAGAATTTTTGTCTTGTCTTTTATGATGCACAGGAGGTCTTGTATTTATAATTTGAATATTTGACAATGTTGTTTTAAGGCAGTCTGTGCTGCATAAATAACTGAATTTTGGTTGACAGCTATTGTCTGAAGCATATTCACAAAAAAGGGAGGGGAGTATTTGGTATTTACAAGTTGGATTAAACATCTTTTATTTGGACAACAATTTGAATTTTTCTAGATCTTTATTACAGCTGTTTTCCCCATTATGTTAGTTAAAATGAAAAATACAGGTTGTGGCTTATGTGTATTTTATACCACTGCTAATGCTTCATTCCAGAAATCGATGAGGCATTGGTGTTACACAGAATTTTCTTGCTCACAGTGAAGTCCTCTGTAGGAAACCAGAATGGAGAGCAATGAATAACGTGAAAAAGGGAGTGGGTTTTTTGTTGTGGTTTGTTTTCTTGGGGTGGTTTTTTTTTTTTAGAAATGTCTATTTCTTCTGATAATTTGGAATCAGGAAAGGGAAATTAGAGGTTTTGGCTCACAGTTCTAGCGCATCTTCTCTGTACTGGCACTTTCCTTTAAAAACTGCATTTATTCCACTGTTTATTGCTTTGAAGAGAGATTAGAAAGTCTCCTGCAGAACCTGTGTTTCTTCCCTGGACTTCTGTAGAAATCTGCTAGCATGAGGCAGTGATTGCCAGGGCATTCTTTTTGTGCCCTGGGTAAAGATTTGGTTTGCAAATTAAAAGCTGCACACTATTATTTGGAATAATACTTCTCCTTTTTGGCTCTATAATATGCTGTCCCAGTTCTAAGTGTTGATTTTTTTTTTAATTGAATTCTTTAACATTTTATTTGCCTGTTCATTTCCTTCCCAGCAGTTTTTTCCTCCACTTGACAGTAACGTGAGTATCATCACACATACTTCTATAAGTATTATTTATAACACATCAAGATTATCAGATTTCATTTAAGTGCTTCTCTAGTGCAAAGTAAGCCTAGATCGTGAGTTGTGATACATTGTGTAGCACATAGTGACATTAGATTTGTCCATGTAAGTCATAAGATGAAGCAGAAGAGGAGGATCTGGTCCATTGGATGTATTTTCCGTGCTTCTGGAAAGTGTCAGTTAAAGCAATGTTGAACTGGAGTCTAATCTCAGAAAATAATTATTGTCACTTATTTCATAAAATTTGATGTTGTCTCCTGTATATGATCAAATCATTCACATTTCTACCACAAACCTTGGGTTTTGTTTTATACTGTACATAATTGCAGAGAAGTAAGAAAATGTCTTTTTATTATAACATAATTCAAAAAAGTGTAACTGGTAAAAGTGATAAATTTTAAGATCACTCTTTGTTGTATACTAAAGCATACAATGTTAGCTATGCAGCTAGAATGCTGTCATTTGCTGGCAGCATGGAAGTTGTGCAGAACAGTATGTCTTTGGCAACTTAAAAGCTTACAGAAGTAAATCTTCAACAGCCAGTTTCTTTTTAGTCCTGTTACATAAGAATTAAAGTGCTATGCCTGATTTAAGTGACAGCAATTTAGCCATCAATAAAACCTTCACTACAATATGATTTCATGTCTTTTTTTCCATTTTGGGTTTTGTAGTAAGAAGAACAAAAAATAACTAAATATGTATTAAAAGGTAAAGTAATTTGGGATTAAAATTGATGACTGTTTCCCATAGTACAGTAACAAATATTTTTGCAGATCAGCTGTAATGGAGAGAGAAAGTACTGATGGCTATCTTATGAAGAGCTTCCTATCTGCGTGAAAGGATTAGCAAAACAAATGCAGAATTGCTCATGAATTTTCTCTAACGTGTTTAAAAAAACATTGAAACCTCTCTGGAGTTAGGTATGAGGTCTAGGACAGGTTCTGGATGGGAGCTGTGTGGGTGGAAAAAAGCTTAGAGTTAAACTAATTTTGATATGTCGTACTGGGAGTAAATTAAAAGGATATTTCTGTCCATCACATGTAACTGAAAATTTGGTCACAGTGAAATCAATGGGAGTTTTATCATTGATTTTTTTGAAGTCAAGATTTTACTCAGTTGGGGTGTTCTGTTTTGGTTTTTTCCTCAAGTGAGTTGGAAAAACTGTCTGGCAACATCATGTATCTAAGTATCCACACAAGGTGCATTTTTTTGTGCACAAGATGCATCATTCTTCTCTAGATGAGGCTTCTAAATTTTTATTTGTACACTTAAGAAAATGGTGAGGATTTGGAAATTAATGAATGCTGGTAAGCCTGATCAGCTGAAAAACATCAACCTGCAATTTTGTTCTGTAAAATTTAACACTAGATTAGCAGGACTTGAAACTAGCATAAATACGACTTTCTATGGAGGCTGTTCCGTAAGCAGAATATGCAGTTGGTGAATCACTTCATTCCTTTGAAAGCAAACAAGTCTTCAGTTGAAACGAGCTTGAAGGCTGCATGAAGAGAGAGAATCTTTTTGTCTTGGTTTTTGTCTGTGTTTCTAAAACTTGGCAGGCAGGGAACCACAGATTTCACTGGTAGTCATTTAGGTAGAGCTTGTCACTTTGGGAGACTCCATCTGATGCTTCTTTAATGGCAGCAGCTAAGAATCAGTTTTCTGGCCTTTACATCTTGAAGCCTTATGAATGTAGTTCTGTGCTTAGTAGGTCAGAAGTTGGTTGAAAACTGGCAAAAAAGTTGGATAAAAAATGAATGGCCATCCCTGTCTAAAGATGATTAAAAATGATCCAAGAATTTTCATGCACAGAGGGGAACCTGCATTTCTCGTTTTGATTTTCAGTAAGGTTCTGTAAGCTCTGATTGCAGGGCTAGCAAAATGTAATTGCTTCTGTGGACACTTTTTCACGTGCATTTTTCCTATGCTTCCTTATCTTAAAAGTTCATCAGGAGTCATTCAGTATTGTAATTTCATTTAGGATGTGCCAGAAACTTGAAAAAATCAGCATAAGCATTTGCAAATTCTGATGCTGGAAATTACTTGAGAGGTTTTCCAGCAAAATGACCAAATCTAACCAAGAGAATTTTCTCTTTCATTAGTATGTATTCTACCAATTGCTGTAAAGCAGCACTCAGATTTTTTTAAAGATGTATGAAAAACTGTGTAGAGTTTGCTTTAGATGGGAACTGTGGAGTTTCTAGATGTGGACTTGTTTTTTTCAAAATGTTCTCTTCAAAATCTTTTTAAAGATTTTGACTTGAATGATTCTATGATTCTATGATTTGCAGGATGCAGGATCAACCCTTAGGTGTTGCTGCTTTCCCATTGCTGCTTGTATTGAAACTATGTAGTATTGGCTTTGTAATGTTTAGTTGTGAACCTTTAAGTCGGTAACCTGTTAACTTCCTTCAGGTGCATGATATCACCAGGCTTTTGTTAACCTTTCTTTAGGGTTTTTGTTTTGAATATAATGAGTACACAAGCCCCAAATGTGTATCTAAAGCATGGATTAATTGGGGCATTTGCCTGCAAATTAGACCTCACCAGTACAAACAATAATTGAGCTAAATGCTTGTCTTCAGGTAAGGAAGATTGAGATCCCTGACAAGAAAACTACAGTTGAAAACAAGAAATCTTAAGTTTGCACAGGCTTGGGAAAACTGTATTGTGCTGGGTTTTTTCTTTCCTCAAAAAACCTCACACCTTACGCTTGTGTTTGAGGAGTGCAGATAATGTGTGTGAAACGCTTGTTTCTGCCAACATTTTTTTGCAACCTCTCTGCTTTACTTTTAGGGAGAGCGTGTGTCCTTGCAAGACACCTCACCTTTACTCTTTCTGCTGCAGTAACAACTCTTGGGCTTTTGGATGCTGCAAATGTCTTTTTTTTTCTTTTTTTTTTTCCCCTCCAGCTGATGCATTACTAAGAGGAGGGCTGAAGGGTTAAGCCCTCCAAAGCAAGGGAGATTCAATGCAGCATTAGTATGAATTATGAATACCGAGGGCTACACCTAGAGAAGACTTCCTAGAGGCCAGATAAGAACTGTAATTAACTGAAATCTCTCAGGGAGGTGAAAAGGACAGTGGAAAAACTAAGACTAGAAGAGACTAGAGCTATGACATCTGAAAGGAAATATTGGAAAACATACTACATTTACCTGGCAGGCTGGAGGAGAGGAGATATTTCTGGATTAGATGAATGCTGCATGGGTATAAATGAAGGAATGGGAGAGAATAGTCTGCTAACGTGGGTGCAGTCAACACAAAACGAAAACGTGGGCATCCTGATGCAAATTCTTTTGACAGCAACCTATAAATGCTTTTCTGAGAAGTGTTGGTATTGTATGTATCTGCATGTTCTGGTACCCTCATGCTCTGAAGTATAACTCAAGATACTTCAGAAAATTCTGTGGCACATGAATTGTAGAGCGATGCAGAGTGAGGAGTCTAGAGGGTTTTGCTGCTGCAGTGGGATTTTTACAGAGGAATCACTTGCAAGTACAATTCTAAACAAGGCTTAAGAGTAAAGTGTGAAGAGTAAAACCAAAGTTTGCATTGTAAATAGCTTAAAAAGATAGTGAGGCTGATTTTACATTTGATTGAATGTAAGAATTACCTTACAACACTGAGTTTGCTTCTTTCTGACAGGCAAATGGTGAGCTGTAGAATGAGACATGAGTTTGTAGCCACGGAGTATCATGCTGACAGGATGCATTGCTGTTGGGAGACTATCGTGATAAATAAGGGCGTAGCTTGTGCAATCATAAAAACTTTTGTGCTGCATCCCACAGTGCTTTTTTTAACTAGGAAAAGACACTACGAATCATTACATGACTTAACCATTTCCAAGTAAATCCCCTTGACAAGCAAGCTTCCTGCATTGACAACTAGAGATCTGCTCTCAATAAAGCAGCAATATAAAGTATGAATAGAAAAATTCCATACAAAAATTTGAACATGGCTTCAGCTGCCAGATGAGTCAAATTTCATGTCCTGTAAGTATATTAATTCTTTCCTGCTCATTCAATTTCTTTTCTTCTCATGCAATATGGTAATGAACATGCTTCTTTCAAAGAAAGCTTGGCAATGCAAACCTACCAGAATCGATCAATTCTGTTAATGACTTTGTTCTATTTTGGAACTGAAAATCCCAGTGAAGGAGTTTTATTATTCCATGTTGCTCTAAATCAATGTTTAACAGGAAATTCAAAAGTAAGTAGCGACTCAAACTGGTCATGGTAGCTAAATGAAATTATAGAATAAAAATGCTGGCTGCTAATTAAAATGAATGTAGTGAAATGCAGTGTATTTCTCTTCCTGAGCAAACCTTTTTTTTTTTAATTTGTAGGTGAGGTTGTAAGTGTCCTTTAATTATGTAAGGGGAAAGAAAACTGCTCCTGGTGTTTCTCCAGTTCTAGTAGTGTTGGTGCATGCGGCTGCCAGATCAACAATGCAGTTTTTCTCCAGCCATTAAAATAGGATGACTGTGCTTAAAATGGCACAGTGTGTTTCAAACTTTCACACACTGAAGAAAAGGTCCACATGCTTTCCGATAACATAGCCCTGTGGTCTATGGCAGTGCATTTTTCAGTGTTGTGTTCTCTCTCACAGGTTTCAATTTCACCTTGATTTTTTTTTTTTTAGGCAATGGTAGCCTTTAATGGGGAAAACACTGCTAAGAAATTGGAAACTATCTCTAGCCTGTATCTCCAGCCTGATTAATTATGACCTGGTAACTCCTTTCTTTTCATTTCCCCCAAACTTGTCATAGAATCATAGAATAGAATCATAGAATTGTTTAGGTTGGAAAAGACCTTTAAGATCATAAAGTCCAACTGTAAACCTAACACTGCCAAGTCCACCACTAAACCACATCCCTAGGCGCCTCATCTACATGTCTTTTAAATACCTCCAGGGATGGTGACTCAACCACTTCCCTGGGCAGCCTGTTCCAAGGCTTGACATCCCTTTCGGTGAAGAAATTTCTCCTAATGTCCAATCTAAACCTCCCCTGGCGCAACTTGAGGCCATTTCCTCTCGTCCTATCGCTCGTTACTTGGGAGAAGAGACCAACACCCACCTCGCTACAACCTCCTTTCAGGTAGTTGTAGAGCGCGATGAGGTCTCCCCTCAGCCTCCTCTTCTCCAGACTAAACAACCCCAGTTCCCTCAGCCGCTCCTCATAAGACTTGTGCTCCAGGCCCTTCACCAGCCTCGTTGCCCTCCTCTGGACACGCTCCAGCACCTCCATGTCCTTCTTGTAGTGAGGGGCCCAAAACTGAACACAGGATTCGAGGTGCGGCCTCACCAGTGCCGAGTACAGGGGCACGATCACCTCCCTGCTCCTGCTGGCCACACTATTTCTGATACAGGCCAGGATGCTGTTGGCCTTCCTGGCCACCTGGGCACACTGCCGGCTCATGTTCAGCCGGCTGTCGACCAGCACCCCCAGGTCCTTTTCCTCCGGGCAGCTTTCCAGCCACTCTTCCCCAAGCCTGCAGCGTTGCCTGGGGTTGTGGTGGCCGAAGTGCAGCACCCGGCACTTGGCCTTGTTGAACCTCATACACTTGGCCTCAGCCCATCGATCCAGCCTGTCCAGGTCCCTCTGCAGAGCCTTCCTACCCTCCAGCAGATCAACACTCCTGCCCAACTTGGTGTCGTCTGCAACCTTACAGAAGGTGCACTCGATCCCCTCGTCCAGATCATTGATAACAATATTAAGCAGAATGAGCCCCAGTACTGAGCCCTGAGGAACACTGCTCATAACCAGCTGCCAACTGGATTTAACTCCATTCACCACAATTCTTTGGGCTTGGCCATCCAGCCGATTTTTTACCTAGCGGAGAATATGCCCGTCCAAGCCATGAGCTGCCAGTTTCTCCAGGAGAATGCTGTGAGAAACGGTGTCAAAGGCTTTACTAAAGTCCAGGGAGGCAACATCCACAGCCTTTCCCTCATCCACTAAGCGGGTCACCTGGTCATAGAAGGAGATCAGGTTAGTCAAGCAGGACCTGCCTTTCATAAATCTATGGTGACTGGGACAGATCACCTGGTTGTCCTGTACATGCCACGTGATGGCACTCAAGATGATCTGCTCCACAACCTTCCTCAGCACCGAGGTCAGACTGACAGGCCTGTAGTTCCCCGGATCCTCCTTCCGGCCCTTCTTGTAGATGGGTGTCACATTTGCTAACCCCCAGTCAACTGGGACCTCCCCGGTCAGCCAGGACTGCTGCTAAAGGATTGAAAGTGGCTTGGTGAGCACTTTTGCCAGCTCCCTCAGTACCCTCGGGTGGATCCCATCCAGCCCCATAGACTTGTGTGTGTCTAGGTGGTGTAGCAGGTCACTAACCATTTCCCTTTGGATTACGGGGGCTTCATTCTGCTTCCTGTCCCTGTCTTCCAGCTCAGGGGGCTGGCTACCTGGAGAACAACTGGTCTTACTATTGAAGACTGAGACAAAGAAGGCATTAAGTACCTCAGCCTCTTCCTCATCCTTCGTCACTATGTTTCCCCCCGTACCCAATAAAGGATGGAGATTCTCCTTGGCCCTCCTTTTCTTGCCAACATATTTATAGAAACATTTTTTATTGTCTTTTACGGCAATAGCCGGATTAAGTTCTAGCTGGGTTTTGGCCCTTCTCATTTTCTTCCTACATAACCTCACGACATCCTTGTAGTCCTCCTGAGTTGCCTGCCCCTTCTTCCAAAGGTCATAAACTCTCCTTTTTTTCCTGGGTTCCAGCCAAAGCTCTCTGTTCAGCCAAACGGGTCTTCTTGCCCGCCGGCTTGTCTTTCAGCATATGGGGATGGCCTGCTCCTGCACCTTTAAGATTTCCTTCTTGAAGAATGTCCAGCTTTCCTGGAATCCTTTGCCCTTCAGGACTGCCTCCCAAGGGACTCTGTCAACCAGGCTCCTAAACAGGCCAAAGTCTGTCCTCTGGAAGTCCAAGGTAGCAGTTCTGCTGACCCCCGCTCCTTACTTCTCCAGAAATTGAAAACTCTATCATTTTGTGATCACTACACCCAAGATGGCCTCCAACTGTCACATCACCCACAAGTCCTTTCCTGTTCACAAACCACAGGTCCAGCGGGCCACCTTCCCTGGTTGGCTCACTCACCAGCTGTGTCAGGAAGTTATCCTCCACACACTCCAGGAACCTCCTAGACTGTTTCCTCTCTGCTGTGTTGTATTTCCAGCAGACGTCCAGTAAGTTGAAGTCCCCCACGAGAACAAGGGCGAGCGATTGTGAGACTTCTCCCAGCTGCTTATAGAATATTTCATCTGCCTCTTCATCCTGGTTGGGTGGTCTATAACAGACTCCCACCGTGATACCTTCCTTGTTGGCCTTCCCCCTGATTCTTACCCATAAACACTCAACCCTGTTGTCACCATTATTAAGCTCCTGACAATCAAAACACTCCCTAACATACAGGGCTACCCACCGCCTCTCCTTCCTTGCCTATCCATTGCATTGCAGCACTCCAGCTGTGCAAGTCATCCCACCATGTTCCTGTGATGGCAACTATATCATAGTTTTCCAGCTGTTCAATGGCTTCCAGCTCCTCCTGTTTGTTGCCCATGCTGCGTGCATTGGTGTAGATGCATTTCAGTTGGGCTATTGATGCCACCACCTTTTTGAGGGGGGAAGCCCTAATTCCTACGTGACCATTCTCAGGCGCTTCCATGGTTTCTAACACATCCATAACCCTTGCATCTTTGCTGCCGCATGGATCTCCATCCGAGATGGAAGACCGAAGGACCTCGCTAACACACTGTTGCTCAAACATTGGCATGCTGCCTCCAGGCTTATCTCTAGCGAGACTGGTTTTATCCCTTTCCCCCTTCAAATCGAGTTTAAAGCTCTTTCAATGAGCCCTGCTAACTCCTGTGCAAAGACCCTTTTCCCCCTTTGAGACAGGTGTACCCCGTCTGTCGCCAGCAGGCCTGGTGTCTTGTAGACCGACCCATGATCAAAAAACTCAAAATTCTGCTGGTGACACCAGGCTTGGAGCCGGGTCCTGGCCTTATTCCATCAACAGCATCCCTGTGGAGCCTGCGAGATCCTCAGCTGTTCTGGAGAGCTTCACGTTGTCCAGGCATAGTGTGCAGTGCTATGGATTGCTCTTTCAGGTCCCCACGTAGCTCTGCCTCACTGCATCAAACACGGTGACTGAACTATGCAGTGGGAGCATTACGGTGGGATGTTGTTCTTGGAGACGGGGAGAATGCTGACTGGATAAAATCTTTCTTTGTCTCCTGATATGCAACCTGATGTTGACAGATGACTCCCTCCATTCTCTCAGTTGTTGATTTTTCTTGAGTGATCCTACAGCACACTGTATAAAATGCTCTGGTGGATGCTAGCAACACCCCACACTGGTTTTAATAACAAAATCTGACAACAATTTTCACATTCTTGGCAGAATAAAGGCAAGTGGTAAAGCCTAAGACTGAATGAGACACACACCAAAGAAACCTAAACCAAAGTCAGGAAGATGTTCAAGTAAATCGTATCTGTGGGCTTTTTCTCTTTGACCTCCTGTTCTGCTTAGCATCGTGCTCAGTAACATTTTATTAGCTCAGCTTACTCTAGGGTAAGTTCAGACTGACCCAGTTGAGACTGTCCTGGCAAATGCTTTGTATTGGTGAAGCTGAGTGGGGGAAGATGTGGAGGAACGCCAAAATCTCTGCTAGTGAAAGGCTGTCCTCCTTGTGATGGGAAAGTGTCTACCTTTTCTCTGTTTCATAAAGTGCTTTTTACCATTCTTAATTTCTTAAACCCCATAAGTAGTTGCTTTGAATAGTGTAGTAAAAAAATCTAGTATTGCAGGTAATACAGGTCTTTAAATTATGGACAGAACTTCTAAATTGTCTTAAAATTGTGGACTCAGGAATATCCCAGGACATGTAAGGCTCACAATAACATGCTATCTCTTACTACAAAAAAATCACAGACAAGAAGCCATTATCAATGATGGTCACAATTAGGAAATGGGAGAACTTTCTGCTCCTCAGACTATTGCATCTCCATTCACATCTTCAAAAAAAAAGAAAAGCCTGAATGTTGTTGTTCTGTTCAAAGAGAAAACAGAAGGGGTGGTGGGGTGGCTGTGTATTTATAAAATGAATGGCCAGACCATAAAAGTCCGCGTGCTGTTCTGTAAATGTATGCCTTACACCCTGTTTATACCGAGGCAGTTCATTTGAAACAACTCTGATGGCAACTGGTATCTGTACGGAGAGAGGCACGTTGGATGTGAAAAACAAAACTGGTGATTATCTGTGGGACACACCTTACAATCAACCACCAGGAGCCAGCACATTTTAAAATAACACAGCTGTTGTCATTCACACCTCAGGGCAATACTGTGTTTTCACACCGTCCTAGCTTTAAGACATGTCAGTTCACACATTTTTTAACATGGTGCGTTTCTCTGGTGCAGACAGGGCCTAAGTAATATGTGGTGGAACTTTAAAATGTTCCCGTATGGAGAACAGGCTTTGCCAAGAACAGGAAATCTCATCCTCTTTCGTCTTCTCCCTCCCAGGGTTTTTGTTCAAAGGTTTTCCTGCGCGTTCTCACATGCAGTTCATGTAAAGTCACTTCTCTCCCTCAATAGAAGGGGAACAAAATTAGTATTAAGCAAGAGAGGGTAAAAGTAATGTTCCCTGAGACTTTACCTGGGAAAGATTAAAAAGTATTAGCTTCACTTTTTGTTGATAAGCGGATATAAAGTAGACATAGACAGCTAAGCCTCTTGCAAAAATGCATTTGACGTCTCAGCTTTTAAAATTAATTTTCAGTGCTTTCTGATTTCCTTAGGCTGCTGTAATTTCCCCCTGTGCCAAGGCTGATTCGGACACCGACGCAGCAGAGTGAAATTCTGCCTTCCTCCTTCCTGGGCACACCACGTCCTCCCTCACCCGCAGCCCGCCTCTTCCAGAGGGGAGGGAGGCGGTGGGCAGAAACCCAGCCACAACCCTCTCCTCCCAGCCCAGAGCTCTGCCTCTTCCTCCATCGTACCCAAAGCCTGTTTGTCTCCAGTTTGTTCATGAGCAGAATAAAAGAAACTCTACAGCTGAATATAAAATGTAGCTGGCTTTGCTCACTGCCTCCCTACAACAATCGTTGTCCCTAGCAAACGTACAGCCTGAGCAGCAACGAAGCACAGCACCCTGGGATCCTGCTCCTATATCTATGACTATAGGACTGCATGACTATAGTTGCCTGCAAAGCTTGTTCCGTACAAATTGCATTATCTCTGGTGGTTGCTGGGATGGTTTTGCATCTAGGCTGCTGGTCCAAGACGCTAGTGTTGAAATATTTTTGGTG
Source organism: Calonectris borealis (assembly GCF_964195595.1). Classification (NCBI taxonomy): domain Eukaryota; kingdom Metazoa; phylum Chordata; class Aves; order Procellariiformes; family Procellariidae; genus Calonectris; species Calonectris borealis. The sequence continues at coordinate 49,168,886 of NC_134315.1, forward strand.
TTTTAAAAAAAAAAGTTTCCCACAGGGCTGAGGGTGGTCTAACCCTATCAGGCTGGGGGCCATGTCCCAGTTTGGAGGTTTCCTCACAGTTACAGAAGCAGATCCCACCTGTGCTGCTCCATACGTGTCCCACCTCTTGCCTCCCTTTCCTAGGGATGAGTGGCAGTGACAGCAGCTTCGGCAGTGCGGTGTCAACTATTTGCAAATATGCCCAGGGTGTTTGGGCTGTTTGCTGCCTGATCATCCGTTCCCCGTCCCCTCTGGGAAAGGGGCAGTAGGCCAAATGAAACACGTGCTAGATCCAGCCAGGCCACCGCTTTGGCCTGTGCTGCCAAACTTGGTTGGGGAGGTAGGCTCCTCGCGGAGCTCCACCAGGCACCTGGGAGTGACAGTCTGTGGCCACCAAATTCCCAAAGTGCTGCTGACGGGCAGGATGTCAGACTTGCACCGCTTCCTCTGGAGCAGCATCTCTTCAGGGCTCCAGGACTGAAATCTTGTAGCCTTTGACTTCTGGTTCCAGTGAAACCCCGAGACACAACTGGCCAAGGCTGATGTCTGTAATAGCACAGCTTCCACTCAAAAAGCCCAGCCCAATCTCCCTTGTCATTAAAAATGTGAGATCTTTATGCCAAACCTAGCGTGCTCCACAACTTAGCCATCTATTTTGCATGATGGACGCTAAGCTAGAAAAATAAAGCATATGCACATTCCTGAGGAAATAAATTTTGGGAAGCTAAGTTTGCAGCTCCTATTTCACATTCTTTTCTTCTCATTTTAAATGAAGCATCAGGACAGCAATGTTGTGAGTTGCACTGCGTGTGCGTGGCGATCCTTGCTGCTGCATCCCATAACGGGAGGAGGAGAGGAAGTGTTGCTTGTATGTGCTCTGCTCTGAAGTCTTCTTTGCCTTGCCAAAATCTCTTAATTGGCATTTTCTCCATATCTGGCTCATTGGAGCCATGCATTTGTTTCCCATTAGTTGCCTCAGTTAATATGATGAGTTTCTTTCTTTCTTATTATTCTTAAATATTGCATTTTAAATGAAAAAATAACACGCTCCTTCAATGGTCTGATAAATTGTTGGAAGATGATTTGCTCTCTTTCTCTCGTGCTCTTTTTTTCACTCATTTTCCTTCTTTTTTGCTTTGTTTCATTCCTTTTCTTTGAGCTAGCCTTGCTCACCCACACACCAAGTTTAATGTGTTTTCATGTACATTGTGCTGCACACAGAAACTCTCACTGTAAACCCAAGTCTGCCATTGTCCTGGTTTCACCTGGGGTAGAGTTACTTTTCTTCCTAGTAGCTGGTCTAGTGCTGTGTTTTGGGTTTAGCATGAGGATAATGTGATAACACACGGATGGTTTAGTTGTTGACACACAGTGCTTATACTAACTCAAGGACTTTTCAGCTTCCCATGCTCTGCTAGCGAGGAGGTGGACAAGAAGCTGGGAGGGAGCATAGCTGGCACAGCTGACCCAAACTGGCCAAAGGGATATTCCATACCATATGAGGTCATGCTCAGTATATAAACTGGAGAGAGTTGGCCAGGGGTCAGCGATCGCTGCTCAGGGACTGGCTGGGCGTCGGTCGGCAGGTGGTGAGCAGTTGCATCACTTGTGTTTCCTGGGTTTTGTCCCTCTCTCTCTCTTTTTTGTTGTTTTCCTTTTCTTCTTTTTTTTTTTTAATTTCAATCATTAAACCGTTCTTCTCTCAACCCACGAGTTTTCTTACTTTTGCCCTTCCGATTCTCTCTCCCATCCCACCAGGGGAGGGGAGGGTGAGAGAGTGGCTGGGTGGCGCTTGGTTGCCGACTGGGGTTAAACCACGACAGCCATGTATTCTCTCAGGGAGAGCCCAGCTGACCTGTGTGCTGGGAACAGGATACTGGAGGTACCAGGGACAAGATGATGCTAGGTGAAAAGAGCAAGGTGTGGTTAAGAAGCAGTATTATAATTCTTTAAATATCTGTCTCGGCTGGTTGCCTGACACACTGTCCATCTATCTCTACATTTTCCACATCTGTTCTGGGGTTTTGATCCTTTACCAGAAGGAAGTAGAAATAAAAAATAAAAAAAGAGCGCACAAGAGAATGAGTATTGAGAAATAATGCTGAAGTGAGATTTTTCACATGCTCTTTGTGTCCTATAAACCCACCACAGAAGTAGGACCATAGGATCAAGCCTTCCAAATTTCATACTATAAAGCTTCCTCTATCAAGCCCTTCATTTTTCCTCTTTTCCCCTTTGCAAAGATTTAAGCCAACAGATAAGTCTTGCCTCATAGCCCAAAGGTCAATAAATCCACCCGATATACACCTGCAGGGAAATTAAAAAGTTACATTGTCCTCGTGGCTGCGTTTCCTAAAATGTCTTTTCTCTGCCAGTACTTTTGGTCATAAGCCCTTTGCAGCAAATTCTGCAGTCATATTTGTGCCTTGAAGCTGTACTAGTAATAACAGGGGAGTTGATTTCTACCATACTGAGCGGTTTCATTTTTCAAAGTATATTCAGTTACAGTTAATATTAATTGAGGTGAGGCAGACAGAGAGGGTAAGCTAGGCGTGCTGGGATGGGATGTTTTCATTCCTTTTAAAATGCTCTAACAGCATTAATGTACTGCTGCTTTCTCTTATGTCCTTCCCCAGCTCAGAACGCGATGAACTGAGGGATCAGTATTTGTTCTGTCTAAACACCTGTTTAAAACTCCAGTTTGAACCATTTTCTCATCTTTGTGCCCTTGCCTTTTCTCTGCGTTTCTTCTAAGAGGAAAAAATCCCCAGGCTGAGATATTAGCCCAAGCGTTTTGTCTTTCTGACAGAGAGGTCAAATAACACGAAGTGGCTTCTGAACTTGGGCATACAAAAACTCCCCGCATCGAACGGCTGCTTTAGATCTAGGTTTTGAAGAGGGAATTGCATCTCCCAGCGCTCTGGTGAGGCTTTTTAATACCTGAATTGCTGTGCAGGGGGAAAGCCAGGCATGAGTTCACAGAGGAGTAATTTGGTAGGAAATCAAAGTCTCCCAAGAGAGAATCTTAACACTGTTTCTCCTTCCCCAAAAGACACTTATTTTCCCAATGATGTCCCCCTCTTGGGGAGTTGCTCACCTGTTATCTGCCACAGTTTGATGTCCTAGAATATCCCACACAGCTGCCCCGACTTGGGTGCACGGGAGAACGGGCTGCAGTCCTGGATCATCACCCCTCTACCTGCCTGGCCACGGTGCCCCGGCCACAGGCGGCTGTTGGCAGGAGCCTGCCGACGTCCCAGCCCGCTGCAATCCACCAGCCGGTTTATTGGTACAAATTGAGGCAGTGCAGATTAACTCACGGGAGCGTGAACTGGAGGAGATGAAGTGCTGGCCTGGGTCTTGTCCTGCAGCTGCCGGGCAGCGACCCGTGCAGAGGAGCAGCAGAGAGCGGGGAGAGGTAAGCCTGCGCCGCTGCCGAGATGGCGAGGCATCCTCTCTGAAGGATGCCCCAACTGACTCTCCCTGGTGCTTGCCCTTGTACTCGTGGAGAGGAGTTTCAATACATTTCCCTGTCCTTAACCTTTCCACTTTACAGTTTATTCCTTGTTTCACGGTTGACTGTGTTTGAAATTGGACACGGATACATGTACGAGTGGAAAACCAAAGGACAGGTCCCAAACTGTGCTGTTACGCACTATTAATGGCAGGGCTAGCAGCCAGCGAGTTCACTTGGTTATACCAAACCCAGATGAGACAGTACAAACCCTCACAATTATTATTTTCTGAAGAAACTCTTCCAAGTCTGTTTTCTAGTGGGGAGAGAAGACAGTGTTTGAGGGAAAGGAATAAATTTCTTTAGCTGTTGAGCAAATACAGAGCATCTGCCTAATATGTGCTATGCATATCCAAGGAAATGTAGGCAAAAAAGGTTTATTTTGGAACTTAGTGGATGAAATCCTGTCCCGTTAGAGTAAATGGGAGATTTGCCATTGACTTCAGTCAGGCCAGCGTTTCACCCAATACTTTCTACATATGTTTTTATATGTTATGATAATTCATGAATGAAGTAAAACAATCCCTGTAGAGAATATACAAGGATTGTTCTTCTCGACCTCGGGGGGAGCAATCTTCATTTGTTGCTTACTATATTGGGGTCCTTGGAAAGAAATATGGATGGGAGAGTCTTTACTGCATTAACGATACATACTTTATCTTGTATCTCTCTTCTGTGCAATCCATCAACAGCAGCATCACACAGAGGTTAGCTGAGAAAGGAGCACAGATGGGAAGAAAATGTTTGAAACTGGATCTGAAGGGGGCTGAGGTGGTGTGTCTGAACGGGGTTGTAACCCGAGGAGAAAGCAAAGACAGTATCTTGCCCTTTGAGCGTGTCTGTCTTAGGTTGTTCCAAGTCTACGATCCAAAGGCCTGGTTGGGTTTCCAGTCTCATTCTGGCTGGATTTCTAAATGCTTAGGACAGCATTAGTAGCCAGGACAAACTTTGTTTGTTTGTTTGTTTCTGTTTGTTGCCTGGCCGGGAGAGAGTCTGATGAATCCTTCTGGAGACGGACCTTGTCATTTCATCCAGGCCTTTGCCTCCCAACAGCAGGTTCGTTCAACATGTTCCTTACGAAGATGCATCTTCCATCTGATCAGAAACCGATACCCGTGGAGATTATGAGTTGTTTTATGCCCCTGTGAGCGTGTAGTGCCTGTGCTCCACGGTCTGCTTTGGCCACCTCTTGCCTTGATTTGAACATGTTAGTTTTGGCCCGGGAAGCTCCAGCAATCTGAGGGAGCTTGTCCTTTCCTGGCCCAGCCACCAGCTAGCGCTGGCCCTCGGCCTGGAAGGCTGCTCATGTGAGAGAGAAAAGGGGTACCTGGAGAGCTGTTTTCTGTTCAAGATCTTTGACTTGGAAACTTGCTTTCTCTTCTTGGTCAGAATGTCTCAAGTGGGGTGAATAAGTGGTTTGGAGCTTAGGGAAGGAGAGAAAGAGGATGAAGCTAATGCCATGCTATTTTCTGTTGCAAGACTGTTGTTAGCAGGCAATTGGGGGAATCCTCCATTCTTGTAACTGCAATTGGTTTAAATATTCGGTGAAGTGGAGTAAGAAGTGGCCACCCAGAGAAAATAAAAACATAGCTAATATAAAGCCTATGTAAATCAGAGTGTGAGAAGATATTACGATCAACTGGTAGGAGAAAAATGTTGGTGACGCTGTTGACTGCAGAGTGCAGAGGTCCCAAGCCTTTGCTGACAAATCCGCGTTGCCCAGCTCAGGTGTGGAAGCAGTAAAGCTGTTCAGGTGGTATTGTGATTGTGTGCAAGTAAATAAGCTTGTTTTTTCAGAGCAACTTGGGTGTCTTCCATACCTGTGGTATGGCTAATTCCCAGCCACGATAGTTTACTTCCATGTAATTGAGGGCTGTCTATATTTCCAAATGGATCCTACAGTTATGACTACATGGCTGTTATTTATGCAATTAAAAATGTGTATTTTAAATTAATAAGATTTAATTGCTCATTGCAAAAGACTTGCATCTGTTCAGCAGCCTAACAGTGTGCAATTCTGAGTGGGCCGGATTTTTCATTTCCCCAGTACACTATCAAGTCCTGACTTCTAGTTGGTACTTCTGCTATAGCTCTGTCAGGCAATTAATCTAGGCAATAACGGCATGAAATTGTTGCAGTAAATAAAGCATTTCAGAAAAGTGCTTTAGTGCTCAAGCAAAAAAGCCCGTGGGGATAGTTCAACTCATTCTGATTTCCTTTAAAGATTATCTTGGCCACAAAGTACTATTATTTATCCTTGCAATATGAATTTTTGCTGGAAAGCCTTAATACAAGTTCTCTTGTACCGTATTGTCTTATAATAAATTATCACGGTTTGGCTGATGTTCTGGTTTAAGTCTGCTCTAAAACAGAAGGAAGGAAAGTAGCCTAAAATAGCAATTAGAAGAGAGATTTGAGGGTCATGAATTATTTCTTATTTCTGTCACTACTTTAGGTCTCAGCTCAGACCGCCTTGAAGTCGCAGGAAATCTTTTATTGATTTCAGTAGATTTTGGATCAGGTGCATTCCGTCTGACCTTGGACAAGTCAGGTGCCTTCTGTGCTCGGGAATGAAATGTGCATGCTCTGCTTACCCCTCCGACAGGATCCCTATAAAGCTTCATTCATTCACATTTGTAGAGAGCTTTAGGACTCGCAAACGTATGCCACTTTTTAAAGTACAAACTGTTATTTCAATGTAGATTAATTCATTTTACCTTCCCACTGGCTGCCAACAATCTGTTTAGTGCAATGAAATCCTGACAGCCTGTGTCAACAACTGAAAGCAGCTCTTTCCTGACAGAGAGAAAAAAGAAAGAGAAAATGCAGGCCTGAACTCTTCCCCTTACAGAGAATGTCTTTGTGTATGAAAATAAAAATTGTGTCTGTCATTTCAAAAGGCCCTCTCATAAAAGAAATGCACGTTAAATTAAAACCGCTGTTATTTTTTTCATTCCATCGCAATACGGACCCCTCCTGGTTCTTGATGAAGAGCGAGGTGAAATATCGCACGACTGAGCTACAGAGAAAATAGCAGGCTGTTCCAAGCGCGTAAGCCAAAATGAGCGTTCAGAGAGAGATCACTGTGTCATGAGCTCATGCTGGCAATATGGTTTTTTCTATGGGTGTAAACTGAGATTTGAGCCTGAGAGAGACCCTATATTGAGCCTCGCAGGAGCACTTCCATGCGTGTTGTTTTCTTTAGCATCAGCGAGGAAGTTGTGAACTGCTCCTAGACCTAGAAAAATACCTACATCCCCCAGCGAGTCCCGCTGCCGGACGGTCTCCTCCCCTCCCCTTCCTTCCCCTCCCCTCCCCTCCCCTCCCCACCACGCAGCAGTAAACTGAAGATGGAGCCAGAGATAAAACATCCAGATTTTACTGAGGGGACAATGTCATTTTGCCCTGCATAACTATTTGGGTTTGTGTGGTGGTCTGAGAGTCTTGCCTGTTTTCATTTGAGACACAGTGGGCAGGTGTAGGGATGTGGTGGGCAGGGACATGGTGGTCAGAGCTGGGAAGCCGAAAGGCAGAGCGAGGCCCCGTGCGAAGCGGCCTGGGTGCAGAGCCTGGTGTCCCTGCCCCTGCGCGGCAGCGGGGAGCCCACGTGTGTCGTCCCAGCAGCAGCTCTTCCCGTGCAGAGAGGGGGTCCCGGGGTGGCTGTGGCATCCCTGAGGAAGGTCCCCTCCTAGGGACCAGCCCAGGGGCCGGCTGCAGAAATGGTCTTTCTCTGGTTCGTGTGAAGGGAAAATGATGCCCTGGGCACAGCCCAAAGGCAGCAGGGCACCCAATTTCTCTGTATTCTGAATTTGCAGTCAAGTAAGTACTGTGCTGCACAAGAATGATGGCATTTGAATTCACTAGGATATTTTATGCCCTTCTCAGTGCTGGTTTGTTTCTGCTAGACGTGAGCAACACTGGGATTGCTGGTATGAATGTGTTCCTCCCCTTCCCGGCAGTTACACCTCCCTGCACCTGAGGTCTGCTTCCAGCAGAGTGTCATCCATTGCTCATCCATTTCCACACCTGAACACTTTACAATTTCTTTTAAGAGTGTCATATCTTTCTTATTGGCAAAGTCTGAAAAGCAGAGCATAATTCATTTCCTTGGTGTACTAAAAAAGGCTAGTAACTCTTGTTAGGGAAAATGTATTTAAAAATAGATGCACTCTTCTAATCCCCAAAGTGCTGGAACCCAGTTTTAGAGTATGGGGCTGGGGGAACCCCAGCGTTGGGAGGGGCCATCCCCAGCTGTGCTGGCCCCGAGACACCTCTGACGAGCGGGTTTAGGAATCCGGTTTCATCTGCCCGATGGCATTGTTCAGCACAGTTCAGCAAAGGTATGCATTTCGTGTTATTTTGAAAGAAGCAGCCATAAAGCCTTTGATGCAGGAATTCAGGAGCCATGTGGTCAAGTCAGACACAAACACATGGCAAGTGCAATTGAAATAGCGAGCTAGGCCTACAGACAGTTCTTGCCTAAAATTAGCTGTATGAATTTAGTCTTCCTATGATATTTTCTTGTTCCTGTAGCCACATTCTAGGGCATGTATGTACATGGGTTTAGAAGTACTGCTTTCCGTATACAGATGCCTAGCAGTCTTCCTTTTCCCTCTAAATATATTACAGAAGTTTATCTTAAGCCTTACTTAAAGGCTTGAGAAGCTTCCTCTTCCTATCCTTTTTGGCTGAGTTCATTCTGAAATACAAACACTGATTTCTATATTTACTGCTGAATGATACATGAAAGCATTACAACCCATAAACACTTAAAAGTAACATAGTCAAAGAGGTGAATATTCAGGAATATGACTAGGAGCGATGAAAAGACATTAAAAAAGAGATTTCATTGACAATTCTACATTAGGGAACAATCTGCTTTGGGTAACGGTGAGATCTCCATGTTTGAAACTTTAAAACCACTGCTGTGATGCTGTGATCTCACGCGTCTCATAGTTGACGTTCCAGTTACCAGAGCAGAAGATACATAGCTGAAATTGGTAAAAGCCTGCGTTATTTTATTCTTGAGCACACCAGGAAAAAAAAGGTCAGCGGTCAAATACAGCGAGAACAGGCTGGGAAAAGCAAGCGGGGAGAAACAAGCCTGAAGGTTTGCATTGCTGACTCCCTGTGCGACTGTGGGCACACCAAGCTAGCGCACAGCACGGAGCTCTTCACCGCAATGCATTCACTATGCAAAGACACTAGTTTGGCTCTAGAAGCTGTGACGGTGAGATAGTTGGGGCTTTTCGGGCATATAACCCACCCCTTGGGTCTGTTATTTCAGGCTGGGGACCCTGAGGGTGGTGCTATGACATCTCCAGCTGAAAAGCAGTGTCAGCATTACCTAGTGTCAGCATTACCCCTGTCCATTGCAGGATGCAAACGTGCCCTACAGACACACAATTTAGTATCTGCGTGCGGTCCTCTGTGATAGTGATAATGAATCTTCTCAGCCCCATAAAGATTCTGTAAAGCATGAGGACCTTGGATAATTGAGTGAGAGCACTGTAAAAATATTTCCCCCTACAGACGTGGAGTGGCTGGAGGAAGCTGGCAGAACTGCTTTTAGACGCAGGTTGTATGTCCTAAATTAAAATAGGCAATCAACTTCTGTCTCCAGTACTTGGTTTGGCTTACTTTCAAGCAAATAGGATCCATTAATTAGGATTTGCACAAATGTGTTTTCACACGTAGTAAAAATGGGTGCCTATCCAAAAGCTGCTGGGTGCTCCACTACCACTTACTGAAATGAAATGAGCAGAATTAGCCAGCAGCAGTTTACTGCCAGCTGCCAACAAAAACAAACCTGCTACAGGAGCTAACGCAAACATCTGCTCCCCTATGGCTTCTGGGGGGGTTCACCCGGTCCAGCCGCTCCTCCAGCTGTCCCTCCCCAAAGAAACATGTAGTACTGCATAATACCGTGTGCCATGAAAATCAGCAGGTCAGGGCACTTGCGTACTGGGCCAAGGAGGATTGCTTTGTTCTTGTGTATTTATAGCCTTGCCTTAATAGGCTCTTTAAGAAAACAGGAGAACCTTTTAGGATCGTAATTGTGGTAGTGTCAGTTGGAGCACAGCAGCCAAGACTCAGGCATCCAAACTCCTCATGAAACCATCATCTGGAAAAGGAGTGCAAAGGCTCAAAAACTGCTGGTGAATTAGTTGCTTTCAGTGTTTGCGTGCGTGTGAGAGAGAGAAAATAGCCAGGGGCCTTAATTCACACATGGATTACAGTATATTTTACTTTTAAAAGCAAAGCCCTTTTCTGATTTACAGCTATTTTAAATAATTACTTAGCTCTAACCAGCAATGGAATCAGCTGGCATAGTGGCTTAGCATATTAAGCTATGTGTCGACCCTCTCTCCTCTCAGTGCCACAAGCTTGAGTCCTCCGCAGGGACTTCAGCTGATGAAGTGATAGCAGCAGGTTTCCAGATCTCAAGCACGCTGTGTGGGCTGCTCTTCTGCGATGAGGGCAGCTGCCCTGGGAACCTGGATTTTCATAGATGTGAAAGCCAAAAAGGAACAGTCTGATCATTTAGCGTGACTTCATTTTATTCGGTAATTCCTGCCTAAAGCCCTGTCATTTGTGACTGAAATAGAACATGTCTCTTAGCTGTCTAACCTTGATTTAAAGACTGCAAGTGGCAGAAAATGCATCCTATCCCGTGGCATGCTGTTGCAATCGTTCTTCCTCTTTGCATCTTGTTTGCAGTTTGAACTCTGTTAACAGACTTTTAACTTCCAACTACTGGATTTTGGCTTGCTGGCACCAGTGGTGCTGTGCACAGTGTTGGCCAACATTGACATCGGCTAACTGACATCCCTGAAGGGAAATCTGGGAAGAGCTAATTCAGAGCAATTCTCTACTTGATGGCTTCTTATGTCTTCAGATATGATTGTAATGGTTTTGTTTTGCTTGCTCTCAGCCAACTCTTGCTTTTCAAAGCTTCAAAGTTTAGAGAGAGACATTTTGGAAGTGTAGGAAATGCTAGGATATCATATCCTGTAGATATGGAATAACTACTCTGATGCTGCACTCGCATTAGAGTTAAGAGGCTGCATCCAGATGAAGATTATCTGTGGATTTAGAACTCGTGCAACTACGTTTGGTCATTGCATACTTTCGGTATCCTCTGCAGTTCAGACAAAGACATCAGATAACAGGATTTAGTCCTGTTTTGCTTCTCACATCTGTGTCTTTTTTTCTTTTGTTCTTCTACACACATAAAATTTGACTACTGGATCTGATTGCAGGTTGTGATCTATTATTGTGTGAGAAAAGTTGATAATCAAGATAATCTCATACATTTTATGTGAAAATTCAACACAGTAGTCAAGGAAGGTATTAAATCAAGGGAGTATTAAATCCGACCTGGGATTATATTTTATCAAGCTTTTTGGAGCTCGCCTCCAAGTTCTAGAGAGACCACTAAGCTCTGCATTCAGCAGTGGCAAGCAGGTGGCAAAAGACAGCTTTATGTGAAATGCAACCCATGTAGTGGGAAGTTCTTGCATGTTTATTCCTGGCCCAAAAGGGTGAACCCTTTGCCGTCTTAAAGGGATTGCTTCAAGTCTGTATCAGCTTGTCAGAATAACAGACAGCAAAATAAAGAAGCCTTACTTCTGTTTTAAGGATAACTTTATAATGTGTTAATTGTGATATAGATTGCAAACCGCATGAGGAAGTGAACAGCAATCAAAAATAGGGTCTTTTACCTTTGGATAAATCCCATTGCTAGAGTAATAAAATCTGTGGCTAAGTTTATAAACTAAATGTAGGTATATAAAAAATGGTTAGGATGTCAAAATCTGAATTAACATCTATCTAGCAGAATCTCATTTAATTGTTAATATTTATTTTCATATTTTATTTTATTTCATATTTTCTAGAAACTTTGTTCATAAAAAAAGGATCAGTTACGTATTATGCATAACAAGAAATGTCTTCATCCTGCAGGGGATAGTGGGATTAATATAACATGAGTAGAAGAACACGTTCAAATTTTCCAGGCAGATCCAAATATATTGCAGCAATCATCTTGACAAGTGATGTGACACTCGGGTTTGCAGCTGGGCAAGTGTGGCGTAGAAACAGAATGGGATCGACAGCAAAGAGACTAATGAAGATCCATAAGATGGAAACACAACAGTGGGACAGATGATTAGGCCTGGATGATAGCATATGAGATAAGTGAACTAGAAATAAAGTTAATGTGAAAATATTGATCTGTGTAATCCTACTTAGACGGTTATATCTGAGTGACAAATTCTGAAATAATTGCCCACAGAAGGCGGCAGCAACATCCACTCCACAGACGGAGCAAAGGCATCATGGTACATCTGGAACAAAAGAAAAAAACCCCACTACTACTATTCATACCATAGCCTCGTAGCTCTCAAACCAGCATGAAAGTCTTTCCTACCTTTGAAGACAGACTCAGGTACATTATTTCTAATCAGATTCTGGCAACAACATGATTCTTCATCAGTGAAGGCAAAGCATGTGTTCCATAGCAAAATGAGTTCTGCAAATTAGTTTGTGATCAAGAGTGAAGGAATGGCTACCAGTAAAAAAAAATCACTCTTAACTACATTTCACTGCATTTATAAGGAAACCAGTTCTATACCTAGCTTTCTATTACAGTAACTGTGACCAGCCTTCATTTGGTCACCAGCAAATCTTTTGTGCAGCTGACACTCCTTCAAAGAGGTGTTGCTGAAATCAATGTACGTGGGCCTGGGGAACTATAAATAATGAAACACCTGATGCTCTGCAAAGTTAACGCTTTCTCCATACATCACGTACTCCAGGTTGAATATCCGTAGTGACCCCAGCCAGCAAGGCTGTAGACAGCCATCCTTTCTTAGATCCAGCTGCAATGGTTGAAGATATTAGTGCTTCCTCACCCCACAGTTTTGCCAGAAAGCTGATTTATATGGGATGTCTGTAATCCAGCACAGGAAAAAAGTCACTGGAGTTAATGGAAATCATTGTTTCAGTGTTGCTTAAACTAATCTTTGTCCTTAAAAGTAAACCCACAGAGGATCGGGGAGCACCACCTGGCAGGCAGAAATGGAAGCATGGTGCCCACTGGCTGAAAGGCAGTAACAAGCAGCTGAGACCGTACTGCCTTCAAACAGCACAGGAAATAACTTCATGGAAAGATTTTTTTAAAATTTTATTTTATTTGCTTCAGCTCTGTCTGGAGCAGTTCAGCCACTCTCTGCCCTCAGCTGGCTGCTACCGCCCATCCGATGAGCACTGGAATGGATCCTGTAGTGCTCCCACCCTGCGTCAGTCCCGAGTCAGCTGGTTTGGCTTAAACTGCTGCTGCTGCTGCTGAAGATGGTTTGCAGTAAGCCAGCGAGCTGCAGAAAGGAAGTGTTCATGCTGCTTTACCTCCTCAGCTATCTATGTCTTCAGCGTGGGAGGGTCACATCTTAAGCTGCCACAGCTGTTGCGTGGGCAAGGCAATGTTTGCAGGTAGAATTAACTCTAGTGACGATGGACCTTCATGGTTGTAACAACACTATCTCTGTTTCAGTGATCGTTTGTACTCTATGATCGTACCACAGCTTTAGTTTGCTACGGTTTAATTCTCCTTGAAGGAAAAAGAATTTCCAATTAATCCAAGGAGGATTAAGCTGCAGCAATTATTGATTTACAAACACAGGCCGATTAAATTTGAGCAGCTGATACAGTTATCACCTTCCAGTTTCCTTCCTTGCTCCTTTCCTGGTTGGGTCCCTGCCAGAAGGACAGCTGAATTGGCACACGGAGCTGCTGTGGGAGCACCAGAGTTCATTGCCTTGCATAGTGGAGTAGAGCAATGCCCACGCAGGGTTGCCTGGAGAGGCAGGGCTGGAAACTTCAGTGGTTTGAAAGTAGATTCACATGCTGTTCACCTGCCTACGAAATCAGAGGTGGCCACCTCCAGGAAAGGGGTGGGAGGACAGCTGGAGAAGTAACTGTTGCTGCTATCTGGCCTGAGCATGCTGGCTCACAAACAGATGATCCCTTCTAAACTGGAATGCACAGGCATTTAGCAGGCTCTAACCAACATCCCTTGCCTTCAAACAAGGTTATGCTCCTGTCCACTTTTTACATTAGAAGACTTGGTAGCTCTAAAGAGCTGGCAAGTGTCTTCACTACGAGAGTGACCTTTTGAGGATGTAGGAGGTAACTAGTGCACTAAAACTTTGCACCCTTGCTTCCTTTGTGATAATGTCATTGTGGCAGCTTCCCTCCATGTCTTATGTGATGCCAGTTCTCTTTTTCATGTAGGTCAGCATGTCACTGAGAAGATGGGGAACAGCAGGGGTAGCTAAATATATCCAGGAGACGGCAAACAGCTCCTCAAGATTTAGAAACTTCTGGTTGTGATTTGTGGAAGAAAAGGAATGAGGTAATGAACATGGCAAAAGAGAGGGAGAGAAAAAGCCTAAGAAGGGAATGGAGGAAAGAAGAAAAGGCTTAGAGAAGGCGGAAAGGCGAAGAAGGTGGAGGAACACTTACAACGCAAGGCTCACGCTCACGTAGACAGAACATCTGTAGTGTCCCAAAGATGTGGTATTTCTGGAAACATGCTGTAGTTGGGCAGTGCTTTTATACAACTTTACTTGTTATAAAACTGTTAAAGTGCCCTGGTCTCACAAAATACACGGATACTGCCAGAACCACAGATAACTACGTCCATCTCATTTTTTCCCCTGCTACCTTCATGCATGCTGTATCTGAATACAGAACTTTGCTCTTTAGGCACTATTTGACCTTGGCAACAGAAGGTTTTGTTTAGTTTTTCAGTGAATGTGCCTGATTGAACATGATTCACATGTTTTCTTAGTGACTGCATGGGCTGCATGGGACATGGCTGTTTTTCCAAACTTGCTGTGATTCAATGGAATTCAGGCATTTTCATATTGAACATCTGTGACTTGGGGAGGATCCATGTGTTTTCTCAATGAATATGAATGAAACTGGCAAGGGCCTCAGCGTTTCCTTCTTGCTTCTATGCTTGTAATTATCACAGTACATAAATATACAGAGACTTTCTCAGAATGTGCCTAAGAAGATCCGACAAAATCTAGCTTTTGCTCAGCCCTGTCTCTCTATGTAAGGAGGCAAGCCAGATACAGTGGATACAATCTCGTGTGTCTCCCCTCCCGTGCATCCAGACACATACGCGCACTAAGACTACTAGACTTCTTTAGAACCTAATTCTCCCTCTTATCTGGGTATGTGGAATTGTGAGGTCCTCACGGTGTTGGAAAAAACACTTCTCTTCCCCTTCTCCTCCCCTTCTCCTCCCCTGTGTGAAGGGCTGTTACAGCAGCTTTGCCCCCTCCTCAGGGAATGGGTGCTCTGGCAGCAGGACTTGGGTAGTTCTTCCGTGACTTGGAAAAGCGGCAAATAGCAAAACAGCTGCCCTCTCAAATGCCCCTTCGTAGGAGAGGACCGAGCTACAGTAATGCCTCCTGCTACGATATTGCCTTTGCCCTGATTTTATTTGTCTGTCCTAGGATGAATTTACTTTTCTCTGCCCGACTGCCAGACTCTCGCCAGATAGGTGAAATTAAGTTTGGTAAAGGACCAGCGGGAACAGCAAGAGACTGGTAACTGTTGAAGTATCGTACTTAGCTTTCATGGAAAGATGGATGGTTGGTACTTAGCATTTATATGATGCTGTATATTCTCAGGGTCACCGAAGAAACACTAATTCATCCTTAGACCATTCCCAGTCAGATATGGGAGGAATAGTGAAAAAGGAAGGAAATTCTGGTCTCGCTGAAACTGATGGAAGTTTCCACTTCAAGCTTATTTCTAGTAAATGCTTCCCTGCCGTGCTGAGCACTATTTAAAGACCTAATGCTAGGATAACGAGCGAGCCTTTTCATGGAAAACGAGGACCAGAATACTAAGGCGAGAACAATCCTTGCTGAATTGAGCAAACCCGTTTATCCTCCCAGATTTCTGTCTCATTTGAATTCTCCTCCTTCGCGAGGCATGCCTCCGCACCTAGAGGCAGCCCGTGCGCTGGTCACCGCTTTCCCCCATCAGCAGCTAAGCCAGCCGATTCCCCGAGGAATCAGTTTCGGCGAAGACCCCTCCGACTTCAGGGCGGCCCTAGAGCGGCGCCGCGCCACCCAAACCCGTGTCCGCGCGTGGGGGACGCCAGCCCCCGGGCGCGGGGTGGGCGGGCGGCGGCCGGGCAGCGCTGCGGGGGGTGGCGGGGCCCGGCGGGGCGGGGGCTGCGCGGGGCGGTGGCGGCGGCGGGGAGCCGCCCTCCCCGCCCCCTCGCAGAGGCTCGTCCTTCTCAGCACCGGCGGCGGCGGACAGGATTTCCTCCCGCGGCGGCGGGGCGAAGCCACCTGCCCGGCGGCGGCGGGGAGCGGCGCGGCGCAAGGCTGCCCGCGATGCCGGCTTAGCGGCGGAGCATGGCGCGGCGGCTGCGGGGCGGCAGGTGCCGGGGCGGGCGAGGCGGCGGTCCCCCGACGGGGCGGGCGCTGGCGCTGCTGGTGCCGCTGTGGCTGTGGGCGGCGGGCGGCGGCGCGGCGGCGGTGTATAACCTCAGCCTGGCGGTGGACGAGGGCCTGCCGGCTGAGACGCTGGTGGGGGACATCCGCGCGGGGCTGCCGGCGGGCGCGGGGCCACCGGGGGGCTTCCTGCTGTCGGAGGGGAGCGGCGAGTCGGCGGTGCTGGCGGACTTCCACGTCCAGCCGGAGACGGGCATCATCCGCACGGCGCGGCGGCTGGACCGGGAGCGGCGGGCGCGCTACAGCTTCGCGGCGGCCACGCTGCGCGGCGAGGTGGTGCAGGTGGAGATCGCGGTCACCGACGTGAACGACCACCCGCCGCGCTTCCCGCGGGACTGCCTGCAGCTGAACGTCTCCGAGCTCAGCCCGCCCGGCACCGCCTTCCGCCTCCCGGCCGCCCGCGACCCCGACGCTGGCCGCTTCGGCACGCAGGGCTACGCGCTGCTGGAGGAGGGCGGCGCGGCGGGGGAGCCGCCGCTCTTCCAGCTGCGCTACGGGCCGCCGGAGCCGCTGGAGCTGGTGCTGCTGCGGCGGCTGGACCGCGAGCGGGCGGAGGCGCACCGGCTGGTGGTGGAGGCGTGGGACGGCGGCAGCCCGCGGCGCCGCGGGCGCCTGCGGGTGTCGGTGCGGGTGCTGGACGAGAACGACAACGCGCCCGCCTTCAGCCGCGGCGAGTACCGGGCGCGGCTGCGGGAGGACGCGCCGCCGGGCACCGCCGTCTGCCGCCTGCGGGCCACCGACCCCGACCTGGGCGCCAATGGCGAGGTGCGCTACGCCATCAACCGCCGGCAGAGCGACCCCGACGGCTACTTCGCGGTGGAGGAGCGCAGCGGCGTGCTGCGCCTCCGCCGCCCGCTGGACCGCGAGGCGCGGGCCCTGCACCGCCTGGTCGTGGAGGCGCGGGACGGCGGCGCCCAGCCCGAGGTCTCCAGCGCCCTCGTCTCCGTGGCCGTGCTGGACGTGAACGACAACCGCCCCGCCATCCGCCTGCTCTACCTCACCGAGAGCGGCGGCCCGCGGGTCTCCGAGGGCGCGCGGCCCGGCGACTACGTGGCCCGCGTCTCCGTCTCGGACGCCGACGAGGGCGGCGGGGCGGAGGGCGGCGGCGGCATCGCGCTGGCCCTGCTGGGCGGCGACGGCGCTTTCGCCCTGCGGCCGGCCGGCGCCGGCGTCTTCTTCCTCTGCGTGGCTGGGCCGCTGGACCGCGAGAGCCGCGACCTCTACGAGCTGCGGCTGGTGGCCACGGATGGCGGCGCGCCGCCGCTCTCCGCCGAGGAGCCGCTGCTGCTGCGCGTCGCCGACCTCAACGATGAGGCGCCCGCCTTCCCGCAGCCCCACTACCGCGCCGCCGTCTCCGAGGCCGCCTCCCCCGGCACCGCCGTCCTCCGCCTCAGCGCCTCCGACGCCGACGAGCCGGGCTCGCCCAACGCCGAGGTGCGGTACGCGCTGGAGGGCGAGCCGGCCGCCCTGGCCCTGCTGCGCATCGACGCGCGGAGCGGCGCCGTCAGCACGCGCGCCCGCCTGGACCGGGAGCGGCAGGCGGCGCTGGAGCTGCGCGTGGTGGCGCGGGACGGCGGGCGCCCGCCGCGCGCCGCCGCCTGCCGCCTCAGCGTCCGCGTGGAGGACGCCAACGACAACGAGCCCCGCTTCGAGCGGCAGGTCTACCGCGGCCGCCTGCCCGAGCACGCCGCGCCCGGCCGCTGCCTCCTGCAGGTGAGCCTCCGCCCGGCCGCGGCAGCGGGCTCGGCCCCGCTGCGGGCCCAGCGAGTCCGCCGCCGCGTCGAGTAATCCAGCCGCTGCGGGGAATGGCGGCGCGTTTGCCGTCTGCCGGCGAGCGCCCGCAGCTGCCGCGACACCCAGCGGGCCTTGGTTTCAGCTCCCTGGCGGGCGCCCTGCGTGGCTTTCGGGCTGCTACCCGTGAACACGGCGGTATGGCCGCCGCCACTGCGCACTTCGATTGAGCGCTGGAGCGCGACCAGGGGCGCTCGGTTGCCCGGTGCATCCGTAACTCATCTTCACAAGCGCCCTTAAAAGGTGCATCCGTAATACTGTCATCTTCACAAGTGCCCTTAAAAATGTGTTCCTCATCCCGTAAAACTTGTAGCATGGATAATGAGCAGAGAAGTTCAGATCTTCAGGGAGAATCACGTATCAGCTCTCCTTAAATCCCAGGGAGAGTTAAGCAGCCTGTGACACTTTTGAGGACTTGTGGTGGTCCTCGGAGTGAAATCAGTAAGACCCATGTCTGGGGGCAAGTGTGACCCACGCTGAAGCGGAGAGAAGGGCAGACAATGTAACACAGAGGGACCTGGAATTAAAAAGCGCTTCTGGGGCTTTGTAATATTTCCAGAGCTCTCTGGTAACGAAGAGAATCAATTCAGTTGCCTTCACAGAAACTGATTAATGCTAATAGGAAAAATGTTCTGCTTGTCCGTCAAAAAAACCCTTTACTCTTTGCAAGTGAGATCGAATGGAGGCTTTGCAGGGCCAGGAGTTGCCAGATAGCGCTTCTGCTCTTATCTTGGAAGGACAGTTCAGAATTTATACCTTTGAACTGAGCAAAGTCTTTTCCATCAGTAGAAAATTCACAGCAGTTGTTCCTACGTGAAGGTACAAACGTTTCAGAGTTTGTGCAGAAACTTAACATGAATTTGGGGGAAAACCGTGCTTGAAGAGGAGACCTAGGGAAAGTTGCAATCTGTTTTCTCAGTACTTTTGAAGAAAAATCATTCTGTCTTTATCTCCGGGTGGCCTACTTAATTTTTTTTTTTTTTTAAGCCGGGAGTCATTGATGATGTTTTGGGTCTAACAATCATTGATTCAACAAAAAGCATTTTCCTCTCTTTTTTTTTTTAATTGCACTCTGAGCTCAAAACGTACACAATTTGCACAGCTCTAATAAAAATCAAATCTATAAGAAGTTTGGGAAGGGTGAGCTCATGGAGCTTGTTATTTCGTATCCCAAACTGAAAAGAAAATCCTATCAGTGCCCTTTCTTTTTCCTTCATCCCTGGGGAAAAAAAGGATATCCTGCATCGGTGGCCGCAGGAAAGCCCAAGAGAAAGTTAATAACGTAACTTCAAAAGTTCACCTTCTGCCGGGGAGGAGCGAGGGGCCTTACGGCAGCCCCGGCCCCTGCAGGTGGGCGCGGGCGCGGGCGCGGACGCGCCGCCGGCGTCCGTGGTGCTGAAAGGCAGCGGGACAGAAGCCGTGGGGGTGCACTGCCACAGCCTGATGCCGCGGTTGGAGTTGATGAATAGCGATTTTTTGCTCTTGATTTAATCAGATAGAAGCATCCTGAAGGATTCCTGACGCGTTTTAAAGAAAATAACCTGTGATGGTGGTTGTATTATTTTTTTCTTGTAGGTTTTGATACACTAATACTGCGGATTTTCTAGCAGGTCAAAGATGTCACGAACTGCAGATATCATCTGTGGTGTACTGAATTTTGAAAGTGTCACTGTGCTGCCATAATCCTGTTCCAAGAATAGAAAGAAATAGTGAGGTCCTGGTGGCTGAATAATCAAACCTGGGACATTAAAGCCAAAGGTGAATGAGAATGAGGCACGAGAGACGTGTGTAGGAAGAACAGCAGATGAGCATCCCATGGCCTGCCAGGGAAGGAAGCTGGTGTTTCTACTTGCAGGTTAATCCTGGATCATCATAGTGATGTCCAAGTTTCATATTGCATTGCATAATAGGCTTAAGCTTTAAACATACCCAGCTTTTAAACTTTAAACATACCCGCCTTTTGAAACTATCCTCATACCTTTTCCCCCATTTTCCTTCTACTCAACCATTGTGAGCAGGAAAAGCTGTCGTGAAGCAGGTGGCTTCATTTATGTTGCTCCAGGAGTTGCAGCTAGTGATAAGAAGGAAGAAAATAGTTTTTGGTTTGGCCAAGCCGTTTTTCAGGGTCTGTGGTATGAGTCCTGTCTCTAACTGGGCTCTTGAACTTACAAGCTAGCGTGAAGAGGAGGTAACCATGGGCTGTGTTATTGCTGCTGGAACTGGAAATGAACCAAAACACTGAAGGAGGCTGATCATGCCACTTAGCTTCCTCTGCTCCACAACCCAGGGGGCAGCAGAAGAGGACTGCACTGTTTTACGTTTGGATCACAATCATAGTAGCTGGAAGTCTTCTAAACCTTCCAGTCTTTCCCCTCTGCAAGCAGAGGGGCTCTTGCAGTAGTGCATCACTGAAATCTTCTTCATTAGTAACCTTTGCTTAGGGACCACAGGTGACAAACTATCGCTTTATAAATCGTGTGTCTAGAGCTTTCTGCCCTAGTGCTTTGCTGTAGCTCTGCCAGCCACTAAATACTGGGCAATTTATTGCCTTGTGTTCTTGACTGCATGTTGATAATAGGAGATTTCTTTTACTCCTGCTGTGATTATTATTTAGGTTATCTTCATTCCACCCCTACTCTCCACAAATCTAGCCCATAATGTGGGCTAGATTTATGAAGTGGATCAACTTGCATAAAAGTCTGTCTTTTACCAGTTTCTCATACTCTGTAGGAATTCACTGGTTAGAAGAATTAGCTGTGTGCTTAGAAGACACAGTTTTCAGCCGCTTCTGGAAACACTGCTTTATTCCAGGCATACGACACAGAAAAGCTTCTGTGTTGACAAAAGACTCTCCCTTCCAGTGCAGATTGACCAGTAAGGGAGAATCCGCATCCTGAAAAGTAAGTGGAATGTGTTTGCATCAGCTATTATAAGAAAGAACCATGGCAAGGTAATGATTGCATCACTGGGGAAAATAACACAGGTGGAGATCAGAAATCTGAGCAGCCAAATGGGAGAAAGTCTAAATGAAGAAAAGGGAAAATCAATGGGAAAGTAATGGGTTATCGGACTTTAGAAAGTAGAGCAAAGGTATGCAGACACATAAGTAGATTTCTGAAGATGTTAACAGCGTTTATCACATTTTTGTCCATTTTTGGATACTGAACTTCTGGTTTATTACCAGTTGTTATAGACACACCTTTGTTAAAACTTAAGCTTTACTGGTGGGATGATTAAAAAGAAGCAAAACAAAAAAATATGTAGGCACAGGGAGGAAAAGGTGAACATAGTTGGAGAGAAATTGTAGAGCAAGGCAATTTGCAGTAACAAAAGTGGAAGCAGCAGAAGCACTTGTGTGGTGTGATGTCAGCACACGTTTTAGTAACGCTTTGATTTTTGCGGATGTGTCAACATCCCTCTTTCTTTGTGTAGAGGCACTGTATGTTATTTTTGAGTGGTCACTGGCCTTATTGGTGACATTTCTTATTCAATTATAATGATGAACTTTCAGCATAATATGAATCTGTTTCCTGAAGATCTTCAGCATGACCTAGAAAGGGGATCAGATGGAGGAATGAGTGAGAGCACCTTGGGCTTTCTCCTTTTTTTCTTACTGTACCTTTCATCCCATTCTCAAGGACCAACGTGATTACAAATGCCTGTGGACTGTTGAGTGATGGTGATGATTATGTCCTATTTCTGCACTCCTTGGTGTCAGCTTGGCAGTTTTAGGTGGATTTAGCATCTGATGATGTATACCTCTGTGATGATTGCACCTCTGTGGCCTAAGAGTGAGGAGTGTGACAAAGTGTCTCTCTTCTGAGCCATTCTCTTAATCCTATGAATGAATTAAGGAATAAAGCTTTGCCGTAGACCTGCCTTGCTAACATGGGTTTAATTCTGATTACAAATTTTATTTTCAAGCTTTTTAGGTGATTGCAGTGCTTCTCAATACTTATTGTTATGGTTCTCTTTAGGACAATATGTCTCCAAATTATAGTACTGAGTTGCCAGGTTTGTCAGGTTTTTCAGTCTTCTAGCTGAAGCAGCAATATATTGTATTTCTCTCTGTCTCATGGAGCAGGCTAAAACTTGATCTAAAGGGAGATAATTGAGCACATCAGGTTGGCACCAGTGACCGTGGCAGCTCTTGGCTGAACTCATATTTTGAACTTGATGAAGGTGTTTGTGTTATACAGCATAGTACATTCTGTATACGTTTGGGGCTTGTAGGTTAAACTTGCTTCCAGGGTAAACTGACTGCCAGGGTATGCTGTAGCTTGTAAGGTACTCTGTGGCATAAATGTTGTTCACTTTATACTGCACATGCATTCTTATGAAAAGTATAACGAGTTACGTAGCTGTAATTGCATCTTGAAGAGAACATTAATTGTCATGAATTAGTGACAGTCATGTCAGTAGTTTTTTACTAAATTTATTTTCTTTTATGGTTTATTAGAAAATACATGTTTATTGGCTCTAGAGTCCTCTCTGACAGAGCAGAGGAAGAGAAAAAACATATGTTATCTGTCAAATGATAAAGACCCATACGCATTCCACTGTTATGACAACTTGCACTTTTCTGGTCCATTAAGGAGGCTGTTTTAACTCACTGGTTAGAGCTCCTCGGTTCCTTTTATTTAAAAATAACAGACTTTCCGATGCTGAGATTGTGGGAGGTTTGTAAATGCAATGATAGCAAAGAAAGATTTTGTTTAAAACTCTTAAAACTAACCTAGGTGTACCAGAAATTATGCAATAATAAACCTGTGGATTTTTAGAAAATAATATTTAAAGGTATAATATGTGTAAGAAGGATGCATGGGTTTTGAGGATTTTTTTAAGTGCTCAGTATACTCGAGAGAAGTTTTTCATTCTTGCTTGAAATACACATTTCCAAGAGGTACTTGCAGGATGAGAGAATTCTAAAAAAGATATTTTAACATGCATCTTTTCCTAATTTTTCTCTGCCTTCTGCAAAAGAAAGAATAAAACTAAGAGGACAAAAAGGAATGGAGGGTACATCCCTGCTGTGAGGGACGGAGACTTAAGGACTGTAATCTGTCATTGAGCTGCTGAGCAGGTAGCAGCATTGGCTGCAGACTGCATTTTTCTTCCTTTTCTTTCCCTGAATGTTGAAGCAAGGAGCTAAAAGGACAGTCCTTTCTCTGATGGTTTTGGTTCTGGATCATTTAGTCCACATTGCAATTACTGAAACCAGAAATTAAGGCAGCAAACTAGGTTCACATAAGTTATAAAGAGCTATAAAATCCAACTCATCCTAGATAGAGGTAAGACAAAAAGAAGCTAGAAGAGATCAGGCCATGTATTCCTTTGTTGGCTTCTTGAGTTTTCCAGGTCTAATTCTCACTGCATCCGATTTAAAGAAGTCAGCTGCAGAAAAGACAGGTTTTGTTTGTTGACTTGGAATGCTACTGTGTTTTAAAACTAATACAACTGACAACAGGAAGGCCAAACCCCAGACTGAACTACAGTTACAGCAAAGAAATTTATCATCTAACCTATAACTATAATGCAAAACTATTTATTTGTTAATCCAATATGTATTATTGTTTTACTGAGTCTGAAAGCAGTTAACATGTCATCATTTATCTGTTTGATACATGATTTTGTAGCACTTATTTCTTTCTAAATTCACAACAAATATCCCTTTGCACTCCAGAAATCATTCAGTAGATTCTCAGTAGACTATCATAGCTTTGTGGCTATAAGATCACTTTTCATGGCTATGCATAACTTTTTGTAATCTGTTAATATGTAGCTTTAGAAGTATGAATGGTCTGGGCTCAGAGATTAATAAATGTCTCTTTGAATCTGTGCAGTAGTCTCCTGATTGCAGTGCTGAGCTGATTGCATGAAGGGAGAAAAATGAAAAAAAAAACAGAAACCAAAATATATTATTTAATCATTATTATTAAGTAACTTTAAATTAATAGGATTTCTACATATTCTTTTGCTTAAGAATTCTAATTACAGTGCCCGTCTAGCTTTTTAACAAGAGGAAAACCATTCCGTTTAATAATTGAAATGTTTATAAGAATGAGAGTCTGTTCCTTGATGCAGTCCTTTCGGTGCCAGCATCCAACACCAAATGGATGCTTTGCAGATGCAAGAAGCTCTGATCCTGAAAATGCAAGGATGTGAGAAATGGGAGGTGGAAGCCCTTGACTTTTGCTGCTCTTAGTTTGTAGTTACTCTTAAAATGTATTTTCAGTGTCCAACACCTGCAAAAAACAGATCTCTGGAGGTAAGTAATTCCCTCCCGTCCAGGGAGGGAGTAATTCCCTCCTCGTCCTGTACTGAATCTACAGCTGTTTGCTAACTAAACCCACCACTGGGAGAACATATGAAACATTGAAACATCAAAAACATTGACGTGGAAACATTTGGCTTTTATTTGAGAATTAAAAATTATGTGAAAGTTTGAGAACAAAAACATTTTTAAAATTACTGCAGAAAATGACCTTTTTTCCCAGTTCTCAGGGAAGTCTTAATTGATGTCAGCAAGCTGGGTCTGGGAAGAGGGAAAGTTTGAAGGCTTGCGCGTGGCTAATTGTCTGCACACTTCAGTCTATAGCCATGATGAGAAAAGAGACATGCATGATAAAAGTATTGTTGTTGGAGAAATTAAACATATCCCTAGCTTTGGGGTAGTGGAAGAGGAGTAATGATATTAAATAGTCTTAATCATGTGCTTTATATTGCAGAGATCTCTGTATTAAAATCTTGGCTAAAAGACTACTCGGAGCACCAGTGACAAACATAGAGTCCTTGAATACCTTTGGCTGCTAAGTTTGTAGAGTTTTATGCAGCATAAGGAATAAACAATCAGTTAAGTGTCCAGCAAGTATTCATTCATAGCCACTGCCACTGACCTTCTGGAGTAATGATTGTGAACTACTTTTTTAGATGGAAGGCGTTCCAATTCAGAAATATAGTGGTTTTGCTGGTGTTCACCTTTATACAAAGAGCTGACTTCAGCAGTTGTCTTATAATACACTTGAGCAAATTATTAATAAGCTGTAAATGGCTGGGTATGGCCTGTCTGTTCATTTATCAAATATTAATGTCAGTTTATCATCCATATAGATTTTCATAAATTGCTAGGTCAGCAGAAGGCTTAGTCTTTCCTGGAAGGTTTTAAAGCATTGGGAAATAGATGAGTTAGGAATCTCGTAAGTTCCAGCTTACTATGCAAACAGATTGACACACTACAGAATGAGCCTTTTTATTTTACTTTGCTGCTCAATTCATTCTTGAAAACAAACTTCTAATTGCATGCTGAAAAAACATCAATGATTTACAGAGTCTGCATTTCTCTTTTAAAATGCACGAGTTTGATTTAGAACCTAGTCAGAAGCTTTATGGCTTCAGTGTGCATGTAGATAGCTTGGAGAAACTTGTTTGGCAGTGCATTAATGATCGAGTTTGTCTGAACAATCCCTACTCCACATTCAGTGTGAAACGGTGAGTAATACGAACACTGCGGTAGCGAGGAGTGGGGCTCTCTGTCCAACTGATGATCCAAATCCTGCTGCAGGTGTCAACAGCACGGAGGCACAGATGTCAGCTAACAAAACACTTGGGGGAAAATATCACACAGCTCACTTGGCACAGGTGTTAGCCTGTGTATGTGTTGTATCGGACCAATATCCCATCTGGCCCCATATCCTTGTTCTCATAGACGCTAAAAGCATACGCCCTGGACGAGTGTCAGAAGAGGGCAAACATACGTGTATCTTTCCCTCATGGATTCTCGGTGTTCAACCATTTTCAGCTCAAGGACATCTCAAGCAAGACAGAGTTTCTATGTATTTGTAACCCTGAACGGATTTTTTTCTGTGAAGCATACCTAGCCCTCAGCTTTTCCCAAGTATCATCAGCCACAACGTACGGTGGCAGGGGGTGTGCCAATCAGCTACCTGCTCCATGAGGAATCGCCCCTTTGCTTTGAACCTGGGGAGAGAATGATCGGTCCTGACTACTCATGATTTCACACATCTGTTATATCACCTCTCCATCTCATTTCCAGGTTACTAATCTGTGTAAAAAGGCGTTTCTTTTAGGAAGAGTAATAGCTTTTTAAAATACTACGTATAAATCACAGTTCATTCAATCAGTTCTAAGCTCTTTGAGACTCCTCTGTAAGAAGCTGTATAAAATCAGGAGCTTTTTAATTTCATTGGCACTTAGGTGAAATCATTCTTCTCTGGTGAATGTTGCATTACAAGGGATTTACGTCATGCCTGGAGAACATATCCAGCGGTGGTGTATTTAGCATTGCAACAGAAGAGGTGCAGATACTTCTCACCTTTTTGTACTGAACTGCTCTCCTATATAAATTTGTATATATCATTTTATATATATATAAGAATGTGCAGCAGATTCAACAGTTGAATCCTAACACACACACGACCAAATGTAGTAACTCTCAGCATTTACTGTAACTGCTAATGCACTGTAATGCAGAAGGGATGTTTGTAAGGAGCCGTGTGCTGGCTGGCAATGCTTGGATGTAAAATCTCTGCCGATTCCTCTTGATAATTACTTGGTTAGGGTTTTCAGGGTAGATGCAGGAACTATGTACCAAAGTAGGCGGATTACTGATGAAATTGTGCTGTGTACGAAGTCAGTTCCTATTCCTCACTCAGTCCCATTTAAATCAAGTAGCGTAAAGAAAGTTTTAACTAAGCTTTCTTTACGTGGGTAAACTTGACAGTACAACCCAAAGCCTCCCGCTTCATGGTAGCATCTGACAGTGAGAGTTAGCAGAACACATTTTAAGGGACGATGCTTATGTTGCAACCCTTTTTTGTGCCTATTTCCTCACTTCCGCAAGCTTCCCATTGATACGTAGGTTACTCTAGATGGATCAAATGTATGGACTTCGAAGTAGTCCTTTGTTTAGAAGTGGGTTTTCATTCTGTAACTGAAAGTATAGCATTAGAGACGCAGCTCTAGGTTCTGTGTCTTCTCTCCTTTGCACTAAACGAAACCAAGCATTACATTTATGCCAGACTCTACTAGCTCCGTTTCCTGCTGGATATGACTTAAAATAAAAATCTCGATACTGTCATGGCTATTTACTTGTGCTCACAGGCTGCACTGCTTTAAGCATAAAACTGTTGCAGTACCAACAATATTTGCTGTAATAAAAGCAAATGTACTAACTTCCAGCCTTGACAGATGTCTCAATCTCCTGCACTGACCTTGTGTAAAGTGGTTTTGTCTCCCCTTCCCCCACCCTGTCCCCAGCTACTTCCCTTATGCAGAGAATTAGGTTGTCATGCTTATGTCTGCTCCGCTTCCACTGGCTTGTGCCTACATCTGGTACTGGGAAAGGGGTAACAGGAAGGGCAGTTTTTTAACTAATGTCTGACTAAACATATGCGAGACAAACAACTTGTGTATGCTCTGGTTTTCTTAACAGTTATAAACAAACACATATGGTGTAATGCAGTGTCCAAGGAACTGGATGTATCTTACCAGTCAGAGAAACTGCTGGAGACGACTGCACTCAGCCTCTGGTACCTTACCTTCTACGTGACCTTTTGTTTTCAAACGTGTAAAACCCCAATTTATTGTATTCAGTTTTGTAGTTGCTTTGAATTCTGAACTCATGTGCAGACATACCAGAGTAATGATTTACCAAAGCCTTTCCTCCCAAGTGTCCTGTGGTGTGGCTACATTGATGATAGACGTATTGTTTGTATGAAACGATGTTTTCTTATAGATTGTTACAGTCACAGATGTATTGATATCTTTATCTCTGCTTCCGTACACAAATTGGGTTACATATTAAACATTCTCCATAGATATATAGGCACCTAATTATTTTTACTGAGGGATACATTATTAATCTTTTGATAGGCTATTGCCTTGAACATCTATCCAGTTTGATTCTCTAAGAAATTCCCAACGTTT
Organism: Calonectris borealis; assembly: GCF_964195595.1. Lineage (NCBI taxonomy): Eukaryota > Metazoa > Chordata > Aves > Procellariiformes > Procellariidae > Calonectris > Calonectris borealis. The sequence goes on from NC_134315.1 coordinate 49,196,687, forward strand.
TTATTAATTAGCTGATTTTACAGATACATTTCAGTTTGGTATTTTTATCACTATGATGCTTAATGACATTTCTGTAGGATCGATGTGCACTTACATGGGCATGGACTCAGTAAAGCATGTCCATCGTTCTTTTCTGAAAAGATTTTCAGTTGTCTTTAGATGCTCCCAAATGGAGGACAGTAAGCTCTTTGAGACAAGGATTATCCCTTTGTTAATGCTTACGCTGTACATTGTACCGTAAGTGCATGGGTATAGAAAAGTTTCTTAGTGTACTATAAGAAAATATTTTAATCTCAAGAATGTATCAACACAGAATTTAAAGCTTAAAATTTGCAGTTACGTTTGGGGGAAGGGGAGCAGTAGCCTGCATGTCCCAACTCAGTGCTTGCTCAGTTTTCAACAGGTTGGTTCCTGTTTTGAGTGTTTTGTGGGCTGTACTGTTACTCTTGCTCATGAAGACATCGAATAGAATTTGATTTTACAGCGTTTTGAGAAATCAAATCACTGAAAGCACTTCAGATTTCTTGGTACATGCTGTAGTTACTCTAGTGTGGCTCTGGGGTACCTTTTTAGCACAATTAGTACCACAAGGGTCAGTCGGTGTTCGGAGCCCCGTCAGGATCCAGTCTCCAGCTCATGGTGCAAAAATAGGACGGGGCAAAAATTGCTCACATTGAAGGTTGGCTGTTTAACTCGGAACACAAGATTCGGTAATGCTGGATTTTAAAAATGACCGAACCTGGTAATCCCTGCCTGCCTTCTGCTTTGTGTAGATCTGTAAGCCTGTGCAAAGTAAGTGTAAAATGCTACCATATGTTAATACTATACAACAAAATTGCGCCAATTGATGGCTGCACAAGTTGTGAGGCAGTGGGGAACTGGGAGGCTCTTTTCAAAAAAGCTTTTGTTGCACAAGCGTACAGGGACCTTAGGAACATAAGCTGCAATGAAATCAGCCACGACTTGTTCTTTGGGGGGGGTTTCAAGTTCTCTGGATTTTGAAAATCCCAACTAATTTAATGTGTGTCTGTGGGTTTCTGAGGGGGAGAGCGAGCTCTGTATGCATGATGCTGTAGGAGCAAGGGGATGAAATGAACTCCAATACAAATGTGACCTGCTTTCTCAGAGCACAGAACAACTTCTTAATGTAACGTACTTTAACACAATATGTGCTGCCATCACTAGTAATAGTAGCATAATTATTTTCCCCAAAAGTTTAATTTGAAAACAAAGTCACAACTTAGAAAATTCTTTTTCCTTTAGATTTACGTTTGTATAAATTTTAAAGAGGATCTAAGAGAGAGCGTTTCATTCTGGTTTTAAAAAGAAAGAAGAAAGGCAAACCCCCATATATTTGGCCTCACTTGTTTGTTTGTTTGTTTGCTCCATTTTGTTACTATTAAAGTAAAACTCCATATCCTGGAGTTTGTTTCTTCTTTTCTTTTTTTAGCTGTCTTTGAAGTTGATGACTTTAGCAATAATTTTGGCAGTGCTGCAGTCTTATAATGATTTTGCTCTGATACCAGGCTGCTTTTGTGTTCTCTTTCCATTGAAAAAACCAAACCCCAAATCTCTTAGGTTTGTAATTTGCAATTAAAGGAGTAAGGTTTAAATTTTCATGGAACTAATCAATAATTACTTTTTTTTTAATTTTAATCTCCATTTGTGCCTGTATCTGAGGATGGGGAAAAACCTGACAGTTGAAACACAGTTTTTGAAAGGCTGACTGCTTTTAATTTTCAGAAATGTTTGTCTGAAGGGAGGATCCAAGCCAATATTTGGGAGTTAGACCAGAACATGTGTTACATTTCCAGAATCCTGCCGTTTTGGGACACAAGTTATCCCGCAGTTTCTAAAACTCTGTTGTTGAAACGCCATGTTGAAAAAAATTTATATTTCTTGGAGATTTCTGAAGTCTATTTTATCTTATTGGAGGCCACTTAAAGTGTACTTTTTGAGACTTTGATGTTATGCTATGGCATTATTCTTACTAATTGCTCATAATGGAAACCATGTTTTAGGCCTATGAGCATGCACTAAATCGTGGTTATTTTTCCTAGAAAGTGTGGATGAAAGTTAGAAACATTGCTGGGGATTATCAGGTACAAATCTCAGGACCCGTCATCCCCAAAGGCTCCCAGTGACTACACCTCCCCTCGCCCACCCCGCATTTCTGGGAAGCGGAGCAGAACTGCCGCACCTTCGGAAATGCGTGGGCAGGCAGGTGGTGTTCATCAAGTCTCTGGCTCTAGCTGGACCACTGGACCTCTCTGTCCCATCACCTGTACTCAGTATTTTCCAAATGACAAGTTATTTGCACAGGAATGTTAATACTTAACTCGTAACATCGCACCTAAATCAGTTTGCATTTGTCTTTTTTTAGGCTGGATCACTTTGACTCATAGTCATCCATGTTTTTTTTTTTCTCCTCTTCAGTTTCCAATGAATAAATTCCCAGCTTACAACAAAAAATATTAGTTTGTAATTTCATATTTTGACATTCTATTTTTATTACTTCAGTCTTCGATTTCTTCTCTATAAAGATCCTCTTGATCTTCTACATTGACAGCGCTTTCTAGTTTCAAGAACTGGTGAATGTTATTGAAGTGCTTACATTCTGTTTTTTTTCTGGTTAATGAATAGACTTAACAAGCTGGTTATCAATACAACCAACCCATTTGTTACTTCCCTTTTTCAAGGCATCTTGTTTTCATTTCTTCTTTATCTGGTTTCTTACCATATGATTCTTTGACTAATAGCTGTGTTGTCTGTACTAAATAAAATGTAAAGAAATGTGATTTCCATTGGTTGCTTTACTAAATCCAGATCAACTTACTTGTGTGTCTAGAAAAATCCATTTTCAAAAGGATACTGAGGTACTTGGCAAAATGTTTTATTTTATCTTCTTTTCTCTCTTCTCTTTATTCTTTGAAACTTGTTCTAAAATTTGTATCTGTTTAGGTCAGGCTGATAGGATTGTAGTGCCCACATTCAGTTGTTCTCCTTTTCTAAATGTAGTCCCTCCATTTGATATTTTCGAGAGAGATGGTTTTGTTAAGGTCTAGAATGGTTATGGCTGCAAGCTTGTAGTTTTATTTGTCAGTTCTTTAATAGTTCTAGGTTGGGTCCTCCCACTTTGAATGGTGTTTGAATTTTAATTTTAAGATGCGTAACTTCCATTCCTGTATTCTCACTCTGGTTATGATGGCCACGATCATTGTTGATGGCAGAAGCGAGGAAGGTACTCCTTCAGCTCTAGCACAATGGCCAATTTTAACAGCGTGCTATCTCCTCATCTCAGCACACCTTATTCTCTTCTGTTCATGAATACCTATATATTTTTATCATGATTGACTGAAGTCCCAGATATCCAAACCCCCAAATCTCTGATATCCAAACCCCCTTTTTTGTCTTTGTTAACTGTTTATTTTTAACATTATGTATTTATCACTTAAAAACTTTGAGATACAGACTAACTTGTTTATTCCTCCATTTAATTTAAACTTAAGTTATAATTACATGGTCTGAAGTATTCATGACCAATGGCTTTATTATTTTCACTGATTTGTTAGTCTCTGAGAAGTTAAAGCTCCTCATAAAGAAATGATTCCTGGTGATATTCTTTCTCCAAGAGCATTATAATTCTCTCTGTATATCTTCAAATCTAACCCTGGGGCCGAGGAGGCCTATAGCAGATACTCAGCTTTATTCCATGTGAAGTTGGGGAAAAAGTCCACCGAACAACATATCCTCTGAGCATTATCTCAACACTTTACAGCTGTTAAAATCTCATCTTCTTGCTCTGAGGACTAACCATCTATGTTTCTCTTGGCTCATAGACTTGCACATGAATTCATTCTGTTTTTTTTCTTTTTTTCAAAACATACAGGTTAACTGGGGTTGCTAGTAGAGTTCCTCCTCTGGTGGGACATTTCACGGGCTAATGTGTTAGGGATTTATTACATTAGGCTATTCATTCTTTAAGCCCCTGGAATCTGTACCTCCGTGGGGTCTCTAAGCACCTTCTGGAGATACCATAAATCTTTCAAGCGACTGTTGGGATTCAGCCCAGCTCCTCTTGGCTTCTGCACCTTCCGGCTTTTCTTCATAACAAAGCTTTTCTGCATTTTGTTCTCATGAGAATCTTACCCATCTCCAATTAAGTAAGACCACATCTTCTCTCTCCTCTCTGAAAATTACTGAGATTGCCCCCTATGTAGGCTCTTCTTTCAAGTCTTTTTGAGCTTGTGTTTTATCCGCTCTTAGTGAATTTTTCTTGCTTGGGTATTCTCCGCTCTCTCCAATTCCTCCTTGTGGACAAGCAGGACAAAACTCATTCCTGACTCTAATCAGCCTCACCCAGTGAAGCAACTGTTGTTCTTAGCGGCCAGTCATTCTGTCTGGTTGGGGTGGTATGGTTGGAAATGGTGTGTATGAGAGTTATTTGATGAAAAAACAATATTTATAAAACAGTTTCCAAATGTCAGACAAAGTTCAAGTCAGACAAAGTTCCCTGAGTCGTTTACAGGGAAGATTCTTGGACTGTCACAGCGAGTGTGGATATTGTCACTGTGCAGTACTAAAATTGCTTTTCTTGGGTGGAATTGTTAATGAAGCCTGCAGAGAGCCTCAAAAGGCAGACACTCATCTGTCCTATTCCTCATCCTGCTTTTATAAATGCTCTAGAAAATTCAGGACTTCTGAATATTTAGAATATCTGTAATCCCTTTTAGAATTAATATTTACTGAATTAAATAAGATGCATCCCTAAAAAGCAAGAAGTAGGAACTGTGACTGGGGAGAATAAACATCTCAGTCCTATTCCTTTTGCATCTGTGAAGTTCTTAAGTATGAGTATGAGATCTTTGGTGGCTATAATTCAGCCTACTTTTGTTTATAACTTTGCTGTTGCATGTACCGAATGGGAGAAAAGAAGAAGATCCAAGTAATTAAAGTACTGATGGAAGATAAAAACAGTCGTAAGGTATAAGAAGGAGAGAGACTAACAGAGGCAGAGATGAGTCTGGAATATTAAGCTGCCATCAGCAGTAGCCAGGAAAAAAAGGCATTTTGTCATTATCATGACATGGTGGTCAGAAGAGGAAGATGACCAGAGCCAAGGGGAACATGATGAATTGTCTCTGAAAAGAGTCCTGCGGAGTGTTTAGGTTTGTGTGAGTTGTGTTGCAAATGTAGGCGATTACTGTGCTTAAAATACTGGAAAGGAAAAAAGAAAGAATTGTAGTTTGGGGATGAATGCTATTGTGAGAGTTTCACATGGCAGACAGGATTGAAGTAGAGTCTTACAAACTGCCAGAAATTCAATTAAGCTTTCAGAGCAAAAGGATATATCAGTTTTCCTTTTGTACGTAATTGAACACTGTCCAAGTGAAGGACGCTCACCCAGAACAGTTGTGTTACAAAGTTAAGGATTTGTGCAAATGGTTTTGTAATGACATGAAGCTACATATGATTAGCATTAAATATACTGGTCTCCAGACTGATCTACAGGAACACTCTTCTAGCTGTGAGACAGGAACTGACCATAGTTGCAGCCGCATCTCTCGGAGAGAGTCACAGTTACAGGCACTTATGTGCTCAATATGTTCTGGTCATTTAGAACACAATAATGTAAGAGTGTATGTATACGAGGCTTCTGTTTGACACAAATTTCCATTGTGTGACAAACTGTGATCTAAAAACAAATTCTGCAGTGAGTGGGTGGGGAAAAGGAGAGTAGCACATTTCAGGGAAGAGATCTCCTCTAAAGTAGTAAATATTTTTGTTGCAAACCATAGAAGGGGACATGCTGATGAAGTGATAGGCAGGCTGGCTTATTTTTGTTTCTTGCTGTAAAAAGGTCCATTTCCAGAGCTAGATGTTAAGCTGATAGCCCCATTTAATACCATATACATCTAGAACAATTTCTTCTCTTTAGGTATCTGCGTGCTTTTTACCAAGATTTGTAATAATGGACCAGTAATCTGTTCCTTCAAGATTCTTGTCAAACTCCTTTGCAAAAATAAAGTGGTAGTGTTACTTCTCCTTTAAAAGATAATGAAAATAGGATTCAGTCAGATACAGACGCATAAGCCAAGCTCTAGTTATTTGGATATTCTTGTTTAAAATGTGAACTTCAAGAACACTTTTTTGCATATAACTCCTCTAGAATTATTCAGCTTGCTGGAATAGTGCACGCCCTCCTCATATTTGCAGTCATTGTAGACCTTCTTGCAAAATGTAATGTAGTACACAGATTTAGATATTGGGAACATCGTGTGTATTTGTGACAATTCCAGGAAGATTTTATATCTTCAGAGAGTTAGTAGGCTGTAAGCGTATTAATCTCTTGTAGCTGCGGCATCAATAATATGGATAATCTTTATGGGATAAATTATTCAAAAACTTAAAATACAAACATTAATTTGGTAGAGCCACCTTTAATTTGCTCTTTCAATCTATGTCTTTCAGGGTAATTTATCAATTTTCAGTAACGCCAGCACCATCAGTCAGAAGTTCTTTTACGTGAATTTTTTGGATCATCAATATGGTTTTGACATTTAGACCAGCAGGACAGAATAAGTAGTAGCAGGATTAGGTTGTTGTTGATATCTGCTCTGGTTCACATCCCCAGAGCCGTGGCTTCTGTTAGCTCTTTTATCACACTTATTCTGGTTCAGTGCTTCAGATCTCATCCTACCTTGTCTGAGCTGAAAAATTAATACAGGCTTTCAGTTAGAATGAACCTGAAATTTATTTTATTGCTTTTTCCTATTTCAAATCAAATATGAAATTAACAAGGTGTTGTGTTGCAGGCTGAATGAAACATTGGTATTCTTTGGAAATAAAGCAAATTTTTTGATCCTCAAGGAAAGCAAAGAAATTAATAAAGTAAATGTTCTCTCTTTTTTTCTGATAGCTCAGTTGTTAATTCATGCAGACAGGGACTGAGGCAGAAATCGAGCTCCCATTTCCCATTTTCTGGAAGGGTGTGTGTGATATCTATAAGTGAAGGCTTTTCCTGATCATTAAAAACAGGCACAATTCAGACTATGTTTTCCACAGTCACAGCTTGTGGTGGTGCATTCATACCCCCCCTTTCTTCTCTGGGCCGCTTGTTGATCTCAGAAATTTCCATGAAACCTCGGCCTCGGTGTATTGAAGTCTGGCAGCTGAGCGCTCCTCGACTGTATCAGAAACTCTGCATGGCTGAGGCTGGGAACATGCTCCTACTGCCTGGCCCAGGTGTCCAGTAGAACAACACCGAAACCCTGAGAATTTTTTAGTAATTGCCACCTGGGGCTGTAGCCAGGATGGAAATTTACGGATGACTAAAGCCAACCATCTTGCGAACCTATAAACAGTGGTCCTAAGCGAGGCCCTTTGAGCTCTCCTGGACCGCAGCGGCTGCACCCGGCATCTCCCTCTGAGTGGGAGCCTCTCAGAGCTTGCCATCTTTCAGGCCTGCGATATTTGGAGGACCGCTGGGTCCTGGGTGAGTCCCTTTCGAAGCTCAACCCTTCGCCCTTTGAGAGGGAATGCCTAGACATTCGACGTGAATATTTCTTCACTGAAATCGAGGGGAATTTTTAACAGGTACCTTCTGTATATTTTTATATATATATAGGTTTCTCTGTGTGTGTGAACTAATAGTAAGCATAATCTGTAATTAAGTTGTGATTGTAGTAGACTTACCAACTCACTTTGCAAATATTGAATTAGTTAATGATTAATTGTTGCTAAAGTTTGTAAATGATTAGTTGATAATTGTTGCTAAATTGTGAATGAAACCTAGACTGCTGCCGAACACATATAGTCCCTGAAATATAAACCCTTAGATGATTTTCCTTTATATGTTTCATCCATGTAATAAGTAATAAGAGTGAACCTTGCCACCGAATTCTGTTAGGTCGCACCTTTATAAATCTCTGTTAAAATCACTTTCTGCTAATATCTTTGATGGTGATTCTTTAAGCGGCCTCTAAACCACTCATTCGCGACACAGCTGTAGACTTGTGCTTGGAAAACACTTCTAGTCTTGAAGGTGTTCTTAATCATTGGGATATTATTCTGGTGAGACACTGTAGCATGCCAGGATGTTTCCCAGGGAACTGATGATAAGAAAACCAGAACATGGAATTCATCTTGCGGAAAAAAGACATAACAAAGGAAAGTTGAAAGAGAAAGAAAAGTCCTGGACAGTAAAGCAAGGTTCTCCTTCATCAAGGAGAGGTTACCGTGAAATTTCAGTTTCTTTCTTTGTACTGCCACCCTGTCACTGCTGTTGGTTTATTTCCCCCAGAGGCCTCTTTAATACTGAAAGCCTGACTTAATTACCTTGAATTAATTAGTTCAATATAAAGCGGAGGACACTGAATATCAGTGGTTGACTTGGGAGGCACCTGGGAGGCAGTGAAGTTGTAGAAACAGCATAAAAATGTGGAAGTCTTCAGGAACGCTTCTGCAGGAGTACTTGCTAGGAATGGTAACGAGTTACTTTGGAGCCTAATTGCTTTGTCCAGGTGTTAACAATCTTAAAGGGTACAGCCTCAGCTGCATTCACTGTAGTGGGATGTAACACTTTAGGAATTTAATTGATTTAATTTCTGCAGGAGAGATTATTAATGTATTCATTCCCATTCTCTAGAAATTTCACCTGTTCAGCATTTAATGTGCCCCTTGCCTTTGCTTGCCACTTAGTGGAGTATTACATCACTGACCTCTGTGTTACGTGTTTGTCGTTCTTTGGTTAGTGTGTGCTGTGAGCAGGAAAAAGGGATTACTGGAAACTTAAACCAGTGTATTGCAGTTAAAACCTCAGTAAGTTTAGATAGCATCCTGAATGTCTGTTGCTAACAAAGCTTTGCATTTTGGTAGTTGTATGTATTTTTAAGTCTCGCAGACGGTATTTTCCTTTGACAAGGATCATATTTTAGTGAACTCTCTTTACTAGAGTTCATGCTGTTGTTCCCTGTGATTAGAAATAGATGGGTTTAAGCAGTTAGCAGTAGATGTCTTTGTCATCTTTTTGTCTTTATTTAGCCATTTTGATGGTATCTGAAAGGTATTCTTAAGATACTGAGATGTGTAAGTGCATGCCCAATTTAAAATCCCTGGGTTAGGCTATAGAGATCATTAGAATAACATGTTACAATAAGCCTGCTACCACATGGGAGTAGTCAAGTATTCTGCCATTCACAAGCTTTATTATTTGATTGGAAAGTCCCTTTACATATAAATGTCAGGTTGTGGTGAGCCTGCACAGCAAAAGTTAGGGTTTTTTTACATCTTAGCAGAGGTGGTACCTAGAAAACTTCTAGAAGTCCAGCAGATACTTGAAACAGATCTCTTGGTGAATTTTAGTCATCCATATTTTCCATAGGAATTGTGCAAAAAGATACACTGATTCTTCTCTATGACATTGATATTTGTAACAAAGGGAATTAAAAATAATAATTAGTTGCCTTTCCCACTCTTATCTATGCCAGGGTCCAGCTCTGACACACATCTAGCCTCATTTAAAGCTTTTGGCCTCTAAACCCAGCAATACAGAACATAGAGCATGCCCAGGTTACCGAGGCTTTTCTGCAGTCGTGCTTTCAGGTAAGCCAGCGTTACTGAGCAGTGAGCGGGATGATGGATAGTGCTTAAATTGGAATGTGAGGGAGGGTTTTTTGCTCCCAGTCCTCTACACAAGCTACAAAAACTGTTTGTTTCTTTTGTATTTTTAATATTTTATCAAGGTGTGTAGTATTTCTACCCTTTGACCATGTGACTAGTTTATTTTTCTTATTTGATATGCAAATGAAGCTGTTTCAGCTTCTTACATCTGTCTTGTACATTCTGGACAGATACTTTCCTCCCAAAGTCACTCACACAAAATGCATGTATTGCACTGTGCTTTATCCTATGAAACTCTTCATGTTGTAAGCAATAGCATAGTAAACTGAGATACATGAACTGTGAAGATCTTGATAGAATAATGTTTCCAAGTATATAAAGAGATTTTAGTTACGTGGGTTTCTTTCTAGTTGTTCATGTTAAGCTTTTGCATTATAATACTCATCAGCTCAATAGAATGTTAGAATTTTTCATAACATGAGCCAGGATGGTGACTTGTTCTCTGTGCTGCTAACGAACTTGCTCATATGAAAAATGTGCTTTTAATAATACAGATGGCAGCAGATTATTGAAGAAGCTTTTATGTTTGTCAGCAACATTTGCATTTTCATGCTTTAACAGTCAGGAACACTTAGTAACATCAACGTGACAAATGCAGAACATTTAGTCCTGTCATAATGCATTTTTGGTGTGTGGCAGGGTTTCTCTTTTTCTAATTAAGTCAACCAAACACCCTGTTTTGTTTTTCTTGTCCTTCTGCAGCGTGGTGGGTAAGTCTCAAACAGTCTTATCCAAGATAGTGGTCAGTCTGTTTCATTCCTGCAGAGAATTGCTGGCATGTATCAGCAAACTTTTCCAAACGTCAAAGCTTAGTCTATTAACCATCACACTTCTCTGGTTCTGTCAGTGTTGTTATATTTTTATATCAAAAGTTACATTTTTTCCTGTGTTTCCTGGCCATGATGATTCTCTACTTCTAGTTCAGTAATTGCGGAGTTCAGTATAGAGTCCTATTTCTGAATTCCTTGTCCACTCAAGTTGAAAGCTTTAACTGGTAAAAATGGGGTGAAAATAGGCACTCAAGGATGATTTCTCAGCCATTTGTTCCTCTTACTGCTGTCGTTCTTCACTTTCCCTTTTAGTACTGTCTGACTTGAAAACAGAGCAAGTGTTTTCTGTCGAAGCTGTTGATTACCCTCGTTGGACAATGCTGTCCAAAGTTTTAGAGCAAAACAAAAAATTTCTCTTTCAGTCTAGTCCTGTCATATGCCCTTGAAAATGGCTGGTGCCCAGGGCTTTACTGAGACATTTAAGTACCTGTAATTATATAGTAATCTAGGCTTTAAGTATAAAGATGAAGACCAGTTTTAATTTTATCACTATCGCTTCTCTGTTGTCTGTTATAATTGTACTATTCCTGTTTATTTAAGTCTAGCTTTCGACAGTGTACTCATATAGCAGTTTAAGCTATCTCATTGACTACAGTGGTACCAGCCATGAAGAACAGCAAAATTTAACAAGGTGGGGTCTAGCATTTAGATTTTCATTTGTTTCTGGGACTTGACAGTACCATTTTCATTAGCATTATAGTATAAATTCCTTATAATTTTAAGTTACCTTTGTAAGGTTTTCCACTTTATCGTTTTTGCCATTGTGAATTTTTCTCTACATTTCTGTGGTATTGTGAAGAGAGCTACTTTGAATAAATTTTCTGATTCATCGCAGCCTGTCTTTAGATGCATATATACATGAAGAGCAGCTTGATTTCACTGAGTCCAAGGATGCTTAACATAAGAATCAAAGCTTGAATTCTTTGATAGCAGTATTTCAGCAGGAACTGAAAAACTGTGAGATTATTTTAATTGACAGTAACTGTCAAATTTCCAGGTGTCTTTCTTGCAGAAAAATTCCACCCCAGCTGTGTAGACTGCCTGTGCATCTCACAGATACAGTTCCTCAACAACTGTCCTAAAACAAATTTAAAGCTACACATTTTATACCTTCAAAATGACCATGGGCAGTATTTTATTACAGAATGAAATTTGCTTTCTTCCGGAGCTGAGCAGCTGTGGTGTGTCCCACTGCCTTCAGACGAGGAGCTCCAGAACCACCAGGTCAGGTCCTATCATGAAAAAGAAACCAACCTCCCACTTTCTTTGTAAAACAGGATACTGGCTCCTCACTGTGAAATGGAGGCTCAAAGGAGAATGAGAAATTTAACAGCTGCTTTTTAGCTTCTCTTGAGAAGGCTCACATGCTTCCACAAGGCTTGTGTTCATTGTGCTTAGGCAGCAAGAAACCTGACTGCTTGAAAAAACTCTCATTCCCTCCACTTGTCTGGATATTATTCTCTGTACCCGGGTGATGACTGTTTCCACAGCTGCTTATCCTCAGCTCTGACTGTAGAGGTTGCGTAGATGTGTAGATGAGTAGGTGTGAGTAGACTTGTTTTCACAAGCAACGTTGTTATTGCGGCTACATGACAAAAGCAACCGCGGATTTCTTGGGGGGCAAGAGAACTCTGCAGGGCAGAACTTGTGATAAACCATAAAGAGTAGCTGGCACTAGAAGCATGGAAGATGTAGTTACAGTAAAGAAGGAATTGTGCAGGCATTATCTTCTGGGACAAAAGCAGCCAGTGTAGCTGAGCTGCTGCTTCTCAGGAATAGGAAGTCTTTACGGAGCATGGCAGAGCTCTGGTGCCACCTTGGACTGGAAGCCTGGCACTGCCAGATGACATACACGAAGAAGTTATTAACGTGTAAAATGAGACACTACTGGGTAACATTAATGACTGGAGAAGGAGTACATTAATTTATAAAACTTGTCAATGTTCTGGGGTTTTGTTGGTGTAAGGAAAAAAAAACTCTTATTTTTCTTAAGTATGTTGAATAATAATACTATAAAAATAGTTTTCATAATACGTCCTTGTGAGATTTTCATTTAGTAGTTACATAAATGCTTAGCTTGTTGAAATTGCCATATTGAAAAGATGCACTTCTGACTTTCTGTGTAGTGAAGTAATATCCTAAAAAGTTTTAAGCTCTCCTTTTCAACTATGTTCAATTCAATGTGGTTTTGAAAATGAAGGTTTCTTTATGTATATCTGTAAGAACACATGAACTTCATAGGTAGATAGAGTAGGATAAATAGTGTTAAAATTCTTCTCCTCAACATGGCATCAGATCTCCTTCCTATAATGGATGTCGGCAACATCTTATCTTTAGGCCCCAAATAGCAGTAATTCTTTCTTTGGCTGTAACTCTCCTTCAGTGATTCTGTTCTTTCCTTTCCCTCTCTCCCACCTGCTTGTTTAGAAACCTGTGTTATCCCTGAGTGTCCCCCAGACGCTCCAGAATCTGCCAGTGCTTCTGGGAGCCACCATCCTTGTAGGACCTGACGGAACCACAGCTGCAGATTCTTCCTGCTGAACGGCTACTTCAGTGTGCATTGCTTTATTGAGAAGAAGGGAAGTTCTGTAATCATCTGGAAGGAGCTTAGTTTTGTTCATGGGAAGGTCTTATACATAGGTTTCTTCCAGAAACTAGTGGTGCCTTTGGCCATGGTGCTTGTTTGCCTAAGGGAACGCAGATATGTTTCTTTCTCCTTTCTTTTGGTGGTGCTGACCAAATATGGTTTACTTTAGCTGTTACTGTCAGAAAAGCAGTTTAAGGAAATGGGTTTTGCTTTCTGTTTTGATTAAGCTAGGGTTTGCTGTTGTCCTCATCCCTTCTGGAAATGATCTCCAAATATTTTGTGCCCATCATGGGGAAAAAAGCATTTGAACAGGTAAATTGAAAATGATGGTTGTGTCATTCTAGAAAACCAGTTTCTCCAGTAGGTGAGCCATTTCCAATTAAGGGGTCTGAAGATACGAGTAGGAACCTTGAGTTTGACCTCTTATTTAACGGAGAGTTAGTCAAAGGAACAAACTGAGAGGAGGTGTGCCGAGTGACTCTGTCTGCTGAGCAGCTGCCTTGCTGCGTTTGGATCTGGTTGGAGCCTTTGCAGGATTTGAAGCCATGGTGTGTTCAGTTATCTGCTCCATTGCAGTTAAAGTTGTGAGGCCTAAAGGTGAAAAAACTTGTGATCATTGTGATTAAGTCCAACTGTGGTAGGAATGGGACCCTGTGAGTTGCTCTGGCCTTCTGAGTGTTTGGGAAGAATGATAAATTCAGATGAATACCAAAGTGGGTAGCCTAAGGTTCTGTGGGGAGATTACGTTTGATATGGGTGATACTTGAAAGGTGGTAGGGTTTTTTAACAACTTTTCTTTTTCACCAGCACCACCTTAGGATTGCTAGGGTTCAGCCAGCTCTCTAGTATCCGTATGCAAATCTTACTCACATCTTGGATACCTAGGAAACAGTGCTTTTATATGTGATAGCAGAGAGGGATGTTAGCAGAACATAAGCCATTATATTTAATTTTTCCCCAGTGGTTTTGTGGAGAGGAAGAGCAAGGATGTTTTATGATTTTCTGAAAAGAGCTCTGAAACCAGCTCAGTGCAAGCCCCGTAACCCCTGCGAGGTGTTTACAGCAGCAACGTCCCCAGCCGGGAGGAATCCCGCTTCTTGGCAGTTCCTGCATAGACTTGGAGGCAATTCTCGTCAAGTCTTTTATTTGGCTTCCTCAGGAATTGGGAGGTATATTACAGATGGTAAGTAAATAGAGGAGTTGAATAATGGACAGTCAAATACGGTATGCTTCAAAGGAGACCCTTCTCAAGAGAGTTTTGAAAGAGAATATGACATAACTGAAAAACAAGGAAGAATTTAAGTTTGTCCTTATCTTAAAAACCCAGATTGTTAGGAATAGCTTTGTAGCATCTTACTAATGAATATTTTTACTATTTGCTCCTTCTTAGCCTTCAGGAATGGGACTGAATGTCTCAGGCTGGTTACTGCTGCTTCATTTGTCTTTGTCACAGAAGCCACTGTGAAAGAAGCTGCTCCTTTTGGAAGCCAAGAAAAAAAAGACCAAGAGTGTACAGATCGTGAAATCTCTGTACTAAGAGTGTGTTCCTTTGTGGTTGGCACAGATGCACATCAACAGGAACTTGTTCTGTCAGAAGAGAGAAGGGTTTTCATTTTGCCAGTGCTATTAGTTTGGGGCTTTTATGGGAACCAAATGTATGTTAAGGAAATGTCTGAGAGTTTCCCACAAAACTAATGAAGTCTTATTACAATTGTTTACATTAAAAGGTCCAAATGCAGTTGTTCACATGACATTATCTGGTCGCACACAAAATGACTGCTGTATGACCTTTCAGACTGGATAAAAGTAGTATGTAATTGTGGACAGGTTAACCCAATAGACAAAATAATCACTCAGTAAAGTAACTATTATTAAAGCCCCCAAAAGAGGGAAAATAGATCTGTTTAGATATTACCCAGCCAAAGCAAATAAGGATCGAGACCTCAACAGTAGCTGAGATTTATGGGATTCTGATGCTTACTGAAAAAAGGGCTTATATCGACCATATACTAGTTTAAAATTAATTCAACATTTGTAACTTTACATTTATACTGTAACTGTATTTATTTGTTTAAGCATGTTAATGTGAGACAGATGCTACAGCTTCATACAGAGATGAAGTCCACATGATGAGCCTTTTTGCAGGCAATAGAGAGGATCTAGTACTATTCATACTTCAAAATGTTGTAGCAAAATGCTGTTTCACCGCAGAACTTTGTCTTGGCACCAAGCACGCAGTGAGTTGTATCTCGCTGCAGGTTTTTCTGATTTCGACTGGTTCGAAGTTCAAAACTGTAGGTGCTTGTTATCTGCAAACCAGCAGAGGCAGCTTACTTTCCTGTCTAACTGCTATTGCTGACATGTGTGACGAGGACAAGCTTTTAAAGATTACAAGGTGTCAATCAATGACCAATGTGCCTGTGGATGAAGTCAGATGATCTTTGGAGTTATCAGTAGTGCTAATTCTTCAAAGAATGCAGAGGGGCTGCATGTAGAGTAAAGCAGATGGACATACTGCAAACACGCTCATCACAGGACTTGTTCACTAAAAACTGCTCTTCTACACTTATCTTTTCAGTTGTGTCATTTGCTATCGTGTAATTCTTGCTTTTCGAATTATGAGTTTGTTTTGAAGGGGAGTTCACTCTGACAAACACGCTTAGATGATGAGGGAGTATTCATTAAGGATTTACTTATTCTGCTGAGTTCTGTGCTAATTTTATGTGCTTGAAGAGCGCTTTGAACCACTGTATTTTGCAGCAAGAGACATTTCTCACTTCAGTCATAAAATTACCCCATTCAGTACTGATATACCCTCTTTGCTTTTATTGGTGGAAGTCTAGAAATAAATAACCATAGAATTGAGTTTTAGAAAGGGAGTGTTTATACTTAACACACGAATCCTACAGCTTGTTTAATTCCTGAAATGCATTTTTTCTCTCCCTGTTGCATTCGATATTTGGGCATTGGTAGCCTGAGCTCTGGGCAGGGCTCTTTGTCTGTGGTATTACCGTCCATAGCAGCAGTCATACCTGCCTGCTGCTGCCTGAAAGCTGAGTGCTCTCAGGGACTTTTAGTCCAAAAGACCTGATCGTTCCAGGCTTCCCATAATTTGTCTTTATCCCTTTATTTTGCAAAACATTGTCAATACTTAGTAGTAATTTATTTTCATTGTCTTCGGGGAAAATTATCTCGACATGATTGATTTGGGCGCAGTATCAGATGAATACATGCCAGCATGACTTTGCTCACATTTTATCACTGATACTATTGCTGTGGAGTGATGTTACTTTCTGTACTGGGTGTGAAATAAGCCTTGATAAAGGCACAGAGTCTGCATTCCTTTTCCTTTAAATGCCAACGTGGTGAATTATAAAGCTAATGATCACTCTCCTGAAATTTCCCAGTCTATTGCTAGCATATTAAAAAATAGTGGAATTCTTTGCAAGGGGAAAGATTATTAAAGGAGGGTAACTATACCACAGAACAGTTTGCCTCGAATTTTGAATTAAATATATTTTTTTTATTATTTATATTAATACTTATATTATTCTATAATAAACAAGAAATCGTGTAAGAGTGTTTATTTGTGAAAAATTGTAGTTTAAGAATCTTGAAACACTGAAGGTGGCATTGAGACTGAAGGGAAGCTAAAGCTAGAGTAGTTATTTTTCATCATGCTATAGATGTTATAGATTAGATGGCGGGACAGAAAGGAGACACTTGCAGGGGGGAAAACAATACTGAGAGTGAGACCTTTTTCTGCATGCTGGCCTGCATAAAAGGCTTTTCTTTTGTCTGGAACCCACAGGTGGTGGCAGTGGGGCTAGTTTCAAAATGTGTTGGAGTGCAGTCATGGTCAGTTCAAATCAGTCCCTCAGGATTTCATGCTGTAATAGAGAATACTGCCTGTGCTGGGAAATGGATTTTGACATACATTTTGTAAATGCCTTTGCTTGCTACTATGATAGTGTTATTAAAATCCTGAATTCCTCGTGCTGCAGAACAGCAGAAATTCACAGTTTTTTTAATCTTCGGCACAGAAACTATCATGTTGTTTTTATCATTTTTATCTCTGTAGTATAATTTTCTATTAATTTTACAGTGGAATTTTATAACTTCTTTCCTGCCCTTTCTTAGAGCTGGGTGAAAAAAACTTTAACTGTATTTCTTTCCTGTCCTGTCTCATGGCTTTAGAAGGTGTTTCTATTTTTTTCTCCAGAGAGTTTCCACAGTTTTCTTTTTGTCCTTTCTTTTGTCCTATCCTTCCTTTGCTTTCTGTTCTATTATGTACTTTAAAAGGTATTGGCATGTGGCCATATAATTACAAAACAAATATTAACTTGAATTTACTCCTGGGATTTTGAGTTTGCTGTGTGTGTGGAGCTGCACATCTCCCTGGCATACAATAGCAATGCTTAATCATGTCGGTGTCTTTACATGAAAGCTCATTCTTTTTCCCTTCAGTTGTTTCCGTTCTTTACACACCAGCAAAATTTGAATGGAATTTGCCCTTTTGACCTGTTCTATTTACTCTATTCTTTTGCTTTAAAGTTGTCTTTCTAGGGTAATTAATTTAGGCTGCTAAACTTTCTTTTTCTCTTGAACTAGAGAGGCTTCCTTCCCCTCCCCCCCAGTAGGCTGAGATGGAAGAACATAATGATTTCAGAAAGAGTATTTTTTTGGCTCTGAAATGATCTTCGAAATTGATACTATTTTTTATGAATGGATGAATTATTCTAATTTGGTGGAAATGGATCTTTATGGGATCAGAAAAGAAAGACCTTTGCATTGTGTGCTGTGAAAAGCCTGATGCTGTAACCCATATAGTGTTAGTATTGAGGGCAGTTTTAGTACCAAGGACTGTACCACGTGGTACCCATGATCTGTCTCTGTTGTTTTCTCTGAAGGCTGAAGACCTGGATTCCTCTGATCATCTCATTTTCCCGGAGTTTTGTGCTGAGTTTCCCCTTTGCTCCTTTTTTGCTTTTGTAATGAAATTGCACAGCATTATGCTTCATAGTGCTCAGTCCATGGGTTGATGTTCTCATAGTTTGTATTCATTATCACCACTCGTAGTAACTCAAGTGTTGGTCTGTCCTGCAGAGTATGACTAGGCAGCTCCCGATTTTGCTGTATTCCCTAGCTGTTTACGCACTGGCTATAGAAGGTCCCTGTGGAATTTAGTGGAAATGGAGTAAGTACTGTTTCACAGAAAAGAGGGTAAAATACCATTTAGTAGAGGATCAGTTTGCAGTTCTAGCTTTTTGAACTGCCATATAGAGTAGCTTTTTATAATTACATAGGAAATTATATAAGAAGTTAGAAGATAACTTAGAGAAGAAAACCTGATTTTTGTTGCATTCTGTAGTTTTATTCTCATTCTAGATTTTATTCTGAAAATAAAAGGAAACATTATTTTAGCTACTTCTTAGTCATGTCTTTCCAGGCCAAGTATAGGACAACATGTGTGCCATGATCCTGCTACGATGTAGGAGGGGTGGGAACCATTGGTGACCCAAAAATCCCACTGCGCCTTCTCACCATTATTTGTAAGAAATAGAAGAAAGGTAGAAGAAGAAATTAGAAGAAAGGTAAATTCAGTTTGTTACGGAACAGATGAACTGGCTCTCAGTACTTGCCTGTATTGTCAGCCATTCTACCTGTCATAACGTACAACACACAGCGCTCCAGCAGATTTAAACTTGACCAGGGGTTCATGAAGAACTGCGTGCATACAGAGCATTAGTGTTGTCACAGAGTTGTGCAGCCAGTGGTATCAAGCTTTTGTCTTTAACTGGTGTGAGTAAAGTAGTAAACCAAATCCTGCAGAGGAGGAGTGGGTGAAAGGGAGAAGGCTGCAGAAAATGAGACCATGATATCGGCATTGGACCAGTGACAGAAGAACCAGGAGATGATGTGGAGAGTCTTTTATTAGTTATGTTTAACTAACGAATCTATCTCATTTGGCCTTACTGGAGACTGCTTAAATAGTTTGAACGAGTTGACACAGTCAGCTTCCATTAGCCACAATTGGGCCTTCCCAGCACAACAACTAGGCGAAAACTCTAGGCACTTCCTTGCCTTAGTCAGCTTGAATTTTGTATTACAAAGTACAGTAGTGCGTGTATGAAGCAGTGCATTTATTTGCCTGATATTCTCTCCCGATGATGACAATCTTTTGTGAGTAAAGAATGCCTCAGTTCCTATGCACAGTTCTCAAGACACAGAGAAACCGTTTTAAATTGTCACTACCGAGAGAAAAGAAATGTAAATCTTACTGTTCCATATTATAGTACTTTCGGAGACTGCCTCTCTGGCAGATGGAGAATGCATTGTAACTTCGAAGAAAGTTCTGCCACTCAGTGAGAACATAAAGTATTGGTTTTTGTTGTTTGGTTTTTTCCTCTATAAATCTTTTCTTTACCTTCCTTACAAATCTTTTTGAGCATATTGCACAGCTTAGCAGATAATTATTATAATCAAGTACTTGGAAAGCATCCCCTGCTGTGTGGCAATCCTGTTTAGCTCAGCTGCTGTCAAGAAGGAGCAGTTTCTTTTTTTCCATGTAGGCTATTTATGAGTGTGTGTTAATGGTAAAGTAGCTCTACCAAGAGTTATTAAAGACAGCTCACTGTTCATGATCTTCGGCTGCTACTTACATGGTCACTGTGTTCAATTATTTCTAGATGTACTTCCAATCCATTCTGCGTTCACTTCAGAACACACTAATTTTATATCATCCCACCTGTGTTCCTGGTGCATGCAACGTGCATGACATTACCAGATGTATGTTCAGGCTGGGCTGCTGGAGCATTAGGTTACAGATGTGAAAGGAGCTCAAATGACAGAGCTGTGAATCTTAATGGAGCACAGAGCATGGTGGCTATGTGGAGATCATGTTTCTGTTTCCTGTCACAAAATCTGCGTCTGTACAACACAGCAGTTGACTGCTAAAGTGGGCAGACTTCTCTAATTCTCTAAGTGCGCATGTGTAGAGCTGGTGGGTCAGATGGACTATACTTACTTTGTGGTAGAGCAGGTGCTTTCCCACCAAACCCCATCACTCTCAGCATAATTTATTCTTTCATAAATTTCTGAAGTGTCTTTTTTAAACACCTTATAAGAAGAATCACATTTAAAAATGTTATTTCCCTGCCTTTTTCCTGTTAAGATTGCTCTCCTCTCTTTTCATTCTTAGTTTTCACCTCTTTCTGAAAAGTCTAGTTCTTTGATGGTAGCACACATATATATATTCACAGTGGGTTTTTCCCCCCTTGGAACTGACTTTTTAAAAATGTCAGTTTTTAATTTTAGCTTTGCAGTTAAGACAGTGGGTTTCCTCCAACTGCATGCGTTTCCCTGCCCTCCTCCCCCCCGATCACTTCTCCGCTGGAGTTAATTTGAGCTGCACTGGTGCCATGCTTGCTTTAGGCCATACGTATTCTTCCATTATTCTCTAATGTCAATTTGTATTCCTTAGCCTTTCTAGCAGTTGATTTCAGTTCTGCTCCGTGCACCATTATTGCATCCTACCTTTAAATCTGCCCACTGAATGCTTCTAGTGTTACAGTAAATGGTGTATTTCCAAACTTGAAATATCTGCCAGTTAAGCGAGTTCCATACTTTATGGTGAACTGAATCTAAATGTGAGAAGTTGTTGTGAAGGTATGTGTCTGTTGATGCCAACTCCCATGATGGTAAAGGTCTGAAGAAGGTACACCAACCAGCTCCATCTTCCTTCTTGGCGGAGGACTCTGGCACATTGATTGGGGTCTTTGTTTTAACAGATAACTTCATGCTTTTTCACCTTTCATGAGTAAGTGATCATTAGCAGTGATTAGTTATTAGTCATTATCAGAGTTCCCACAGGCTCAAGAGACCTGACTGCAATCCCTGTGGACAGAAGCTTGGATGGACATCAAGGATTACTAGAACATCATCAGTGGAGAAAGATCTTTACTGGCACTGCTCCACCATTTTCTAGGCCACTGTCAGAGGCCGAGGTTTTTCTTTTCTACAGTGCTGACCAATGCCAGCTTCATACTCGGTCAAGGGGATGGGTTTTTTTCAGTGCTGAATGATGGGAGTCTGCAGATCCATTAGCCCAGCTTCTCAACACAAAGTCTCCCATTGGAGAAATGGGAAAGAGAAAAAGAAAGATTAGTATTGTTTATCTTGGCCAGAAAATGGACAAAGGGAGACTGTAAAGGAATTATGAAATAATGAATAGTTCAGAGTAGGTATTAGGAGCTTTTCACTCCTTGTCTTAACAACATAAAATACTCCATTAAACTGAAAAGGCATAAATTAAAAAATGATGAGAAAATCCTTCCTGAGCAGAAAACTTGTAGCCATGGCTTCTCTTGGCGAATAGTTTAACATCTCTAGAGAAAGCTTGGACATTTATGCATGTAACACAAGTAAAGGCAGTTCATTCAGAAAAATTTGGGAAAGAATAAAACCCTGACCTTTGCTGATTAGCCTATTTAACGATTAAACTTATGTTGAAACCTTCATGGGGGAGGGGAAGAGAATAGTTTTATCAACTCTGAAGTTCCTGCATCTTACTCTTCAGGCTCTGGCACTGGGCATTGTCCAGGAACAAGGTCCTGGACTAAAGAGTCGTTCTGCTCCAGTCTGGAAGTTTTGTATCTTTAATGTTCCTTCAAAAGCTAGTTTCACTTGGGAAAGAAAGAAGGAAAAAAAATAAGGTTATAACGTGGCGGGACAAACTAGGAAACAAGGTCTGATTCTGTGCAGTGGAACAAGATCTTGAGAATAAAGTATGCTGGTGTATTTACAAGCGAAGTGGAAACAGTACTGCAAAGTGGGAAGAGCACACCCTGTAGCCCAGACATCCCAATCTCTCTACTGTATATTCTCCAGTGTCTCTTGTGTGGCTGAAATATAATAGTTCTGTTGTGAAATTTTAGCTGCTGTGATTCCTCTTTGTGTAGTTTAACAGGAGCCAAGTCTCTGTAAGAAACTGTTTGTTTAAGAAGTTTAGGAAAGAGACTGTTGCTATGTGTCTGCTGTATAGCTGCTGGTGAGGGGGAGCTGCCACTCTCTGTACGGGAAAGGATGGGACCCAGGCTAGGGATGAAATGACATGGCGAGGGTTGGGAAAAACAAGCAGTATTTTGGCCAGATGGTGAAAAGCTCCGATAAAAGCAACTGAGGTTAACTAGCATCATGGGCAGGTACCAATAGTATGCATGAGAGATGGAAGCAATTGAGAGCAGAATCTCATTATTCAGCAGTTCCCTATTCTAATGTGTCTTTGTAGTTTCTCCAGAAAATGGAGGAACATTACACAACAATGAAAATTAAAGAGCTACAAATTTAGCACATAGATGTGACAACACTGCAAGGATCCTTTTGGCTTAATAAGAATATCTGGTCTGTTTATAGTTTAAAGACTCTGCTACAAATGGTCTCATCCATTAGTTTGAGAAAAATGTAATGAGGAAATAGGGAAGGGATCATCTAAAAGTAGCACATGTGATAAAGTGATTTAGTATTAGAGACATACTGTCTGAATATTCAGGGAGGCCTCAGTCCTCCCTAAACATATGGATGTACAAATTCTGCATACACCAAGTTGGACATACACTTCTTTTTGGAGTTGCTATGTTTTTAATTTTTGTTTCTGCAGAGCAGATACTGAAGAGTGCTTCTACTTGCCAGCACCATCTTGCTATTCTGATCGCTGAAGCTGAAGTTCATTCCATTTAGCTGTTTTGATCACTGAAGGGGCTACATCCAAAATGTTCAGAACTAGTCCCCAGAACAGAGTATTTCCTTTTCCTAAGAGAAAGCAAAACACTTCAGAGAATTCTGGAGCTGAGCAAATGGACCTAGCCATCTGGTTTTCATTATCTCCCACTTCAAAACAGCTCTGACTACTTCTGCTGTGCAAGAAGTATAGGAACTGTGTAGGATTCCAGTGTCCTGTTCGTGGGTGAATTCCTTATCAGAAGAAAAGGGACGCTTCTGTCTCTATCAGTGGTGTGGCCAAATTATACCCTGTCAGCCCTTCTCGTTTCCTTCCCGGAACTTAATCCATCTGTTGCTTTTCCTAATTAAAATTTGCTGCTGGTACACAGTGTATTTTCCTTAGATGTTATGCTATAAAACTTAGCTGCGTTCTGTGCTCGTAGATGTGCCTGAGCTACTCTCACATGCAATGTTCCTTTTGTTATGTGGTATATTTTTCAAAGACTTAAGGTTCGTCAGGTATTAGCTCATGCTATTTAAAAGCTCTCAACTCATGCAGCAAAAGGTGTTGATGAATAAAGTAACTGGACTCTGAAACGGATCAGCTGGAACAGCCCGGGATCCACTTGTGCTGCAGGTTCGTGGCTATGGTATTGGTTATTCTCGCCCCTTTCTCTTTGCTTCGACTCTCTGAGTTGGCTCTGGACTGTTCTGGCCTGGAAACTTTTGTAACCTGGCGTTTCTCAACTTCTCAGCTGTGCAGTGGGTATGGCCCAGCAGGACAGTCTGCTCCTGGGTCCCCATCTGATGAAGGTGCATCTGTCAGGTTGTCAAATGAAACGTGCACGTAATGCACCATCTGGCTGTGTATCCTGACCTGCATGCATGTAACATGCTGGTCTCGTGGCCGTCACGTAATTGGGGTTGTGCACGGAGGCTGTGTGGACGGAGGCAGATCATAGGAGAAGGAAGGCTGGTGGACCTCACGGTTTCATTCAGACATCCAGCCTGGTCTGCAGAGGGGATAGAGGTACTTCTGGCCCTGTAATTCTGAGATGGTGTAGTTAATGACCCGGATGTTACTGTGCTCATTTGAAGATCTGTAGCTTGTGAACACACCGGGTGCGTACACACAATTATTTTCATTATTGATATGTAAGGCTTAGTTGGCATTGTAAAGTGTATCAGGTGAATTTTACTAGCCCTCCACTGAACAGGGTTTGCATTGTATACATTATACGCATAATTCTCATAATACTAATTAGAATTTGTAGTTTGGGAGCAGGAAGTAATTTATGGTAAGCTCTGTTGTAGATATTGAGAGTGTTTAAAAGCTCTGTCTTTAGAACAGCTTGTGTTAACTTTAGAGTGGTGGTGACTTTATGGTGCTTCTGCATATCATTGCTTAAACATCGTGGATCATAGGTGATGTCCTTTAACTTTTTGGGAACGGCTCTGCCACCTCCACATATTCAAAGCTGGGCCATCTGAATCATATTTGTAAAATATATAGCTAACTTAAATTGAAGAAATTGCTGGCTTACTTACACACATTTATTGCGCACTTGGTGGGTTTTGTATTTCAGACCAAATAAAGAACTAAAGGCTTCTTTTTTGTTAGACAGTATCCCAGATTTTGCTTTGTGTCACGCGATTGAGGTTAAGATTTTGCATGTTCTGTGCCTTTTGATCTTTCTGATGATTGCTTATTGTTGTGCATTGTAGTCTGCTAGCCTCTAAATTGTGTGAGTGTGAGACTTGTATGGAGCAAAAATAGCTAGAAACTTAGGCATGCAGTGTTGGAGAGATGGGAAACAAAATTGGTGTGTATATGAAAAATTGGTTTAGAAGGAAGGAGGGGAGAAGGGTCTCTACAGTGTGTGTCAGGCTTAATTTCTGCACCAATCATTAGGAGATATATAGATCCCTTGCTATTTTTTTGTCTACAATGAACAAAATACAAAAATATTTTTTTGAAGTGCTATGAATACATTATTCAAGCTGTGAGTTTGGCCATGTTTTAAATTTTCCATAAAAGCAGAAATGAACTAAGAGACCCCTCATCTGCTTACTTCCAAATATAAATTGGCTATGATTTATAAGACTCCAGTTACACAAAATAAATGCCTTCCTTAGGAGAGAGTTTATTCTTCTCTTTAATGCTTAGGGACACAACTTTTACAGGGAATAACTGAAAGTAGTGCAGGCCATATTTCTGAGAGCCAAGCTAAGGTGCTCGATGATTAGAAGATGTTATTAATAGTGTGGTTTTGCACGTAAGCACGTTAACAGGTATTCATACGGGGACAAGGCAGTAGGGGCCAGCTTTCTGAAGAGATTCAGGTGC
Organism: Calonectris borealis; assembly: GCF_964195595.1. NCBI lineage: Eukaryota > Metazoa > Chordata > Aves > Procellariiformes > Procellariidae > Calonectris > Calonectris borealis. The sequence continues at coordinate 49,221,852 of NC_134315.1, forward strand.
CACAACCTGCAGATCATTCCCCGTGGGATTTGCAAATTTCAGTGACTTCTGTGGACACACAAACACCTTAAGAATTAAAAAAGAAAAACAAACCATCACACCTCCCCCCCCAAAAAAAAACCCCCTCAAACCAAAAAACCAACCAACCAAACCAAACCCGTACCCCCCTGATTCTAAATGGCATCAGACTCGACTCCTTCAACAAAATGGTGAAGTCACCACCTTGCAGAGCAAGGAGCTGGAAACAGAAGCTCATCTTGTCTGTCATCCTAGCTGCAGGAGGACATGGGAGGATAGTTGGGCTCCAGTGTGTACAGGAGCAGTGGTCTGAACAAGTGAAAGGCATTCGCTAGTTGTTAATATTTGGCAGACTATTTGAACAAGCAGTCAGATTCAGAGCATTAGAGGTGCAAAGTGATAGAAACCTCTGTCTACCTATGCTGATGTGTCCTGTAAAGCCTGTCCTGAAGTGGTGGTGTTGGACCTCACCATACTGATCAAAACAAGAAACAAAAAACCACAGGGTGATTATAATAATATTTCTGTTATCTGACCTACATTAGTACCATGGACTACAGTCATTACAAAACCTGATTTTTAATGAATGTAAACAAAATACCTGTTTTTCAAGGGTGTGCGGATGAGAGTAGGTAAATTAAACAAATTTATTTTCACTTAATTCATTGGTTCAGGAAGCAGTCAAAAGGATAAATACTTGTAAAAGAAGTATGGGTAGAAGGAAGCCCACCACTAATTGAAGAAATAAGCAAACTGGAACGGCAGGTCAAAATCTGATGCCATGAGGAATGCAGAAGAACCTGTCTAGCTTTGATCAACTTGTTTGTTTTGTTTTTTTTAAGGAGGACTCCTTCCTGGTTTATGGAAAGGCGGTAGCCAGTCAACTCGCTGCTTCAGCAAACACTCACGTGCAATGCATAGAATAGCCACAGCTTAGTACGAGCGCGGGAGGGAGTGGGCTCTGGATGGACCCTCTCTGAGACCTTCTCTGGGCTCAAGCAAAGCTGTATGTTTTCTGAGGTAACCTTCTGCTAGGGCTCTTTGGGCCAGTAACGATATCTCAAAAGTTGCTTCTCCAGTGACAGCAGCCCTCCTGTTGGCCTGCCACGCTACCCTTTTCCCTATGTTAAACCACCACATTTACCTAATGAGTGCAGCAGTTTACAAGTATATTTGTAAGTGGCAATTTAGGCAGCCCACGCATGATCTTTGTTTACTCTAAAGGTGCAATAACAAACCCTTTTTCTCTGACAGTTAAATCAATTTAAGAGATTCCTACCCTGGCTACTCATTGATCCTCGCTAGTGTGACTCTGAAGTGAACTAGGAAAAGAATTTTTGCAATAATCTGGCTAAATACAAATAAAGGTTCTTGGGTTTTATTCTGTTTTCTGTCTCTTTAAGTGGAGGATTTAATTTCTGCTCTTAGTGATCTTGTTTACAACATGGTTCCATAAATAGTTGTATCAGTCTAGCCAGAGAATTGGTTGGAGCATTGTGGTTCGCAGGCAGGAATTAGCAGCTCAGACTGGTTTTAGGGTTGGAAAATGTTTGCACAAACACGTGTAAGTGTGCAGTCTCAGCCTGTCTTAAGTCCATGCCACTGCTGAAAGAGCTTTTAGGCTCTACCTGAACTGCACTTTCCTGCCACCCTCCTACTATTTGCCTTGGGGTCAGCTGCATCACAAACTGACTTGGCTGAAATCTAATGTTGCACCAATAACAAAGTTTTGATGATGAGCTTTTACTGGATCATCTCCCTGACTTGGCTGAAATCTAATGTTGCACCAATAACAAAGTTTTGATGATGAGCTTTTACTGGATCATCTCCCTGATCTGACTCAAAGTCCAGTTGCACAAACCTGAGTGCCAAAAGGAAGGGGCAGCAGATGCAAAGTTGCTTATCCACTTCTGCAGTTCTTGTTTCCCTCCTTTGTAGCATCTTTCTGTAATTTGTCTGTTAGAGACACGAGTATAGTCGAAAGATCTTTTTATCATTAGTGTTCGGTTTTAAGGTCACACACTGCATTCAGGATATGTATTGATCATTTAGGCTCAGTTAGCTAGTCTATCACATTACAGCTTTATAAATATAGCAATTATGTTGATTGATCTAAGCCAAAAATTGAATTCTAATTAATTTTAATTAATGTAATAATACATGCTGCCAATAAAAGTCATATTATCGATGTAGCATTCATAGTAAGGCATTCTAATGGGAAAAATGTCCTAAGCAACAAGATAGCCAGTACCTTGAGTTATGCTTTCTAAACCGTCTTGTTAAATATAATTTTAAAATTAATCCTGCCACCAAAAGTTAAAACATGCTCCAGTGCAAGATCATTAAAATAACATATTCTATGCAAAAATATTTCCTTAGTTGTGTGACAGATACTCTAAGATTATTAAACCCATGACTCCTTGCTTTGTGCAGTTAGCACAGAATATTGCACTCTGCTGTTGCTTGGCAGACGTACTCAGTCTTGGAGCTCTGTAGCTTACTGAAGTTAATGAATAAAAATGGATTTGTACTTAAACTCTTAACTGTGCATAGCAAGGTTTAGCATGTTATAAAATCTAAAATTATAGCAGAGTATGTGAGCAGCATTAATGAATGGATGGAGCTGCTTTTACTGAAAAGTAGGGGTCTTGACTTTGATTAAATAAGGCTTTAGTTCTGCAAGTACTTGCTAGTCACTGTGAAAATTAATTTTCCTTCCTCAGAAATACGTTCTCTTTTCACTTCTGTTCTTCCAGTTTACATAGGCAATAAAAATAAATGATGTTTTATTTGGTTATGTTTGCACAATAAGATGGAAGGCAATTGTAGACCAAATAAACTGATCAAGTAGATGCTGGACTGCTAGCAGATGTTTTCGGTGCTCGAACCTAAGCATCCTGCTCCCCAAATACATTTTCTAACCACTATTCTACTATGTAATAAGTAGGCATTAGCAGCACTGCTGCTTGCTATGAATTCAGGCATCAATAACTGCATTTTGTGACGGTCCGGATCCTGTTGGTGTTAAGTGTGATAAGGGCATGCCTTCCAGATTGGACCTGCCTCCCAGGCTTCTGGATCCTGGCTAGCATCAATGGAATTTAGCTGCTCGTGCTGTTTTCGGGGAGGCATAGAAACAAAACTGAAGGCATGTCAGGAACTTGTGGGTTAAATAGGAGTGAATTCAGGCTCCGGCTAGCATCAGAGCAGGGATTGCAGATTACTATATGGACTGACATGCCCAGTTCTTCCTGGATCTGCACTTGGCTTGCTGGATGATGTCTGGTTTTTAGAATGAAAGCATGATGCTGTAATGTACTTATGCTGTTTTCTCCTCTGATGATTTTAATCTTTCTCACTTTCTGTAGACTAACTGAAAGCAGTAAATCAAAGATATGTCAATATTTTTATTGGCAGGTTTGTTCATTGTCATCAGTTACATACATAAAAGAGCAGAGAAGACAAAAAGCTAAAATCTCATAATCATTCATCAAGTAAAATATGCTTCCTTTCATTTACTTGTCTCAGGGAAGATATAGAATGTTACAAAAAAAAATCAATGTGTTATTAAAAAGATAAAAATCAGTGTGATCTTTTATGAGAGAGTCATATGTGAAATGGGATTAGTCTTATCTGATTTTAAAACCTTGCAGTTTATTAGGGCACCCACAAGCAAAAAAAATGCAGGTAAGCACAAAATGCATTTGCTGAACCATTTCATAACTGTTTGAAATGCCAAAACCAAAAGCCTCATCATAATTAAGAAACATAATGCTTACTTGAGGTTACAGTTAATAGCACATTCCACATGCTGTCATTGAGCCTTTGTATGATAATTGAGCACATTGTTTGGTATTTTGCACCTTCTAACTGAGGGAGAGGAGTTGAATTCTCACTTGTTCAGTTCTCTCAACTCTAGTGGATTGTAGGGAACTCAGGTGAGAAAAACCGAGTCGTTTTCCGGGCCTTTATGTTAGAGGGGTGGGGTTTTTTTGTTGTTTGGCTTTCTTCACGCCAGAAGTGGTGAGTAGGGAAGGAACAAGTGGGTCAGAGCAGGGATGAGCGGCTTTTCCTCTCCAAATGGAGTGGCATGGCTACAAGGTTCCTCTTGTTTTCTAGGTGTTGTTTTTCTGGGTTTAACCTGCCCGTGTACTTTCTAAGGAGCCTGAATGCCATCCCTGATTGTATGGTTGACATCTCCAGTGTGGGAATTACGACGAGTCTCTTGGCACCCATGTACACTTGTGTCCAGCCCTCTCTCTGCTTGCGTTTAGGATTCTGAACTTCTAATTTAAAGGTTGTTGAGATTTAATTAATGAATGTTTCTGACGGAACTGGAATGAAGCCGTTATGCGCACCTTTGGAAAAGGCAACTGCTGCAGGAGAGGTTAGCAAGGTCATGTCTGTGTAGCGCGTACTGTCAGTTGTTCGGCTGTGGTGGTCTCCGTGCTGTAGGATGTGAAAAGAAAGCAGAAAGATTGACATTAGTCAAGTCCATTGACCTGAGTAGCACAGGAGACACTTTGCATCAGAGCAAGGATGAGGATTAAGAATTTTGCTGTTCTTTGATTTTTTGAGTATGTGGTAACTGTGGTGGTTGGCAAAGTGAGTGTCAATGCCAGTTGAATGTTCAGCTTAAATTCCAGATGTTATTTCGGTTTGTGGCTTTCCAGATAGGACCCAGTTTGAGGACGAGGAGTGGGGCTTTCTCTGTTGTTACTGCAAGTTGCTGTTCAAGGACAGGCTGTTAAGTCCTCAGGCAAACAGTTCCTGTTCTTGAAGTCAAGGCTCATGCCTTTAGGACTTAAACAAGTAGATCTGTGCATTAAACCTGTGGTACGAGGGCGATGGGCAGTGATCAAGCATGTTGAGACACACAGATAAAAATCCAGAGAACTAATGTATTTATTAAAACTCTTTTCAGGTTTGGCATCAGCATTATTGTCTGCACTGCCTCAGGCAGCTATGAGGTAAAGATCATTGGTTTGTATTTTATGTACTATTTTCTTGCCAAACAGGGTTATAAGTGAGGGCACTGAGTTAAAGACATCTGATGTGTGTTCCTGGCAGCTCATGTGCTAATCTCACAGGCACACTTACACCCAGATGACTCTTGAAGAATATCAACTACCAGTAATTCCACTACCAATATTTTTTTACTGAGAGCATGCCACCAACAGAGGCTGCTCCTCTCCTTCCCTGCTGCCAGGGACCTGTCACGAAGGTCTGGTGTAGCGGATACTTCCAAAATACTGGTGGTCAGCCATTCTGGTGGCGTTTGGGTTGCCTGCATGTGGAATTGCAGCACTCATCTGGTAAGGGTCTGCCATCGGGCATTGCTGTACCACCATGAACAGACCTGGTGTCCTTCAATCCTTTAATTGGAAGGATGTTGGATTTTGGGTTGGTGATGTCTGCAGGACAGGACTACTATTACCCCATTTATCAGCAGCGATGATGACAGAAGTGCTTCCTTTCAGTTTCGTGGTAGTTTCCCTATGTCTGTATCTGTCTATTGTGTCCTGTCTTACATTTTGATGATGAGGATTTTGGAGTAGTGGAGTATGTTTTTATTTACCCTACATTCTGATTTTCTTTAAAACTGGCTGCTGGCAATTAACTTGCTTTTCACGATACCAGTACAACTGAAAGAATTAAACACACTTTTTATGCACAAAATAAAAATCTGCCTTAAGCTCTGACGTTAAGGGTCCCCCAAACAGATTTTGTGAGCTGTGAAAGCTGTATCTTGGTTAGCTGAAATCAAATGGTGTAAACTTGACAAAATATGTGGTATGGGAGCAATCCTTGAGCCATGAAAAATTGATTTAATATTTTTTAGTCTCATTTAATTGCTATCAGAGATGACCACTGTCATGAGTTATTTGGCCAAACTGCCTGCTCTTTCCCATTGTAGTCTGCTTTTATTCTGTCAATCTGAAAGCCATAAAATTAATTCTGGTCACTCACATGTGAAATTCAGCATTGCAAAGCAGTCAGCTTTAAGGCTGCATACTCTCTAAATCCTAGAAATGGTCTTTACATAGGATGCAAAGTGCATGGCCCTGAATTTTTGATCCACACAGTTAATAAGATTGTATTTTCTGATGTGGTTTTGTGTGCACAGGTCATTTCTCCCATTTTGCATATAATTTAAAAAATTTGCTGTGCTCTTCAAAGTATATTCAGCTGTTATAAACCAGGAAATAATGCCTAGGGAAGAAAGTGAAGAAATCTAAATCAATAGACAGGAACTTTATTTTAATCTGTTGAAAAGGTAGGGTGACACAGTTAAATACATGCTTGAGGATTTCGAAGCAGTGGAAACAAACAAGCAAAAAATCAAAATGGAGACTTTGCTCTTAAAACAAATCAGTGTTTAAAACAGTCTGGGCTTTAGGAGCTGATACAATTTTCTATAATCTTGTTTGTTATTTATTGATAATATTGTTTCATGCCTGTAAAATCTGGGAACGGATTGCCCATTGCTGTGAGTTGTCATAGTTCCACTGAAGTGAATGGAACTAGCTTAGGATCTGCCAAGTGTTTGCTTTCTATTAGCTGTAAAGTCTCGCCATACTTTTAGCATAGCACTGACCAAGATGTTTCTGTTCTCTCCTATTTAAGTGTATTGCCACCATTTTTTTCTTCATTCAAACCTGCACATGTGTTATAGGATTAAAGTGTAGGTGGGGCTAATGATCCTAAATTACATAGTGGTTCTCTTTATTTTCTGTTCTCTGAGATTAGCCCCTCTTTCCATATGCAAATAAAGGTCATTTCTGCACTTTCAACAGTGTCTTAATCTATCTCTTTAAATGACTGACTGTTTTTCTTTCTTTCTTTGTCTTCTTACACGCTTCGGTGTCCACCAGTTTCCACCATTTATTCCTGTCATGCATTAATCTGTCTGTTTAAGCATCACATTGGTGCTTAATTTTTTAATTGATCTCCATAATATTTCTCTAGGTCCCCCTTTTTCCTTCTTCTGAGAGGATGTCAGTATTCTGACCATTTATTACTTTATTGGTAGTGTCAACAGGACAGAAGAAACTTTCTTTTTCTCTGACAGATTTGCAGTCTAGACAGTGTACGAACAGACTAGAGGGTGTAGGCTGCAGAAAGCAAGACTGACGGGAGAAGTCCTGCCAGTAGCTGCCCGTACCATGACTTTTGTTGGCTTTTAAAAATGTTTCTTGGGGAAATAGTTTGTCCCGTCTTTCCTTATTCCCAAGTTTACACTCCTTAATAACATGCGTCTTCAACTTAGTGTATTGAAAACATATATAGTGAAAGAATGAGAAGGGCACTGTGAGCATAACCCTTCTTTTCTCCACCCCTTTCTTTTCTCCTAAATCCCAATCTCATATTCAGCCTACCTCTCAGAATAGAGGTGTTACAGCTTGGTACTCTCTTGCTTCCCGCATCTCCACGGCATATAAATCCTTTCAGCTCTATCACCTCTGTGATATTGCTGACATACAACACTCTTGATCAATCCACTGTGAAAATTCCTGCTGCTGCCTTCATTTCCTTCTGTTTGGACTGCTGTAATTCACAGCTCTCGAGCACTTAACTGCTGTAATACCCCACAGGATTGGTACTAGCGCAGTATGCTATCATAACCCAACGTGCTTCGGACCGTGACTACCGTGTGCTTTAATTTCTAAAATCTGTGGTAACTTGTTCCTTTCATCTGTGTCTGAAAACTTGGAATTTATTAGTATGTTTTCACTGGGTTCCTCCTTCTAAATCAGCTTGCATCAATAATAGTTAATTGCTCCCCTGACCTCAGGTGTCGTGCCATTCAACCTCAGCTCTGTCTGCTACAGTAAATTTTTCATTCACTTTTAATTCCAGATTCTTCCCTCTTCAGATCAAAGGTTCCATGGTGAGTGATGAAAAAAAAGGACTAGTAAGTGGGTGGAAATGGAATGGATGCAAAAGACTTGAACAGGGAGAAAGATCATATTTTTATAAATGCAAAAATTGATGCCACTTAGTTCTGCTGCCTGAGAGATGATTACAGTAATTGAAGTTGATCACAATTAGACCTTCAAATTTGTATTGCTTTGAACTGAAGCATTTTTATTTAAATTCATCATTCATTATTCCCTTGCATGTACTGTTCAAAGTCTGAGGACTGCATAATTTACAAGAAAGAAAACAAGCCACTGAACATAATGGGCTAAACTTCTAACAATACCCTCGAATTTTACGCCTGTACTTAATCACCCATGCTCAATTGCAGACATAAATGTTAGCATTTACACACGTAACTGCATGCAGGCACAGGGAAACAGAATCTTTTAAGTATTGTCACTCGCATTAGATTGCAGGCACAAGAAACAAATTGAAATACTTTTCTTAGAAGGGCCAAATGAATTACTGTTCCATAGCATCAGGGTGGCAGAGTACCGAGAGCACACTAGGCTTATGTTTTATTATTTTTTATGATAGAAATAACAAAGTACAAGGCTGGTGAAATATGTGTGTTGTAGACTTGATTTATATACAGCTGTAAAGCATTTTTAGGGCCGGATCTTTGTTCTGCTGAAGTTGAGTGTGAGTTTTGCCTTTAACTTATCCAGAACGAGTGCTGGGACTGGGGTCAGGCGTGGCGCGCGTGGCACCCTGTGCTGCAGCCGTGGCATGCAAACTGCAAGGGCGTGAAAGAAGCGTGAAAGGCTCTGCGACCACAGGGCTCCCGTGGAGGAGCTGTCTATCTGCCGCACCAGAAACTGGTATAGCGGCCTTCAGTGCTCTGAGAAAACATTTGGAAAAAAAAGGGATGCACTGGAGTATGTGGCGCAATCACTGTCACAGCAATGATTCTTCTGAAATACAGCAAATCTCAAGCATCCCATGCAGAAGTGGAGAAGTCCACAGGGTGCTTAAAAACAAACAAATGAACAAAAAAACCCAACAACAAAAAAAAAACCCATCTAATTGAAATAACATGTGTATCTTTTGGGCTGTCTCTCATTTTAAAATTCTTATGGAAGTAACTGGTCTAGAGTAAGTTTTAGCTTTATAATTTGCTGTGGCACTTTTTACATGGTTTCCCTTTCCCCACTTCTATGCTTTTCAGCCTTCCCAAGCCATGTTTTCATTCATTTCATTTTAATTCAGTCCCAATTCATTATCTTAATGCCAAAACAATTCCTCTGTGTGCAAAGAAGTGAGCGTGTGATGAAGGCACTGACTGGTCTTTAAGGCCATGTTTGTACTAGTAGGAGAAGCAGCCAAGGGCTGTTCTGGGGCCCTAAGGCCAAATGACCTGGCACAGCTTGTGTCCGTGCAGCTAAATTCATTGACATCCCCAAAACAGGATGACTTCATCCAAACTTATTGCTAGAATAGTCCCTGGCCAGTCCTGCTTTGTCTTTTTTGAAACTCTGCCTAAAACCATGCCAGACATCGATCTGTGCAGGCAGTCATGTGCAGACCCTGCCTTTGCCCTGGCTGTGGGTCTCGCCTTACCAACCCAGGTCAGGTGCAGGTGATGGCTGGCACAGGTCTCCTTTGTGAACTCCTGCCGCTTTTAATTCTCAGGCTTTGCAATAATAAGGTTTCCAAAGCTCCGTTAAGGTCTTCAGGGATTATACTTGCACAGGTAGGCTGATGGAAAAAACACAGGATTGATCTTCTTTGAAGAATAAGTAGAAAATGAAACCAGCTGAGGAGGAGAAATCCTTTAAGTATCTCCAATAATGACAAATTAGAGAGCTCTTTTAACGTATACTAATTTTTGGAAATTATTTTCTTCTGAGATCTTTGTAAATTTAAGTGAAAACTTTCACAATGGAACATGGCAGAGAAAAGCCAAACGCAGCACAAAATATTTTGTTATCAGAGAGCTGTAAAATTGAAGGTGCAACGTAGAAAACTATTCTGTTTATCAAATACTTATTTAACCAACCCACCCCTTGTCCAAAGAGCAAGAGTTTCACACTTGAGCATCCTGTTGACGTGACTTTCAGTGGCTGGAGAAGCAGCGCAGTTGTGTCACGGTGCTAACGCAGCGTTTATTCCTTGGCCCCGGTGGGGTGGAGGGGGCGGTGGGAGGTCTCTGGCGCAGCTCAGGCTGTGTCCAGTTGGGTCTCAAAACTTGAGGATGGAGACCCCAGCCCCTCTGGGCAGGGACCCTGTTCCAGTGCTGAATCATCTTCGTAGCAAAAACACTGCCAGCCAGTACCTCTCCAGCTTCAGCTTGTGACCAGTGTTTCCCCGTCTCCTGCCCTGCACCTGAGGACAGAGCCTGGCGCTGTCTTTCCAGTAACCTCCTCTTGGGCACTGGGGGGCTCCTGTTAAATCCCCCTGAAACCTTCTCTTCTCCAGGCTAAACAAGCCGGTTCCCTCAGCCTCTCCTCACTCAGGGCATGTGCATATGGTATTGGCAAAACCTATTGCTACGGTAAACACTTATTAAAATACTTTAAGGGTTATGTTGATTTCTGTCGCCCCCCATCTGCGTAAAAAGAAAAAATTTTAGTGTTAGAAAAAACTTCCAAGAATGTTCTGTATTAAAATTTAAAATCACCATTTTAAATTATTGGGGTTTTATGCTTCCTAGACTAGTCAGTGCCTTAATCACACATTCAGCTAAAGAGTATTGACTCCCTGTGGTTTGTGCCATGCTTTGTGAGTCCTCGAAAAGCCAGCTGAGGGAAGGTGATGCAGCACGTTGAAAGTCACCCCAGGTTTTCACAGGCTTCTGAAAGCATCTTGTGTACATCCAGCATACTGGTCTAGTCTGGTCCATTGGTAACACAAGAAGACTGAGCATAGCTGGAAAAAACAGGAGGAGCTCATGTGTTTCTGTTTGGAAATAGGCATTTTGTGCCTGGGATCAGGCCCCCCCACCCCATGGCTACCCTTGCCCTGCTACAGCCCCTAACCATCACCCATTTAGGTTTTCTCCTGCCACCCATTTTCCTTGTCAGCAGGACTTAGTGTGTATATATATAATCTTCCCATTTGATGCCATGTGGTTGCAGAGGAATCTCCCTCTGAAGGCTTGCTTTCTTTAAAGTAGTTATTTACAACATTTGTGTGGGATTTCCACCAGAATTCACGCTGCTTTTTAGATGTACTTAATATAGCTGGAAAGAAAAGATGTTAGGCTTGTTTGTCATTCAGCAGTTACAGCTACATGCAAGACTACACTGACAAGGTAATTAAGTCTCTCACAGGAACTTACTGCAGTCTGTGCATCTCTTGCTTTGTGCTGTGCATGCACGTGACGGTCACGTTTAGTCGTGTTGGTAACTGTTGTCCCTGGCTCCTTGGAGGAAGGATTGGAGATTAAAACCCCCTCCAGTCCTTAACTGGTATGGATCACCATGCCACCGAGCCCTCTTTCAAATGAAATACTAAATTAAGCTCTGGGGAGTCTTAGAAAATACGTTGGGTAAGAATGTCCTGCAGCACTTTTATCATGGACATGTGATGTGGTTTTCATAAGACGTACCTCCACTGGTAAAAATAACATGAAGGGAAGGTAACTTAAGGTATGGCCTACTAACATGGCTTAGTGTGTATGGCTTTTCCAGTCACGGGAAGTCCACTTGATTGAGATAACTATTGACAGATAAACAAGTAATGTTACAGACAGGCCTAATCGATCTTTTATGCTTGTTGCAATAATTACACTGCCAGTAGCTGAGTCATTATTTTACAAACTGCAGACAGCTTAGATAGCAGAGTGTGTTTGTATTTATTGTATGTATACACGTTTGCTTTTACAACACAAACAGGTCACTTTAAAACAAAGTATCTGTGATTTTTGAATGAATGAGTAATAGTTTCGCTGGCTTCATTTATCTCTGTTGTTTCCCTGCAGGTCAAGGCAACAGATGCAGATGCCGACCACTTTGGTGAAATTGAGTATTTTCTTTATGATGGATTTCATTATTATGAAAAATCCAAAGCCTTCCAGATTGACCCACGTACTGGTCAGATCTGTGTTGCTCAAGACATAGACAGAGAAGGAGATCCAACCACTTATGATCTCTTAGTAAAAGCTACGGATGGGGTAAGTTTCACCTTTCCATACCACCAGATCTGTGAATGCATTTGCCAATTTGGATATGCTATATACTTTTAAATGAAAATGTAATGAGTATGTAAAAATGGCATGAATTTGAATAAAACTTCTTACCCCTATAGAGGGCAGAAAGTGATACTTCATGAACCATAAATTTCGACCTGAATTGATAAAATTGGCTGTGAAATCCCCAATTACTCCTAAACAAGTTGTTGAAAACTGCTTCTAGGATGTGTTAGTCCCTGCTGATTTTCCTCCTCCTCTTGGAACCGGTGGACTCAGGTTACCTCTGCTCCCTGCTTTCAAGATGACTGCAGCAGTAACAAACCACTAACTTGTGTTAGAGCTGTGTGGCTACTGTGAGTGCCAGGGATTTTCCTGGATAAATTCCTTGTCCTTTCTAGCTAGCTGCTGCCATTGCTGCTGCTGTGGCTGGGTACAGCCTCCCTGCAGCGGCACGTCTGAAAGTTTTCCCACTTTACGAGATGTGGTGCTTGGAAGTGGGTATTCACGGTACAGCGCGGGCAGGGGAGTTGTATGTGCCTGAAATAGTCCATTTCAGATCTCTGTTTGGCAAGGAGGGTGAAGAGACTTCATTGTGCTGGGAACACATGGAGATGTCTGGGTGTGGACACTTGGTCCACCTGGTGCTACATAACAGAATTTTGGTAGCACGACTCCTGAAAAAAACTGGAAGAAAGTAATTCCTGGGTTCGTTTTGTTAGGAAAGTATCCAAAGGCAATTTGCAATGAGAGGCCCAGAAGGAGACCGGCTGGTACTTTTCTTAACTTTCTTCAGCTTTCGTAGTGAACTGTGAAGAGGCTGAAGAAAAAGGTTACTGGCTGACTTCAAATGTTAAAATTAACATAAGGATACTTTCTAAAATGTCACATTTTGCAGCACAATTTGAACTGAAAAACATTGACATTAAATTATTTTGGACTATACAGTCTTTATTTCATACTTGGAATATTAACATTGCATTAAAGATATTGTCCTAAGCGTATCTAATATGAATTTTGAAAAATACAGTTGTGCTAGAAATACTGTATTTTTCATTAAAATATCTGTGCTTTTTGTTACAGTAGATTGAAGAAACTTGGTGAACTGTGATTTCCATATTCATAAGTAGATGAACTTAAATAGCTGCAGTTGATGCTTAGTATTAATTGTTGCATTTTGAGAACGTAGTAGTTGAGGATATATTTGTATGCTGTTGAATTTGGGTATATGTGTAATAGTTTAGCAAGTAATCTGCTTTTTTCTTTAGCTATCACTATTCAGTGTTTATTTCAGAGGCTACGGAAGCATTCTCTTGCATTAATAGTGACTTTAGCGGAGTGCCTTTTCTTCCCCATAGATTTATCTTGAGGAGAAACAATTATATAAGAATATATTTTTGTTTGTTTGCATATTTGTTTCTACCTATTTTGAATGTCTAATAATTTAAGAATGTAAGTCTTTTAGTTAGGATAGTGTCTGTAATCTTTCCAGCAGAAGTAAGTCTATGTGCCCATTTTGGAATTTCTCTGATTTGTGATTTCTGTTTTCAAAATTCCTTTCTAGGCAAAATTTTTTAGCATACGCCTGAGTACAGATTTCCAAGCCTTGAAGAATATAGCAGTCAGTATTACAATGTGAAACAGCAGAAAATTATGTATTCTGCTATAGTTCATCACTTCATTTTTTTTCTCTCATATACGTGGTTTGAAGCTGTATAAATGTAAACAACATATACACGTATCTGGAATATCAAGATTAGTCTTATTAATAAAGGCTAAGTGAGAGCTGGACAACAGCAGTGAAATTCTGACAATTTTCTCAGATATCCAGTCTGGTCCAGAAGATTATTTTGAAAATGTGAAAGAAGATAGGTTTACATGAAAAAACTTGATGCATTTTTTGGTTAAATTATTGCTCTAGTGATAAATGTTATGTGAAAAGTTAAAGGAAGACAGCCAATGCATTGAAACTGTAGATTATTTCATTTTTAAATCAGTCTGTCATTTATGTTCATTTATGGACCTTGTGTTTTCAGAAGCTCAATAATGGGGAGGGGGGTTCAATTTTTGATTGCCTTGTCTGTGACAGGCAGGACTTGATCTTCTTATTGGAACTCAGCACTTTGTAGATCCCATTGATTTCTCTTCTAAAAATTAGCTCATATGACACTTAAATACTAAAGCACCTAAATTCAATATTAGCTTTTCAAAATTTTCAGTGTACCTGAACTTATGTTGAGCCACTCTCCACCTTTACAGCAGAATTGTAGTAGGATATTTTATCGCCTGGCATTCTGCTGCTGATTTTGATGGATTAAAGATGTTAGGTGTGGGGTTCAAAGTGGAGGCTCTGATCGGGGAGAAATGTGTGCAGAAAAGACAGAAGAAGAGTGAAGGGTCACTGTTGACAAAGGGGAGGGAGAGAGATGAAAAGGAAAGAAAATAACAAAGTTAATTAGAAGTGAGGAGGAAAAGAAAGCATTTTCCAGGTGGTGCTCAGTTTATCTTTCAGCAAAACTCTCGGTTTCCTCCACCTGTTCGTGCCTACTCCATTACACAGTTTTGGAGCTTGTTGGTTGTGTCTTTTATGTACTGTGTAGAAAGCGTAATGGGAGAACTGAAATTGCACACGAGAGGCAAGTGGAAAACAGATTCTGTTAAACTGGTGTTAAATAAACATCCCGTGAGAGCTTGTGGGAGCACTCTCACTGATTAAGTGGGGACAAGACCGATCATAATGTTAGTATTAGCCTTTTCAGCTGGCAGCACTGGTTTTGGTCCCAAAGTCACTTCACATACATATTTGGGGGTACTCCTTGAAATGCTTTTATATGGAAAGAAATCACGTAGCTAGGTTTATAGAAAAGTGTTTGCACTGAATCCCACGGCATCTGCGTCTAGCCCTCTCCTTGGGTCTCTGTCTGGCCTGTGGCAGGCTGAATGCTGCTCCAGGAGTCAGGGTGACCCTCCTGTGATTCACGTGCCAGCTCTGCCTGGGACACCCCCTGTTCAAACCGCACCCGTAGTCACAACAGCTGTATTTCTGCACTTGTGACAGATCAGAGACCATTTCAGTAGGCATTTGGGGTGTCTTTGAATTTACAGTCAGCTGAAAATTTCTTATAATGATGTTAAAATTGTAATTTTTTTCTCTCTGGAAAAAAGAAGAAAATCAGATGAAGGTATGTTGCTTGGGAAGCCTTCACAAACACTTGAGAGAGATTTAGATGAGGCATACTGTGAAATCAAGTCTTGCAAAGAGGAAAATATGGAAAACCAGGAATTCTAATAAAGGTATTTGCATGTTCTCAAAAGCAGTATAGGGGACAAAATTACTATTTTTTTGTTTTTGAATATGTGCAAATTGGGTCTGATATGTTTTAATTCTTATGTTTGGCTTTTTTTTGTTTGCTTTCACAACGTGACTGAAATGGACACTCCATTGTGTGTTTTTCCCTATTCGCTTGGGGGTCTCCAAATTACTATATATGTAAATTTATGCTTCCTTTATGCTTGTTTTGTGTACTTCTGCCTTAAAGAATCTTAACATGAATTCATTTTCATACAGGAAGCCTTCTTTTTTTTAACAGCACGCATTTTTGCTGCTGTACAGTGGCAAATTTTATTGCTGTGTGTCACGCATAATTCAATCTCTTTGTTCATTCATTTGCTTTTTTTATGATGCCCATCACCTCTCTTTCTCTTTCAACCAAATAAACAGTAATGCCTGCAGCTGTTAAAGAAAACCTGTCACAATCCAGAGAAATTTAATTGGAATAATGCTAATTTAAATTCTGTCTAGTGGCATCTGTATAATCTGCTTACGGTTGTCTGGCCTTCAAAGCCAAAATCTGAGTTGCACAATCTTAGGGTTGGTGCACAATGAGGGGCGTTCAGGAGTGTCCAACCTTTGCTCTGGGAGGAGCTGGCCCACAGAGTTTTTTTCAAAAGCTGGGGAAGACCAGATGACTGAGGCTTGTGAGAGCTGCTACCAGGCATAGACCAATTCCAGCAACAAACGTCTATGTAGGTAACACAGTGCACGTACCAGCATACCATCTCTCTTCATCAGTGTGGCAAGAAGTTTCAAAAACTGCAGAGCACAGGCAGGGCGTTCTACTGCTCCTTGTCCCCCACCACCGTAAGGGGTGCCACACCACATCTGTGTACCCTACTGAGAAGAAGGCTCTAGAGCTCTGCAGCCCTCAGGTAGACCTGACTGTCTGACCTGGGAGTGCAGCATGGAGGGATGCTATCCCATACCGTTCATCTGCTAATCTCGGCTGCTCCTTCCCTGTCCTCTTGTTTGAAGCTGCTGGCGGACAGCAACGCAGTGGCACAGAGCTATTTTTGTATGTGGAGGCTACGGGGCATGTCCAGTACTCAAGTTCAGAGAGAGTGCTCTGACGGTCCTGTGAGTGCTGCAAGGACTTACAGGGTATCTGTTGTGACTGAGGCACAGTATGAAGGTGCTTTTGACAGCAGGGAGGTGTCTGCAGACCTGCAATGCAGGCAGTTTCACTTGAGTGAAACAGCCTGCCAATGGTGTGTTGAACCTTTTGCAATGATTATGTAGCCGCTGAAAAACTGAAGACCTAGCATTCCCGATAAAAGAAACAAGAATGCTTCTTTTCATCGCCAGTTGATTAATATTAAGATAATAAGACTTTTAATTGCCATCTTTTCTAGATTTCTATCTTTGTGAGTCTTTTTATCTTTTCCTGGCATTTTTTTTTTTTTTAAATCAGGTTTTTTATATGCTGAAAACTACTTCAAAATCAGATGCACTCGTAGAAGCTAAAATAAAAAACTAAGAATTTTAAATACAGTGCTTTAAAGTAGATCATAAGTCTCATCTAATTGCATATACAACTGCAATAGAATGCTGCTAAATATGAAGGTACAGGTATATAGAGGATTGTGATCCCATCTGTACTGTATGCTCAAGATTATCACTTACTGAGTTTACTCAGGATTACACAGATGGTTGTTATCACTTCTTGTTAGGAAGCAGTCTTTCAAAATTCAACTTAAATGCTTTGAGAGTGTTTGCATAGGTGATTCAAGTGCACATATGCGAAAAATTAAAAAAAGAGAGGAAAGACAGAGCTTTAGCTTTATGTATTGTCCATAAACCAACCTCGCTGTCACAGAACACTTGGCTAAAGCTGCCTCATAGTATTGACTCCAATACTATGCCTGGGTTTCTTCAAAACCACATATTTTGTATGTAATTGTGTGTAATGACTTTCAAGGTCTGTTGCTCAGAATAGGAGCTTTGACATACTGCGGGACAAGTAGGTAAGCAGTTCACCTGAATAGTAAGAGAATTTTTTTTTTCTTTCATGAAGGTGCGTTTCCTTTTAAAAAAAGAACAAAAAATAAACAGGCATAATTTGACGTGATGAGATTGTAAATAGAAGTTTTGTCATGGAAAAAGAGACCAGGCTTGGGCTTCAAGGCTGAAGTGCAATGATACATTTTTGGGGGAATTTATAGTGTATTCTGAACTCTTTCAATTTACATGACTTGCAGCAGATTGTGAAATTGCCTGTCAACGTAGAGTATGGCATTATCACCTTTTATGTTCGTGCTCATTTTTAAACAGGTACCAGAACAATCATTCATAGAACGTGTAAACTCTGCCAGTTACGTAGGTTGGTATTTATTTAGACTCTGAAGAACTTCTAATAATACTGAAACCTTAGTGACTCTCTTACTGCCTTTCTGCGTAGAAAAATACTTTGTTCTTCATCTCTTGCTTTTTGGTAAGCCACACTGCTTGTCCAATTTTCTTTGTCTTTTACACTGAAGCCATTGAAACGTAGAGATCAGAACTCTACACTCACAGGCAAAGCTTCCGAAGAAGTTAAGGCTTTTGAAATAGTTGGCGAAGTCTTTCCATTTTGACAGTATTGCGACTCCAAGGTGACATATCTTTTAGGTTTTACACCAAAAAAAACAAAATACATCTTCATGTCAGAAATCCTGTATATCACAGTTTAGTTAGGAACAAGAATTTGACAGCACAATTCATTGACAAAAACATTGGAGTCTGTCCTGGAAGTCTTGATGGATTCTTAAGCATTTTACAGCATCAAGATGAATAAATACAGCTATTCAAAGTAGCACCATTTCTACTTATTAATCTAAAGAGTCTCTCCTGCCAAAGGCAGGATAATTTTTTTTTTTTTTTGAGACGTGATAAAGAGGTGTGCTAATAGCTTTATATTTTCATACAAATTTTGTCCTGCCAAAGTAAAGAAAATACTACTTGCGGTTATTTTGACTTGGTGGTAGTTTCTTACGTCCCCTTTTTGTTCCATGGGAC